>NC_140591.1:1214770723-1216094889 GCF_964204655.1 Triturus cristatus
CCTCTTGGGTGTCCGTGCTGCATGGGCAGTTGCTCGTGGGCATCTGTGCTTCTTCATGTGTGGCTCTGGGCTGGGCTCCCTTTCGTGGTGCAGGCTGTGGTCGGACTTAGCACTAGGCAAGAGCAGGTGTTATTTTTCTGCTGCTAACGCGCCTTGTCGCCTGTTTTGTGTTTTTATCGCAGTTCTGTCTGGTCATTGTGAACGTTGTGGAGTGGTGTTGTCGTGGCTTTGGGCACGGTAATGCCTACTCTGCATCTCATTAGGGATAGTTGTGGGGGTCTTCTGTGGCGATGTTTTTTGCGGCTGCTATCGCGGGTAGCTGGTGCTGTGGGCTGTTAACATCAGCTTGTGAATGGGGCGATACATTTATCGCAACTTTGGCTGCGATAAAGTGCCGTTAACTCGGCGTTAGTTCCTTGTGAATATGCCCCTCAGTGCGGCAGGAGCTAACTGGAAATAATAGATGTGAAGCAAAATTATGAAGGGGCTGGAAGCCTCAGCCCTTTTGATTTTCAAACCAAGGAGTGCAGGAGCAAACCAGCTATCTGCAGAGACATCCAACATGAGTGGAACAGTGACCAGCTTATGACAGAAAGGAAACCATCTGGAGAGATTACATAAGAGGGAAGTGAGCCGTTGGTGGGAGGCAACCTCCCTACAACATTATTTGGATATAGGAAGAGCCCCGCAGGCCCTGAGAATAATATTCATAATAACACTTGCTAATCCTAAACCCCATCTATTGAAGGAGTGGGCAAAAAATACTAACTCCTGCTCCAGGATCATGCTTGAGAAACTAATACGACCAGCGTAGGAGGAACAAAAGGAACGTATGTCACAATACAAACACTGATGGAGGAACTTAAATTAGAACAGGATCAAGATCCAGTGGCCAACACATTGAAGTTGGTGGATGAGAGGTTTAAAATATATGAAAAGGAAAAACAAATCTGGGAAACAATGCAAGTTACAAAGAGATGTACGATACTACGCGGCAGGGAGAATCCCAACCTTTGCAAGAAAGTTTGATAAGGCAAGATAGGAACTGGTGAAGGGCAAAACTCTGGGGGCCAGATGTACGACCCTAAATTGCATGCGCGAACAGGTTTGTGACCCGTTTGCGCATGCAAAATGGCCCAGGGCCATGTACAATTCCTAAATAGCAAGTCGCAGTTTATTTACAACTCGCTATTTGGGAATTGCTAATCGCTATTAGGAAGGGGCGCTCCCTTCCTAATAGCGTCCGGAAAGCAATGTATGAATGTTTTGTGACCGCAAATTGCTACCCTCTTCAAGGGGTGGTAATGCATTCGCAATTTGGACTGTCTCTAAAAATAATTTTTAAGGGCAGGCAGTGGTCCCAATGGAACAAAAACTTTTCACTTAAAAACAAAAAACTGCTTTATTTAAAAGAAGTCCCAGAAATGGTGGTCTGCTGAGCCCAGCAGGCCACAATCCCTGGGAGGGCCTGTCATTCCCAATGGGCTCGCAAAATGCGAGAGGCTCATTAATATTCACGAGCCTCGCAATTTGCGACCCCTTTGGGAATCGCAAACAGTGTTAAACACACTGTTGTACATGCAAAATAGCGCCCTCACAAATTGCGAGTCATAAATAACTCGCAATTTGCGAGGCGCTATTTTGCACATCGTACATCTGGCCAAGGGAGCTTTAGGCAAGGGATGAGCCAAATCCAGCACTGACTTTAGCTCAGACCTGAAATCAATAGAGGATTTAACCAAAAATCAAGGAACTAAGATCTCTTTTTCTGAGGTGTTTCAAATTATGCATAACGAACATGAACATCGTCCAGAGGAAAGCCAAAAGGACGAAGGAAAGGTGGAAAAACCAAAGTAAAAAAACTACGAGAACTCAGGCAAAGAAAAGAACACTGTCAATGGCAACAAGGGGCCAGGGACAGAAGAAGGAATAATGAGAGCACAATCAACGCAACTTAGGGTAATTAATCTGTCTAAAAAGAAATTATCTGAAATAGAGTTTGAGACTTTGAAATTGGGACTTTGTTTTTGCCCTAATATGGGGATAGACTATGCACAACTAAGAGTTGACCTTTATAAGTTTGCCTGAACATTGAAGATGTATAAAACACATAGCCTTACACACAAACATTCATCCAGAAACAGAACATCTATGACCCCCCTGCTGCATCTAATCTGGCTATCAGTGACATTGAAACACTACATATCTTAGGCAACTTAGGCAGTGCTTAATTTGAGCCGGTGCTTTCCGGTGCTCGGCACCGGCACCCTATTGTCAGCACCGGGGCAATGACAGTCTGCCACATGGTGCCTCTGTCCTGCTAATTTCAGTATGAACACAACAACAGCGGTTTATTTGTTCAATTTACATTAATAATGACTGGTACCTGCCTCCCAAGCTGTTCTTCTGGCTTTGGGAGCCTGGAATAGTCTGACTTGTCACACTTTTAGGAGTGTGAAGGTTAGTAGCTGTGTATGTACTGTCATTGGCAGCGCTGGCATGGGTTATGTGAGGTGCAAGCTACAGTGGCCTCCCGGTCGAGTGCCCCGGCACTTATTCTTTTACAAATTAAGCACTGAACTTAGGGAACACAAAGGGAGAGCCATCATAAATTGAATTGGGAGATCCTTTCAACCCTGCCTTTTTAGAGGAATTACCCAATAAACATGGTAATGAAGCTGGGGCTACACGCAGAACCAATTTCCAAATTACCCTCTAAATTCATACCCCAGATTCCCAGGGACAACACTGATGTCTCTGTCAAAGTTGTAGCCAATGATTTTCCAACTTTAAATAGGGAAACTCAAAAGAAACATAAAACACGTAAGGAACAATGGAAGGCAGTACGTTTACTACAAAAAGATGACGCCATTATCATAAAACCCTCTGAAAGAGGAGGTGATATAGTCCTTATGGAAAGAGAAGAGGATGTGAAAGAGGCACTTAGACAAGTTAGGAACACAGCATGCTACACCAAAGTAGACAGAGAATTGTCAAGAGCCTACAATGTATACAGAGTTGGCATGAGAACCAGCTGTTAAATTGGGATGAATTAAAGTTCCTAAAGAAAGAAGCACCCATGATCCCCACACTATATTTACTTCCGAAGGTACACAAGGACCTAGCCAATCCAACAGGGTGACCCATTGTCTTTTCAAAGAATAGCCTCTTTGAAAATTATTCCATCTTTCTAGATCTTTATCTTTTTCCTTTTGTACGAAACCTGAATTCCTATGTTAAAGACACAACGGTATCTATACAGAAAACTCAAAATCCTTGCTAGGGTAACGAATGTTGGCTGGTATGTCTGGACATAGAGAGTCTCCACACTAGCATAAGACATGAAGATGGCCTAAATGCTTGTAACTACTTTCTATGTGCTAGAAATGTACATGTTTTAGAACGCAAACAAATTACTAAATATATTAAGATCAGTCTAAAAGATATTGTCTTTAAGTTTGTGAGGTGATGCGCTGTTGATGTTGAGATGCTTGTTCGTCTCTTGAATGCTGCTGGCACTTAGCACTTTCTTGTATTCTGTTAATTTATTTTAAAGTTTCCTTCTTTTAAAATTGCACTAACGCAAACTTTTAACCAACATTCTTTTAACTGCTGACCTACCCTGTGGTGCCCGTCTGTAAGAGCGGGCCCGCGTTGTCCGAGGGTTAGCTGTCTAGTTCTCGTTGAGCTGCTGCCTTCAAAAGACACCCTGGCGCGACCGCGCAGATTGTGTGACTTGGTGCGCTGTTGACGTTGAGACACTTGTTTTGTCTCTTGAATGCTGCTGGCACTTAGCACTTTCTTGTATCCTGCTAATTTATTTTAAAGTTTCCTTTTTTTAAAATTGCAAACTTTTAAGCGACATTCTTTTAACTGTTGACCAACCCTGCGGTGCCCATCTGTAAGAGCAAGCCCGCATTGCTCGGGGGTTAGTGGTCTATTTCTCGTTGAGCTGCTGCCTTCAAAAGACACCCTGGCGTGGCCGCGCAGTGGGTGCGCCACCGGTGCGCCCAAGGAAGCCCGTCTGCGCTCGGAGCCAGAACCCCTGCCCGTTTGGCCCCCCCATAAATACTCCAAGAAGTAACTACTGGAGCTCAGGAGAGGTAAATGCCCCTCTCCTGAAGTTTGCTGCCACTGGGGAACATTACGGAGTTTAAGTGTGAGGGCTGCAATTTTGGTTTTAATCCCAAATTGACTTGCTCAGGGACAGGGACTGATAGAACGAAGGCTAAGCCTCGACCCTCCAATGTCTCACACAACACAGTCACTAACTTAGCAAATTGTGGAAAAGTGAGCATTTACCTTGAGCCCTCTCAGGATCACTTCTTTCAGTGTATTCTGCTAAATACCCACTCACTAGTCAAAAACAAATACCAGTTTGAATGTCTGATGCAGGTCTCTAATCCGGATATTGTAGTTTTGACTTGAACCTGGACTAATGAGGCATCAGACCCGGACTGGCATACATCCCTGCCAGCAGGTTACTCAGTGATAAGCCAGGATAGGTTAGGGAATAGAGGCAGAGGTATCACAATAATATATATCGCTCCGACCTGCAGGTTCGGGTGGAAGCCATTACACACCTCCCGGCTATTTGCTCTTAATATTAATAATAACTCTACCTTCCAGGGGCTACTTTTATATCATCCGCCTGGACCTAGAGCACCCTTCACTCAGGCACTACAAACCCTTCTTGAATCCTGCCTAGAGTTTGCCACTTTTACTATTCTGGGTGACTTTAATTTTCACTTAGAACTTAATAACAACAGTGACACCACGAGGCTATGCGACAACCTGGCGGCTCACGGCCTTTCACAAATTGTACCAGATGCGACCCACTTGGCCAGCCATACACTTGATGTCATCTTTACGAACAATCCTGATGTTGCCTTGGTCAAAATTGTTCTATTACCTTGGACTGACCATAAGGCGGTACATTTTACACTCAAATACAACAACCCTAATACCACCTCCTTAAACAGACCCGCCGTGGTGAAAACACGTCCCTGGAACAAAATAGGGGGAACCGAGATAAAACAGGCACTCGACATCAGCCTAACATTATTGGTCAGTGATAACAATGACACGGTTTCCCAATTTGAGGATTGGATTTTCTCAAGAAGTAAATCGGGTTGCTCCGTAAAAAATCTCTAGAACTCGAAGAGGGAAGATGACATCTCGGTGGTATGGACCAGGTCTCAAAAGCATGAAATGTAACTGCAGGCAAGCTGAATGATTATGGAGATCTAATTACAGCAAGGAATACAAACTAGTGTATAACTTAGCTTTGGAGCAGTATAAGGAAGCCATTATAAGGGCCTAACAGGACTATTTTACGGTTAAAATTGGGGAGGCTAAAAACTCCTCCAAACAGCTTTTTAAAACAGTTCAAGCTGTATCTAAGCCGCAACAGTCCAATCAGTTTAGGCCTGATCAAGCCTTCTGTAATAAGCTGGCTAGTTTTTTCCAAACAAAAGTCCAAAATATTTCTGACGATCTCCTGTTCACTGTAACCATTGCAACTGCTTACACTAAGTTACCAGTGGAGGTGGTTAGCTCTTAGAGCGAACTCACAAGCTTTCTTAACTTCACACCAGAGAAGGTGAAGCACCTTCTTCTAACCACCAAGTCAGGCTCACCTAATTATCCCTGCCCTCCCGCAACTCTACATTTAGTTCCAGACATAATTAGTACTTACTTAACCCCCCTCCTTAATAAAGTAGTTGACTCAGGGAGTTTTCCATGTGCCTGGAAAAAAGCTTGTATCAGGCATATCCTAAAAAAAACCTGACCTGGATCCTACTCAGGTTAAGAACTACCGTCCAATCTCTTGTTTGCCAGTAGCAGCTAAAATCACAGAAAAATCAATGAACATGGAACTGACTCAATTCCTTGAATCTAACAAACTGTTAGATCCTAGCCAGCACGGCTTCTGTTCCTGCCACTCTACTGAGTCGGCACTGATAATGGCTACTGAAGGGATTCGTGGTCAGTTTGACAGGAGGGGCTGGGCCATCCTCATCCTCCTAGACCTATCGGCAGCATTTGACACTGTGTATCACACGGTGTTAGTGCAGTTGCTGAAGACTTTGGGTATTGGGGGTATGGCCCTGGCCCTCCTCGCCTCCTTCCTAGCATCCAGAGAGCAGAGTATAATTTGGGATCATCTGCAATCTGATATCTTTCATCTTCCGTATGGGGTGCCGCAGGGCTTGGCCCTATCACCCACCCTTTTTAACATATATGTCACCAAACTAGCCAGAATCGTTAGAGAGCATGGTTCCACTCTTGTCTCCTATGTGGATGATTCCCAACTTATTATATCCGTATCCAAAGATCCAGAAGCCACGGCTGTCAATTTCCATTCCTGTCTAACCGATATTATGAGCTGGATGGGTCAAAACTTCCGTGTGGAACCAAAACTGGTGGCCAATAGAGGCGGTGAGTGTCCCTGTCCTATAATAAAGGTTGGGAATTTAGGAATCATCTTGGACAATGAATTGAAATTCGCAGACCAGATTAACCGCCTTACGTCTTCTTGCTTTTTCTTACTAAAGATCCTACAAAAGATTTTTCTTTTTATCCCCCAAGAACTCAGGAAAATGGTGGTGGTAGCTCTTATTCTTTCTAGAATAGACTACTGTAATGCTCTTTTCGTGGGCATTGATAAAGCACAGTTGGCCAAATTACAGTCTCTTCAAAACGCAGCTGCCCGTTTGCTCCTAAATGTTTCTAAAGGCCATCCTACTTCAGCTGGAATTACACTGGCTTCCCATCCAGCAACAAGTGGAGTGTAAGGCTCTCTGTCAGGTCCATAAGGAACTTTATGGTGGCGGAGCCGCTGACATGTAGAAATGGTTCCCTAGGTATGTTCCCACGAGGAACCTAAGATCAACGAATGGGAGTCTTGTTCAAACTCCCAAATTTTGCAGAGCAAGATGGGGGGGCAGAGGCTTTTTCTATCGTACTTCCAAGTTATGGAATAAGATGCCAACCGCCATGAGGCTGCAACCTAACCTGCAGCTTTTTAGGAAATCACTTAAATCCTGGCTGTTTCCGTCTGAGTCAGCTGCAGCAACTCATAAGTGCACCACTGTCTCATTGTTTCAGTGCCAAGACGCCTCGTCATTCGAGCGCTTTATAAACATAATTTTCATTTCATTTCATTTTCATAAGCTTAAGAATAACCTGTAGAAAATAATACAAGGCACCTGCATCATAAGGGACCTACGTGGAGAGGTACGCGCCACCCGCCCGCTCGCAGTATTAAAAAACTTTAAAAAGCATTCTAAATAAAATTTTAAATGACCTTACCTTATCGGCGGATTCCCCGGCCTTCCATCCGTCTCCATCGCGTCTTCTTCTGGGAAATGCGCATGTGCGAGCACCCGTCACCGCCGATAGGGTAAGGTTATTTAAAATGTTATTTATAATGCTTTTTAAAGTGTTAATACTGCGGGCGGGAGGTGGGCAGGAGGCCAACTTCGTTCTGCCCGAGTGTGCGGAGATTTTCCTTGTTTCTCCGCCTACATCGTGGAAGGCGGGAGGGGCAAATCTCTGCACATTCCGTAGCTCTGGAGCAATCAACTTAACATCTGGCCCGATCATGTCAATATCTGGCTCAACTATGTAGATGACATTTTCTTTGTCTGGGAAAGCAATGAAACAGATCTGAACACTTTCTTCATAAAATAAATGAGAACAAAGTAAATTTGAAGTTTACAATGCAGTACAGTCAGGACACTATTGACTTCCTAGACATTAGGCTGACTATTAAGGATGCCATTTTACATACTGATTGATTCAGGAAAAGCACAGCTGGAAATTCTATCCTGCATGTTGACAAGTGCCACCCTCCCAGCTTTCACTGCAGTGTCCCATTTCAGCGTCCAAGAGGACTTCATCCCCCTACCAGCAGTGCACCAGGAGACGCATTTACAGAGTGGTGGAGAAAGGAGGCGCAGCCTCCAGAGACCTCTCAGCAATCCCGCTGTGTGGCACTTACTGGAGGTAACAGGATGGCTTGTTGTCATTCAAGGACCTTCTGGATCCAAGGGGACTTAATCCCCCAACGGGCAGTGCACCAGGAGGTGAGTTTGCAGAGTGGTGGTGAAGGAGGTATGTGCTCTGGCAACTTGTCAGAGGTATATTTTTCTCCCCCCCATTTTTTTAAGGGAAAGGGGCTGTGTGGCTCCCCTCACTGAGTCATTTTCACCCTAGGGACCCCATCTCCCGGAGCCCAGCCTTTGCTTTAAAAAAACATTTTTAAAATAATTTATAGGGAGGGAAATTATTTTTGGCCAGGCGACCTCCATCCTTTTTATTTATTGTAGTTTTTTAAATAATGGAGGGGAGGCCATGTGAACCCCTTCCCAGGTCAATTTCAGCCCCAGGGACTCAATCCCCCAGGCCTGCCACTTTTTTCATTTTTTAAAAGAAAAAAGCAAGAGGAGCACGCAGACCCCCTCCCGGGCCGATTTGGCCCTGGGACCGCATATCACAGGGCCGGGCCTCTCAGTTGAGGGCTGTGGGGGAGCCTGAAGACCCTTGTGGTCCCTGCCAGCTCCCTTCCTCCTACTGGAGCCGGCATTGCTTTTGGACAAAGAGAGCTGCTGACATGCAGCTCCCTCTGTCCAAAAGCAATTCTGCTCTGCTTCTTGCAAGCTAGAGCATTTTTTCTGCTCTCGGTTGTGCGGAGCAGAGTTTGCTGTGACTTGGCAGGAGCGATGGTGGTCCCCAGAGCATCCGCGTGACCCCCTCACTATAATTTACAATGAAGCCTGGGAGGTGGTGGCAACTATGGCCGCGGGGGTCCAAACAGGCCCCTGCATTAATTTACAATGACGACTCAGGGAGGTGGTGCACCGACATCTGCAGGGGGTCTGTGCGGCCCCCGTGCACTTATTTTCATTAAAGCCCCTGGGAGGTGGTAGTCCCTGGGGCAGCAGAGGAGGCCATATGGACCTCCTCCACTTTACTATTTAAAGAAGCCTCGGGGAGGTGATGGTACCCGGGGCACAATAATCCCATGCTCCTCTCCTATAATTACAAATGCCCCTGGGACCTGGCCAAACCGGGGGCCGTTAATGAATGAAGCGTGAGAGCCTGCCCTTCTTCTTTTTTTTTCTGTCCAGGTCTACTGTTCCAGCTGAATTTCTTTTTCAAAAAATGCCTTTCTTGGCCCTGCGGTGTCATTTTTGTGGGAGTCGGTTCAACCGAGTCCCAAAATGGCTGCCAACACTTCCTGGTTGAAGTCTTAGCAGCTAATCAAATTTCATTAGGGTTTCAGTAGGCTCTTGGGCTCCCAGATATGTATATTTTTTAAAGTTTCATTTCTCTGAAACTACGGATTTACCCCAAACCTATTTTTTTAATGAGTTTTTTTCAGATTTTCCAGTTGTTCTGAGGAAACAAGTGGGGGGCAAAAGAGGCAATGATATCTAATAGCACAACAATAAGGCCATGGCATCAAATAGTTTATAATATATGCAATGTGTATGGTGGCAAGATCCATATTATAGATGTCAAGAGCCCACTTGGGCATAATTGTGTTGAATCTAGAGTACATGTAAAACCATAATGAGCGATAAGCTCGTTTTCAATAGTAATGATTCGCTCAAGCATACAAGCCCACTGGGGCAGAACTGTATTTTCTAGCTGGATTTCATTTAATAGTAAATCCTCATACAAGCCCACTGGGGCGGAGTTGTATTTTCTAGTTGGATCTCATTTAATAGTAAATCCTCATATTATCGGAACAAGCATGCTTATTTTAAGAGCTTTAACCATTAGTCATGAGGATCGGCGAAATTAACTTACCAGAAGGCGATACTCATTGTACAAATCAAATGCTTTGTTATTTGTATTGCATAAAGTTTTATTGATGTTCAAAACTTTATTGAGAAAGAACGACGCAAAAACGAATACAAGTATGGCCATAATTTTGTTGAGTATGTTGTGACTTTGGTAGCAAAATGAAATGAAAAAACATTGCTGTTCCCACTTGTGAATACTATGAATTTTACTAAGATGTTATGATTTCCGTGTTTAAAATAACGTGTTAATGGTTTATTTAAAATTTTGTGAAGTCTGTTTTCTATGTATATTATCAGTTGTGGGTCACGTGGTGTGCTATTTAAACAACAGAAATTTCTGAGACAAAATACTCGAGTTGTCCTTGCCAGATTAAATCACGCTTGGAATGAAAACTGGGCTGCGGTGTTTTTTTGTTCAAAAGAACTGGTTACACATTGTTGGAGGGATAGGGGTTTGCTACCCCACCGCGGAACGCCGTTTTGAAGAGGCTTGGGATTGAGCAAAATTTAAAATATATATATATTCACTTAAAAACCATAGGTTTCACACACGTTATAGTTAGGAATTAGCATTTAAAAAACCTTGCAAATTCACTTAAAAAACCATAGGTTCACACATGTTATAGTTAGCTGGACATTTCTCTCATAAAAAACCATTGAAATTCCCCCGTTATAGTTAGTTCAGATAACTATAACTCGCGCGCCCGCAATTTCACTGCACATGCTAAGATTAACTGTGAATGTTGTCCAAGAAAATGCCAAAACCTAATGTGGTAACTGGCCCTAAATTTGGCAGCCATCATGGAATAAGGATATGCCAAGTAAATCATAATTAAAGATGGCACCCAATTTCAGGATTAGTCACTGATTTAGGATTGGCTGGTGCTATGACAACTACCTCAGAGCTGGAAATCTCTTTCTCAATGCCTGCCACATACAGTGCCTGTTATTGGGGGGAGGGGGTAACACCAGCTTATATATTTTGTAAGGCACACTGACTTTCGTTAGCAATAGGTTTATAATGTCAGTACCGTTTTTATTCCAATGGTGGTAGCTTCCCGTTTTGTCAAGGCATATGATTAATGTTGAGCAGCAGGATGTTTAAGACAAGTACCTGCATCTCTTTTATATATAAAAAGTGATGGATAGCATGCTTGAGTTAGTTACAGCCATTAGTAATTCCTCAGGCAGCATCCCAGTTCATAGTTATTGTGCACACCATGCCACTTCAGTTTGGACCCAGCTATATGCAAATCAATCTTGACCGTGCTCCAATGGGAGCAGTCCAGGATGAACTGCCTGGCCAAGACCTCCCTAAACCGGAACTCAAGCAACTCAGAACCAGTTTTGTCCTTGTTATGGGCTCAGCAGCCAGGCATAATGGGTCCTGGGTTGCTTGTGTTCCATTTCAGGGAAGAACTGGCCTGGTAGTTCAGGCCGGACTGTTCTCAAGAGAATCAGGACCAAGCCTGATATTCCTATGGCTGAGTCCAAACTGTGATGTCATGGTGGGTAAAAAACAATGGATTGGAATATGGCCTAAGTGACTATCAGTGGCTGAGATTAATTCAATTATTCCATTCATCACCTTGTTGTTTTTTGCATTCAATGCCCTGAGTGCTCTGGGTATGTATGCCCAGACGTGGATCCCACGCCTACTATGCCACTGAAATTGAGCTCTACCCAGCTGGCGAGCCCAGAACAAGGGCAAAACCAGTCCTCGTTTGCTTATGTTCTGGTTCAATGAGGACCTCGCCTGGCAATTTGGGTTGGACTGTTCCCATGAGGCGCAGGGTCGAGACTGATTTGCATATAGCTGGGTCCAAACTGATGTGGCATAGTGGGTGAAAAGCAGTGGGTTGGGATGTGACCAAGAGCGATTGCCAGTGGATAAGATTAATTCATGCATTCCATATATCACCTTTGTTGTTTTTGTATCTCTTTGATAGCGGGAGTAATTTAGTAGAAATAGTTGTCCATTTACTTCCCTTGTCCCCAAAGGGCATCAATCTCTCATGGGTCTATTGATCAGGTTGAAGACTGAATATAGGGCTGCCATACATGGGGTTTACTACACACTAACCTAGTGGAGTACAGTCAGTCGAGAATACTGCAGTACAATTGATAATTCCTACCATAAGAGGAAAGTTAAAAGGTGATCAGAGGTTTAAGGTACGTGTGCCCAACCTGTGGATTTATCTTCTACAAGCTGTGCTTAGAGCACCTTGTCCTGACGACATGCAAAATGAACTCCCCCTCCATACTCTGAGCCATAGAAAAGGATGTGCAACACCACAAAACACATACTGAATCAAAAATAGCGTTGGATAAAGTTATGAATTCATCAAATTTGCAAATTCACATATTTGATTTGAAACTGCATCAGATTCATTAATCTCAATATTAGCAAAGTTTAAGAAACAGCCAGTGGGGCTAAAATAGGGGCTCTGCACTGCAGTAGAACGTTTCCCTCTGTCATGCCGCACCTGGAGCACATTTTTTGTAGGCTCTTAACCTCTCTTTCAACAGTGCAATTCCCTGTGTTCTTTCCCCTCTGCTGGAAATCCCAAAGTGAGACTTCTGGCGCTGTGGAAAGGAAGTGATGCGGCTCAGTAGTGCTGCTGTATTTTCATTTGCCACTAAGGTGAAATCAGGGAAAAATAGTTCCCTCAATACTGTCCATGTTGGTTGGGACATCCTGCCACCCGGACTATTGGGTGGATAGGATTAAATGACGAAGGCCTTGGATTAATTTATTAGCTTACGCCAGCATTGGAAATCACTTTGCTCACCACATTTCCATGAGCCCTTCCAGCTATGTCCATGTGTTCTTTAATAATATCCAATTTGAGTTGAATTTAAAGCTAACAGTACGTATGTCAAGTTGAGGGACATCTATGTCCCAATAGTCAAGGGAGGCTGAGAAGAGGCATAATAGACATTTCATGAATGTAAGGCAGAATACAAAGATGAGTCCAAATAAGAACAGTGGGCCAGATTTGTCAAGGTTTTGCTTCACCCTTGCGCCACTCAAGGGGGCCCAAAGGTGACACAAAACCTAAGTAAGATTTATCAAGACATGCAAGGCCACCATACATGGCTCTGCAAGACTTGATAAATCTGAAGCTACGCAAGGCAGCGCAAATTCCTTCCTAGCATACTCTGCCCAGTGCTCCATGGATGGAGCGTGGATGTTCCCAGATTTGTATTAGTGGTACACCTGGGAATGAGTCAAAATGCTATGCATCCACAGGTGAATATTTTTATTTCTCCTCGTTCCTCTGCTGCATTCTGCAGCACACATAGAAAGAGGAAAATGCCTTTGATGATTGTCTTTGTGCAGGAAGGTGTCCCTTCCTGCACAAAAATAATCCTGTCGACAACACAGGCACATTTGTACCATGACGCAAGGGTGCCTGCGTTGGCTGTAGGCTGCTAATTGTGCACCAGCGCAGGCAGAGGACAGGAATGTGCCATATCTTGATAGATAGTGCACATTCCTGCCCTCCCTCTCATTCCCTTAGTGCAGCACAACAAGGTGTTCTGCTGCGTTGCATGGCGCGAAACTTTCATCAATATGGCCCAGTGTGGGTGACTAAACAAATCCAGTTAGGCCTCAAACATCACACAAAAGATGACCTCTGTGTATACATGAAATATTTCTAAACAATTCAGATTTTTCCGGCAGGCTAGATGTAGATTTGAGGAACAGAATCACACCTGAGGACTAACAAAATGTTTATTCTCAGCACTGCCTCTCATCCCATCTTCATCATCCTCTAGCCGAATGAGCTGCTATTCAGGCTGCACAAGAGGTTATACGGATCACTTGAGCTGCACATATATTTCCTGAACCCCCCTTGTACTTTCCATCAACACATTCCGTGCACTCCTATTATTCCTTCAAAGTAGTTCATCAAAAGCTGTTGAAAGTTGGGGCAGGGTTTAAGTGTGAGTCTGATTTCTGGTCAAATTAATGATGCGGTATCTACTGACAGGCAAAGGGAGTTCTGGCGGTCATAGCCTCCGTGTGAACTTGGCGATTTATTCCCAATGTTTGCCGACCTTCAGAACTCCCCTGCCTTCAGCCTACTAGAAGAACATATCATTTAGTTCAGTGTTTTTTCACCACAGGATTTCCCATGGACAGTTTGAACAGATGTGTGGGGATTTAATTCACTGGAACAGTTTCCAAGATTCTACATTTCTAAATAAACAATGCACGTTTCAGTTAACTTTGCTTTGTTAGGAGTATAGAATAGACCCCCCAAAATGCAAATTTCCCCTCCTCACAGAAGTGCCTATAAAGCCTTTTGACCTGGACACTTTACATGACACCAAGGAAAAGTCAACATAGGTAAGTCTCGAACACATTTGTGTTGTAGCATTTGTAACCCTATTGGCTATGAGAGAAAATGCTGGTCAGTAAATTTCACACATTTTCAGTTTCATTTTTCATGTAAGTACTGTTGCAAACTCTAGTATATTTAAACTGCAAGCCCCTATAAACATTTACACTTTAAGTTAATACAAAACATCAATCACAATCTAAAGTTCTGAACCACTGCGAAAGCACAATCAGAAGAGATGGCCAACAACTTAATTACACGCTTTTCTTTTAAGCCTTTATCGATTATCTACAACTCAATGATCTAAAATGACAAATAGCAAAGTCACAAAAATTTGCAGTTTCAAATTTTCTGGGAAGCATCCATCAATTACAAAAGATGTTCTACTAATATTTGTCAAGTTTTTCTTTTAGTCTTCTGCAACAATGGCCAGGATTTCTATAGCTAGAGATTGAACTTTGTCGGTCGATTAAGCACGTTTAGCAAGTTGGTAAAAGTCATCCTATAAATATAAAGTACTCTTATTCATTCGCCTCGATTGACTTACCTAAAAAAACACTTTAAAGTAATATTTTCAGTAATTATTTTCCTCTAAAGAATGTCCAAGCTATCAGCTACATGTTCTGGTCAGATATGACAAGTAGACTTTCCTGTAAGGCACCAAACATTTGTCAAAGAAAAAATATGCCAATTTCAAACAAGCATGGGCAAAGCAAATAGGCCTCGGCTCTAAACGACCAACCTATTGACTTTTCGAAAGCTTCTTTTTAGTGGAATTACTTTCGATAGGGGTATCCAGTGTTATCCTGCATGGGGAAGGATAGGGATTCCAAGTTACTCATTCACTTATGTGTGCCAATTTTTTGCATCTCGCCAATAGGTCTTATGAGTGACACGTTGAGTGGCACGTTATCGCTAGCTTAGTCATTGACATAAGCAGAATAATTTAATCCTTCAGTACCACTAATTGCCTCCTCAGGAATAATCACTGACTATTTGCAGAGAGCTTTGCTCTAACTGCAGCATGCATCCTCACCAATATATATTGACTACATATATGTCACTGTCCACATCAGGATGCCTCTGCCAGCAAAATATTGACCTGAAGGTCAGCTGCCACCATCACCTACCTCTACAGACTCTTAGACCTTGCATTGTTTGGCATCATTAACAAATCATGGCTAAGGGAAAACTATATTTTGGAAACCATGAAACTAAAGTAACCAATGCTCCAAAACTACAAGTACCAGAAAGAAACACGCATTACCGAAACCTAGCATTGGCTGCCAGCCTTCTGGTAATTTTTGTTTTGTTTTGCCATGATTTTTGCAAAACCTTATTGTTTGGAAATATGCTGGGTCCTCATCATTCTAAAAAAAAAAAGTTTGCTACAGGCATATTACCATAGTATTTTCTGCCACTGAAGTGGACTGCTTTGTTTGCAGATGGGTTCATTCTTAAAGGGCAAATGTCATAACACATAGTCAAGTCAGCCAATGGCTGAAGCGGGTGGATGCATTGCTCCGTAATACATGCCGGAGTGGACGAAAGAAAAATGTGATTGACACCAACTACAGGCTAATGGATGAAATCTAACACAGACCTAAAATAGTCAGTCTGGCATTGGCAGCCAGAAGAAAGAAGAAAAGAAAAAGGGAAGAGATTGAAAGAAGGCAATAATGAAATGTGGCAAAAAACAGAGAGAGAAAGAAAGAAAGAAGGAAGGAAGGAAAGAAATAAAGAAGGGAGGCAGGAAAGAAAGCAGAAGCGAATAAAAGTAAAAAGAGGATAACTTAACACAGAACAGTTTCAAATGGACACAATCTGGTAAGCTGTGAAATAGTCAAACACACTAGCTCTAGTGTTGAACTAGGGAGGGGAACTAGACGCACAGTGCCTAGGGACTAGCCAGCCTCCTATACAACATGCAAACACAAATGGGGCTATCCCTAGTTGGGATTCCTACAGGTTCCTACAGGGTCTCTAGAGATGCAAATCCAATGGGGGCATCTCACAAAAAGTGAAGGACTGGCCTCACCCACCACCTGGTGTCATGCTTCATCATAGGCCGTCATCACCCTCTAAAAACTCCGTTTGATAGAGGGCGGGCATACACCTGAAGACAGGGATGCACTTCTAAAGCTAATTGGTGGCCCGTGATTTGGTGAGAAGTGATCCAAAAACCATTACATTTGTCCACAGGCAATTTCATTAAAGAGCAAATGTATGGTATTAAAAGAACTGGGCAATGATATGGGAACTAATTATCCCTTCACCAGATTAGAAATGCTAAACATGTTGCTGCTTTGCGTCCCTGATGGGTACATAGCATTCGTCAGGACCAGAATGTATAATGGGCTCTGTCTTTCTACACTATGTGTATGAAGGAACGACCTCTATAGGACCGGGGGTGAGGGTAAAAACTCCCCATGTAGTGCATTACTAAAATGTGAGAGTATCTGTAGGAAAAAGGAAACAAAACAAAAACAAACACACCTTACTTGTAAGTTTGATTATTGCACAATATGCTATTCGTACATCACCATACTTTATACCGCGCATGGTGGTATCTAAGTGAAACACGCGTCAGTCATACGTGTCAACACTTGGAAAAACGAAAACATTGTTTTCTAGCCGCTTACCCAAAGACACTATCCTACTTACTCCATGGGAGATCGAGGGTGGAAGGGCCTTCTGCGACAATTTTGAAATGAGAACGATACATGGAATCATGGGCTGTTTTGATCCTGGCCCATGTGAGGGAGAAAAAGAAAAACATCCATATAATCATTAATAAAGGTGCATACCTCGTGTTGAGTAAATGGACATGGAGCGTGAATATACGCTTCTTCATTCATCCATTCATACTCTTACTGTCATCTTCAGCGCTTCCAGCAGTCTCATCTACAGTTGTCCACTTTGCCTCCCCGCCGGTGAATAATGGTTTGAGAGGAGGAAGATTTTTATACTCCTGCGCGCTGGGTGATTAGTCGTTAATTGAAAGGTAATTGCTGCCGCCTGTGTGAGATCCGGTGTACGGCCGGCAAGCTGCCTGGTTGCCTAATTTTGGGCGTGAATACAGTATGCAATCTCTACCAAGGAAAAAGTGCCTCTGGTGCGGACTTACGCGTGCGTTAACGACACTACACCGCGCTCCTCCCTGTTAATGAGAGACCGCGTGGTTTTGGATATGCGTGCTGGGACACAAGACCGCGTGTGTATAGCGGCTCTGTCTGAGTGCTGCGTGCCCATGCGCGTAGATTTAGACAGCCCGTTTCTTAACAGATCTTTAGAGTTGCCTCCTTTTAGCTATTGACGGACACAGCGTAATCTATGAAAAATATCTGTTGGTTGAGGAAACAACGGGCAGGTGGTTAAAGTGCACCGGTTGGTCCCTTATTTTGTTTCATACTCAAACAACACAGGATGTCGGTCACCAGGTGTTCTGGCTGTATCTTGACACATGGTGTCCTATTTATAACTTGGTAGCCTCATATTTAGTAAGTTGTTACCAAAATATGCAATAAACTAAAGAGTTAATTTTAGAGTGGTGATTGTTTATATTTATATTTGGATTTATAATTACTTATTTATATAGAGCAAGATCAGTTGGCATAGATCCCTATCTGGCCAAGGGGTTTGAGGCAAAGTTAGATGTTCATATGGCTTTATCAGTTGTGCTTGTCATAGAGGAGATGACCCTCTGATTCGGTCAGCTACTAATAGACTATATGTGTTTGTGGCTCAACGAGCTAGTTGTAGCCATGGAATTTCATCGTTCAGCCCTGTGTCCCATGAGCACAACCGGTACACCCAGCGTTGAACTCTGACATGTAGTTGTTGGCTCATGTCTGTTTTCTGTTTCTTCATTACCTCCACGACCACCCATTTGAGATCTGATTCAGTATGATTTAACTCCAGAAAATGTTTAGTCAATATGGTATTAGATTTTTTGCACCGAATTGTGCTGCGGTGTTCATTAATTTGTGTTTTCACTTTTCTCGTCGTCATACCAATGTACTTCAGGTTGCATGGCCAGGTCAGCATATATATCACGTTTTCAGTGTTGCAGTTACTAAAACACTTTGAGTTTCCAGGGGTTATTCGTGCCTATATCCACTTCTTTAGAGGTGATGGTCGAATGGCAGCAATTTCCACAAGGATAATGGCCAACTGGTTTAGGTTGGCTCCATAGGGTGGATTGGTTACTCTCTTCTTCCTGTGTGATTTTAGAGTGTACCAGGTCATCTCTCAGGTTCCTGCTTCTTTTAAAGGCGAAAAGGGGGGGTTCCCACTGTCGTGTTCCACTGTTGAGTATTGCCCATTTCTGATTTATGATATTCTGGACTTTGTTAGACGCAGGTGGGTATGTGGTCACGCACACCAGACGGTCAGATTGTTCCTTTATTGTAGTGTCCAGCAGGGTTTCTCGGTTATTGTTTCTTGCCCTTTTCTTAGCTCGCCTGACCATTCGTTTTGGATAATGTCTTGAGAGAAGTTTAGATTCCAGTTCTTCTCCCTGGTCTTGGAATGACTAGTTCTGAGCAGTTCCTCCGCACTCTTAGAAATTGGCCCACTGGTAGATTCTGTCGTAGTGCCCTTGGATGGTAGCTCTCATATAATAGGAGGCTATTCCTCTCTGTTGGTTTTGTGTGCACTTTGGTGGAGATCCCTTCTGTTGTCAAGGTGATGTCTAGGTCGAGAAATATGGCATGGTTTTTCTCAATGGTGTGCGTGAAGTTGAGGTGAATATCTTTGCTGTTAACCCACTCCATGAAAGTAGTGGCTTCCTCTGGTGTACCATGCCACACGACAAAAATGTCGTCTATATATCGCTTCCATGTTTTCATCCAATGGTTGAATGGGTTATTGTCACTGAAGATGTTGTCTTCCTCAAACTGGTGGATGTTAAGGCATGCCATACTAGGCGTGAAGGTGCTGCCCATTGACATGCCTTTGATCTGGTGGTATAGTTTGTCCTCAAACTCGAAAAAGTTCTCAGTGAGGGCCAACTCTGCACCCTCCATAATGAAGTGTGTCGGTGTAATAAAAGGCCAATCATGGTTTAGGAGGATTTGTTCCACCACCTCCAAAGTCTGTCTTTGGGGAATACTCGTATAGAGTGCTTCAATGTCCATGTGGATGTTTTTCTTATTCTCCCCCACATGGGCCAGCATCAAAACAGCCAATGATTCCAAGTATTGTTCTCATTTTAGTATTGTCACAGTAGGCCCTTCCACCCTCGACCTCCCATGGAGTAAGTAGGATAGTGTCTTTGGGTAAGCGGCTAGAAAACAATGTTTTCATTTAATCAAAGTGTTGACACGTATGACTGACACGTGTTTCACTTAGATACCACCATGCGCGGCATAAAGTATGGTGATGTACGAATAGCATATTGTGCAATTATCAAACTTACACGTCCGGTGTGTTTGTTTTTTGTTTTGTTTCCTTTTCCCTACAGATACTCTCACATTTTAGTACCGCACTACACGGGGAGTTTTTACCCTCACCCCCGGTCCTATAGTGTTCGTTCCTTCATACATATAGTATAGAAAGACAGAGCCCATTATACATTCTGGTCCTGACGAATGCTATGTACCCATCAGGGACGCAAAGCAGAAACATGTTGACCATTTCTAAAGTGGTGAAGGGATAATGAGTTCCCATATCACCGACCACTTCTTTTAATACCATACATTTGCTCTTTAATTAAATTGCCTGTGGACAAATGTAATGGATTTTAGATCACTTCTCACCAAATCACGGGCCACCACTTAGCTTTAGAAGTGCATCCCTGTCTTCAGGTGTATGCCCGCCCTCTATCAAACGGAGTTTTTAGAGGGCGAGGACAGCCTAAGATGAAGCATGATACCAGGTGGTGTATGAGGCTAGTCCTTCACTTTTTGTGAGATGCCCCCACTGGATTTGCATCTCTAGAGACCCTGTAGGAACCTGTAGGACTCCCAACTATAGACAGCCCCATTTGTGTTTACAAGCTGTGAAATAGTAATAGTCAAAAAAGCGGAACACTCCAAAAGGAGATGAGATCTGATAAAGATGGAATGAGCATCAGAAGAATCCTGCTATCACATCAGGTTCTAAACCCAAAGGCAACATTAAAGTACTTATAAAGTAAAAACACTGGTGCTAAAGTGATCTAGCTTGTGTGCGAATGTGCTCCTTAGGAGAGAGCAAAAAGCTGTCACTAAAAGTGAAGATAACCAGTGGTCTTTGTAGTCTGACCTACTGCCCCATGCTGTATGCTGTAGTGGGCAGAAGCAAAATGTGAATGACATATCAGCAAACCAATGGATAAAGGTGGCTGAAAGCCCAAAATTGCATGGAAATTATACTTATTTTCGTAAAATCGTAAAATCTTGGCTAACGCCAGACCTAAAAATGCAGGACTCACACATAACTTAAGATTGTTGCTTTACAGTGCCTAGACTTAAAACTTAGACAATTATATACTCAATTAGCTACAATGTTTTCTTTGAATTTGCTTCCTTTACTTAACTTTAATTTTGAAAATAAGTAACACTGCTGCCAGGGACACACAAGTGCAACAAATAAATAAAGATGGTAATGGCACTAAAGAATTGCATAAGTTACAATCAAACTAATAGTGTGCAATGTAAGCACTTCAACCCTTAGGGTCCTACCACTCAAGAACCCCTACCATGATTTGAAAATATACTCAATGAACAGAGGAGCACTCTAAATATCACAAAAGCATCATGAAAAGATAAAAGGATCAAGTCCAAGTAATGTCATGAGAGTCCGTTTATATATCAATTCTTCATTCGGTACATAATTTCACGGGAGCTAAGTATGTTAGATCCAACTCCAATAAGTTGGTGCTCAACTTGCAAAGATTAGACTATGGAGGACGCATGGATACAGTGAGACCTGTGAGATGGTGTAGGAAAGTAAGATCTGCTTTCAGGGTTACCTACACTTTTTAGCTGCTGTCCATATGCTTTGACTGTAGTTTGCTGGGATCCTGCTTATCAGGACCCCAGCATCTGTGGTCTCTCTCCCAAAATGGATTTGGTAAGTACTTTTGTACCTCCACAATTAGCTACTTGTGTACCCTTAAACGTCCGTAGTATATGGTACTAAGGTACCCAGGGCACAGGTACACCAGGGGTCTCCCATGGGCTGCAGCATGTATTGTGCCACCCGTGGGAGTCTCTTCAACTTTGACTTCAGGCCTGCCATTGAAGTCTGTTTGAGTGGGTGCTTGCACCTCTCACGACAGCTGTAAGTGTCCTTATATCTGAGGTCACTACACTTAAAAACTATTATTCACCCCTATGGTAGGCCTTTCAGTCCTGAGGGCAGGGTATTTAGTAATAAGTGTGAGGGTACCCCTGCATGAGCAGGACACTGCTACAAACCCAGGAGTTGATTCTCCAGGCTTTGTAAGTGTGGTCAGCCATTTTAAGACATACAGTGGACATCAGTCATTATGAGATGTCTAACTATATAATGGTTGCACCGAGCCTGATCATGTTTTGTATCAAACATCTTGGAATCATACCCCCACACCGATTCTGGTGTTGGAGGTATGATTCCTTGTACTGGAGGGTCCCTTAGGGAGCCCCCCCCCCCCATACTCGCAGTTACAGCCTTTCAGGATCTGATTAGGATATACAAAAGTTGTATCTAGCCTATGATTGTAGCAAACAGCATACCACCATGCTTGATTTGATAATTTGGTAAAATCTTTCACATTTTTGGTTATTTGCTGAAAATCAACTGCTAATAATAAGTCGACTATCTTTGTGTTAGAATCCGAACTGCCCATATAGTAAATAAGCTACCCAAAAACACATGAGAAATAGAAAAAGGGCAACTAGAGACAAAAATTGAATTAATTTGATACCATACATGTTTCCAAAAATAATGAACATGTGGGCATGTGAAAAGCAGGTGGTGTAAGCCTCCATGCGGAGAGGAACATGTCCAACATTTATCGGAGAGCTCAACATGCCTTGCATTTAAAATAACAGGAGTTAACTGAAGTCTATTGTATATAAAGAATAGTGGCTGTGTGGTATTCGCTGCTCTAGAGGATTTCCTAATTTTAGCCCATATCTTATTCCATGTCGCTGTGGACCAATAAACCTCTATATCTTTCTCCCAAGAAAGTTCCACTTTGTTTTTTTTCTCTAATATTACATTGTTGGAAATGGCCCATTTTGCAGGGTTATCCCCAAACTTTATGCCTCTTCCTCCTTTGTTTTTCCTGACCTGTGGTTTTTGGCTTTAAGACTCTGGGCACTTTACCACTGCTGATCAGTGCTAAGGTGCATATGCTCTCTGTGTAAATTATTATTGTGATTGGTTATCCATGATTGGTATATTTGTTTTACCAGTAGCTCCCTAGTAAAGTGCACTGAGTGTGCCAGGGCAGGTAATTCTAATGCTACTAGTGGGCTTGCAGCACTGATTGTGCCACCCACACGAGTAGCCCTAAAAAGTAGTCTCAGGCCTGCCACTGCAGTGCCTGTGCACAGTTTGTTAACTGCCATGTTGACCTGACCAGTGTACCCACTTGCCAGGCCTGACCCTTCTCTTTTCTTGCACATTGGACACCCCTATGGTAGGCCCAAGGTACCACCCTGGGCAGGGTGCAGTGTATGTGAAAGGTAGGACATGTACTAGTGTGGGTAACAAGTCCTGATAGTGAAATACTGCCAATTTTGTTTTTCACTATTGAAAGGCTATGTTGCCCATAGGACAGAATGGGGAATGTTGTGTAACATATCTTGAAAACACAAACAGATCGATGGGTCTGTCATGCCTGGTTTAGTTTAGTTTAGTTTATTCCATTTATAGAGTGCTTGGTTACACCGGACGGTGTGTTCCCGCGCTAAGACATAGGAGAGGGAAAGCTGCTACAATCTAGAAAAAGTACTTGCTAGACATCTATGAGTTACCCTTACTGCTGAACAGCCAGGTTTTTAGTTGTTTGCGGAAATTATTCTCACATGTCTCTGTTCTTAGGGCTATTGGCAGAGTGTTCCACGTTTTAGCTGCCAGGTACCTGAAAGAACGAGCTCCCAGTCTGGCTTTGTATATCCTTGGTATCTTCACCAGGGCTTTCCCTAAGGACCGCAGACTCCGACCAGGGGTGTATTCGGTTAGTAAGGGATGAAGATATTTAGGGCCGCATTTCTTGAGGATGCGATGGCCATAGCACATTGCCTTAAAGGTGACCCTCTTTTCTACTGGCAGCCAGTGCAATTCTTTCAGGGCCTTCTCAGTGTTTGCTCTTCTGGGTAAACCAAGCACCAGTCGAGGTGCAGCGTTCTGTACCTGCTGTAATTTGACTAGTCCTCTCTTTGTGGCTCCGAGATACAGGACATTACCATAGTCTAGTGAACGTGTGAAGAAAAAGATGCACAAGTATAGACCTTAAATATGTTACAGAGGAATCCTTTAAAAGGACTGAATCCCATCACTCACCGAAGTGACATGCTTCATCATCTGGGATCTCCTCTTGGTTGCAAATCCTAGTGCAAACAAGGGCTACAACCTCCTCACTGTGAGGGAGGAGATCAGGGATGTTTTAGGGTAAATGCCAGTATGACGGATCACTAGAATCCTTCAGAAGTGACGACGTGAGAGCGATAGGCGCAGTGCATGTGTATTGACAGTGAAGTGAAAATAAAATGGGCGACCAGGCGAAAAAAGTTTTATTCATTATCCCCTGATGTCCAGATTAAAAATAGTGCAGATTCTGCGTCTAAGGTTATTGCTGCCAAGGAATGTGAAACATAGGAGGATTTGGACAGGACATCAAAAAATAAATGGATATTGTCTGTAAGAAGTCAGCTCTTTACAAAACCAGATTGTTGCTTTCCTAATAAGTCAGGCACACAAGATTCTAGGCGTATAGCCAAAGCCTTTGAAAAAATGTTATAATCAATACTGACTAAAGAGATGGGTCAATAATTTATACAGTATTTCAAATCTTTACCATCTTTAGGGTTAAGACAAATTAGAGCGTCCAAAAAGGAGCCAGATGACTTCCCCAAGTGCATAAAGGAGTCAAAAAGATTGTGCAGTTTGGGGAGCAACAAGTGGGCAAAGTGTGTAAAAAATGTGACCGTGAAACCATCCAGTCTAGGATCTTTATCCTTCTTAAGTGTCTGCAGTGTGTTAAGGAATTCTTTTGGGATAAATTGGATTCCAAAAGTGAAAAATCTGATCGAATGTTAGAAGATTTTTGAATATCAGATATGAACTGACAAATTTTATGTTCTGTAGGAGGGATCTCTGATGTGTATAATGTCTTGTAGAATTGAAGAAATTCATTTAAAATATCATCATCTTTAAATTTCAATGTTTTATGTTCATCTATTATAGACTCTATCTTAAGTTTATTGTGTTTAACTTTCAAATAATTGACTAATACTTTTCCAGCTTTATTTTGACCTCCATAAAATTTCGCACTAGATTTCAATAAGCATTTTGAAGCACTATTTGTTAATTCTTTATTAAATTGAAATTTGACATTTATAAGTTCTGATAAACAATCTTTAGACTTGGAAGAGTAGTAACAATGCTCCAATCTCTTTATCTGGCAAGAAGGGATTTGGTGAGCTCTCTGGATTTTTGCGTTGTTTAGCAACATAACCAATGATAAAATCTCAAGCCAATGCATTAAAGGCATCCTATACCACATGGAAAGGTAGAGTATCAGATTGATTACGGATAAAAAATTAATTAGAGAAGGAAGTAAAAGAGGAAATAAAAGTTTAGTCTAAAAGCAGAGCGTTATTAAAACGCCATTTCTGGGGCTTGTTAGTTTTCTGTAGAACATCAAGCTGTATTGTAGTGGGGACATGATCAGATATTAGAAAGGAACCAATATTTGCCACCATTAATGACTGAGAGATAATATGTGATGTAAAAAAATAGTCTATTCTCGATTGAGTGTGATGAGCCGGAGAGTAGTAAGTGTATTCCCTTACAGTAGGGTTACAGAGACTCCAAGCATCTATAAGCTTGAATTGTTGAATAGTTTGCATGAAAAGGTTATGTGCTTTATAAGGGACAAAGGAAACCACTGAATTGAGGTCTAGAAAAGGAGCAACAATTTGATTGCAATTCCTGCAAGGATAAAGTTATATTCAAAACATTGTGAAATTTGTTGAGCAAAGGATGTCCAAAAAGAGGAGTCCCCAGCAGTGGGCGCTTATATATTGAGTAAAGAGATCTGAGCACTCCCCATTTGCAATTTAGTAAAGCACCATCTACCATTTTCATCGGAACATTGTGAGATCAATTTGATAGAAAGTGGTTTACGACAAGGAGTTAAGACACCATTGTGTTTATCATCACCTGGTGAATAAAATACCTCCCCTACCCACCCTCTTCTTAATTTAAGTGATTAAATGAGATTCTTGTAAACAGGCTATATCCGCCTCAAGTTTAGCTAAATGTGTTAAAACCCATTGCCTTTTAATTGGTGAATGTAAACCCTTGACATTCCAAGAGACAATTTTTAAGGACATAGGACGAGCATGCAAAAAAATAAAGGACACCAATCAAACCAAATCATCAAACAACAGGAAGCATACCAATTATGCGGAAAGTGAGTCAAACAGACTAGGAAAAAAGAGAGGGAAAAATAGAGATGAAAATGTAACTGTTTCGTTCGAGATATAGGAGAGCAGCAGAAATAAAGAGAGAGGAAGATACAGAGAAGAGAAGAATAGTTAAAAGAGAAGGAATAAAAAGATAAAGAAAAAATAAGGAGAGAATGCAAAAATACATAAGATGAATCGCAACAAGAAACTTACCAAAAATCCGAGACATAGGAAAGGTGGGGGGAGATGAGGCCACATGGAACAATGACGTGTCCAGACAAAGGCGGGAAGGAAAGCAGAACCGACGAGAAATACAACCTTGGGGGGGACACAACAAGAAGATACAACCTGAGAGGAAAGAAAGGGAGGTTAATGAAAAATCAAAAATATTGGGAAAAAAACATTGTCATAAACTTTTGATCAGCAAGGAAACTTGTTAACAATCTGAAACATGCATCATAAAACAGAGATATAACCAAAAGAAAGGCATCTACTTATTATGCGATAAGGACGTGCCCATAGAATCTGTAGGCCAAGAATTAAGAAAGCTTTTCAGTTTTATGGGGTCTTCATACGTATAAGTCTTATTGTTGATGGTCACTTTGAACAGGCACGGGTGAAAGAGGCCATAGTGTGCCCCAATCGAGCGAAGATGTGGTCTCATTGCCAGAAATTCTCTACGCTTATCTGCAGTGGGTTTTGATGAATCCTGAGAGAAAAACAGAGGGTTACCTGACCAGGCAATACGATTGATTGCTCTAGCATCTGAGAGAATCTTGAGCAAGTCAGTGTACTCCAAAAAATATAAGATAATGGCTCTCGGTTTTCTCGTATTGAATGTAGACATTGCAGACGCAGGGCCCAATCAGTAAGCCCTCTGAATATTAAGGCTAGTGTCCTCTGGTAGATTAAGGACTTTTGGAATAAAGGATCTGAAGAAAGTGATTGGGTCAGAGCCCTCTGTGCCCTTCGGTAAGCCATATATGCACAGATTATTCTTTCTATTCCTGTGTTTAAGATTTTCTACCTGTTTTTGGAGCGTTAACACTTGAGAATGGAGAGCATCTACCTTGGTTTTAGAAGAGCTGGGAGAATCCATATTTTGTTCCACTGTAGTAACTCTGTCCTCTAGACTTGACCATCTATCCTTTAGGCCTTGTAATTTAGAATTGGTTTCCTCAACAAATGGACGCAGAGCTCTAATTTCCTCTAATAGTAGGTCCAATGAAACTGAAGAGGGTTGTTTGGGAGGAGAGGGAGGGTCTTTCTTCAGGTGTTTGCTTGATGCTTTACTAGTACCAGAGACTATATTAATGACAGATGACGACGCGCCCTTAGGCGATATGCTTGTTGATTCCTCCATTGAGAAGCAAGGAGAGCGAGAATTAGAGCGAGTTGAAAGATTGAGTTCCAGGGGCGTTGATTGAGATAAAACCTTCAGTAGTTTGTCCATGCACCCGAGTAAGGATGTGGCAAGTAAAGCAACTTAAGAGAAAAGAGAGTGCTGACTTTGACGTACTTCTTCACCAAAAATAAAATGACACTCCCCTGTTGTAAGAACGAAGATGCATTTGGAATACTCCTCACCAATAATAAAATGACTCTTCCCTGTTGTAAGAACGAAGATGCGTTTGGAATATAGATGTAGAATATCAAACCTCTGTTGGTATGTTAAGGAAGGGAGGCAGTCTCTCGTTGGCCAAGCTACTTTTCTTTTAAAAGAAAAAGGGTGAACAATCACTTGTTAGCCAAACTACCTAGAAAACAGAAAATACATGCTGTTCTTTCCTCCATGTTTGTGCTAGTGAAGCTTCATAAAATGCGGAGATAATGGAGTAAAAAATTATAATCCCGTATTCAGATGCAAGAGAAAGGCTGATGCAAAATGTAAGAGGCATGCCCTTTCACACAGCATTTCTGACAGGAAAATACAGGAAATATAACTAAATTGTATCTCAAGTATCACAGCTTATAGCAAGGGAAGAAAAAAAAGCGAAAAAGTTACTTCAATATCCGACATGCACATGTTTCCTGAGGGCACCGCGCTGATAATCTCCTCAGACGTGATGTAAGATGGCGGCCATTCAAAGGACGGAGCAGCTTCGTAACGCAGTAAAACAAATGCATTGCTTACAGGATGCCACGGAAGACGAGGAACGTCGCATTCGATGCCGCTTCACATCAGAAGTACAGGACCTTCAAATTTACATCCGTTTGGAAGGTGGGTGCTACGCCGGGTCCGCCATCATCGCCGCTGTCACTGGAGGATCAGGAAATATGTTCTGAAAGAAGATATCACATGCTGATACTGTTCGCCTTCAGTTTCCAAGAAGGACCTGCAGAGTTGAGCTACCCAACTGGACGGTTGCAAAATAGTAATTTCTGTGCACAGAAATTGGACAAAATGGGAAACAGCCATAACAGCCATAACAATGCAGCTGTTGCCACACATTTCCCAATGCTACGCCAACCTTTAACATGCAGGATTTTACGAATTTCATTGTAAAGGCATGGATGTTAAAGGCATGTACGTTCTAAATGTAAGTATTAGGTATATATATATATATATATATATATATATATATATATATATATATATATAGTAGGTAATTGTTTCTTTTAAAAGGGTTTAGGGTCATTTTAGGGTTTAGGGTGGGTATGGGTTTTTGGGTGGAAAGGGTAGTTTTAGGGTTTAGGGTGGGTATGGGTTTGGAATGGCGAGTGTAATTTGAGGGCTTAGGGTGGGAATGGGTTTTGGGATGGCAAGTGCCATTTTAGGGTTTAGGGTGGGTATGGGTTTTGGGGTGGTAAGAGTTATTTTAGAGTTTCGGGTGGCTATTAGGTTTTTCAATGGCAAGGGTAATTTTGGGGTTTAGAGTGGGTATGGGTTTTGGGGCAGCATGGTAATTTTAGGCATTAGGGTAGGTATGGGTTTTGGGTTGCAAGGGTAATTTTAGGGTTTATGGTGGGTAAAGGTTTTGAGGTGGCAAAGGTAATTTTAGGGTTTAATGTGGGTATGGGTTCTGGGATGGCAAGGGTAATTTTAGGGTTTAGCGTGGGTATGGGTTTTGAGATGGCAAGGGTTATTTTAGGGTTTAGGGTGAATATAGGTTTTGGGATGGCAAGGGTAATTTTGGGGTTTAGGGTGGGTATGGGTTTTTGGGATGGTAAGGGTTATATAGCATTTGGAGTTGGTATGGACTTTGGGATGGCAAGAGTAAGTTTAGGGTTTAGATTGGGTATGGGTTTTGGGTGGCAAGCGTAATTTTAGGGTTTAGGGTGAGTATGGGCTCTGGGGTGGTAAGAGTTATTTTAGGACTTAGGGTGGTTATTGAGTTTTTCAATGGCAAGGGTAATTTTGGGGTTTGAAGTGGGTGTGGGTTTTGGGATGGCATGGGTCATTTTAGGCATTAGGGTAGGTATGGGTTTTGGGTTGCAAGGGTAATTTTTGGGTTTATGGTGGGTAAAGGTTTTAAGGTGGCAAAGGTAATTTTAGGGTTTACTGTGGTTATGGGTTTTGAGGTGGCAAGGGTTATTTTAGGGTTTAGGGTGGATATAGGTTTTGGGATGGCAAGAGTCATTTTCAGGTTTAGGGTGGGTATGGGTTTTGGGTGGCAAGTGTAATTTTAGGGTTTAGGGTGGGTATGTGTTTTGAGGTGGGAAGGGTCATTTTAGAGTTTAGGGTGGATATGGGTTTTGGAATGGCAATGGTTATTTTAGGGTTTTGAGTGGTCATTGGTTTTTAGATGGCAAGGGTAAGTTGAGCGTTTAGGATGGGTATGGGTTTGGGGTGGGAAGGGTGATTTTAGGGTTTAGCATGTGTACAGGTTTTGGAGAGGCAAGGGTAAGTTTAGGGTTTAGAGTATATGGATTTGGGGTGGCAAGGGTAATTTAGAGTTTAGGAAGGGTATGGATTCAGGGGTTGTGGGGTTTTAAGGAGCTATATATATATGTATATTTACTGTATATATATATATATATGTATATGTGTGTGTGTATATAGTTATTTATATACACACATATGTATATATATGCACAAACACATTCATATGTATTTATGCATGTGTAAATATATAAAAATAAACATATATACAAATTATATATGCACATATATATACTTTATATATATGTGTGTGTGTGTTTGTGTATGTGTGTGTGTGGGTGTGTGTGTGTGTGTGTGTATGTGTGTGTGTGTACAAGACAGGTGTTTGTACCTACCTGTATATTTAATGACAATCATATGCCTTTACCATGCAGAGTTGTTTGGGTGAGCTGTCATGAAGGTGATAAATTTCAAATTTCACAGGGCACTCCATATTTCATGGTTCACTTTGATAAGTGGATTTTATACTACTGCATTTTGTGCAACAGAAGCAGACTGGACCCATGGCCCTTCATCTGTGTAACATCTGCAACTTCAACTACTTAACACATTCAAATGGCTTGATATAAAATTGCAAGCATTTCACAAAAGGGTAAGTTGAATTCTGTACATTTATTTATTAATTCAGAATAATAGTCTAATATGGGGTAATGTTACCCATGTCTAAGGGGTAATATAACACATTGGTAAATCTCCTACCAGGGGCAAGAAGTAGCAATTTCCTGATAGGAATGACCTGACAATTGTGGAAACATCCACAAACCTATGAGTTTCTGTATATTCATTAAGTTGTTCATGACCCACTGCATGGAAAAGAGTCAGACAGAGATTAGTACCAATTGAGTACAGAAGCAAATTCTTATACAGTGTGGAATGGTAAATGCCTACACCAAAACTGAAAATGGGTAGAAATGTAGGAAAGAGAGTTTTTCTAAGCGGAAATATTTTCTCTGTACAGAAAAAAAAGTAAATTTGAAGGCATGTATGCCTGTGCAACTGTTCACTATGTACAATTCAGCATTCAAAATTGACTTCACATGCACAAAACTAATTTACTGTTGGCGATTTTCCAAGATGTCCATTGAGTTTGAACATTCATGATATGCGCAAATTTGCACACATGAATGAACCTGTGAGTGCTATTGTGACAATGTTGTTCTCTGTCATAATAGAAGGATTCGACTAGTTTTTAGGTTTTGGCTACAGAGAGCTTTTATTGTTTGCATGCAGAACTTTTGCTTTCTTTGCACAAGACATACTTGGAGTAAGCTTTGCTCCTGCCCCTGGCTTGTCATTAGATGACTTTGTTCCCTGAAGGCAGGCAAATCCTGCTTTTTGCCTCACTGGTTTTTCAAATCCCTGGTCTGGACATGACTCTACTGATATTTTATTAGAGGCTTTACTGGAAAATGATGCCCTGTCACTGGCTAAAAAATCAAAATCCAAGGCATTGGCCCAAAAATAAAAATAATTGCAGGAGGACAACTGAGACCAAGCAGGCTTTTGATATGCTTCTCCCACCTAATTATCAGGGCACACTGGACTGGGACTCATTGAGCAAGCAGTTTGAAGAGGTTATGGCAGCCAATTTCGACAATTTAACAGCATTGTTTGCAGATTGATTTGCCTCAATTTCTAACAGTTTGAACTCATTGGAGAAAGATGTAGGATAATTTACTGCCTTTTTAAAAAATATGCAAGAGGGGCAACTTAGACAGTTGTGTGGGAGGAGTGGCAGAGTGGGTCCGCCCCCCACTGTGGCAAGACAAGCCATTTTCTCTGACATGTGGGGTATGCCATTTCAAAGGGCCCTGTCTACCCTATCTACAGAGCCTTGTAATGCACAGACTCCTGAGCCCAGGTCTCTTTCAGCGATTCCTCAACCCCCTCATACTGTTGACAATCTTATGTTCATAGGCCTTCATGGCCATCGTGCCCCAGTGAGTGTGTCCTTAATGGTGCAATGAGTTTCTCAACAGGATAATGCAGGCACCATGTCTCCCTTGTGCCTTCAATTGCCACCAAAGGTAACACCTTATGTAATAGTATTGAAGGGTGTCTGAAGCCTATGTCATAATCTCCTTGAGACCTGGAATCAGCTATTGAACAAAGCTAGACACTGACTGAGGGTCTGACTGGGGCACAAGGCGACCAATCTAGACCAGATTAACATGGTTTGGTGAGTTCCTTAGATTGGCATATGGCACACACTTGAAAAACTATTTCTGGGCAAAGCGGATTTTGGAAATACTGACCCCCAGGCTATCCAATGGACATGCGGAAAGTAGTGTATTGCAGCAAAGGTGCTACCAATCAGGAGAAGGATGATAAGTGGCACCCATATTCATCTCCAATGTTTTTGGAGGGGAATAATAGGATTCCTCTTGATGGTATGTCTGGTATGGGGAACCCTGGAGTGAAAAAGTGGGGATTTTAACCTGGAATATTGCAGGTATCTTGTTAATGACAGATATCGGGCTGGAGGAGGTTTAGAGCTGATTGTGAGATCATTTGGCTCCAGGAAATGTGGGCTACAACACCATTTCTTTATGGGAGGGTTTTCTTTTTTTTTTTTACGAATTGTACCCCGACTAGTTAGGGTAGGGCGAATGGGGGCTTAGTGATATTGTTGTCAACTTCTATTGCAGGGTCAGTGAAGAAGCCAGTCACTAGTTCACAGTTCTATCAATTCTTGCTTCTTGACTGAAAAAGGGGGACAGAAAGTTGTTTTATTAACATTTATAACAATCTATTCCAGACTAGGGCCAGCGTGATAAGTGCCCTAGAATACGATCTGACTGAGTTTCTGCTGTTGGTATCAGGGAAACTATCTATAGTTTCAGTAGGGCATTTTGATGCTCATAGATGCATTTACCCTGCCAGAGAGGTGTTTGGTCTAGTGAATCATGAGGAGCTTGAGATATCATATTTTGACCACAGTAAGTACAGTAATGCGCAGAATAATTTATTGATTAAATTCAATCTTTTTCCTGTGGGTCGCCTACTTACCCCAATGCTTTCTATGTGCCCACATTTCATGGAAATAGTCACACCAGTAAAATTGATTTTATTTTGGTGTCAAGAAACTGCAAGGTATTCATTTCTAACTTCTGATACATGTGAATTGTCTGAGTAACCAAAATCCTCTTTCACTGAATCTTGAGGTGGCAAGGAAAGATAAATGTTTGAATTGTCACCCAGTGGGTCTAAGGATTAACAAGCGTAATGACCTTACTATTAATTGGATTAGTATAGATCCGGTTACGTTCCTAGGATCTAATAATAAACCTGGTTGTCTTAATAAGGAAGGTAGACCTGAGGAAATAAATTACTCTTATGGGGTGCTTACTGAGAGATTTGTCTTAGCTTCAACAAAAACCACATGGACCCGTCCCCCGGCTCCCAAGGGGTGGGTTCAATAGTGCATGTTCTAAGACCCACACGTCCTTATAAATGGCTCCCAACAGTACTTAAAGGAAACTTGCCTCAATTAAGAATAACATTGGATCTAACATCATTGGCTCCTGTGAATTAATGTACTGAATGAAGAATTGATTTACACACTGATTCTTTTATTGATGCATTTGTGATTCTTAGATCGCTTCCCTGTTTATTGAGTATAGTCAAAATATTCTAACTGAAAGGAGGAAGGCGGTGGCCACGCTCCTGGAGCCAATAATGGCCCTGGGGATCGCCACACCCCAGGGCCGGCTACAGCTATGTCCTGGGGTGCACCACTCCTGACAAGCCACAGCAAACCGTGCTCTGCTTCGAGTAAGCGAGGGCAAGTAAAATGCTCTTGCTTACTCAAAGCAGAGCAGAATTGCTTTTGGACAGAGGGAGCTGAATTTTTAGGAGCTCCCTCTGTCCAAAAGCAATTCAAGCTCCTGCATTAGGCGGACAGCCGGCAGGGATCACCGGCCCCCCTTTAGTGCCCAACAAAAATGATTGGGTGCCCTGGGTGGGACCAGGGCACCCAGATTAGAGGCCAGGCTCCTGGGGATGGGATACCCGGGGCCCAAATTGGCCCGGGAGGGCAGCCGTGCATCCCCCTCCCTTTTTCAAAACAAATTAAATAAATGAAAAAAGAAGTGGCAGGCCCCGGGGGATGGGGTCCCTGGGGCCAATTTAGGCCCGGGAGGAGGGCCACGCAGCCCCCTCCCTTCAATAAAAAAAGATTTAAAAAAGAAATGCCGGGCCCTGGGGGATGGGGTTTCGGGGCCAAATTTGGCCTGGGTGGTAACACAGCCCTCCTCACCATTCTAAAAATAAATGAATGGCCTGTGGTGGAAAAAGGGGGCATGGCTTCTGATGACCTCTCAGCAATCCAGTTGTGTGGGTCTTACGGGAGGTAACAGGAGTGGTAGTTGGCCCCCAAGGACCCACATTAGCCAAAGGAACTTCACCCCCAACTAGTAGTGCACCAGAAGGTGCATTTACAGAGTGGTGTAGAAAGGCAGTGTGGCCATTGAAAACCTCTCAGAAAACCCACTGTATGGGTCTTACTGAAGGTAACAGGTAGGGTAGTTGGCCCCAAAGGATGTCCTTGGGGACCAGCTATCCCTCCTGTTACCACCAGTAAGTCCCACACAGCAGGATTGCTAAGAGGATTTCAGAGGCCATGCCCCATTTATCCAACAGTCTGCAAACGTGCCTCCTGGTGTACTACTGGTTGGGGGATGAAGTCTACTTTATTCCTGAGGGACCTTGGGACCAAGAAGCCCTTCTGGTGCCTCCTGTAAGTCCTACAGAGTGGGATTCCTTAGAGCTGGTCAGAGTCCCAGCCTCCTTTCTACTCCACTTTGCAATCGTGGCTACTACTTAAAAAAACCTTTGAAATTCACTGAAAAATGCAAAGATTAGAAGGAAAGTTCTAGTTAGGAATTAGCATTTAAAAAAACCTTTGAGATTCAATGAAAAAACCAAAGGTTTAAAGGATGTTAAAGTGCGGCTCAGATTTCAATTGTACAAAACCAGTGAAAATATGCAGTTATAGATAGTGAGCTAACTATAATTCATGCCCCCACAATGCACTGCTTATGACCCTCAAATATTACATCACTGATGACATCTCAAATGATATCACTAATGACATCATCCACAGAATCTCTGACGCACCCACTCACACCCCAATATAACCTTTCATACACCCACTCCAACTTCCACTCTACCACCGACTAGCACACCAATATGCACCTCTAGCGAGATCCCTCCTCACTGATGCCCAAACCACTGAAGCGGACCCTGGCAGGACTCATTCCAGACACTCTATTGACCACCCGCAAGCCACATAGACACAAATTTCTTTTTTCTTCTCGCTCTTTTCCACTTGAAGTGTTGCGCCATGATTTGCATTATTTGGTATCTTTCTAACAGTGTGAACTATTTCCTGATTGCAGTGTATGCCGCATTGCTTGACAGAATGGTGATTGTATCATGCATAAGGTTCAATAAAGGTTTTTGAAAAATTAAAAAAGAACTTCCACACTATGATTCTCAAACCCAGTCACACACCTATACCAGTACTTACACACCCACTCCCTGATTTATGGGTCTACACAAACATCCACTAAGTCACCCACACAGCCACTCATACTTCCACTCACTCACTAATACAGCCACTGACATATCCACTCATACACCCATACAGACACTTACACACTGTCAGTCACTCATAGAGCTACTCACACACCTACTCACTTACCCATAGAATCAATCACACAGCCACTTACTAACTCATACAGTTACACACACGGCCACTCTCCTACTCTACAGATACAAAGATGTACCCATTGGTCTATACAGTCACTGGCACAAGCACACATTCATCCATACAGCTACTCTCACAGTCAATCACTCACCCATACAGTCACTCATATACTCCAACACTCACCCATACTGCCTTTCACATATGCAGTTACTCACCTGTACACCACTGACTATTCACTCACCAACACAGATAAATAAACACACACTCAGTCTCATGCATGCACTAACCCATACAGCCACTGACTCACCCACTCACTCATCCATACAGGCAATCACACACATTCTCACTCACCCGCACAGATACTCTGGCACCCATTCAGGTACTCAGACAAGCAATCATTCACCCATAAAGCCACACATACACACCCATACAGCAACTTAGGCACCAACTGACACACTGATATGATTGATTTGATTTTTGATTGGTAGAGCGCAACAGTTACCCAAAGGCATCAAGGTGCTATAGCCGGCAATCCAGAGCTAAAACCTAACTGCAATTCCACTTGAGGAAGCTGACTATAAAGCATAAAGTCAGGTAATAAGGGGCTGATTCACTGAACTAATCTGAGACCAAATCCTAAACTTACTACTTTTGGTATTCACAGAAGGCATTTAGTAGTAGTAAAGTTAGTATTTTGTCTCAAGTTACTATTTTGTCTTAAGTTAGTATTTTGTCTTAAATTAGGATTTGTCTTAAATTAGTATTCCCCCATCCCCCAGGCCCTGCCCCCAATTTTTGATTATAAAAAAAAAATCGGGAAAGGGGCCGCGTGGCCCCCCTCCTGAGGTCATATTTTGCCCCGGGGACCCCATCCCCCGGGGCATGGCCCTTTTAAAAAAAAAAAAAATTCTATGGAGGGTGGCTGCGTATCCCCCCTCCTATGGCCACTTTAAGGCACCGGGGACCCCATCCCCCGGGGCCGGCCATTGTTTATTTATTATACATTTTTTTAATTGGGGAGGGGGGCCACGTGGCCCCCTTCCCAGGCCACTTATGGCCACGGGGACCCCATCCCCCGGGGCCTGGCCTCTGTTGGGGGCCGTGGGGGTTCCCCAATCCCTCCACGGTCCCAGCCAGCTCCCCGCGTCCTGCGGGAGCCGGCATTGCTTTTCCACATGGGGAGCAGCTAACATGCTGCTCCCCATGTGGAAAAGCAATCAGCTTTGGTTCATTGAAGCGAGAGCAGGTTTCCCTGCTCTCGCTTCAATGAAGCAAAGCAGTTTGCAATGACAGGGTGGGAGCCGTGAGGCTCCCGCCCCTTCATTGCAAACTACATTGTCCCGGGGGTGGGCACCCCGGGCACTGCAGGAGCCGGCCCTGGGGGGTGGCGGTTCCCAGGGCCTATTCAATGTTCCAGAAGGGGGGCCGCATGGCCCCCCTCCCACATGGACAAGTTGCCCTGGGTGGTGGTGGTCCCCGGGCTGGGCGGGGCCTGAGAGCACCATCCCAAATAATTTTAAGCCCCGGTGGTAGCGGTCCCCAGGGCTGGGGGGGCTCGCAACCCATTTTCTATAAGCCCTGGGGGGTGGTGGTCCCCGGGGCTGTGGGGGGGCCGTGAGCCCCCCCGCATATAGTACCTCTGAGCCCCGGGGGATGGCGGTCCCTGGGGCAGTGTGGGAGGGTCAATTATCAAAGAAGCACAGGAGCCCCGCTCTTCTTTTTTTAAATTTTTGGCCGAAATTCGCGCTGGGTGCGCGAATCTCGCCGATTTTTTTTTTTTTTTTAAATGCTTTTTTTGGCCCTGGGGGTCCTCGTGGGACCCCCTGAGCAGGCCTAGGGGGTCAGGGTGTTTCTACCCTGCTCCCTTGTCACGTTTTTTGCATTTGTTTTATAGGTTTCTTGTGCCTCGGATCTACCGAGGCACAAGATGGCTGCCAACACTTCCTGATCTGGAGTGTTGACAGCCAATTAGAATACAGCTCGTGCACGGCAGGGTGCGCGCTGGGTGAAGGGAGGGGGCACGGATCCTCCGAGGCCATAGATATATCTATCTTTTTAACTCAAATTTTCTCAGGAACTACTGAATGGATTTACACCATTTAAGCAAAAGGCACGAGTCTGAACTGAGGACTACCTCTTTGCCAAATTTGGTGTAATTCCGTTCAGCAGTTCGGGCTGTAGCTGCGACAACAGGTCCTATGGGAAAATGCATGGGGAAAACGCGTTTTGGGACCCCCTTTTTTTTCTCAGCCCCCGCTTGATGAATCACCATGAAATTTTCAGGATAGGAGTGGACCAGAGCTGGCCAAAAGTTTGGAAAATTTCGCGAAGATTCTTCAATTGGCACCAACGTTATTCCAAATAGAATGTTGCGGATTTCCTATGGAAAATATGTCCTAACTATATCTACCTACTGGCAATCGCCAGTAGGTAATATATATATATATATTCCAAATGCAAGGACACCCACAATTGGAGACCCACTTGTAGCGTGGTTAACATCTTTATTTCACCAAGCACCATCGCAAACGACTTAGTGAGCACAGCAAAGTTCAGCCACTTTCTTCTCCCCTACGCGTTTCAGGCATCCTGTTGCCCTTTGTCACGGGAATGGCATCTTGTGATCAGCAGCGAAAGGTGAGTAATTATAATGTTTTTAGGTTCCGCCCCATGGGCGTGTCAGCCCAGTGCTTCATGGCATTCTGAGTCTTGTACAGATTAAAACCTCTCGTAGGTGCCGCTGCTGTTTGATCTTTAATCAGTAACAACTTCCTCAATGGGTTTGCTCTGCTTCACGCTGTTGTTGCTGTGCTGTTCTTGGACTCGGTGAAACTCCACGTTTCTCCATGCGCGTCGGTATCGTACCTTCGCAGGACCTGCACTTCAGCAGGGAGGGGTTCTCCGCGGCTTGGGTAGGCCGCCCATATTCCAAATGCAAGGACACCCACAATTGGAGACCCACTCGTAGCGTGGTTAACATCTTTATTTCACCAAGCAGCATCGCAAACTACTTAGTGAGCACAGCAAAGTTCAGCCACTTTCTTCTCCCCTACGCGTTTCAGGCATCCTGTTGCCCTTTGTCACAGGAATAGCATCTTGTGATCAGCAGCGAAAGGTGAGTAATATATATATATATATATATATATATATATATATATATATATTATCTACTGGCGGTCGCCAGTAGATAGTTACAGTTACAACCTAGTGTCCATAGGAAATCTCAAAATTCTATTTTGAATAACTTTGGCGCCGGTTGACGAATCCTCGCAAAATTTTCAAAACTAATGGGGCGCTCTGCTCAGCTCCTACCCTGAAAGCCTCGGGGTGATTCGTCAAGTGGGGGCTGAGAAAAAAGGGGGGTCCCAAAACGCGTTTTCCGCATGCATTTTTCCATAGGACCTTTAGACACAGCTACAGCCCGAACGGTTGAACAGAATTACTTGAAATTTGGCAGAGAGGTAGCCATAAGGCCAAGGAAGTGCCTTTTGCAGGTCTGGTGTAAATCTGTTCAGTATTTCCTGAGAAAATAGCATTTAAAAGCATATCAATATCTATAAGCGCGCACCGTGCGCGCACGGTGCGCGCACCCTGCCGTGCGCGAGCGCAATTCTGATTGGTTGTTAGATGTCAGTAAACATTCGAATCGGTCGAAACCAGGAAGTGTCGGCCGCCATTTTGTCTCTCGCAGTCTGAGGGGGTGAAAAACAAATGTGGAGAACGTGAAAAGGGGACAGAGTGGACAGTTCCTGACCCCTTAGCCTTGGTCAGGGGGTCACAGAAGGACCCCCAAGGGAGAAAAAAACAATTTATTTTTTTTAAATCGCGAGGTGCGCGCACCCTGCGCACACTGCAAACCGTGGGCCCTCAGTGCGCGAGGCGGACCGAGTGCCCACAGAGCGCGCACGGTGCGCGCACGGTGTAAAATCTGAAAAATAAATAAATAAATAAATACATAACTTAGCATTTAAAAAACCATACAAATTCACTGAAAAAACCATAGGGTTCACACACGTTATAGTTACGAATTAGCATTTAAAAAACCTTGCAAATTCACTTAAAAAACCATAGATTTCACACATGTTATAGTTAGCTGGACATTTCACTCGTAAAAAACCAATGAAATTCCCCCGTTATAGTTACTGCAGGCAACTATAACTCACGCGACCGCAATCCTCTGCTGATGACGTCAGATATTACATCACTGATGACATATGTGTCTTTCTGAAAAATAAATATTTGTAATATATGTATAGCTAAAGATTAATGGAAGAAGACATGGGTAAATAGGTGTCTAAATACAGTGATGTAATATCTGACGTCATCAGCAGAGGATTGCGGTCGCGTGAGTTATAGTTGCCTGCAGTAACTATAACGGGGGAATTTCATTGTTTTTTTACGAGTGAAATGTCCAGCTAACTATAACATGTGTGAAACCTATGGTTTTTTAAGTGAATATATATATATATATATATATATATATATATATATATATATATATATATATATATATATATATATATATATATATATATAGATAACCTACTGGCGGTTGTAAGGCGGTAGTTATAGTTAGGATCTTGTTTCTATTCAAAAAGTGTTTTTTGTTTTCCAAATATCTTTGGCGCCGGTTGACAAATCTTCGCGAAAATTTCAAAACTTATGGCCCGCTACGGTCAGCTCCTATCCTAAAAGTTTCAGGGTGATTCGCCAAGCGGGGCCTGGGAAAAAAGGGGGTCCCAAAACGCGTTTTCTCTATGTTATTTCCCATAGGAAACTTTAGACACGACTACAACTCGAACTGCTGAACGGAATTACACCAAATTTGGCAAAAAGGTAGCCCTTGGTTCAGAAAAAGACCTTTTTTTAAATCGTGTGCATTCGTACAGTAGTTGCTGAGAAATGAAAAAATAAGAGTCAAAAAATCAATTTCCCATAGGAATCTTTATGCAAGGCTACAGCAGAAACTACTGAACGGATTTACCCCAAATTTGGCAAAAAGGTACTGCTTGGCTCAGAAAGCGACCTTTTTAAAAATGGTGTAAATCCGTTAAGTAGTTGCTGAGAAAATCAAAAATAAAAGTTTCAATATTTAGAGGCGCGGTGGATCCGCGCACCCTCCCGATCATGAGCTGCATTCTTATTGGCTGTCAACACTTCAAACCAGGAAGTGTTGGCAGCCATCTTGTGCCTTGGTAGAACCGAGGCACAAGAAATCAGTAAAACAAACGCAAAAAACAAGAAAAGGGGGCAGGGTAGAACACCCTGACCCCCTAGGCCTGCTTAGGGGGTCCCACAAGGACCCCCAGGACCAAAAAAAGCATTTTTTTTTTAAATTGTGAGATGCGTGGAGGATCCGCGGATCCGGCAGCAAAAATTAAAAAAACGAAGCGCAGACTCCTGCACTTCGTTATTAATTAGCCGCCGGGTGGGCCAAGTCCCGGGGGCATGTGTAAAATATATTTGCGGGGGCCCAGGGGGACCCCCGCAGCCCAGGGGACTGCCATCCCCTGGGGCTTTCTATAAATATTTGCGGGGGGCACACAGCCACCCCACAGCCCCCGAGACCACCACCCCCCGGGGCTTGTATGTTAAATGGGTGGGGTGCCTCCAAGGCCCCCCAAGCCCCGTGGACCGCCACCCCCTGGGGCTTTCTTTACATATTTGCGGGGGGCACTTGCCCCCCGCAGCCATGGGGACCGACACCCCCCCCCCCGCGGCTTGTGTTTTTTTTTTTAAATACCTGTGTGGGGGCTTGAGCCTCCCCACAAGCCCCGGGGACCGCGGGGCACTAACTATGCAAATTTGGGGGTCCTTTACGAACCCCCAAGCCCCGGGCACCACCACCTCTCCAGGGCTGTGCTAATGTTGGGAGGGGGGCCGCGCGGCCCCCCTCCTGGAGCCAGTGATGGCCCTAGGGACTGCCACCCCCCAGGGCCGGCTCCTGCAGTGTCCCGGGGGGCCCATTCCCGGGAAACTGCTGTTTGCAGTTTCCGCCCTGTCATTGCAAACTCTGGTTTGGGTTTTCAAAATCCAAACCGCATTGCTTTTCCACACGGGGAGCTGCATCTTAGCAGCTCCCCGTGTGGAAAAGCAATGCTGGCTCCCGCAGGAGGCGGAGAGCCGGCGGGACCATGGAGGAATTGGGGACCCCCCACGGTCCCCAGCGAGAGGCCAGGCCCCGGGGGATGGGGTCCCCGGGGCCATAAGTGGCACGGGAGGGGGGCCACGTGACCCCCTCCACCATTATAAAATAATGGGTTTTTTTAAAACCACGGAAAGGCCGGCCCCGGGGGATGGGGTCCCTGGGACCATAAATGGCCTGAGGAGGGGGGCCACGCAGCCCCCTCCAATAATTTAATGACAAAAAAAACCATGGCTATGCCCCGGGGGATGGGGTCCCTGGGGCCAAATATAGCCTCGGGAGTAGGGCCACGCAGCCCCCTTCCAATTTTTTTACATTAAAAAAAGTAAGAGTCAGGCCCTGGGGGAATGGGGTCCCCAGGGCCAATAAAATAGGAAAGGAAGGAGGGCCACACAGCCCCCCTTCTTAAAATCTTTTTTTTAAAAAAGACCGGCATCGCGCCGGAGGCCCCGCCCCCTCCATGCAGCACTTTGCAAACGAGCCCCCTGGTGCTTTGTAAGATGGGGAACTAATTCCCCTTGAATACTGGGGGTCCCTGGGGGACAACTAGCCCACCAGGAACCTCCAGTATGTGCCACTGAGCTGCGTTGCAGAGAGGTGTTCAGAGGCCACACCCCTTTTTACACCTCTCTGCAACGCAGCTCTGTGGCGCTTACTGGAGGTACCTGGTGGGCTAGTTGGACCCCGGGGACCCTCAGGATTCAAGGGGACTTAATCCCCCAACTTAAGATGGCCACAGGGCTTGTTTACACAGTGGTGAACGGAGGGGACTGGGCGTGAGGTCACGTGAGCAAACACGCCCTGTGGCACGTTTGAAACTGGGGAATTAATTCCCCTTCAATCCTGAGGGCCGCTGGGGGCCAACTAGCCCACCAGGTGCTTCCAGTAAGCACCGCTGCGTTGCAGAGAGGTGGTCCAGGCCATGCCCCTTTTTACACCTCTCTGCAATGCAGCTCTGTGGCGCTTATTGGAGATACCTGGTGGGCTAGTTGGACCCCAGGGACCCTCAGGATTCAAGGGGACATTATCCCCCACCTTAAAATGGCCCCAGGGCATGTTTGCACACATGTCACCTCAGGCCCCCCCCTTCACCAGTGTGCAAACGCACCCCGTGGCGCATTATAAAAGGTAGTTTCAATCCCCCTGCCCTAATATGTACTAAGGTCTTACAGAGGAGGTCATGCTAATCACAGGAGTACCCCAACGCAAAGTGTTCCCTAGTGTATGTAGGTGTTTTCACTGTATTCTAAGTGTCTTTTAGCATAGCACTGGCTCTAGGCCTGGTTAGTCAGAGTCAGTTACCACCAGTACACGTCTGAAAAAGTTGTGGGTACAGGATGACTTTCTGCTCCTCTATTGGTTCTTTCTGCACATCTCTTCTTCTTCCTGCACTTTTCCTCGTCTTTCTGGACTTCTGTTGCTTCTTTCTGCATTTCATTTTTTTCTTTCTGTGCGTTGTTTCTTCTTTCATCACATGTCCTACATCTGTAGGCATAGTTAGAAACTAGCATTTAAAAAACCTTTGAAATTCACTGAAAAAACATAGGTTTCAGGCAGGTTATAGTTAGAAATTAGCATTTAAAAAACCTTTGAAATTCACTGAAAAAAACATAGGTTTTAGGGAAAGTTATAGTTAGTTGGACATTTCACTCGTACAAAACCATAGAAATTACCCCGTTATAGTTAGTTCAGCTAAATATAACTCGCGCCCCCGCAATGCACTGCTGATGACGTCACATATTACATCACTCATGACATGGTCAGTAACATCACTGATGACATCATCCATGTGATAATTTGATGCATCTTCTCACACCCTAATATAACCTTTGATACACCCACTCTAAATTACAGACTGCCATTCTCAAAACCTTAGACACTCTAACACCAATAACAACATACCCACTCACTGATTCTTAGGTTTACACAAACATCCACTCACTCACACGTACAGTCACTCATACTTATGGTCACTCAGTATAGGACTATCATATGCACTCATACACCTATATAGAAACTAACACACCGCCACTCATCCATAGAGGTACTCACACACCTAGTCAGTCATGCAAATAATTATTCACACTGCCATTTACTCACCTATACAGTTATACACACACCAGCTCACTTACTCATACACATACTAGCACATACTTACGCTCTTATAGAATCACTGATACAAGCACAGACTCATCCATACAGCCACTCTCACAATCACACACTCTCACTTATAGCCATTTATATCCTCCAACACACATATATACTGCCTCTCACATATGTAGTTACTCACACATATACAACTGAGATATACATTCACTCCCTAACACACCCATACACACACTCACCCACCCATACAGTTAATCACAGATACACTCTTGAAACCATGCACCCAGTGAATCACCTACTCACACATCTATGTACAGAGTCACACACACCCCACCCGCACAAACACTCAGGCACCCATGCAGATACTCAGACAACCAATCAATAACCCATATAGACACTCATGTAGCTATTCGCAAACCCATGCAGCTGCTTAAAAACCAACAGACAGACGATACAGACATTCACACAGTTTACTCACTAACCCATGCATTCAGTAAGATAAGTTTAATCACTCACTTATAGAGTCGGTCACGCACCTACTAAATCATCTATTCAGACACTTATACACCCACTCATTCTTCAATATGCCTTTCCCTATATATATTAAACATTTTTAAACTTTACTGAAACACACAGTCACTGGATGATGTCATCAGTGATGCCATCAGTGATGTCAATTCAATTCAATTCATGAAGCTTTATTCGGTTCATAACATGTGATGACCATAAAAGCACACAGCAAAACACAGAGATACAAAGATACAGACTTAAAATGAAAAACATTTAAAAAATCATACTTTTTCTATAATAAATAGCTTTACAAATAAAACTTGCAGTATAAAAACATATATCAGGGGAATTCATATTAAAAAGCAACCTCATTGCATCTTCCGTATTAAAAATACCATATTTTAAAAACATGGGTTTTAAAAATGTAATCCTTACATTCAAGAACAGAGTGCAAATAAACCTAAAGTGCATACTGCTTTGTTTGGAGTGTCCGTCGCACGGCAAGGGCCAACAGGGTATCTTTTTTGTTGGGGGAAGGCCACCAAGACATGGACCATTCCTAGCCTGAATCTGGTTAGGACAAATCTATGCGCTGGGCGGGTTACCATGTTCAGGTACTGCTGAAAACCTTCATTTTCAGTGAATTTATTATATAGTTCAATAGTAATAGAGTGACCAGACTCAACTAAACGTTTTTGGGTTCTAGACAACAAAAAGGATTTTTTCATATCATGTTTGACTAGAACTCGTGGGGAATAACAATCTAATAACAAGTTCAACCCAAAAATAGCCTGATAGCTCTCGACAACATACTTAAGCCAAGGGATTTTCATACAGTTATCTAATTTAAAACAGTCCTTGATAACAAGTTGGTTGAACTCAGTCTCTTCCTTAAGCCAAATTGCTTTGTAAAGTGACAGGGGTCTAAGGGAAACAAGGTCACTCAAATAGGCAGCCCCGACCTCTTTATGAATTAGCTCTGTTGAGGCAGAAGCGGGAAGACACATTAGTTTCTTGAGGAAGGTGTTTTCTTCCCTCTGAAGACAACCAACGTTAGAATAACCCCACAACCCTGCCCCATATAGGGCAATGGAGACACTTTTGGCCTTATATATCTCCATCATGTCTCTTATTCGTCTATCCCCTATTTTTGCGGCAAATTTAAATATGCCGTAGGAACTTTTGGCCATTTTAGTTCTTACATTTATTAAATCCTGGGCCCAGCTACCATCGTCCGAGAAAGTGACACCCAAATAGCAGAAATGTCTTACTTGCTGCACTTTCACTCCTTCTATAAAAAAGGCGTGGTTCTTACTGGGCTTAGGCCCGCAAATCATAATATGAGTTTTACTTTTATTTATCAATAGCTTCCTCTCCCCTATAAATTCGGAAAACCGATCCATCAGGCGCTGCAAACCAATAGGTGTCCGAGATAGGAGCACAGCATCATCCGCATAAAGCAGAACCGGCACACCTATCCCGGTAACCTGAGGAGCATCAGCCTTAACTGTTTTCAGGATGGTTTCCACCCCATTAATAAATAAAATAAACAACAAAGGGGCAAGGACACAGCCCTGTCTAATTCCCCGTTTCACACTAAAATTCGAGGTACACTTCCCATTGACCCCATATCGAACGCTTGGTTGCATCTTGTTATATAATCTAGCAAGGAAGAAAATAATTTCCTTAGGGGCGCCTAATTCTAACAAGACTGACCAGAGAAGCGGATGATTAACTAGATCAAAAGCGCTACTTAAATCGGCAAAGCAAAGATACAAATTGCCACTCATAGCCTTGGTATACTTGCCGATTAATAGTTCTAAGTTGAGGCACTGGCCCAAGGTTCCACGGCCCTTTCTAAAACCATATTGGGAGTTGGCAAGAATCCCATTCTCCTCTGCCCACGCTTCCAATCTAAACAGCAACACCCTGCTCATAATCTTCACCGATGAATCCAACAGGCTAATCGGTCGATAATTACAAGCTAAAGCCTTATCCCCCTTTTTATAGATAGGGACAATAATTGAGTCTCCCCATGTGGGCGGAATCAAAGTGGTTACCGCTGCATTGAGGACCAAAGTAAGTATCGGTCCCCAAATCCGCGGTTCAGCCTTATAAACATCAATAGGGACTCCGGCGGGCCCCTGGGCCTTTCCCCCCTTGCTAGCCTTAATACTGCATTCCACCTCACCGAGGGAGATGTCTAGTGGAAGCATGGGCCAATGCCTTTGCTCATTATCAGTCGAGACACTATCTTGAAAAATAGATGAGAAATGTGACACCCAGGCCTCACTTCCCACATGAGAAGAGAGTTGGGGAATTGCATCATCATATAGGAAGGGGGAATTAATAGTAGACCAGAATAAGCGGCTGTCCAAAGTTTCTGCCGCCTGAGTTAAGTTATCCCAGGCTTCCTGCTGTAGTTCTTTTTTCCTTCTAGTTGGTGCCATTTTGTAATCATATCGTAAGAGTGTGACTAGATTCTTGTCCCTTGGGGTAAGGGCTAGCGCTTTTTTAAGTTGGGAAAAGAGGGCTGTACAAGCATGATCAAACCAACCCTTACCCTTACCTCTCATACCAGGCTTATTTCCCGTAAATATATAATTAATAATCAAATTGATATTAATAAAATTAGTCACAACGGAGATAGCTGAACACCCTGGTGTTAGAATGGTATTAATATCTTCCAAACTTTTAGATATGATTATAGGCACTACTACTGCAGATGTTTCCCCTTTCCACCTAAGCCTAGTTCCGTTAGCTCTATGCGGTTCAATATTAGCTATGGTTCTTGGCGCTTTCTGGTCTCTGCAATTCCATGACTCAATTCGCATGGTAATGCAATTGTGATCACTCATGCTGGAAACATCCTTTATCATGATCGAACACTGGGGCATTAGACTAGATGAAACCAGAATATGATCAATGCTAGAACTAGCGTTCCTCCCAGTAAATGTAGGGATAAAATAACCACTAGCCTCTACATCAGGCCTCACCAGCTCTAAATCATAGGTTGCCATTATACTATTAATGGCCTCCTCATAGGTGTTATGTGGGAAATGAGACGTATTTTCGCCACTATTGTTTTGTACCCCACAAGCCTTAGAGGAGGACAAACTGCATATTGTAGAATTAAAATCACCTAACCAAATAAGAGTAAGAATGCATTTTGCTTCTGCTACAAGCTTCATGAGGGCACTATCAAGCTCAGCTATTACTTTGTGCCGGGAATTGTTAAAAATATTATTATAGAAATTTATTAAAAGCACTTCAGAACCTTCTGTTAGTCGCACCCAGAGAATTTGGGAATGGGTACCAACTGTTAGATGTTTAACAACCGTCAACTTAAGGTCTACTGATATAAGAAAAAGCAGTCCCCCCTTTGCTCTTCCATGTCTAGACTCAGTAGCATCCAAGCTATAACATATATAACCATCAAAGCAAGGTTGAGCAGTACACCAGGATTCTTGAAGACAAAGAATATCATGTGATCTAATCAGGACCTCCCATCCCGGATTGTTTTCCTTAGAGGCCCAACCGGCTATATTCCAGCTAGCAATAGAGATACCCCTATGTGAGCAGTTATTAAGCTCATCTTGAACAGTATTGGGGATGTCTCCATCGCAGCATAGATCAATCACAGGCACACACAAGCTGCTAGCTACATCATTAATCGATTCCAAATTACCCCCAATAACATTTGCTACTACTGATCCACTGTTAATAGTTCCCAGGTTATCATTAAACTGGGGATCCTCATGAGCTAACTTAAACCCATCAGAATGTTTAGACATACCGTTAGGAATAACGGTCGCCTGAGACCTGAATGTCTTCTGATGTCAGTCATTCTGATCTAAGGAGCTCAGGGATTGGTATCTATTCTGAACAGGGATTTCACTGTGCGCGCACGGAACGAACTGCGTTAAGTGGGCGCGCACGCCACGAATGGCGTAAAGTAACTTAGCATTTAAAAAAACGTACAAATTCACTGAAAAAACCATAGGTTTCACACACGTTATAGTTAGGAATTAGCATTTAAAAAACCTTGCAAATTCAGTGAAAAAACCATAGGTTTCACACATGCTATAGTTAGCTGGAGATTTTACTCATAAAAAACCAATGAAATTCCCCCGTTATAGTTAGTGCAGGCAACTATAACTCACGCGACCGCAATCCTCTGCTGATGCTAATACTGTATTTAGACACTTATTTGCCCATGTCTTCTTCCATTAAATTTTAGCTATACATATATTACAAATATTTTTTTTTCATAAAGACACATATGTCATCAGCAGAGGATTGCGGTCGCGTGAGTTATAGTTGCCTGCACTAACTATAACGGGGGAATTTCATTGGTTTTTTATGAGTAAAATCTCCAGCTAACTACAGCATGTGTGAAACCTATGGTTTTTTCACTGAATATATATATATATATATATATATATATATATATATATATATATATATATATATATATATATTATCTACTGGCGGTCGCCAGTAGATAGTTATAGTTAGGACCGAGTTTCCATAGGAAATCTCAAAATTCTATTTTGAATAACTTTGGCGCCGATTGACGAATCCTTGCGAAATTTTCAAAACTAATGGGGCGCTCCGCTCCGCTCCTACCCCGAAAGTCTCGGGGTGATTTGTCAAGCGGGGGCCGAGAAACAGGGGGGGTCCTAAAACGCGTTTTCCCCATGGATTTTTCCATAGGGACTTTAGTCGCAGCTACAGCCCGAACGGCTGAACAGAATTACGTGAAATTTGGCAGAGAGGTAGCCATAAGGTCCATGAAGTGCCTTTTGCAGGTTTGGTGTAAATCTGCTCAGTATTTCCAGAGAAAATAGCATTTAAATCAATATATATATATCTGTACGCGCGCAGCGTGCGCGCTGGGTGCGCGCACCTTGCCGTGCGCGAGCGCAATTCTGATTGGTTGTTAGATCTTAGTAAACATTCGAATCAGTCGAAACCAGGAAGTGTCGGCCGCCATTTTGTCTCTCGCACTCTGAGGGGGTGAAAAACAAATTTTTATAAAATCTGTGTGAATATCATTTATAAGTGACAATGTTCTGAACAGGACTATTTATTATTATCATTGTAGCCCTGAGGAAGTCGTTGGGCCACTCACCCTAGACGAAACACGTGTTGGCTACTGATTACATTCTGGCTATTATATCTATGCCAATGTGTCACTGTGGATTAATACTAAATGATCACGTGGAGAAGATTTGAGAAAAAAAGAGAAAAAGAAAATAAAAGAAGAACACCGTTTGATGACTTACTGGACTGAAATCTTATTGGATTGGTTCTGATGACTGATAACTGAATGCTTATTTGCTTTTTTGCTCGGGAATATCTCTTTGTACTGTGTTTTTCCTCTGAGTACCTTTGTAACGGAGGAATTTTGGGGCATAGGTGGCTGTTCCCCTTGATGTTCCCTAGAGCACCTTTTAGATACTGACTTACACTATTATCAGGATTTTGGATTTGCGCAAGGTTTTAACCCTGCCACGGTTCGAAGTTACTGGTGGTAACTGAGTCTGACTCACCAGTCCTAGAGCCAGTGCTATGTTAAAAGACACTCAGAATACAGTGAAAACACCTACATACACTAGGGAACACTATGCGTTGGGATCCCCCTGTGATTAGCATGACCTCCTCTGTAAGCCCCTAGTATATAATAGGGCAGGGGATTAAAACTACCTCATAAAACGCGCCACAGGGCGTGTTTGCACACGTCACCTCAGGCCCCGCCTCCTCCCTTCCCCACTGTGTAAACACACCCTGTGGCCGTTTTAAGTTGGGAGATTAAGTCTCCTTGTAAGCGCCACAGAGCTGCGTTGCATAGAGGTGTAAAAAGGGGCGTGGCCTCAGAACACCTGTCTGCTACGCAGCTCCCTGGCGCATACTGGAGGTACTTTTTGAGCTAGTTGGCCCTCAGGCACCCTCAGTATTGAAGGGGAATTAATTCCCCAACTTACAACTGGCCAGGGGGCGCATTTGCAGAGTGCTGCAAGGAGGGGGCGTGGTCTCCGGTGAGATGCCGGTCTTTTATTTATTTTATTTTTTTAAGAAGGAGGGCAGTGTGGCCCCCCTTCTTTTTCTAATGTATTGGCCCTGGGTGTCCCCATCCCCCAGGGCCTGCACCCTAATTTTTTTTGTTGAAAAAAACTTAATCGGAAGGGGGCCGCGTGGCCCCCCTCCCAAGTCCTTAATCGGCCCTGGGGACCCCAACCCCCGGTTCATGCCCTTTTTAAAAAAATTCTTTAGGAGGGGGGCTGCATTGCCCCCCTCCTCAGGCCACTTATGGGCCCGGGGACCCCATCCCCCGGGGCCGGCCCTTGTTTTTTATTATTATTTTTAAAAATATATTTATAGAAACACCTAAGACATGCTGGACAAACCGTATGTACCTATCACCATGACGATTTGGGTGATATTCATTAAAAGGCGACTATGTATACAATGAATCCACGTGGAACGTATTTACACGGCTAGTGAAGCTCTGACGTGTCTGACCCACTACCGTGCCTAATCCCAGCGCCCCCGCCGGTGCGTACTCTCCAAGTAGACACCATTGTCGTTTATTTACAGAACCATGGGTAGCTATTGACGGCCCCATTTAATACACACGCACACCAAGGCATTCAAAGGGGATTCGAAAAAAATTCAACCAAACTATGCAAGAAACCCCCCTCACGGTTAATAAAACACACATCCACCGCCAGGTGTGTAATACTTTTTATTTTACTCTCTGGAAAGGAGACGAACCTCACTTGAGAGTCACAGTGTGCTCCTGGCTGAGCCCAATGCTGTGTTACACCCACCAGTGCCCGCCGAGTGCCACACACCTCTGTGTTGTATTCCACCAGCTAGTGCGTATGCTATGACACTCTCTAGCCCATGTGCACTGTAACACCACCCCGTGAATATGTCATGCCACACTTGCCTTCGCACGGGTTATATTGCCCCATCTACCGTGCCTTCCTCGATGCCTATGTTATAACGCACAGCGCTATGCCATACATATTACAATCTAGGATCCATATCTTTGTCACAGTGCATATGCAACGTTACACTCCCCAGCCCATATTTTATATTACAACTTTAGAGACTAGTTAGGTTACACAACACTGCCCTGTGAATATTACACTCCAAGGCGCATATCGCATAGCACGCGTTAGTGCCTGTGCTATCTTGCGCTCTCCAATGAATCTGTCATTGCGCACAATGTATTGCATATTATATTTCACGCCCCGGTTCATCTTATATCACACTTTTTGGTGCATAGTTTATACAATATACTATATCTAGTTTTCATTTTCAATCGTGCTCTCAGGACTATGTTCTATATAACACTGCGTCCACCTACCCTTTTCACGGGCATTACATTTTGCGATGGGGGGTGGAGGGTCAGGGGGTGTTTCTGCCAAGTGAGCCCGGAGTCACAGTCACAAACGTTCTCTTCTTCCTGAATAAAAGTGAGATATGCTGCATACTTGTTCATATTTTAAGTAGTTCGCACAGACACACATTTTAAAAACAATAAAGTTCCTAATACCCACCTTCTCTGAACAGTAAGCTTGCTACCCCATCCACCTCCTCCCTATCCTCTGTTGTCTGAATCCATGGACTAGCCTCCTCCCTCCTGCCATGCATGGTCTGATGTGCTGCCACTGTCCTCCATTTAGCATGATATACCAGTCCACTCCTCCTGCCCACCATTGCCCAATTATATGGCCCATCATTAACCTCCTGCTTAGCCTCTGTGCTTAGCTGTCTGCCCCTATTCTCCTTCCCCCTGCCCTCCGATGTCTTTGTGCATGCCCCAGCTCCATCCTTTTTGCCCTCCATGTTCCATGGACCTGCCACTCCTATCTACTCTGAGTGTTCTGTTGAGCTGCCACTCCCCCTCCACCTGCCTAGCATTGTCAGATGACTGTAACCTGTCTCTGCCACCTTCTCCCTGCCTGTCCACATGCCATGCCCCTATCCCCTTCCTCCTGTCCTCCATGGTCCATTTTACTGCCACACCCTTCTGCCCTCTGTGGTCTCTTGTGCTGCAACTGCTCCTCCTGCCTCCGGCGCGGTCTGTTGTGAGGCCCCTTCCCCTGAACTCTCTTGTCTGTGCCCAGGTCCTGACCCTCCATGGTCCTTTGTGCATGCCCCTGCACCCTCCTTCTTGCCCATCATAGCCATTGTGCTGCCACTAACCCTCCCGCTTGCCATGCGTGGTCTTCTGTGCTGCCATGGCCCCTCCCACCTTCCCTGTGTGGTCAGCTAGCTGCCCCTGACACCCTCCCACCTTCCCTCCATGGTCTGTGTGTATGCCATCATAGTCTCACTGTTGCTCTCCATGGTGTGTCTTGTTTCTAGTGCCCATCCTGCCTGACCTCCATGGTCATCTTGCTGCTCCTGCCCTGCCCTCTTGCCCCCATCCCTCTGTTTCCATGTGCAGACCCCTATTCCCTCCCTCCTGGCTTGTCTGTTCCATTGTGATTTCCCTGATCCATCCCTCCTGCCCTTTATGGTCTGTTATGCTGCAGCTTTCTCTCCTGTCTGTCCATTATGGTCAGCTAGCTACCATTGCCTCTTTCCCCTCTGTTCTCTGTTGTCCATGTGCATGGTACTGTCCCCTCCCTATTGCTTTCTATGGATTGTTGTGCTGCACTCCCATCCCGTATGCCCTGTGTGGTGTATTGTGCTGCTCCAAACCCTGATGCCTGCCCTGTAGGGTCAGTTTGGTGCACCTCTCCATGTCCCTCCCGTCCTCTGTTATCGAGTCCATGTTCCTACCCCAATTCCTCCTGCCTACCATGATACAATGTACCATACTTGCGAACATTTTGAACTTGGTAAGAGGGAGATTTTGAAAAAAAACTGGGGTATTGATTTCCCCTTTGAGTTACATTGAAAAAGAGGAGATTGTAGACAGGATACAGATCAAATAAAGCCCATATGAGCTTAAAAACATTGGACGTTTCCTGGCTGAAACGGGTCTGTTGGCATGTATGGTTGTACTACCACTGCCTCTTCCTTCTGCCCACAATGGTCTATTATATTGCCACAGTCTCTCTTGCCAGTCCTGTATTGTTGGTTTGTTGCCCCTGCCCCCCTTTCCACTGCCCTCCATAGTCTGTTGTGCTGCCACTGCCCTTCCTGCCTGCCCAGTGTGGTCAAATTGTTGCCTCTGCACTTTCCTACCTGCCTTCAATTTTCAGAGTCCGTGCCCCTGGCCTCTGCCTCTCAACAGTGTCCCAATGAACAACTAGATTGCTAACATTCTATAACTAAACTGTATTACCTAGAGCATTTCCTTTAGAAATTACATATATGAGAGGGTCTTATTTGCATCAAAATTATGGTTGGTGCTCTAAAAAACTAAAATGAGGACATATTTTCTGAGTTTTCAAATAGCGACAAAGAACTTTTAAATTATTTGTAATCTTTATGTTTTTTTATCCAGTTGACCACTTGATTAAATGTTGCACTTAGGGGAGAGGATGTGGTGTTACTTCCAGAGCTGCAGACTTTGCAACTGGAGAACCAAGTTGGAGTTTCTGCTTCAGCTCAACATTCTGTGATTCTGGTCAAATCACTTAATCTCCCCATGTCTACAACCAAAATGAATTTGATCTTGTGTGATGTAACCAATGCTCATGTAAAGCACTCTAATACCTGACAAGTCTGCACTATATAAAACTGCAAATACACAAAAATAAGTGTTTTGCACACTTATGTCATTGGGCTACATGTGGGCTACATCTGGGTGATATTTGTGCTGCATTTGGGCTCTTTTGTCTCTGGTGGCCATCTTGGGAGATTTATTTGTTATGGAGTTTCCTAATTTCCTCATTTACTGCAGTCTCCTCAGTAGGAAATGCTTTCAGTTTTTTACTTTGATTCGATCAATAAAGTATTCAGATATGTCACACATTTGCCATCAATTCTGAATGTTAGCACTCTAGTTGCTCATTAGATCACTGTAGTAAAGCTACTGCTCACCAGGGAAGTCTGCTGCTGGTATTCAAAGTCCATGTTTCAGTCTGCATGTCAGAAATTTTTTATGAAATAGAAGAGGATTTAAGAAGTCAAAATGTGCCCTAATTTTTCTTTCTGCAGCACTAATCATACTTTCTATGGCAAAATTAACCCCCTCATTTTGTTCCATTTTAAATTAAATGCTTTAAGAGTTACCACTTTATTCCAATCAAGATGGCTTCAGGTGTGCAATTTGTTTGTCATAAGTAGGACTGTTAGCGCTCTAGTTGTTCTTTAGAACACTCTGGGAAGCTGCAGTAGAACACAAAGGAATCAACTGACAGTCTCAGCCCTTATTGGATGTACATGTTTTACTGAGAATGTTAGACTTCATTCTCACATGACTGAGAAAGATAATGCGAATTTACAGAAAATATGCTCTCAGTTTAGCTTATAGATCACCTTCTAAACCTCTGTGGGAAAAGCATGAGAAAATAGTTTTCTCTCAAACATGATTCATGATATCGCAGCAGAAGGCTTTTTCACATGGTAAAATCACCTTAGAACACACCACAATTCCTAAAATGAGTATGGTACCATCAACAAATGATTTATAATGTAACTAAAGTCTTAAAACCCGCAATGCTTTTTAATGAGGTGCTATCATGTATGTTGGTCCCAAGATGGCTGCCAACACTTCTTGGATGAAGTATTGACAGCCAATCAGATCTCACGATGAGATGTGTGGTTAGGCTCCGTCCAGATATATCTATCTTTTTAACTCTAATTTTCTCAGGAACTACTGAACGGATTTACACCATTTAAGCAAAAGGCACGAGTCTGAACTGAGGACCACCTCTTTGCCAAATTTGGTGTCATTCCGTTCAGCAGTTCGGGCTGTAGCTGCGTCAAAAGGTCCTATGGGAAAATGCATGGGGAAAACGCATTTTAGGCCAGGACCCCCCTTTTTTCTCGGCCCTCGCTTGACGAATCACCGTGAAATTTTTAAGATAGGAGCGGACCGGAGCTGGCCAAAAGTTTGGCAAATTTCGCGAAGATTCATCAATCGGCGCCAACGGTATTCCAAATAAAATGTTGCGGATTTCCTATGGAAAATAGGTCCTAACTATAACGACTTACTGGCGACCGCCAGTAGGTAATATATATATATATTTATATATATATATATATGTATATATATATATATAACTTTGGCACCGTTTGACGAGTCTTTGCGAAATTGTCCAAAAATAAGGTCTATCCAGGTCAGCTCCTATCCTGAAAGTTTGGGGGTGATTTGTCAAGTGGAGGCTGAGAAAAAATGGGGTTCCCAAAAAGTGCTTTCTCTATGTTAATTTCCATAGGAAATTTTAGCCAAAGCTACAGCCTGAACTGCTGAACGGAATTACACGAAATTTGGCAAAAGATAGCTCTAGGTTCAGAAAGCGACCTTTTTTTTAATAGTGCAAATCCATTCAGTAGTTGCTGAGAAATTCAAAAAATAAGAGGGAAAAAATCAATTTCCCATAGGAAACTTTAGCCAAGGCTACAGCCCGAACTGCTGAAAGGAATTACACAAAATTTGGCAAAAAGGTCCTGCTTGGCTCAGAAAGTGACCTTTTAAAAAATGGTGTAAATCCCTTCAGTAGTTGCTGAGAAATTTAAAAAAAACAAATATCGATATCTAGGGGCGTGGTGGATCCGCGAACCCTCCCGACCATGAGCTTTATTCTAATTGGCTGTCAACCCTCCAAACCAGAATGTGTTGGCAGTCATCTTGTGACTCGAGAAAACAGAAAAACAAAGGTGAAAAAAAAGAAAAGGGGGCAGGGTAGAACCACCCTGACCCCCTAGACTTGCTCAGGGGATCCCACAAGGAACAGCAGGGCCACAGAAAGCAATTAAAACAAAAATCTGCAACATTTGTGCTTCATTTAATTGAGGCCCCCAGGTGGGCCAGGTCCCGGGGGCATTTGCAAAAAATAATGGTTAATTGGTTAAAATAATGCGCGGGAGGGCACTCGGCCCTCCTGCAGCCCCGGGGACTACCACCCCCGGCCTTCTTTTTAAATGTGTGGGGGGACTCCAAGGCTGCCCCGGGGACCGCCACCCCCGGGCTTTTATTAATTATTTGCGAGGACACACGGCCTCACGCAGCCCCGGGGACTGCCACCCCCAAGGGCTAGTTTTTTAAATAAAAATATAATCCTGTGTGGGGGGACTTGAGCCCCCCCACACACCCCGGGGACTGCCACCTCCCTGGGGCACTAAAATGGAAATGCGGGGACCACCACCTCCCCAAGGCTTTAATCACATAGGGAGGGGGCTGCGCGGCCCCCCTCCTGGAGCCCGTGAGGGCCCTGGGGACCGCCACCACCCAGGGCTGGCTCCTGCAGTGTCCCGGGGTGCCCACCCCGGGACACTGCTCTTTGCTATGGCAGGACGGGAGCCGTGTGGCTCCTGTCCTGCCATAGCAAACACTGGTTTGGATTTTGGAAGCGAGAGCAGGGAAACCTGCTCTCACTTCCAAAATCCAAGCCAGATTGCTTTTCCACACGGGGAGCTGCATGTCAGTAGCTCCCCATATGGAAAAGCAATGCCGGCTCCCGCAGGAGGCGGGGAGCCGGCGGGACCGTGGGGGCATTGTGGCTCTCCCCACGGTCCTCAACAGATAGGGCCGGCCCGGGGAATGGGGTCCCCGGGGCCAAAAGTGGCCCGGGAGGGGGGCAATGCGGCCCCCCTCCCCAAAAAAATAAATAAAGGCCGGCCCCGGGGGATGGGGTCCCCAGGGCCAATAGAGGCCTCAGGAGCAGGGCCTAGTAGCCCCCCTCCTTAAATAAAAAGAAAAATGTGGCCATGCCCTAGGGGATGGGGTCCCCGGGGCCGGAATTGGCCACGGGAGGGGGTCCACGCGGCCCCCTTCCCGTTTCGATTTTTTTTTTTTAAAAGGGGTCAGACCCTGTGGGATGGGGTCCCCAGGGCCCAAAAAAATAAAAAAGAAGGGGGACCACACAGCCTCCCTTTTAAAAAATAAAAAAAAGACCAGCCTCTTGCCGGAGGCCCTGCCCACTCCCAGCAACTCTCTGCAAACGCTCCCTGTGGCACGTTTTAAGATGGGGAATTAATTCCCCTTCAATACTGGTGGTCCCTGTGGGCCAACTAGCCCACCAGGTACCTCCAGTATGCGCCACAGGGCTGCCTTGCAGAGAGGTGGTCCAAGGCCACACCCATTTATACACCTCTCTACAACACAGCTCTGTGGCGCTTACTAGAGCTACCTGGTGGGCTAGTTGGACCCCAGGGACCCTCAGGACACAAGGGGATTTAATCCCCGAATTTACAACGCACCAGGGGGGGCGTTTGCACTGTGGTGCAGGGAGGGGACGTGGCCTGATTTGACAAGTGTGCAAATGCACCCTGTGGCGTGTTTTGAGTTGGAGGATTCAGTCCCCTTCAATCCTAAGGGTCCCTGGGGGCCAACTAGCCCACCAGGTACCCCGAGTAAGCACCAGGGAGCTGCGTTGCAGAGAGGTGGTCCAAGGCCACGCCCCCTTTTTAGACCTCTCTGCAACGCAGCTCTGTGGCACTTACTGGAGGTAGCTGGTGGGCTAGTTGGCCCCTAGGGACCCTCAAGACTCAAAGGGACTTAATCCCCCAATTTACAATGCACCAGGGGGTGTGTTTGCACAGTGGTGCAGGGAGGGGCGTGGCCTGATCTGACAAGTGTGCAAACGCACCCTGTGGTGCGTTTTAAATTGGGGAATGAAGTCCCCTTGAATCCTGAGGGTCCCTGGGGGCCAACTACCCACCAGGTACGTTCAGTAAGCGCCACAGAGTTGCGTTGCAGAGAGGTGTAAAAAGGGGCGTGGCCTCAGACCACCTCTCTACAACGCAGCTCTTTGGCGCTTACTGGAGGTACCTTGTGGGCTAGTTGGCCCACAGGGACCCTCAGGATTCAAGGGAAATTAATTCCGAATTTAAAACCCGCCAGGGGGTGTGTTTGCATAGTGGTGAAGGGAGCGGGCGGGGCCTCATGTGAAATGTGTGTACTTATGCATCACTCCGCCAAAACCCAAGCACTTATAAATTCACCATGCACTCTCCTTGTAGCACTTTAATCATCCCGTCACTACCCATGCACTCATGCAATGACCCATGAACTAACTCATGCATAGCTACAATACCCTGAGCAGTACCCATGCAGTCCAGCCATCGCCCTGTCACTACCCATGCACTTCTCCAATCACCCAGCGAGCACCATGTACTTATCCAATCACTCCGCCAAAACCCAGGCACTTGTAAATTCACCATGCACTATTCTTGCAGTACTCTAATCTTCCAGTCAGTACCCATGTACTCATGGAATGCCCCAGGCACTAACACATGCACTGCTACAATCCCTTGTGAACTAACCATGCAGACCTCTAACCACCTACACAGTACTGATTCAGTCCTGCAGTTACCCAGGTTGTACCCATGCCGTCCAGAAACCTCTGCCACTACCCATGCACTCCTCAAATCACCCATCCAGCATCATGTACTTATCCAATCCCTCCGCCAAAACCCAAGCAGTTATAAAATCACAATGCCCTGTCATTGCAGCACTCTAATCAACCAGTCCCTACCCATGTACTTATGCAATGACCCAGGCACTAACACATGCACTGCTACAATCCCCTGAACACTTCTGATGCAGTCCAGCCATCTCCTTGTCACTACCCATGCACTCCTCCAATCACCCAACCAGCACCATGTACTTATCCAATCACTCCGCCAAAACCCAAGCACTTATAAATTCACCATGCACTCTCCTTGCAGTACTCTAATCATCCACTCAGTACCCATGTACTCATGCAATGACCCAGGCACTAACAAATGGCAAATACAGAGGAGGCTATGCTAATTACAGGGGTACCCCAACGCATAGTGTTCACAAGTGTATGTAGGTGTTTTCACTGTATTCTAAGAGTCTTTTACCATAGCACTGGCTCTGGTCATGGTTAGTCAGAGTCAGTTACCACCAATACCCGTCAGTAAAAAGTTGGGGGCACAGGAGGACTTTCTGCTCCTCTGTTGGTTCTTTCTGCACATCTCTTGCTTTTTCCTGCACTTTTGTTCGTCTTTATGGACTTCTGTTGACTCTTTCAGCATTTCTCTTGCTCTTTCTGCGCTTTTCTTCCTCTTTCTTCACATGTCCTTCATTTGTAGGAATAGTTAGAAATTAGCATTTAAAAAAACCATTGAAATTCACTGAAAAAACCATAGGTTTCAGGCACGTTATAGTTAGAAATTAGCATTAAAAAAACATTGAAATTCACTGAAAAAAACATAGGTTTCAGGCACGTTATAGTTAGAAATTAGCATTTAAAAAACCTTACAAATTTACCGAAAAAAACATAGGTTTCAGGGACATTATAGTTAGTTGGACATTTCACTCGTACAAAACCATAGAAATTCCGGCGTTATAGTTAGTTCAGCTAACTATAACTCGCGCCCTCGCAATGCACTGCTGATGACGTCACATAGTACATAATTCATGACATGGTCAGTGACATCACAGATGACATCACTGATGACATCTCTAATGACATCACTGATGACATCACTGATGACATCATCCATGTGATAATCTGATGCACATCCTCACACCCTAATATAACCTTTGATACACCCACTCCAAAATACAGAATACTATTTTGGAAACCATAGACACACTAATACTTACTACATATCTACTCACTGGTTCTTAGGACTACACACACATCTACTCATTCGACCATACAATCACTCATACATACAGTCACTCATCAATACAACACTATCATGTACACTCATGCACCTACACAGACACTCACACACCAGCACGCATCCAGAGTTACTCACACACCTAGTCAGTCATGCAAAGAATCAATCACACTTCCATTTACTGACCTATAGAGTTATACACACAACAGATCACTTATTCAAACAGAAACAAACACATAATTACTCTCTTATACAATCACTGATACAAGTACACACTCATCTATACAGCCACTCTCACAATCACTGACACTCACATATAGTCATTTATATACTCCAACTCATACATACACTGCCATTTACATATGTAGTTACTTGGACATGTACCACTGAGACATCCATTCACTCAGTAACACATCCATACACATACTGACCCACCCCTACATCTGTTTCCACATGCACTATTGAACCCATACAGTCAGTGAATCAATCACTCAAACATGTATGCACAGAGTCGCACACCTCCCACGCACCCACACACACACTCAGGCACCCATACAAATACTCTGGCAACCAATCAATAACCCGTATAGACACTCATGTAGCTACAAACCAACCCATGGAGCAGCTTATACAACAGCAGACAGACTGATACAGACATTCACACAGTTTAGTCCCTAACCCATGCATTCAAAAAGAGATATGTAATAACTCACTTAAAAAGTCAGTGACGCACCTACTAAATCCTCCATCCAGACACTTATACACCCACTCATTCTTCAATACACCTTGGCATATATATAATACATATTTAAACTTTATAGAAACACACATTCACTGGATGATGTAATCAGTGATGTCATTTGAGATGTCATCAGTGATGTCACTGACCATGTCATGAATGATGTAATATGTGACGTCATCAGCAGAGCATTGCAGGGGCGCGAGTTATAGTTAGCTGTACTAACTATAACGGGGGAATTCCTATGGTATTTTTTCGAGTGAAATGTCCAACTAACTATAATGTCCATGAAACCTATGGTTTTTTCACTGAATATATATATATATATATGGTTTATACTTAAATGTAAAATACTAACAATTGCTTGTAAATCTTTTACACTGCATATCCCTTTCCAATTCATTCTTTTACAACGAAATTTGTTTAAAAGCATGCATGGTTAAGGCATATGAGTTGTAAAAATATGCATGGTAAATATTATGCTTGGTAATGTCCTGCATATTGTAATAGCCATGATGTAACAACAGTTGAGTGATGTGGGGGAAATTTCACAGTTAGCATTGGTACGACCTTTGATGAGTGATCCTTGCAGGTCTATTTTAAGTTCTGCATTTAAAGCACAGGGGCATGGGAGATACAAGGAACCTGAAAGGCTAGAAAGGCACCTCCTCTGCTGATGAAATATCAGAGGAGAGATGTTGAGGGGGAGTGAAATGTGACAGAGCTTCAAGTGGCCAGAATGGAATGCTAACGTTGTGATGACTGTTGCACCTCTGTTCTGTAGTGCAGTGTGAAGCTCAAATGGAGACAATGGAGTCTGATAACAGGGTTAAAGAAAGTAGATATTTGGTGAGGTAAAAGCCTGTACACACAAACTGAGCTGTGAATATTTATATAGAGTGCTTGGGAGGAGATGCTGTGCAATGCCTGCAGAGCTCCACCAAAGCTAACATGGGATTAGCAGGGGAGAGAGCAAGGGAACACATGCACTCCAAAAGAGCTCTGAAGGCTAAAGAAAAAAGAATCCCTTCAAGATAGAAGTGGAAAGATGCAACTCATCAGAACACGAGATGGAAATACTACAGGGCAAGATAAACATAATAACAGAGATTAAATCCATTGAAGAGGAGAAACCTGAGATAGGGAGCAAAGACAAAGTCAAATCAAACCTTATTCAGCAGGAAAAAGCCAGGCCATATATGATGCACAAATGTACACAGAAAACACATTAAAATTCATCAACATAGTTTAATTTAGTAAGCATAAAAGCAAGCAATAAATATAGAAATGTGATTAATTAATCTAAAAACTCAAAAGCATATCTAAAATAGTCACAGCAACTAGTAAAACTGCACTCAGACGATAACAGCCTTCTAATCTTTTTAACATCCCCCAAAAATCTCATAATAAAAATACAAGTTTTGTCTGATTGGAGTTACTACATGTATCTAAGGGCTGGTATACATTGTGAAAAGTTGCAACTTTTTAACAAGGGAATGATAAAACACTCCTGGGGAGTTGCGTAATACTTACAGAAGGAAAGTAAACATAAGGTACTTTATTTTGAGTGCAAGTCACAGGGGCAGAGGGGTGGGGGCAGACCAACCAACCAATCATGATTCAAGGGTAAAAACACAGGAAAATTAAAAGTGCTGAACCGAAATCTGGTTAAAATAATCCTGTGCTGCTGGTTAGGCACCCAATTGATATAATATGATTGTAAGCTTGTGCATTAAAAGGCTCTGTACATAGCATAGGTGGGGCCCCTTGAAATGGCACACCCTGCCTGTCCGAGGAAATGGCTTATCTTTCACTATGCGGAGGGACCCACTCTGCCCACTCCTTCGACGCAATTGTTTAATTTGCCCCTCTTTCATATTTTTAAAAAAAGCAGTAAACAATCCGACACCTTTTTTTAATTAATCCACCCTAAGAGAAATTGATGCAAATCTTTCGGCAAACTGCAGTGTTGAGTTGTCGAAAGTGGCTTCCACTACCTCTTCAAGCAACTTGCTCAATGGGGCCCAGTCCAGTGCACCCAGATGACTAGGCAGGAGAAGCTCATCACGGACCTTAGTGGTTTTAGTTATCCTTATGCTATCCTTTTATTTTTGGCCGAGGGCCTCAGATTTTGGCTTTTTTGGCCAGTGGCAGGGCATTCTTTTCGGGTAAATCTTCCAATAAAATATCAGTAGAGTCATGTCCAGCCCAGGGTTTTGAAAAAGAAGGGAGGCGAATAGCAGGATTCGTCTTCAAGGAACAAAGTAATCAAATTACAAGCCAGTGGCAGGAGCAAAGCTCACTCTATGTATGTATTATGCATCATTCAATAACTTTATTCGATTCGAAAAAGAATCATAAAAGTATACATATTTAACATACAAACTCACAAATGGTATTTCTTATCAAAAAGGTACGAATACATAAGTGGCAAAGACCGTATATCAAAAACACATTTTCTATGGACACTATATTCTTTATAAAAAGTTCTTTAAAATTCAATACAATAACACTAATAAAAATTACATTAAAAACAAGAAACAATTTATAAAAATCTATTACTCCAGATTTCCCAATGGACTCACGATCAATTTGTATCTCCATGGACATATAATAACTTCCTTTAGACACAAACAAAGATATAAAGTGCAATGTGCATTTTTAGACTACATCATCAACCCACTTGATTTTGTAAGGTAGCTACCACGACTCAGTTTATTTTAGCTGAATATATTCATATAGGTTATCAATTCTATGAATTTCAGTAACTTGTAGCAGGGAAAATACTGTCAATAACGATTTCTGATCGAGAGTGCCAATCTAATAAAACTGATCATAGAGCTACATATAGCAGCAGTTTGTAATGTTCTTAAATGTTCAAAACCTTCCTTAAAATTGCAAGGTCTGATTTTCCTTAAGATAGGTTTAATAAAACGATCTCTTGGAGCTTTGTAAAGTGTGCAAAAAAGTACACAAAGTGCAGAGTGCTTTGTTCAGCTTCATTGTCACATGGGCAAGGGGGTAACCTCTCACACCAACCCCCTTGCTTCGGGAAAGCAACCAGAAAATGCAATATTTTTAACTGAAATCTGGTCAAATAAAAACGCCACTGCGTATGTGCAGTGAAAGACAAATAGAATTGATGCTGTCGTGTAACTGCCTGGTATGATGGTTGTTCATCATATTTAGATGAGCCCAGTATACTACGATATGCATTCTTAATCGCCATCTTTGAGCCTGGGTTAATAGAGTCAGAATTATCATATAAATTACCAAGGCCAATTTTGTGAAAGGTTTCCTTTACATAACTTATCCATGGGATCCGCATGGCATGATCCAGATTTACACAATCTTTCAGAATTTCTTTTGTAAGGTGCAAATCATCTGAGGACCATACTTTTCCCCATAGGAGCAATGGGGACATATGGATACTATCGCTCACAAAGTCAAGGCCCATCTCGGAATGACAAAATATATTAGGAGAACTATTTGAGAATGATAAAAGATGTTTTAAAAACTTGTTCTCCATAACTTGTAATTGGACGCTTTTATGGTATCCCCACACCCCTGCTCCATAGGTAGCAACTGGCAAGCATTTAGATCTATACAATGTCTTTAATTCAGCAATAGGTTTTTGGCCTAATTTACTTGTAAAACGAAAAAGGGCCTCTAGAGATCATGTTGTCTTTTGTGCCCGTGTTGTTATTAAAGGATCCCAACTCAAAGTTTTGTTAAAAAGATTTCCCAAATAATTGAAATTTGTGACTTTGGCAATAATCACATCTTCTATAACAAATTTACAAGTTTTGGTAGTATTCGGGCCACAGACCATAATAAACGATTTTGTAAAATTAACCTTTAGATCTAGCCCCAGCATAAATTCATTAAAAGCATTCAGGCATATCTGCATACTATTTGCAGTTAACGTCATCAATACAGTGTCGTCTTCGTAAGACAATAAAGGTATTTGTTTGACACTTATTTTAGGAAAGTCCGTACCTTTTTCCAATAGGAATTTTTCTAAACCAGTTGTGTAAACTAAAAACAAGAAAGGGGCCAAAATGCAACCCTGACGGACGCCTTCAGTTGATGGAATCGGCCCTGTCTTTTCGCCCCCACTCCTTCGACGCAATTGTTTAATTTGCCCCTCTTTCATATTTTTTAAAAAAGCAGTAAACAATCCGATAACTTTTTTGAAGGAATCCACCCTAAGAGAAATTGATGCAAATCTTTTGGCAAACTGCAGTGTTGAGTTGTCAAAAGTGGCTTCCACTACCTCTTCAAGCAACTTGCTCAATGGGGCCCAGTCCAGTGCACCCAGATGACTAGGCAGGAGAAGCTTATCACGGACCTTGGTGGTTTTAGTTATCCTTATGCTATCCTTTTATTTTGGGCCGGGGGCCTCAGATTTTGGATTTTTTTGGCCAGTGGCAGGGCATTCTTTTCGGGTAAATCTTCCAATAAAATATCAGTAGAGTCATGTCTAGCCCAGGGCTTTGAAAAAGAAGGGAGGCGAATAGCAGGATTCATCTTCAAGGAACAAAGTAATCAAATTACAAGCCAGTGGCAGGAGCAAAGCTCACTCTATGTATGTATTATGCATAGAAAACAAAAGTTTTGCAAGCAAACAAAACTGCTGTAGCCAAAACCTAAAAACAAGTCCAATCCTCCCATAATGATGGAAAGCCATATTCTCAAAAACAGTTGTAAATTAGCTCTCACAGGTTCATACAGTTGTGTAAATTAGAACGTATCATGAATGACCAAACGCAATGGTCATCTTGGAAAAACGCCAGGCGTAAATTTGTTTTGTGCATGTGAAGTCAATGTTGTATGCTGAATTGTACATAGTGTACAGTTGCACAGGCACACATGCCTTCACATTTGCTTGTTTTTCTCTACAGAGAAAATATTTCCATATAGAAAAACTCTCTGGTACATTTCTACACATTTTCAGTTTTGGGGTAGTCATTTTCCATTCCACGCTGTATAAGAATTTGCTCCTGTACTTAATAGGAGCCAATCTCTGTTTGACTTTTTTCAACGGCAGGTGGTCATGGACAACTTAATGAATATACAGAAACTCATAAGTTTGTGAATGTTTCCACAATTGGCAGGTCATTCCTGGGGAGAGGTGTGGTGCAGCAGCCAGGGCGGCTGACTCCGGAATGCAGGGCTCACGGTTCGATCGCCAGCGGCAGGTTAGCCCAGCACCTTGTGACTCTGGGCTTAATCTTCCCGACGGCTCCCAGTGCCGGGACACCTCACCTGAGGTAGCTGCGCACTTAAAAATATATATATATATAATTCCTATCATGAAGTTGCCACTTCTTCCCCCTGGTAGGAGATTTGCCAATGTGTTATATTATCCCTTAGTCATGTGTAACATTACCCCACATTGGACTATTATTATGAATGAATAAATAAATGTAAGAAGTCAACTTAACCTTTTGTGAATTACTTGCAGTTGTATATCAAGGCATTTGAATTTGTAAGTAGTTGAAGTTACAAACGTTTCACAGGTGAACCATGAACTATGGAAAATATTTCTCAGTGCCCTGTGAAATATAGATGTTATAACCATAATGACAGTTTACCGAAGCAACTGTACAGGGCTTTACCATTCTTAAGAGTACTAACGTGATGCGGTATAGAGGACTCAATTATGTTAGAAGGTTACCTAAAATGTGTAGCAATAAATGCAAAGTATGCAACATATTATGTGTCAGTATTTGTTTATCTATGTCAACTACAAACAATATTTTCGATGAAAGCTGTAAATATGCAAATTGTGTGCGAAAGTTTGAGGCAAGTGTGGTAAATACATAAGTATGCAATAAAAAAGGGAGGCACCGATTCGCATGAATCCCCTGCCCCTCACCATTGCCTGTTGTTGTATCAATAATTTATCCAGGAAAGGAAAACTATCGCTAAACATTCTAATTCCAGTCAGTGCCCATAGTTAGCTGTACTTTGAAGGAAACTGTTTTCCAAGCTAACTATCCTAAAATATGTATACAAACCGCTCAGCTTATATTTGTTATGTGGTGTTATGTGGTGTGACGAATATATTCCATTTCCAAATTCATATTGTATTAGTAAAACTTTTAGCCAGCCAAGAACTCGTTTATGAATGAAAAGCAGATTATCTGCACCTAGAACAGGCAATACAGAAGTTAATTTGCTGTTTCTCTTCAAGGACAATAATTATCTCCGTTAAACTTTCTAAAAGTGCCCAAAATCTTTTGCATCTTTTTAGGATTCAAAAAGCAGTAATCAGCCTGACAGGCTCTGTCTAAACCAATTCAATGTGGGCTAGCTTATTGAAAACACATGATGATAATATCAGATTCATACGGCCAGACAAAAACCATAATGTCTCTTATGCCCATCTAATGTAATGCTAGCTCTGCCGCCCACCCAGTTGAGGAGAAGAGGGTTTATGAAATATGGTGGATTAGGATCTATTTCGAGCCTCTCATATTTACACAGTTTGCAAAACAAGCGCCTGTGATGCAGACCTGTTAACAATTAGATAAAACAATTTCGTCACTTAAAATGCAGTAGCTGCTTCAATGTATTAGAAACGAAGCCATTTAAAGTCTTAAATAGAGCCTGGAATATTCTCTCAAGAGAGAATGCCAAGACAACCAGATGTTACCATGTCAAGGAAACTTGTTTAGCATGAGCTGAACGCAAGACTTCACGATCACTTCTATGCATAATACTAGCTCTGAAGTTGAAGATGAAGGCCTTGCTGTTTCTCCCGATTCCTGTGTGCCCGTCATAGAAGAGCACAAACTACTTGCACATCCAATCCTGGGCCTCGCTGCATAGCGCAAAGAGTGAAAGTTGCATATGTGCCAATGGCATTTGTGGGAAAGAGTGAGATAGGCAGATGGAGAATTTCAGAAAAATAAAGTCAGTAAAAGGACGGACGTATGTAACAGAGAAACTGTAGAAGAAAGTGAAGTGAAGCAGAGCACGGGTGTCTGCAACCCTCTGAATAGCACTACCCTTCCACAGAATGTAGAAATGTTTAAGTTGTTATTCATTTGACTCATACAACTAACAAACAGTGACAATGCCAATAGGGCTGGCTTGTTTTAGGCATATGTGTTCATTGTTGTGTGACATGTCTGGGTGCAATAACAGAAGACTCACAGAAAGGTACACAAATACGGTTCAGCCTGTACGCTATGTCAAGCAGGGGATTTTAGATTACATGTTCTATGACACACCACTAATTACATAGGCCACACCTTTTGGAAGATTCCTAGTAGCCCTTTTTTGGTAACATCCTTTTTAGAGACCCCCCACTTTTTTCACCCCACTTAAAGGACTGGATAATATTAGGCCTGGGCGGAGTGTGCAGATTTCTGCTACGCAGAATTCCACAAACTGCTGAAAACTCCACTGTGCTCTATGAACTACCACAAGCGGCAGATTGCAGTAAATTGTGCTGTTCGCAATGATTTTCAGTGGCAGGAGATTTTCCAGGTCTCTAAAATAAGTGCAACCAGCACCACATGCGGCACAAGAGGGCGCTGCTTCTTTCTGCGGCTTGAGAAGATGTTCTACTTGAGCGGCAGCTTCCTCAAAGGTTTCTAAACGTGAGCGGTACCGACACGTAGAGAAATCTTGTCTAAAGGTGGTATGGTGTATGATTTCGCTCACTCACGCTTGCCAACTTGGTGAGCCAGACAAGAGGAAAACTCCACTCCGCGCTGCTTTGTGGAGCATTTCGGAACTCCATGCTCTACGCGGAGCAAAGAGTCAGCAAAACTCTGCAAATTTCGCCGGTGGGGCAGAGTTCCCCACCCACCCCAACATAATACGAACATAAAAGGTCGTTCTTTCATAGAATGAAGAAGGACTTCATGTTCTTAAATTAAAAAACATTAAAGGCAATACTTCATGTATCTTGTGTTCTTTCATGTATTATTATAGCCTGAGTGGTAACCTAAGTGGATCCTTGTGATCACTCTATACACAAAGGAAACGGACTAACTTGTGCTTATTAAATAGATAGACAGAAGGCAGTGGCCTCTCTTCTGGGTTCATGTAGATGATAACCTATTTTCTTCAAAGTCAGAGCACCTAGGAAAATAAAGACGTGTGGATCCCCACCATCTCCCTTTTCAGTTTTGGCCCCTCAGGTCTCCTAAAGAGAATACTGGCTATGATTCCAATGCATACACTTCTAAGGAGAGAAACAACATCATCTTCTAACTCCCTTAGGATTCCCTAGCATCGGATTCCTCTATCAGATTATCTTTAATTTTCATCTCCTGACAGAGCCATTTTCTGAAACAAGAATAACAGATACTCTCTCTCTCTCTCTCTCTCGCTTTCTCTTTAACACACACACACAATCCACACACCCAAGAGCACATACACACACTTGCACCACACACCCAAGATCACATACACACACTTGCACCACACACCCAAGAGCGCATACACATTCAAATTCCTTTTCCCACTCTCTCTTTCTCTGTCTTTAAACATCATGTGAAAAGGGTGCCCATGTTCAGGGAGTGCCTTGGTGCCATACTAATGATTAAAGGTGCAACATAAACATCCATTATAACAAGCAAAGAGAGCACAACCTTTCTTGTACTTGTTTTCGCTATTTTGATACGATTTTATATCTAGGACAGGAAGTCTAGCTTGTATCTTCTATATCTGTATGGTGATATACCCAAGAGGGATAGACTGTCAGGGCTGAGAATCATTGCATCTGTATGGTGCAATGGACAGATGGGCTGCTCCTTGGATTACCTGTGTCAGAATAAAAGGTCCACAGGTTAGCCAAACACTAGCATTAGAACACAGCATAACACACAACACCTTAAAGGCATATCATTGGGCCCTACAGCACTCCCCCTAACACTACTTCGTACTAAACATGACACAACATTTGACACCGTTATAGACACAACACAGATCAAAGATACATCCATTTGCATATTTCTGCAGTGCAATCACACAGCAGAGTGTGAAAGCCACAAAACGGGGAAAGATGCTTGGAAATATAATAAATAGCCATCTGAAACCATGCAATAGACTTCTATGTATCCCACCAAAATGAAACAAATAGCAATGTCTAGTAGAAGATAAATCCAGGCACTTAATGCTCCCCACAGTTCCATAACCAAATCTAGCCACCCATTATCTTAGACATCCCGTCATTAAACAGTACACTAGCTACTCTAATCTGGTCAGCAAAATCTAAATATCAGGAATCACAACCAAAGCCAAAATCATTGAAGAATTTTAACTCCGTTCAACGGGAATACCAGAACTGTAAAGAGCGAACTCATTCTGGAAGCACTTCAGGAACACACAATTGGTAGGAAAGAGCTATATTAATATAAATAATGTAACACAGCTTACAGAGACAGAAAATACACTATCCTTTTGCTCCAAATGCACTGTAATAGAGTCTAGATATGGGAGCAGGTAAATAAACGCATACAAGCAAAGCAACAAACAGGCCTTTTGTTCCCCACACAACATGATATAAAAAGTGACATTAGATTACAGGGTCCTTGCATGATGTTCCTCACTGATCACCTGCCTGCATCAACAAAAGTTCCAAATGCTACGAAAGCTTGGAGGGTTTGGCAAACTCCATACCACATGGAAATCTGAGTGTGGCCAAAACAATTCCCCTGGGCCTACTTGAGTGATCAGTGAAGGAAAACATTTGTGCCATATTTGTCAAAGGGTTGCATCGCTGTTGCAACATGCAACAGGGTGCAAGCATGGTGCAACCCTTAAGTGCAATTTATCAAGCCACTCAAGGTCACTTTACGTGGCCCTGAGTGGCTTAATAAATCTGGAGTAACGCAACACACCTCAAATCGATGCGTTGCATTACTCTGCCCCAGGGACGCATTCCAACGGTGTTGCTTGACCCATGGATTTGAATGCATTCCCAGATTTACCATAAGTGGCAGACTTGGGAATGTCCCAAAACTGCTAAGCCTTCCCAGTTGAAGAGTAACAAGGAGAAATATGTTTATTTCTCTTTGTTATTTCCTCTTTCTACCTGTGCTACATTCTGCAGCACACATAGAAAGAGAAAAATGCCTAAGGGGATTGTTTCACAAAAACAATTGTGCTTACAGTGCAGGCACTCTTGCACTATGGTGCAAGAGTGCCTGAATTGGCGCTAGGCATCACATTGTGTGCCAGCACTGGGAAAAGACAGGAATGTGTTGTGTAATGTTAAATACAGCGCATTCCCGCCCTTTCCCTGTCATGCAGTGCAGCAAGGTGTCTTGCTCCACTGCACTGCATGACTATTTGATAAATAAGCCCCATTCAGATACATTTGTAGGGTCAACTGACAAAAACAATTCTTCAGCAAAGCCCTGAATGATGGCATGGTCTCGAATCCTTGCAAGTGAAGGATGTAGGTTGACACAAGAGCTTGTATTTCATGGCAGAAAGGGATGTTCAACTGAAATGTAAACACCGAAAGCTAGATGTGTGAAAGGTTTTTACCCATTATGTGTCTATTGAAAAATGATTTAGTACGCATGGCCCTCGAAGACCAGTGAATAAAGTAATCGATTTCAATCCAAGTTTGTGGGTGCTCCGGGAAAGGCTATCAATGTTTGTTCCCCTTTGAAGGGGATACATTCCTCGAGGCAATTGATTTCAGCAAAGTGGTACTTGGCTGAGGTGAAAGAGGAAATAAAGAGGTTCAAGTCTTTTGAGACCCCTGGTGGTCCACTGAGACTCCTCAGGATGTGGACATCTTTAAGGATGCACTTAAAAGTTACCATAAGCAACTTAAACAGGTCAAGAGACAGCAATTTGTTAGGAGATTTGAGGAAAACAGTGGATTTTCCAAAGAACTGTTTAAAATTGTTTAGGAGTTAGCTCACCCAAGGGTGTTGAACCAGACAGTCAGGGCCTCTCCTCTTTTTGTGAGGACTTATCCTTATTTTTTAAATACAAAATAGAGATCATTTATTCAGCTTTTGCAACCCAACCTTCTATCTACTTGGTAGAGTTGCTTTTCTCAAGCCAGTATGTTCCATTCGATCCACTAGTCAGGCTCTAATACAATGTAGGAGAATTAAGCGATCTAGGGCCAGATGTACGAAAGCTTTTTGCATTTCTTAATGAGTCTAATCGCAAATTCGGCCCATTGAGAAATGCTAATTGCAGCCTCGATTTAGGAAACGCAAATTGCGATGCCTAAAGCAAATGTACAAAGCATTTCCTAAGTGCGAATTGGGCATTGAGGAAATGATATTACCATCGACTCAAAATCGATGGTAGCCATATACATAATTCAAAAATGCATTTAAAACTGCATTTTTTAATGTGACATAAAGCGCACGTATGACCCTAGAGCATATGTGCACTTACATGTGCACTACGAATTTTGGGGTGCCTCCAGGGGGACCTTAATGGCAGAGGCACCCTTGGGTTTGAATTTCCTAAAATGCGATTTCCTGTTAGGAAATCGCAATTTAGGAGATTCAAACCATTTTCTATGTGGCCCAGAGGTGGGAATGTTAAAGCATTTCCTAGTTGCGATTTTCTAATTGCGATTCCAACACTGTAGGAATCGCTATTAGGAAATGTAGGAAAAGACAAATTATGTACATATCATTTTGCATTTCCAAAATAGCGATTTCTACTGAATCGCTATTTAGGAAATGCAAAATAAGAATTTCGTACATCTGGCCCCTAGAGTGGAGGGGCCGGTCCTTTAATTATTTGGAGGCTTTACATTGGAACGCCCTTCCTCTCTATTTACGCTCGACTATTTATCTTTTAACTTTCCAAAGGATGTTGCAGACGTGACTGTTCCCCCACGGATTGCTTTGTGGGACATACAGAGTCAGACGGGACTACTGTCTAGCGGTGGGATATTCCTTCGGGGATGAATGGTTGATTTATAAATGCTATAAATAAATATGAAAACTATGTAATGTATAACTTGCACTATAATGATATTTATTTACGTTCCCCTGTGGCTCCTTCATATGCACGTCACGTGCTAGCCTATATCTGAATGGCATTCATGTACAATAGTCATATATGTCAGTTTTTCTTACTTGTGTGTAAAGTATACACTAAGGCCCTGATTCGTGTTGTTCGGAGGTGTGGGCTCAAGTTAAATCTGCCTCCCTGGTGCTAGGAGTTTATCTGCTGCAGTAAAAAGCATCCATCCTGAGTTCGTGGGGACTAAAATGCAGAGGGTGCTGCGCTAACTTTTCACAGCACCTCCTTATCCAATTTTGCATTCTCTTGCACAGCGGGAAATGAGACTTTGCATTCACTCATCTGTTTGCATTGGATGCTGTCTTTTTTGTTATACATTAGGCCATCTGAGTTTAGACGCAAGTTTAGTTTATTTTATTTGCGAGTTTATACCGCGCAGGAATCGACTCCCGAAGGAGTATCTCCGCGCCTTTGGCCAACCATAATACAAGAAAAGAGTCCAAGCAGTATATCATGTTAATTTTGAAATAGGTAAGTTTTTAATTGTTTCTTGAAAGGGAGGTGATCATCACAGAGTCTCAAAGATATTGGGAGGCTATTCCATAGAATTGGGCCAGCAACTGAAAGGGCTCTAGCTCCCTGTCTTGCTTTTTTTGCTCTGGGTACACACAGCAAGGCCTGTTCACTGGATCTCAGAGAGCGCCTGGGTACATAGTGGGAGAATTTGTTGGACAGGTAAGCAGGGCCTCTCCCATGTAAACATTTGTGTATAATACAACAGGTTTTAAACTTCACCCTCTGTTTGATGGATAGCCAATGAAGCTTGGTCAGCAGAGGTTTGGAGGGAGTGCGAGGGGGCCGGTTTAAGACAAGACGAGCAGCGGTATTCTGGACCACCTGGAGTCTGGAAATTACTCCATTATTTGCCGACAGTAATAGTCCATTACAGTAATCCAATCGACTCAATACTAGAGCCTGCACCAAGGTTTTTCTAGTAGAGTCTGGCAGCAAAGGAAACACTTTCCGCAACAAACCGATGATATGGAAACAAGAGCCCACCACTTGGTTTCCATGATGTTTTAGGGAAAGCTCCTGGTCCAGTCGGACCCCTAGATTTTTCACTACCTGCTTGGGCTCAGGGACTGGGCCAAGATCTTGAGGCCACCAGTCAGGAGTCCACAGGAGTTTGGCCTCACCGAACAGCATCACTTCCGTCTTGGCAACATTACATTGCAGGAAGTTAGATGCCATCCAGTGAGACACTGCTTTCATCCCCTGGGCAAAGGAGTTCCTAACCTCAGCAGTGAGGATTTTAAAAGGAAAGAGGAGTTGGGTGTCATCCGCATATGACACTGGGATGAAACCATGGGACCTCATGATGTTAGCTAGGGGGGGCCACATAGATGTTGAAAAGAGTAGGGCTCAAACAGGAGCCCTGTGGCACCCCTTTAGAGATCCCCAACTCCTCTGACCCATATGCACCCAAGGTGACCCTTTGGGTGCGGTCTGTTAGGAAGCTCCTCAACCAAGCCAAAGCCTTGTCTTCCAGGCCGATGTTAACTAGCCTGGTGGTCATGATGTTGTGTGACACGGTGTCAAACGCCGCAGACAGATCCAACAGAACCAGGATAACAGAGTGACCTTTATCCTGGAACATGTGTAGATCGTCTGCGACTGACAACAAGGTGGTCTCGGTACTGTGTCTTGGCCTAAAACCTGACTGGGAAGAATCCAGCCCACCTACCTTTTCGATGTGATTCGACAGGTGCCGATTAACAAATTTCTCAGTTATTTTACCCAAAAAGGGGAGGAGCGAGATGGGTCTTAGGTTAGACAATTCCGTCCAGCTTTATGGCTGAATGTCTTGCCATATTATTACTACTCCACATTTTTGAATACTCGGTGTTACCATATAACTGCTAGAAACTTTTTTAATTGTTTCCTACATTTTCGAAAAACAGAGGGGCATATATACAAGGCGGCGGTATAAAATTATTGCCGCTTTTGCGGCCGTTTTCAGCCGAAAAGCGGCTGTAATATTATCGCTACATTAGCAAGGTCACGCTATCGCATGAAAACTTGCTTTAGCACCTGAATTCCTAACGCCCATCTTTGCATCTCTAATGAGATGCAAAGTGGCCGTTCCTCCCCGGGATAACGGGAGAAATGTCTCTAAGCGACATTTCTCTGATTATCAAGCCTCATGCAAAGCAGCATAGCGACAAGAAAAGTAGCGATAACCTCTGTTATCGCTACTTTCCTTACGCCTCCTTTGAAACTGACTTAGCCATGATATGCTATGCAAGGTGGATATCATGGCTAAGTATGTGAGGCCCTATCAGCAAGCTATTGCCAAACTTCATGGGATTATCACTGGGTTTCCAGCGATAATCTCATGTTTGGCAGTTAGCGCTAGGATTTTTATCGCTTTTGAGATAAGTGTTGCTAATAGCACGCTATCTCTGCGATAAAAATCCACGCTAGCCGGCGATAATTATACTAGCGCTAAATGCGCTTAGCGATAATTATCGCCGGTTGTTGCTGTTATGCCCCATAGTAACACTCATTCTATGCTTCATTTCCCTAATCATACGAGGGGGCTCCACAGAACGAGCGAGCTTACTCCTGACTCCGTTTCGCCTTAAAGCAAATTTGTAAATGTTGGAAAAATATTGTTTTGTGTATTGTGATCATTGTCACCAAAATCATACATCACACTCAGTGATAAATTATAGTGATTTGTTATGACTGTTCATTTGTTAAGATGTTTCTCAAGGCAATGAATCATAACTAATTAGAGATTATTAGGTTACACTTTTTGCATGAGCTTTCAGTAGTGTTAACTGACTTTTTCTTGGCAGGACATTGCCGACATATGACATTATAGCGCCTTGATCATGCCCCTAGAACTTCGATAAATTTTAAGAAATAGCAATCTCTTTGCCTTTGTAACCTAAGTCACACATTAGCAAATCACTATAATTAGCAGGGGGCTTAGTGACTCACTACTTTGAAATTTCCTAGAAACAACTACTTTAGCAATTTCCAAACATTTCTCATATCTTTCACTGGCGTGTGCCGGTCATTTAAGAAGACTTGGAGGCAATCAGCTGTTCTTCATGCCTCAAAACAAGCTGGGGACACATTGCCCCCAGCACCCCAAACCAGCTGTCAAATGCAGGAGATGACATTTTCAAAGGCTATGTCGAGATCATCTGAGGTGATTGTTGATTGATTCTTTATTGCTTAATTAATAAAAAATCATTGCAATTAAAAAATCAAAACACGACAATAAAAAGAAACATTTCTCAGTTACTTTATGCGACTGAACAAAAGATTGTTACTATGATTACATGCCACAACACCTCACATAAACATCTCTTTTAGACTAACACAATGTGGGGCATATTATCAAGAAACCGCGTTAAAATTATCGCCGCTTTGGCGGCCGAAAACTGCCGCTAAAGCGGCGATAATGGGCTTGATGATAAGCCCTTGAGAATTACATAGAAGCCCATGTTCTGGTGTCAACATGGGCTTCTATTGGAATTCTCTGCGGCATATTATCAAGCCCATTATTTCCGCTTTAGCGGGAGTTTTCTGCCTCTAAAGCGGCGATATTTTTAACGTGGTGCTTGATAATATGCCCCTTTATTCTTAAAACTGATAACATATTATCAGTACATTCCCAAAAATATGCGGTAGAAACTAGCGGTCAACCTTATATTACATTGTGGAAATATACATAAAGTGTCATTGTACATTGACTAAATCATTATACGCCAATTTGCAAATAAGCAATAAGGTGACAATGTATAATTAAGACCTGTTATCTGAAATGGTTTAAAGTCTAAAATTTTAGACCAAAGGTTACATTGTGCAAATAAGCAAGAAAGTGCATTAATATTTTTACAATGTTCCTATAGGGCCTAATTCCAGTGGTAATTGGGTACTAAATAGTTCAAGATGACAACGTTCTTAATACAAGCAGTATGGGTCATGATTCCTTCAGATAAGCCTCAAGAAGCAAATATTAATAATTTGTCAACAATAGCTAAAAATGTTATCAGTTGACATAGCAATGGAATGGACTCACCCGATAAACATAAGATATGGGCATAGCAGGCTGATCTTACCGCTGCCTTAAGGAATAAAGGTTTTAACAGTGTGGGACGAATTCTAAGCAATTTAGGACAAGCACATAGTATTAGGGTTTCACATGTCCACCCACACAGTCTACATTTAGCATTTGGCCATTGCTGAATCCAGGGCAGCGTACCCTCCTTTGTTGAATTTATGTTCAATCCTGTTTTTAGAAAAGCTTCTTTCATTTGCGCCTAAAAATAGGCGTTCAAATAAGGCTGGATTCGCAAAGACTGATGATAGTTAATCACAGACCATGAATACATTTTAGCTGCTAGAGCAATTTGTCCGCTTTAAAAGAATTAATTTTAATTTGCTTTTTTTATTTGTTTAAAACTAGGCATTGTCAGTTCTGTGAGCCCTATCTGCAAATCGAAACCCAGGAGGCATATTGTGATATGAAATCGCCAAATAGCTATATAGGCAAAATGTATTATTTCTTGGCAACAGATGTTCACTAGGGAAAATGTCAGATGTAAACATAGAGTATATACATTTTCAAAAACGACCCTTGGACTGTCTTTGTAGGCCAAACTCCAATCTAATTTCTGCTTGGCCGGTTGACCTAGGAATCCCAAAGATTGATTTATTGGCCTTAATTATTAATAGGTCCAATAGTTTCTCGTCTTTCTCCCAAGTAATAGGTGAACCAGATGTAGTTGTTGGCTGTAACTTAGCTCTCATAACTTTGAGAAGATAATCAAAGGATTGGAATCTCAGATTGTTATGTAAACATTAAAGGCGTAAATTAAAGTTGCAGTTTTTGCCCTTAAATCTTCAAAATGACTTTGAAATGAAACTCTACTGTAAAAAAAAAAAATTACCCAAATATTTATATGTCTTTAGCTGCACCCTCTTCAGCATTATCCCCACCCCGCCAAATAATAAAATTGTACATGATGCCATGCCACCCACTTAACCACCCAGATTAACCTTCTGATATTTTCATACCAATCTACACCTTCCTCTCTCTAATTCATTATGGCCTACTATGCCTTGCAAAAACAATGTCGTGTGCGCCCAGAACTAAGAAAAAGATCAGAGTTTATTCACGTTTATTAAGCCTCCTATATTATACTGTTTAGTGCAGTGCTGCTTGCCGTGCCATGGTGGGAGGGAAATCTGATTGCCAGAGTTGCTCTTTTGCCTCTGCAAAGACCCAGAGAGGTCTCATAAGGCAGCAGATGGCATGGAAGTCTGTCGGCAGTGGCCCACCAGAAACCTGCAAGGCACGTAGTATGTCAAACTCAGGTTCTTCTTTGTGGAATCATGGGTGCCATGAATTTCCAGACAAAATGGAGTTTGATCAATAAAGTGGCCAATCCAAGATGGTGGTTTCTCCATTGGGAGTTAATGAAAATTCCCAAACAAAGATGTAGTAGAGTACCTGAGGTCAGGTCTTGTTTAGGCATATAAAATGTGGCAGTTGAAATGGCAAGATGTGTTGCAAGACATTCGATTCGGGTTTTTTTATCACACCCTTCGCTATATATTTGTTTGTCCCTCAATTTTCTCTGTGTACTGGATTCTTCCTTTGGAATTATCACCTTTTATCTGTTGTCTTGCTTAGCATCTTTCGCTATTGACATTTTACTTTAAACAATTGGATCAATTCCTTGTGAGTTTTCTGGTTTCTATATCTTGCTCAGGTCTTTTCCCGGTGTTAGTGGACTTAAGTGTCTTGCTGATTTCACCAAAGCAGCATGAATATCCACTCAAGCGCTATATTGATTGCCAAAGGAGGTTTATTCCATTTTGTTGGTTTCCCTCAGATGTGACCCTCTAAAGGAGGCACCTGTGACCCTCTGAAGGAGACACCCGCCACTATTCATGTATAATATTCTGTGCAGGATGTCTCTGTGGTTATTGGGAGGAGACGCTCTTTCATTGGGTAATCTCGAAAAGAACTCAACAAATCAGCTCTGTGTCCATTCCTTGACAAACACCAAACCCAGCCATTAAGCAATGTGGCTGTTTTACCATACACTGAAGATTGTATGCGGTGTGTGGCTTTCAGTGTGCATGGTGCACAGATTCAACTAAAACACTTACAGCCATTGACAGCCCATGAATATGAAATAAAAGTAACCACAATAATGAGAACCACTTGGTACGAAGGGAATGACTATCAACTAAAAAAAATTAAATGTGCCTAGAAAAAGTTCTACAGAACGAAACACATCGGCTCAGCTCAAATGTAATCAATGGAACAATAAAAATCTTTAAAAAGTAAATTATATATGTGGTGACTGCCTCATTTAAGATTTGGCCCACCCTGTGCGAGAAACAATGGCTTAATGGAATACACTAACAACTGAGGACATTAAATTGAACTAGGCTAATAACATAATTGGAGTGCGTTCCTGGTTCATAAAAAAAGTTGTCTTGAAGGTTTGCTTTGCAAAAACATAGAGGTGGAGGGCGGCTAAACTACTATGTAATGGCACATATGTTGGACTCAATAGTGGCACTGTAGGGTAAGTGCTGTGAAGGCTCCTCACAGCGAACAGGGTTGTTCGGTGGCACCATGGGACAACTCCTGAATGGTGCTTTTCGAGATCAGATATGTTCTAGCTCAGAAATTGATGCACTGATCTAAATTTCAATTGCTTAGCGTCTACCCTGCCTGAAATTGTCAATGTGATTATGCATAACATTTTAAGAGTGTTTTTATATACATAAAATATGCAAAACGTATAACGGCTTTTGACAATAGAATCTAATCTAACACACACTGAACTGCAAAAATAACTTTCAGTTCAATCTTCACCCACCAGCGATCAATATTTTTTCACGATCTTCTCACCTGCCTCCCACTCACCCCTTCCCAGCTTCAATCTGTGCAGCTGCGCCTTCCCTGAGCCGCGGTTTATTCTCAAGAAAGGTCTCGTTACAGGGCACAGTGTTACTCCAGCTGTGCTGTGCACCTGTAAACGGCAAAGTCATAATCTGTCTTTCCCTCCTTTGTTTCCACTAAGTACATAATGCCAATCACACTGCGACACAATGCACCGCAAACTCTTGCCCAGCAGGAATGCAATGTTTTGTGTTTCCCCTTTGATTCACAGAGCGTTCAGGCATCAAGATATGTCTGGAGCTAAACAGGAAGCTGAAATAGAATAACCTACTTCAAACTTAAACACAGCCGAATTAATCAGGTTCAACATTTTGAGGCAAAAGAAAAGAGGCTTAATTTTATTTAACTACTAATTACCATTGTGTCGCTGAACTTTTGGCCAATTACGTAATGCATTTTGGTTATTTCCCTGTAACGAATAGGGCTTAATTTATCCTCAAACAAAATAAAACAAGCCCGTTTTCCAATGTGACCTGGGTCAGCCTTTGTTTTCTCTTGGAGCAAAAAAAGCATTAATCAAACGTGGCTCCTAGCTGAGTATATTCTCTGGCGAGAAACAATGTACTTTCTTAAACTGAATGTAACAACTGAAAATAAATGGTCCAAATAATTAAATATTAATACAAATTCCACACTTCCGATTAGAATCATACAACTATTTGTTAAAGTATCTTTTGTATATTGTATGAATCATTTCACAATTTTCACCTCGTTAGAGAGCTTCCTACATTCTAATTTCTGATTTACTGTGCACATTTGATCTTTCTTCCAACGAATTTTCACGTTTGAAACGTTAAACAAATCGGAATACTTCAAAAAACCCTTCCATGGCAAATACCAATGATGGCAGGAATGAGTCAAAGAGGTGTAGGGATGAGGCCATTAAAGTTGAAGGGTGCATTCATGCTTTAAATAACAGCAAACCAGCCAGGTGCCTTCTTCTTCTTGTCTCCAAGTCTTGCAAATTGTTAGAAATGGGGTCTCTAATTGGCAGTGGTTTACACCCTTATTCTAGTCAGGCTAAGGGAGTTACACACCCAAGATAACCCCTGCTCACCCCCTTGGTAGCTTGGCACGAGCAGTCAGGCTTTTCTCAGAGGCAATGTGTAAAACATTTGTACATACACACAGTAGCGGCTCTTGGAGGGAGTGCTGCAGGGTGGTGTGGCGGGGCAGGGGAGGGAGAGGGTGGGGGGGTAGTAAACTCCGGCTGACGGCCGTCCGGAGTAATGTCAGTAATCAAATAAATAAAAAAATGTCATTGCACACGCTGAAACACCAAATGCGTTTCAGCGCGCGCAATGGGGGGTAGTAAACTCCGGCTCACAGCCGACCGGAGTAATGTAAGTAAATAGATAAATAAAACGATTTCATTGCGCGCGATGAAACGCATTTGGTGTTTCAGCGCGTGCAATGAAATTCATTTTATTTATTTAATTACTTACATTACTCCGGTCGGCCGTGAGCCGGAGTTTACTGACCCCACCTTGCCCCTCCCCCGCCCCACCTCACTGCCCCACGGCACTCCCTCCACGAGCCGCTACTGTATACACACACAGTAACACAGTGAAAACACCACAAAAGGACACTGCACCAGTTTAGAAAAATAACCAATATTTAACTGACTAAAATAAGACCAAAACAACAAAAATCCAACATACACTAGTAAATACATCACTTTTAAAAGGTTCAAAATATTTCAGTCCATACGAAACTATGGATGTGTCACTTTTACCACAAAGTACCTGGAATGTGTCAAAATCAAAAACGAAAACAGGCGCAGGGGAGATGTGGTGCCGCAAAACAAAGCGATGCGTTGATTCCTTACTTGAGGGGGAGGCAATGCGTCGATTCCTTATTGCTACGGTAATTGATGCCTGAATTCCTTACTGACAGTGGAGGTGATGCGTCGACTCCTTCCTACTAGGGGAGGTGATGCGTTGGTTTCCGGACAAGTAACCATGGTTCCTTACTGCTGGGCTACGTCGATGAAGAAATTGGTACACAGGTGAGATGCATCAAAAATCCGGAGGCGCTGGGTTGATGCAGCATTGGCGAAAAAGAAGCTGCGTCGATTTTCCAACCGGGAAGCATGTGATGCATTGATTTCTTTAGCAACAGAGCTGGGCCTGCGTTGGAGTCAGAGTGGGTGCCTTGGACATCGGAGACACAGTGCTCAGGACTCGGGCTGCAGCAATATTTTCAGCCGCACAGCAGGCATTGCATCGGTTCTTCACCAGCACCGTGGTGATGCGTTGGTTTTTCAACTGAAAGACAAGACTGTGGTGGGAAAAACAGGCCCTAAAGGTTGATGCGTGGATTTTTAGGCTTTGTTGCAGTAAAACCACCTCCAAGGGCCCAGAACTGAGACTGGCACCACTTGGCGGGTCAGAACAACCAGCAGATTAGTTATGGGGCTGCAGATGAAGTCTTTGATGGCCTTGAGACTGCTTAACAAGAGGCAAGCACACACAAGCTGTTGGAGCACCTTGGCAAGCAGGATACAGAAAGCAAAGTCCAGTCTTTCCACTCTCCAAGGCAAGAGCAGCAAGCAGCAAGCCAGACCAACACAGCAACAAGATGAGTGGCAGTTCCCCTCCTACAGCTTCACCAGCTCTTCTTCTTGAAAGAATCTCCTCTTAGTCCAGAAGTGTTCTGCTCCAGTACTTATACCACTTATACCAGCTTCTGCCTTTGCAGTAGGCAAACTTCAAAAGAAAGTCTTTATAGTGCAGAAGACCCTGCCATTCACTGACCTGGCTCCAGACATGCAGCAGGGGGGTGGAGTCAGCATTGTGAGAGGACAGGCACAGCCCTATTCAGGTGTCAGTGACAACTCTTCCCACCACTTTAGCTTAGTATAACCCATCATCCTGGTGATGGGCCATCAGGGTATGCAAGACACACCTTAGCCCCCTTTGTGTGACTGCCTAGAATGAATATACAAACAGTCCAACTGTCTGCCGCCCTCAGACGTGGATTCCACAGGCAGGAAGAGGCACAAAATGGTAAAGCAAGAAAATGCACACCTTCTAAAATTGGCATTTTCAAACATGCAATTTAAAAACCATCTGCACTAAAAGATGTAGTTTTTAAATTGTGAGCAGGAGGGCTGGTGCAAGTAAGCACAGTGAGTCAGGGTGGGGGGAATCGATAGGCGACAACAAGTTTGAATAAGATGAAAAAAGAAAACCACTTACCTTGCGCTCACAGCACTGTTGAGTCAGCGATGCGGCGAGAGCAAGGTAAATGGTTTTCTTTTTTTTAATGTTATTTTAATTTGTTGTCATCTTTTAACTGCCCCCCCCCCCCACCCCACATCGTTCCCAACCCCACCACGCTTACCTGCAGTGGCCGCTCCTGATTGTGAGTTCAGGGACCCCAAACTCAAAATCTCTATCTTTTCCCAATTGGAAGTTGTACTTGTAAGAGGTTTGAAGGCAGCTCCAATGATAACCTATGGGAGAGATAGTCCTTCCCATAGAGAAAAACAAAATTAGCAATATTTCACGATCAGGACATGTCCAACACACCAGTGCATGTCCTACCTCTAAAATACACTGCACGCTGCCTGTGGGGCTACCTTGGACCTACCTTAGGGGTGCCTTACATGTAACAAAAGGGATGGTTTAGGCCTGGCAAGTTGGTGCACTTGCCAGGGCGAAATGGCAGTTTAAAACTGCAATGACAGACACTGCAGTTGCAGGTCTGAGACATAGTTGCAGGGCTACTCATGTGGGTGGCACAATCAGTGCTGCAGGCTGACTGGTGGCATTTGATTTACCAGCCCTGGCCACACCTGGGGTACTTCACTAGAGGCTTACTAGTAAATCAAACATGCCAATCAGGGATAACCAATAACAAAACTAATTCAGACAGAGAGCATATGCACATTTAGCACTTGTCAGCAGTGGTAAAGTGCCAAGAGTCCCAAAGCCAACAAAACAGGTCAGAAAAAAAGAGGAAGAAGGCAAAAGGTTTGGGGATAACCCTGCAAAAGGGCCAGGCCCAACACAAATCAGTAAAATAAAATGAAGTTTATTTTACTAAGAACACATAATTACCATGCAAATACCCCTTTTTCCATGAGAAGAAAGGAATGATTTAAACCATTTCTCCTGGACTCTCCCAAACAGGAAGAAGAGGAATCCGATCCGCAGGAGGACCAGCAGGGACTTCGCTGGGAGGAGCTAAGGACAGCGTGACATCAGAAAAGGAGGAGGCTGTAGTTGCAGCAAGAAGCAGGAAGGAGCCATAGAACACCGCGACGAGGAGCCAGAGGAGGACGTCGCGTGAAGTAGATGAACCAGAAGAAGATGAAGGTGAACATTAAGGAGAAGACGAGATGACTGACGACTGGAGTGAGGACTGGTGGACTCAACCAGGAGAGGCGTACTTGCTGCAATGGCGGTGAGTGATACCAAGTCAAGATTAAAAGCAGGCGTGAACTTGGAGGCAGGAAGCGGGGTGGGGAAGCAGTTTTTTGTTTTCTTTTTTTTCTCTCTCTTTCATTGTATTACCGCATTGCATTCCACAGTAGCGTGAGAGTCCAGACTGCAAAGGGTATTCCAGTGCGGATCTAATTTGGGGGTGTTGGAGTCATTGGGAGCATTACATGAGTGTGTGTTTCTTTTGGTTTCCTTTTCCTTTATTGAGTAACCTGACTCATGAACAGGGTACTTTGGAGTGTCCTGGAAATATGGAGCACAGTATATAAAATGAAACCCATACGTACACATCTGTGTAGTAGCGTATTTCGGCAATGTTGACTTCTGTGTGCTAGCCTTTAATTTTAAAAATCTCCAGTCCCGAATGTGACACCTTGCTAAGTGTGTATGCAAAAGGCAAACCTTGGCACTTTTCACCCCTTATCTCTCCAAGACACCACCGAGTGTGTGAATCCTTGTCTCTTCTCCTCTACCTGATCACAACCGGTGTGGTGAAGGATTCTATCCAAACTCCTCTTCGTCAGGGATAACAGACCCACAAATTACTTAACATCTCTGTCTCCTCTCTCCGAGCCTCCTGGGGACCACCTTCTGGAGAAAGGTGACCGGAAGAAATCCACCACAGAAAGAAGAGTTACCCACACAAAAGAAGAAAATCCGGAAGAAGAGTGAAGCACAAAGCTAATTTCTTCACAAGTGAAAGAAATTAAAGCAATAAACAATTCAAAATTGAGAAGCATATTAAGCCTCCTAGTTTCTATATCTGCCTATCCCTCCCACAACCAGATTTACTCAACCTTAATTTTACTTTCTAGATTTGCAAGCCTGATTATCCTAATAGATTTGTAAACAAGTCCTCCTTGGAAATCTGTGCATTAAGACCTGGTAATCTGCACATGTTAATCATCTTCCAAACATTTGTTTATATTTTTAATTGAGTACGTCTAAAAGGAACAATTCACAGAACACAGTCTAATATGTTGTACAGGGAGTGTACGGATGGTGGTAACAGCTGAAAAAGGAGCGTACAATGTAACATTGGCATCACTCAATTTGAGCACTGGAAAAGTTCCATGTATTACAATATCCATAAGTATCCAATAGAGTCAATTGAATTGAATTCATTTCTTCTGGAGTCTTGTATATGTGTTCAAATCCACCTTTATTGATTCTATTTGATATTTAGGGATATTGTAATACATGGAACACTCATTTTTTAGTTGTTGTACTAATGTTGAAATTGAGTGTGCCTTTTAAGGAGTGGGGTTACTAAAAATTGAATGCAACAGTCTATATATCATAATAATAATACAGTAGAGTGACACCAGATGGCCCATACTGCTGATGTTCAGTTTCCTTGAGCATACAGACGGTGATGGAATTAACCAGAAAATGTGCAGGATAGGAATGGTACTTTGGCCTATCAGCTTACTGAAAGAGCCCTACTCTAACAATCTACGAGATGTCGCTGGAATGTGAGGATTTCTGTGGTATGAGTGAGTTGGGCTAGCATCTGCTATGTCACCTGCTGGTGGTGTGTACCAGAGCCTGGTGTAAACCTTCTTCCACATAACCCTGTGTAAGCATGTAATTGAATGTTTATCATAACAATTTGGCCATAACACGTCCAAGGATGGGAGGGTTGAACTACCACCAACCCTTCTATTTGTACTTCATCATACAAATATCAATGTTCAAGATGATTGTTTCTAAGGGAGTTTTAGAATGGTATTACATTGTGGCAGTAGTTTTATGTGAATCGGAAGGCCTAGCAGTATCCAATTCATGTCACTTGAATTTCACAGTACTTGTTTGAAGTGAACATTTCATTAGATTGCTAATAGGTAGGATTATTCTGTCCTTATCCTGACCCTAAAGTTGCTTCTACTAAACATGCCCTGCATTCACACGGGCAACTGTGTCATTGCACTACGTGTAGTGCAACACATAGATGAGCCTCCAACTCTCTTCCTTAAGGGGGAATGTTTGAGTAATGAACAATCATCAACCTGATCATGTGAGTCATTATTGATATCAGCATCACTCATGTCACTCATGTCTCCTTACAGAGACACAATCTTTCACATGGACCTCAACTGAAAGACATTGTCAAGTGCATCCTACATGTGCATACTTTCAGTGTACATAGAAGAAATCTTTCAGAAGAGGGCTGTGCCATAGATAAGTGTATTTATTTGATGCTGACAGAGTCAAGGTGGAAAATGTCAATTTGAAGTCATGAACTGTACAGCTGTTCAGATACATTTCTGTGTTTCAGATTAAATTTACTAAAGGATACTTTGATTTTGGATACAAACATTTTGTTGCTACTAGAGGTGGGTGGAATGTTTTGTTCCACCCATGGAATTGGCCGAATTTGGCAACTTCATGTTACCCCTGTAACAGGGAGTTCCTGCAAAATTCTGCCACTAGCCACATGGTGGATTTGTTTCCTGTGAGGCTCTGGAAATGTAAGCCAGATTTGGTGTTTCTTAGCACCATTTTCTAATGCAGGTGGTCGCAGGCAGTTGCGAGCGGTCATGGTCAGAGGGCTGCTTCTCAAGTACATTTGCTGCCGCTCAGGTAGATTTTCTAATCTAGCAGCAGCAAAATCTATTTAAATGGCTGTGCACTCTTGTGCACCTCAAGATGCAGTTCACACTGATTTTTTTCAGCGCAATGTCTGCAACATGCATATTTATGACCGTTGACGGAACGTAGCAGAATGTCTGAGAGTTTTTCTGTAACTATGCGAAATTCCACGAAGTAGAACTCTTCAGACACTAATTCATCAGACTCAGATTTTGATGGCCCGACTACGAACGAAGGGCCAGGGTATAATCCTAGGAATCGCAGAGGACAACCACATAATTACCAACAATTTGGTCACGCCCCTTTTTTAGAACGGGGCAGGGGCAGGGGACAAGCGAGATTCCAAAGGTAGGGCAGGAACAACTACCATCAGACAGAGCAACTACAGCCACAGCCATATATGAGAACAAGGACCCAACAGTATTGGAAGTCTTAGATGATAACTATTCAGATAGAGATAGCATACCTATCTTTAATCTTTCTAGCCATCAACTGGCATCAGAAGAAATCACTCTACTGAGTAAGGGACTATCTTTCGTCCCAAGTACTCCGCCAGATATTTTCACTATGAATAAAGATTTATTTTCGTTTTTTCGGAAAGTTCGTTTGCAAAAATATATGTCTGAAAAAATGCCTATAGAAGAAGAAGTCAACTACTCAGGATGCAGACCACCGTCAAAGTTTACACCCACCTTAGAAATGGTGGGTCCGGAGGTTGCAATCTTTGAGAAAACAGTGATAAAAGAACTAGAAAAGATCACCAAGTATATTCGCAAGCCGCCCCCTAACCTCAATAACTTGGAAATAAAAGCCCTCAAAAACTTGGAAAATAATAAACATATCACTATTAAACCCAGTGATAAAGCGGGTGGAATAGTGGTTATGGATAGTGACACATACTCCAAGAAAATGGAAAGCATGTTATCAGTACCTGAACATTACCAACTAGCTCGTAGTTCAGCCTTAACAGACCTTAAAAACAGAATAGAAGCGAGTACATCGCAAGCCTATATAGATAGCTTTATCTGTCAAAAGGAACTAGAATTCTTAAACAAAAACAATACAGTAACTCCTGTTCTTTATGGAGTCCCTTAAACGCACAAAAACACAACAGACCCTCCTATGCGTCCCATCATATCCTCCATCAACTCCTGTACTGAGCCACTGTCTCAATATGTGGACTCCTTTCTATGTCCCCTTACCAAATTGTATGAATCGTACATTAGAGACACAGGGCACATGATAGCAACTGTCGAACATGTACCCTTTAATAGAGAAACTCAATTTCTTGTAACCCTAGACATAGAGTCTCTTTATACAAACATATCCCAGGATCTGGCGATGGAAGCAGTGGCAGCCCTCCTAGCCAAATCTCCTGGGGAGAGACCTAATGCTTTCATTCTAGAATGTCTAGATGTAGTTTTGCATCATAACTATTTCGAGTTTAAGGAAAAGCTATACAAACAAATACTAGGTGCTAGCATGGTTGCTTCATGTGCACCGAGTGTAGCCAATACGTACATGGGTGAATTTGAACTCAAGCATATTTTCAACGAAATTGCTCCCTTCTATGAGAATATTACAACCTGGCATAGATTTATTGACAAAATATTTTTTGTCTGGACTGGAGATGAAGAGACGCTAAATCAGTTTATTGACTGGTTAAATCACAGTAATTGCAACCTTAAATTTACTGCCAAATACTCACAAGATAAAGTAGAGTTTTGGGATGTTTGGATTACAAGTGGAGAAGAGAGCATTGAGGTCAGTCTATATAGAAAACCGACAGCTAAAAATACAGTACTACAGCATGCTAGCTACCGCCCTTCATGTCAAAAAGATTCAATTCCCTTTGGGGAATTTCTTAGAATCAAGCGGAACTGCATAAACATACGTGACTTCATGAGACAAGCTGAACAATTGAAAAGAAGACTACTACTCAGGGGTTACCCCAAACGTCTTATTAAACAATCTATGAAACGTGCCAAATATTACAACCGAGATAATCTGATTACTGGAAAGGAGAAAAACCCCTTGGAAAGATTAGTATGTGTGATCAACCACTCATGCTATAACAATAAGATACAACACATCTTAAATAAAAATTGGAAGATCTTAAATACCAATGACAACAGTGTGGCACTTACTAAACCCATTGTAGCCTTCAGAAGAAATTCAAACCTACGAGATAAACTTGTACACAGTAGAATGAAACAAACCATAAGAACTATGGAACAGAATACTATTGATGGACTACCACAGATTTTGGGCAACCATAGATGTGGGACCTGTCACGCATGTCCATCAGCCATTACCACAGAAGAATGGTCTTATGGCACAAAAAGAGGTAGACTCGAAAGTCACACAAATTGTAGAAGTCACAATGTAATCTACCTGATCCTTTGCCCTTGTGGCCTGGGCTACATAGAGGAAATTGGCAGAGAATTCCGTTTAAGATTATCGGAACACAAATCTGCCATCAGAAAGCATAAAACCCAAGCCCCCATGGTAAAACACTTCATGGATTACAATCACAATGAGCAAGATCTTAAATGGCTCATATTAGAGAAAATAATCCACAAACCGGGCCACGATGTTGGAAAAGTGCGCAAGAATAGGGAGACTTTTTGGATCTTTCATTGTGACACAGTACGCAGAGGCCTCAACGAGGATATTACGTGAATTATTACATGAATAGACAATTGGTCTCAAGTCCCCCCCCTTTTTTTTTAAATACATATATATCTTTTTCTTGTGTTTAAAAACATTTTTTGCCTTATATTTAAGTTATCTCACTGCATTCACAATTTATCTGAATTCTTTCTTCATCATTTTATGAGACCTCTAGCATCATTTACGCCCTTATATTATTTATCAGTTCCGTAAGATATCAGGGAACTGAAACTCATTTCTTAGCGAAAAATAAGGATTCGCTAATAAGGAATAGCAAAAGGCTATGCATGTAGAAATCGCTGAAAAAATAGCGATTTCTAAACATTCCTTAATTGCGACTCGCAAATTGCGAGTTGCAATTAAGGAATACCTCCCCATTTATTTCTATGGGCCTAGAGGCCCATAGGAATGAATGGGAAGACATTCTCAATTTGCGATTCTCAATTAGAGAATCGCAAATTGCTCATGCAATTTCAAGGGTGCCAGGGTGTCAAAAGGACACCCTGTTGCACCCCTGAAATCTGCATATGAGTATATTTTACACACACACGCCCCAAGGGCATGTGTGTGTGTAAAATGGAACTTTGAAAAATGAACTTTAGTGCATTTTTCTAAGTTTTAGCAAATTACCATGAACTTTAACTTCATGGTAATTTGCTCCCCCTATTAGCGAAATCGCTAATTTTTTTACTTTAATGCATTGCATTTAAGGAATCTCTATTTGAGATTCCTTAAAGGCAATCGCAATTTAAGTAATCGCAATTTAGAGATTACTTAAATTGCGATTTTTGCATTTGGTATGATGCATCCCAAATGCAAAAATACCGGTCGCAAAGGGGCGGATTCTGAGAATCTACCCGTTTGCGACCAGTTTTTGCTTTGATGCATGTGGGCCTGAAACTTTTCACTACCTCGTATATATTATATGGTTTTTGTGAACCACTACAGATGGGCTTTCCAAGCACTCCATTTGGTCCTTATAGTTTAATAACTCAAAGCCTCATTAGAACTGTTGTGATTATGAGTATGTGAATATTTTGCAGTTCCCGCTTTAAATATTGTGCGTTTCCCTTGATTCAAACATATATTGTGGACAATTACACCTATCCAAGATGGCGCCTACGTTACATATTAAATATTCCCCCCTCCTAGTCAGATCTCCTGGGGAGAGACCTAATGCTTTCATTCTAGAATGTCTAGATATAGTTTTGCATCATAACTATTTCGAGTTTAAGGAAAAGCTATACAAACAAATACTAGGTGCTAGCATGGGTGCTTTATGTGCACCGAGTGTAGCCAATACGTACATGGGTGAATTTGAACTCAAGCATATTTTCAACGAAATTGCCCCCTTCTATGAGAATATTACAACCTGGCATAGGTTTATTGACGAAATATTTTTTGTCTGGACTGGAGATGAAGAGACGCTAAATCAGTTTATTGACTGGTTAAATCACAGTAATTGCAACCTTAAATTTACTGCCAAATACTCACAAGATAAAGTAGAGTTTTGGGATGTTTGGATTACAAGTGGAGAAGAGAGCATTGAGGTCAGTCTATATAGAAAACCGACAGCTAAAAATACAGTACTACAGCATGCTAGCTACCGCCCTTCATGTCAAAAAGATTCAATTCCCTTTGGGGAATTTCTTAGAATCAAGCGGAACTGCATAAACATACGTGACTTCATGAGACAAGCTGAACAATTGAAAAGAAGACTACTACTCAGGGGTTACCCCAAACGCCTTATTAAACAAGCTATGAAACGTGCCAAATATTACAACCGAGACAATCTGATTACTGGAAAGGAGAAAAACCCCTTGGAAATATTAATATGTGTGATCAACCACTCATGCTATAACAATAAGATACAACACATCTTAAATAAAAATTGGAAGATCTTAAATACCAATGACAACAGTGTGGCACTTACTAAACCCATTGTAGCCTTCAGAAGAAATTCAAACCTATGAGATAAACTTGTACACAGCAGAATGAAACAAACCATAAGAACTATGGAATTACTATTGATGGACTACCACAGATTTTGGGCAACCATAGATGTGTGACCTGTCACACATGTCCATCAGCCATTACCACAGAAGAATGGTCTTATAGCACAAAAACAGGTAGACTCAAAAGTCACACAAATTGTATAAGTCACAATGTAATCTACCTGATCCTTTGCCCTTGTGGCCTCGGCTACATAGGGGAAACTGGCAGAGAATCCCGTTTAAGATTATCGGAACACAAATCTGCCATCAGAAAGCATAAAACCCAAGCCCCCATGGTAAAACACTTCATGGATTACAATCACAATGAGCAAGATCTTAAATGGCTCATATTAGAGAAAATAATCCACAAACTGGGCCACGATGTTGGAAAAGTGCGCAAGAATAGGGAGACTTTTTGGATCTTTCATTGTGACACAGTACGCAGAGGACTCAACAAGGATATTACGTGGATTATTACATAAATAGGCAATTGGTCTCAAGTCCCCCCCCCTGTTTTTTTTAAATACATATATATCTTTTTCTTGTGTTTAAAAACATTTTTTGCCTTATATTTAAGTTATCTCACTGCATTCACAATTTATCTGAATTCTTTCTTCATCATTTTATGGGGCCTCTAGCATCATTTACGCCCTTATATTATTTATCAGTACCGTAAGATATCAGGGAACTGAAACTCTTTTCTTTCATATATACTCAACATGGCTTCTTGAATTATCCCAGAGGGGCTGTCTAACTACTACAATATGGCGCTCACTTTTTGAATAACTTAGAGTATATTACATATCAGCACTGAAAGCTATTAGGGAACTGAAACTTTTCACTACCTCGTATACATTATATGGTTTTTGTGAACCACTACAGATGGGCTTTCCAAGCACTCCATTTGGTCCTTATAGTTTAATAACTCACAGCCTCATTAGAACTGTTGTGATTATGAGTATGTGACTATTTTGCAGTTCCCGCTTTAAATATCGCTCGTTTCTCTTGATTCCAACATATATTTTGGACAATTACATCAGATTGGTCGCACACTGCTACACCTACCAGTCGTGTTCCCCCAATGAAAATGGTCCCTGAAGGTCAGCGTCGGCGGATACACCTATGCTCAAGAGTGCGTGCAAGTATGCGTGGCGTGTGCCATCCCTGGACACGTGTTTCGAGGTAGTTGCCTCTCGTCAGCAGGGAGTAGGAAAATGAGAGTGGGGTTGCTGTGTAAGCTGCTAAAAACATAACCAGGTCTAGTACCTCTCTTAGCGCGCAGGTGCGTAACCATGAGTCCGTCGACTCCACCGGCTCAAGGGAGCCTGAATATAAAGTTACATCAGATTGGTCGCACACTGCTACACCTACCAGTCGTGTTCCCCCAATGAAAATGGTCCCTGAAGGTCAGCGTCGGCGGATACACCTATGCTCAAGAGTGCGTGCAAGTATGCGTGGCGTGTGCCATCCCTGGACACGTGTTTCGAGGTAGTTGCCTCTCGTCAGCAGGGAGTAGGAAAATGAGAGTGGGGTTGCTGTGTAAGCTGCTAAAAACATAACCAGGTCTAGTACCTCTCTTAGCGCGCAGGTGCGTAACCATGAGTCCGTCGACTCCACCGGCTCAAGGGAGCCTGAATATAAAGTTACATCAGATTGGTCGCACACTGCTACACCTACCAGTCGTGTTCCCCCAATGAAAATGGTCCCTGAAGGTCAGCGTCGGCGGATACACCTATGCTCAAGAGTGCGTGCAAGTATGCGTGGCGTGTGCCATCCCTGGACACGTGTTTCGAGGTAGTTGCCTCTCGTCAGCAGGGAGTAGGAAAATGAGAGTGGGGTTGCTGTGTAAGCTGCTAAAAACATAACCAGGTCTAGTACCTCTCTTAGCGCGCAGGTGCGTAACCATGAGTCCGTCGACTCCACCGGCTCAAGGGAGCCTGAATATAAAGTTACATCAGATTGGTCGCACACTGCTACACCTACCAGTCGTGTTCCCCCAATGAAAATGGTCCCTGAAGGTCAGCGTCGGCGGATACACCTATGCTCAAGAGTGCGTGCAAGTATGCGTGGCGTGTGCCATCCCTGGACACGTGTTTCGAGGTAGTTGTCTCTCGTCAGCAGGGAGTAGGAAAATGAGAGTGGGGTTGCTGTGTAAGCTGCTAAAAACATAACCAGGTCTAGTACCTCTCTTAGCGCGCAGGTGCGTAACCATGAGTCCGTCGACTCCACCGGCTCAAGGGAGCCTGAATATAAAGTTACATCAGATTGGTCGCACACTGCTACACCTACCAGTCGTGTTCCGCCAATGAGAATGGTCCCTGAAGGTCAGCGTCGGCGGATACACCTATGCTCAAGAGTGCGTGCAAGTATGCGTGGCGTGTGCCATCCCTGGACACGTGTTTCGAGGTAGTTGCCTCTCGTCAGCAGGGAGTAGGAAAATGAGAGTGGGGTTGCTGTGTAAGCTGCTAAAAACATAACCAGGTCTAGTACCTCTCTTAGCGCGCAGGTGCGTAACCATGAGTCCGTCGACTCCACCGGCTCAAGGGAGCCTGAATATAAAGTTACATCAGATTGGTCGCACACTGCTACACCTACCAGTCATGTTCCCCCAATGAAAATGGTCCCTGAAGGTCAGCGTCGGCGGATACACCTATGCTCAAGAGTGCGTCCAAGTATGCGTGGCGTGTGCCATCCGTGGACACGTGTTTCGAGGTAGTTGCCTCTCGTCAGCAGGGAGTAGGAAAATGAGAGTGGGGTTGCTGTGTAAGCTGCTAAAAACATAACCAGGTCTAGTACCTCTCTTAGCGCGCAGGTGCGTAACCATGAGTCCGTCGCCTCCACCGGCTCAAGGGAGCCTGAATATAAAGTTACATCAGATTGGTCGCACACTGCTACACCTACCAGTCGTGTTCCCCCAATGAAAATGGTCCCTGAAGGTCAGTGTCGGCGGATACACCTATGCTCAAGAGTGCGTGCAAGTATGCGTGGCGTGTGCCATCCCTGGACACGTGTTTCGAGGTAGTTGCCTCTCGTCAGCAGGGAGTAGGAAAATGAGAGTGGGGTTGCTGTGTAAGCTGCTAAAAACATAACCAGGTCTAGTACCTCTCTTAGCGCGCAGGTGCGTAACCATGAGTCCGTCGACTCCACCGGCTCAAGGGAGCCTGAATATAAAGTTACATCAGATTGGTCGCACACTGCTACACCTACCAGTCGTGTTCCCCCAATGAAAATGGTCCCTGAAGGTCAGCGTCGGCAGATACACCTATGCTCAAGAGTGCGTGCAAGTATGCGTGGCGTGTGCCATCCCTGGACACGTGTTTCGAGGTAGTTGCCTCTCGTCAGCAGGGAGTAGGAAAATGAGAGTGGGGTTGCTGTGTAAGCTGCTAAAAACATAACCAGGTCTAGTACCTCTCTTAGTGCGCAGGTGCGTAACCATGAGTCCGTATATTTTGGACAATTCCACCTATCCAAGATGGCGCCTATGTTACAGTGCATATTAAATATTCCCCACTCAAATTATCACGGGAACTCATAATACTCACCTTCTCTTCCTCAGTTTGAATACATTTTGTGAAATTTAACCTATCCAAAATGGCGCTCATAGTCACATGACCTTCTAAACCCTTATCAGACATATCGCGAGTGTTGGCTGTAGCCTTCGATACTCGCGGGAGAATTTAAAACTCTGAAAATTCGGTAGGAACTGGCAAGCTAGGTCACTCCTGTCAGAACGAGATGCCCGGACACAGGTAGGCCAATCGATACCGTAATTTCTTACAACACGTAAGGTCCTTTAGATATTCAGCGTTGCATCATGTCGTTTTTTATACGCATACACAACGCAGGCCAAACGCCGATTAGCATATACGCGTATGTCTGTCACTGCTTGCTGTTTGTTGGAGGGCTGTATCTGGGGCAATTTCGCTAATAGTATCAGCGACGGGTTTTCCAAATATAGCTGGTTCCTTTTAGAACTCGCTTCATGATAATCCACATATTTTGATAAAGGACCGATGACTGCCTAGCTGAAAAGATGCTATATTGCTTTTAACTTACATACTATTTGCAGTCTCAATATCCCTTTCATTTTTATCGTCATCAGTAGATGTTGGAACTTCGTAAGAATCTAAAAGAAAATCACCTATCACCTGAAATTGAGGATTGTCGCTGAGAGATGCATCACCTTGGATTTACTCTATGAAATGAGGCCTGGTCTTTATTAGGGGTAAATTAAGTGTTACATATAAGTGCCTCAATCTTACTGATATAATACATTTGCGGTATCTTAGTATTGTAAAATTATTTATTTACACTTTCAGCTGCCTGCCTTTGACCCACAGAACTGCAACCTGCCATCCATCCTAAATATATTGTTTTCGACTAAATACCGGAGGTACAGTCCATAATACATATATAAAACTTCTCTCCATCCAAAACTTTAACTTGCTCGTTTTGGACTGGGCTATGCCTCATTTTGAACATTATCTTTTCCGGAAATTGACATCCTCTGGGTGTAATACAGAACTCCCCTTGCAAGACAAGTGTGTACTTATACTATTTGAAGGTTAGCGACACTTAAGTTCCCACGATTTGACTTAGAGGAACTTACCTCAATTAGCTTTCTCCCCTCACGGGTGGCCTTTCTATTTCCAGCTTTTAATTCACTGGGCCAGCTCTACCTTCCATCTTGACTAGCCCTCCTAATAATACGTGGGCTTTTTCCAGGTCACTTCTCTTCCGTAATACACCATATGCATGAAACACCTAATAAGTTGGATCACTCACAGATAACTGAGCACCTACTATAGCAAAGAGTGAAATTGAACCTGGCAGTATTATTTAAATGCTAGAAAGTATTTACATATGAAAAATTAATGATTTACCAAATCCTTTTGCTAGCTAATGTTTCTTCCCTTTCTCCACAGACATCCCGTGAATGTTTTCTAAATGTATCGCCAACAAATTTTTGTCCTGAAGAAGGTGGTTGCCCACTGAAACACGCGTAGACCGCGAATTGTTTCCTGAAAAGTGGTTTTGGGTACTTGCATCTCCTATGTCAGACGGTGTTGTGAACTAAATGTACAAGTCCGCCTGCTAACATTTTTGAGACCCATCCCAGGGTCCCATTTTCCACTTTAGACAGTATGTTTTCTAATGGTGTTGTATGAATGTAAGCATGTGTGAGTATGACAGCAGTATTGAATGATTGATAACAGTTAGTATTTTTATCTATGCATGTTTCTGATGTCTATGGGATGTCCTCTGTGAATTTAATGTTACAAACACTCATAAAAAAGAAATGATGAGAAAATTGTAATATTAGATGTGCCATGATAAGTGGATTTTTATTTAATGTATCTAAAGTTGCACAAAACAAAAAAATGCTTATAAAAAGATAAAGTTTGATAATAAAATGTTCTTTAAAAACACTTAACGATTTCCATGTAAATGTACTATATGCAGAAGGTTGTTTGGTAATTCAGAACCCTTTGGTTCAAGTTAAAAATTAAACAGGTCAGATTAGAGGTGTTTCCCCCTTTTTGTGTTCTCCTCTACTCCCTCCTCTAGGACCTTAAATTATTTTAGGGAGTGCCTGCTTCTCCTCTTACTCTTCGAGTTCTGCCCACCCCTAGATGTTACCCCTTCACAAACGTAGGCTGATAGGAACTGTTGAAAACAGGTGATTCTGTCAGTTTTCAAATGTGATTCCTTACAGTTGTGGGGTAAGCAGGAATTTAACATTGTGACAGAACTTTAGACAAGCATTGCAGTCCACAGTCATTTTGTAAACTTGTTAATTTCATTATTTAGACCTGTTTTATTTCCTAGTTTTAAGTGATCCTGTTATCTTCTTGGGTTATAACAGCACCATATATTCTCCAACCCTTGCCATTTCATTCTGAGGCAGATGAACCTCTTTAGCCATTGAAGAAAGGGAAAAAAATCAATTTGATGCATACCTGACAGCAATTGGTGGTGAGAAATTTTCTCCAACTTGAAAACAAAGTGTAAACCTGGAATCGAATGAATACTCACAAAAGCATTGATGAACTGTTCATGCTTACAAAATGTCTAATAAAATGCTTGAAAGACACTCTTGGGCCCATATAAATTATGTGGTTGAATATCGCAATTTTTTACCTCATGTGCAAGCCTGGCAAGAAAGAGTAGTCTATTATGTTGCAAGTCTTGGGAGAATAGGGCGTACATGTGAATTGGATGACTTGATAAATTCACTTTTCTGAGCTCAAATGGTCCAGTACTTCTTTACCGAAACCAATGAAAATTTACAATTGGGTACTGGAAAGGTAAAAAAGGTGGGATCAGCAACAACGGTGGAGCAGTTTATGAAGATAGCAAAGAAAATATTTCTATGAAAGTTTATACCAGGGTTGCGGGTGAAAAATGAACTTAGAACAGGGAATGGTGTGGGACTATATGACGAATCGACATAGACAATTCAACATATGACAATGTTTAATACAAGACATCTCATTTAAATTGGCCTTTTTTTTGGTATTTATGTAAATCATCTCTGCTTTGAATAGAATGTTTCCAAGACTTATTAGCTTTCAGAATACATTGGAGGCTATCTTAGCCCTCTTGAAAAACAGACTTAATATCTACTTAGATCTAAAAACCTTTATATTTGTTTTACTGTAAAAAAAAAATCAATTTAACAATCAGCAAAAATGTACATTTCATACACTAGTCAGTGCAGTTCAGAAAGTATTAGAAATCCGACATGCATAATGAAACTACAACAAAAACAAAGATTCCCATAGGTTTATTCCTATGCTTGATGTAAAGTTCCAATTTCTTTTTTAATTCACAAAAATATTAAGGAGTACTTTTGGGAAGGTGCGTCAGTGGGTGAGTCAGGAAGGACCACAAGACCTGGCTTTTTGACTGAACCACAGTGCCTTCAGCGGATCAGCAGCCCCCCCTCACCAGGCCCCCTCCAGTGCATTGAGACACTTACGGGTGAGTAGTCGCACTTTACAAGTCACCTGATTGATTGATTAAAAGTGGACTCGCATTCTGAATTATGTAAATATTTAGGAGCTCACTTGGTGTACATTCACATACAGATAAAAGCCTAAAAACACATATTGTTGCTATTTTTTACCACTAAGGTGAAAATATTTTCCCTTGTGGTGAAACACTCTCCCCCTGCACTCTGACCAATTTGGGCTCCAGAAATGCAGCAGGGGGGTGGAGAAAACATTGTGAGAGGACAGGCACAGCCCTATTCAGGTGTCAGTGACAACTCTTCCCACCACTCTAGCTTAGTATAACCCATCATCCTGGTGATGGGCCATCAGGGTATGCAAAGACACACCTTATCCCCCTTTGTGTGACTGCCTAGAATGAATACACAAACAGTCCAACTGTCTGCCTCCCTCAGACGTGGATTCCACAGGCAGGAAGAGGCACAAAATGGTAAAGCAAGAAAATGCACACCTTCTAAAATTGACATTTTCAAACATGCAATTTAAAAACCATCTTCACTAAAAGATGTAGTTTTTAAATTGTGAGCAGGAGGGGCTGGTGCAAGTAAGCACAGTGAGTCAGGGTGGGGGGAATCGATAGGCGACAACAAGTTTGAATAAGATGAAAAAAGAAAACCACTTACCTTGCGCTCACAGCACTGTTGAGTCAGTGATGCGGTGAGAGCAAGGTAAGTGGTTTTCTTTTTTTTATGTTATTTTAATTTGTTGTCATCTTTTAACTGACCCCCCACCCCACATCGTTCCCAACCCCACCACGCTTACCTGCAGTGACCACTCCTGATTGTGAGTTCAGGGACCCCAAACTCAAAATCTCTATCTTTTCCCAATTGGAAGTTGTACTTGTAAGAGGTTTGAAGGCAGCTCCAATGATAACCTATGGGAGAGATAGTCCTTCCCATAGAGAAAAACAAAATTAGCAATATTTCACGATCAGGACATGTACAACACACCAGTGCATGTCCTACCTCTAAAATACACTGCACGCTGCCTGTGGGGCTACCTTGGACCTACCTTAGGGGTGCCTTACATGTAACAAAAGGGATGGTTTAGGCCTGGCAAGTTGGTGCACTTGCCAGGGCGACATGGCAGTTTAAAACTGCAATCACAGACACTGCAGTTGCAGGTCTGAGACATAGTTGCAGGGCTACTCATGTGGGTGGCACAATCAGTGCTGCAGGCTGACTGGTGGCATTTGATTTACCAGCCCTGGCCACACCTCGGGTACTTCACTAGAGGCTTACTAGTAAATCAAACATGCCAATCAGGGATAACCAATAACAAAACTAATTCAGACAGAGAGCATATGCACATTTAGCACTTGTCAGCAGTGGTAAAGTGCCAAGAGTCCCAAAGCCAACAAAAACAGGTCAGAAAAAAGAGGAAGAAGGCAAAAGGTTTGGGGATAACCCTGCAAAAGGGCCAGGCCCAACACAAATCATTAAAATAAAATGAAGTTTATCACTGATGTGTGAGAGAGCGAGCCAATTTCCCTATGACCCGAGACCCTAAGAACACATAATTACCATGCAAATACCCCTTTTCCCATGAGAAGAAGGGAATGATTTAAACCATTTCTCCTGGACTCTCCAAAACAGGAAGAAGAGGAATCCAATCCACAGGAGGACCAGCAGGGACTTCGCTGGGAGGAGCTAAGGACAGCGTGACATCAGAAAAGGAGGAGGCTGTAGTTGCAGCAAGAAGCAGGAAGGAGCCGTAGAACACCGCAACGAGGAGCCAGAGGAGGACGTCGCGTGAAGTAGATGAACCAGAAGAAGATGAAGGTGAACATTAAGGAGAAGACGAGATGACTGACGACTGGAGTGAGGACTGGTGGACTCCCCCAGGAGAGGCGTACTTGCTGCAATGGCGGTGAGTGATACCAAGTCAAGATTAAAAGCAGGCGGGAACTTGGAGGTAGGAAGCGGGTGGGGAAGCAGTTTTTTGTTTTCTTTTTTTTCTCTCTCTTTCATTGTATTACCGCATTGCATTCCGCAGTAACGTGAGAGTCCAGACTGCAAAGGGTATTCCAGTGCGGATCTAATTTGGGGGTGTTGGAGTCATTGGGAGCATTACATGAGTGCGTGTTTCTTTTGGTTTCCTTTTCCTTTATTGAGTAACCTGACTCATGAACAGGGTACTTTGGAGTGTCCTGGAAATATGGAGCACAGTATATAAAATGAAACCCATACATACACATCTGTGTAGTAGCGTATTTAGGATATGTTGACTTCTGTGTGCTAGCCTTTAATTTTTTTAAATCTCCAGTCCCGAATGTGACACCTTGCTAAGTGTGTATGCAAAAGGCAAACCTGCCTTGGCACTTTTCACCCCTTATCTCTCCAAGACACCACAGAGTGTGTGAATCCTTGTCTCTTCTCCTCTACCTGATCACAACCGGTGTGGTGAAGGATTCTATCCAAACTCCTCTTCGTCAGGGATAACAGGCCCACAAATTACTTAACATCTCTGTCTCCTCTCTCCGAGCCTCCTGGGGACCACCTTCTGGAGAAAGGTGACCGGAAGAAATCCACCACAGAAAGAAGAGTTACCCACACAAAAGAAGAAAATCCGGAAGAAGAGTGAAGCACAAACCTAATTTCTTCACAAGTGAAAGAAATTGAAGCAATAAAGAATTCAAAATTGAAAAGCATATTAACCCCTTCCCTGCTCATGACGGAACCGTTCCGTCATGAGCCACGGTTGGCGTGTGCTCATGACGGAACGGTTCCGTCATGACAATCCTGTTGGCGGCCGCTCCGCCTGCGCGGCGCTGTTTCCCCACCTGTGCGAGGGGACAACGCAAATGGGCGGAGTCATGACGGAACCGTTCCGTCATGAGCACAGCTCAACTGTGGCTCATGACGGAGCGGCTCCGTCATGAGCACAGGCCCACCGCGCTGCCCCCCTGCCCCCCCCCAGCGCTGCAGCGGAATGTCCGCAGCAGTGAAGGGGTTAAGCCTCCTAGTTTCTATATCTGCCTATCCCTCCCACAACCAGATTTACTCAACCTTAATTTTACTTTCTGGACTTGCCAGCCTGATTATCCTAATAGATTTGTAAATGAGTCCTCCTTGGAAATCTGTGCATTAAGACCTGGTAATCTGCACATGTTAATCATCTTCCAAGCATTTGTTTATATTTTTAATTGAGTACGTCTATAAGGAACAATTCACAGAACACAGTCTAATATGTTGTACAGGGAGTGTACGGATGGTGGTAACAGCTGAAAAAGGAGCGTACAATGTAACATTGGCATCACTCAATTTGAGCACTGGAAAAGTTCCATGTATTACAATATCCATAAATATCCAATACAGTCAATTCAATTGAATTCAGTTCTTCTGGAGTCTTGTATATGTGTTCAAATCCACCTTTCTTGATTCTATTTGATATTTAGGGATATTGTAATACATGGAACACTCATTTTTTAGTTGTTGTACTAATGTTGAAATTGAGTGTGCCTTTTAAGGAGTGGGGTTACTAAAAATTGAATGCAACAGTCTATATATCAGAATAATAATACAGTAGAGTGACATCAGATGGCCCATACGGCTGATGTTCAGTTTCCTTGAGCATACAGACGGTGATGGAATTAACCAGAAAATGTGCAGGATAGGAATGGTACTTTGGCCTATCAGCTTACTGAAAGAGCCCTACTCTGACATTCTACGAGATGTCGCTGGAATGTGAGGATTTCTGTGGTATGAGTGAGTTGGGCTAGCATCTGCTATGTCACCTGCTGGTGGTGTGTACCAGAGCCTGGTGTAAACCTTCTTCCACATAAACCTGTGTAAGCATGTAATTGAATGTTTAACATAACAATTTGGCCATAACACGTCCAAGGATGGGAGGGTTGAACTACCACCAACCCTTTTATTTGTACTTCATCATACAGATATCAATGTTCAAGATGATTGTTTCTAAGGGAGTTTTAGAATGGTATTACATTGTGGCAGTAGTTTTATGTGAATTGGAAGGCCTAGCAGTATCCAATTCATGTCACTTGAATTTCACAGTACTTGTTTGAAGTGAACATTTCATTAGATTGCTAATAGGTAGGATTATTCTGTCCTTATCCTGACCCTAAAGTTGCTTCTACTAAACATGCCCTGCATTCACACGGGCAACTGTGTCATTGCACTACGTGTAGTGCAACACATAGATGAGCCTCCAACTCTCTTCCTTAAGGGGGACTTTTTGAGTAATGAACAATCATCAACCTGATCATGTGAGTCATTAGTGATATCAGCATCACTCATGTCACTCATGTCTCCACACAGAGACACAATCTTTCACATGGACCTCAACTGAAAGACATTGTCAAGTGCATCCTACATGTGCATACTTTCAGTGTACATAGAAGAAATCTTTCAGAAGAGGGCTGTGCCATAGATAAGTGTATTTATTTGATGCTGACAGAGTCAAGGTGGAAAATGTCAATTCAAAGTCATGAACTGTACAGCTGTTCAGATACATTTCTGTGTTTCAGATTAAATTTACTATAGGATACTTTGATTTTGGATACTAACATTTTGTTGCTACTAGAGGTGGGTGGAATGTTTTGTTCCACCCATGGAATTGGCCGAATTTGGCAACTTTATGTTACCCCTGTAACAGGGAGTTCCTGCAAAATTCTGCCAATAGCCACATGGGGGATTTGTTTCCTGTGAGGCTTCGGAAATGTAAGCCAGATTTGGTGTTTCTTAGCACCATTTTCTAATGCAGGTGGTCGCAGGCAGTTGCGAGCGGTCATGGTCAGAGGGCTGCTTCTCAAGTACATTTGCTGCCGCTCAGGTAGATTTTCTAATCTAGCAGCAGCAAAATCTATTTGAATGGCTGTGCACTCTTGTGCACCTCAAGATGCAGTTCACACTGATTTTTTTCAGCGCGATGTCTGCAACATGCATTTTTATGATCGTTGACGGAACGCCGCAGAATGTCTGAGAGTTTTTCTGTAACTATGCGAAATTCCACAAAGTGGAACTCTTCAGACACTAATTCATCAGACTCAGATTTTGATGGCCTGACTACGAACGAAGGGCCAGGGTATAATCCTAGGAATCGTAGAGGACAACCACATAATTACCAACAATTTATTCACTCCCCTTTTTTAGAACGGGGCAGGGGACAAGCGAGATTCCAAAGGTAGGGCAGGAACAACTACCATCAGACAGAGCAACTACATCCACAGCCATATATGAGAACAAGGACCCAACAGTATTGAAAGTCTTAGATGATAACTATTCAGATAGAGATAGCATACCTATCTTTAATCTTTCTAGCCATCAACTGGCATCAGAAGAAATCACTCTACTGAGTAAGGGACTATCTTTCGTCACAAAAACACAACAGACCCTCCTATGCGTCCCATCATATCCTCCATCAACTCCTGTACTGAGCCACTGTCTCAATATGTGGACTCCTTTCTATGTCCCCTTACCAAATTGTATGAATCGTACATTAGAGACACAGGGCACATGATAGCAACTGTCGAACCTGTACCCTTTAATAGAGAAACTCAATTTCTTGTAACCCTAGACATAGAGTCTCTTTATACAAACATATCCCAGGATCTGGCGATGGAAGCAGTGGCAGCCCTCCTAGCCAGATCTCCTGGGGAGAGACCTAATGCTTTCATTCTAGAATGTCTAGATATAGTTTTGCATCATAACTATTTCGAGTTTAAGGAAAAGCTATTCAAACAAATACTAGGTGCTAGCATGGGTGCTTCATGTGCACCGAGTGTAGCCAATACGTACATGGGTGAATTTGAACTCAAGCATATTTTCAACGAAATTGCCCCCTTCTATGAGAATATTACAACCTGGCATAGATTTATTGACGAAATCTTTTTTGTCTGGACTGGAGATGAAGAGGCGCTAAATCAGTTTATTGACTGGTTAAATCACAGTAATTGCAACCTTAAATTTACTGCCAAATACTCACAAGATAAAATAGAGTTTTTGGATGTTTGGATTACAAGTGGAGAAGAGAGCATTGAGGTCAGTCTATATAGAAAACCGACAGCTAAAAATACAGTACTACAGCATGCTAGCTACCGCCCTTCATGTCAAAAAGATTCAATTTCCTTTGGGGAATTTCTTAGAATCAAGCGGAACTGCATAAACATACATGACTTCATGAGACAAGCTAAACAATTGAAAAGAAGACTACTACTCAGGGGTTACTCCAAACGTCTCATTAAACAATCTATGAAACGTGCCAAATATTACAACCGAGATAATCTGATTACTGGAAAGGAGAAAAACCCCTTGGAAAGATTAGTATGTGTGATCAACCACTCATGCTATAACAATAAGATACAACACATCTTAAATAAAAATTGGAAGATCTTAAATACCAATGACAACAGTGTGGCACTTACTAAACCCATTGTAGCCTTCAGAAGAAATTCAAACCTACGAGATAAACTTGTACACAGCAGAATGAAACAAACCATAAGAACTATGGAACAGAATACTAATGATGGACTACCACAGATTTTGGGCAACCATAGATGTGGGACCTGTCACGCATGTCCATCAGCCATTACCACAGAAGAATGGTCTTATGGCACAAAAAGAGGTAGACTCAAAAGTCACACAAATTGTAGAAGTCACAATGTAATCTACCTGATCCTTTGCCCTTGTGGCCTCGGCTACATAGGGGAACCGGCAGAGAATTGCGTTTAAGATTATCGGAACACAAATCTGCCATCAGAAAGCATAAAACCCAAGCCCCCATGGTAAAACACTTCATGGATTACAATCACAATGAGCAAGATCTTAAATGGCTCTTATTAGAGAAAATAATCCACAAACCGGGCCACGATGTTGCAAAAGTGCGCAAGAATAGGGAGACTTTTTGGATCTTTCATTGTGACACAGTAGGCAGAGGCCTCAACGAGGATATTACGTGAATTATTACGTAAAGAGACAATTGGTCTCAAGTCCCCCCTTTTTTTTTTAAATACATATATATCTTTTTCTTGTGTTTAAAAACATTTTTTGCCTTATATTTAAGTTACCTCACTGCATTCACAATTTATCTGAATTCTTTCTTCATCATTTTATGGGGCCTCTAGCATCATTTATGCCCTTATATTATTTATCAGTACCTTAAGATATCAGGGAACTGAAACTCATTTCTTTCATATATACTCAACATGGCTTCTTGAATTATCCCAGAGGGGCTGTCTAACTACTACAATATGGCGCTCACTTTTTGAATAACTTACAGTATATTACATATCAGCACTGAAAGCTATTAGGGAACTGAAACTTTTCACTACCTTGTAAACATTATATGGTTTTTGTGAACCACTACAGATGGGCTTTCCAAGCACTCCATTTGGTCCTTATAGTTTAATAACTCACAGCCTCATTAGAACTGTTGTGATTATTAGTATGTGAATATTTTGCAGTTCCCGCTTTAAATATTGTGCGTTTCCCTTGATTCCAACATATATTGTGGACAATTCCACCTATCCAAGATGGCGCCTACGTTACAGTGCATATTAAATATTCCCCACTCAAATTATCGCGGGAACTCATAATACTCACCTTCTCTTCCTCAGTTTGAATACATTTTGTGAAATTCAACCTATCCAAAATGGCGCTCATAGTCACATGACCTTCTAAACCCTTATCAGACATATCGCGAGTGTTGGCTGTAGCCTTCGATACTCGCGGGAGAATTTAAAACTCTGAAAATTTGGTAGGAACAGGCAAGCTAGGTCACTCCTGTCAGAACGAGATGCCCGGACACAGGTAGGCCAATCGATACTGTAATTTGTTACCACACGTAAGGTCCTTTAGATATTCAGCGTTGCATCATGTCGTTTTTTATATGCATACACAAAGCAGGCCAAACGCCGATTAGCATATACGCGTATGTCTGTCACTGCTTGCTGTTTGTTGGAGGGCTGCATCGGGGGCAATTTCGCTAATAGTATCAGCGACGGGTCTTCCAAATATAGCTGGTTCCTTTTAGAACTCGCTTCATGATAATCCACATATTTTGATAAAGGACCGATGACTGCCTAGCTGAAAAGATGCTATATTGCTTTTAACTTACATACTATTTGCACTCTCAATATCCCTTTCATTTTTATCGTCATCAGTAGATGTTGGGACTTCGTAAGAATCTAAAAGAAAATCACCTATCACTTGAAATTGAGGATTGTCGCTGAGAGATGCATCACCTTGGATTTACTCTATGAAATGAGGCCTGGTCTTTATTAGGGGTAAATTAAGTGTTACATATAAGTGCCTCAATCTAACTGATATAATACATTTGCGGTATCTTAGTATTGTAAAATTATTTATTTACACTTTCAGCTACCTGCCTTTGACCCACAGAACTGCAACCTGCCATCCATCCTAAATATATTGTTTTCGACTAAATACCGGAGGTACAGTCCATAATACATATATAAAAGATCTCTCCATCCAAAACTTTAACTTGCTCGTTTTGGACTGGGCTATGCCTCATTTTGAACATTATCTTTTCCGGAAATTGACATCCTCTGGGTGTAATACAGAACTCCTCTTGCAAGACAAGTGTGTACTTATACTATTTGAAGGTTAGCGACGCTTAAGTTCCCACGATTTGACTTAGAGGAACTTACCTCAATTAGCTTTCTCCCCTCACGGGTGGCCTTTCTATTTCCAGCTTTTAATTCACTGGGCCAGCTCTACCTTCCATCTTGACTAGCCCTCCTAATAATACGTGGGCTTTTTCCTGGTCGCTTCTCTTCCGTAATACACTATATGCATGAAACACCTAATAAGTTGGATCACTCACAGATAACTGAGCACCTACTATAGCAAAGAGTGAAATTGAACCTGGCAGTATTATTTAAATGCTAGAAAGTATTTACATATGAAAAATTAATGATTTACCAAATCCTTTTGCTAGCTAATGTTCCTTCCCTTTCTCCACAGACATCCCGTGTATGTTTTTTAAATGTATCGCCAACAAATTTTGGTCCTGAAGAAGGTGGTTCCCCACTGAAACACGCGTAGACCGCAAATTGTTTCCTGAAAAGTGGTTTTGGGTACTTGCATCTCCTATGTCAGACGGTGTTGTGAACTAAATGTAAAAGTCCGCCTGCTAACATTTTTGAGACCCATCCCAGGGTCCCATTTTCCACTTTAGACAGTATGTTTTCCAATGGTGTTGTATGAATGTAAGCATGTGTGAGTATGACAGCAGTATTGAATGATTGATAACAGTTAGTATTTTTATCTATACATGTTTCTGATGTCTATGGGATGTCCTCTGTGAATTTAATGTTACAAACACTCATAAAAAAGAAATGATGAGAAAATTGTAATATTAGATGTGCCATGATAAGTGGATTTTTTTTTAATGTATCTAAAGTTGCCCAAAACAAAAAAATGCTTATAAAAAGATAAAGTTTGATAATAAAATGTTCTTTAAAAACACTTAACGATTTCCATGTAAATGTACTATATGCAGAAGGTTGTTTGGTAATTCAGAACCCTTTGGTTCAAGTTAAAAATTAAACAGGTCAGATTAGAGGTGTTTTCCCCTTTTTTTGTTCTCCTCTACTCCCTCCTCTAGGACCTTAAATTATTTTAGGGAGTGCCTGCTTCTCCTCTTACTCTTCGAGTTCTGCCCACCCCTAGATGTTACCCCTTCACAAACGTAGGCTGATAGGAACTGTTGAAAACAGGCGATTCTGTCAGTTTTCAAATGTGATTCCTTACAGTTGTGGGGTAAGTAGGAATTTAACATTGTGACAGAACTTTAGACAGGCATTGCAGTCCACAGTCATTTTGTAAACTTGTTAATTTAATTATTTAGACCTGTTTTATTTCCTAGTTTTAAGTGATCCTGTTATCTTCTTGGGTTATAACAGCACCATATATTCTCCTATCCTTGCCATTTCATTCTGAGGCAGATGAACCTCTTTAGCCATTGAAGAAATGGAAAAAAATCAATTTGATGCATACCTGACAGCAATTGGTGGTGAGAAATTTTCTCCAACTTGAAAACAAAGTGTAAACCTGGAATCGAATGAATACTCACAAAAGCATTGATGAACTGTCCATGCTTACAAAATGTCTAATAAAATGCTTGAAAGACACTCTGGGGCCCATATAAATGATGTGGTTGAATATCGCAATTTTTTACCTTATGTGCAAGCCTGGCAAGAAAGAGTAGGCAATTATGTTGCAAGTCTTGGGAGAATAGGGCGTACATGTGAATTGGATGACTTGATAAATTCACTTTTCTGAGCTCAAATGGTCCAGTACTTCTTTACCGAAACCAATGAAAATTGACAATTGGGTACTGGAAAGGTAAAAAAGGTGGGATCAGCAACAACGGTGGAGCAGTTTATGAAGATAGCAAAGAAAATATTTCTATGAAAGTTTATGCCAGGGTTGCGGGTGAAAATGAACTTAGAACAGGGAATGGTGTGAGACTATATCACGAATCGACATAGACAATTCAACATATGACAATGTTTAATACAAGACATCTCATTGAAATTGGCCTTTTTTTTGGTATTTATGTAAATCATCTCTGCTTTGAATAGAATGTTTCCAAGACTTATTAGCTTTCAGAATACATTGGAGGCTATCTTAGCCCTCTTGAAAAACAGACTTAATATCTACTTAGATCTAAAAACCTTTATATTTGTTTTACTGTAAAAAAAAAATCAATTTAACAATCAGCAAAAATGTACATTTCATACACTAGTCAGTGCAGTTCAGAAAGTATTAGAAATCCGACATGCATAATGAAACTACAACAAAAACAAAGATTCCCATAGGTTTATTCCTATGCTTGATGTAAAGTTCCAATTTCTTTTTTAATTCACAAAAATATTAAGGAGTACTTTTGGGAAGGTGCGTCAGTGGGTGAGTCAGGAAGGACCACAAGACCTGGCTTTTTGACTGAACCACAGTGCCTTCAGCGGATCAGCAGCCCCCCCTCACCAGGCCCCCTCCAGTGCATTGAGACCCTTACGGGTGAGTAGTCGCACTTTACAAGTCACCTGATTGATTGATTGATTGATTAAAAGTGGACTCGCATTCTGAATTATGTAAATATTTAGGAGCTCACTTGGTGTACATTCACATACAGATAAAAGCCTACAAACACATATTGTTGCTAGTTTTTTCCCACTAAGGTGAAAATATTTTCCCTTGTGGTGAGACACTCTCCCCCTGCACTCTGACCAATTTTGGAGATGTTCCTTGAAACTCTTTGACTAAATCCAGGCAGGGCCTGTCTGGCTACCGGGCTTTCCTTAATAAACAATGCAAAACAAATGTTTTAAAAAGTATGTTTTAAAGCAGTTTTACATTGTTCATTCAGATGCGCCAGCAGCTCCCCAGTAACAAAAAAGCCCCTCCGCAGTGAACCTGGACCCCACCCTGCCAGCCCAGCAAAAAATGCCCTGTAGCCAGTCCGGCCCTGTATCCAGGCTGTGAAAAGGCTGTGAAAAGCTCTGTGGACAGCCACACACTCAAAAGTAGGAATTACTATATACAGTACAATGCAATACAATAACCAGGAGCTTCACAAAACGTTGCTCCTATTGTAAAAACTTGGCACATCCCTGCAAATGGCATACATGCTAAATAAGTACTCACTTTGATGCATGCAGACAAGTCTTTCATAGATAACCTATAAATGTCATGACATTTTCAGCATTGACCAGAAAGTTCACATCAGTCAGTATTCACATTAAGCACAAGTAGCAAGAAAGGGCTGTTTGTGAACTGAAATAAATCAACTAATATCTATTATTTGTGTACATTGATAGCCACTGTAAGGTATGTGTTGTGAGATTGTGGTTTGGGGATTTTTACATGCATTCAGAGCGAACAGGCAGCCCAAGTTCTCCGCCTTTTTTTCAATCAGAAAGGGTTATATCTATTAGCATTATGTGATGTGCCGCTCACAAAATTGAGGCTAGAAGATTTGATTTTCGTCAATTTGATAATTGGATTTTCATCAATGCTAGTTATTGTATATAAGTGCCACAGACAATACTACAATCTGTGCCCCATTATAAACAGACAGTATGTCAATTAAAAAAGAAAGTTGTTCAGTTATGTGTCACCTCCTCCATTCAATAAAGATCAACGGAGGAACGACGTGGGTGCACAGTCCCCTCCCGCTCTTTCGAATAAGTTTCTGTGCAGACAAGCAAGAGAAGTTTCTTTAATTGTTTTATCAGTCTTACAGATGTAACGCAGGCGGCGTGGCTCCTCCCTTTCCTGTTATATAGAAAAGTAGTGCCTAATGTGCTAAAGGAGGGTGGAGCAAATCTATGCAAATGCAGTTATGTCATGAGGGGTTGAGGAAAAGCTTCAGGTAGGTGAGGAACGATAGAAGGTAACCAGGATTATTCTTAAATATGTGAAAAATTTATAAAAAATTGGATATTATGCATTTCAGTGCATAAAGCTGACGTCGTAGACAAGAGAACACTCTCGTTGTTTATGATATTACATGAATCTCTGACAGCACAACTTCCCTGTTGTTGTAAGCTACTCAGTACAATTGTGTACAATTGTGTAGTCCTTCTGTCTAAGAACCACTATGTTTTATTTCATTCAACAGCCAGGTAGAAAGAAAACAAGCATTTGCAATGCAATATGTCTCACATTTACGCAAGTTTAAGCTATTGGCATGGTAAATGACAATGCCTTTTATTTATGTTTTAAAAACCAAAACATAAATAAAAGGCATTGTTATTTACAATGCAATAGCTCAAAGTTCTGTAAATGTGAATCCTATTGCATTGCAAATGCCTGTTTGAAGTTGAGTGAGCCGCGCGACTCGTTGCGCGCAGCCGCCATTATATAACATGTAAATAAGAAAATAAAAAAACGATTTGGGTGAGCTGCACGCAGCAAGACGCGCGGCCGCCATTATTTAGCATGTCAATAAAAACTAATTTAAAGTAATTAGTTGGGTGAGCAGCGTGCAACAAGACACGCGTCCGCCATTATTTAGCATATAAATAAAAAAAAGCATTGGCATAGGCAATAGGTAGGCATCATGGACAACAGGAGGGAGGGCGGGGGTAAAGAAGGTACAATGACAACGGGAGGGAGGGTGGGGATAAAGAAGGCACCACGGACAACGATAGTGAGGGAGGGCAGGGGGGTAAAGAAGGCACGGACAGCGGGAGGCAGGGCGGGGGGTAAAGAAGGCACGGACAATAGGAGGGAGGGTGGGGGTAAAGAAGGCATGGACAACATGAGTGAGGTTGTTAGGAAGGCACAGACAACAGGAGGGAGGGCAGGGTTTTAAAGAAGGTACCACGGACTGAATGTAAGCAAAGCCCGCCGTGCCTGCAGTAAGAGAAACTCAATAAAGAAAATAATGCTTACAGACTAAATAACAGGAACGATGTAACAACGAAGTAAAAGGGCCAGTCGCCATGGGAGGTTATAAATGAAGACAAGGCGGTACTAAGGAGGGACTAAGAAGCCTATTTACGAATCAGAAGCTAGCATTTAGGAAGGATAATGACACATGCCAACGGCAAATATGGACAGAGAGTGGGTGGGGCTTCAATTCCCTACTCCCCTACAACAAGTCTCGCAGCGCATGCACACTGACTCTAGGCTCGACCTAATGAGACACCTAATCAGACAAAGAGTAGTAGTTAAGGGCCTTCCAGTGAGGCAGCTCACATAAAGAATTTTCACAATGGGAGTTCACTTATTAAGGGGAGCATAAAGTGAGGAAAGGATGAAACCAGTGATATTTTTTGCTAGTTGATATTTATTGGTTTATATACTAATATGTACAATGACAAATGTGTCCACTAATCATGTAAAAATTGTGGAAACGTGATCACTCTTCACATGGCCACAGTAGGGTCCTTCACTTTCAATGAAAACCAAAGGTGTGGCATATCTACAAAACCTGCTCCTAGCTCTGCTCAACATACCCAAGTACTGTATATTCCAGAATTCGGCCCCAAATCGCCAGTGCTTCATTATCCCTCTCAAGACCCACCTGTTAAAAAAAGAAAGTAAGGTTTTCCCGCAGTCATTCACCTACTCCTGCAGCCATAAACAGATGTGACCCCATGAGTGAAATCAGAAGGCTATAGATTTTTGAAAACTTCAGCAAGGGATAATTTTTAGGTCTTGCTGAGTCTGCGCGCATGCGCTGCCCGGAGAGACTTTAGTAAGAGCTTTAAAAAATGCTACCGCTGGCTACAGCTTGCAGTGCATGTGAGCGGGCGCGCGCTTCAGCAGAGGCGCCATATGGCGTGATTACTGCTTCGCGCTCACCACTCTCGCACATGCACTGCAAGATGTGGCCGGTGGTAGCATTTTTAGCTTGCTAATCGCGGCACCGGTGTTTTACTTTTAACATTAAAAGTAAAGCACCGGTGCCGCGATTATAGCAAAAGTAAAGAAATAGAAACAAACATCTATTTCTTTACTTTTGCTATAATCGCGGCACCCGCACTTCACTCACGTCCCTGGTTTTGTATATTTAAATTCAGAATTAAATAAATGGAACTTGTCAAAATGGTGTTATTAATAGGGGTGGGCGGAATTAGCGAAAGTGCCTTTCGCAAAATATCGCGAAACGGCACAAAATCTCCGCGATCACGCGATATTTCGCGTGATCGCGGAGATTAGTGCTTCCGGTTGGGGTTTAATTTTTGTGACAGGAGCATCGTGCCAGAATGAATCCTGCCCTGCATATTTACCCAAGAAGATGCCACCGTTTTGTGCAATACCTCTACTCAACTCAAATACTTTCTACTGGCTAATCAGTAAGTGCTACCTCGTTGGGTAAATGTATATTGCTTTTCCTACACTACAGCTGCGTAAAGGGCCAGAAGAGTTGTCTCCAGTGGCAATGTGTGTCTGTAACGTTGCCACGGCGCCGACAGCCCTGGGGTCCCTCGAGTCAGCTGTCCATCATAGTGGGGGAAAGGGCGGGAAGACGTTGCCCACCGCTTGTGTGTGTGGCGGGGCTTCCATGCAGTTCACATGCCGCTTGTTTATAAAGGGCCAGAGACCGATCAGAGCAGCAGACGAGGAGACAGAAACTCCTGGTGTCAGGAACTACAAGGGGATTGCGCTCTAGAAAGTCATGGCTGCACAGAGCTCCATCAAAGATCACAGCTAATTTTTGACGGTAGATATGGGGAGAAAAGCACACCTGCCCAGCCTCGACCTAGCTCCCGAATGTTTTGTGCTGATTAATGCGTTACTGAATTTGAGCTTCAACTCGGGCCCCTGCTTTATTTATATCTGTAAGTGCTTCCTGTTAAGGTTTAATTTTTGTGACAGGAAAGGACTCAAGGCAAGGCCACAATTTCCGTTCCCTCGCGGATCGCGGAAATTTCGACATTTTCGCGTTCCGCGCGGAACGCAAAAACGACGCATTGTCGCAATTTCCGTGAGCGGAACGGAAATTGTCACCCACCCCTAGTTATTAAGATGACCTCTGAGAATTGTAAACTCCCCTGCCTCCCTCCCTCCCAGTCACACAGCAGATTCACCTGTGCTTACCTTACTAACTGCCGTTAAACTGCATGAATTCCTACCCCCCAGCCCTTCATGTTTTTCAGAGTCGTGATGTCAGGAAACTGCAGATATAACTAAGTTATGAGGCTCTGAGGGTCTCATACATACTTTCGTTGCACTTGCAAGACTTGTAATTATTAAAAGGTCCGATCCCAGCCTCTGTGCAATGTTGGGCTCTGACCTGTCACAAAACGGCCTTTGGTGAGATTTCAGTGCACTTCGCCACATCCAGGTGTGACAGTGCATGCAGTGGGCTCATTGGAAAGGAGGAAGTGAGGGGTTTACCCATAGACTTATGGGCGAGGGAGAGGAGAACCACAGTTACAAAGTGACCTCATTCGGATGTGTTTTTCATTCTGGTGCACAGTATTTTGCAGTGATTTGTAATACACACCTTCTTGGAGGTGCCTGGGCCGGACTTACTGAAACGATTCATGCTTCTCTCCTTTGGGATTCTCCTGTGTGTTCTTCATGTTTTCGTTTCATCGCTTACTATCCTATAACTTCTTGTGCTATACATAGATGGGCCATCGCAGATACTTGACACAACAAGCATTGGCATAGCCAATAGGTCTCGCCTTTGGGACCTTGTAAGTAAAAAAATAAAACGGAAGTATAAGACTTGACATTTACATTTACTTCGTATTTAGGATGCAATAAATGTAAACGTAAAGACTTACACTTCAGTTTTTTTTTTGCTTACAAGGTCCCAAAGGCGAGACCTATTGGCTATGCCAATGCTTGTTGTAGATTTGGCATAGGTTTCACAATGAAAATAATTGTTCAAATGCAAAGAAGTAGGAAATAAATTGTGATGGGTGATTTTTTTCTCTGTATTCATTTGTTCCGATTGCATTAGTTATGTCCATAAGACTCTGCTGTTCACAGGGATATATAGTTTTTGTTGGTTGACTATACATAGGTGATAACAATAACCAACACTTGAGCTGAAACGTATAATGATTTTTCATTGTGTATCGACCATTCATCAATTCATAAGGTCTAAAGTAAATAGACGATAAATGTTTATGAAGAAAACCTAGACTTTTTTTAATGTAAACTCATGGGGAGTATTGCTAATTTGCACAAATCAGAATTTAGGGTTACCCATACTATTATGCAATGAAGAGAGCATTTACAAAATATGTGGAAGCATAAAAATTTAGAGAAGTTCTCTTGATGGTAACACACGTTCTACTATTCAGTGTTCCCACAATTCTCCTTTCATTCTTTTCTTTTTTAATATCCAAGGGTGCAAATTTGAGTGTAAACTTCTACAATCTACCCTCCAAAGTGGGCAGAAAGACTGTTGGGTCCGTTATGGGGTGGGAACATGACCTGCTGCCGTCCTTTCTCTTTTCAAAACACATTTTCCCTGGTTTCTAGTGGGCTTCCTGTCGTTTTGGTGGACAGACTTGTGAAAGTTACCCAACCTGCCCCAGAGGATCAGGGGGTCCATTAGGGGGTGGAGGTATAGCCTGATGCCAGGGCAGGCTGCTTAATCCTTTCTTTTTTATGATATTTTCTCTGGTGACTAGTGAGTTTTATGCCCCCCTCACACCCACTCCAGGAGAAGATTAAGGACAAGCCAAACATGACCAAAGCTTTAGGGACAATGTACTAATCTTTGAAATGCTGTGGCCTTGATGCCGGCCCATACAAGCAATAGCAAAAATTAAAGATAATGTTCAAAGGTGTCTGACATAGTCCACTTTCTCTCTATATGTCTTCTTACAGTTGCTTTAAGAATTGATAACATGATGTCCTCTAGTCACCTAGAGCTATCTGTTTCCAGACCTAAAGTGGTTTGTGGTAGGGAGTGTGTACATATCCTCCCTTAACAGAAATGTATATGTTGCGTGTTGCAATTTGCATGGATCAAGATTTGAGATGCTAGTCTGAAAAATTGCAGCAGAAAACCTCACCAGTTTATCGTGTTTATAAAATTGCCTTTGCATTGTAATCAAAGGATACAAACCACTGAGCAACAGATAAAAGTTAAGGTATTACAAAGTATCATTGTCCATTACTAGCAGCACTGTGATAGATTTTAAAGCTGATGAATTTTGGTTAGATCTGAAGAGGAACATGTAGAGGCTAATGTAGAAATGTCCTTTTTTGCATGTACAAAAATCTTTATAAAAGAATCACAAATGGGGAAAGTCGTGATCGGTAATAAAGTTTCAAATTTATCCAGTCTTACTGGCCCAGTCTCTATGTCAAGAAGATGAAGAATACCATTACAAAACCATTAGGTGAGAAGCTAGACAAATTAGTAAGGAAGACAAACTAGGATTCCAATTTAATTGTAATGTATCCTAAAAGTCATACTTAAACAACTGGTGCACTCAGGAGTTTATTATTAAAAGAGGTCTAGGCATCACTGATATGTTTCCTAAATTCTCTAGAAAACGTTTGGCGCAGATTATAGGCCTTCTAGACAAAAAGTCAGTTGGACTGCAACCATTTTGCAACTCACTGAGCTGTACATAAGTGAAATGCATTTCAGGTAACGACCAAAATTGTAAAATATCACAGGGATGATTGGTGGAACTCAAATACACTTTCGTGATAGATAGGCACACCCACGAATACAAGGAAATAATGGATACATTTTTAAAGATTTATTTTAAAATTAAAATCTTATCCTATTGCACACAATTTGAATTGTTGGTACATAAATAACAACCAGAATAGTAGGTACAATATTTGTGAGTAATGTGAATAGCAAAAAATAATCTAACATATTGGCTGTTTTAGCTTTATATTAGCCCCATCCTCATAACTTCGGCTTCCTAAGTCAAGGTATCTGTAATGAATCCAACAGCAAGAAAAAAGCTATCCATAACTTTTTTTGACTGGAGCAGGAATTTGTATTTCTCTTCTTTTAATATATACATCACAGTTATTTTCATATAGCATACTTTCTTGTAATGGTTTTATCTCACTTGATATTGATGTTATCATAGGCTCATACTAAACCACAACAGAGGTTGCAATAGCTGGAATTGCAGCATCAGGTTCTCTGGTTAAAGATGCACTTGATATAAAGCTGGACTTACTATTGGAGTGCCTTTTTATCCCAAGAAGTGGAACAGGTAGTCTATAGGAAGGTCCCAATACTTGTTTGTCACTGAATTTCTTCTGAACCAACACTCCCACGTTGAGGAGCCACCTATCAGGAGCTGTAAGAATTCTATCTTTGTTAGTGGCATAGCCAGAGTTTTTCACTTTAGATAATGTATTTCTAGTGTCTTAAACAATCTGCAACAGAGCAAAGCAAGTTAAAAAATCGGGTGTCTTTAACTCTGCCTCCTTTCCAGGGAATCAATATCAGGCACATACATTGCTACTCCAAAGAGCAAATCATTCCTCTTTACATTAAACAATGTAGTTATATTGTCGTGAACAGTTTGCAATGGAGCAAAGCTAGTTAAAGAATCAGGTGTTTTTTACTCTGCTACTTTTCAAGGGACATCATGCACAGGCACATACATTGATACTCCAAAGAGTAATTCATAAAGGTTGTGAGCACCTAATACGCCCCTAGGCAAATTATTCTGTGTTCTCTGAAACCCATACAAGTTATGTATCTTATACCCTAGCGTTCAAGCCTTGTTTAAGTGTACCATTGGCACATTCTATGATGCTGTTTGATTCCATTCAGAATGGGTACAGTTATAGCAGTTATAATCCCAGTACAGACATAGCATCCATGAATCCTCAATTTTTATTTCTACATCATGAAACCTGTCTGGATGGTTTACATATCCTTCCGGTGTCTCAATATATATGTACTCTTTAGTTTGAGTCACCACCAGATGCTCTCTGAGAGTCTGTTGAACTATCGTCACTTCTGCTGCGCTGTCCCAAAGCGCTGCTGCCCGAGTCATGTTCCACAGAAATAGCCGTATCTTGCAAGTCATTGTTTTTTGCTACACTGGCCACTTTCTTTTTCTTAAATTGTGCCTTTGAGTCCAATTATTTCTTTTCCATTTTTATAATAACGTCTGCTGAACAATCCAGAATGAAATCTCTTCTCGCTTCATGTGTGCTTTGCATATAATACCAGTAATAGTTTGTGGACTTATCATCTGCTTTTTGGCTGCACATGTTGTACAGGACCAGTAGTGACTTCTCCTGTATCATCAGATTGTAGGACATATTATTGAACATGCCTCTCAACATTCACTACCTGATTTAATTACTGCCCTGCATCTTCAATTGGTAGGTTCATTGTGTTTAAAAATGGTCACTTAGGAGACCCATTCTGATGGTTTGAACTACATGGAATAATTGACCACCAACCCATGCTTGGCGTTCTTCATATCCTAAAGGGATTTGTAAGTAGTGGTAGGGTTCAAAATTAGCTGGGGAAACAGCAGCTATCTATGTATGAGAATTCCTAGAATACAGGGTCAAACTCCACCCAGGAGTAGAATTTTTCAAAAGGGTATGAAGCATGTAACTTTTCAACAAAACTTACTCCACCTCTTGTGTTAAAACACCCCTAGCAAAAAGATGTTGTGTGATTGGTACCCAGAAATGTACCCCTATCAGAACAGGAGCAGCTTATGCCATTATCAACATCATATTCAAAATATGAGATTCAAAACTGAAATCTTTTATAAGTCAAGCACCTGACAAACTCAAAGCAGAAAGGAAGCACTTAAGCCCCCATCTAGACTGAATGAGGTATTCAATATTACAATGGACATCTCCACTAACTGTAATAATGTTGTTGCTTGAACGTGTCATCTAAACGTACTCAGTAGTCTAGAAGAATGTGCCCCACAGCATGGCACTAAAAGGATACGTTTTCTAGATTTTCTAGAGTAGGGGCCAGGAAATAGCTTTCCCATACCGCCTTTCCTAAGGACATTGTAAATGTCCCAACCAGAGACAGTCAGGTGAACTGCACCCACCCCACAACTCACTGAGCAGTGATTGGGTGAGATGGGTTTCAGTCAACGTTCAATCATTTGAAATATTACAGGGATGAACAGTGGAATGCAAACCCTCTTTCATGATAGATTGGCACACTCAAAAACACTAGGAAACATTGGATGTGTTTTAAAGGTTTCTTTTAAAATAAAACCATATCCTAGTGCACACAATATGAATTGTAACTATAATAAAAAGAAACAGAATAGAAGCCATGACAATTATGAGTGATTTGAACAACAAAAAATATTCTAAAATATTTGCTGTTTTAGCCTAATATGAATCCCTCTCCCATATCTTTTGCTTACTATGCTAAACTCAGCATACAAAGAAAAGCCTAATTAGAGTTTTAAAGATTGTTCACACTTTTAAACCTTCTTTGAACAATGAATTGAGGGGCATATTAGCAACAACTTAGCGCGATTTTTTTTATCGCCTCCTATCGCTGGATTCTTTCGCGGAGATAACGCAGTATTACCAACGTTTATCTCCACTGCGATAAAAATCCAGCAATAGAAGCGAATCCCATCTTCAACGTGATATTTCCAGGAATAAAAATCCTATCGCTAAGGTAAATCTCGCTAATAGGCAGGTGGGGATTTAGCCGTAGAATCCACCTCCCATTGACTATTACGGCTAAGTCAGGTTTTTACCAGGTGTAATTCCTGGCGCTAATCGCGGTTAGCCGTGGGTATTGCTAATAGGCGATAGCTGTGTTAGCGACTGCTTTCAGTCGCTGCCAGTTTGGGTACGCCAACTTTGCATGTCATTAGCCATAAATATCGCTGACATGCAAAGCCATCCCCAAACCGGTCGCTATCGCCTGGAAGCTGTCGCTAACTGCTGTTAGCGACAGCTTGGTAATTGGGAGATAAAAAAATTGTTGCTTTATCGGCAAAAAGTGCTGATAAAGCGGCGATCTGGCCCTTGCTAATATGCTCCTTAGTGTTTAGTATAATATCATAACCTACTATTCTTGTCTGCACTGAGAGGAAGGTTGATAAGCCACCAGCAAGTGAAGGCTGAGTCGGTCTCATGCCAGCCTTCAGCAAAAGTTGGTGAAGAAATTCTACATGGCCTGTCTCATCTCAGTCTCCTGGCATGCAGGTATTCTCTAGTTCTTAGCAGTGTGTTCCTAACTTATATATCGTTATCTGGCTATTGTTGAATCTTTTTGAAAAAGCAATTAGCAATAATTACAGAAAGCGGCCAAATGCTCTATCACTTATTTTCATTGTGTGAAACTGTGCACTTTGAGCAGTAGTAATAAACAAGAAATTAAATCAGATATCATTAAACCTTCTTCAAAGCTCAGCAATAATTATTTTAGAAAATAATGCAGCTCAGATTCAATACTGTGACTATTTTCAAGCAGAATTGATAATCACACTACAAAGAAAAGTTACATATACATCATTTCTACATTGTTCTATTAGTGAGTAAATGATTAACAGATGTTACTTGAAAAGGGAAATACCTAGCAGAGAAATAACATGACATTTATAACAGAAAGAGTATCCTTCATCACAAGTCAATTAACCCAAAGAAAATTTACAAAACGAAATACGAATAATAAAATAACACATCTCTACAGTGTCTAATACTTACCACATCTCACAAATACAAATGTTCAGTGTGCAATTGAATCCTCAAAACTAGGGCATAAAGGTATAAAACCCATTTGGCATTGCAAGGCAATACCAATGACAGACTATGTGGCATATGAATGTGTATGATGTAACATGAAATAGCTTTCTATGGGCAGGGCCAACCGTAATGGCCATGTGGACCTGATCCACAGAGTCTTTGCACTACACTGTGCAAGCCTCCTGCTTCTGGCTCTTCTCTGTCCACCAATCTGCCACACCTGGTGGGGACCGATGTCCTGAATGCCTATAAGTGCCCAGACCTGCATTGCTCGCCATCGGAAAGCCGCCATAACAGAATCTCGCTATCACAGCCCGACAATATGGCTGAAAAATGGTGGCTGTAGGAGCTGGCACGAGGTCGCGGCTGAGAACAAGACACTGCAGACATTACCAGTGAAGCAGGTCACACTCCCTCGATTCCCATGAGGCGCTACACACAAAACTCCTTGCTTCTGGGGAAGGTTTGCAACAATGTGTGCTTTCTCTCTGGTGGCCGCCTGACCCCAAGATGTCGACTATTATGAGGCACCCATGGATCTCGCTGGCGGTTGCAGAGTACCACCAGGACTGTCTCTCTGCAGTATAATATGATGAGCTTTTGCCTGATTGCCCCCTACTTCTGGCGCCCTATCTATCTACCCGCTTGATTTCATTAGCCAGCCTGTACATTATGGCCCGCCACCTCGACGCGCCAGACACTGCTCACCTCAGCTGCCTTGACCTGTTTCCAGCCCTTCACCCTCAGCCAAACTGACTGTCCGTCCGGGCCTGTTGGCTACATTCTCACCTGCCAAGCACTGTAACTGAGGCCCAGGGTGATATGGTCTGCTTATCTTCAGGACTACTGCAGAACTTGATGGGGCACTGGACTGTGGCCCTCATACCTCTAGAGCTCCCTGTGCCCTCGACCCCATTAGGGGTTCCTAGTTCTTCTATGGCAACCCAGATTAACATCACATGGTCAGTTATTTACCCAGATCAGTTTAGCTTCATTAAAGAAAGACAGACACATGACAATGTCCGAGTTGTCCATCTTTGTGGAAAAAGCAACTAAGAAACACATACCTGCACTGCTTCTGGCACTAGACCCTGCAAAGGTGCTTGACTGGGAGTATTGGACTTTTCTCTTTCACTCACTGCGTCATTTTGGTTTTAGGTACAGATTCATTACAATGATTCAAGCCAACTATGCACACCCCTTCTCTAGAGTCTTTATTAACAGGATTGTTTCGGACTACTTCCCTCTACAAGGCGGTACGCAGCAGGGTTGCATCCTTTACTCACTTTTGTTTGCCCTCATTATTGAGCCTCTGGCAGCCAGAATATGGACTGCTCTACTTAATCAGGAAATACCTTTTGGGTCGGTCAATCATAAACTCTCACTATTCACAGACGACGTCCTCTTGGCTCTTACTTCCCCCATACATCTCTGCCAGCTCTGCAGGTGGAACTCTGGGAATATGAGCCTGTGGCAGGGGTCAAGGTCAATCTTCCTAAATCCTTTTTACTCAACCTGACAGACCCTGCTAGGGAGATGGAGGGGCTGGCATCCTCCATACCCTTTCACTAGGTTCAGAAGGAACTCACGCACTCCAGCATTAAAATCACACCAAAAGTGGAGGACCTTTATAAGGCTAACTAGCCCCCACTTTTATTGCAACTGCAAAAAGACCTCAAGAAAAGGGTCCGCGCTATCTAACCTGGCTAGGTCGTATTAATGCTATAAAGATGACTACACTGCCATAAATGTTATATCTCTGCCAGGGTCCCCTGATTGACGTAGACCAGACATTTTTCTCTTGCCTACGCTCCATGCTTACAGATTTCATCTGGCAGAAGCGTAGAGCCAGATTACCACGTAAAATTCAAACTATTCCCAAAATGGCAGGAGGATTAGCCCTCCCAATCTTCCCCTTCAACTACAAGGTGGCACAACTCTGAGAAATCACGGAGTGGTCTATGAGCAAATCAGACAAAACTGGTTACACGTGTATAGGGCTCTAACAGGGAGAATGATTTGGGATGTACCGTGGAAACCTAAGCCAATAGCTCCCCAATGCCTATTTAAGTACCCCGACTAGAACTACGCTGAAAGCCTGAGATGAGGCAACCCACTGATATGGCTTAAGGACCTTTCCCTCACCCTACTCCCCTATCCTCTACAACAACACTTTCTCGCTAGCACTAGCCCCTGGACCATTTGACCTGTGGTGGAAGGGGGGATGTGTCACTATCTCTGACCTTTTCCATCGATGGGACATCCTCATGTACGACAACTGTTGTCATGCATTCAGTCTACCAGCTACAAAACTGTACCACTACACCCAATTAAAACACTGGGTAATGCAACCTCAGATCTGACGGCAGTCACAAGGGACTTGATCTCTATAGAGAAATGTGTACATAGCCAAGGGGTTCCCGGTGTTGTATCTCGTTTCTTCATTCTCTCTTGGTCTCTACAGCCAACACTCTTGTTCCTTAACATAGGGGGCTCTAGCACCATATCTTGGGGATTCCCTTTGCCGTAGAGCAGTGGCGGGTACTATGAAGTGACATCCCTAGGTTTAACTGTTCGATGGGTCTTAGAAACGCCTATTATAAAATACATTATAAATGGTACTTACACCCCGCCAAACTACACACAATATTCCCAGACTCATCAGATAGATGCTGGAGGGGCTGCACACTCTTGGGTGACTTCCATTACATCTGGTGGGGATGCTCCACGATTAGGCCTTACTGGAATTACATTTTGGAACAGATGAGAGAGATCCTAGGATACCCCTGCTTCATACACCAGACTTTGTACTTCTGAGGCTACACGACCCCTCTTTTAAGCACCAAACAGTGGGAGACAGATCTAGATTATGGTTTATTTTGGGCACAGTTAAGATGGCTCTGGCAGCAGCCTGGAAGAAACCTACAGCCGCCTCCGCGTCCCAATGACATGCTCACCTTTGGCACGGTCTCACCATGGAACATATGATGGTTATATTCATGGACTTCCAAAAATGTTTTGATTATGTATTGGGACCTCTGGTGAGGTTCTTGTCTGTTGGTTTTCTCCTAATCTCCTGCCCCACATGCACAAAGGCACTCTACCTCTTCAGACCTGAATCCTCACACTCTATGTAACAACTCTGACCAGGATCCTCTGGCTGCTTTGAGTAGACAGTCCGCAGCACCTACTCCTACCTGCGACATGTTAGTCGACACTTTTGCTGCTCTGTACATTCAAGTAATCAAATTATTTGTTTTCCCTGATCTAGGCATGTTGAGGGGGTTATATTGAGCTTTCACCTAGTCCTTTGTAATGCACCACATGACACTTCTGTACAAAGAATTCTCATTCACTTTGTACTATGTAGGGAGCCACTCTGTGTGACACTGTACTGGCTCTTGGTATTTATGGTTTGTATGTGCTCTCCTACTATGTCATGTTGTATTGCTTACTTTCTAAGTAATAAAGAATGTTTAGTAAAAAAAGAAATAGCTTTCTAGTGACCAACTGAAATTTAGTACGAAACAATCTAATAAAAAAATGATTTTGAATACAGGTTTGGGACACTGAAAGAAAATAGCCAGCATACAAAGTCCATCCTGAAATGGGATAGAATGTAGAGAAGGACTCAAATGGAAAGCATACGAGTTCTGTGGTTTAGTTAACCAAATGATCATCAGAAAAAAATAAAAGTGTGTGAGAATAGCCTGAATCTTTCAGTGTCCTGGGATCTTCCATCAATACCCCAACTCTGGTCCATTTCTAAGGAGCGCAGGGAACTTTGACCAAGTTGGTAATTATATGTTACACTAAAGCCCCCGTCAGCACACCAACTTAATATTTGCTGTAGTTGCTGGGTTTCCCAATGAGTCAAAACATAAAACCTTGAGAAAGCCCCTACTTTTTGTATTTGCAGACTTTTGAAGAAAATTAAGGGGTCATTTAGAGGCTGGTGGATGTGTAGTAGTCTAAAAAACATGGCTGATGCCCCTTCCACCAAAATCGCTGTTCCCCCACCATGCAAAGTGGTGTGGGAACCATAGGGTTCCTGCCGGTGATGTTTCATATGGTTCTATCTGCTTTGCAGTCTTTTGTAAAAGAAAAGGGTTATTTAGAGGTTGGCTGATGTGGACTAATCTGCAAAACATGGCAGATACCCCTTCCACCAAAATCGCTGTCCCCCCACTATATAAAATGGTGTGGGGACCACAGGGTTTCTGCCACTGTTATTTCATATAGTTCTACCCACAGAACCATGTATGAAGTGGTCTGTTGGCCACTGGATCCCCAGGACACAATGACTGATGTCCCAACTGTTTTAGGGAGGGTTGACCATGGATTTTTCCATGTGAAGCGTAGTAGTCCAAGGAAGGAAAATCTGAAAGTATTCCTGATACTCAGGGACAAAATACACTATCCATAAGAACAACTATCTTTTGTTTTCACTTTAGAGGTTTGTTTGCATAATCTAGTTTTTTACAGGTTTAAGTTAGGGAGCTTCCGGGGGAGGGAGGGTCAGTTCACCAAGGCCTACTGCAAGGTAAGCATCGCACCAAATGGAAGGAGGGAAGTTCATGACCAAGCAACAAGGTCCTGATGAAGGGTGGAGGGATGTACTTGGAGGGGGCCAAATTGGTTGGATAGCTTGATGGGCACATAGGTGGGTAAGTGGGTGTGGGGTGACCTGAGAACCCTGACGGGGTTCGGGTCGAGTGTGTTAATGGGGATAAAACAGTTTCTTGCAGGGGAGTGTTAAATTCAGGGTGGAGTGTGTGTTGGCAGTTTGGCAGAGTCTTGGTGCTGCTGTAGGGCTCTGAATTTCAGATCCTGTTGTTAGAGTCGGGGATCTCTGGTTGGCGCAAGGTTGCCCTTGTGTCAAGCAGGAACCCTCTCCTCCACGTCAGGGCGCAGGATAACCCCTCGCGAATGACCCTTGCTCACCCTCTAGGTGCGTGGCGTGAGCAGCCAAGGCGATTCCTCAGGCGTTGTTGGTTAAGCACTTACAATCATACACACAGTAAATACATCAATCCCCCCAGAAACGGACACCAGACTTGGATATATATAAAAATACGATTCTTTATGTAAAAATAAGGTATATATATCTCAGCAGACTTATCACAAGACCAATAACGTTTTCGCTATGCCATCAGGTTGTAAAGCGGGCAAATGTTCGTTGTTCGTAGCTTCAAATGGAGACCTTGTAGTTCTCTTGCAAATGTTACTTGTGGTTCCAGTACTCACAGAGATCGACTCCTGCGAACGGGGAAATAAGGCGTTGCGGGCCCCGAGCCCGATGCTGGAACTTCTTTCGTGATGTGGAGAGTCAGCACAGGTCGGTGCGACTCTCAGCTTGGGAAGTGCTCTTGGGTCCTCAATCAGCAAGTGTGGGCAAGTAGGCAGGCGCGGCCCGCGACCCTTTAGCACGGCGGTGCAGGAGGGGTCTCCACAGCTGGGGCGGCGCGGCCTGAGATGTCCGGGGATAGCGAAGCGGGGTCGCAGGGCACGGTCAGTGCAGCTGGATGACCCGGCGTAGATCACAGTCGTCGGACGGCTTCCGGCGGGAGGGGTGATAGCGCGGTCAGCGCGCTCCAGTAGCAGGCGGTGACAGGGATGCAGGCGGCCTGGCCCGGGAACAGAGAGCGGCTCGGGACGGAGCGGGGCTCTCACGGGTTGGAGGCAGGCGAGCTTCTGAGTGTCACGGCCCTAGGAGGGGCGATGAGGGGCGCAGTCTCTTTTCCAGCGGGATGCCCACACGGCTCGAATTGGAGGATGAGCAAGAAGCACAGAGAACCCACTGGTCCTGGGGTTCAGTTCAGGGGGCAAGCTCAGATCAAGCCCTTGGAGAATGTTCAAGCACAAAGTAGCAAAGTCTTTTCAGTAAGTCCCTTCCCCTCCTTTCTCAGCAAGGCAAGCAGCAGGCCAGCTCCTCCGGCGTCTTCTTCTCCTTCTAGTCGGGCAGAGGTTCTTTGTGGTAAACAGGATTCTGATTTCTTAGGAGCCAGGCTCCTACTTTTATACCATGATTCTTTTGTTCTTTAGCGCCAGGGGGCCTAGGCCTGGCTCAGTCCAGTTCTGGAGCACTTTGTTATGGTGACTCTGCTCTTTCCTTTCAGCAGCAGGGCAGAGACATCAGCCGCCCCACAGGGGGCGGCGCCGGCTTTGTGGTGGCAGCGCACAGGGCTATTCAAGAGTCAAGGTGTACTCCTCCCACCCATCCAGGCGTCACCTCTCTACCCACCACCTGGCAGCCAACCTGTCTCTGGGGGATCCCCCCCACCCTGCTCCTACTGTTGCCAGGCAGAACACACACACACAGCAGAGGCGGACTGAGATGGTCAGGTCAGTAAATACTAACTTTCTAAAAGTAGTATTTACAAACCCAGGATATTAAAATAAACTTGACTACAAGAAGTATTTTATTATTCTGAGTTCAGGCATACTAAACTTGACACTCTACCATGCTCTCTGAGTCCACTGGGGTCACAGCGTTGGCGTGATCCCGGCAGCCCATTCTGGCCTATGGAGAGCAGGTAGCCTTCAATAGTGAAGAACGAAAATGGCTGTAATTCACTACTAAGACATGCCACACACATCAGGGCATGTCCTACCTTATGCCTACAATGCACCCTGCCCTTGGGCCTACCAGAGGGGTGGCTAATATGTAGGTAAGGGAAGGTTTAGGGACTGGCAAGTGGGGGCACTTGCGCAGTCCGCGTGACGGTCCCAGACCGCGCACAGGGTCGGCGGTGGCAGACCCTAGACACATTTTTACACGGCCGCTTTCGTGGGTGGCGCAACCAGCGCTGCAAGCCCACCAGCAGCATTGGCATTCACAAGCCCTGGCACCCCTGGTGCACTTTACTGGGGACTGACAGTGAATCCAATAAACCAATCAGGGACATCAATTACAGGTACACTTTACCTCGGGAGCACTTGCACTGCGGCACGGATTAGCCGTGGCGCAGTGCCCTGAGCGGACAACACCAGCAAAACAATCGAGGCACACCATCAAAAAGTGGAAGGGAAACTCACGCCAAGGTGCCAGGTCTAACACGTGTCCCCTCCAGCTGAAATGTGGGGAAAACTACCCTTGCCCAGGGGGTTCCTCGTCACTAAGGCGGAAATACCTGGACAGACCGTCAGCGTTGGCGTGATCTGTACCAGGACGGTGTTCCACCGTAAAGTCCATACCCTGTAGGGAGATGGACCACCTCAACAGCTTCGGGTTTTCACCCCTCATTTGCATCAACCATCTGAGGGGCCTGTGGTCCGTCTGAACCCGGAAGTGAGACCCAAACAAGTAGGGTCTTAGCTTCTTCAGCGCCCAGACCACAGCAAATGCTTCTCGCTCAATTGCACTCCACCTACTTTCCCGTGGAAGTAACCTCCTACTGATGAAGGCTACGGGTTGGTCCCAGCCCTCCTCAGTCATCTGTGAGAGAACAGCCCCTACACCATGCTCTGAAGCGTCTGTCTGTACTAGGAATTCCTTGGAGAAGTCAGGGGCCAAGAGCACGGGCGCCGTGCACATGGCAGTCTTCAGGGTGTCGAAAGCTTTCTGACAGGTGTCAGTCCAAATCACGTTCCTGGGCTGCTTCTTGGAAGTCAGCTCTGTCAAGGGGGCAACGATCGTTCCATAGCCCTTGACAAACCTCCTGTAGTACCCAGTGAGCCTCAGGAAGGCCCTCACTGCGGTCTGCGTCTTGGGGGGTTCCCAAGCCAGAATGGTCTCGATTTTGGGTTGCAAGGGTGCCACCTTGCCACTCCCCACTTGGTGTCCCAAGTACACCACGGAACCCTGCCCGATCTGGCACTTGCTTGCCTTGATCATGAGGCCTGCTCGGCGCAGCACCATCAACACTTCCCAGAGGTGGCGCAGGTGTTCAGGCCAGGTGGCACTGAACACTGCGATGTCATCCAGGTAGGCGGCACTGAACGCATCCAGCCCAACCAGTACCTGGTTGACCAGCCTCTGAAAGGTGGCAGGGGCATTCTTCATTCCAAATGGCATGACTCGGAACTGGAAGTGCCCATCTGGAGTAGAGAATGCTGACCTCTCTTTGGCCCCATCGGTCAAGGCGATCTGCCAGTACCCAGACGTTAAATCAAACGTGCTGAGGAACCGGGCAGCCCCCAGCCGATCAATGAGCTCATCAGCTCTGGGGATGGGGTGCGCGTCAGTCTTCGTTACTGAATTGAGTCCTCTGTAGTCCACACAGAACCGGAGTTCAGGTGTGGCTCCCGGCGCAGCAGCTTTGGGGACCAAGACCACGGGGCTGGACCAAGGACTGCTGGAGGACTCAACCACCCCTAGCGCAAGCATTTTGGAGACCTTCTCCTTAATGCAAGCTCTGACCCTGTCAGTTACCCTGTAAGCCTTGTGCTTCACAGGTAAGCTGTCTCCTGTGTCCACATCATGGACGCACCAATCTGTGACACCAGGAACCAGGGAGAATCGGTCGGAAAACTGTCCCAGCAAGTGGCGGCAATCTTCCTGCTGTTCGGGCGTCAGGGTGGGTGAGAGGTTAACTCCATCCACTGACCCATCTTTCTCAGAGGCCACTAAGAGGTCAGGAAGAGGCTCGGTCTCCTCTTCCATTCCATCATCAGTGGCCAGCAGCATGCCCACTTCGGTCCTCTCTAAGTGGGGCTTAAGGCGGTTAACATGTAGGACCCTCAAAGGGTTCCTGGGAGTCTGCATGTCCACCAAGTAGGTGATAGGACTTTTGCGCTCCACAACCTCAAATGGACCTGTCCACTTATCCTGAAGTGCACAAGGCTCCACTGGGGCCAAGACCCACACCTTTTGTCCAGGTTGAAGCTCTACCAGAGTGGCATTCCGGTCGTACCACCGCTTCATCTCCTCCTGGCTGGCTTCCAGATTTGCCTCAGCAAGTTGCCTGAAACGCCGAGTCTGGTTTCGGAAGGCCAGCATGTAACTATATACATTCTGGGGAGGTTTCCTGGGAGATTGCTCCCAGCCTTCCTTTACCAAACTCAGAGGTCCTCTTACCGGGTGACCATACAGAAGCTCAAAGGGGCTGAATCCTAGAGACTTCTGTGGCACCTCTCGGTAAGCGAAGAGCAGGCATGGCAAGAGGACGTCCCACTTACGCCTCATTGGACCGTCCAGGCCCATGATCATGCCTTTGAGGGTTCGGTTGAATCTCTCAACCAACCCATTTCCTTGGGGATGGTAAGGAGTGGTGAACTTGTAAGTCACCCCACACTCCTTCCACAGGGATTTCATATATGTGGATATGAAATTGGTCCCCCTGTCGCTCACCACCTCTAGAGGGAATCCCACTCGGGAGAAAATTCCCATCAGTGCCCGTCCCACCACGGGGGCCGTCACTGTCCTCAGAGGGATGGCTTCAGGGTACCGGGTGGCATGGTCCACCAAGACCAGGATGAACCTGTTGCCCAGGGCTGTCTTGGGGTCCAGAGGCCCCACAATATCAATACCCACTCGTTGGAATGGCGTACCGACCACAGGGAAAGGTTGCAGAGGAGCCTTATGCTTCCCTCCGCTCTTACCACTTGCCTGGCAAGTCTGACAGGTTCTGCAGTAGGAATCTGAATTCTTATGCATTTGGGGCCAGTAAAAGTGGGTGACAAGCCTGTCATAGGTCTTGTCCATCCCCAAATGTCCTGCTAAAGGCACATCGTGAGCCAGCCCCAGTAGGAAGGTTCTGAACTTCTGGGGTACCACCAGCACACGGGCTGACCCAGGTTCAGCAGCCTTAGGCTCGGAATACAGGAGGTCACTCTCCCAGTACACGTAGTGTGTTTTGGCCTGAACACCGTTGGCCTGGTCTGCAGCCTGTTGCCGCATACCCACGAGAGAAGGGCATTCTTTCTGCTCCCTGCAGAACTCCTCCCTGGAGGGACCTCCTTCTTGCTGCCAATGGGTCAGCTCAGGCAAGTCTCCCAGTTCGGCGATCTGTTCCCCGGTAGGCTCCAGAGCATCCCCCTCCGGGTCTGCTTCCTCCTGGGCCGTGGGAACTTCGGGGGCCGGTTTCCCGCGCCTCCTGCGCCTTCTCCCTAAGGCCGGTTCCTGGACCTCTCCCTCAGGCTCCAGGACCCTCTCAACACCCCTACTGGCTGCCATGGACCGGGTGGTCACGCACGCCCAGTCGGGTAGACCCACCATCCTCAGATGCGTGGTCTTCTCCACCTTTTCCCAAGGGGAACTCTCCAGGTCGTTCCCTAGCAGACAGTCTACAGGCATGTCAGTTCTCACAGCGACTTGTAGAGTACCAGAGACCTCCCCCCACTCAAAGGGAACTTGAGCCATTGGACAACGACTCTCTACGTTGTCAGCATTGACAACCCTACAGTAGGCATTGGGTACAATTTGCTCTTGAGACACCAGGTGTTGCCTCACCGAGGTCACGCTGGCTCCTGTATCTCTAAGAGCCTCAACCTTCTTTCCATTGATGGTCACCACCTGCCCATATTTCTTAGTGTTAGAGGGCAGGTAGGTTACAGGGACCATCTCACTGTCTCCTAGCGAGACTAGGGTCATCTGCCCGGGACCCCCACCCTCCTGGACTGCTACCTCCTCCCCAAAGTTAACACTAGCTACTTGCCGGGGTGGAGCACCAGTGGGTGCGGTCTTACCAAACAGGCGACACTTAGGATCAGAGGCAATGTGACCCGGGTCACCACACCTATAATAATTGAAGGGCCCCTTCGGAACAGGTCTACCTGTCGGGGCCCCGCTCTGCTGCGGGGTTGGGGGAGGCTGAGAACCCTTCTGCTGGTTCCCTTGGGAATTACTTTGGGGGCCTTTTTGGAACCCCTTCTGTTTACCCTTGTCCCCCCCACTCTTCTGCTGGGGACCCTGCCCACCTTTGGCGGAGTCTCCCACTTGACCCTTGTGGACCCTGGTGCTGAGCCAGCGGTCCGCCTCCTCAGCAAGCTTCCTCGGGTTGGACAGCTTGCTATCTATCAGGTGCTGGCGTAGCTCAGGAAAACATTGACTGGACAAGTGCTCCCATGCAATTAAATCAAGCAGCCCTTGATAATCATTCACTTTGCTACCCTTCACCCAACCATCCAGCGCTCTGCAGAAAAAGGTCACATACTCCACATACGTACTCTCAGGGATCTTCTTGGTCTCCCTGAACCTCTGTCTATATAGCTCAGGAGTTAACCCATACCTGGTCATTAAAGCTTCCTTCATATGGGGGTATGAGGTCTGGACTTCTAAGGGCAAATCTAACAGTGTGTCCCGCCCTTCCGCAAGGAACCTTCCCCACAACCCCGCTCCCCAGTCTTTCTCAGGGACCCGGTGTGAGGACATGGCCACCTCGTAGGCTCTAAACCACTGCCCTATGTCATCCTTTCTAAAATACTCCTTTACTACATCTTTGGGGATGTACACCTTGGACTCTACCTGCGCTGGTGGAGTGCTGCCACCAGAAGGAGCGGTGTCCAAACTCTTCGCCTTCAGCTCCAACTCCTTCAATCTTATATCATGATCCATTTGGCGTTGTTGTGCCTCCAGGGCCAACTTCTGCTTTTCCATTTCCATTTGTCCTGCCAACTTTGCCATCTCCATTGCATGCGCCCTGTCGGCTGCCCTGTCTGCCAGCTCCTCTGGCGACCGGACTCTGCTGGGTTCCTCAAGGTTGTCGGGTGGAACGATGTCCCCCGCATTCCGTGGGTCTCGTGACTCCCTCCAGGCTCTTAGCGCCTTGGCGTACTGGGTTCTCCTCTTGAATCCAGCATGGGGAACTCGGAATTTTACACTGTAGCCTTTCAATTGCTCTATCGTGTAGCCTTCCAGTCTCTCCCAATCCACCTCATCTATTCCAGAAATCACGGAGAGCGCTCTTCCAGCAGAGAGTGAGCCAGGCATGGTTGCAGTAATGGCAGATGTCTCAACAAAGTTCAACAATTAAAAACCTGTGGCTGCGTTATTTGGTCTGCCCTCACTATCTGGTGATTAATAATTCACTGTATGCAAATTACAAGTGCAAATCCGAAATCCCAACCGCTGCCAACAATGTTAGAGTCGGGGATCTCTGGTTGGCGCAAGGTTGCCCTTGTGTCAAGCAGGAACCCTCTCCTCCACGTCAGGGCGCAGGATAACCCCTCGCGAATGACCCTTGCTCACCCTCTAGGTGCGTGGCGTGAGCAGCCAAGGCGATTCCTCAGGCGTTGTTGGTTAAGCACTTACAATCATACACACAGTAAATACATCAATCCCCCCAGAAACGGACACCAGACTTGGATATATATAAAAATACGATTCTTTATGTAAAAATAAGGTATATATATCTCAGCAGACTTATCACAAGACCAATAACGTTTTCGCTATGCCACCAGGTTGTAAAGCGGGCAAATGTTCGTTGTTCGTAGCTTCAAATGGAGACCTTGTAGTTCTCTTGCAAATGTTACTTGTGGTTCCAGTACTCACAGAGATCGACTCCTGCGAACGGGGAAATAAGGCGTTGCGGGCCCCGAGCCCGATGCTGGAACTTCTTTCGTGATGTGGAGAGTCAGCACAGGTCGGTGCGACTCTCAGCTTGGGAAGTGCTCTTGGGTCCTCAATCAGCAAGTGTGGGCAAGTAGGCAGGCGCGGCCCGCGACCCTTTAGCACGGCGGTGCAGGAGGGGTCTCCACAGCTGGGGCGGCGCGGCCTGAGATGTCCGGGGATAGCGAAGCGGGGTCGCAGGGCACGGTCAGTGCAGCTGGATGACCCGGCGTAGATCACAGTCGTCGGACGGCTTCCGGCGGGAGGGGTGATAGCGCGGTCAGCGCGCTCCAGTAGCAGGCGGTGACAGGGATGCAGGCGGCCTGGCCCGGGAACAGAGAGCGGCTCGGGACGGAGCGGGGCTCTCACGGGTTGGAGGCAGGCGAGCTTCTGAGTGTCACGGCCCTAGGAGGGGCGATGAGGGGCGCAGTCTCTTTTCCAGCGGGATGCCCACACGGCTCGAATTGGAGGATGAGCAAGAAGCACAGAGAACCCACTGGTCCTGGGGTTCAGTTCAGGGGGCAAGCTCAGATCAAGCCCTTGGAGAATGTTCAAGCACAAAGTAGCAAAGTCTTTTCAGTAAGTCTCTTCCCCTCCTTTCTCAGCAAGGCAAGCAGCAGGCCAGCTCCTCCGGCGTCTTCTTCTCCTTCTAGTCGGGCAGAGGTTCTTTGTGGTAAACAGGATTCTGATTTCTTAGGAGCCAGGCTCCTACTTTTATACCATGATTCTTTTGTTCTTTAGCGCCAGGGGGCCTAGGCCTGGCTCAGTCCAGTTCTGGAGCACTTTGTTATGGTGACTCTGCTCTTTCCTTTCAGCAGCAGGGCAGAGACATCAGCCGCCCCACAGGGGGCGGCGCCGGCTTTCTGGTGGCAGCGCACAGGGCTATTCAAGAGTCAAGGTGTACTCCTCCCACCCATCCAGGCGTCACCTCTCTACCCACCACCTGGCAGCCAACCTGTCTCTGAGGGATCCCCCCCACCCTGCTCCTACTGTTGCCAGGCAGAACACACACACACAGCAGAGGCGGACTGAGATGGTCAGGTCAGTAAATACTAACTTTCTAAAAGTAGTATTTACAAACCCAGGATATTAAAATAAACTTGACTACAAGAAGTATTTTATTATTCTGAGTTCAGGCATACTAAACTTGACACTCTACCATGCTCTCTGAGTCCACTGGAGTCACAGCGTTGGCGTGATCCCGGCAGCCCATTCTGGCCTATGGAGAGCAGGTAGCCTTCAATAGTGAAGAACGAAAATGGCTGTAATTCACTACTAAGACATGCCACACACATCAGGGCATGTCCTACCTTATGCCTACAATGCACCCTGCCCTTGGGCCTACCAGAGGGGTGGCTAATATGTAGGTAAGGGAAGGTTTAGGGACTGGCAAGTGGGGGCACTTGCGCAGTCCGCGTGACGGTCCCAGACCGCGCACAGGGTCGGCGGTGGCAGACCCTAGACACATTTTTACACGGCCGCTTTCGTGGGTGGCGCAACCAGCGCTGCAAGCCCACCAGCAGCATTGGCATTCACAAGCCCTGGCACCCCTGGTGCACTTTACTGGGGACTGACAGTGAATCCAATAAACCAATCAGGGACATCAATTACAGGTACACTTTACCTCGGGAGCACTTGCACTGCGGCACGGATTAGCCGTGGCGCAGTGCCCTGAGCGGACAACACCAGCAAAACAATCGAGGCACACCATCAAAAAGTGGAAGGGAAACTCACGCCAAGGTGCCAGGTCTAACACCTGTTATTTCAAGTGGGATTGTAGGGAGGATATTTTTTGTTAATGTAAATGGGTTAGATAACCCTTGTAAATGTCAAGCTTTTTTGGAGTGGCTTATGGAGCAAAGGGCCTCCTTGGTCTTACTGCAGGAGATGCACATTAAGAAAGCTAAATTGTCATCAGTCAACTTGTCTACTTTTTAATTACTTTACTAGTCACTCCTACGAGCATCACATCATGGGGTTGCGATATTGGCTAGTAAGGGATTTAAGGTTCACTTGGGGCAGGTGGTGGCGTACCATGAGGGAATATGGGTGGTGGTGGTAATATCTATTAATGATGTGAGATACTATGGCCTCTTTTTTTGGTGCAACATCAGATGAACCTTAGCTATAGTATGAAATGTCTTTTCAATTGGCTAATCCAGGGAGACGTATAGTAATAGTAGATGATTTTAATATTCCTCAGAATTTAGAGGTAAATATCAGCAGTGTATTAATATCCCAGCGAAAACGGAAAATGGCGAAGGCAGTGTGTAGAATTAAAGAGGATTATGGTCTTGTGGATTCTTGGCAAGCTCTTTATCCACAAACAAGATGCTATACTTTTGTCTCCCCTCAGTACTGTTCAGCTTAGACAATAGATGTTTTTCTTATCCCTAAAGAGATATTGGTTCCTTCTTCCTCAAGTATACCAAACCCTTTATAAGATCATGCAGCTATAAGCATTGTTTTGGGGCCCAATAATAAAACTCCTTTGGTTTTTAGTGGGGTACTACTTGTGGACCAATCTTATACTATGCAAATGAAGGCACTGGCTTTATTGATGAAAATCAACACACTGCCTCGTCAGAGAACATCTGTGAAATGTTTAAGGCTACTATGAGGGGGAGATCACTGCCATTCAAATTTCCTCTAATAAGTTAGCAATGGCTCACGTTAGGGACTTGTTTTCAATTAGCAGAGAATGAATTGTCTTGGGTCCCTAATGGAATGAATTTAAAAAAGAAAGAGCCAGCTAAGAATAAGCTGCAAGTGTTTCTTTTGGAGGAGCAAATTATTACTGCTAGAACTCATGGGCAACAATTGTGTAAGGAGGGAGAAGTAAGTGAAAAAGTTCTAGCCTGGTGGGCTAGAGATTGACAAGTTAAAAATACCATGAATAAAATTTGAGAGCCATTAATGGGAGTCTTGGTGAGGGAAGTTAATTTTGCTGCCATTTTGCAAGCATATATGCAGCTGACCTATTGACGAAAGGTAGAAAGGTTGGGAGGTTTTGGATGGTATAATTCTTCCAAAGCTTCCAGATGATACAGCATTAAATCTTGTGCATCCAATATCACCTTTAGAAGTAGAGGCTGCTGTCCAAAACTTGACAAGACGGAAGGCACCGGAAGAGGATGGGTTCCCTGCAGAATGGTATCAGGCACTGATTATAGAAGTGACATCACCTTTTACTGCCTTGTTTAATAATATCTTGATGGGCAGATCTGTCCCACCCTCTATTCGAAAAGGGCTGCTAACGTGCTTTCTTAAAAATGATAAAGACCCACAGGATGTAAACTTGTTTCGTTCAATTACACTACTTAATTCAGACTATAACATTTTGATAAAAATGTTAGCAGCAAGATTGTCAGCAGTGTTGCCTTTGTTAATTGAGGAAGATCAAACTGAGTTTATTACTAGTTGTCAAATATATTATAATACACATTATTTAACAGAAGCAATTGACTATTTTAATATCAATAAGACTCCTGCAGTGGTCCTATTTATCGATGCAGAGAATGTTTTTAACATGGTGAAGTGTTATTACTTGTTTTTGGCTCCCGGGTGCTCTGAGTACCGGTACAGACAAAGACCCAAGTACCTGACAGAAAAAAGTCCTACTTGCTGGCCATAAAGAGAACAAGATTGACATCTACTCATGCAACATAGAGGGACTGTCAGCAAAGGTAGATGACCAGGAATTACTAATCTTCATCAGAAGACACCACATAGTCTTCTTCCAAGAGACATGGGCACAAGAGAAAATTAATCTCCCAGCATACCTATGTTAAAACAAACCAGCAATTAAAACAAAATCGTATATATGCATTATACATAACAGTGGATCTTAATATTAAAATTGAAGAAGTCAAAATTGAACACCTAAATATACAAGCAATCAAGGTCTGGCCCATTGGCCCAGTTAACGTGATAATAAACGCTTACATTCACCCCCTCAGTAGTAGAAAAAAAGAAATTATTGAAATGATATTGAGTCTCCAAATAACTCAATGTACAATGAATCCAGTTCCCCGGATTTTCTTATCAGGAGACTTTAATATGAACCTTTTTCAGGTGACGTCTAGGGATCAAATATTGGATGGTATCGATCATATCTGGCATATGCCAGCGACTGAAGCATTTAAACAATTATCTGACAGAATGGGCAAGGATGTGGTGAGTATTCTGGAGGATCATGGATTGTGAGTATTGAATGGCTGGATGGCTCTGGATATTCCAGCCCAAGCATCTCACCATTCTGCAAAATCCAAAGCAGCTATAGACTACTACTTAGTATCACTACCATTATACCAGATGGTTTCAAGCTACAAGTTGGGCAACAGGCTTGAAAGTGACCACCAGCCACAAATGATCAGCCTTAACTGAAACATCTACTTACACGATCAATTGTCCCCAGAAATAGGCCAGCTCACTGGTCTAAATTATAAAAAGTTACAATGGTCTGTAGGAAGCATAATAAAAATCGAACATCAAGCCAGAGAATTGTGGGAAGATTCATACGACACAGACCAAAACATTTTGAACCACTGGGACCAACTCACAATGCTCCTAGTGGAGAAAAACTTTGTTCAGTCAAGAGTCAGGGTATCAACAGCCAATTCATTTCCTAAGAAAATTTCAGTGCAACTCAAAACAGCCAAAAGGAAACTGAATCACACCCTGAGGGTCCTAAGAAACAAAGCATCCATTAGTGTCCAGTGTGAGTTCTTACCAAAACTAAGGACACTTAATAAAAAAGCGGTATGGGTTCAAACAAAAGCTGGATTAGATCAGTACTGGTGTAAAATTCATTATGCAGCTAAACGTAAAGATGCAAGAGAGTTTTGGAGATTGGTAAACAAATCCATGGGTAGGAAATTTCAACAAGCAATGTCAGATATATCTGAAGAGGCTTGGGAAAAGCACTTGGGTGCTACGTCAGGTGGCACAAATACTGTAACAAGAATGTATCTGAAGAAGGAATGGGTGATAATACAAGGGAATTTTTGCTGATAGAGATCCATAATACAACTGTGAAGAAAATTATTAGTACCAGTCACCGGGATGCTGCCCAGGGGCCAAACGGCCCCCACCAAGCACTTTACAAGGAAAATCTGCAATATTGGGCAAAGAAACTGACAATAATATTTAATCATATTCTGGTGAGCGCAGAAATTCCAGATAAATGGAGGGGCTCAATTCTGGCCCGATCTATAAAGCTGGTCAAAGCCACGGTCCCTGCCAATTATAGGCTAATAGCCATAATGGATTGTGAGGCTAAGTTTTTTGCTAAATGCCTGCTGGCCGAACTAACATCTTGGGTGGCTTCCAAAGATCCGTTGCCAAGAAATCAGACTGGGTTTATTAAAGGTATGGGTACTATTATTAATACTCAAATGTTAGCACTTTCAATTGAATTGGCAAGGCACCGCTCATTGAATCTTCATTTGTGTTTTATTGATTTTTGCTCTGCCTTTGACATGGTGCAAAGGAATATTCTTTGGGATAAGTTATCGAAATTGGGAATATCACCTAAACTCCGGAGAGCGATCCAACTGCTGTATACAAATACCTGGACGAGAGTAAGGTTGGGCCAGGGAACAACAGTTTCAAAAAAAATATTAACAACGAATGGTTTGAAACAAGGTTGTGTCTTGGCTCCACTCTTGTTCAATCTTTATCTTGCTGAAATCTCTTTAGGTTTGAATAGCATTAACTCACACTCTCCGTTGGTGGCTGGCTTCAAGGTCTCCCACTTATTGTACCTGATGATATTGCGCAACTGTGCTATACAAAGGTGGGTCCGCAGCATTTAATTAGTGAAACTGCTCTTTATGCCTCGTCCCATGAGTTAAAGGTCAACTTAAAGACGACAAAAATCATGTCAGTGTCAAGGGGTATAGCAGCACGACCAACACTGAGCATAGAAGGGACCATGTTGGAGTCAGTTTTAGTATACAAATACTTGGATGTCATATTAGATATTGCGCAACTGAGCTATACAAAGGTGGGTCTGCAGCAGTTAATTAGTGAAACTGCTCTTTATGCCTCGTCCCATGAGTTAAAGGTCAACATAAAGATGACAAAAACCATGTCAGTGTCAAGGGGTATAGCAGCACGACCAACACTGAGCATAGAAGGGACCATGTTGGAGTCAGTTTTAGAATACAAATACTTGGGCATCATATTAGATGCAAGGGGTTCATTTAAGAAACAGTGTCCGTCACTAGAGAGAATGAACAATTCATTAACTGCAGCATTCTCTATCCTCTGGAACAGTTTAAGAGGGTTTTCCCTCAAGCTACTATTACAAGTTATGTCAGTTAAAATGTTCCATCTCTGACATACGGAGTAGAGATCTTAAGAGGGAAGGCGGATAACATCATAGATAAGCTCTTGACAGGAACCTATTGTCGCCTGTTTAACCTCCCTCAGCAGGCATCACCATCACTAAGTCGATTAGAGTGCGGGCTCAAAAGACAGAACTTAAACAGCCTAGGGCATACTTGAAATTCTGCCACAAACTTAGAAGGGATAATAATTCTACACTTATGACAGTGGTCTGGGAGGCCTATAAGTGACTGTAAACACACTCAGGCCCATGAATACTTTAAATTGGCATTAGCTACAGTTAAGGCAGAACAATTATGGGCTTTACCCCTCTCTCAGGCAGCATTTAATAAAGTCATCAACAAGTGCAGTAAAAAACAATCTTCTCTTAGGGACAGAGTGGCGTTGGCGAAGATATCCCATGTGTGGACAATAATTGCATCATAAGGCAAGCTAAAACCACAGAATTATTTAGGGGATCTGAACGGTCTAAGTGCTAAACTACATTTTTTGAGATTCTGAAAATGACAGAACTGCCCTTACTTTAAAACTAGCGGACTATAGAGTCACAGCTAGGGGTTGGACGGTAACATACGTGATTGAGGCACACAAGTCATACAGACAGAGGTATTCTATTCATGGGTTAAATTCCCACAAGCAGATGCACATTCACATACATTTCATTCTTACAGTGAAGATGAAACACCAAATGAATACTGTCCATATGAGGACATTGAAATTCCGCTCACCCACCAGGAGCACATAAACTGGTTTAAAGGCACCCTCCCATGCACAAAAGAAAAAGTGAAACCTTTCTGCGACCTAATAAGACCTGACTTTTCAGTTAGGCATTAGACACAGGAACACACAGCTATCCTTTGTTCCCTACAAGCTGACATGATAGCTTCAAAACATCTACACATATGTGTAAACACCACAAATTTGGTGATCCGTGTTATAGCGGGTCAATCTGGGTATACTTGCCTAACCTTCAATGAAGGTGAAACAGTACCCATAGCATACAAATCACACTTGTATACAAACGCTGAAACGTGTTTTGCTTCTACATAAAAAATTCTGACAGCAGTACAGACTGCTGTAGTGAGAGACAGAGCACTGGCTCAGGGGAAGCGAATAATTGTGGTAACTCCAGTACCAGCCTTAGAGTCTGTCACAAAGGCAAGCGTTTCAAATGCTAAAGCTTTACATCCAAGATCGATACAATGGGCCAATTCTCTCACTGCAACAGACGTAGATTATAAATGTGACTGTAACTAAAAACACAAGCATTCCTGCAATACGAACAAGAATATCCTCTCCCGAATTAAATAATGCCTCTAGATCAGTATGAATACATTATTTACACTGACAGATCTGCTCAGCCGGCCGTAGGAAGTAAACAGCAATACAGCGCTGTGTGTGCGATTGTGAAGGGTCATATGCAGGAAGGCAAGTTCTATCCTAGCAGTACGAAGACACAGTCTCTAGGAGACTGAACGGCACAGCTGGCAGAACTAAGAGCACTGTTACTGGTACTAATAAACATGGATTGAGAATTCCCCACACTGATTCTGTGTGATTCTTTTTACTGTGTCCAGTCATACAATGAATATCTTCACTACTGGGGTCACAACGGGTTTAAAGACTGAAAAGGTGGCACAATTAAGCATAGAATGCTCTGGGAACAGGTAACTGAGTTGAAAAACGAACTACCAAGATCTCACGTGATGCACATGCTGAGTCTTCAATGTGATGATGTTCACGTTGGAGGATATTCATTGGCTGATGAAGCCTCAAAGGGAGAAGTACGAACTGCTGCCGTAGCAGCAATCACTCGTTCCAAAATGAGAATAGACAGACAGATAATGGTAGCTGTCATTGTTTCATGCAAAAACAGCACAGCCTTACCAAAAGGCTTTTCACTCAAGTACTCCTACAAGTTAAATTCAAATAACATTCTGTATGCTCAGATTCCAAGAGTGGGGTATAGGGTAATACCAAACATGGATGGCAGTTTCGGCTTAATACTAGCTGCACACAAGGGTCTACGGTTCTGCACAACCAGGAGTTTCAGCGACCGTTTCTTTATTGAAGCAATGCTATTGGTGGCCAGGATTAACAAAACAGACAAAGACCTTTGTCTTAAAATGCGACATCTATCAGCAGATGAAGGGTTCCACCGTAGCATATCCAGAGCAGACACCATTACTAATATCAGACAGACCACTTGCATGTGTCTATTTGGACCACTGCAGCCCCCTACAATCAGATGGGGCTTATAAATACATCTTGGTGGTAGTGGATCCATGCTCAAGATTCCTATTGGTATGGCCTCAGCGCTCAACTGATGCTCGAACTTTTATAAAAGATTTGCGAGTCTTTATAGGGACATATGCAGTTGACACATTACATTCTGGCTGCAGCTCTGTGTTTAGCTCTAGGGCTTACAAGGAAACCATGGCAAGTTAGGGTGTTGCATTGCGGTACTCCTCTCCGTACCATCCAGAGGGAAATTCGGTCGTGGATAGGAAAAAACGAGACTTAAAGCAATCTTTAACGGCAAGATTATTAGGTTTGGGTGGTAGTTGGGTCAATCACTTATACAGGGTCCAAAGAGCCCTTAACAATATGCCAAGAAGTTCCCTAGGAGGTGTAACTCCTTACAAAGTCTTATTTGGGAGGAGAATGTGGGTACCTGATCCCGATTATAAAGGCACAGTAGCGGATGAAAAACCATTTGACATCAGTAAACGTTTGGCTGTTTTACAGGATCTCAATTAATTCCGTGCAGCACATAGCAATGTGCAGGTAAAACGCACCACCACTGGGGAAGTCAAATCAGTCACGGCAAGACCTGTCTGGATCCTTAAAGTTGGGGATCTGGTCAGAGAAAAGATTGTGGACAAAAAATAATTTGGGCCATCATACAGAAAACCAGTCTCTGTCTTGGCTGTCGAAGGAACAAGAACAGTACTTCTTCCGCCTCTTGCCGGCAAAAAAGAAAAGAGATCTGTCTCCATTGATCTGATCAGACCACACTATGTGGCAGATGCTGAATAGTAGGCCTTGTGGGCTCCTGGGTAGCCGATGTTCTCTTGCTACCATGCAGGAAGCTCAGACAGAAAGACTCATAACATTTGAAGAGTCAACAATACAAAGTAATGGAATATCCAAGAATGAAATGGAACTCGTTCCTCTTGAAACAGAACTTCAAAACAGAAATGAAAGACAAACATAAATTCGTCCGAACACCGATGTCTACATCAATATGCCTCTACAAGAGACGTCTGCCAGTTCAACAAAACCTGCTGAGCTGCCAAAAATAGTTCGAACTGCATCTGGCTACTTTATCGATTTTAATACCTTCTCTCTTGATCCCACTGAACCTGAGACAACGCCAGCTCCAGTTTCCCGTAAGCAACAACTTCATGATTTCTACACTTTTTTGACTTACCTAGTATTACCTTGGCTCCAGCTCTGGATAATATCTGGAATACTGTTTTTTCTATTCTGGATTGGCCTAGGGACTGTCTTTTGCTTACTCATGAATGGAAACTATCTTCCAGAACGCTCTGTAGTATCAAACGTGAAGTTGGTCCTGAAACCTCATACATATTCTCATCATGAACAAAGAGACCTGTCCTTAGTGAACATTACAGCTGTCCCAATTCCTGATTGTATAGTTTGGGACAAGGTTGATTATGATGTATTTGGTCCCACTGAACTTTTGAAAATACCACATGTATTTAAAATTTCTCCAAATGATATCAGTACCTCCAATATATTTTCTGACAATTGGGATTTTGAAACTGTAAATAATATATCGTCTGATTTAGAACAATCCACTGCATTTTCAAGCAGTGAAATGTTAGAGGATACATCTGATTATGACACTATGTACTGTTGCCATGATTATGCCCTGATTATGGTCATCACTTTTTACACAAATCCAGTATCCTATGTAAATGTTTTCACATACCACCAATGGGAACATTGCCAGACACCACCAAATGGTAGTTCGAAAATGTTTGCAGAGAAATCTTCTTATATTTCAGGGTTTAACACTTCTGACCCGACCTCATATTACTATAAGGTTGCATTTACAACTGCACAGAAAAATATGCTAACTAACACCAAACAGATTTATTCTGAATTATGGAAGGACACTGTAGACATAAAATCAGTCTGGGGTTCAAAGGAATGGCAGGTACAGGGAACAGAAGCACTATTTCGAGTGCGCCTCATCCCAAAGCAGATAATATTTCTGAATGAAACTGTGTAATAGTCTGTCTTTCTTGGACTAGCCAAGAACAAGGACTTGAACACACCTCAGATTCCCACACCATCACACATGAATTTTACATCACGTGGGTGGGATACAATAGATGACATCGTACAGTACAATTCATCAGACCCCAATTGAACGGGATTGTTAGTTTGGCCCACAGACACAAACAGATGTCAATCAAGATTCAGGGTTACAACCGAAGTATCCATAGGCCGGAAGTTATGCCTTGATTGGCTAAAATCCTCGACACTGTCCCAGGTGAAACATCACCTATCCTTAATCTCAGATGAGGTGGATCTAAGGGATTTTTTATTAGGTCCACGAAAACCACATCAAAAATGTTTCTTATATGCTGTCTTTAATGAAATCTGAAAAATCTCTCAACAAGAAGCCGTGGAGAGACTCCGTGAACTTGATAAGATTAACCTAGAAAAAGCATTAGCTGTTGTCGATAATGGTATGACTACATTAACATCCAGGATTCATTCACTGGGTAACATTGTGTCTTCTGCAATAGATATACTAGAACAGGATTTGTCCATACTACAGCACGGACAATCTCAGCTACATTCTATTATGTTGTTAAGCTGGACGCTGCAATCATTGTGCGCTGATTATGTGTCATGGCGATTTATCAACAGTACGTCCCTATTCTCTGTGTAAAATCTAACTATGAAGCAGATACAAATGACACAAAGATGAGCACAATATGGTTAATCGATGGCCATATAACATTACTGGTCACAACTTTCCAGTTTCAATATTGGCAAGAACAACAACAAGCACGTAGATATGAAGCGATGGGTAGGGAATTCATCAAGGAATCTTGGGAATTACCATACAGATTTCAATGCAGGAGTGGGGACATGGAAGTGTTTCTAAGTGGTACAAACTGCAAGGACTCTTTAAGTGGATCACTCATATGCCAGGATATCATGCTTCACGGGGCATGTAACGGTTCAGTTGCAAACTTGCTTCCAGGCATCGCATATCTTGTCACTGTAAACTCCAGGGTTACTTGTTGTACGCAAGTATTGTTTCCACCAACCCACACAGTCAGGGAGGTGCCATTATGGCCTTTGTTGAATGTTTCTTTTATACGTTTGATACTCTGAGCAGAATGAACGCCATGCGTTTTCAGAAAACCGTGCCCTTAACCTCCGCCCGAGAGACTTTTGATCACCAGGACACAACTTCCTCAGCTGAGATACTGGCACTTGTGTGAACAAACTGCCCTTTCCAGTTCACAGAAATGGTCAAATGTATCTTTAACATGTCTGATACGATGGGTATACTACACTTATTTGAGACCATAGGTTCTGGACTCTTAAGCACCTTTCAGACAATCTTCGGAGTTATTCCCAACTTCATACATTCCGTGTTTGGAAGCATTTTTGGAGGGCTTCCGCTGATCCTGTTCCTAATAGAAGGCATCCTGATTGTCATTTTTCTGCTACACAATGGACACCCCAGTCACCAAGGAGATGGAAAAAACATTTTTGGAGCACCGATTCCATGATCGCATGGTACTCCATCTGGGCACACCTCACCTTTGCAAACTGAGCGAGTGTTGGTTCCTGTCATTTAGACTGGTCTGGATTGACTGTGTTCTGCCTGCCCTAAGATGCCGGTTCTGCAGACAAGAATGCGTGTTGGATCTCTGTCTAACACTTCCATTGGTTGTGCGACCAGACGTTGATGCTTTACTGGACCTGATAATGGCCCATGTACTGCTGTGTCCTCAGCGTATTCCCATGTTGATGTCTGCATTCTTAGAGCCACCACAGGATGCTTCAGCCCCTGTTGGAACGGATACCGGCTCCTCAACAAGTTCTCAGGCCTTGGATGTCACACATGCTTCCCCAACATCGGATGTGAATAGTGCAGAAGATCATCTGTGCTCGATTGACCTGATCTGTGAGGTGTTGCAGGGATTGTCATCTGCGATGGCAAGCAACAGTGATGTTGCATCTCCTAGCCAGGACACATAAACATTTGTCTCATTGTGTGCTGGTAAAAATGTGGCAATTTTTTAAAACAACCAAAATTAGGAATTTTAAACAATAGACACTTTTGCTGAAATGCATGGCTTTCAGACACTCATAGTTGTTCTAACTATATATACGAACGTATTGTAGTAAAACTTCTACCGCTTGAAATATGATTTTAGCATTTTTTAAATATATTTTTAAACACACTAATGTTTTGGACTAATCAGTTGTTTGCGTTCAAATGCCCAGAAGTACGTCTAAATTATAGTATGTCAACTAGTCGGATGAGGAGTGGGTGTCATATTTCATATAGGTACCCCAATATAGGCTTAGGTAGTCACCTAACCTTTCATCTATATTCTCCCCTACCATTACACTACATAACGGTTCTTGGCACTGGCCTTTTACCTAGTTATGGTACTGCTTACAGGATGTGGGGTTTTCCCTGAAAAGTAGCCTCATCCAGTATATATAACGATTCTTGAAAACTCAGCAGGACTACCATCTCCTGTATAGTAACTATGTTCAAGGGTCATTCCTTCCGTCATCCTAAGTCCGACATGACAAAGCAAAGTAGAACTCCTGAGGGTACCACTTTGGGTATGCATACACCATATCTTTGCTGAGGCACAGAGAGGAGAAAAAGGACTTCCATGCTGACACAGTGCCGCAAAACTCTGAGGTTACTGCACGTAAACACTCCAGCTCCCAGACGTCTGACATCCCTTGCGGGGCGTTCATCTGGAGACCAAGACGGGGTCCCACAGTCTCTCACTTCAGGTAATGGGGTTGACTTTATCCTAGAGGGATTCTTGGCTCCACACCCACATACATGCTAGGTACACTTAGGTACATCTAGTTAGGGTCGCATTTTAGGAGTACGCATTTTATTTTAATGTATTTTTATACATGCCTGCATTCATCATTTTAGCACTTTGGTAGAAATCTACCATCCTTTTACTCTGTTGGTGCTTATAATCATTTATATCTGTTTCTGTCTAATGGTTGTTTCAGCACACCTATTTTACACTAGAATGACTCTGATTGAATAAATTCTTATTGAAAACATCCCCATCGTTTATTCTGTGTATCTCTCTGAGACAAAGTGAGCACGAGTGACTGAGCAAAAGATATCGCACTGTTTCCATGATCCCTGATGGGACAGAGTTGTCATGTTCGATAGCTGCCAATAACTATTCTCTCCTTGGTAAGAAGGGTTTCTAATGGCACTGTGAGCTAGCTGGTATACAGAGAAACATACCCATTGGGGGCGGGGGGGGGTCTGGAATCAGTCTGGACACCTATCCCACAGTCTATATTGTCTAAACGCGCAGATCCTATATAGGTTTATAGGAACTACACAACAGTCATATCACCCCCTTGATAAAATATCTTCACTGGCTTCCAGTAGAACAAAGAACAATCTTTACATCTGGCTACATCATGTGTAAAACACTCAATAACAAAATCCCCGTCTTTATTACCTCCCTAATTCAGAAGTACACCCCAAAACTGATCACTACGCTCCACCCATATGAACTACATATTAGTTCAAGAATTAGAGATTCAAGAAGAAGAGATTGGATGGCTCCAGATTCCCAGTCACCACTCCCAACCTCTGGAATTCTTTCCCCCTTGAGATCAGAACAGCCTCATACTACATGAAATTGAGGGAACTATTAAAAGCCTGGCTATTTAGACAAGCATACAACTAATGCCCTGCCCTCTGCAACTTACCCTTCTTGTCTCCACCATAGTGCCATAAAACTGTTTGGTGAATGTGCGCTCTACAAGCACCAGTAACATAACGTAACATAACATAACATAACAATGGCACCGGTTCAGGCACCTGGATTCATATTATTTGGCAAAATGCAAATGTTGAGAAAGCTATGGACTTCTTTTGGGAAAGTGTATTTAGTGAATGTGAATACTTTTTGCTTGAGCTACTCAAAACATTTAGGTGTTAAACCCGCTTCAGCTCAGCGTTGGTGGTATATATCGCTGTTGCTGGCAAGGTCAATCATCATTACAGCATTATGACAATATGCGGAACCACCAAAGTTGCAAATGTGGATCAAAAAGTTTAATAAAGTATATTTAAGGGAGCAGCTCTATGCAAAGCAAATGGGGAAAGGTAGAAACTTTGCAAAAATATGGAAATATCCCACCCCATTTATACAGGTTTGAAATAAGGCGATAAGAAGGGTAATAAATGTATGGGCGTTGGGGATATGAGGAAATGCTCTTTGAAGGAAGAAATTTTTAGCACTAGATACTTCTGAAATTGTACTGAGTATTTAGTGTTATGATCCCTATGTTGTCACTTTATTGAAAGAATTTGTTAGCATGATATTTTAGAATTTGTACTGAGTATGTAGCATTTCGATTTGTATTTTGGTATTTTAAAGAAGGAATTCTCATTGTCTTTACAATGGGCTAAACTTGCACTTTAGTACGCATATGTGCATATTTTATGTATTTAGCACTGGGCACTTTGATTTCTCCAATGGCACTATAAAGAAAGAGCTTATTGTCATATGGCAGCATTTTGATGTACATTTTGGTCTTTAATAGGAGGACATTTTAGTATTCAACATTTTCTGTAATTCCATATTAGTCTCGTTTTTGAAAGAATAACATCTGAACTGATTGAGTTGCTGTTTTGTGATGTTCAGTATTTTGCCCTGTTTGCACTTTGCACTTGCACTTTATAAATTGAATTGATGATGAATTGGATATTGTTCGCAGTAAGATGCATTCTGTGAAATGTATGTGATCCTGTAAGAAACTGCAAAAATAGAAAAAAGATATATTTTTTTAACTTTCACATGAAAGTGCAAGACACCAAATATTTAAGCGGTTTTTGGAAAGGGTGATCATGTGACAATGTATTATAAGTAGTGTTTCTGGTTTCCAGCTGAAATTGATTATAACTGATAAAATACCACTGAAGGGAATATCCGCATTTCAGTAGAAATCGTAAACCACCAGATTATGCTGCACTTTTGTTGCTTTGGTGCCCAATCAGATTTCAGTGATGGATGCTCCTGCTATGACACACTTGGTCCTTCATTAGCCATTTACAAAATTCCTTTGTGACCATCAACAAGGTCTGTGGACATCCAGGATCTACATCCATTTCATTTTTGAGAGCATGACTTACATCAAATGGCTTTAGATTACTATTTAGCTTAGTTATCATTGTGCTGGCATTCCAATAATCACAAACTCCCATAGCAATCACCCAGAAATGTACATCAAACGTCATTGTCAATGTGAACTACATAGGCAAATGCCCAAGGCATTCTTTATTCCAAGCAATCTCTTTACTATCTCACCTGCTTCTTTGTTCAGTAGCACAGTTTGCCCTCACCAAGTGCCCTGTAACTAACAAAGTGCATACTATTCCTTAATGGGATTCTTCCCTATAACTGAATAGCAGAAGATCAGGCCCCTATCAGACAGTGATGATACATTTATTAGCCCAGTCCTTTACGGTATCTCAAGACAAAGAACAGAACAGTGTGACAAGGGCCTGCAAACACAGACGACCCCCACAATATATATCTCTTAAGAACAAAATCCAGGTCAAACTTTGCCATTTGTCTGAAGAACAGAGAAGCTGCATCAAGGTCTGCCACTAACCTTTTATTCATTGCAAACAAATCTTTAAAAAGTGCAAAAATATGCCCACAAAAATACATCCGTGAGATGGGGTGAGACTGGACTGCAAGAAAGGGTTGATTGTGTGCTGAGACGTTAGACAGATGGGATTACTAACAATCATAGAAAGATAATTCAGGGGAAACATTTAGGCACAGAAAGAAAGAGCTAACAACAGGAACATTGGAAAACATTGAAAAAAAACTCCAGAATTCACAAAAAAGAGAAACTGAAAAAAGGAATTTCTAATTATACAGCATAAAATACCCTCTGTCGAGTGTTAAACAGATGCTGAAAATCGCCTGAGAGTTTTATGACCTTAAATAGAAACTTGGCATTTTGGCTCCAATCCTCTTTATGGACACAGAACTCGTTTGTTACTTGCAAAGCTCTTATTACATAAAGTACAGGGTAGTTATTTTCTACATACATCATGAAATTTCCATGCCCATTACTTGGATACACGTTTCTAGAATTCCCAAGTTATAGTTCAAGGATTGGTTTCCGTTCTAACTTATTACTGGTTGTAATTCTTTTTAAGGCAGAGAGATACTAAATGCTAGACTAATCAGAAATCAATTAATGGCTGTCCAGGAGTGCTTTGTTATTGCAGAATGAAGAATGTTGTCAGCATAATTCAGTTTCTTCTATAGTGGGTGATAGGGAAAGGGAAAACTATTAATGCTTGTATCTAGGAGTAAATTGAAGAAGATGGAAGATGACCCAACAATTCTCAGTCTTCCTCCGAGAAAAGAGAGCAATATTGTTCACCTGCCCACCTTAAACAGATGATCCTAAATTTGGGAGCTTTAACCAACCACAAGGGTGAAGCAATGGACCGATACGGATTCGCTTCAGCACAAGTTCTACACAGTGTATAATGGGCAACAGGTCAAAGCTGATTGATGGCAGGCTCAAGGCTGTGGTCAGTAGTCCCCCACTGGCAATCGTATAACAGGGCCTACTCTGATTTATTGTGATGTACGTGCAATAGTTTTTGATGTTTGGATTCTGTCCTTAGAAAACCTTCTACAATACTTTAGCTGTAATTCTCACACAGTTTCTACACTGACATGAGTAATTATTACATTTTCGCTACCTTTAGCAACAAAATATAGCTGTCTAAAATGTCATTCCTGTATTATTAGACCAACAGTGATGAAAATGTATTATTGCCATTAATTGTTTTGTTATCATATCAGGCAAAACATTTCCACCACTAATCAGTTTTTGTTTTCAGCAGCTGGCAGTTCCAGTTGACATGCAGCTTGATGGAAAGCACAGAGTAAACACTGATTTATTTATGCAATAATAGAACAATTAGAAACTTTTGCATTGGTGGGATGACAATTTTGACTAAATGAAGTAACATCAACAGGAAAGGCATGAGGAACATTTTTACTTTTTACTTGCTGTTTTTTCAGAGATTAATCTTGGATGCTTAGGTAGAACTTTATCCCTATTACATTGGCATATATTCTTATTTAGAACAAGCGCTGGCTTGCGCAATTGTTTTTTTTTTTGTGGAAGCATGAGCGAAATCTTTAACCATCATGCATAATTCTAATAGAAGAGTCTGTGTTCCTCTGAGCAGACAGTTATATTTAGAACAGGTACTTTTAGTTTAACTGAACATGAAATCAGGAGATGACAGAAACAATTAATTTGTTATTTACTTTCAAGCGGATGTGCACATGAGGTCAGGAAAATACTGTCACCCACAGTGCAAGGCACCCAGTGGCTGAAGTAGGCTGGATCATTAACCAATTCTGTATGCTTAGTAGGGTAGAAATTAAATGTTAATTGCGGATGAACAGACCAGTGGATGAAGAGGGCCGAACCAAAATCCATCTTTGTATGTATTTGTGTGCATTTTGTTTTTAATCAGAGATGTTTAGCTTTCTGTGTAAACCTCTCTGAAGAGCTATAATTATAGTGAAACACATGTCAGAGGTTGCTTTTATTCATTCCAGGTTGGCTTGGATGGTATTATACCAATCCAAACCTGTAAGACTGTGCCTGGAATGGTAAAAGGCTTTAGTCATTTTACATTTTACAGCTCGGTGTGGCTGGCACTGTGCTAGTCCTATGGTTAAAGACTTTACTGTAGAAATGGTTAAAGTCTTTGTCCATTTCTAGCTCGGCGAGGATGGCACTGTGTTAATCTTATGCCCAGAGTTCTCTGCGTCATTTTTGTAAAATATATATATTCACTGAAAAAAACATAGGTTGCAGGATTGATATAGTTAGGAATTAGCATTTAAAAAACCTTTGAAATTCACTGAAAAAACCATAGGTTTCAGGCCTGATATAGTTAGGAATTAGCATTTAAAAAACCTTAGAAATTCACTGAAAAAACAATAGGTTTTAGGGGTGTTATAGTTAGCTGGACATTTCACTCGAATAAAACCATTGAAATTCCTCCGATATAGTAAGTTGTACTAACTACATCTCACGCGCCCGCAATCCACTGCTGATGATGTCACATATTACATCATTCATGACATGGTCAGTGACATCACTGATGACATCTCAAATGACATCACTGATGACATCACTGATGATATCATCCAGAGAATGTGGTTTGGTTCGTTATTTAAATATATAGCAATTTACATTGAAGAATGAGTGGATATATAAATATAAATATCTGGATGGAGGATTTAGTAGCAGTGTGATTGACTGTTTACTTGACTAAATTATAGTGTCTCACTAAATATATTGGATAGTGACTAAACTGTGTGAATATCTGTATCACTTTGTCAGTTGTTGTGTAAACTGCTGCACTAGTTGGTAACTAGCTACGTGAAAGTCTATATTTTTTATTGATTAGTTAACTGAGTATTTTTATGGGAGAGTGAATGTGTGTGTGGTTCGGTGGGGGGTGTGTGACTGCCCAAAGATGTGTGAATAGTTGATTCAGTAGGTATATGAAGCTAAAACTACATGATATAACAGTTGATTGGCTGAGTGAATATCTTTATGGGTGTGGCGATGAGCAAATATATGTCTCAATGGTACATGTCCAACAAACTACAAAAATAAAAGCCAGTATATGTGTCAGTTGTTGTATATAAATAAGTATACATAACACTCAGTGATTGTATGAGTGACTGTATGGATAACTGTAAAGTTGTGATTTAAAAACACACTTAGTATGAGCTATTATCTATATGAATAGATGAAGTGGTGTTTTTATAAGTGTATAGCTAAGTAAAACTAAGTATGATCCATTGTTTGCATAAGTGAGTAGGATGGCTTCATAAGTGATTAGGATGTGTGCTGGTGTGTAATGTCGATATAGGTGTATAAGTATATTTGATAGTGTTCTATTGATCATTGAATGCATGTATGAGTGAATCTATGGGTAAGTGATTACATGTGTGTATAGAACTAGGAATCACTGAGTGGGTGTTTAGAAACTTGTATTGGTGTGTCAATGGTTTTAAATCTGGCACTCTATTTTACAGTGAGTGATGAAAGGTTATACTAGTGTATGATGAGGTGTATCTGATTGTCACGTGGATGATGTCCTCAGTGATGTCATCAGTGATGTCATTTGAGATGTCATCAGTGATGTCACTGACCATGTCATTAATGATGTAATACGTGACATCATCAGCAGTGGATTGCGGGCGCGCGAGATGTAGTTAGTACAACTTACTATATCGGAGGAATTTCAATGGTTTTATTCGAGTGAAATGTCCAGCTAACTATAACACCCCTAAAACCTATTGTTTTTTCAGTGAATTTCTAAGGTTTTTTAAATGCTAATTCCTAACTATATCAGGCCTGAAACCTATGGTTTTTTCAGTGAATTTGAAAGGTTTTTTAAATGCTAATTCCTAACTATATCAATCCTGAAACCTATGGTTTTGTCAGTGAATTTCAAAGGTTTTTAAATGCTAATTCCTAACTATATCATGCCTGAAACCTACGGTTTTTTCAGTGAATTTCAAAGGTTTTGTAAATGACAATTTTTAATGTATTAATTGTTATACTGATTTTTTTTATAGTGATTTACTACATTGTTTAAACTGTTTATTTTTAGATATTTTATTTTTTGAATTACATTATATATTATAATACAAAATATACTTTCTCAGAATGAATTACTTTAGTTTAAATACTTTGCAAATAGGCAATAGACTTTTAAGTAGTTACAGTTGTTGCAATGGGCAACACAATTTCAAACACAAAGCAACATTGAGCTCAATGTAAATTTCTACTCAAATGCAATTAGTTACTTTATGGATTACTTTTCTAATCACAGGACTGGATGCTAGATTCAGTCCTTGGACATCTCCTGTAAACAGTTGAGTAAAAGCGTTTTGGTTACTGGAGTGATTTTTAAGGAATATTATTGTATTTTAAAAGTTGACACTTAGAAACTTTTTCCCATAGAATCACCAATGTTATCCTAAGGCAGAAATTTCACTCAGCAGGTAAGTAGTGTTATCGTTACTTTTTCTTACTTAGTGGTGGATCCTGGATCCAGCACAGTTGAATCTCCTGTAAACAGTTAAAAGAATGTGTTTAAGTCATACAGATGATTTTTTAGGAATATTTTTAGTTTGTGAAAATAGACACAGAAACTTTTCTACTTAAAAGCAGACAATGGATTCCTATGGAAGGAAATACAAGTTACTGTTAAGTATGCTTACAATTAAATTTCAGGGTCAGTGCTGGGCTAAAAGATGCAGCCCTGTGTTCTCTCCTGATAACAGGTGAGTAAATCGTAATTCGTAGTTCGGCTGATTTTAGAGGAATATTTGTACGTTTCAAAAATGGACACTTAGAAACTTTTCTGCTGACAACCACACAATGGATTGCTATGGAAAGAAATACAAGTTACTGGTAAGTACGCTTAGAATTACTTTTCAGGGTCAGTGCTGGTCTAAAAGATGCAGCCCTGGGGTTTCTCCTGATAACAGGTGAGTAAATCGGAATTCGTAGTTCAGCTGATTTTAGAGGAATATTTGTACAATGGTAAAGGAAGGGGGCGGGGCCTGAGGTGACGTGTGCAAACACGCCCTGTGGCACGTTTTAAGTTGGGGAATTAATTCCTCTTCAATCCTGCGGTCCCCTGGGGGCCAACTAGCCCACCAGGTTCCTCCAGTATGCGTCAGGGAGCTGCGTTGCAGAGCGGTGTTCAGAGGCCACGCCCCTTTTTACTACACTCTGCAACGCAGCTCCGTGGTGCTTCCTGGAGGTACCTGGTGGGCTAGTTGGCCCCTAGGGGACCTCTGAATTGAAGAGAAATTAATTCCCCAACTTAAAACGCGCCAGAGGGTGTGTTTGCACACATATCACTTCAGGCCCCACCCCCTACCTTCACCACTGTGCAAACGCACCCCGTGGCGTGTTTTAAGTTGGGGGATGAAGTCCCCTTGAATCCTGAGGTCCCCTGGTGGCCAACTTGCCCACCAGGTACCTCCAGTATGCGCCAGGGAGCTGCGTTGCAGAGAGGTGTTCAGAGGCCACACCCCTTTTTACAACACTCTGCAACGCAGCTCCATGGTGCTTACTGGAGGTATCTGGTGGGCTAGTTGGCCCCTAGGGGACCTCTCGATTGAAGAGGAATGAATTCCCCAACTTAAAACGCGCCACAGGGCGTGTTTGCACAGTATCACATCAGCCGCGAGGCTCCCGCTCTGCCATTGCAATCAGCAGTGTCCCGGGGGTGGGCACCCCGGGACACTGCAGGAGCTGGCCCTGGGGGGTGGCGGTCCCCAGGGCCATCATTGGCTCCAGGGGGGGGCCACGCGGCCCCCCTCACACTTAATTTAAAGCCCCGGGTGGTGGTGGTCCCCGGGGCTTGGGGGTCCGTAACGGACCCCCTCTTTTAAACATTTAGTGCCCCGGGGAGGTGGCAGTCCCCGGGGTGTGTGGGGGGGGGCTCGAGCCCCCCCACACAGGGTTTTTTATTTAAAAAAAAAAACAAGCCCCGGGGGGTGGCGGTCCCTGGGGCTGCGGGGGGCCATGAGCCCCCCGCATACATTGAAATAAAGCCCCGGGGGTGGTGGTCCCTGGGGCAGTGTGGGGGGGATTGGGACCCCCCCACACTTTTTTTTTAAGTTATGGCCCAAGGATTTGGCTCCCGGGGGCAAATTAGAATATTCAACGCGGGATTCCGCGCTGAATTTTTTTTAATTTTCTGCCGAAATTCGCGCTGGGTGCGCGAATCTCGCCGATTTATTTAAAAAAAAAAATCTTTTTTGGGACCCCCTGAGCAGGCCTAGGGGGTCAGGGTGTTTCTACCCTGCCCCCTTGTCGCGTTTTTCGCGTTTGTTTTTTAGGTTTCTTGTGCCTCGGTTCTACCAAGGCACAAGATGGCTGCCAACACTTCCTGATCTGGAGTGTTGACAGCCAATTATAATACAGCTCGTGCACGGCAGGGTGCACGCTGGGTGCGGGGAGTGTGCATGGATCGTCCGAGGCCATAGATATATTTATCTATTTAACTCTAATTTTTTCAGGAACTACTGAACGGATTAACACCATTTAAGCAAAAGGCACGAGTCTGAACTGAGGACTACCTCTTTGGCAAATTTGGTGTAATTCCGTTCAGCAGTTCGGGCTGTAGCTACGTCAACAGGTCCTATGGGAAAATGCATGGGGAAATCGCATTTTGGGACCCCCCTTTTTTCTCGGCCCTCGCTTGACAAATCACCGTGAAATTTTCAGGATAGGAGCGGACCAGAGCTGTCCAAATGTTTGGAAAATTTCGCGAAGATTCGTCAATCAGCGCCAACATTATTCCAAATAGAATGTTGCGGATTTCCTATGGAAAATAGGTCCTAACTATATCTACCTACTGTCGACCGCCAGTAGGTAATATATATATATATATATATATATATATATATATATATATATATATATATATATATATATATATATATATATATATATATATATATATATATATATATATATATATATATATATACACACAATACCCTTTCAGGCATACATAGAGTGATGCATAAATTATGCAAAAAAAGAAGCAGAACTCTGGCTAGTTCTCAAGTTTAGGTGGAAAGCAGCTCCTGTTAGAGCACTCTCAACACCAGCGACACTCTAGATCTGCTCACCTCAAATATCTGCTTTTCTATCATGGTATTTAAGCATTGGATTAGTACAGTGCCATCCACGCCGAGATAGAAAAGGACAAAGTCTTTTGCCATTTCTACAGCAAAGTCTTTAATCATAGGACTAGCAAGTGCTGTCCATGCTGAACTGTAAAATGACAAAAGCCATTTACCACTCCAGACACAGTATTACAGCTTTGAATTGGTAAAATACCAACCAAGCCAACCTGAAATGAGTAAAAGCAACCCCTGACACAGTGTTTTGCTCTAATTAGAGATCTTCAGAGAGGTATAGTTTTGTCCAAACACAAGGGAGCACCCAGTATATGTCAAAGCAATATCCTTTCTGGCATAGAGTGACGCATAAATTATGCAAAAAAATAAGCAGAGAACTCTGGGTAGTTCTCAAGTTTAGGTGGAAAGCAGCTCCTGTTAGAGCACTCTTAACACCAGCTACACTCTTTTTTTTCATTTCTTTTGCATATATATATATTTTTTGGGGGGAGGGGGGTTAGATATTGAGAAAGGCGTGAAGCCGAAACATATCTTTCTGGTGCTGTGGTTGTGTTGGCAATAACAGTTTGAAGAAGTAATAGCCCTAGTGTTCGCCTCAATTTAGGATCAGAAAAAGATATATATATATATGTATGATATAGAAGAATATACTGATAGATAGCTAATTTAAAGGTAGTTTGTTATTGCTGTTGTACATTATACAAAATAAATACTTAGGTGGTTATCTGGTATCTAAAATAGGTCCCTTTTGTTTTTCACCAGGTTCACAGACCCTCAGCAGTGCCATGACAGCAGGGACATCGGTGGAGGTGCAGGCAGTCTAGGGAAAGGAAAAAGGCCCAATGGTGACAGGTACAAGTTGTAAGTCACTTTGTTTGCGTATTGACAATACTGTATTGGTTCACTGAGGCAGAGATCCTGCTCATCACCTAGAGTCCAGTCTGCAATACACAAACCACAAGACGAAGACAAGGTGTGCTTCCCAGAGCCCACTCCATCACCTACTAGTGCTTCACTTCATCATTCTTACTTTCTGTCCCAGACTGTCAGGATGGGGCTGAATGCTACAATCACGCCGCGCAGTTCGTTAGGACTGCATCGAGTTTGGGTTAAGCCCTCCCTCTGCAATTTATGGACAAGTATTTAGAGCTTTGGACCTCGTTCAAAGATGGCCGCCGAGTTTACCTGACTAGCCCATTACGTTTGAAGTCTCGCGGGATCGCGAGATTTCGTCTCCTCACGAAGCGCGTCTTGCTGCGCACTTCAATTTGACCATAGTCGTGTGAGGGAGCTTTAGCTCACGCTCCTCACAAAGAACTTTGATATTCGGAAGAAACAGTTTGTCTCCACAGAACATTAGTCTGTGGTTGGAGACACATCTCTGAGAAGATTGTAGACTCAAAGTCTGAGTGAGAGAAATAATCTTAGTCAGTTGGAGAACTGAACCAGAGTCGCGGAAGAAAGAAGAAGAGATACCAGAGTTCCAGAGTAACTTCCGTATTTCCAGGGTACTTCGTCCTCCGGTAGGCTTACCGTTGAGCAGGGGGTCCGCCTGGAGACCAGCAGCAGTCACGGTGAGAGTGTTCATTCAGTATCTCAAGTAGCAGAATCGGAGAGACAGTTGTCCAGATCATTTGCCACTCTGCAGAACTTTGCTTCACCTCAAGCTCTGACTCCCCTTCCCGCCCTCAGCGCTTTTCCTTGAACTTTCCCTTCCTCTGTCTATCCTTCCCTGTCCCTTTTTGCGCGTTTACTAAGAGCAAGGGAGCCTCGAGACTTCACTGCAACTATCCTTCCAAGCAGTTAAGACTTGTAGCGGAAGAAAGAACTACAGGTTCTCAAAACAGCAGTTACAAACTGTCAAATCTGTTAAGACCATAGTCAGGTAAGAAAGAGAAGCAGAGTAATGATATGGTGGAATTCTGAAGGAAGTAAGTGAAGAGTAACCTAGTGTATTTCTGTGCTTATACAGGTTAATAGAAAGCCGTGAACCTGAACAACATCGAACAATATAAAGAGAGGCAATACTCAAGCAAAAGATCTGGTAGGAGAAAGGCTCAGATAGTGAGAGAGCGAGGGGCTAGAAATGTTAAGTAGGTAGAGAAGGTATTGAAAGGTATTTTGTCTCCTTCTGTGCATTAGGTCTCCCTGAAATCCCGCTGAAGATTGAGGAGGGAGCCAGGCCAGCTCGAGTGTCTCTTTCTCTGTCCAATTCCCCTTTCCCCCTGCCTGGAGCAGCTGAATTAACGCAGTGAGCTCTGGGAGGAGGGCATTGGGAACTTATCTTCATTCTGCCTCCGTGGAGAGTTTCCGTTTGGCCTTCCTGACAGATTGAAGTGCCCACGAGTTTCCTTCACCTGGGCAGAATGGCGGAAGGATTCAGTTTAAAGGCCTTAGGGGATATGTTGGAGGGGATTCAGAGGGAATTAGGCACTCTAAGTGATGAAAATAAGAGTTTAAGGCAGGAGGTTATGGCTTCTAGACAGGAGACACTGTTATTGTCCCAGAGAGTTAGTGAGATATCTTCAGGGGGAACCTCCGCTCAAACCTTTCCTAGTGATGCACAAACAAAACAAGATCCACGCACCGTAGCTCAGGTTGTACACTCCGTGTCCCCCATCATTCCTTTGGCCCCCCCCGAAAGATATTGTGGAGACCCTCAGAAAGCGCAGCTCTTTCTCACCCAATGTTCCTTACATTTTATGTGTCGTGCCAATTTATTCCCAGATGCTCAATCACGAGTGGCTTTTATTTTGTCCTATTTGGGAGGGGATGCTGCAAATTGGGCCATGCCATTAGTATCTCAGGACGATCCTTTTTTATATAATTTAGAACAATTCAAGACAGAATTCCTCAGAATCTTTGACAGACGTCGAGTCTCCCAGGCTACAGATAATGAACTTTTAGAACTGCGTCAAGGTAATAAGGATCTTATCTCTTACTTAACTCAGTTCAATAAACTATTGGTGGAGACCAATTGGCCAGAGGAGAAGAGATCAGCTTTGTTTTATCGAGGCCTACGTGATGATATCAAAGATACCTTAGCACAGATTCCAAAGCGACCTATCGAATTTTCGGAGCTGGTGGATTTAGTTCTTGAAATCGATTTTCGCAGCGCAGAGAGAAGGGGCGAAAGGAAGACGAAGGACTTTCGCTGGAATTATCCCCGCTTTGACCGAATGAAGACAGAACCCAGTAAGTCAACTGGTGGAACGGCAGAAAGTGAACCAATGCAGATTGGGTCTGTTCGTGGCCCTTTGAGTAAGGAAGAGAAGGATCAAAGAAGACTGAAGAAACTATGCATGTATTGTGGAGGATCTGGGCATTTTGTGAGAGAGTGTCCGAAGAGGCCGAAGACCCCAAATCCGGGAAACTCCCAAAACCATCTGTAGGCGGAGTCGCTCAGATGGCGAAGGAGAAAAATCAGACTCCAAGTGATCACCAGATTTCGAACACTCTTCAGACTCGGGCGCCACATTTAACCTTACAGATGAAATTAAGATTTAGGAGGCAAGAGCGGCAAGGAGTGACAATAATGATCGATTCAGGTGCCACTGGCAATTTTTGCGATATAAAATTTGCCAAGAAGATGGGAATCCAGGCTATGCGTAAGGAGCGGAAGGAATCAGTCCGGGCTGTAGATGGTACTAACCTCTCATCAGGTCCGATCACCCATCACACCGAAATGGTGGAATTAATTCAGTCCAATGGTCATAGTGAGGCCTTACAGTTCAACCTGATTGATGCCCCGCAATTTCAGATAATTTTGGGACTTCCTTGGCTGACCCTGCATAATCCTACCATCGATTGGGAAGATCGAACCATCGAGATGGATTCCGTCTATTGTGCTGACCATTGTTTTTCCTCTGAGAGCGAGCCTCCCGAACCCTCTTTGGCCACCTTGCTGTCTTTTAGTGGAGAGTCTATTGGAGTAATAAACACCATGAAAATTCCAGCGGAGTATCTAGAATTCCAAGAGGTCTTCAGTGAACAGGAGGCCGAGAAACTCCCTCCACATCGTTCCTACGACTGCACCATCGACCTGGAACCTGGGGCAGCATTACCTTGTAGTAGGGTTTATGCGTTAACTGAAGCGGAGAACTGCTATCTGAAAGAATACCTAGATCGTTACTTGGCTAACGGATTCATTCGACCATCACAGTCCCCAGTGTCTTCGCCACTATTTTTCATTCCGAAGAAGGAGGGGTCTCTGAGAACCTGCATTGATTATCGAGCAATCAATCGGGTAACGGTCAAGAACCGCTACCCTTTGCCTCTAATTTCAGTCCTCCTAGATCAGATAAAGGACGCTAAGATATTCACGAAATTGGATCTTCGAGGGGCCTATCATCTCATCCGAATGAAAGAAGGCCATGAATGGAAGACTGCTTTTAGGACGAAGTACGGACTATTTGAGTATCAAGTCATGCCTTTTGGCTTGTGTAACGCTCCCGCAGCCTTCCAGCATTTCATCAATGATATTATGGGAGATTTGGTGGATCGGATCGCAGTGATCTATTTGGATGACATCTTGATATACTCCACTGATCCAAGAGAACATTCAAATCATGTAAAGGCTGTCCTGGCGAGATTGCACAAGCATCAACTCTTTGTAAAACTGGAGAAATGCGCCTTCAATGTGCAAACTGTGGAATTCCTAGGTTTCGTGTTATCTCCAGGAGGAATCACCATGGAAGCAAAGAAGGTGCAAGCGGTGGTCGACTGGCCGTCACCAAAGGATGTGAAAGAGATTCAGAGATTCTTAGGATTCGCTAATTTCTATCGGCGATTCATCCAGGGATTCTCGCAGAAGATCATTCCAATTACCAGATTGCTGAAGAAAGGTGTGAAGTTCCACTGGACTGTGGAGGCTGAACAAGCTTTCGAGTTTCTCAAGACGAGTTTCACCACTGCTCCCATCCTGCTTCATGCGGACCCTACAGAACCTTTCTTTGTGGAAGCTGATGCTTCTGATCAAGCAATTGGTGGAATTTTGTCTCAACGACACAAGTCAACTGGGCAACTACATCCAGTGGCCTATCATTCTCGGAAACTGTATTCAGCTGAAGTAAACTACACCATCGCGGAAAAAGAGCTGCTGGCTGTGAAAGACGCCTTTGTCGAATGGAGACATCATTTGTTAGGGGCCAGACACACCGTTACCGTGTTTACAGACCACAAAAATCTTCAATTTCTAAGATCTGCAAGAACGTTGACTCCCCGTCAACTACGATGGTCTCTATACTTTGCAGATTTTGACTTTGTGATAACTTATCGACCAGGAAACAAGAATGGGAAGGCGGATGCCTTGTCCCGGATTCAAACCGAAGACACCGAACATTCTGTGACTCCGCAACCCATAATTCCTGAATCCAAGATTGTGTGTTCCATTTCTGAAACCCATTATCAAGAAGCAATCCGGGAGCTAATGTCTGAAGCTGAGATGGCTGAGTGGGCCAGTCAAGAAGAGGGTCGGCAAGTAATTAATTCCTTGCCTTATCAAGACGGGGCTTTATACCTTCCTACTAAGGAGATCCAAGAACAAGTTTTAAAAGACTGCCATGATCGGCCGTTGGCTGGCCACAAGGGAGCTATGAAGACCATTGATCTGGTCCAGAGATACTTTTGGTGGCCAAATATGAATTCTCAAATTAAAAAATATGTAGAGTCTTGTGAGATCTGTGCCCGGGGAAAAGCTAGTAGGCAGGCACCACAGGGGTTGTTACAGCCTTTGCCCACACCACCGCATCCGTGGCACACCATCACCTTAGACTTAATAGTAGACCTCCCACTGAGTAAGGGTTACAACACCATCTTAGTAATTGTAGACACCTTCACCAAGATGAGTCACTTCATTCCAGTCAAAGGGATCCCTTCAGCTTCTGAATTAGCTCGCCTTTTCAGGGAAAACATCGTAAGGGTCCATGGAGTTCCCAAGATAGTGATTTCAGATCGGGGGCCCCAATTTGTGTCACACTTTTGGAAGGCATTCATGAAGGGAATGGGAGTGGAGGTCAGACTATCTACTAGCTATCACCCTGAGACCGATGGTCAGACCGAGCGAGTGAACCAAGAGCTTGAACAGTATTTGCGCTTGTTTCTCTTAGATCAGGGAGGTGACTGGCCAGATTTACTATGGATGGCTGAGTTTGCGCATAACAATGCCAAGCATGCTTCCACAGGGTATTCTCCCTTCTATCTAATCTCTGGGTTACATCCTAATCCCTTTAGTAATCAGGGAGATTTTGGAGTTCCAGCAGTCAGTGATTTATTCACAGATCTGAGTAGGGCTCGTAAATCTGCAGAATCCAACTTACACCAGGCTAAGGCAGGCTACAAAAAACAGGCAGACAAACATAGAAGGAAGACACCACAGTATCAAGTTGGAGAGTCAGTATGGTTGTCTTCAAGGCATCTTAGGTTAAAGGGAAATAGGAAGTTCCAACCTCGCTTCATAGGTCCCTTTGTCATCGAACAAATTCAGGGTCCGGTCACTGTCAAATTGAAATTACCTGCTCAGTTAGGAATTCATCCAGTGTTTCACGTATCCCTTCTAAAGAAGACAGCTCCTAACCTCAGACTAAACAGGCCTCCCCCCCCAGTGAGGGTTGACAAACATTTAGAATATGAGGTAAAGGGAGTGCTAGATTCCAAGAGGAGCAAAGGAACCCTACATTATTTAGTGGATTGGAAGGGGTTTGGTCCTGAGGAAAGGTCATGGGAACCCGCAAAGAATGTACATGCTCCTAAGCTAATTAGACGATTTCATGCACAACATCCCCTGAAACCAAGACCGATGGATCGGTCTTTGAGAGGGGGTACTGTCAGGATGGGGCTGAATGCTACAATCACGCCGCGCAGTTCGTTAGGACTGCATCGAGTTTGGGTTAAGCCCTCCCTCTGCAATTTATGGACAAGTATTTAGAGCTTTGGACCTCGTTCAAAGATGGCCGCCGAGTTTACCTGACTAGCCCATTACGTTTGAAGTCTCGCGGGATCGCGAGATTTCGTCTCCTCATGAAGCGCGTCTTGCTGCGCACTTCAATTTGACCATAGTCGTGTGAGGGAGCTTTAGCTCACGCTCCTCACAAAGAACTTTGATATTCGGAAGAAACAGTTTGTCTCCACAGAACATTAGTCTGTGGTTGGAGACACATCTCTGAGAAGATTGTAGACTCAAAGTCTGAGTGAGAGAAATAATCTTAGTCAGTTGGAGAACTGAACCAGAGTCGCGGAAGAAAGAAGAAGAGATACCAGAGTTCCAGAGTAACTTCCGTATTTCCAGGGTACTTCGTCCTCCGGTAGGCTTACCGTTGAGCAGGGGGTCCGCCTGGAGACCAGCAGCAGTCACGGTGAGAGTGTTCATTCAGTATCTCAAGTAGCAGAATCGGAGAGACAGTTGTCCAGATCATTTGCCACTCTGCAGAACTTTGCTTCACCTCAAGCTCTGACTCCCCTTCCCGCCCTCAGCGCTTTTCCTTGAACTTTCCCTTCCTCTGTCTATCCTTCCCTGTCCCTTTTTGCGCGTTTACTAAGAGCAAGGGAGCCTCGAGACTTCACTGCAACTATCCTTCCAAGCAGTTAAGACTTGTAGCGGAAGAAAGAACTACAGGTTCTCAAAACAGCAGTTACAAACTGTCAAATCTGTTAAGACCATAGTCAGGTAAGAAAGAGAAGCAGAGTAATGATATGGTGGAATTCTGAAGGAAGTAAGTGAAGAGTAACCTAGTGTATTTCTGTGCTTATACAGGTTAATAGAAAGCCGTGAACCTGAACAACATCGAACAATATAAAGAGAGGCAATACTCAAGCAAAAGATCTGGTAGGAGAAAGGCTCAGATAGTGAGAGAGCGAGGGGCTAGAAATGTTAAGTAGGTAGAGAAGGTATTGAAAGGTATTTTGTCTCCTTCTGTGCATTAGGTCTCCCTGAAATCCCGCTGAAGATTGAGGAGGGAGCCAGGCCAGCTCGAGTGTCTCTTTCTCTGTCCAATTCCCCTTTCCCCCTGCCTGGAGCAGCTGAATTAACGCAGTGAGCTCTGGGAGGAGGGCATTGGGAACTTATCTTCATTCTGCCTCCGTGGAGAGTTTCCGTTTGGCCTTCCTGACACAGACTACCAATAAAAGTAGATTTTATCTCAGCATGTGATGTCTGTTCCACATTTCCCTGCCTAAATAAAGTACAATTTAATGTCATCCATTACAGACTGACTGTTCCAATATTTTTCCTCCTATCAGTCAATGTGACTATAAAGTAAAAGAGTAGTAGATGACCCGTGATACCCAATCATTCCATACCTAAACCTACCTGGTCCAATTCCTATAACTTACCTCCCTGTGGACTAATTTTCCCCACTGCCAAGTGTAGGTAATCCCTACGAATAATCTGTGTTAGAAGCCTTGGTGTATTGTGGGACTAAAAGCCTGATTAACAATTTGGCATTTGGGCTACTCTGTGACAAAAAAAAATATCCCATTCCTGCACCACAGTTCGTCATATTCTTTCATACACTGTCTACTGCAATATGGCAGATGGGATATCAGTTTCCCACCATGTATGTCCCATCTGCTATGCTCTATCAGCCAAAGCCTGTAAACTAAGTTTGGACTTACATAGTAGAATGAACGAAGAAATTAGAGAAGAGCAGGGCCATTGGAATTATAAGTTCATAATCATAACTTGCTATAGCTGGGTGTCCTCAAAACATGCTGGAGAGTAAGCAGAACTGCCAGCATGGCTCTGTTAATGTTCCATAGTCAAGCATTAATTCTGCAGTATATGATATATATATTTCTATATATGCCTTGTCCATTAATTACAGGTAATTAATTTTTAACACACAGAAAGTGTCTGCTTAGTGTCAGTATAAAATATTTTAAATCAAAATCACGTTTTGAATTGATTATGTTGGTGTTCAGGCTTAATTATTCCTTTTAGTCAGTGCTATGATTGGTTACATGATGTGATGCATAGGCAGAAAAAATGTATGTCAGGCTGTGTGACAACTATTTCATCAATTATTACATCCAAATTAAATTCCAATGGCCCTACAGGAACAGCAACGTCTTGCTAGTGTACTGTGTCACCACAGACAGTATAAACAAGTGTTTGAGCTGGGCATCACAATTCATGTTTTTCTGTTTTGTTCTCCCAACTTTCTTGATATAGCTGCTCCTGCTGCTGGAACTAGTGACACACAGCCCTGCTCCCAACACAACACGAGATAGCCACCTGGCTGCTGAAGCAAAAGTTGAAGGCAGTGGCTGTGGAATATCACCAACGTGTGGCCCTGGGGAAAGAAGCAGAGGAGGCACAGGCCTCAAGTTTTCGTGGGCCACCAGCCAGGCCCACCTCTAACTCAGCCATGCCACTGTTGCCACCAACTGCATGAGGTCCAGTGCTGCCCTTACCACCACCAACCTCCCCTCCTCATCAGACTGCACACCACACCTCCTTCACCACATCCTATGATAGCTGGTGCTCCTCAGACTTGAAATGGGCCACTTTAGGCAAAAGATGGCACTGATCTAGCTTGGACAGTAGAACTTTGCCCAGAAAATGGATGCCCTCAGGACCCATTTTTAGTTATTTTTTGTTTTGGTGGGAGGGCATGTTGTGGGTGCGGAGGGTGGGAACAACAGAAAGTTGGGGAAAGGGTTTTGAAAATTGAACTTTGAACTTTTTGGAAACTGCTTCGGACCTGTTGGCCTTTGTGGGTGGGGAGGGCGGGCCTTAAAATAAATGAGCTGTAATTTATTTTCTTTGTCATCATCATAATCTGTCTTTTCTTTTCTAGTTGTCATAGTAAAGCTTTGTTGAGTCTTACTGTTGACACAAGAATGAGACGAGAAGCAGCCCTCTACAATTACATTTGTCACACATTAAACATAAACTTTTCATCCTAGACTTTCTCTGCCTTAATTCCCTTGACATGTATCTATTCTTCAAGAGGTTACTTACCTCCTCCATGATGTCCAGTAAATAATTATACACGTCCACCAGAATGGCACTGTCCAGGAAAAGAATAGTGATGAATTTAATTTGGTTTCACTTGATGAGGTTTTCCACCCCCAATCAATTATACAATATAGTAGTTAGTGTGGAAACTGCCCTTGTCCTATCCTCTGGAACTATTTGCCCGGTAAGGGGTCTTCCAACATACACACAAAAATGTAGTATTTATTATCTTTCCTTTCAAAGAATAACTTCACTACTAAGTGATCAACTAGTTCTTCAAGATCACTTTTTACCTGAATTGATAAAGTGATGGTACCACTCACAATCTTCCCGAGCCTTGGGGTTTCCCAAAAGGGCCTTCCCATTAACATTGGTGGTATTGTTAGTGATCTTACGCTAACAGGGAAGACTTCACAAGGTGAGGTCCCACTCTCACCTATTCCAAATGAAGTGAACTCCAACTGTCGAAGTAGCCAGAAAGATTCATCACAAATAACCAGACCCAACCACAATGACAATAAACTCTGATTACAAAGACTGGCAATAGTAACTCCTAAGCAATCCAGGGTCTAACATATGAAAAGGAATAAAACTAAACTTAAAAAATCTTCCAGTCAGGACTCAGGAGGAGAAGGTTTGGTTTTTCCATGTTGCATAGATTTTGTAACTAACACAGGGAGGGCCTAGTTCACAAACATTTGGTGTTACTTTACTGACTCTTTTAGTGTAGGTTTACGACTAGTAACCTTTCCATCAGTAACATTACGAGTAGTAACTTTGCGAGTACTAAGAAGATCTCGCAGTGACTTTATGTTGCTTTCATGACAGCCAACAAGTATGTGGTCCATTTATGGTGTAGATTTGTAAGTCACACCTCAATATATTACACAGCCTGGAGGAAGAGGGTTACGGGTAGGCCTGGGCGAAGCACTACGCTACGCTCGCGTAGTTTGCGAAGTTCGCGCTACTTCGCACTACGCGAACTGCACGTAGCACAGTGCGAACACGCGTAGCGTAGTGTTGTGTAGTGCTGCGGTCATTTTTTGCTTGCTCGCGGTCCTCAACGTCAAGTTGGCGACTGCGAGCAAGCAAAATGACATCCCGGCGAGACTTTTTCCTTGTTCGCGATCGCGAGCATGGAAAATAAACCACCCGGCGAGATTCCCAACGCGAGGAGGTCAGGTTTCTCATTGCGAGGGCTCGCGTATGCTCGCGACCGCTCGCGATGAGAAACTACCAGTTCGCGTTGAGAAAGCTGCCGCTCGAGTAAAAATCTACTCGAGCAGCAGAAAACTACAGCTCGCACTGTGCAAGATGCCATTTTCAATGATTGCACAGTGCCGGTTGCTTGTCCGCACTGTGCAATCATTGAAAACAACATCTTGCACAGTGCGAACATGTTACTACGCAGTTCGCGAAGTGCTACGCGTAGCTCGCGTAGTGCGAACTTCACTTTGCGTAGCTTCGCGAAGTGCTACTTCGCGAACTACGCCCACCCTTATTACGGGTTTCATGAAAGTATGGGAACAGGGATTTGGGGAAAGGTGTGACAAAGGCAGAACCCGCACAACAACAATATTCATCAGGTTGATGAGCATCACATCTTTATCTTCAAATCGGTTATGGAAGGAAATCAAGAAAAGGCACAGTACAGTTAATCCATTCCAATTGCAAACAATTCTTCAGCCCGAGAGACACAAGTTATTATCTAATTGTTCTTTCATCTAGGTTTATAAAATACAAAATAGGGAGAAGTGAACTTGCATAGTACTACAAATAATGATTCTTAAAACAAAAATGATTCAGTATATAAATGCCAAGTAGGGTGGTGCAGCTGCATTCTTCTTGGAATGTTTATCTTGGGTGCATGGCTGAATCGACAAGTAAACACAAAAATATCTGCTGTACCTATAGTTATTTTATAAATGCATCTAAGTCATTTCTTAAGGCAGAAAAAACCACTCTATCTAGACCGTGTAAAGATTACATAACACATTAAAATAAGGTATTAATCCATTTTTTAATTTTGAAATTAATTGAAAAAAACCTGCTTAATGAATACGCAGAATTTATACATTACACCAACAATTCAACAAAACCAAGGACCTATTAGTCCTACAATACATTGGTACCCATGGACAGTCTGTAATATAAAATTATTCAAACATACTCATTCATACTAAGAACCATTCACACCATAGTAACAAGTGACACATACACCCTAAAATCTAAAAGATGAACAAAATACAGGCCCAAAAATGGTAGGCGAGTCTTCTTAGGTGTAAAGCATACACTGAATGGCTGAATCGATCCGGTAAGATAAGTAGGAGTGTTGGAGCTTTTGTGCAGAAGAAGAGAAGGCCTGTGGATTTCAAAACAGTAAATGTTGATATTATAAAGTCAAGTAGAAGGTACTTTTCATGAGGAGTGGACCAAGAGGCAGAGCAAGAGCATAGGCTGTGACAGTCCAATCGCATGATGACTCATGTGCGATTAAGTGAAAACAATTTTACAACCAATCCCAGACAAGTATCTGCATGTACCTGGCTGATCAATCTCACAACTGTCATAACATTTAGCTGAGTGCGTCCATCATGGGACATGTCTGTCTCGAATTACAGCCCCACCCAACCTCAACCACTTCATTAGAGGAGCTTGACATGGAGCCAACACACCACTCAGCATTTCCCATATCAACACACCTCTCACCACTCCACAGGGATGAGTAGGCCACTTTGAGTCGTGTTTGTTTCCGTTTGAACTTGAAGTAGATAACTACCTTCTTCTGGCTGTTGAGGTAGTCCAACCCTGAGTCCTGAGTCTGATACTGAGTCCTGACTCCGTCCAACTCCCGGGTCTTCCTGACCTGAATGAGAATGTGCACTGTTGTAGATGAACAAGAGCAAAAGAATTTAAATATTTTGTATAAATTGTATTTTTTAGCTAAACTGACTGGTCTCTGAAGAACCCGAAAAGAAAGATTAGCAAGGAGTGGACCATGCAAGTAAATCTAAATTAGTCTGAAATGACTAATCACCTTCAATCAGAATCACCCAACGGTCCCCAAACATTGCAAATCATTGAAATCAAGATTACAAATATTAGCTGAACAATGCCCTCACTGTCTGCCACCACATCAGTCATCACCACTCACTCAAACATATATATCGCCCATTGATGCAATGGTCACCTGTTCCAATTCAAGCACAGTGGTAAGCATTTGTCTATTGTATCTCCTCCCTTCCCATGGAAGCAACACAATGACAGATTTGTTAATTAATGATCCTTACTGAGGCAGCCCAGCTAGGTAATGAAAAAAAGAAGCATAAGGAAAGGATGGAGGCAGGCATTGTCTTCATATCCATTAAGCAAATGGAAAGCTTCTGTGCACACTGGTCCAACTCAAATCGGGCCATACATGTGAAACAATGGTGGGGCTGCATAAGCCAGACACCAAATATATGAAATGTTCATTTAAGTATAAACATTTCTTATTTTTTGAGTTTGCTAAGCAGCCTGACAATAATATGAAAGTTCTTTTGTAGCCTATTGAGGAAGGGAAGTAGAGTTCATCCTCAAATTCAGAGGGTTTACCCAGAAGTTGGTCAGCTAATACACTTGAGTCTGACCAATCAGCCTCATCCTCCTTCGGTGCTGTGTCAAGAACAATGTAGTCTTGTCATAGATAGGGTTGGTTAATTTTATTCATGGTCAAACTTTCCATGTTTTGAGGCAACAGACTGGTCCTTCTGACTGTGACAACTGCACCATCTGCACTGAACACACACTCTGCAGACACACTGGCTATAAGACAAGCCTGCTGAGCTCTGTCTATTGGCAAGTCTTCCAATACTAATAGACCAATGGGTTTTGAGCCACATAAATCTCTTTTGGGTCATTCAGATAGTCTTGGACCCTCCTCTGAATGGTCATTGGGGCTATCACTTGCTCAACCTCTGTTGCCTTTTCCTTTGCACTTGACTTAAACCCTGCCACTTGAAACCAAACCATGGCAGTGGTCTGGTCTGATTCATCTGTTGCTTATGTTGTTGTTGTTGTTGCTGGTGTTGGCTGCTGTGAGACTACAACACTGCCCTCTCTGGAGGTTGAGGGCTGCACACCAGAATGTCTGCCTCGCCCTATAAACTTGCAGCTGTTCATCTTCCAAGTCTCTTGCTTGCTCAACATTCCACAACTTGTATTGTGAAACATCCCCTTCTGAAAAAGGAATGAAAGTGCCCAGTAAATTGTTGTACCAGGGTTGAAGTTTTACGGCACAAGTGTACTCTATTGAGAACTTGATCTCTCTTTGCAGCCTTGGATTAACAGCCAAACAATGGATTAAGCTCTTAATCAACTCATACGCTTCTTCCTTCACACCAGCAAACCTTTGCAACACCTTTTGTTAACTGGTGCTGTAGCAGATGCAACAACAGGATAGCTTGGCTCTTCATACTGTCCTCCTTGCTGAATTTCCATGTGAAAACCTCAATAGGGAGTAACATTTGTATCAGGCATTTCACTAGGCCCTATTTGTCCTTATCCCATGGTCATGCTTTTTCCAGTTGCATCCCCTCCTATTTGAAAGACATAGCTAGTGATCGGTCTATACTGTACAAATAGACATTGCAACATGCAGTAGGTCTCGTTTTAATGTGTTGGCACCTCCTGTATGACGGCGTTAAACTAATACTCTATTTTCATGGTGAATTATCCTCAGCTGCTTCTGGCCTTTAAAAAAATGAATGGATGAGTGCAGATTCTTCTGCAGGTGACCAGTATGTTGCTGATTATGTCTTTTTTTTTGTTTAGAAAGTCCTACACAATCAAGTTGATTGAAACACAGGAACATGAAATATCTACCATCTGCCATGGACTTGACTATATTACTGCCATTTTCCTTGGCACCACATCCTATTCTGACACCTCTGGGTCGCAGCCATTCAGCACCTTGCTGTTAAAGTCTTCCAATATGGTTGCAGCTGTATGGGATTTCTCTATGGCGAACTTTGCTACTGTTGCATGCCGCCGAATGCCCTTAACAGTTTCTTCAGTGCTGTGACCTGCAGATAGCTGTTGACTAACCCCCACAAAAGAGATCCAAAGTGCAGTAAAACACATGTAATCAGTTGCTTGACAAGTGGTCCACATGTCTGTTATCAAGTGGATAGTGTCAACAGCACTCTGCTGCATAGCTTGCCCAACCAATTGCAGCACATCATGATGGAGCATTGGAACAGCAACTCTGGCAAAATAGGTCCAGCTGGGAACCTTCCATTTCGAGCAGATGACTGGCACACATTCTAAAATTCTCTCTCCTTCCACCAAAGAACAAGGGAGGAGGTCCAGCACTGACAGTTTAGCCACCTTCCCATTATAAAAATGTTTTGTTGTATGCTTTTGTTCATAGGGCCCTCATGCCCAATCAAACAGAGCTATGGCAAAAGTACACTGGCTGGCCACACAAAATGGGTGCCGGACACACGGTCAAACAACAAGAAAACGCAAGGAGGGAAGAAAAACAAAGAACACATGCAGGACTATGGACACTGACTACAGAAAATGGCTGCCAGCCATATGGCATGGTGAAAAAAAGACAAAATGCTGGCTTGTGACAAACACACACACACACACACACACACACTGGCCAGACAAAGGAGGCATGGCAAACAATGAAGACAATGCTACCATAAATTCAACAATGCTGAAAACGAAAATGAAGTCATCTATAAACATTTTACACCAACACACATCCTCCTAAGGCATGAAAATATATTATGTCAGCAAAATAAAATACAAATTTTGCAGAAAAAAAGTGAAATACAAAGAAAAACATTTGGCATGATTTAATCCAATGTCATCCCTGGCTTATATCATAAATGTTTTAAAACAACATGGGCAGACTAGGCCACATGATAAAATAAAATTTAACAAATATGAAGAAAATTATCTTCCCTTTTTCCCTTATAAAAGCTACAAAATGAAAGGCAAATATGTTCTAGGCCCCTGCTGCAACTGCAGGCCACTCTCAACAACCACAATCAAATTTTAAATAATGAACACATGTACAAATATATCTAACAACAACCATATCCAAAAGTTTATTACTTGCTTGTGATGTCACAAAAAAAAAGTCTTTAAAGAAATCGAATAGTAAATATGCACATAAATTGCAAACATAGAGTGTGATCCTTCCACCTCGAAATTAAAGATGGGCAGTAAACTCCTCTCCACCTTCGGAGTTCGATGAGATTTGCCCACTCCATGCACTGCTTGGAGCGCAAGGTTCGGCAAATAACTCCGACTCTGACATGTTGAGGAGTTTTTAATAGCAGCCACCCTTAATGTTTACCCTTTCATGGTCTTACAGTTACATGGAAACACTGACTGCACTGCAGTGTTGCAGTGGTTGAACTTGTGCTACAAGACGTGCTTCTCTGTGCTGCATTGCTGTGACATGCACCGCTTGTGAATGTATTCCAAGCACTGCTCTTTCTCTAAGGTACACTTGACTGGATAGAAATAAAGTGCTGTCCATAGAAATAAGGGGGCATAGGAAATTTACTCCTCATCAAGGACTTCTGGATGGAGCAGTGGTCCATTTCCGCAATGCATTACAGCAGTATCCAACGGTTTGTCAGCGAAGATAGAGCAGCGGTTTGCTGCCTGCCATTTATTGTAGGTACACGACATCAGCTGCCAGATTAACCTCTGCAAAGGGCCACCTCGGCCAGCATGGGAATGCAGAGCTGCCATACTGATGACGTTTAGAGCCATGGCTGAAAAGAAAACAGGCTGGGTTACACTATGTGTGTGAAGACAGTGGCCATGTTGGAACTGGAAGTAGATACACCCTGTACAGCCCACCCATTATTGAATTGGCTTAGACCAGATCTGAGGGCTGGTCCTGTTAGTGGATGCTTCCATTTGCCTCGAGTAGTGACCCCTTACCAGCTGATCCTGAAAGTGTGCTGTGCTAAAGCTGCACAAAAGATGATGAGCAGGGCTGTGAGTAGTGGCTGCAGCTGTGGGACCCTCCTCTCTGGGCTCCTCCTGTGCCCAATGGCGAGCGAGCTGTGAGCAGTGTCTGAGACTGTGGGAACCTCCACTGGGGGCTCCTTTTGTGCCTGCTGCTGAGTGGGGTGTGCACCACCTCAGCTTTCAGGTAGAGGTTAAAGACCAATGCAGGGGTAAGAGGTAAAGGGCCCGGGGGAGTACTTGTGCAGGTTGGGGATAGTGAAGGAGAACCTAGGTGCTCCCCTGAGGGCCCAGAATGAGGCTCTGGGGGGGTAGCGAAGCATTTGTCTAACACAAATATGCTGTGTTCCAGCTGGGGCTCAGTTAAATCTGCTCACAACACTTGTTGCACGTGTGTTTGGACTCCCTACAGACCATTACTCTTTTACCTCATTTTTCCATCCTTGTTGGTCTTCTAGTTGGGATGAATGAGGAAGGATATTTCTCCTTAAGTGTTTTATACCTTAAATATCCTAGATATTGGTTTGCCCACTTTGATGTGTGTTGTTGTTTGCAGCGCGGCATGCTCATTGAACCTGCTGCATTAACACCTGCCCCTAAAGGTTGCCTACTCCGCCCGCTCGTGGAACTCCACGAAATTTGGCAGAGTTTTTGGGTAACTCCGCAGAATTCCACAGAGTGAAACTCTTCGAGCTCCACCCGTGCCTACTCAAAATTCTAATGAAAAGTGACAAGGTGATGGACAAAGCAGTGTGAGGAGTCCTCTTGACAAGAAGAGGAAGTTGGAATATCTGTGCACTTCTTTCCTGTTGAAAAAATACTACTGATAATAAAAAATGCTTTTTCCACTAAAACCAAAACCTGAACTGTCCGTTTGAGTAGAATATCAGCAAGTAAAGGTATTTTTATTAGTTGGTTTAGTTGCCTCTCGAATAGAAACTCTAATCAAGAAGCAGCTGCCACCACTCACGATCACTGGCTTCACAAATGGCACCACAAGGCTCTGTGAGGATCAGAAATCACGCTAGCAGCCGGCAAATCTCATGCACGCTTGCTAGCGCATGTAACAGGGGCATTGCGTTGTTCGTGGGAACATGGTGAGGCACCATCAGGAAAATAATTCTGCCATGCCCCGTTTGGCAGAATTTGGCAGGACCTCTGCATTACATGCTTAATGCGGGGTTACCAAATTCCTCCAACACCGTGAGCAGAATTATAATTCTGCCTGGGCATACTCTAAAATATGTCCCTATGGACAATAGTTCAGGTCATCTAGATGAATGTTATCCCAAAGTTCAACTACATTTTCGGTATTCTATTTCTTGATTCATTTTGTGTGCGTACAAACCAAGACTGAAGGGAGCCAAACTCTATTCCTTCATGGAAAAAGGCAGCCTCTGCCTCCCACACGTAGAGGGCTTTTGATTAGTGCAACAACTGGGACTATCGGTTTACTTGCTACCCACGTCCAGGGCTACGTCTACCTGGGTGTTGTTGGAAGATCATATATTTCAGACGTCGGGTGACCGGGCAGCGTACAGCACCTCTAGTCCTCCCATTACTCTTCTATTTATTCCCATCATCCATGCCTCAGAATACACGTGGCATAGGACCCACTGAATGGTCCCTGGAACCCATACTGGTTGATTTTAATAGGGGGCTCTGAGAGGCGCGACTCAGGTACAGTTATTTCAAAACCTCCACTGCTGGCACTGGTCACCATTGAAACTACGTAAAGCCCTCTTTAATATGGACTCTTGTTGTTGGTGATGCAATGAAACAGAATGTGACATAGTCCACATACTGTGCATGCACCAAAGGGAGTGGAACAGATATAGAACCTTCTGAAAAGGAAACTACAGGTGGCTAAGCCTCTGACAGCCCTCCTGCATGACACCTCTGACATCCCCTCCATGGCACAACATGTTAACAGATGGCTCTCCACAGCCTTTGGTGTTGCCAAATTGGTGATATTACATCACTGAGAAACAGCCCAATTCCCCTCCCTCCAGCCCTGTGTGGACAGCATGCATGATAGGATGTACTTTGAGAGAATCATCTGTAAGTGAAACAATAAGCTACAGCCCTTTGACGAGGTATGGGGTAAGTTCCTTAAGGATTGCTGATGCCCGTAGTCCTGCCTGGGCTGAAGATACCTTGCATTTCTCATTATACTCCTATTCCCTGGGTGATTCTCACCATATTATCCTGGTCCCCATAGTGACCCTAGAGTTGTCAACCCACGACACTCTCCTCCTCTATGGAACAAAACTTACTGATGTGCCTGTCCACACTCACTCATGCCATAGATCCGATGGGTCCGTAGGTGATCTTGTACCCATCCTTGTTTCCCCAATGAGAGGGACTGTCCACGCCTCCGCTATTACTCCCTCCTAGAGTTTTCCCTTCCTCTCTTATTTGAAGTTTTTTCCTCTAACTTCTACTCCAGTTATCTGAGGTTCACACCTTGTTTTTTATTGGTCATAGAGTGCCATGATATGTCATTTGATCTGAGGTTCACATTAGGTCGTTGTTGACAATATTGCTTTCTAATGTGACCTACGTACGCTATCTGTAGTGTATTTTATTTGGACCGACCATGGTAAACTCAATAGGAAATTGCAGTACAACAAAGATGGAGAGCCACATGACTGTATTCTGACCACTGCACAGGTATTAAGCCATGTACTAATTTAACTGATGTTCCCCTCTCTGAATGTGAGATAGTTTATTTTGTGGATGGATCCTGTCTTAGAAATTATAAAGGTACTTTAGTTGATTGTTCCCCTGTTTACACTGTATATCAAGTTGTGAAAAGCTGCCACTTCAGTCAAAGTTTCATAGCTCATCACTCTCAAATGGAATTGAGTCCAAGCCAAGGAAAAGATTGTTACTGTGTAAATGTACTTAAAGTGTGTGCTTGGAGTAAAGCATTACTTTCAGGTCCCTTAAATGCAAAAAGGTTTCTTGATCTTGACAGGGACCCCTATAAAAATGTACTGCATGTTCCTAATCTTTTGAAAGCCTTGCAATCTCCACAATTTATAGCAGTCTTAATAGGTGTGCTCACCAGCATCCTTATGAAGAGATTTCAAGGGACAATGCCCTAGCTGATACAGCTGCTATGAATGTTGCTTTGTCTAAAACTGCTGATGTTGTCATGTATATTGTGAAAACTGATCTGTTTTCTCTACCAACATAAAATGATTTGTCTCAATTGTATGAGGATGTCCCTGAAAGTGAAAATCAATGCTGGATTAAGCAACAGTGTAAAAGAGACCCTCAAGGAGTGTGAAGAAACAGCACTGGATGTGTGTCACACAGAACTTCCTGCTTCCCATTCTCATCATTAGTGAACAGCTTATACTGGTAGGGATGGTGTTGGACCTGGCCCTCTCTGCAGGGTCAACACCAAGCATTTTACCTTCACCACTCCTGTTTTTTTAGCCAATTTTGTTGACTTTTAGGACTCTGTGCACTTTACCACTGCTAACTTGTGCTAAAGTGTTGTGTGTTTTCTCATTTAAACTTGGTGTACACCCAATTGGCACATTTAATGTACTTATAAGTCCCTAGTCAAGTTCTGTTACATGTACCAAGGGCCTCTATCAGGTGGTGACCTTCAACAACTTCTGAACAAATGTGAATGCAGGTGGATTACATGTTGTAATTCTGTAAACCTGGGACTCAACACTCTGGATGAATGGAGCAACACCATCCATGTCTAAAGAGTTCTGCTACACCTATATTCAAGTCTACATACGTTTTCCACTAAAGCTCGTATTCTTTACTTTGTGACCATGTAACATCCCCATTTACTAACTATTGCTTCTCTTTATAATTATTAATATATGGAAGCCTTATTGTTTACATTGGTTGGTCTTTTGTTACTTGCTGAAAAGACATCTTGATTACACTGTTCTCTTATTGATAGTAATTTTTCTTTAATTTATAGTACTATGCAATATATGTATACATACATTGGTGAAGCCTTATTTGACATCTTGTGTATTGACACTGGTGTGAAAATTTTGTCATGTTATATTGACTATAAATGCCAATCATCGTTATGTTGACTATAAATTCCAATCATCTGCATGTCATGCAAGACGGATATAAAAATTGCAATTTTGTACTTTAAATGTTGAAATTTGTCCTCATTCTCAGTTTCCTTTTTCTACCCATCCTTTGACCTTTATCTCTCCCCACAGGGTACCGAGGAGTAAAATCCCCTTGCGGTTTAACCGGTCAAGCTCTTTTTCTACACGTGACCGCTCCCTGATCCTCACAAGCTTTGACTTCTCTAGTTCTGCTTTGACCCCGAGCATGGTTAATGCCTGACTTATTGGTCCTGTTTGTACCCAGACTAATGCTGGATCCTCTCGCACTGGCTTTATTCCTGAGGAGGGCTAGGCATTGTTCTATAACCCTGGCTACATTCAGATTCATGCCGGATTTCTATACACAAGTGCAAGCCCATCTACATGCCAACTGGCATTGTGCCTTTGCTCCAGGTGCCCATACATAACTTCCCCTCCTCCTCCTCCCTTTGTCCAAAGCTAAAACCCTGTATTTACTGCTTCTGCCTTTTCCGATGCTGGACCCTACCCATCAGAACACCTAAAGATATGATCGCGATCGGCTCCTTCCCATGATGCGATATTATACTATAAAGTACACGTGGTAAGCTTTTCCTCACCTGATGAATCCCAGCACCACTCCCTTATCCAACTAATCAGACGTTCTTCATCCACAATGCATTCTCGGCGCGACACTTGATGGCTTTCACGACCATTAAACCATATTGATATGCTGGTTTAAACGATACCAGCTTTCCCTTACTTCCTCTCATACTCATTATTCCACAGAACCCCTATCATTGCACCTTGACGCCATTGTACGCCTTTGTTACCCTTACTGACTCACCCCGGTCATTGGAGTTAATTTTTGTGTGAACGTGATCACACTACAGGTATTTCTACAATCATTATTGTCGATGATCTACTCTCCACCCAGTTCTTTTTCTCATCCTTGCACTATCCCTTTTCATTCTCTTATACAGAACTGACCAATATCTTGTGCAACCTGGTCCTCATGAATTTGCTTGCAGGTTGAAATGCCATTGACCTTTCACTGCATCCATGGGCATTTTTAGGGTTTCTTAAATCAGTAGATTATTTCTTTGACTACCATTATACTGTTTTGTAACCACTCTTCAAATGAATTTCTGTGCTGTTTATTTAGTTGTTTCTCACTTTATTTTCACGTGTCACTTGCACCATTCACTTCTTGCACAAGCATGTATGTGTGCACTAATGTTCAGGGTACACAAACATACAATGTAAATAGTGCTGATATAACGTTCTATATATTTCATACAAGTCTTTTTCGTCTCCCTCACTTATTTTGCAACTGTAATTGATGTTTTTTACTTTATGAAATTTCCTACTAAAGTATTACCTGTTCATCGTTATACATAATCTCTCCAGGTCTCAACTCGGTTTATGGGTTATCGCCTGTAGTCCTTTCTGTTACTACTGGGCCTGCAACACTTACTGTGCCACACACTTAAGTAGCTCTTTAACTATTTTCTCAGGTCTGCCATTGCAGCCTCTGTGTGCAGTTCTAAACTACAGTTTCGACCTGGCAAAACAGATCTTTTTCCAGACCTGAACCTTTCTTTTTAATACTTAAGTAAACCCTGTGGTAGACCCTAAACTGCCCAAAGGACAGGATGAATTGTTTTTAAAAAGTTGGACATGAACTTTTAAGTTTTGCATGTCCTGGTAGTGAAAAACACTCACATTCATTTTACACTATTGCAGCACGGCCTACCTCTCCCATAATACGTGATAATTTTTGTGGGGAAGCAATTTCGAATGTCATGTTTGGTGTCTAAGGAATTTTAGTTTAAAACTTTTATTGGTGAAGTCAGAATTTAAGCCACAGTTCTGAAAATGCCTTTTTTAGAAAGCTGGCATATTCATGTCCTAACCATTTGGTGCATGCAGCCTGTTTCCTGGATCAGATGACTAGGTGCAGTCGACAGACACTTGCCCTTTGTTTATTCCTCCTAGACAACCAGAAATTAGAGGTTCTGGGTGTTGGCAGGATGGGCCTTCCTGATTTGATAAGAGAGGTGGAGCTGTCACTTGTCACACTTACATTTCAGGGACACTGCTTCAGATCACACAAAAAGGACTTCACACTAGCCTGTTGTGTATGCATACAGACTCAGTCTAGGGCAAGGAAGCAAGACATTCCAGATTCTTCTGTAAAGGGGAAGACTCCAGAAGATTCTCACCACTTCAAAGTGGGCACTAGGTATAAAGAGGGGATGTTTAGACCTACTCTTGAGTACATTCCTAGGCACTAAAGAAGAAGGACTGCCCTGTTGCCTGGGGGCTGCCTTGCTGATTGAGGCCTGCCCTGCTGTCTGAGAAGGAAGACTGAATCTGCACCCTTCGTCCCAAGCTGAAGTGGCTCCAAGGGTCAGCTAACTCACCTCCTGTTCTGAGCTACAGTGACCCAACAAGCTCCAGATGCCTCCCTGCAACTGCCCAGCTGGTCTGCTAGACTGGACCTGCCTAGACCTGCAACTGGATCTGCCTGTACAGCTGGTCTCTGCTGGATTGAGCTCCTGATCCCCATGAAGTGGGTCCCAGGTCTTGCACCCTTGGTGTGACATCAGTTGAGCTGATCCTAGACAAGAAGGAGAAATCCTGCAGTTTTTGGCTCTTCGCAACTTTGAACAGGGCTGTTATCAACAAGATCTTGCCACCTGCACTGACTGCCAAAATGATGCTCCCGTCAAATTGCGTCTTCATGATACAGTGACTGCCAATGACATCTGGTAATGTGAGATCTGCAATTCGCACTACAGTATCGGCAGCCTACAGTGACCGCCAACATGAATCTCCAGAAATGACCATCCGCGATACCTGACAGGAAGTTTGTGCTACAGTGATGACCATCAGGGACCCTGGGCCTGCTCTTCGTGCTACTGAGATGACCATCTCTGATGCTCTCCCTGGTTCTTGTGGACTCTTCCACTGTGAAAGCAACTCTTTGTGCTAGACTTTAGAAGGTATCTTTTTCAGTAGGACTAACCTGGTCCCTGTATTTGGCCCATGCGCCATGCTTAACTTGTGATTTTCACCCAGTCTTGCACGACAAGCTAACCAGTAGTGGCACCTTGTGGTTTTAGGTGCTATACTTAATCTTTGAATTCGCATATCTCTGATTCTACTGATTGGACTTTTGTCATTTTGGTACCAAATAATTTATTAAAATGTACTCTGTTTCTAAATTAATCTGGTATTTTTCTTGTGTTGTGTTTTTCCTTTATTGCTGTTCAAGTGCTGCATAAATACCTAATACATTGCCTCTGAGTGAAGCTTGACTACTTTCATGCCAAGCTACCAGAGGATTGAGCCTAGGTTAAGTTACTTTTTGTGGTTCACCCTGATGGGGATCGTGGCTGCTACTTGACAATGGCTCACACCCTCCCGAACTAGCAAACCACCTTCTCACAGATGACATGACCCATACTACTGCAACCCTTCTTTTCTTCTATAGCAAAAAGATATTGCCAATACTGGTGTACGTACCTGTTGTTCAATGCTTGAAAAAGGGTTAAGGTCATCCCTGCTGCTTACCCTCCCCTTGAGGCCACTTCATTCACATATAAATTGACTTTTTTCAACTACCTAAATGTTTGACCATGTCCTCATCGTGGCATGTATGTTTTTAGGATTGTGGATTCCGTAGAGATGTCGTCCCTAGGTTTGGGTACAAATCCGGATTAGTGGTGACTTGGAAACACACTTTGGGCCTCATCAGGATGTCGGTCGAAAAAGCCTCCAACAAAGGGGTTGGAGGCGTCCCGACGACATCCTTCGTTTAACTTCTGACTGCCGCATTCTGATTACGGCGGTCGGAACTCAAACCACCCGATCATTCCAGGTGTCTTCCGATGAGCTCAAGGAGCCCATTGGCCAGCTGGAAACCTCAACATAATCCCTTACGGACGGCGTTTCTGCCGTCGAGTTTATGATGTCTGTTACGGACAGGCGTTCCATGTGGGGATTTCCGACATAGAAAGCCTGTTGTAAAGTGACTTAGGGGGCCCCTAGCAGGGCCCCATCCCTCAGTGGCCTCCGGTTGAGGGCCTGGGGGGCACCTATGGTGTCCCCCTGTAAATCCCTGCACCGTTTGACAGGCCCCGTAAGGTGCCCGCTACATGGTGCAGGGATTCACAGAAACTGACATTTCTCTATCGGAGCTTGTTCTGCGGCCGGTTTCCGACCACAGCACAAGTTCTCATAAAGAAATGGAAGTTTGTGACTGTACCATATGCAGTTGCATTGTAATACAGTGTTTGGAACCGCTGATCTACGGTCGGTTGGTTCCCACACGACTCAAGTCCACCTGACATCGTAATTAGGGCCTTGGTGTCCACGGTGATGCAGATTGTTTGCAAGGTTCTAAGAATAGATCAGCATTTCCATCGTGATTCCCACCCAGAGTCAGCAGGTAAATGGAAATGGGACATTTAAGAATAAGGTAGATAAGATCTTTCCAGAGACGCAAATAAAATGGCCTGATATTGTACCATAAGCCTTGTAGTCATTGAGAACGATCCTTTCCCCCAAAAAAGCTGGGCCCGTATGAAATAATCATTGGCTGGCACATGCTCCCCTCAAATCCTCTTGTTTCCTTTGATAAAATGAACCTGAATTTTACGACAATGCTGTTTTACAATATTTTCGAAACCTTTTACAATGTCTCTGCAGTTTCCATTTGCAGGTTTGAGATACCTTACCTGTGTGCCCAACTGAGACCTGCCACTCCCTCCAGCCTGGCAAATGGGTATCTGTCCAATTATATCAATGGAAAACTGGTCTACAGCCTGGCTGGTGTGGAGCCTATCAGATCTTTCTAATCAATAACACAGCTATTAAATGCTGAGGCCTGGTGACTTGGATCCACTCTTCCCATTGCAAACAAATCAGTCTTCCTAGAATCAATGGTGCTCCTGCCACTGCTCCAAGGCAATAAACTGTGCCAGGAGCATCTGTTAAAACTCTTTGTGCCACAATATTATCACCTGTTGGTGGGCTGAAGACTCCGTGCCCACCATCTGCTCCTGTTCTACCACCAAATGACAGTACCCTGACAGGCTCTTTTTCTCATTACCACCTCAGTCCTCTGTAAGCAGCTTCCTCCTCTCGATATCGGACCATGCTTTTGGTCTGGTCTGCTGTCTTCCAAGCTTTTTAAGCATTTAATTGGTAGTGGGGTACATCTTCACTGTGGAGTTCAAACACTGAGATTCTTCTCATAGATTTCAATATAATGCAGGAGCCAAGGCACATTTCTTATTCTTTATTTTTTACAAAATCCAACAGCAGTCCAGCCACCCTGTTTCCTCTCTAACAAGGCCTTTATGAGAGATGAGGAAAATTATTGTTGTACTCTCTCTTAGTGATAGAGATAACCCATAAAAATGCAGGCGTAGAGGGAATGTATCTCCAATAGGACCAGCTTCATTCAGCAGAATGGCACAAACTCCCATCTACACAAATCCTTATTGTCGATTCTATAAAGATTAAAGAATACGTTTGCTTTGAAATATCTTGTCTTAGCTCCTGCATATGAGAAGAATCTCAGTATGTGAAGATCACTACATCAAACTAAATTTGGAATAATACTTACTTGGCTTCCCAAGCAAGTTTTGTCATTGACTGGACCTGAAAGAAGAAGTTGCATGATTGGAATAAGATTTTTGACTGAAATTGTATTGAGTTATTTAAAATTTAGATTGCTATTTTTTGGACCTCCTAAGCACTCCCTCTTTACATATATATTTGTTCATTTGAATTTTTGATTCATGAGCAGTAGAACAATTAGAAAGTAAAGTGTGATTGTATTTATACCACAGAAATAACACCTATGCTGCTAGATAGAGTCAATACTGCTCTTATTGGCTGTATCACTATGTATCATGTTGGATTTACAAACACACGCCTTCTGATGTAGGAGATAGCATTACTTTGACTGGGGGTGGCAATTCATTTTTATAAACACTTGCTTTCAGCTTCTCCACATTTGACATAGACTGCCAAAGTGTGACTGCATCTCCCTGTCTTCTATTTCAGGCATTGAAAAGTTTAAGAATCCTTTAAACCACAACATGCCACATGGGACCCATCTACCAATCACTAATATTTATTTGTGAGAACCAGGGAGCATCCAATATCTTTGCTGGATACAGTACATGTGAGTTAAGAGAAGAAAGCATTCCCTTTGACCCTCCATTCTTTGAGTACCATCTTCCATGTGGACTGATTTTTCTCAAACATAGCTCCCAGGGATGTAATTCATGTTTCATTTGCAGATCACAAGCCTACTCCTGGCTTCGTGTAGACATGACTGAGACTTGTTGTATTGGGCATATTGTCCCAGCCATAAGACGCTTTGATCATCATCCGTGAGAAGGAAAGGGGGGTGCTTATTCTCCCTCTAATAACCATGCGCAGCATGACTATTGCTTTATATGAGAAAAGAAGTAATGCAGAGGATTTCAAAGAAATAGCAAATTCCCTTGCAATAGCTTTGGCATTAGTAACAAAACAACAGATGCCCTCACCAAGATGCTCATTCAGAATATAATGGCTTTAGATAACTTTTTAGCAGCCATAGGGCATTCTGTGCCAATTTTGAGACTGGGTTGTTGCACTCACCTTCCCAACACTTCCCTTAGCATATATGAGCAGATAGATAAAATTAAAGAGCGTGCACAGAAATTACATGATCTACAAAGCAGCCCCGATCTGAGTTCCAATTACATCTGTGTGTGGTTGGAGGATTTTTTTGTCCCATGGGGTATTATGATTCTTTATTACTTTATTGGTATTATCCTGATTATGGTTATTATCTATGTTGCTGTTAGCTGGATTTTGTGTATCATTCAATGCTATCGTAAAAATAAAGGCACTGGCAGTCATTTTAACTTGCTACTTCACGCGATGATGAGGGAAGTGATCATGACGAACTAATAAAAAATAGTGAGATTGTAATCTTTAGAACTGTTGCAAAACAAACGTTTTCTTTTCTGGAAAAAAGGGGGCAATGCAAACAAACTTAATATATGTCTGTACATGAATTACCTCTTCTACTCAAAGCTATTTGCACTTCCCCAAGGGAAAGATCCTGAACCCTGCACATTACATAAGTTTTTGGTGACAAAAACAAGTTTCTGTCATATGATCATGCGTCCTTGACTTGTATTGAGAGAAAATGTATATATACTAGGTTGACGTTATATAAATTTTAGATCATAACTTCAACTGACCATTTTCTAGAGAGCCCTGGTCATTTGAATTGAAAATTATCTTTTATCTTTTTCTGTGCTTCCCACTATTGTGCGTTAAAGCTAGTGTGTGTGTGTGTGTGTGGGTGTGTGTGTGTGTTTGTGTTGTACTTGTATAGCGCACTGTTACCCTAGGGTGTCCTGGCACTGTACTCATACCGCTGGGAACCCTTCCTGGCTTATACCTGTGAAATGTCCACTCCTGGGCAACCCCAAGGTGAAGCCAGGCATCCCAGCGCTGTTGGGCCCGTTGTGGAGATTAAGCAAGCTATTGCCCAGAGTTGCATAGTGGGACCCATGATTAGAATAGGCACCGAGGCAAGAATTAACAGGTCCGAGGAAATTGAGCCCAAGACCCACCAAGGCAGGAATTGAACCCTGGTCCCGGGCCAGACCTCTGCATCAGGATCTGCCGCTCTAATCATTGAGCCACACTTCTCCACTAGTTGGACTTTAGACTTCCCGATTTGTAGTGTTTTATTATTAACAACTGTATTATGCCATTCTTCTTCATTCAGTTTACCAAGGCCAACTTAACACTGTTTCTTCAGTTTATTAAAGTTAACTAGACTGTGCAATGTTAGGGTCATAAACCCCTGAAAGGGGATGGACGCAATGATGAAGCATGCCACCAAGGGGAAACCCTGGTGGGCGAGGGTTTTACAAAAAACCTTGGGGCAGATTTACAAGAAAGTGACGCATCTATAGAGATGCGTCCCTTTCCTTGCGCCACCCTAAAATATGTTTGCGCCACCATGGATGCGCCTTATTTACAATACGGCGCACCATGGCAGATGGATTAACAGATGCGTCAGAAATTCTGATGCATCTGTTGGGGCAAAAGTCATGCATTGCTGGAGTCATGTCGCAAGCACGACACAACTCCAGCAACACATTTTGTGGCCTATTCCCACTACACATATTTAATGACAACAAGAGCGCCCAGAAAAGTCTACCAAGGACCCTGGGAATTATGTATTTTTGAGCAACAATGGTCCCTAGAGAGAAAGGATTAGAAGTATCGATAAATAAGGACCCAATCAGTGCTTATTTTGTGAGACTTGTCCAGCCGGACAGAGGTCAGGAATTTTACTAATGTATTAAAAATATCAGAATTTTCAAAGTTTCATAAAGTGGGACACAAGCCTGTGTCCGGTACATACATCAAAGCACACAAAACAAACAACAGAAGGTTCAGGCATGAAGCAAAGTTTGTTATAAGTAACTGACAATGGAGAAACAAACAATTCAACCAATACCCTTTTGTATCACAATTGATATTTACAACATATAGGGTATTTGTAGGTGTCGACGGCGTTTCGATCCTATTAAAAAATTGCAAGGATCATCATCAGGACAAGGACAATAATGCCTGTAAAGTATAACCTGAATGACCTTGGGAGGAAGGGGAAGGAAAAGGGAGAAGATAATAAGGTTAGGACATAAAGGGGAAAAGATTCCAGAGGGGCGACAACTTAAAACCTGTATTTCATATACAAAAACAGAATGCCAATATTAATTTCAATGGAGGAGAGGTAAAGACTAGCAACCTGAGACATGTACAAAAATATATATAAATATATAGCAACCTGAGACATGTACAAAAATATATTAAGGCAATTGGACTATGGAATATTTGCAAAGTAAGGCATATAAGGGAAAACCAAAGTAACCTTTAAATCAAGGCATAATTTTCAAGCAATGTAACTCGTAGCTGTTGGTAAAAAACGATATATACTTCATAAGCTGGAATCAGCCCGAGGTGTGCTAGAGAACATGCCATTGGCCGGATGTGTAAATATATAGTGATATTATCGACAATCATTGAAGGGGTTGCTGGGACAACGGGTGACAGATGCCTGTAACATGCTCGTGATTGCCTAGGAGCGAAGAGCAGTGAAAGTAACCTCATGCAAAAACGAACGAACGTTTGGCTTACCGCGTCAGCGGTGAAACGAGAGCAGTGTCTGGAAGTGATAAAAGAATAAAATTAGAACCAGGGAGGATAGAACAGTAGGGGGTAACCCGTGTGGGGAAGAGGAAACTTACTGTATGCTTAAGCCGTGGGTCGTATCAGATGGATGAGGGCATGGATTGCCAACTCGTGTGAAATTGAAACGAAGGAAGTCGGAAGAGACTCCTGGGATAATCTAGGAGGGAGGGAAGATACATAAGTATGGGGAGGCATGCGAGAATTGACGCAATGTGAACCGAAGAGAGAAAACTCACCAATGTAATTCCAAAGTTGAAGAATTCCGGCAATGCGGAGAGCAGTATTCCGTGAGTACGGCAGCTAACGAGGGCCGAGTGGTGTGGTGTGTTATAGGTGAGAAAGCGGATTGGTGGGCCGTACGCGGGCTGAATCAGCAAGAGAGTGAACGGACAATTAGGGTAGAACAAAGCGGCCATCTTAAAGGAGTATAAGTATTGTAACAATGGAATGTCAGTCATACATATATCGTTGTGGCTTAGGAATAATTGAGGCAGTATCACATCATATAAAACTCCTAAAGAAATAATAAATTGTAAGTAATTGTAAATAAATAATTACAGAGAACCAGCGGTCAAAGAAAGAAGGAGATGGACAGAATGCAAGGAGGAGTAATTGATAGTTAATGGGAACCATGGCGGCCATCTTAAGAGGCTGAATTATACATTGTTGAACCAACAGTGGAGGGAACGAAAATTGGACAGAGTAGGTAATGCATTCAAGAGAGGGTTATAATGAACTGTTGACTGTACGATTAGAGTAATAGATGGAGATATAGAGAGAAGCTTCTGCATATGGCAGGGTCTAATATAGAAATCGGAGAGTAAGTTTCCTACCGATATCAGTATAAGCAGCAGAAGGGAAGAGCACAAGGTTGAGATTTACGGAAAACATTACTTTTGCATATACTGGTAGGTGATAAGACTAGATACAGTAGATGGATGAAGAAAAGGATTAATCAAGGAATCAAATAGTTGTAGTCCAATCCTCAAGTCGGTTGAGTCCTGTATTGAGGCTATCGGTTTTCAAAATCCATTTGAGCTCTTCTTTGTTTAGGATTTTCGTGATATCTCCACCTCTTGGTGGTAGCTTTACAGCAGAGATCACAGTCCAACGGATTTGATCCTCGGTGTGTTTCTTTTCTAAGAAATGTTCAACCAAGGGGGCTGTGAGGATTTTGCATCTGATCCTGCTTCGATGTTGGGAGATTCGCAAACGGATCTTTTGGGTAGTCTGACCGATGTAGATTTTATTACATGGGCAAAAGATCGCATAGATGACATTTGCAGAGTTACAGTTGGTAAACATTTTTAGTTCACTTCTGATGTTCCCAAAGACAAACGCTTTACCTTCAATGGTCAGTGAACATACAACACAATTACCACATTTAGCATGCCCTGTTAATGGGGGAATTGCCCAGATATCATTCAGAGTATTCACAGTGTTCTTTTTTGCAGTTGTAGGTAAAGCTGCACGGACCAGATGGTCCTTAATGTTTTTTGTTTTTTTTAAGGCAAATAGAGGGCGTTCTAGACAGAGATTACCTGCATTCAAGATTGGCCAGTTGTTCAAAATACTTTTACGTATGGCATTGGATACTGTAGAGAACGTTGTGACACAAACCAAACGAGTGGAATCAGGTTTAGATTTAGGTTCTAGGAGAGTCTCACGGGGACAGTACCAAGCGCGTTTCATAGAGTTACGCACTGACCTCCGTGGGTACCCTCTTTTGGACAGTTTTTGGCAGAGTATTTTGGCTTCATGAAAGTAGTCTGTCTTTAAGTAGCAATTTCTGCGAATTCTTAAAAATTGTGAGAAGGGAAGGGAATCTCTTAACCCCTTGCCTGCTCATGACGGAACCACTCCGTCATGAGCCACAGGCGCCATGTGCTCATGACGGAGTGGTTCCGTCATGCTGCTGCCGTTGGCGGCCGCTCCGCCCACGCGGCACTGATTCCCCGCCTGTGCGGGCGAACAATGCTAGTGGGCGGAGTCGTGACGGAACCACTCCGTCATGAGCACAGCGCGCCCGTGGCTCATGATGAAGTGCTTCCGTCACAGGCAAGGCGGCGCCGCTAACACCCCGAACCCCCCCAGCACCGCGGCGGAATTCGTGCCGCGGCGAAGGGGTTAATGCACGAGGATGGCTACTGTTATAGCTTAGTAGAGTGTTCCTTTCAGTGGGCTTACGGAAAAGGCTAGTTATCAGGTAGCCATCTGTGTGCTTAATTAGGAGATCAAGGAAAGGAATTGATTCCTTGTCATGTGTCAGAGTAAACTTAAGGCCACCACAATTGTTATTCAGCCAGTGGAGAAAGGGGGCAAGTAAACTGACATTGGCCTGCCATATCATGAAAATATCGTCTATGTATCTCTTCCACTTAAAGATACACGACGAAAAAGGGTTGTCAGGAGTGAGAATGTGCCCCATTTCAATTCCGTCCATGTAAAGTATTGCTAGATTTGGTGCAAAAATTGCACCTATGGACGTACCTTTAACTTGTTGGTAAAACTGATCTTCAAAGATAAAAAAGTTCCTAGTCAGACAATCTTCCAATAGTTGCAAAATAAAATTGGTAGGAACTGTGTGGGGCGAGGTCTTTGATTTAGAATAGTTTCAATCACAAGCAAGGAGTCCCTTTGCAGTATATTGGTATAGAGGGATTCTACATCCAATGTGCACAGAGTATTGATTTCGGTGTCAAATGGATGGTTCTCAATCATATTAATCATAGACATACTGTCACGAATATAGCAGTTAGTGTTGGGAACGAAATCTTTAATAAAATAGTTAACATAGTGACCTAGGGGCTCCAAAATAGAGCCACAACCAGAAACAATGGGACGTCCAGGGGGTTTCTCAAGGTTCTTGTGGATCTTGGGCAATGTATAAATTACAGGTACCCTAGGGTTTTTGGTGTTAAGGAATTGATATTCAAATTTTCTCAAAAAACCTAGGTTTAAGCCTTCTTCAGTGATCTGTCTGATCAGGGTTTGGAGTTCCCTGGTAGGGTTAGTACAAAGTTTACAGTAATGATCTGTGTTTGCCAATTGGCGATTTACTCCAGCTTTATAGTCATTTATCTCCTGTAGTACTATTCCCCCGCCCTTGTCAGCCGGTTTGATTACCAAGCTAGTATTATCACGAAGAGATGATATGGCTGTCTTTTCTTCCCTGGTAATATTATAGGGAATATAGTGGTGTGCTGTAGAAATATTAGTTACCTCTTTTAGTACCAATTTCTCGAAAGTAATGATCTCACTAGGGATCATGTTGGAATGTGGTGAGAAAGTAGAGGGAGGTCTTAGTGGCGTGTTTGATGGTTTCGGGATCAAGGGTTTCTCTAAGAAGTAGCTGTGAAGTCTTATTTTCCGGAAGAACCTTATTGTCCGTTTGGAGATCCAGGAATTTAGGATAAGTCGTTGGGACAAATGAAAGCCCTTTGCTGAGTAGTGAGATCTCATGACTAGAAAGTTCATGTGCAGAGAGATTAAAGAGGGGGATTGTTGAGCTTTCGTCAGTCATATTAGAGGGCAGTTTAGCATTTACCAGCTGTAAAACTTTTGTCGTGTTTGACGCTCTCCTGGAGGATTGTACCAGCGAAAACGTTGTCTACACCTTCCTCTCCTTGGTAGATCTTGCTGGTCCCGATCTAAAAAAAGGGGGTTGGGAGTGCGTGTGGTGTTGCTTGTACCCTCTCCTGGGTCTGAACTATCAGAAGACTCTGGGGTTGTGTCAGAGAACCCTACTAGATTGTGGCGTTTGTTGAAACGGCCCCAAGGTCTATAATTCTGAGGGTTATTGTAAGAGCGATTGGTATAGAAGTCTTTACTGAGATAAGGGTATGCCTGTTCTTGAGCAAATGATTTTATGTCCCTTTTAACCTTAATAGATTTTTTATTTTGTTCTATACGGTGGAATTCCTCGGCTGTTTTCTCAACCTTTTCAAGAAGTTTTTGGGCATCAAGGCCTGTATTGTTGTCTTTAATATTTTTCTCTAAATCATTGATAATTTTAGTTAGTTCCTTGAGTTCTTCAGACGCAATATCTATTCCAAGCATCAGCCACTGTCTGGAGCATGTGGTACCAATATAACTAAAGTTATTAATGTATTTGGGATTATCTGTGAAGACACCAGGGATGTTCCTCACTATTAAGCCTTGTGGGATTGTATTGGATTTAAGATATTCGGTTAACATGCGTATCATTAATTCCAAACGGATAACATTCATTTTTTGTTTTTCTAGTTCTTCGGAGTGATCAGTCAAATTATTACCGGCAACAGAAGTCTCATCAATGTTGGAAAAGAACGAGGGGCCTTCTAAGATCTTTTTAATGTAGTCATCCGACTATAGTGGTGTATTGTCAGACATAACAATAGACTGCAAGTGTGAAGTAAAAAAAGGGGGGAAGTGTGTCAAAAGGGGAGAGAAACCACGGACAAAAGGAGGGACCCACTTAAAGAAGGGGTAAGGATGGACCAAGCCCTTGCAATCAAGCGATTGCGCTAAACATATTTAATGACAACAAGAGCGCCCAGAAAAGTCTACCAGGGACCCTGGGAATTATGTATTTTTGAGCAACAATGGTCCCTAGAGAGAAAGGATTAGAAGTATCGATAAATAAGGACCCAATCAGTGCTTATTTTGTGAGACTAGTTCAGCGGGACAGAGGTCAGGAATTTTACTAATGTATTAAACATATCAGAATTTTCAAAGTTTCATAAAGTGGGACACAAGCCTGTGTCCGGTACATACATCAAAGCACACAAAACAAACAACAGAAGGTTCAGGCATGAAGCAAAGTTTGTTATAAGTAACTGACAATGGAGAAACAAACAATTCAACCAATACCCTTATGTATCACAATTGATATTTACCACATATAGGGTATTTGTAGGTGTCGACGGCGTTTCGATCCTATTAAAAAATTACAAGGATCATCATCAGGACAAGGACAATAATGCCTGTATAACCTGAATGACCTTGGGAGGAAGGTGAATGAAAAGGGAGAAGATAATAAGGTTAGGACATAAAGGGGAAAAGATTCCAGAGGGGCTACAACTTAAAACCTGTATTTCATATACAAAAACAGAATGCCAATATTAATTTCAATGGAGGAGAGGTAAAGACTAGCAACCTGAGACATGTACAAAAATATATATAAATATATAGCAACCTGAGACATGTACAAAAATATATTAAGGCAATTGGACTATGGAATATTTGCAAAGTAAGGCATATAAGGGAGAACCAAAGTAACCTTTAAATCAAGGCATAATTTTCAAGCAATGTAACTCGTAGCTGTTGGTAAAAAACGATATATACTTCATAAGCTGGAATCAGCCCGGGGTGTGCTAGAGAACATGCCATTGGCCGGACGTGTAAATATATAGTGATATTATCGACAATCATTGAAGGGGTTGCTGGGACAATGGGTGAAAGATGCCTGTAACATGCTCGTGATTGCCTAGGAGCGAAGAGCAGTGAAAGTAACCTCATGTAAAAATGAACGAACGTTTGGCTTACCGCGTCAGCGGTGAAACGAGAGCCGTGTCTGGAAGTGATAAAAGAATAAAATTAGAACCAGGGCGGATAGAGCAGTAGGGGGTAACCCGTTTGGGGAAGAGGAAATTTACTTTATGCTCAAGCGGTGGGTCGTATCAGATGGACGAGGGCATGGATTGCCAACTCGTGTGAAATTGAAACGAAGGAAGTCGGAAGAGACTCCTGGGATAATCTAGGAGGGAGGGAAGATACATAAGTATGGGGAGGCATGCGAGAATTGACGCAATGTGAACCGAAGAGAGAAAACTCACCAATGTAATTCCAAAGTTGGAGAATTCTGGCAATGCGGAGAGCAGTATTCCGTGAGTACGGCAGCTAACGAGGGCCGAGTGGGGTGGTGTGTTATAGGAGAGAAAGCGGATTGGTGGGCCGTACGCGGGCTGAATCAGCAAGAGAGTGAACGGAAAATTAGGGTAGAACAAGGCGGCCATCTTAAAGGAGTAAAAGTATTGTAACAATGGAATGTCAGTCATACATATATCGTTGTGGCTTAGGAATAATTGATGCAGTATCACTTCATATATAACTCCTAAAGAAATAATAAATTGTAAGTAATTGTAAATAAAAAATTACAGAGAACCAGCGGTCAAAGAAAGAAGGAGATGGACAGAATGCAAGGAGGAGTAATTGATAGTTAATGGGAACCATGGTGGCCATCTTAAGAGGCTGAATTATACATTGTTGAACCAACAGTAGAGGGAACGAAAATTGCACAGAGTAGGTAATGCATTCAAGAGAGGGTTATAATGAACTGTTGACTGTACGATTAGAGTAATAGATGGAGATATAGAGAGAAGCTTCTGCATATGGCAGGGTCTAATATAGAAATCGGAGAGTAAGTTTCCTACCGATATCAGTATAAGCAGCAGAAGAGAAGAGTACAAGGTTGAGATTTACGGAAAACATTACATTAGCATATACTGGTAGGTGATAGGACTAGATACAGTAGTTGGATGAAAAAAGGTTTTTTTTATCATTATAGTATAGAAGGGGGGAAAATGATGAGAGTAAAAGGCAGAAGAAGGTGAGAAATTGAAATTACATTGGCATATAATACGTACAACCATTAGGTAAGGTGGAAACACATATGACTCGGAGAGACGGAAAAGGATTAATCAAGGAATCAAATAGTTGTAGTCCAATCCTCAAGTCAGTTGAGTCCTGTATTGAGGCTATCGGTTTTCAAAATCCATTTGAGCTCTTCTTTGTTTAGGATTTTCGTGATATCTCCGCCTCTTGATGGTAGCTTTACAGCAGAGATCACAGTCCAACGGATTTGATCCTCGGTGTGTTTCTTTTCTAAGAAATGTTTAACCAAGGGGGCTGTGAGGATTTTGCATCTGATCCTGCTTCGATGTTGGGAGATTCGCAAACGGATCTTTTGGGTTGTCTGACCGATGTAGATTTTATTACATGGGCAAAAGATCGCATAGATGACATTTGCAGAGTTACAGTTGGTAAACATTTTTAGTTTACTTCTGATGTTCCCAAAGACAAACGCGTTACCTTCAATGGTCAGTGAACATACAACACAATTACCACATTTAGCATGCCCTGTTAATGGGGGAATTGCCCAGATATCATTCAAAGTATTCACAGTGTTCTTTTTTGCAGTTGTAGGTAAAGCTGCTCTATCCGCCCTGGTTCTAATTTTATTCTTTCATCACTTCCAGACACTGCTCTCGTTTCACCGCTGACGCGGTAAACCAAACGATCTTTCGTTTTTGCATGAGGTTACTTTCACTGCTCTTCGCTCCTAGGCAATCACGAGCATGTTACAGGCATCTTTTACCCGTTGTCACAGCAACCCCTTCAATGATTGTCGATAATATCACTATATATTTACACGTCCGGCCAATGGCATGTTCTCTAGCACACCTCGGGCTGATTCCAGCTTATGAAGTATATATCGTTTTTTACCAACAGCTACGAGTTACATTGCTTGAAAATTATGCCGTGATTTAAAGGTTACTTTGGTTCTCCCTTATATGCCTTACTTTGCAAATATTCCATAGTCCAATTGCCTTAATATATTTTTGTACATGTCTCAGGTTGCTATATATTTATATATATTTTTGTACATGTCTCAGGTTGCTAGATTTTACCTCGCCTCCATTGAAATTAATATTGGCATTCTGTTTTTGTATATAAAATACAGGTTTTAAGTTGTCGCCCCTCTGGAATATTTTCCCCTTTATGTCCTAACCTTATTATCTTCTCCCTTTTCCTTCCCCTTCCTCCCAAGGTCATTCAGGTTATACTTTACAGGCATTATTGTCCTTGTCCTGATGATGATCCTTGCAATTTTTTAATAGGATCGAAACGCCGTCGACACCTACAAATACCCTATATGTTGTAAATATCAATTGTGATACATAAGGGTATTGGTTGAATTGTTTGTTTCTCCATTGTCAGTTACTTATAACAAACTTTGCTTCATGCCTGAACCTTCTGTTGTTTGTTTTGTGTGCTTTAATGTATGTACCGGACAGAGGCTTGTGTCCCACTTTATGAAACATTGAAAATTCTGATATTTTTAATACATTAGTAAAATTCCTGACCTCTGTCCGGCTGGACAAGTCTCAAAAAATAAGCACTGATTGGGTCCTTATTTATCGATACTTCTAAACCTTTCTCTCTAGGGACTATTCCCACTACACTGCGTCACTCCTCACGCCTGCTTCAAGCAGGCGTAAAGTTTTGACGCAGTGGCATCCTAAACGTGACGCAGTGAAATCTTGTAGATTTCACTGCGTCACTTTTACCAGGCTTTCCTGCGTGGGAACGCCCCCCCTGCATACATTATACCTGACGCAGGTATCATGTGACGCAGGGCTTTACAACGTGACACATCTCCCTAGATGCCTCACATTGTAAATAGGGTGCGATGGTTGGGCCGCCGTTGCGTCAAAAAAAGTGCCGCAATGGTGGTGCAAAGAGGCACAAGGGGCTTGTAAATCTGCCCCGTTTTGTTTTTTTCTTATCGAGGTTTAGACTAACTAGATTTGATGGGTGCTTATTTTGGGTTATATCATTTCCTTTCAAGACAGGATTTATGAACAATTTACACTAATTCTCTTCAGCTCCAAAAACCTGACAAAAATCCCAGCATGTCCATAATCCTGTGCCCAAACCAAGAGGCATTACCTAAGTGGAGCATTAACGTATCTTCAATAATTTGTTTCTCCCTGTTGGCCACTGAAATTTCATTAAGAACTCAGCAGAACACATTAACAGCATGTAAGCATACAAACATTGATGTGCTCATATAGCAAACTGTGATAGCTGATCTCTATAGTGGTGATAACCGATGCCATTTGCAAGATCTTACGGGTGTCTGCATGATATCCTTGCAGCGCCCCCAACAGCTGTTAACCTCAATCCAAATTGTTGCCATGTATAGTAACTGTCGCAAGAGACCCGAGTGGTGGTGAACAGTATATAATAAAACACTAGCAAAGCCAATATGTCTGTCTTTGGTGAAGCATAAGCCACAAACAAAAAAAAGAAACAGAAAGCATGCCATAAACCTCTAACAAACATTTTAGAATTCTAAAAAGTTAAGCATTCTATATCATTGTAACAGAAATGTATATGTACTTCGTACTATGCACGCATACTAGGAAGGCGGGGCTGGTGGTGCAGATCGGAGCTTCCGAATCCCCTCTACTTCCACGGATGGAGTGATTTCACAGTCACACGCACACACACACATCACACGCTGGTGGGGCCCATAACACCAACATTCATCCTACCACTCCATCCGTGCCATGTATAAGGGAAACACTTTTCTATACCCAACCAATCTGCATGTACCCTGAGGTCAATGAGATCAACTAGTTGCTATAGATTTGATGATACAACTAAACACTCTAAATATTCAATAAACATAACAATAAAATAACCACCGACACAATAATTCAAACAGAATATTGTTTATCTAAATCAAATTGTAAGAAAAGCCAATTAAATGCAAGATCATTTTTTTCCATATTTACCTATTCTGGCTAAAAGTCGTTTTCTAAGTCAGAACTGGTCCTCAGCAAATAGTTAAAGATTTCTAGCCGTCATGTAGAGTCACCGTCCTCTCCGTCAGCGTCAGGACCTCTGATCATTGGTTCGAGAAGAAGTGGCGCTAGACCTCTCTAGTCTACTAATATTTATACCAAAATTTACATTCCAAATGTTGCAAACATAACTTTCAAAAACATTCGATTGGCAGAAAATATGTCATCTTGGTACATTAAGCTACACCATTAGATTTTCTCATGTATTGATAGTTTCAAGATCTGAATAGAAATTAGAAGTCTATAGCTAATTCGTTATTTCTACGGATGTCTCCTCAGGATAAAATGTGTCTCATCCATGGGACCATTATAAGTTCATCAAGTCGGATTTGAAGTTGCAACAATTCTTCACGTTCAGGGGCATCTGGCAACACTCCCAGATTTGTAGTCATGTTCATGGCTTTTCAGTTCAATCAGAGGACAGGGTCGCAGTCAGCGCAAAGCCTCTTTTCATATTTTCATCTACTCGAATGCAGGCTGCGGGTGGTGGCCATTTTACAGCAGGCCACAATGGTCAACTTAAGCGAAGAAAACACAAAATCATAATTACTACATTGAAATGATTATACAGTGTTATTCCCCTGCTAATACCCTTATGTGTATGTATTTATTTAGCCATTTGCAACATCAAAAGACATTAATGCATATTTATTATAAGCGCAAAACACAATAACATCACATAAGCAACATCTATTACTGTCAATTTGCTCACCAACTTAGTTCACTTATTATTTTAGCCATGCAATTGCATTCCCACGTGTAATTCTTCTGTTAATAAGGTTGGTTAGACAAGACTCGACAAATCTTTAGTAATTACTAATTAATCAGTAGTACTTTTAATAATGACATACGAAAATGAAACAGGTATTTGGTTTTAAAGTAAAAACCCTGCTCCAGCACTGGCATTGGACACGCCCAAGATATGGCGGGTGTGCCGGCCCACGAGGACCACACAGGGGCGGGCCTGTCGCGCGCAATGGTGACGTGACAGGCACGCCCCCGCCAATGATTGGTCTCCGGGTTGTTGGTGCGCGCCCCGAAAGTGATTGCAATCACTTCCGGGGCACGCGTCGCATCAACGTTAGGCTGGTTTGAACCGGTCTAGCCTGAGTAAGGTTTTAGAATAAAAGGCTGGGAAGCTGCGGAGTCTTCCTCTTTGCTCACCGCTCCCAGAGCCTGCCCTAAAGGACAACAGCCTCGCTAGGAGGCTGTATTTTAATTTCATTTCAGTTTTATTCTCTAGTTGTTGGAGCCCAGTTTGGAGATCGATCGGCGTGGGGTCATCTTTTAAGTGGCTTTCGAAGAGTCGGGCGGCCTCGCATTGAGGCTTTACAACACCCTGTGTGCTTTATTTTGCAGGTTTTCTTCAGCGATTTGAGAATCAAGGAGTTATGTCGGAGCGGCACGGGTCCAGTAGCTGTGGCCAAGAAAAGTGGTATCACTGCAGGAGCTGCTCGGGGCAAAGCGCCGGATCAGTTGAAGGCTTTTTCATTAGCGGTGGCTTTCGGGACCGAAGAGCCAGGGGCACGTCCAGTAGCTGTTCACCAAGAGAAGCAGTAATGTGGCTGTGTGAGCTGTTGGGGGCCAGGGGCTTGACTAGCTGAGGGTCGGGTGTTGTTCCCAGAGCACCGCGTGTAAGGGGGCCTCTTGCTGGGAGGTGTCTTCTCACAAGAATTGCATGGCGCTAGAGGCGGTTTTTCTTGGGGGTGCAGTGCAAGCGCGCAAAGTCTGCGACCGGGTGGTTAACGTGCCGACCCGGGGTCTACTCCCGGCTTCGGCATATAACAAGTGGGAAAACATGTTGTTCGGGACAAACTATTTAAGCTGCTTGTCCCTTATGTTTAAAACTGCCATAGGGGTTAAAATACTGGCGCAGTGCAGAGCGCGAGCAATTGCTAAATACCCTTGTTTTGTGCGATCTTGAGAGTCCCCGTGGCCTAATGATTAGTGTCTTATACTCTTACTCTCAAGGTTAAGCGTTCAATTCCTGATGTTTCAATGAATTTGTTTCCACAAATAAATATGTGGGCAAAACTAATTTATCGGAGCGCGAGCTCTAGAGTGTTGCAAAATACCCTTGTTTTGTGGTAGGGTAGTGTTTACTACCTTTTTAGGTGATGTGCCATTTTCAGAGCTGATCATACGAGGAAAGAATTACTGCTCAGTGACTATTCTGCTTGATTTATAATGTCGGTGGGGCATCATTTTGATGCGCTGGCGCAGTAAGGAGCGCGATTTCACGAGCGTTTCCAATGCCATTGTTTTGCAGTATGGTTGTGTTTACCACCATGTAGGTGATGTGATGTGTGTCTAATTATGGCGTATTGTAACAGTTAAAAAGTAAGCTGAGTGGCAGAGTTGCTGTTCATTGATTGTTCTGCCTTGGTCCATAGTGTAAACGCCTTTTGTTTAGCTATGCTGGTCTAGAAGATGGGCAGTTGTTATTTATAAATTTCATTCAATAAGGCGTGACACCTATTTGAAAACTTACTAGGACTGCTTGCGTATCTGACATTATCCTCATTGTTACGCATTTTTGAATACCTCCCCGAAATGCATTTCAGGGCTCCGGTTTGAAAGTAGTGGCTACTAGAAATTCTTGGCAGTAGCGGACAGTTACGATTCTTAGTAAAAAACTCTGTGCTGCCAAACCTCTTTAAGCCTTTTAGCCTATTGGATATGACTAGCGGCCTAGCGTTTGCACAAAGTTGCAAGTGCGGCTAAACAATTAATAGCTGCTGTGAAAGTCACTGACTTTCACCAAAAAATGTGACAGTTGCGGGGGTGGGGTTTCATTTCAGGCCTGTTTTCTCTCAAGCTTTATGTTGCGCGGGTTGGCATGTGATCACTTTATAAACCAAGCCGGACAAAGGCTCGGCCGTCTCCTTACATACGTGTAGTTATGGGAGTTTAGATTGTCTGCAGAGCTTGTGGGTAGCGTTGCCTTCAGTGCAGTAAACACATTGGTGACCCTAGATGCCAATTTTTAAGAAGGATTTCGGAGCTGCTTCCCAAGTGTAGCTATTTAGGTAACCCTGATGTTAATATTTTAAACGCGTGAAAGAGCTGCAAGCGGTAGGGTTAAGAGGAGCGTCCAGTATTATATAGGTACTTACCTACACCCCCTGCCTACATGAGTAGGCTGTCTTTATGAAAACGGTTATTACGTCGACATGGTCACATGCATCGCATAGTCTAAGGAAGGATTTCACCTGGTTTGCCACAAATGTTTTCTTTAGGATCCATAGGCTTTGTTAGCACAGTGTCCAAGGCTGCCCGTTTGTCTTTCCTATGAACTCCTGAGCAGTCATTGGGATTATCGACAGCCTTGGTTGGACAGAGGCAAAGGGGGCAAAGATAAGTGCAAGGTCCTAGTTAAAGAGGCACAGGGCATACCATTCACAAGCTTTTGCATGAGCAGTCATGTCCAATGGACTTCTTTTGAATCTGGAAATAGTGGGTTAGAATCTAAGAGGTGCACTGTAAAGGCATAGAGGCATGCACTGGGTACCCCATCATGTGTAGCTTCTGCCTTAATTTGGGCAAAACATAGTAGCTTGAGCATTCCTAAAGTTTGGTGTACACCTTCAGGGGAGCCGGGTACTTGGTAGGCTGGCAAATATTAGCCCGTTTTATAACGGAATTGTGGATTGAATTCCCCTCTCATCAGTCAAGGGGAGGGATAGCCAGGGGCATTTGTAGCTCTTCTAATGGGGATCCAAGATTGGAAATGGCACTTGCCCTTCCCTTTCAAAGGTTTTATGGATCAAGTCATATCAATGACCTAGAATGCAGGTGATGCTTGGCAGATCAGTTAATCTCCTGCAGAAATACATGAAGGGCTCCTCATGTAATACAAATGGTGTTATGCTAAGCTCCCGCACTGTAAGCCTAGATTCAATGCCACTCATGTAATACAACTGGTGCGAGGCTAAGCGCTCTCAGTTGAAAGTCTGATGGTAATGCACCTTGTGCTATGCTAGGCGCTCTCATTGAAAGTCTGATTTCAATGTTTGGTATGTAATACAACTAATGCTATGCTGGACTCTGACAATAAAGCTTCAGATGTCAATGTAAGTTTAAAAAAAAAAACGCCCAGTTTCGGGTCGGCACGTAATACGTCCCAAGCCTTGTTGTCACACCATCAAGGGTACCTCTGCACGCGTGCGCGGTTACACATATGAACTAGGGGTCTGTGAAAAAACATCTAGGCACTCATTGCAGGTACACGTATGCTTCTGAAGCGCATTATGGCACGCAGTGCCTCTGCACCGGTCAGCTTATACATGTATGCATTGTATGCCGGTGGTTTGCTTGCTTTCCTAACTTGGCCTCAGTGATGTCGCTCAAGTACATTGTAAGCGCTTATCAGGCCACATCATTTCTTCCCATGCCTTATTGTCTCACCTTCAAGAGTACCAAGACACGCGTGTGCAGTTACGCATATGAAGTAGGGGTTTGACGAAAGTTTAGGCTCCCATTACAGGTACACGTAAGTGTTAGGGGTGCATTAGGTCACACAGCGCCTCGGCACAAGGGCACTTGGACGCGTATGTATTATATGCCGGTGGTTGTCACACAGTACCTATGCAGCCTCGGTGATTCCTATCTGTTTACCAAATAACATAACGGGGGAGAACCACATCAAAATGACAGCAATATTCTGGCAAAAAGATGATTGCGGAGGATCCGGAGCATGCGTGGTCTTGGGCCGAAAAGGTGTCACACGGTACATGTGCACCCTTGTGCTTGTGCAACCAAGCATCTGATGCTTATGGTTTGTCATGCGGTACATCTGCCCCTTTGTGGCAGTACACTTAGTAAATAGATGCCCGAGGAGGCTCACACATTACCTATGCGCCCCTTGTGCCTGTGCAATTAAGCATGCTATTAATGTGTTGTCAGATTGTACATATTCCCCTGGAGCTTGTGCACCTGTAGTGCATTTGGATACCTATGTTGTCATGCACCCGTTTTGTGTCACACAGTACCTATGCATCCTGTGGCTGGGGGTATATGGGTCAAGGGGGGGGTACAGTCACATGATGTAGTCAATGGGGCTGGAATGTAAACTGTATCTTTTCTCCAAAAACTTAAAGTGCTAATCATCTGTGTTTGTTTTACATCTATGTATGGCTGGATCCATGACTGTGTTACATGGGAGGCGCTCCACACCACAAGGACTGCATGATATGGACAAGCAATGGGACCGGAAGATCCGGAATGTGAAGTGGCAAGCAACGGCATCCAGGTTGATGAGCGATCAATGGAAAAGCTCGAAGAGTGCCAGCGTGCATGGGCCCATGCGCTTTATTGGTTGAGTATAGGTGTGTCAACCATTTGTTGTTGCCAGATGTGTTATTTTAGCAGTACGCTACTTCACAGGTGTATACCTGGCCAGCTTGACTGAACCCAGGTATAAAGGGCGGATCCAACACCCCGGGTCGGGAAAAGGTATTCTGCCAATACAGTGCCTGTGCTCGCGGGTGCCATCATAGGCGGTTGGGATGCTCCGTAGTTGGGGGGGGAGCTTGTGCAGACCCTATCCCAGAACATAGTGGTCCGGTGTAGGTTGTTCACAGATTTTCCCATGATATGTTCATGGGAGATCTTGGGGCCCATAGGGGCACTCCCTGTGTAGCCTTCCAATGATGCAGTTCCACCAGCAATGAGTATCATTGTCTGGGGCAACGTGTCTATTGGGCACATCACGCTGCTATCAATTGAGGCCATTTAGTGGCTCCCAGACGATGAGTCACTTCCTCTTAGCCAATCAGTCCTAGCATTATTATCCTACACTTGGGGTGGGAATGACCGGGTACGCTTGGGTGATAGGGGTCTGGTCGAAACACTAATCACGGAAGTAGGTTGGTAGGCACGTCTATGCCCGGGGTACACCCTGGCACAAAGACTGCAGAGATACCCTAAGGGGGAGGCTATCTAGGGCTCCACACCTCCAGACTATAGAGTTGTGCTTCTTAAAAGCCGGCATCCAAAGTTAGGGATTGTAATCGTTATGGAGGATCTTCTGGCCTAGTTAGTTGGGTATAGGGGCAGGGCATGACCTTTCAGTGGGGGGGCCTGATAGTCGGTCAACTATACAGGCCTGTGGCGGTAAGGTCATGATTGGTGAGCAGTAAATTTAAGGTCCTTAGAGGGCGGCGCCATTCTTGAAGGGCGTCGCCCAAGGGGGAGGGACACGTGGTCTCTCATATAACTCCAGGGGCAGTTACAGCCGGTTTGCTGGATGGGTGCGGGGAGGGGGAGTCACGCTTTCCTGTAGGCTGCTTGGCCACCCCGCACATGCACAATGGCGCAAGTAAATGGCGCATAACTGCAAGGGCCCCTTATGGAGATAATTTACAGGGCGTATGGGGTGACCTGGGCGGGAAGTACCCTCACGGGGAATGGGCCCTCTGAGCATGCGCACTCCGGTTGGAGGGCGGGCATAAGGGCGTATGGGGGCAACCTGGGGGGGAAGTACCCTCACAGTAAATGGGCCCCCTGCGCATGCGCACTCCATTGGAGTGCGAGCATAATTTGATAAGGATCTGCCACCAGTTAGTGACCTTGCCGTAGGCCCAAATAGGGATACACAGAAATGAAATGTTATTATTATGACTTGATTATTTTATGTTTAGATTCGGATAGGAATATATTTGTATTAGAGATATGTTAAGGTTAGCAAATTACATCTGTACCTATCCAAGTACTTAAAAAGGGTGTAGGAACCATTTTTAGTTTAAATAAGTGTCACAGGAAATTACAGTTCTTGTATGTGCAAATAAGTACTTCTGTTTTTGAACTAACTAACCTGAAGACTTAGAGCCCGATTCACAAAAACATTGATGAGAGCAAGAAAAAGTACTATAGGAGAAGTTTTTTTTACTTAGAACAGGTATATGGACCATTTTGCAGCCAGCAGCATTGTAATGTATGGCAAGTGCGGCCACCGTGGCCGCATCGTAATACACCCTCTGGCCCCGCCACCTTGTAGGAGGGCGGTCCCACTCCCCGAGACGATGGCGTACAGACTGAAGTCCGCCCGCCATCGTAATCAGCCCCTAAGTGACGAATCCTGCAGTGCGCATGCACACAATTTGAAATTAGATTGGTTAAATGACAGTTGATTGAAAAGTCAAATGTTTGAAAAAATCATATACTTATTATTTGCAGGCATTTCCTTCTAATTAACCTTGCCACATTGCATCAACAACCATTTGAACTCCATGCTGCTATCCGTCGCCCTTCCTTATTCTTGCCATGAAAAATATGTTTTTGTGTGTGCTACAAACACAGTAAATTCATAACTCTGACATCTTTTAATTAGAGGTCATTCATGTTTCTGACATTCAGTCATAACTACTTTACTTTGACTGTTTTTAGTTTAGAAAATCTGCCGCTTTGAGGAAAATGTAAGATGACTCACATATTGCTCTGTAGAGATAAAGATTTCCGGAAAAAATCAGAGAGAACTGCAGATGAAAATATCCTCCCAGTAACACGTCCACAGTTATCTTGTCTACTGCTGGCAAAACATATGATAGACGCGTGATTAACCACAGAGTCTGAAAAAGTGCCAAGTCATCAGACTGGATAGAAAACGAAATTATTTCTATGCTCGACAAAGATCTGCAAATGGGAAAAGCCATGCAATTCTGAAGTTAGTGAACATGCTTGTCAACGCTTTCATGATTTTTTCTTACATTTAATCAGAACTCCGCCTCTTGTGACTAAGCAAGCTACAGGAGAAATAAGGAACCATACTCTGAAAAACTTACTGTCCTCTTTCATCACACTTATTTTTTATTGCAAAACTATGAAACCGTTAATATGCCGCGTATTTTCCACAGTCAATAAATAGATAAAACAACGAGCCATACAATAAACCAATTCATTGTTATTATTTATTTGGATAAAAAGTACTTACTTCAATCCATTAATTAAATAAAATACAAAAGTGAACGCACAAGGAGTTGGTAAGGTAGTATCTACAAAATTATTGTCATTGCTAATAAGATACTCTTGAAATACTGACAGATAAAAAGTTGTCCCTAACTACCACTAATAAAATTCCTGACAGACTCTCATTGGAGTCGAATCCCGCTCGCTAATCATAATAATATGCAGCACCACCTATGAGTTTGAAACAACATTGATTCATCATAACTAACAAATCATATAAGAAATGATCCTTACATTTCCGAAGGGATCCATGGCAATGTCTGCCTGTTCACACCTTGACACATAGGGAACTACGTGCAGGCATATGTGACGTGCATATATGTGAGGATATTGAACCCATGTACTCTGTTGTAAGGAGATCACCATGTCGATCTATCATGCCAAACAGAGATACAAAGGTCCCTATTATGAGGCGAGTAGTGTTTGTAAGTGAGGATACTGGGAGCAGATACACCGATTCAAACTAGTAAATCTCCCCCCCCCCAACAATGACCATCCCATATAAGTTTCTGGTCCTAGAATTAGGGAGAAAATGTTAATGATTTCCCCTTCGGTTTTACGGGGGGTGGCATTCCTCTATCCTGCAAAACTTGTAATCTGGGGTAATATCTCCCCTAGCTATACCACTCCTGACTCATAATAGGTCTTTTACGGCGTATTGATGAGTGTCACTTTTTTTGACGCTCCCGCGGAGTAAGTCTCTCAATCATATCTATGTGGCGATGCAAAGCTATTCTACATGGCTTTCCATGGCCTTATAGATATGGAGTAAGGCCTTATTTCGTGTCAAGGAGATGTTCCATGGGTGTTTCGGTGGGTTTTCCCATGCAGCACCCATGGATTTTGATGGTGCCCTAGATTCACTTAGGGCAGTGCCAAAACCTTACGCCTCCCCAGAGCAGGCATATCAAGGAGAAATGTTAATTTCTCCTAATTTATTCCTCTTTCCATGTATGCATTCTGTAGCGCACATGGAAAGAGGAAAATTCCTCTCAGGGTTGTTTTTGTGGCGGAAGATGACCCTTCCTGTAAAAAAACAATCCTACCTGCAACAGAGGCACCCTTGCAACATGGTTCTAGGGTGCCTTCATTGGCGCTAAGGTGCAAATTGTGCGCCAATGCTTGAGGAAAGGACAGGAATGTACCGTATTTCAGAAATATGGTGCATTCCTGCCTTTTTTGCATTGGTGTAGGGCAGCGCAGCAAGAAGACTTGGGGCGCTGCCCTACGCCGTTTCCTCATAAAGGAGGCCTTTAGTATCCCTAGTCTGAACTCATGGAAACCATCTCCATCCTCATCTGAGGGACGAAACATAATCTGAGGATTGGGTGGGGCACAGTCCAATGACTCTTCAGCATGTATACATGGTGTAACAATGTATTGTTATGATTAGGCCTGGGTAAAGTTGAAATCCCTGGACTTTGCAACTTTGCAAAATTTGTCTAGAATCGCCAGATTGATCAACGATGATTCTGCTGTTGGAATGTTCCTCCTGTTGGCCAGTGACGTGACACACTTTCAATTACATGTTCCTTTGATGCCCTTCTGTGGAAATTCTGAAAGCAAGCTAAGGAGATGATGCACTCCTGAACAACAGGGCTTGTGCATCCCGCTGCCACTTGTCAAGTGAAACAAAATTCCCTGCTGTCAGATGTCTCATTCCTGTTGAATTAGGCACATAGCTACAATGAGTACTTGAGGTGAGAGCAGTGAAACTACATCCTGGGGCAAATCCGAGTATTTCACTCTTCTTTACTACAGCTAGTAAAGATTTGAGTCATGTGCGTGTAGGAATGAGCAACAAAGGAGCCTTGCTTCTGTGTTAATGGGAATGGGATTGCTGAAGAAGGGAGTTGCTGGCTCTAAAAGGCATCAAGCACAAGCAACACACTGTGGAACTGAATTTAATGAAAACATTCTACATATACATCTAAGGAGGGTTGTCAAAGGTAACATATGACGGTGTAATAGACAGAGGTCTGGTAGGGGCCAAGGAAGGTCCTCCGGTAACCTAGGCTACTAATTATTCAATTGAAGTGTTAATTTGATTAGCACTTCAATTGAATAATTAGTAGCCTAGGCTACTGGAGGACCTTCCCTGGCCCCTACCAGACCTCTGTCCATTACACCGTCTTAACGACCCCCGGTCTCAACTCTTGGGTACCCTTTTTCTAAACACAAAGGTGACATATGAGTAGTGTCTGTCTAAGGTGAGGACAACACAGTACGCACATTGACATTGAAGGTGACAGACATCGAAGATGGGGAGAGGAGCAGGCCGGGCTAGGCAAAGTTATTAAACATGGCATATGTGGAAAGTTTGCCAAATGAAAAAATATGCTGAATCAGTAAATGAGTAAACTATCTTTTGTAAAGCACATTGTTACCCAACACAGCATTCCAGCAGCACAGGGTACTGGGGGAGAATTCAAGGTGTGATGCAAACAGGTGAAGAGAGATGACTTAGTTGTTGTAGCATCTTCTGAAAATACATGTGGTTTTATAAAGATCGTATATTCAAAGGAGGGAAATTCCAGATTTTAATTAAAATTTTAGGATTTGTCTTCAGCTCCCACATCATGAAGGTCCGTGCTGGGGGGGTCGCGCATATTGAAAAAAATAAAATCACTATACGAAAAAATAAAATAAAATTACCTTTGTGCCGGGTCTCACATCCCCGCTCCTGCTCTTTTCCGTTTCAGACAGAAGCATAGCCAGGCCCCACTGACCAATCACAACGATTGGTAGGCACCCAGGCTCCCCTGACCAATCACAATTCCCAAGAGGACCGACCAAACAGTCATTGTGCACTTAGGAGTGGGCAAAGCACTCCTTCCCTGCCTTGCTCCGAGAGCAGAGCAGCCCAGCCCACCCGCCTGCAAAAGCAGCAGGAAGCATTAAATGATAATAACTTAAAGTTATTATCATTTAATGCTTCTTCTTTGCACTGCTTAAAAGCAGTGGGGAGATGCTTCTCAGCCATAGCGGCGGATCCGCCACTGTCTGAATAGCACAACAAGTAAATCCATTAGGATCAAATAAATGCTGGAAAGCATTGTGGTAAGAGCCCAGCCCATCCCTTTACATTACCATCTAATACGTTTTGGAAAGCTGAAGAAACAGTTTAGTGTAAGCTAGTGTGTTACCTGCCTTCAGGAAAGAACAACTCAGCTAGTCGTGTGCAGGACCTCCCACTTCACATTCCAACCAACATTTTAAAAGAATTGGGTGAAAGACTGACTCAAATGCTTTGGATAGATCAAGCGATATAGAATAGTTGATTTAACAATATCAAAAGCCATCACTATCTGATTCAATTTAAATTAATCTAATAGGTTATGATCCTCAAGAACATTTAAAAATGTATATTATCTGTTGTTGCTGAGCTTTTAGGTGGAAACTAGAGAAATTATTTTAGGTCTATATTTAAAAAAATTAAGCAATTTCTCCAATGGAGGACTTATAATTGCCTTCTTCCATTCAGTCTGAAAAGTGGCAACAGACAGTGATTGACTGCATACACCTCAGAGTGGCTGCACAACATTCTCAACTTCCAATGTATTGATTTTCATTGGATAAGAGTTCAGGGAAGATCTAGAATTGATATACATGCTTTCTGATTGAAACTTCACTGTCAATGGAGAAAAGCTGGAGATTAGGAACAGACTGACCAGGTAGTCCAACCCTATGCCCTGACACTGTGCCAATCTGTTTAAGATTTACTGATCCCAGTTCATGTCCAGGAAACTGTGAACATATTTTCTAAAACCTCTCAACAAATTTCACTGGGAGATGTTCACATGGTTTACCCAGAGGAGGATTATTATTTTCTTGAAAACTGTATTTATTATCACATCCACAGCTTTGAACATTTCCTTAGTGAGGTTTTATAAATATGTTCTTATATAAATCTTGCTCTGCCTTTTCTAATGCAATGTTATACTTATTCAGAGGATAACAGTTCTTTAGTTAGAAAAAATATGTAAGGCTCTATTTCTGGTGTGCTCTTTTACACTTGGTTGTCAGATTGCCTAAGTGATTTGAATGCCAGCACGCATTTTGGTGTAGCATGCTCCTAGACCTAGAGTGGGACCTTTCACCATTCTACAACCCATCAGCATGTCTAACCCTATGCCTTTTGAGACTTGAAAGGTCTGAGATGGGCTTGCCTCTGGTGTGCCTTCTGAGCACATTCTCTCTGCAGATGCATGGCACAGGGCCTTTAGTAGGCTTGTTTCTTGCTAAAATGGAGTAGAGGCCTGGTGTGGCTAAGCAATATGTACACTCAGCCCCCCAAAAATAGGAATAACAGAAACCAAACATAGTGACCAAATCTTCTTGCTCTCAAAGCAACTAGTGGGCACCGAAAACTAAGGGCTCCCACTATGGACAATGTAGCCCCACAATCTCTTTCAGAAGTCAGTGATCAAGCTGTGGCCATGTATCTTCTAAGTTAGAGGCTGAAAACATCCATGTTTGGTTTAACAAACATTATGGGTGAATTGTTTTTTTTTTTTTACTTTTGAACTTTGAGAATTTTTCCAATTACCTTATTACTGTGCCCAAAGAATGTTTCTTTCCTGTGCCTCCATTTTAGCAGTTTAAAAGTCTAGTGGCTAAGTTGAAGATGAAACTAATATTCATGCAGAAAAGTATAATATTGTGCTGAATTTATTTCACGCATAAGCATTTCTTGATGAACCTCTTGCAAATGACAATTCTCAACAAAAATATGATTTTAATTGAGTTTAAAGGGGTCTGGGAGACTTTGTCAATGTCAAAAGCTCAGACTGATATGAAAAACATGTGGTAATTGTAATCCTCCTTTAACAGGTTTGGCTTGCGGTTAAAGATATTTTAGTGTGCTCCATCTGGGCTGGAACTATAATCTCTTTGTTGCAGTCTCCAGTCCAAAGAGATGTCAATAACACCTCTGTCTGTCTATACCTAAAGCTCTTCCTCTACCAAAACAAAATGCCACAATTGCAAATATGGAGCAAACACGTAACAGAGCATATCAATATGTTCCATGTTGTGCTCTTCGCCTTCCTGTAGCACCATGAACACCTCAGGAATCATTGCTCGCCAACCACCAAAACCAAAAAAGGTAGTCATTCATTCTGTACCCTCATACTGTACTCACCCGTGCTCTCTTGATCCTCAAAAGATAGGGCAGAAATTCCCTTTTTTTCTTAAAGCAGAAGAAAATCAAACTATTAATAGATTTTACTTACAAGGTAGTATCACATTACAAGAGGTGCAAGTAGTGTAATGACTCTACAGGTACTGAATTTGCCAAAAACAAGATGCCGGGGAATAAAAATAAATTCCCTGCAATCAGCTCTGTCGAATGCCAGCGTTGCTGAATACCAAAGCTGCCTATTCTTGATTCCATCTCTTTCTTCCTAAACCCTACACTTCCTGTCTCTATATACCTCTCTAGCAGGTTCTTTTTTTCTGCATGCTTTCTCCACTTGTCATTTTTAGGTCTTGTGTGACGTAAGCAGCGCGTCTTACGAGGCTTTTTGGAATTGATACGATTCCAAGAAGCCTCATCCCAGCTCTGCCTTCAGTCTTGATTCGTGCGCGTCGTTTTGCATCACGAATTATGCTGAAGGCAGTGCAATGATTGCATGCAAGGCATGTCAATCGCTGCTTGTTGCCACACTGTCTCCTTTTAGCCACGCCCACCGGGATTTGATCTTTTTCCGGCGGCGTGACATTCTCCCCTTTATTGCTCCTGACGCACTTTTTTGTTTGCATTGGGGCAAGGTCGAATAGAAGCCTGTTTTAAATGTGCCAGCGATATAAGGAACATTAACATAAATATTTATTTGTAAATCAAAACTCTTTAAACGGCGTGTAAATACAATATTACGAAATTACGTTCTTGCACAAATACATGCTTCCTCATCCCGGTCACCGGCCTTCACCACTTTTCACAACTTTTCAGCCCTCCACGATCTTGAGAAAGGCGGGGCCGGGATCAGCCCCGCCGCAGATATGGCGGGGCACGACCCCTCCCCCCCCTCGCCTGTGCACCCGGCCCGGCGCGCTCCACCACGTCACCATGACGCGGTGGGCGCGCCACAGCCGGGATTGGCTCGCGACGGCGACCCCCTTGGCCCGGAAGCGATTGAGGCGCTTCCGGGTCAAGGGGGGGGCTGGGGACAGGCCAGTTAGAACTGGCCTGCCCCCAGTGCAGAGATAAAAGGCCGGGGAGCGCAGGACTCGGTCTCTTTGTCTCGCGCTCTCCCTGCATCCGGACGCAGCCTCTGGGAGGCTGCTCACTTTTTGTTTATTTTGTTTTCCAGGTATGCTTCGATTCCGGTGGTTTACGGGAGGCGAGTCCAGGCGGAACGAGGACATCGTGGTGGCCGAGGCGAAGTGCGACTACTCCGGTTGCCAGGCTGAAGCGAGAGCCGTTTTTTTCGGCAAGAGGAAGACACGAGTATCGGAGGATTCCCGATCGGTGGTTAGGCAGTAGGTTTTAGGCGCGCGCATGCGCCGAGAAGGTATTGTGGGGGGCAGGGGCTCCGGTTGCGGCAGGAATTACACAAAGTCGCTGTGGCCTAATGGTTAAAGTCTGATCTTAAGGAACCGAAATTGCACCACTTGCCCGTGTCTGTCAGCCCGCTGCTACTGCATAGCCTAGTATTCGAGGGCCCCGAGTTGGCTTGAGTAATCGTTTTCAGCAAAAGTTCACTAGAATATCATTACTGCTTCTGTGGTTTCAAAAGGCTATGAGACAGCATAATTGGCGGAGTCACTGGGGACTAATGCTTAAAGCAGCTGGGGGCATAAAGTTGAAGGTTGGGGACGATTATTAGTCAGTGTCAAGGTTTCATTAACATTGTTTCTGTGGGTGACATTTTGTAAACAGTGAGCCTGGTGCTCGGAGAGGCGCACAGAGGTGATTGTGGGCATACAATTTTGCAATTTTGCCGTTTTTGGCGCATTTTTTCCTTCGCTTACAGGGTTAAAGGCCTTCATGTGTGAGTAGTAGGTGGGGCATATACAGTGTATAGAATACTGTGATCTTATTATTGCGCTAAGCCTGTATTGCTTGTTGTTTTTTCCCAGGTAAAGAGCAAGTAGAATTGTATTGGCTGGGATATTGAGGGATAGGTGTGTAGGTCATATCATAACATGGCAGGTAAGCGGGGAGCTAAGCGTTCTCGCAAGGAACATATGCTGGAGGCAATGATGCGCAGGATGGCGATTATGGATAGGAGATGGGGCAAGGTTGAGCAAATGGGACATAGCTTAGCAGAGCTCAGGCAGAAAGTAGAGGATCAGGGCGGGCCGCTCGGCAGGCCCAAGCAGACAATAGTGCCCCCAAAACCGAGGGGGAATTGGAGGCACTTCCCAAGCGGGTTAGACACAAGAAGGGGAAGAATCAGGACCCAAAAATAGCACAACCTTTAGAGACACTTGGAGGGGGTGGTCCTTCTGGGCTTCCAGTAGTGCCAGAGATCCCAAAAGGGACTCCTGATTTAGTGCCCAACGTTCCAGGGTCAGTCGTGCCGGTATCCGCACCAGTTCCGGTGCCTCCAGTGGCTGAACCGGTAGTGCCAAGTGTCATACCAGTTTTGCCCACATCATGCCCAAACGTTCTGGTCTTGAACCCTGTTGCCCCGGCCCCTGTATTAGCACTAGCAGGGGGTGGGCAGGTGCCGCTGGAATTAGCTTCTCAAATAGAGGCAGTTCTTCCATGGTTAGGAAAGGGGGGGATGTTGCCCCTGTCGGTGGGCACCAAAGAGGTGGGGGAAGACCCTCTGGCAGAGGCACAAAGAATGGTGGCAAAGATTATGGCGGCCCCGAGTGGGGAGCAGAGCCTGGCCGCGGATAAGGCCAAGAAACCACAGCCAGTGCTCCAGGAAAGCGACAGCGGAAAAGGCAAGACGGCGGAGTCAGTGGGAATTGGGGCAACGGGTAAGGAGCTGGCTTTGCCATTGTTGGGCGCGGGGTGTTACCTTCCAGGAAGGAATAGTTAGCACGGCATGTAGCGCGAGATGTGAAGGAATTGATTTGGGCTGGCGCGTATGTAAACATGTTTTCTTTACTGGTGGACAACAGGGAAATGGAGTATGCTAAGAGGCAGAAGGATTGGATGCTTCCCAGTGAGTAGCGGTTAGAAATGTCAAGATTCAGGGTAGAGGAGACACTGACAACCTGGATAAGGGCATTTTCAGTGTTTATGGCCATAGTAGCGGAACGTTCACCTAATATGCAAGCTGAAAGCAGAGGAGGGGGGCGATGACACATGATAAATATGGCGGCGTGGGTTGGAAGGAATATGACATGAATTTCAGGAAGGCGAAAGAGTTTGACCCTTCACTCACATGGGATCGGGTGGATTCTATCTCATGGTTTGACCAGTTTGGCCCAGGGTAGCCGGGCAGTGCAGGCCAGAATTGGGGCAGGGGACACATTCCTCAGCCACAACAGCCTTTTCGGCCAGCGCCCACCGGGGGCTCCGCACCGGGTACTGAGAAAGGGGGAAGGCGAAAAGGAGTATGCTGGGATTTTAATAGAAAGTCATGTACCAGAGCCCAAGGCACTTGTAAATTCAGGCACGCATGCTCCATATGTAATCATCCCTCTCAGTCGAAATGCCTTAAAAAAGGGAATGCTTTCTCAGGGAATAGAGGGGGGAAGAAACAAGAGTAGAGGAAGAGGAGAAAAGGTAACGCATTCACCCATTGATGTTTTTGCTATGAATCCCTGGTTAAATAGGTATCCAGATCATGCCACGGCTAGGATGCTGCAAGAAGGTTTTTTGTATGGTTTTAGGATACCAGTTGGGGATTACACAGGGACATCGGAGTGCAAAAATCAGTTGTCAGTCAGATCAAACCCAGGGGTTGCAGCGCAAAAAATTAAGAAGGAATTGGGCTTAGGGAGAATAGCGGGTCCATTTGATTTTGCCCCTGTGCCTAACTTTGTCTGTTCCCCCCTGGGGGTGGACCCAAAAAAGGAAGAAGGAGAGTTCCGGTTGATTCATAATCTTTCAGCTCCTAGAGGCAAGTCATTGAATGACGCCATCAATGCGGAACTTTGCAGTGAGAAATATGCTTCATTTGATCAGGCGGTAGAGATGTTGAGGGTTTTGGGACCAGGGGCCTGGCTGGCAAAATCAGATATTGAATCTGCATTCCGGCTGTTGCCGGTGCATCCTTTAGATCATCACCTGCTAGGTTTTTCATTCCAAGGAAAATTTTACATGGATAGGTGCATGCCCATGGGTTGTTCGGTTTCCTGTGCTTACTTTGAGAAATTTAGTTCATTTTTGGAATGGGTTTTCAGACAGGTGACAGGACATCATTTTGTTATGCATTATCTTGATGACTTTCTCTTTCTGGGATCAGCGGGCTCCCAGGAATGTTCTGTGGCATTGGAGGAATTCTGTGTACTCATGCGTACATTTGGGGTCCCCCTGGCTCCGGGGAAGACAGTGGGGCCAACAACCACAATTGAGTTTTTAGGCATTGAAGTGGATTCAATACAAGGGTGTTTTAGGTTACCTGAACAAAAGATAATGAAATTCCGTGCAGCTTTGCAAAAGTGTTTGCCAAAGGATAAGGTAACCCTACACCAGTTGCAGCAGGTTGTAGGACAGTTGAATTTTGCGCTACGGGTGATACCTATGGCTCGACCATTCTCCCGTTCCATCTCACAGGCCATGACAGGCCTGCATGAAAAACACCATCACACACGACTGTCATCTGAGGTTCGCCAGGACATGCGGATTTGGATCGCATTTCTGGAGGGTTTCAATGGCAGAGTAGTGTGGCCCGGTCCCCCCACTATTTCTGCTGAGTTGGGTTTATGGACTGACGCAGCAGGTAGTGTGGGATTTGGTGCCATACTCGGGAACAAGTGGGTGGTCCAGCGGTGGCCGGGGTGGTGGCTCGAGAGTGCTTTAACAGCCAACATAGGTTTTTTGGAACTATTTCCCATTTGGGTAGCATTGACGGTGTGGCCCCAGGATCTGCAGAATCAGTCTGTAATCTTCTGGTCAGATAACATGACAGTGGTGGAATCCATCAATCAACAGGCGGCAAGGTGTAAAATGATTCTTTGCCTGTTGAAAGAGATAGTGCTGCTATGTATGAAGCTGAATGTACAGTTTAAGGTTAAACATGTCCCGGGGGTGCGGAATAATGCTGCTGACGCACTCTCTCGCTTCAAGATGCAGGTTTTCAGGGAACATCTACCATCCGCAGAGACAACGTCAGCACACTTTCCCGAAGTACTTTGGCAGATTGGTGCCCCCAGCTACAGAACCTCGTGGCTGCTAGCCTAGCTCCCAGGACCAGGAAAGCTTATGAAGGGGCGTTTTGGTCTTACTGTACTTTTTTGGGCCGGGACTGGGAGGATAGCTGGGATACGTCGGGTGCATTCCTCTTGTATTTAGACAACCTACATAGGGAGGGGCGCTCTGTGGCGGCAGCCAGGCGACATGTAGCGTCAGTTTCCTTCTTTGCCCAGATCAGAGACACAAAAGATCCCACAAACAGTTTCATTGTGAGAAAGGCATTGAAGGGGTGGCGACGCATCCAGGGAGTTGCTCCTGACACCAGGCAGCCGATAGGGTTAGAGCGGCTGAGGGCGTTGCTGACTGCATTGGGCGTCATATGCAGTTCAATTGGGGAGGCATTATTATTCAGAGCGGCCTTTGCATTGGCCTTTTACGGGGCATTCAGGGTAGGTGAATTGGTGGCACGCAACACGTTGGATGACCATGGTGGGCTCCTAATTGAACACGTTAAGATACAAGGTGACATGTTGCTTTTAACCATCAGAAAATCAAAAACCGATCAGGAAGCTCGGGGAGAGGGGGTGGTACTTCATAGGGCGCTAAATAACCTGTGTTGCCCGGTAATGCACCTTGAAAATTACCTCAGACAGAGGAGCAGCGCGTTAGGCGGTTCATTGTTATTACATGCGGACGGTACCCCACTGACCATGTACCAGTTTAAAAAGGTATTGGACATGGCAATCAGCAAGGTGGGCATGGATCCAAAGGTTTTTGGGACGCATTCTTTCAGGATAGGGGCTGCCACTGAGGCAACGGCTAGGGGGTTGCACTCTAGTAATGTACAGAGGATTGGACGATGGGCTTCCAATAGTTATAAGCGTTATGTGCGGCTGCACATGTTGTGAATACACAATACGATTGTGTACTGATGCTTGCCTTGTTTGTCGTTTTCTTCACAGTTTCTCAAACCTGTCACGCAGGGGGGGAACTGCCATCGTCACAACAGCAAGACTCTCCTCAACAATGGTCAAAGCTACAGGTCACAGGGACACGTAATGTGTGGATTGTGGGGCATTCATATGTACGGCGTATGAAATCTGTTTTCCTTTCAGGTAACTACGGGAAAAGAGCAGAGCAGGTTGTTTCACAATATCTTTCCATGGAAAAGGGGGCCTTTGCCTTAGTCAGTTTAGGGGCTTTATGATTGATCTTTTGAAGAGACACAGTCCTCCTCCCACAATCGTTATTTTACATCTGGGGGGCAATGACTTGGTGACGTTAGGCAGGAGGGTCTTGTTTGAGAACATAATCTCTGAGATTGGCTGGTTAGCCAAGGCGTGCCATGGCTGCTACATAGGTTGTTCGCACATGATACCCAGATTTAAATGGAGGTGGGGGGACTCTGTGAGAGCGTTGAATCACTCGGTAAAGAGGGTCAACAATAAAATAGGGAAACTGTTCAGGTCTCATAAATTATAGAGCATTGCACATGGGTGGGTCAGGGGGGAACCGTACTTCTTAAAAGACGGGGTCCACTTGACTAGGCTAGGTAATGACATAATGTTAGAGAATTTCATAGCTTGGCTAGATGATCTAAAGGAGGGGGCATGACCTTTCTGAGGGACAGGTTGGGGGGGGCCAGATAGTCGGGCAACTATGCTGTCCTGTGGCGGTAAGGTCATGACTAGTGAGCAGTAAATTTAAGGTCCTTAGGGGGCGGCGTCATTCTCGGATGGGGTCGCCCAGGAGGAGGGACAAGGGGTCTCTCCTATAACTCCAGGGGCGGTACATCCGGTTGGCTGGATGGGTGCGGGGAAAGGGGGGAGTCACGCTTTCTTTTAGGCTGGTTGGCCACCCCGCACTGGCATGGACGTCACTAAATGGCGCAGAGTGCAAGACCCCCCAAATTTGCATGGAGTTCAGGGAACGTATGGGGGTAACTGGGGGGGGAAATACCCTCTCGGTAAGCGGGCCCTCTGCGCATGCGCAATTCCTACGGGAGGGCGTGGTAAATTGATAAGGATCTGACACCAGTTAGTGACCTTGCCGTAGGCCCAAATAGGATACGCAGAAAGTAATTAATGTATGATTATGATCATTATGTTAGATTCGGATAGGAGAACTATGTATTAGAGAAATCTGTGCATATGAATTGTAATCAAATGTCGTGTTATGTTTCTGCGTATAATTTGTGTAAATATTGTTTATTTCAAAAAATTTATTTTGTTTTCATATTTTAATAAATACAGCTGGGGGTTGCACGACCCCCGCCTCCAAAAAGTAATTACCTTCTCATGTCCCTCATTAGAAATGTGTATTGCGCTCGGGGGAGGGGGAAATTCGGTAGTCCCAGACCATATCTGTTGGGTAATATTATGCCGTTCTTAACTCATTCTTGTAATTATAGTACATTTATTTTAACTCAGTACAATGCAGAAATCTATTATAGAGCCGAGATGGAGAGACATTTTATTGTTGTCAGGCAGAAGGGCCATTCACGCGATGCTGGAACCATCTCGCGGCTTCGTGACCGACAACATTCTTTAAGGTCGAACAGAAGCCTGTTTTAAATGTGCCAGCGATACAAGGAACATTAACATAAACATTTCTTTATGCATCAAAACTCTTTAACTGCGCGCAAAAACAATGATACGAAATTACGATCTTGCACAAATACATGCTTCCTCATCCCGGTCACCGGCCTTCATCACTTTTCACTACTTTTCAGCCCTCCACGATCTTTATGTTGGGGAATATTATGCCGTTCTTAACTCATTCTTGTACCTATCTGCAACAACTCACTGGACTTGCATATACTTCGAGTCACAGTGTAAGCGCGAACCATAGTGAACGACCTGCTCTGAGTGAGTATGGTGCTGCGTTTGAACAGTAAACCGACCTGAAAAGATCACTCAGAAACTTGCAGTTGTTTTCTTCTTGCTCATTGTTTTTATCCTCACACTTGATCATTTCTGCTGGTGCTTTAGTGTGAACTCAGAGAGAGAGATGTTTTAAGACATGGGCATATAGGTCAATTGCCCAGGGCCCCATCTTCCAAGGGACACCCTGTAAAATTGAACTTTCCCTATAAATCACTTATGTGCATTTTTGTATCTTGGTTTTGTATTTGGTTAAACAACACAAGGCTTGTTATTTTTAAGAATGCATCCCAGGACTGCAGGCTCGGCGCTCGTGGACATTCGAGGACAGGTGGGGTAGCAGAGAAGGAAAAGGACACAGTCTTCTCCTTTTTGCCCTGAGAAGACAAGGGCAGTGTCCACTTCTCCTGCTCTGCTGCTGGCAGCTGTCCCATCTCTTTCTTCATCTTCTTCCCTCTCTTTCTATTTTGCTGAAAAACGTGACTTCAGGAAACTCTTCTTACCCTCTTTTTCCTCTCCTTTCGTCTGTGAAAAGGATCCAAAAACAGAACAAGCATTGAAAATGCAACAGGTCTCGCATTTTATTAAGTTAAAGCCATTTGCTTTGCTATACAATACCATTAGCAAAGCAAATGGCTTTAAATTAATCAAAGGCGAGACCTATTGCATTTTCAATGCTTGTTTTCCTTTCTTACTCTTCTTCCTTTGTTCCCCTTTTTTGCCTTTTACTCTGTTGCTCTGGGCCAAAGTCTACTGATTGAAAATAAGCCCTGGCCTCTAAAAAGATTGACATTGCATTCAGTGCCTGTGCACTTTCATATTCAAAACTTTATTTGTTGTTCCGATGTTAGGAACCTTAAATTTTGTGACAGAAATGTGGGTTTTCTTCTTTTGGCAATGTTAACACATCTGCCATAGGTTTCACTCTTTTTTAGGTCTCGCCTAGGAGCGCGCATGCACTGCGTAGGAAAAATCCTTTAGCAATCGCTTCAGCTTCGCTGCCAAAAACGTGCACGCATTGCATTGCTTTGAATGCAACGCGTGCACATCTGGCGATTCCCTTGCGGGAGCGAGCTTTCAAACCATGTGTTGATTACAAAAATATGGTTCCTGCTCACTCCCACAAGGGAAACAGGCGCAGGCCCCCTCCTCTCTCCCCTCCCCCTGCTGCCTCCTCCTCTCCTCGTCAGCGCAAGGCGCGCGCGCTTGTTTCCTGTGGAGCTGCTGGGAGAGGCGACTTGCACCAACATATGGTGACTGAGAAAATGCCCTTTGGGCTGTCGGTTGTTAGGTAAGGCTGCTATATTGTACTTATGGATTGTTAATGAGAAGGTTTGCCTGGAAATCACGGAAATTGAATTACCGCTCAGAATCTGTGAGAATCTTGCGGTATATGGACTCAGTGGTAGATGATAGTACACTACCAGAAGCGCTGCACAGGAGTATGAAGGCGCTTAAATGCGCAGACTAGATAACGGAATCGACCAGAAAATCCGCGCGGTGCAGCGTCATTCATACGCTGGCTACGACCTCGCAATACCGTTGTAAGTATTGAGTAAAGTAAACCCTCTTTCCTCTTTATTAAACGATTCTATAAAACTAAAAGATTTGCGAATATTTATTTTTCGTATGCCACCCGACAAAGTATTGTATTGGTATGGTAACATTAACATTGCGGCTACAGCTCCTGCAACGACCAGTATAGCACCAGCAGTACGCGCGGCTTGCGGGGGTGGCTGCCTGCACTCACTCTGTGTAAGCCCCGTGAACGGGAGCCGTGCCCCCTGGTTCTGCGGCTTCTTCCCCTCTGAGCTCTGGTTCAGGTCGTTGAAGGCTTTCAGAAAGCTGGCGGTGACCCTGGCTGGCTGCTGTGGAAATTTAGCTTGTAACTGAACATTATCTGCGCCATCTTGCCTCTCCCCAGCGCCACGCACAGCGAATGCACGGCCGCCATTTTAGGCACCCCACTCTCTCCCCGCTCATTCTCGATCGCCAGCGCTTTCCCCTGGCGCTGCGAGCATCCCCCGCGCGCCGGCCACCCCCGCTCTCTCATACACGGGCCATAAACCCTCTCATTCTGCGCGACCCTGCCATGGAACCACATCCCACGCCTGACCGACATCCCATACATGGTCATGCCTCTCTTTGATAACCCCCTTCCTCTGCGCCCCATTGTCCGAACCGATCCCCGGCCATCACCTAGCCCTGCGGATGAAGTTTATTGCCCCTACTGTAAGGGAAACACCCCACATCAAAGGGATTACAGTGGATCAAAGCCCCTACCCCCTGAGACCCGGCCGGTTGCACACACCCCCGGGAATTGGCGGAATGTCCAGCTGCGTGATAGCCATCTCCTACTGTAGATGGGGTGGGGACTTCTACTGTAGATATGTGTGTGAACGAGCTTGAAGTGGGGGTTCCAAGGATGCCTTTCCGTACATCAAAGTCTCAATAAGAATGTGCCATGTGTAATAAAGCAATAAACCTGTGTATAAGAGGCCAGGCCTCAGAGATGCAGTTAGAGCACCTCGTGACGATACCTTGCTGTCTGATCTGATGTGTTCTGCTCCGACAGAATAAAACTTTGTTTCCTGCCTTCCAGTCTCCGGCGCCTGCCTCTTTCATTGGTAAATTATCGAGTGGTATGAGAGGCGATTACCGCCGGGCAATACTTGAAGGGTTATCGACTGAAATTGCCGCTACCATTTAACAATTGGCGTCCCAAGCGTGGGGCCCATCAGAGACACGTGGATCCAGTGGGAGAGGTCCTGACGACAGAGTGAACGACTGCAACGATCGGGAGAGCTCCTGCCCAATAGACCCTCGTCTGGCAGCCGATCATCCGAACTTCACTGGTTCCGAGCAGACCTCTCTCGAGTGATCTACGGTCCTGACTGGGAACCATCAGGAGTGCCGCGGCAAATACGGAGAGTAGAGGACGATCGGGCGCTGGAGGCGGAAGACGAGAAACTGTCCACGCGGTCCGGGTAAGGTTGTGATACACGACAAATTGCGAAATAATTGATTGATTGTTTGAAGTTTTGGAATACTAGTATTGCTCATTGATTGTGCTCATTGATTGTTCTCTTTGAGATATTCGCTGTCTACAAACGGGGAGGAGTAGAAATACTCTCTCTCTCTCCCTTTGCAGATAGTGAAGGGTAGGTAACGCAGACTTTTGTCCCCGTTGAAATCCGTCGTGCCTATCTTTATCTCCCCACTGATTGATTGTCCGAACATTGATTGTTTTGAAGAATAGTGCTCTTTGAGATATTCTCTGTTTGCAAATAACGTAGAATAGAAATATTCTGTCTAGTCTTTGCAAATAGTGAAGGGTAGGTAACGCAGACTTTTGTCCCCGTTGTAACCCGTCGTGCCTATCTTTATCTCCCCATTGATTGATTGATTGATTGTCCGAACACTAGTTGTTCGATATTGGTTCTTTGGAGGTATTCTCTGCTTACAAATAACGAGGAATAGAGATATTCTGTCTAGTCTTTGCAAGCAGTGAAAAGATAGGTAGTGCTGACTTTTGTCCCCATTGAAACCCGTCATGCCTATCTTCTCCCCACTGATTGGTAGTTGGTTCTGCCCGGACCGCTTATTAGAGGTGGACCATCCGGCTCCACTGGAAGGCACCCCTAATAAGGACATGTTCACTAAATATGGACTAGTCGCCGTAGCTTATACCAAGCTATGGCATAAATATACAAAGAAGGACCCCGAGAGTCAGTGGCCACTGATGGGATCCTTCGACGACCATAAGATAGAAGTGCTAGAAATGGCTCTGCGTAGCAATAAGACGACGTCACTACGCTTGACAGTATCGGCATGTGGCGCAAAGAAGCAACGCAACGGAAAAAGAGGGAAGAAGTAAAAGCAGAAAAGGAATTACGAAAGGCAGCTCACCTTGCCGCTAGAAAGTTAGAAGAAGAAATAAAGGAGAGAAGGGAAACTAAACTAAGACAGGAGCCCGAAACCTCAGGCCAGTACGCTGTTAGGACCCCCTCTATGCTCTACCCTGAGTTGTCCTCTAAGCAATGAACGAATGACGAATTACTATTAGGTCCCCCGATCATTTACATGCCCCCTCCATACGCACCCTCCCAATCGGTAGTGCAACACCCACAACCCCCAAACACGAGCGAAGGCAGTACAGGGGCCTCGGTCCTCACGGCCTCCGCGCCGGCCGAGCCTCTTGTACTGAACACAACGTCGGCAACGACGTTGGATGACCTTGAGATAAGAAAGAAAGATTCCACCAGAATGAATCGATTAACAAAGGATGAACGAGCAGGAATTGACAAGATAGTAGGGACACTGGTGGAGCGAAAGGAAAGTGAGGAGTATATAACAGACGTGTATAACTCGTATGCCGACAGCCGCAGAGGACACTTTGTCGTACGACTTTGTTATCACGCCCTGAATGCATATGAGGATAGGTACCACGATAAAGGTCCCGAAGGCTTAGCGGCCCTATATAGGAAGGTAGACATTGGGGAAGAAAGAGAGGGCGATGTGACGAACCTCTTCACTCGTACACTCGAGGTCTATCGACACCTTAAAGAACACAGGCAGACAACCAAAACAGAAACCCCCATAGCGGCTAAGCCCCAGGAAGGAAGGACTGATACCATGATGCCCATCAAAGAGGCCGCCCCCTACTGGGTCCCCCCACGAGGTCAGGGAACACATGACGACATCAACCACCAAGATGCGAAGGGGAGGGTTGTATATAATTGGGTCTACCAGCCATGGGACCGACAAGATATTTTGACCTTTAGAAAAACTCTACCCGACTTAAGAAAGAACCCGACTGCCTTCTACACCGAACTAGGTACAGCCTTAGGCTCAACAATAATGACTTTAGCAGATATCGACTTGTTCTTTGGATTATGTCTGCCGGCTGATGTGTGGAAACAAATCCGGAAAGTTGACCACGCTGAGCCGTTCGGATATACCTGGGTACAACTCGATACCATAGATAAACAGCGAGAACCGGGACAGAAACCCCCGAAAGCCATATTAGAGCTCCCAGACAAGATTGTACTTAAGTTGAAGACTCTAATCCCAGAAAGAAAGGTAGATTGGTCAATAGTGACGGCTTGTCGCCAGAAACCCCAGGAGGATGTGTCTGAATATTTCTCTCGATTTGAGACTGTGTTTTCCGATTATAGTGGCCAGGACATGACCACTGCAACCGGACATCACCTCTTTGTCCAGAATTATGTGAAGGGTCTGTCACAAGAAGTCTCCCAGAAGCTGCAGACCAGCGAGAGTAGTTGGGCAGCCTCCAAACCCGCAGCTATCCTCCAGATGGCCTAATACTATGAAAACCAAAAGAATGAGAACGATAGGGCGTCAGAGAGGAAGAAAAAGGAACTGAAGGAGAGGGTAATGATAGCACAGTTGCAAGGGGTGACCATAGGAAGGGAACCCCCGAAAGGGAATTACCAACCAACCGCCCCTAGAAAGCTACCCCCTAGAGACCATACCCCTGCACCCTACAACGGACGGAGAGACTTAGATGGGAATCAATGTGCGTTCTGTAGAGGGTTCGGACACTGGAAATCCCAGTGCCCGGTCCTTCTGGAAATGAACAAAAATAGGGACCCCAGGGACACAGCATATGACCCCAGAAATAGAGGACAGGGACGAGGGTACACGAACGACGCCATCAACGACAGGCCAGGCAGACCAAACACCTTTGATCGCCCCCGACAAAACCAGTGTCAACAGTCCGACTATGAAAGCACCCATGACTTCGCATAGGACCGCCAGGGGCAAGGGAGGGATCCAGTCGAACTCCGTGTTGACCAGCAAGGTCCTTACGTCACTGCTAAGGTCTTGGGCACAAAATCTCCATTCCTGGTAGACACTGGGGCGACACGTAGTGCGTTATCCAAACGACTGATTCCTAGGGCACCCTTGTCTGGCTCACATGTAACCTCAATAGGCTTCGATGGAACGCCCTCCACTAACCCCTTATCAGCACCAATCTCCTTTGACTTAGAAGATAACACCACTGACATGACCTTTCTGCTCTCCTCCAACACCCCCGATGCTATTATGGGACTTGATTTGCTAAAACATTTTCGAGCTACCATCAGATGCTCCCCAGACGGAGTTCGAGTCATCCGACACGATAACCCAGATCTGTCCAGACCCTGTCACACACGGCGTATGCTCTCTATAACCGATGCTGACATGTCCCTACTCGACACATTACCTTCACATCTATGGGCTAAAACCGACTCAGATGTAGGGCGCATGGTGATCGACCCGGTACACATAACCGTCCGACCGGACGCAGTGCTCCCAAAGCTTCCACAGTATCGGATATCACCCGAAGGCGAGAAGGCATTGGTGGAAATCATCGAGTCCCTAGTCGAGGCAGGAGTGGTAGAAGAAGTAGTCAGTAATGTTTGCAACAGCCCTATCCTACCCATTGTAAAGAAGCAAGGCGAGGGAGATGAGAAAGCCTACCGTTTCATTGTTGATTTGCGAGAGGTTAACAAAGTAGTCATACCCCAGTACCCCGTGGTCTCAGACATCACCACCATCCTCACCCTGATTCCATCCACTGCCACCACCTTTACTGTTATTGATCTCAAGAACGCATTCTTTTCCATCCCCATCCACCCAGACAGCCGCTACCTGTTCGGCTTCACTTTAAAAGCCCGTTCGTACAGATTCTGCAGGGCACCCCAAGGCTACACTGAGAGTCCCAGTATTTATAGCCAAGCCCTCAAGAGGCAACTAGATGCAGTCCAACTACCCGATGTAGTGGTGTTGATACTGTACGTCGATGACATTCTTTTGGCGGCCGACACCACTCCACTTGCCGTCACAGCCACCATTCACCTCCTCCGCTTCCTTGCGGAGAATGGTCACAAGGTCTCCAGAAAGAAATTGCAATTCTGCCAGCCCCAAGTAACGTATCTAGGCCACCTACTATCCAAAGACGGGAGGAAACTTACCCCTGACCGAATTCAAACCATCCTAGAAACCCCTGTTCCCAAAACTCAGAAGCAAGTGCGGTCCCTAGTAGGCCTCACCTCCTTTTGTCGACAGTGGTTGCCAAATTTCAGTCTTATCGTAAAACCTCTGCTTTCCCTGCTGGCTAAAGATGTCCCCTTCCCCCTCTCCTGGACACCCGAATGTCAATCCTCCTTCAAAGAATTACGAGACGCCCTCTGTTCGGCCCCAGTCCTAGGAACCCCAGACTACACTAAACCTTTCTCCCTCTACACCCACGAAAGGGAGGGATGTGCGTTGTCTGTCCTAACCCAGTCCATAGGCCCTAAACAACGCCCTTGTGCCTACTTCTCTGCCACTCTTGACCCTGTAGCCAGAGCTTTGCCCGCCTGCCTTCGAGCAGTAGCCGCCGCGGCTATCTCTATCCGGCAAAGCGAGGGGATCGTGCTCTCAAACCCCCTCACAGTATTGGTACCCCATGCGGTTGACACCCTCCTGAACCAAACCAAGACTCAACACCTGACTAGCGCACGACTGACTGGTTATGAACTGACTCTGCTTGCACCCCACATCACATTGAAACGATGCACCACTCTGAATCCAGCTACTCTACTGCCTCTCCCTGACGCTGACCCCAATGCGTCCCCTATACATGATTGCGTGACTCTCACCGACGAACAAACCAAGAGTAGGGTTGACCTCCGGGATACTGCCTTCCCGGACCCTGACGGAGAACTGTGGGTGGATGGCTCATGCATCAAGCTCCCCGATGGCACCACCTCAGCTGCCTATGCAGTCACCACAGCCCGAACAGTTGTTGAGACAGCCCGCATCACACAGCGATCCGCACAGGCGGCGGAACTAATTGCTCTCACACGAGCCTGCATCCTGGCAGCAGGGACAACCGCAAACATTCACACAGACAGTCAGTACGCCTTCGGGGTAGTTCACCACTTTGGGCTCTTATGGAAAGAGAGGGGATTCTTGACTTCTCATGGCACACCCATCCTGCATGGAGACCTAGTCTCTGCCCTGACCGAAGCAGTCCTCCTCCCCACACGGTTAGCTGTGATCAAATGCCAGGCACACAAGAAGGTGACAGACATTATAGGACAGGGAAATGCACTGGCTGACATTACTGCCCGAACCACAGCCGAGAATAGGTCCACGACCCGTATGTACGTGACCAGGTCACAAACTGAGAAATGGAAGGATGCTAGGGAAACAATTAGGGATATCCAACTAGCCAGCACACCACACGAATTAACTGAATGGGCCCGGGTGGGATTGAAGGACGATGACGGTTGCTGGCGAACTAAAGACTTGAACAAATGGTTGCTACCAGATTCATACTTGATCCCCATGCTGACCATGGCACACTCCCCCGCACACATAGGGTCTGCCCCCATGATCGAGCTCATCTCCAAAGTCTGGCACAACGACAAAATCCCAGACTCAGCCAAACGTCTGGTCCAACAATGCCTAGTATGCCTCCAACACAACCCTGGGAAGGGAACTGCTGTACCCCGGGGAGGGTTTGGGGTCCCCAATCACCCCTTTGAAGTCCTACAAATGGACTATGTCCAGTTAGAAAGGTGCCAAGGTTTGAAGTATGTACTTGTCGTTGTGTGTGCCTTCAGCAAGTGGGTGGAAGCCTACCCAACCCATGACAACACCGCTATGACTACCGCAAAAGTACTACTGAAGGAATTCTTCCCCCGATACGGCCTTTGTCAAATTTTGTGGAGCGACAACGGCCCCCACTTCGTAGCCGAAGTTATCCAACTCATCTTAAAAGGGTTGGGTGTAAAACAGAAATTCCATGCGGTCTTCCATCCCCAATCTGCAGGCTTGGTTGAGCGACACAACGCCACATTGAAGCTTAAGATAGCAAAAATAGTCGCCACCACAGGACTGAGATGGCCAGACGCTCTCCCGCTAGCATTGCTATCAATGCGTTCCACCCCCACTAAACACCACTTAACCCCCTACGAGGTCGTTTTCGGGCGGCCCATGAACCTTTGGGCTGCTCCAAAGCCAACATCCATCCACGACGTCCCGGACGTCCTTATGTCTGACTATTTGTATAACCTAACTAAAACGTTGTCTGTCATCCATCAGCAGGTGCTGCACGCCATTCCCGATGTTTCCAGGGGCCCCGGACACGACATCCAACCCGGTGACTTTGTCTTAGTGCGTAACTTCCAGCGTACCAAGAGTCTGGAGCCCCGGTGGACGGGCCCCCTGCAAGTCCTGATCACCACCCGAACAGCTCTTCGAGTGGAGGGGAAACGCAATTGGCTGCATGCACACCACTGCAAGAAGGTATCACCGACCCTGACAACCACGGACAACATCACCGCCCAAGAAGAACTTCTGGACAAAGACCGACCATCCCTGAGCCGCTGCCCAGATACAGAGACACTCGAGTTAGTAAGATATCTTGATCCCACCGTGCCATCCAAGGAAGGGTATAACTTGCGAAGAAAGGAGAGAACTTCGGCTAAGCAGACCACAGGCTAAGTGGAAATCTCAGAGCGGTAGCCTAGTCACCTCAAAGGCCACCAGGAGAGAAACTAAACAAAGTCTGTGGTTCTGCCCGCTACCGAGTCTCTTGAAGGTGATGGAAGCGCCCGACATGAAGATGATGGAAGCAACCGGACGTCCGAAGATCCACTACAAAAACCCAAAGACTGACCGAATGCACAGCTTAAAGACTATTGCACTTTTCATTACCCTTCTCTTTTGCCTTCTCCTCGTGGTCACCTTCTGGATCATGGAGGAGAGCACACCCGCTCATAAGACATTGCTGACCACCGTTCAACCTACCACCACGAAAGAACACCATCTGATCTCACTGTCACCCCAACTCCGAGAAAGGCGTAAGGAGTTCTGGAATAACTCTTTTGTGCAGTTGCTCCACCAACACAATCTTGCTGCCAACGCCACTAATTGCTGGATCTGTGGATTGCTACCACATGCCACTGGACACTCTATCCCTTTCATCCCTTCACCTTTTTCTGTCCATGGTTCCTGCCTCGCCTGGCTAATCCTCCTGCAAGAAAGCTACAAGGACAATGCCACTTCCGGCAGAACCATGTCACACTTCTACCATGGGTTCTGGCTGAACAAAACTGGAAGAACTTCTGCCCTCTTCTGCCCTCTGAGATCGAACACTTCCTTTCACATGGACATCCCTGCCAAAGAACGAGTTGAAATGCAAGTGTTCAACAACCCAGCCAGACCCACCTTCTCTTACCTCCGGAAACGGACGGCCGCCACCCTAACAGTGGCCCTGTCCGTCATCAACATCACTGGATTTGTGTGCCTCGAAGGCCTGGGGGCGCAGCTGGTGGGCCACAGCTCCTGCCTCATCACCCGAACATTGGACTCAGTTGACCCACCCTCCTTTGTTGCCTCCCCGAATATGTACTTCGTCTGTGGTACTAAGGCCTACACCTGGCTTCCGAAAGGTTGGGGAGGCACCTGCTACATCGCCTTTGTCCTTCCTCCGACATATGTGGCTCCAGCAAACCATCACCGACAGAAACGGGCCAAAGACATTGTGCAAGCCGACTCCGCCGGAGCACAGTTCATGGACGCAGTAAAAGGCCTTGTTCCACTCTGGGGTCCAATGGCAAACAGCCGTGCCATCCGCCACTTAACCCAGGCAGTCGAAACGGCGATGAACATTACGGCTGGCGCCCTCGCCAACAACACCGCCGAGCTCCAGGCCGTCCGTTTAGTGGCCCTTCAGAACCGCCTCGTTCTAGATGTGGTTCTGGCTGATCGTGGAGGAGCATGCCGCATCATTGGGTCCAGCTGTTGTACCTACGTACCGGATAACTCACCCTCAGTCTACAAAGCAATTGAACACCTCCACAGACTGTCCGCAGAGGTCCATCAAGAGCAAGAAGAATGGTCACTGGGGAGTTGGTTTTGGGACACTATTAAAAGTTGGGGATGGAGGCTGTTTTCATTTATCCTAATACCGATTGTGATACTATGTGGATGTTGCTTGGGGATTCAGTGTCTGCCACCTTTATGTTCGCTTTTTATGAACTGCATCTGCCCTAAGACTTTGGACTTTGAAACAGAGCGAATGAAAGCTCTGTATGAGGTGGAAGTTCGAAGTATTATGGGGATAGATCCGAACTAGACAAGCTGGCGAGATATGTTAAAAGGGAGGACTGTGGAAATTTAGCTTGTAACTGAACATTATCTGCGCCATCTTGCCTCTCCCCAGCGCCACGCACAGCGAATGCACGGCCGCCATTTTAGACACCCCACTCTCTCCCCGCTCATTCTCGATCGCCAGCGCTTTCCCCTGGCGCTGCGAGCATCCCCCGCGCGCCGGCCACCCCCGCTCTCTCATACACGGGCCATAAACCCTCTTGTTCTGCGCGACCCTGCCATGGAACCACATCCCACGCCTGACCGACATCCCATACATGGTCATGCCTCTCTTTGATAACCCCCTTCCTCTGCGCCCCATTGTCCGAACCAATCCCAGGCCATCACCTAGCCCTGCGGATGAAGTTTATTGCCCCTACTGTAAGGGAAACACCCCACATCAAAGGGATTACAGTGGATCAAAGCCCCTACCCCCTGAGACCCGGCCGGTTGCACACACCCCCGGGAATTGGCGGAATGTCCAGCTGCGTGATAGCCATCTCCTACTGTAGATGGGGTGGGGACTTCTACTGTAGATATGTGTGGGAACGAGCTTGAAGTGGGGGTTCCAAGGATGCCTTTCCGTACATCAAAGTCTCAATAAGAATGTGCCATGTGTAATAAAGCAATAAACCTGTGTATAAGAGGCCAGGCCTCAGAGATGCAGTTAGAGCACCTCGTGACGATACCTTGCTGTCTGATCTGATGTGTTCTGCTCCGACGGAATAAAACTTTGTTTCCTGCCTTCCAGTCTCCGGCGCCCGCCTCTTTCATTGGTAAATTATCGAGTGGCATGAGAGGCGATTACCGCCGGGCAATACTTGAAGGGTTATCGACTGAAATTGCCGCTACCATTTAACACTGCGGCCTCCTGTGTGTCGAGTTCAGCCTCTCCTGAGCGGCCTCCTTGGCTCTCCCTTTATCACTCCCTTGAACGAAAACACGCAAACCGTTAGTCGGTGTTTACAACTGCCCTAGACCTGCACATTACCATAAGTGAAGGGTTTACACATACCTTTTCCGAAACGAAAGACCAGCAGGGCGAGGGTCACTGTAGCTAACCTACAAGCGGGAGAAATAAAGGTAGGAAGGATAAGGAAGTGATGATGGAAAAAACATGAACGCACGCACGGAGTCACAACAACTGGGACTTTTCAAGAGTGCTCGCGGAGTTTTTGAGACTTGTATTTGGGTCACTTTTTTATTACAAAGAGTCCTCTTCATTCGTTTTACGACTCGAATGTCCCAAGTTTCCTAAAAGGTGCGCAGGACCACCCCAATTTCAGCCTATGAGCTTGATTCATAGTTTATTCCTGAAAGAAACCAAATCCCAGTGGTCACAAATCTTTTAAACATGGTGACATTGGCGTTCAGTCTTTAGCTAAAAAAAAAAATACATACTTTGTAGGTCGTGCATTTATCACATTTCTGTGAAAGCATGAAATCGCTCCTTTTTCATTTACAAAAAATGAACTGTAAAACGAGGGGGAAGCCACCCCCAATGAAAATGTTCTGAAACGCGCTAAAACCTGCATGCTGGAGGCCTACATGTACATTGCAATCCAAAACATTCTACTGATAAAATAAATGGTCTAATATATAATAGACCTCAAGGTTAACACAGAACACGAGACTGAAGATTGTATACAGTGGTATTTTTTCTCATTTCAAAATGTTATCATCCTTGATGACAACTCGGGCACCCTCTGTGCCATCCAGGTGTAATCTAAAATGGCACTATACATAGGGAATGCACCTAGTCTAACCACCTTTTCATAAACGATGAATATATCACATTAATAAGTATTGGCAATGTTCAGGGTCCTCTATAGTATTAGCCTGCGTGTTATATTCTGAAATAGAGAGTGAGACAGGAATTAGTGGTAATTCCAGTTGACCAATTACAAGTGGTTCGTATTTAATACTGTTGCTAGAGCACGTTGAACTGCTGAGATGAATCCTGTAGCAGCCGCTTGGAACTGCAGTGCACGTATTGACTTCCGGTGGTATATTTTTAAACATTAAAACGTCTTTGTTTCTGTTCGGCAGAACCCTTATAGTCGAATGTCCAAACGTCCTGGACATAACAGCACCCACTTTCAACTGGTCATCTTGAATTTCCTCCATGGAAATAAAAATGCTGAGATATGTCGACATTTCTGGGGTAGCAGAGTATTTCCGCTGATTTGTAAGAGTTATGAGGTATGAAAATACAGTTTTAGAACTTTTTTATCAAATGCTGGCCTAGCCTTGAACTTTATGTCAAAATAAGTAAAAAATGTGGAAGTGCCCAAAAGATGACACGAAACGGGAAGAAGTAGTAGTAAAGATGATGATAGACTTATATTAGGTACTCAAGAAGGCATAAAGGTAGATATTACATGTGACATAGCAATGATCTAGGCCAACGAAAATTATGACTCTATTAAACAAGCATTGGCATAGCCAATAAGTCTCGCCTTTAGGACCTTTTAAGTGTTTAGCCATGCAACAGCTGTTGCACCAAGAATATTGTGCTGAATAACTAAATACATAGAAGGTCCCAAAAGCGAGACCTATTGGCTATGCCAATGCTTGTTTGTATATGCCATATTTTGTTCCTTAAATCTGAGTGCTTTAAATGACTGCTGCCTGCTGCAAGTGATCATTATTGTGCTTCATATTGCAATTGAAAAAATATCATTTCTGTAGCAGAGTCAAAGGACCAAGTGCAATTATTCCTGCATGCAGGTGTTGCATGTATGCATGATGAATTGCATTGACATTAGCTTGTTTGACTTGTAAGAGTGAAATGTTGATGAAGAATATCTGTTTGTTGAATATATGAAGATGTAGCAATAAACCTCAAATTCAGCTGTCTTCTGCAAATTCTCCAAAGAATACTATTATTTTCTGTGTGAATTCTGCATCCTATGTCAAAGTGCAGCTGTAGCCTACAGGGGTCATTGAAGATGCCTCCTGCAGGGCAGTATATGCTGGCATTATTGGGAGGCACATAGTGAGTAATGGGCCAGGACTGCTTTCTTTAGGCGTCGTAAATGGATGGTTCTTGCATCCTTAAGATTGTCCTGCAGGACAAGCCACGGATATTGCCTGGTATCTTATGTTCCTTCATTTTGGGTATTGATGTTGTGTCATGCAAATGATAGTGACTATTGGGCTGGTAGACATCAGTGGCCGTTTAACAGAGAAATGTAGGATATAAGTGCACATCAGAGTGTTTTGGATGTTGCTATACTGTGAAGCCAGTGTGCATTGCAGATCAGAGTACAAGTGCACCATGAAAGTTTCCTGGAGGTTTGATCCCTTGAGTACAAATAAATACTGTGGGTTAGGATTGACCTTCTTCTGTGAAGTCTTATTACTTGAGGGCCAGTGCTCAAACTAGTTCAGGATAGCTGTATTGAGGGAGCTCTGTAGATGTCTCAATAACTTTGTGCTGTGGAAGTTCTATGTGTTATCATTCAGGCCTCCATTACGAGTTACTTACCATACCAGGGCTAAAATTAACGACTCTGGCCTATATTCCAGGAGTTAAAGACACAAGAATTGTTATGTCCTTTTACAAAGCTTTTCCCAGGTTTCAGGCAATTTGATTCAAATGTTTACCACCTGTTATGAACAGGTAGTAGATATCAATGTGGGGTGTAGGGTGCTTGTCAGGGAGGGTGTCTGAGGATGGAGAGGATATAGGCTGTATGGTGAAGCTTCGTCTACCACCACTGTGATACCTGATGGGATGGACGGAGCAGGACTTTTACCTCTGCTGGTTTTTCCAGGTGCTGATCTGAACCCAGAAAAATTGGTCCAGTGTTACTGAACCCAGAATTTTCTAGTCTGGACACTTTGGGATCCTGTTTTGGGTAAGAATTAATATATGCTTGAATGTCTCTGCAGTAGAATTGTTGAACAATTTAAAGGTCAGAACAGGGGTACACTGTCAGTAATCTGTGAATATTATTACTGTAATGTGGAGGGCAACACTAAGTGGCATTATTAGGGCTTCACGGGTGTTTTAAAGGGGAGACAGTAGGGCAGGTCAAAACAAGTGCGCTGCAGGAACCCTGCTTACAGGAGCATCAGAGCATGAAGTAAATCATACAAGTCATCTTAATAGCAGGATAGATATGAATATTGTATCGTCTGGTTAGAAGACTCACATCACCTTTTTCCCAATATCACAGACTAGGCTATAGCTTCCTGGTGCCCAATGTTGCTATTTCTATATGTATTCTTTTATTTCTCTATCTTTTTTCTTCTCTATCGTTTCGCTCTTCAACTTCATCCCTCTGTTTTTCTCTTCCTTCAATGTTTTCTCATATGTTACTACTAACCATTTTTCTAACCCGTTTTAATCTACTGTTTTATTATTATTTCACCCTACCACTCCTAATTATGCCCTTCCTCTTACCTTCCCACATTCTTTACACCATTCCTCTTCTCCCCTGATCACACCCTGCCCTTACTTTATCCATTCCAACTTATGCATCCAAAGTCTCACATTTTAATTCCCAACTCCCTCCCTTTCTTACCCTCATTACTCAGCTCTCCTATTTACAATCTGTCTTTCCTATTGAAATGCCTTATTCAGTTCTCTTTTTCACACAATACAGTTCCTCACCAAATTCTTCAGTTTATTGCCTAATTCCTTATCTCTGCTGTTCATGCCCCGCCTTCCCCTTTGCCCACCATCTTCCTTATGCAATTCATGTCTTCTTCCTTTGACACTATTCTCCTCCTCTACAAAATCCTCAGTTTTACTCAGTGCTGCACCTCTTACATTCACACCTTTCCCAAATCCTTCCTCTCTCACTGCACATTTCATGTCTTGTATTCACACCATGACCGTTCTCTCTTAATCCCTCTATATCACATTCCTCATCTTTTTCATTCACAGCCTACCCTGCTACTAACAATCTCTCTTTGCCTTATTCCTCATATTTCCTTTTCACAGTCTCCCCTTCTTCTACCTATCCTTCTTTTAATTACCACATTATTTACCTCACCCTTTCACACCATGCCCTTTCTCTATCAATCTATGCCTTGCTCCATTCCATTATCCATGCTGCTCTTAGCTATGGCATTCCCCAACCCTCCTGTTCACACCTTACCCTTGTATCCCAATCGCTCTCTTTCTCATCCTTTGCACATCTCTCCTTCATACTTAGGCCATACATTGCCAATAACCCTTTTCTCTCCTCATTCTACACCTATGCCGCTCACAATCTTCTTTTCTTTGCCTTAGCCCTATTTCTTACAATTCTGCATTCTTCACTTCTCCTGTTAACATAATGACCCTCCCTTCCTTAGCATATTCCTTACCTCTCCTGTTCTTAGCCCTCCCTTCCTGAATCGTTCATTAGCCCATTTCTTATATCGCCAGTTGACTCTGTGGCCTTTCTGTAACTGGTCCTCTTTTCCTTGTTGCATTCCTCCTCTCTCTGCCAGTAGTCAGCTCTTTATTCCCTCTATCATGCCCTGATGATTATCAAACCTTTGGTGCCAACTGCTATCTATCTCATGTTTCAGACATGGTTTGGAAAAGTAATGATCTACAGTGGTTGATCAACTAGAAAAAGAACCAAAGCTACCTGGGCACAAGTACTATGAGAATGAAGGCCAGTCCCACTTTTGGACACAATTTGAGCTTTGCAATAAAAGTATTCAGCTAGAAAAAAATATTGCACACTCTGGAATTCATTACAGTTTACTGTGTTTACATTTTAACAGCCAAAAACATTGGTGTTTTAATGCCTGGAGTGTCTTTATAAGTCCTTTACAGAGCTTGCAGGTTGCCCCAACTTACGTGTATGCAGCATTTCCCATCATTATATTTTCCTTTGCGTTCTTATGCTCGAAGTCAAGCATTTTCACAGGACGGAACATCACTTTATGTGTCAATGTAAATTACAAACTAAACTAGATAAGCTATACTTGCCACAGGAGGCATATTGAGAGCTCTGCCAGCACAGGCCGGTAGGTAAATGCAACTCCCTCTCAACACCCCCCCCCACCACCACCACCCCCACTGTCTCAAAACTAACATTTTATTTGGGTAGAAATCTGTAGTGGGGCATTGGCACTTTCCAGCAGTTGGTTGACACAATTAAGTGACATGAATAATATCTAGGCAATATCTTGGCATGTTGTACCTGAAATGTATAGGTGGTATAGGAAGTGGGAGGGTTTAGCAGGTGGATAGTATTTTGGGATATAGCTCTGAAAAATGCGGAACAGATGAATACAGTGGCACCACTTGTTCATTCGTAGGAATCACATAGCTGTAGATTTCCTTTCAAGTCTGCTTCTTTATTTAATCATTCCTTCTATGATACAATCATTCTATTACTTCTGGTGGGTATGCCTCCATCCATCACACCAGTTACTCTCCTCTTCCTGCAAATGTCCTTCATTCCCTGCCCCTCCTCCACATCCCACAGGAAGCGGTGGCCAGTGTACAGCCAGTCATTTCCAATGTACCCTGGGTCCTATTGTCATGATTTCCTCATCAGCAGGAATAAACATGATGGCAAAGTTATCCAGATTAGTTGTCGTGCCACCCATTATTGACAGGGTCAGAACTGGCAACAATGGAAGACTGGAGTATGGCAAATTAGAACAGCTAGACCGCTAACCACGGTGGGAGCAGGGCTTCCTAGACTGAGGTTCACTTCCAGGACAATGGTCGCAGAGATTATTTAATACTTTTAGAGACTCAGCTCTATAACTGACCACGGCTTGTGGTTGGATAGGCTTTCTACTCTTGGCAGTTTGTACACTCAATTTTGTGCCCTTATGTTTGTTTTGTTCTCCCTTTTCAGTTCCCCTTTGCCCTGGTGATTTGCGTAGTATCTCCTATGTGTCCCTTGTCTTGGTCTGTCCTGTTTGTGATTATTGTGCTGGAACCTATTCTGTGGCTTCCTGTGGATCAGCACTAGTGACCTTGTCAACGCTTTGTCTCATCCTAGCAACATCTGTTGCAAAGCGGGGTAAACATAATACTCTACTGTTCATCATACTTTTCTGTACCATCTTAGCTTGATACTAATTCTTGACTAATTACTATTTGTATCCAGAGCACACATTCCCATCATCCCCTGTGGCCACTAGCCTTTCCTTTAGAAGTGGACACCCATCCACTCCAGGTTTTACCATTGCCATTCTCCAACAGCAAGAGCTCCAGGGTCTCTATTCCCCCTTCCTATTTTACCAGCTTTCTCTTTTCAGGCAAATGAGATCTTAGCACCCTCAGAGAGATTCATGGAAGGCAGAGATTTGCAGCAAGTCCACCTGGCAAACTAAAAGAACGACCCCTAGAGACCATATGTGCCTTACCAGCAGACCTTTGACCCTACATCTCGCCCAAACGTTTGAAACGGGAACTTCTCTTTCAGCCATCTCTTCTGTGACATGCTATGTATCTCGACCTTCCAATCTTGTGTTTTATGGTTAGTGTCAAATTTGAGGAGTCAGGGTCAGGAGGCTGGTACCAAATGAGTGGAGTAGGGGTCGTCACATTTACCGCAGTTATCAATGACCGCAGTCAATCATTATATTCAGTGGCACCATTTTTAGAGCTCATGTATTGCTCAACCGATGGGTAATATTTTTTTAATTGGGATATGTTTCTAGTCACCTGGACATCCCCCGTTCTTGCAGCTATTAGCCAGATTGCACATCGAGAATCTGGCTTCCTCTTCACGGTCTGTTTGACCTGCACCTAGTCAGCTACCTTGATTCCGAAATCTTGGGTTCTTCTGTGAGTGTCATCATATTGCTTCATTCAGGCGTTCTCTTGCTGGTATCAGAGGCACAGTCTCTTTTCTTCAGCTAGTGTTTGTTGGCATGGGGGCTTCTTGTGACAACTGCGTATTCTTGTGTGTATCCCATTCCCTTATATGCATGTTACACATTTACTGAAATTATGCGATTATACCAGCTTGAGTAATTGAGAGTAATATGGGGCAAAAATCCTGCCGCAGAAGCTCAGGAACGCCAATCTGATAGAGAGGGAGCGGCTGCTGGCTACTGCTGTTCATGTCCTGTGGCATTTAGAGCTATTTTTGCATTCATGCAAAATGAATCCTATGGCCCATTTTGGACACAAGTGCACATTTTGCACTAAGAAATCAGCTGTAAACGCTGGGTTATGTTTCTAATGTAAATACTGGCAATTTTGCTATCATTATGCTAGAGAGAAATACGACAATTGTGCCCACCCCTACTTTTTTCCCTTTTTTCAAATGCTTATTTACCAGTCTGAAATGGACTCCCACTCCTACCATGATAGAACAGTACATTAAAATGGCAGCTATGAGAAATTACACAGGAACATGCTTGTGTCAAGGCACGTGTGTGCCTATGCATCACAACGCATGCATCGGTGGCCATCTTGGGATTAATTGCATTCAGTAGAAGACCAATTTCAACATTTCCAGACATGTGTGTGCATCCGTTTTGATGCATGCATTCTCAAGCCAATGACAACAAGTCTTGACAAAGTAACAACTGGGCCATTTAAAGCTGATACAAAATTGGCCTTGCTAGTACCTGTTGGATGTATTATTTGCCACATGATCATGCAGCGCTGTATGTGTTATGTGCCAACAGTCTGCACCATCAGGCACCGATGCCACCAGTAATCAATATTTATGAACCACTCTTTTTAGAAATTATACAATATTCCACCCAGAGGCCTGGTCTTGCCATTTGATCATGGGAAATCACTCTGTTATCAGGGAGAACTGTAAAAGACATGCCTATTGACAAACCGAATTTCCAAAAACTGTTCTTTATGTCCATCATAACACACAAAAAATTAGCCTAACCTCTCAAAATGACACAGTTGCATATATTACTATACATTATAATCACATAATAACATAGCAATGAGAAAACCACTATAAAAATGTAACAAACCTCTCGTAGTTCATTCTGGACCTACAGAACATACACAAAAACCTGAAAAATAACCTCATCTTTTGCTATAAAGAACTTTGAAACTTACTTTCTACTCTGCAACTAAGCTTCAGACCACATATGCTTCCTGCACACAAACGTCCATTCTCAGTGAGAAATAGTTGTGGGACTGCGTTCATTACATTCACGCGAGAAGAAGAAAAGCCTGGCTTTCCTCTCGTCTTTTCTTGCTGGGCCTCCTCGGTTCATTGCAATTGATTGACATGAGAGACCGCAGCCTCTCTACTGGGGCGACTGAAACAAATTAAATTGCTTTATGGTGGTCAGATAGATCCCTTTGAAAAGTCCACCCGTGCAATGCTCTGTGTGGAAATATGACATTTCTGTGTTAATGAATACACCATAAAGTCGTTTTCAGAGGGCTCAGAACTCTTCCCCCGCTGTGAGTTAAATAAAGGGCATGCTGAGTTTGGTTATGCAAATATGCACAAGGAATGCCGACTTATACATCCAGACCTCCTTTCTTTAATGTGGGAAGATACAGTCTAAGCATTGTCTTTATTGGAAATGAGCATACAGGCGTTTGCCACGAAAGCCTGAAAAAAAGGCAGACAGAAGTATTTTGTTAAAAAAAACATTTTTCATTCTCCTTTCAGACTCAATCCCAAAATATTCCCTAGCCATATCGTTTAAAAAACGTGAAAAGAACATGTAACAAATACAATCAATACTAGCAATAAAAAAGACACTTGCGACTGGATCAACTCAAAGTCAGGGCCTCATTTAGAGTTTTGAGAGAACTGAAAATCCTCCATTTTCTGGAGGGCATTCTAAATGTAGAGTGCAATCCACAGTCTGAATTTACACCATAAAAATAAGATGGAGAAAATTTAACCGGTGGTTTGTGCACCTAGGCCCCAATTACGAGTTACACTGTAACACCAGTACCTGGCAGTAACACCCAGCAGCAAGGTGCAATCATAAGCTACACCCTATGAAATGGGGAATAATGGCGTGGAACCAGATTTACAGGCTGAATTCCTCATGGAATTGCTTTTTCCATGGGATTTAATGTATACAGTTCTGACCTCTTCTGAGCAGGTGGTATCAGCCGCGGCTGCTGCAGGTGAGAGCGGTGAGGCAGTGGGGCTAGGTGAGGGGGATTTCGAGAGACGACCATGAGGGAAAATTACTTATTTATTTAATTTTCCATCATGGTCGTCTCTCGAAATCACCCTTCACCTGGCCCCACCACCTCAACGCTCTTACCTGCTGCAGCCGCGGCTGGGTGGTATAGGTGTGAATTGGGGGGTTGAGTGAGGGGTGTGGTCGAGTTGGAGTCACACACTCCCTTGGACCAGACCATGAAACTACACTACACAAAATGTCACGAAATTACATGAAGACGGTGCATTTTCGGACGTAACAGGCAATTTTGAAATTACATTTGCTCGAGTGTCAAATTAAAAAAATACGTTTGCACCTACTAGCCAATACACAGATTGCAGTGTGACTTGGACAATAGATTCGTGACTAGCTCAAAATTGCAAGATAATAGAGAAAAACTGCTGTTCACTAGTGGAAATCCAACCTGCAATTAGCCTGGATCTTTAACTTTATTGGCATGATTTATGGGTCTACAAGTACTGCCATCACCTTAAAGGTTCAAAGTTACTGTAAGTTTTACATAGGATTTTAGGATTTCTAATGAGGTGTCAACGTCAAAGGTATTCTACCTTTGTGATAAATTTGGCATTCGCCGGGCAAAATACGGTTATCTTGTTTACCCTGCAGCACTGTGATATAATTGTTTGATGTAATTGTTTCTGCGAGAGAATTCCAGATGGTAGATCTTTTAGTCAGTGTGTAAAGGAGTATTCCTTGTTTTCTATGAGCCCAAGGTCAGGTTGTTTACATTTCGAGTCTTGTTCTTTAGACCCAGTGAGTCTATGTGGCCCTTTTATAATCCCAGCCTCTTGTCCCTAACTCTTTACCTGTTGAGTGTTTGGATTTCTTATATAGTAGGCTGTATTTTGTTGAGTATTGGTGTTTCCATTTCCCAGTGGGTTATATCTTAGTTTGCCTTCATCATATTACAGATTCAAGTGAGGTTGTGAGTTTCTCAGAGTAGCCTGCCTCACATCCTCCACTAAGTGGAAATATTTTCCCACTCTAAGGGTTTTTGTTGCCTTTTCTTATTGAGTTGGTAGAGTGTTGAATGTGTGTGTCGGTGGGCATCTTAGGGCACTGTAGACTGTTGCGGACTTAGGAGAGAAAAGGGCCACATGATCTGTGTGTAGCAAGCAGTTCCACTTCCATCTCGTAGCAGTTCAAAGTGGTGAGCCATTGTATAATTAATGCCATTCCATTCATGTGTATGGTCAATAGGAGTGGTTGGGAGTACCCATTGTTTCTGTTTGAAGGAGTTTCAGTTCATTTACTTCATACTTCCCTTTTTATCAGACTGCATTCCCTCTTTTGCATCACGTACCTTCCAAAAATACCAATTTAGTGATGTTCTGTACGTTCCTCTTTATGTCCGATTGGGTCAGATATCTTTTATCATTTGGAAGTCAACAAATCTTTACCTAGCTTTTATTTTCACTTTTATTGTGGCATCAATTCCTGTGTGTATATATATTTTGTAGCCTCTCGACTAGTGAGAAATTCAATTTGGCTCCTGTGAGGATTATTTCGAAGTCTGGCATCTGAAATAGCTTTGACTGCAATTCCAGACTATTGTATGTTTCCAAAAAAACATAAATATGACACATAGATGGAGGGGCTTTTGATAAGCACGCTTCGTCCATTAGCCTGTTAAATTGTCATTTACACTTTGCTTCCTCCCATCACAGCATAGAGCATGGGGCAACGGGTCAGCCCATTTTACCCATTGGCTCCCTTTACTTTGAGTGACTGCACAGAACCTGTGCATACAGCTCACATCCACCTTAAATAGTTCCTTTCTCTTCAGTGATAAAGCCGGCGCAATGTTTGCTTTTTAACTTTAATTATTTTTTTCTGCTATCTTTAAATAGCAACTATTTATTTTGCATGCACTTTAGGTGCCCAGCTAGGTGACAATTTATTTTTTGTCTCCTTCTTAAAGTTATTAACCGTTTAGGTGACATTGTAGCTGCTTGCAGTTTAAGTGATTGACCAGCTGGAGATGTATTCTTTTCTTGTTCGCAAATAATTATGATAATAAAATGCATGACACAACTGAATGGCTTTTATATAAAACAAATCTCTAGTAAAATGGCCACATCAGTGATTTATTTTTTCTTTTAACATTTCAAAGCAAACATATGGCAGCCACATTTAGGTGGCTACATGTGTTCGCTTTTTCTTTTTCTGGCGCATTATTTCAAGAAAAACTAAAATAGAAATTATCCATTCCACTAGCTTGCCAGGGTGAGGTCTATTGGCTTTGAAAATGATTGTTAATCTATGCTTGATTATTCAATTTAATTCTGGTAGTGATTTTTCATGTATAATCCGATGAAACATTCTGCTGATGCTTTGATATTTTGGGTCTTGTGTTTTCCATTTCAAACTAATACAGTTATATTGTTGTCTAGTTGTGGTCAAAGTACTGGCGCTGTAGGCTAACGATTAATAATATTACAACAATTGTCTATATGATTGTTATATAGACTAGCACAATAAGTCTATTTGGAAGCATTATTTTGATTGTCCTAGTCTAGTATGTTATCTTATAGTGCTGCAACTAACAAACAAGATCCTTTGTACTTTGTATCCATTTAATATGTTTGCTGTTTCCGCTTGCTTTAGCTCCTGGGATGTTTATTTGTAGGTATTGTTTGAGCCAAGTGTATTGTTCTCTGAGATTTCTACATTTTCATTTAGAGGGGAAGGTGTAACATTCAGGTCACCAAATAGTAGAAAGATTCCTCTTGAATGGGAGAGGAGGACCTCTCTGTAAGTAGCGATAAAGGTGTCTTAGTTATTGTACAGGTATTTGGCGAGATTTTGTTTTATTAAAACATGAGCATCTCAGATATGAAGTGGTGTATGTAAACAGCATTGGAAACATAGGGTTTAACTAAATGCATTATAGAAACCAGGATGTGATGGGGATGGGGTTGTACAATATCATTGAAATAGCACAATTAATCTTTACATCACATGTGTGTATTCATTTCACGTTTCTCTGACAGATATAACAAGTTTGAGGCACAGGGAGGTTAGTAGAGTATGCTATTCACACAGAATGACACAATTGTTATTTGAATGCCTATGCTGAGGTTAGAAACTAGGGGGCATATTTATGAGCCCCTTGCACCACCGAAGCATCACTTTTAGTGATGCTCTGGTGGCAGAAACCTTGAAGTCATATCTATGAGGCTACGCAATACCACTATGCATGACTATAAATGGCCTCATAAATATGGAGTAAGACATGGCTGGGCAAATTTCTGTATTGCCTTACTCTGCACCCGGGAGGCATTCCATAGGTGTTGCAGTGGGTGATCCTACAAAACACCTATAAATGTTGACGTTTTCCAAGATTTAAAAATCCATGTAAACCTAGGGACGTACTAAAGCCTTACGCTTTCTGAGGTGCCCCTTCCTGCACAAAAATAATCCTGCCAACAACACAGGCCCCCCTGCACCATGGTGCAAGGGTGCCTGCATTGGCACTAGGCTGCCAAAACAGCAGCAGTACAGGGGGGAAGGACAGGAATGCACTGCGTTGGATTAATACAGTGCATTCCTACCTTTTCACTTTGGCATAGGACAGTGGAGAAAGGTGACTTACTGCACTGCCCTACGCCCAAACCCTATAACTGCCTAGTTCCATATGACTGAAGGTCAGCCACAAAGAGGCATATTTATGAGCCCTTTGCTCCCCCGGAGAGTAATTTTTCATGACATTCCGGTTGCGCAAACATTGAAATCATATCTATGAGGCCAGGCAAAGCCACTTTGCATGGCTTTGAATGGCCTCATAGGTATGAAGTAAGGCAAGGCTGGCAAATCGCTGCATTGCCTTACTTTGCGCTAGGGGGCATTACATGGGCATTGAAGTGGGTGTTCCCACAAAACACCTATAAATGTTGACGTTTTCCAAGATTTAACAATCCATGTAAACCTAGGGACGTACTAAAGCCTTACGCTTCCTGAGGTGCCCCTTCCTGAACAAAAATAATCCTGCCAACAACACAGGCTCCCCTGCACCATGGTGCAATGGTGCCTGCATTGGCACTAGGCTGCCAAAACAGCATCAGAACAGGGGGGAAGGACAGGAATGCATTGTGTTGGATTAATACAGTGCATTCCTGCCTTTTCACTTTGACATAGAGCAGTGGAGAAAGGTGACTTGCTGCACTGCCCTACGCCCAAACCCTTTAAATGCCTAGTTCCATATGACTGAAGGTAAGCCACAAAGAGGCATACTTATGAGCCCTTTGCTCCCCGGATAGTCATTTTTCATGACATTCCGGTTGCGCAAACATGGAAATCATATCTATGAGGCCAGGCAAAGCCACTTTGCGTGGCTTTGAATGGCCTCATAGGTATGAAGTAAGGGAAGGCTGGCAAATCGCTGCATTGCCTTACTTTGCGCTAGGGGGCATTACATGGGCATTGAAGTGGGTGACCCCATACAACATCCATGGATTTTGATGCTTCACCAGATTTGCAAAACCATGTAAACCTGGGCACGTGCCAAAACCATACTCCTCTTTAGGTGAGGCGTAACAAGGAGAAATACCTTTATTTCTCCTTGTTTTTTCCTCTTTCCATGTGTGCTGCATTCATCAGCACACACAGAAAGAGAAAAAATGCCTCCCAGGTGCCCCTTCCTGTGCTAAAACAGCTCTGCCGATAAGATAAGCACCCTTGCAGCAGGGGGCAAGGGTGCCTTCGTTGGCGCTAGGCTGCCAAAACAGTGCCAGCGCAGGGGTGAAAGGACAGAAACGCACAATATTGGATAAATACAATGCATTCCTGCCCTTTCACTTTGATGTAGGGCAGCTATGAAAACATCCTATAAATTAGGGTCTAAGTCACTCGATCAAATCCCCCCCACTGTTTACTGTGTGTAGGAAAACATTTGATGATTGATGGAGTAAAAACGTTGATGTCTTATTTCATGTGTCCTTTCATTTTATCAGTGCTACACCTGATGAAACATAATTGACATTTGTCAAAATTCCTATGCTCCTTAGTTTGGGTTACTAATTTTAACTAAAACCTAATTTTTTGAGAGTCAAGTTCTGTATCTCATTGCTTTTGATGTTCTCATACAGAAGGATGAAAACAAGGCTTCCATCATTTTCATTTTATTTATTCTTTTTCCCAAACCCTATAAACGTTTGTCCTTGTACTGCAAGGCAAGTAAAAGTAAAACACTGAGAAATTAGCTCTTTTGAAACAGTGCTTTATTGGTTTACAGCAAATTCAATTTCTTGATTGTAAACAAAAAAACATAAACATCATCTCTTCTGCTCTGGCTTTATGTCACTTGTGTACTTTCCATTGCAATGGTTTGCAAGGATGGGGTAATTCTTTACTCAAATTAGTGGGACTCTTTCTTTTGTTTTATAATGCTATCATTTTATTTGTGATGCCCATTCCAGGAAAGAGTAATAGGCCATGGGCAGAACATAGACATTGCCAAGTACACAGCTTCTGTCAGATATTAATGATGTTCCTCACTCAAGAACTACTTTCAAATGGTCTGTATACTATTAATGAAATGAAAGTGCCCCCTTCATAGACAACAACCCAGGGAATCTCTAATAAACTGTTATCCTCAAACCAGATGGTCCATCCACCATCAAATACACCCTTTGAAGAACATACGTTTTTGCCTTAAATGCAATTTTGATCTAACTGAAGAGATTTGCTTAATTTGCACTTTTTGCACAATGTATATACTGCCTTGGAAGACATCTTGCTTTACTGTGGCTTCAGTAGACTTCGAAATAATTGCTAGATCTTTGGGCGAACTAGACCTTAGATTGAGTCAAGAGCTGGCACCTGCTAATGGCGCTGCGACCCCACTGACAATAGTAGTGGGTGATATGAACTGTCACTTATGCCCCCTATTGTTTCCCATTAACGCTAATTGGTCAAATTGCCCAGCAGAAAAAGGTCCTCATTTTAGCCATTCATCGAACGGTGTAGAATTAGGAAAGTTCATTTCCTCTCATGATCTGGAGCACACAATTGACTTAATTCCACTGGGGCAAGATGGCACTCTTCCACCCACCTTTAAAGGCAGAGGGTGCTCTTCTTTTATTGACTATATTTTTGTCCCCAGATGCCTAAAGCACCGTATTGTCACAGTGGGAATTGAGTGGAGCCCCTTTAGCGACCATAACCCCTTGGTTATGGAGTTTTCTATCTGCCTAAACGAAAGTAGATGGTGAAAGATTTTACCGGTCCTTAATGGATAAAGGTAAATCATGTATTGATAAATGTCTGGACCTGTCAGTTGAGGGGGCTAGTTTAACCCACGCTTTTGGCCAATTAACCAAACTGGTGGACGGATTGTTGCGCACCAAGGCTCCAGCAAAGACCACCCCAAATTTCCCGAGATGGTTTGATAGGGACTGTACACGAGCTCTGAGGGATTTAAAAAATGCCCTCAGCAGTAAACCCAGGGACCTACCAAAAGTCCACATGTGCAGACTAAATTACAAGAAGGAACTTAAAAGAAGGAAAGTCGCGCTGCAGGGGGAAGCGTGGGCGGCTTTGAGGGAGGCCTCTGAAAATAGGGATATAACGGAATTTTGGAAAATAATAAATACCCCTTGTTTTCAGGACAAAGCATCTCCCTCAGCTGCCACAAACATCCTCCCGGAACAGTGGACAGCGTATTTTGAGGGCTTGTATAACCATGGGGAGGGGGACAGTATAGAGGAGTGGTGGGTGGCTACGCAGGGACAGTTCCTAGAGTTCACGCTGGAAGAAATAGTTTTGGGCATAGAGGGACTAACTAAAAACAAAGCCCCGGGTCCTGATGGGACCCCCCCGGACCTGTTTTTGAGTAACGTGGAATTATGGGCCCCCATTTTAACCAGAGTAATAAATGCTGCTATTATGGCGGGCTTGCCTAGGTCCTGGTCGTCAGCCATTATAGTACCCATTTTTAAGAAGGGTAACAGAGATAACCCCCAATGTTATCGCCCAATCTCCCTGATAGACGTTCCGGCTAAAATTTTAGGAAGAGTCATACTGAACAGACTGATTGATTGGGCTGAGGATAATAATATTATCTCGGATGTTCAGTATGGCTTTCGGTCAGGTAGGTCCACTACCGACCAATGCCTGAACCTCTATATGTTGGTCGCCAAATATACAAAAGCCAGTAAAGAAGCCATTTACTTGGGATTTATGGATTTGGCTGCGGCTTTCGACCACGTAAATAGGAACAAGCTCTGGTTGAGTCATTTAGGGGTTGACCCGGGTATCATTTGCACGCTGAGGGAACTGCACAGAGAGACCTCTGCCAGAGTGCGTTATAACATGGATGGGGGGCTGACAGATCCTTTTAAATGCACTAGTGGTGTTAGGCAGGGTTGCATACTGGCCCCTTTTTTATTTTCCATATATATAAATAGTCTAGAACAATTTTTAACTAATCTAAAAACAGACTGTCCAAGGGTAGGTACACGCAACATCCCGGTGCTGCTGTATGCAGACGACGCGGTCCTTTTGGCACGCACCCCTAAAAGCCTTCAGATTTTAATTGACGGGTTTGTTGAATTTATGGGTGCGCTAGACCTGTCTGTCAATTTAAAAAAATCGTATGTGATGACAGCAGGTCACAAACCCCGGACCAGCTTCACTTATAAAATCGGGAATCACATGCTAGATAGGGTGCAATCTTTCTCATATCTAGGTGTGCTGTTTGATGAGGGCCTGAAATTTGCCCCACTGGTACAGGAAAGATGCGGCAAATTGGCGGCATCAACAGGGGCAATAGCAGGATATGGGAGGAGAGTTGGGCGCTGGTCCCCGGAACAATCAATGAACCTGTATACCTCGATGTGTTGTTCTAGAGTCACGTATGGTTCAGAAGTATGGGGTTTTATAAACCTTGACCCACTGCAGAGGGAAGAAAACAACATTTTTCGCTCAATCCTAAAAGTCCCTAATTGCACACCTGCTTTTATCGCACACAGGGAACTGGGAAGACCCTATCTAGAGGATCTGATTAAACTCAGACCAATCCTGGCGTGGTTAAAAATTTGGTGTAACCCGGAAGCTGTACTAAGCAGACAGATCCTAACAGATTGTCTAGGGAGGGATAAAAGCCTAAATATCCCATGGCTGAATTATGTGAAATCTAGTCTGGATAGTATGGGCCTTAATGATTTGTACCTAAACCCGTCAAGGATTACCCTACAGGACAAGAAGACCCTTAAGAGAAATTTCTGGGACCAAAGATCTCTTGTCAGATCCATTGTGGAAGGGGCCAAACCCTCAGTGATCACTTACAGCAGACTCGAAACCAATGATGGGATTGAACCTTTATTTATTTATAGTTTTATATAGCGCTGAATCACCCCTAAGGGTATCTCTGCGCTTGCGACAGCAGACTATCTTGGGCTAGAAGAGGTATGTTTTTCATCAGCTTTCTAAAACGGAGAAGGGACATTTCCATGCGAAAATATTGGGGAAGTCTGTTCCAAAACAAAGGGGCAAGGTACGAGAAGGCCCTGCCGCCAGAACGGGCTTTATATATTCTAGGAACAGCGAGCAGAGTTTTTGATCCTGATCTAAGTGAAGATATAGGATTATAGGCCTTTAGTTTCGTAGTTAGATAACAGGGACTCAGCTCGTTTAGAGCCTTAAAAATCATGCAACCTGTTTTAAATTGCACTCTTTTCCTAATTGGCAACCAATGTAATTCATGCAATAGAGGCAAAGAAGGGGTTCTGGCCGGAGAATCCGTAACCAGTCGCGCAGCTGTATTTTGAATGACCTGCAATTTATCCAGAGAGGCAGCATGAGCAGAGAGAAGAAGGGCATTGCAGTAATCAATTTTGCTCACGAGCAAGGCCTGAATTAGAGTCTTCCTGGTGGATAGTGGAAGCAACGGAAAAACTCTTCTAAGTAGACTTAGAGAGTGGTAGCAAGACCCTGCCACAGTGTTAACATGGGTCTGCAATGTGAGTATATTATCAAGCTTAATGCCCAGATTTTTAGCCACCTCTTTAGGTGCAGGGGCTTTACCCAGCTCCTCCGGCCACCAGCTAGGTGACCAGCAGATGTCAGCCCCTCCGAACAGCAGAATCTCAGATTTCTCAGAGTTTAACTGGAGATAGTTGGCTTTCATCCAGGAGGCAATAGCCATCATACCCTGAGAGAAGATGGTTTGTATGTCTGATCTCCTTTTGTCGAAGGTGAGGAGGAGCTGAGTGTCATCTGCGTAAGAGATGGGATTAAATCCCAAGTCCCTCATCAGTATAGCCAGGGGCGTCACATAGATATTAAATAACGTAGGGCTCAAACAAGAGCCCTGCGGGACGCCTCTGGTAACCTGTGAGCGAGCAGATGTGAAAGGACCCATTGACACTGCCTGAGTGCGGTTGGACAAGAAATCTGACAGCCAGCTTAGTGCAGATCCGCAGATGCCACACTCTAATAGTCTCAGCAAGAGAACCTGGTGAGAGATGGTATCGAATGCCGCTGAAAGGTCAAGCAGTACCAGGAGTGCCGCTTGACCTTGATCCAGGGCCATTCTGATATTATCCGTCACCTCCACCAAGGCAGTCTCCGTGCTATGCTTTGCTCGAAAGCCGGACTGCGAAATGTCCAAAGCACCAGAAGACTCAAGGAAAGCAGATAAGTGCTTGTTGATGTGCTTCTCCGCGATCTTGCTCTGTAGAGGAAGCAATGAGATCGGGCGATAGTTTGACACTTCCCCGGGAGAGATGTTAGCATTTTTGCGAATGGGCAAAATTTGTGCGTGTTTCCACGTTTGGGGGAGACAGGCAGATCTTAAAGAAGTGTTGATTATGGAGCAAAATGGGGGCGCCAACTGAGCAGCAAATCTGGAGGAGATTTTAGCGGGAATGGTGTCCAGGGGGGATCCGGATCTGGTGGATTCCAAAAGAGTTTGCACTTCTGAGATGGTAACAGCAGGAAATGTAGTCAAATAGGGTCCATCCCTATTGGGGTGAAGAGTAGTCTCCGCGGGAGTAGAGGTAGGAGTATTAGAGAGGATGATATTTTGATAGATTTTCTCAATTTTTTGTACAAAAAAGGAGGAGATGTCATCACATAGTGTCTGAGAAAATCTAACCATAGTCTGACAGGATTTAGGGTTGGTAAAATCCTGTACTATTTGAAAAAGCATCCTAGCATTATTACCTGCCTGTTGTAAAGTTTCAGCAATATGGATTTTACGGGCCAATTTAACATTTTTATGATAAGTTGCCATGGCTGCTTTATAAGAAATTTTAGCTTGCTCATTATGTGAGCGTCGCCAAATTCGTTCCAGTTTTTTGCAGGCACTTTTCTCCGCCCGTAAGCTAGGCGTGAACCAGCCAGTAGCAGACCTTTTAGGTGAAAATCTAAGAGGCTTAAGACGAATTACTCTGTCGAGAAAATTAACAACTGTTGAATCGAATAATTCCAGCTGCTGATCCACATCCCCCTGCATACTGTTCCAGTCCCACTCCTCAAACAGTGAAGAAAGATGGTTGGCCGTTAATTTGTGCCAAGGTCTGTATTGGCGAGTTCCAGAGTTGTTAATAGTTGCCGGAGGATGTCCAATTGGACCCAACAGTTGGAAGTTAATCATAAAATGATCAGACCAAGTAAGTTGCAAAAACAACAATTGATGGACAGAATGCAGAACAATGTCATACATTCACCCCAGTACAGAGATCTGGGCCTAAATCCATCGTTTTTTTGCTCACCATGCCATTCCAGTTTGAACCCAGCCATATGCAAATCAGTCTTGACCCTGTGCCCCATGGGAACAGTCCAGCCCGAACTGCCAAGCCAGGTCCTCCCTGGACTGGAAACAAGCATCCTAGGACCGGTTTCGGGCTTTCAGCCCTCGTCAGCCAGGATAGCTTGATTCCAGTGGCATGGAGAGCAAGGGACTCACGTCTGAGCATACCCTTCCCACTCGGGGTGACAATTGCAAAAACAACAATTGATGGACAGAATGCAGAACAATGTCATACATTCACCCCAGTACAGAGATCTGGGCCTAAATCCATCGTTTTTTTGCTCACCATGCCATTCCAGTTTGAACCCAGCCATATGCAAATCAGTCTTGACCCTGTGCCCCATGGGAACAGTCCAGCCCGAACTGCCAAGCCAGGTCCTCCCTGGACTGGAAACAAGCATCCTAGGACCGGTTTCGGGCTTTCAGCCCTCGTCAGCCAGGATAGCTTGATTCCAGTGGCATGGAGAGCAAGGGACTCACGTCTGAGCATACCCTTCCCACTCGGGGTGACAATTGCAAAAACTGGGGTGGTGTAGTGGGCAAAAGAACGATGGATTTAACCCAGATCTCTTGACTGGGGGAGAATGTCTGCATTGTCAGCATTCCGTCCATCATTTGTTTGTTGTAACGCTTTTCGCCCTAAGTGGGATGGGTATGCCCAGACGTGGGTCCCGTGCTCACTACGCCACTGGAGTCAAGCTATCCTGGCTGATGACGGCTGATATCCAGAAACCGGTCCTAGGATGCTTGATTCCGGTCCAGGGAAGACATGGCTTGGCAGTTCCGGCTGGACTGTTCCCATGAGGCACAGGGTCAAGACTGATTTGCATATGGCCATGTCTGAACTGGGGTGGTGTAGTGGGCAAAAGAACGATGGATTTAACCCAGATCTCTTGACTGGGGGAGAATGTCTGCATTGTCAGCATTCCGTCCATCATTTGTTTGTTGTAACGCAGACCAAGTAAGTGGCAGAGTTTCGCCACATTTAATGTCCGAAGAATTGGCAAAGATGAGATCCAGTGTGTGACCAGCAATGTGGGTGGGAGCCGTATTAATGATCTTTAGTCCCCCTGCAGCTAGATCTTGTAAGCACAGTCTGGCATCTTGATTGGAGGCATCTTCACTGTGGATGTTAAAATCCCCAATTAGGAGAAATTTACGCGTGGTGATTAAATAGGGGGATGTAAATTCAAGCAGTTGGCTAGTGAAATTAGATATTGATCCCGGCGGTCTATAAACTAAAGCACCTTTCCAAATGCAACCTGCGGATAGGTCCAATCTAAAAACAATACATTCAAACGCTTCCATCCCAATCTGATCGAGGATAGTGGCGGTCAGTTCCTCTTTATAAATTAAGGCTATGCCCCCGCCCGTTTTGTTTATTCTATCCCGCCTGAGAATCCGATAGCCCTCAGGTATAGCAAGAGCAATAGACGGAGTAGAGGAGGGTTTAAGCCAAGTCTCAGTAATGAAACCCAAATCTGGCTTCAGATCAGTTAAAACATCCCATATATCTGCAGAATGTTTGACCAGAGATCTAACATTGGCTAAAATACAGTTCCATACCTGGTGCTGCACAATAGGAAGAGAGTAACTATGATGGACCAACTGAAGGGAATCAGGTGGGCATAGACAGTCAGGTGATAGAGTAGTAAGTACAGTGGGACTGTAACAATGTAAACTTTGATATTTGCAGCCCGAGCATGAAAAGGGACCTTCAAAAGGGCCATTGCGCAAAGTTTTACAACACATCTTATTTAGCAAAAGCAACTGCTCACGTGAATAGTACAGAGCTGGATTAATCACGGATCCTGATCCTATCTGCAAACTATCAAGGTGTGTGGCGGCTGGCGGCGACCTGGCGCGGATGGGCGCAGACGGGCTTGCCTCTGGCGTGCCTCCGGCGCGCCATCGGCGCGCCCGCTGCGCGCGTGCGCTGCGCGCGTGCGCTGCGCGCTAACATGGGACTGCTCTTAAAGCCCCCGTGATGTGAGCACTAGAGCGCTCACAAAGATGGCGCCCAATAATGTCCCAGCCTTGAGACGAACCCCGAGAGTACTCGCTAAGCAGCGAGGATGAAGCCAAATTTTATGTGCCTTACCTATGTGTTGTGTATAATGCCCAAGACAGGTTTTTAATGGCACGTTTTAGGCTCAATTTTTTACCTTTTTTACTAGCTGAACCAGCTGGTTTTAGTCATTCAATTGAGCAGAAGGGTGCCTGCGGTTGCGACAATAAGTCTCCGCAGGACACCCTTCATTTTGTACTTCTATGCCCCTGGTATGCAACTCCAAGACGAAGATTTTTAAAGGAGATTTTAAAAAAGTCTAGGTTTATCCATGCTAAAGATGCACTGATCTTTTTACAAAGGGCCAGTGACCCATTAACCTTATGCTCTGTTATCAGTTTCCTGAAATTTGCACTAAGACTCAGGATAACTAGAGGATAGTTATTAACGACCTTATAGGATTCCCCATTTTCCAATAGCGACCAGGTTTGTTATGATGTTTGTACAGTGATCATGAATTCTATGCTTATAGTCTCATTCAATGTTCTTGTATATTGATTTAATGCTTTTTTTAAAAATTGTATAATAATGTACACTTTTATGATGGTTTTTAACCACCGAATATAGAACTATTGATTGATTGATTGAATTGCTAGATGTTGATCCTTCCTCTCCAAAGATTATGAAAATAATTTATACAAGGTTGTATCAAACGTAAGCTGTAAGTTATTTGAAACAGAGTGAAAAAGCTGTTCACTTTCTCTCAATGTGGATGCTAATGTGCTTCATTCTGTTACATTTCTAATGACTGGTTAAAAAGACAAATAATTTGTATACTCACATTCATATCAGCATTTGTCACGCAGTGGGGTTGTCAATCTACCAAACAAATGGGTCGACCTCTCCGGCTCAAAACTTTAAAAATCAAAATTGTACTCTCACAACTCAATGCATAAGACATTGTCACCTAACTGACAATTTGCAAGGACACACTACCTGCAACACTTACACAACTAAATAAACAAGATATAGTGAATATGGCATAAATACAGTGCCCATGACATATCATAAGGAGCCAAATCAGATAATAGTCTGAATTAGTAAACTGGGAACAATAGGGAATGTTTCCAGATTGACTGGGACTCAAAAATGCCTTAATAAATATATGGGAGACTGAAAGCTTGAGAATACAACATGTTTACCTTTTGAAATGAAATGAAATGAAATGAAAATGAAATGAAATGAAATGAAAAGAGGAATTTAATAAAGCGCACTGCGGCCGAAGCGGCTTCCTGGCGCTGGGGGCTCAAGCATGCTCACAGAGAAGACCCAAAAGGACTAGCCGGGAAAAGCCTGGGAAAAAAGAAAAGTTTTGAGGGCCTTGCGGAAGTGACGGTAGATGGGGATGGAGCGGATTTTGTAGTATACTTGTGTTGCATTTGTATAACGAATATTACTGTATGTTCCTTGTAGAATGATGGTTTATTTTTAACAGATTTACTTTGTAAAACAGTTAATGATTAATTGAAAAACCTAATAAAAACTATTAGAACCATCAGTAGCAGAAATTGCACTATACAAATCCAGATAATATATCATAAAGATGCTAGTGACAATGTACATTGTAATCCACAGACAAGTCACCATCTAGCAATATAAAATGTATTTTTGTAGATCAAGAAAAATGCCCTAACTAAAAAAAGACAGCTGTTGCCTAACAGCAGAAAGGCTGCCTTGAGTATAGTCTTTCCAATAGAAGGACAACTTCTCCACAGAAAGAACACGCCAAAGGAATTTTCTGCTTTTCTCCACCTGAATCAAAACTCCCTAACATCCATTCAAAAAGACACTCCAGCAAATTTTGGCCTCCATATTAAACTCTGATATCTTTGTTACAAGCTAATTTGTATCCATCAAGAGTGATGGATAAGTCATCATTATGTTCCAGTTGTTGTTAATCGCATCCCGAACCACATCTGTGTACATAGTTTAGGTATAAATCAAAAATATACAATAATCACAATTATTATGTATGGAGCACTATTTTCTAGTAAAGGATTAAGAGGAATGTAGGACCAGATTTACTAATAGATCACACAGCACAGTGCAGCACAGCCATTGACCTCCTGGTCTCGTGTGCCACTTCCCCCCTACCTAGGTCTACCAGACTCTGTAACGTTTTTGGCCCTGTAGGCCTCTCGTTAAGTCCCACTGTCAGGTGACAGCAGCCTGACCGCCAGGTAAATTAAATTGCCAGCAACTACTTCTAGTCTTTTCTCTGTTTGCTCCTGCTTTTTGTTATGCCTGGGCGGAGAACTCCACTTAGTTTGCAAAGTTTTCTGCAATCCGTGCTCCACATGGCTCGCAGAGTGCAGAAAACCCCACTCCACGTAGTACAGCGGGGCTTTTTCCCCGCTTGCACTCATGAACGGTAAGCTCGTGAGCGCGAGCTGCAGCTCGGGTAGAATTTGTACCCGAGCGGGAGGAAGACAATCGCGAACGGCAGTTTGCACTGTACTCTTGCCACTTGCGGAACTCCGCAGTTTTTTTGTCACTTTGCGGAGTTCTGCGTAGCAAATCTCCGTAATCTACACCCAGGCCTGCTGTTTGTTTAGTTGACATTTTGTGTTGATTGTAAGGTTTTATGAGGTCATTTTGCTTAATTAGTGGCTGGCTTTCTGCCCCTCACCAGCTCCTGCTGTTTTCCTGCTGTATTTCCTGCTCCCTGTCCTCCTACTTCCTTGCCAGCCCCTCCCTCCTTCCAGGGCTGCTTATGGAGGCTGTTGCGTGGCTGCATTGCCACGTGAGAAAGGCAAGCTCATCTGTGCCCGTCTGTGCCTAGACCAAGCCTGTAATACCTGGGGTCTCCAGGCCCTAAGGGGGTAACGTGACACGAGCGGCTGGGCACCCAAAGGCTTGTGTGTAAAGCGACCATACAACACACGCATCCTCTGAAGCAAGGAACGCACACAATAAGGGACGCCACACTGTAGAGATTTATGCAAATAACTCAAGTTTATCCAGCAGTTCAAGATCAATGCAGTTCATGGGATAACAAGGCAATTCATAGGATATAAATGCACTTCATGAGATATAAATGCAGTTAATGAGATGACAATGGCAATTTACTTATGTCAGCGTTTGATCCGCCGGCACCATTTTCACCCGTATGATATTCACTAGTATGATATTCACCAGTAGGTTATTCACCAGTATGTTTCCTGCAGGCTCTAGGCCACCCTTATATATCTTCCTCCCCATGGTAGGGTTTGGGGATTGTAGCGCCACTCCTGGGGGCGTGCAGGGACCCAGGGCAGACCTCGCGGGCCTACCGCTACCTCGGTCACCTGTAGCGCCTCAGTGGCGATCACCGCGCTCTATGTGCTAAGCGGGCCTTGTACACCTCAGGACAAATCTGACGAACACCTTCAGAGCAGAGCATTAGAACATAGCGCCACTCGTAACCAGCAGGCAGTGCATACTTCAGAGCAGAGCATTAGAACATAGCACCACTCGTAACCAGTAAGCAGTGAATACTGCAGCACTGAGCATTAGAACATAACGCTACTCGTAATCAGTAAGCAGGGAATACTTCAGCACTGAGCATTAGAACATAACGCTACTCGTAATCAGTAAGCAGTGAATACTTCAGCGCAGAGCATTAGAACATAACGCTACTCGTAATCAATAGCAATGAATACTTCAGAATGGAGCATTTAGAACATAGCGCTACTCGTAATCAATAGCAATGAATACTTCAGAACGGAGCATTTAGAACGTAGCCCTACTCGTAATCCGTAAGCAGTGAATACTTCAGAACGGAGCATTTAGAACATAGCGCTACTCGTAATCAATAGCAATGAACACTTCAGAACGGAGCAGTTCACGGAGCACAACGATTCTTACGGAGCGAGCCTCTCGCGCTCCGGTGCAGTTCGTGGGGCACAGCGCTCCTTGACAGTCTGCAGAACAGGGGGGCAATCCCTCGGAGGGGTCACAGTCCGAGGTTAACGGGGGACTCCCACAGAGGGGGTGTGGTAAATATTTAAATTACCTGTACTATTTTTTATACGGTAAAGTCTAGTAAGAATAACTCAGTCAAAATAAGAGGCAGAATCCGTGGTATTAGAGGTTCTGAAAAGGACTTTATTCCTTACAAAGGAATTATGGTTCGAACCAGGCAATCTTATTCCATCACCACGAAGGTTCAGGAAAGGATAGGCAATACATTATTGACAAGTAACAATATATATATGAAAAGCATTGCATTAAGACAGATGCAGGAGGCGTAACAGCTGATAATACAGATAAGAATACACATACGTAATGAGAATAGGCGTAATAACAGGCGTATACTAGAAACGTCATTTAAAATGGTGTCACAAGTGGGTGGATCCGTAAGAGAATCCTGCAGTGTCAGCAGAAATATTTGGCAGAGATGCGCGCGCAGCCGCATGACGTGTGATTGACGTGCAACTAGAGGGTGAAGGGGAATTGACATTTAGCTCTACATGTGGAGACAGAAGTCTGGGGGTCAGGTCAACCTAATCCCAAATCGTATCTAATATCTTTGTTTAAGGAACTGTTTTATCCAAAAGGAAAGGTCTCTCGGACGGAATCTATTCTATACTGACTGTTAGTGCATGTACAAGCGTCTATGTGTCTACATGAGATGCGAGGGGGCAGGAATCTTCCATGGTAACAGGGGTTATGAATTACTTGCATAAAGACAGCGAGGCCGGGCCTTTTGCTCGGTAGCTGGAAGGATGTTTACCTAAACTACTAGACAGGAATGCATTGGATGAGGAGCAGATAACTTGAAGGCTGAATACAGCTTTTGGCAGTCAACAGGCCGCGTCAGGCACCGTTAGCCGCGCAGGGAGTAGGACAAAGTTCATGGATACGGATGCAGGTCCAAGCTGGAGCATTTCAGAGGCAGAAGCAGGAAAAGGCTTGATGGCAGAATTCAGGGCCTACTTGCCTGAACTGTAAAACGTGAAAAGTGAACCACACAAAGTCGGTGGCCAATCATACTTAGGAATGGAATATTCGACCCATTCATGGCGGATCTGAAAGAGGACATGTTGACGTTGGACGCACATGTATTTGCGACTTCATAGCTGGAACTGGAGGGAACATACATGTACTTGTAGCATGTACATGGAGTCGTTGGGGTCTAAGATAGGGGACATAATTGACCATAAAAATTCATATTTCCTCATTCCCTCCTTGTCCCCTACGGACCCTCATGAAATATCCATCTTCATCAATCCATCAATCTGTTCATATAGCATCATTTGTTCTTCTTTCTTCTTCCGGGATCTTGAATGAAAATTTGAAGGCGGGATACACGATGTGGCACACAGACCACAAATTGCTGGCCCACATTGTAGACACAAGCAGCAACTGAATAGTATGAGGAAGCCAATACCTAGGAAGGATAGGATCCTCCATCCCCAGGCTGACAACACGCTCCAGAACCAACCGGACCAAGTCCAGGTGCCTGGATTCTGGTGTATCTGGCTTACAATTTTATGAAGTCGAGTTATGGCTTTATATACTGACGGCGCGTTTTCTGGTATGAAAACACAGCAACTTGATCCGATGACCCTACAAGCTCCGCCCCTATCGGCCAGAATGACGTCAAGGACAAGACGATTTTGAAGAACAACAATCCGCATCGCAGACTGCTCCTCTGTTAAGTTGCCTAAGGCGGAAGAAGTTTCATTCACTACTGCTTCAAGGGTTCTAGTTAATCTACGTATCAGCTTACTATTAGTCACTGTACCTATGTAGGGAAAGAAACCTTTATTGAAATCTGTATATTGCTCCCATGCTGTTTCAGTGTAGTCGACAATCGGGAGATCTCTCTGCTGTCTATTGTGTACTAAATGGGTATTCCTATGGTAATCAGGCGGGGCTAGGAAAACAGGTGGCAGAAGGAATGCAATGTAACAGGTACCATCCCAATCTAGGGGTAGGCGTATGTATGCGGTGTGACCACAGATGAAGTAGGAGTGACGAGAAGCTCTAAATGTAGACTTGCCTTTATCACTGAATTTTATTACAGTGGTACATTTACTATGGCCCATGTGTATTGAACCATTCTTTCTTACACATAATTCGCCTCTAACTGGAAATACTGACATAGCGGGCAAGATTGGTGTAGCTTCGGATTCAACATTCAGGATCATGAGATTAAGTGTAAAGTTACCTAATCCATATACTTCATTTTCTAGATCAGTTCCTGTTCTTTTGGGAAGTCCCTCCTTGTTAGGGTAGCAGACTTTAAGTAAAACTAGGTTCAGGTTTCCCCAAACCCAGTTGTCTTGATAAACTACTGAATTTGAATCTAGGAAATTAATCAAACTAAACCATGCTCCACAGGAGCCATTGTGTGTGAATGGATACGGAAAGAGGGGCAGAACTCCCTTGTATTTCTGATAGGGAGGGAGTCGGCCACATATCCAACAATTTGTAGCATTGCTGGTCTGATGAGAATGATGTAACATACTAATGAATGTGTTGTTGCGCAGCGCAAATCTATAGGACAACTCATGCGGGGGTAATTCGCTAAAAGAATGTTTGGCAGTAGCATTGAAAGCACGCTTGGAAATAGGGTAATACATGTGTAATAATATACTGACAATAATAATCAGAAGACTTAGAAAAAACATAATCAACAATGTCACTATGCAGTGACTACGAAGTGATTTACAGTACGCATGTTTCTTGAGCTGTTTCTGTCTATTTCTTTCTCTATTTCGGTCTAGAGGATACATGTCAGAGACAAATTCAACCGATTCACCTTGGAGAGGACTTAAACAATCAAATTGTCTGACTTGCTAGACCTTAGTTTCAGTTTATAGTTTTCTTTTTCTGGCTTGTCAACCAGGGGGAGTTTTGAGTCAGTCTGTGAGGGAATGCAGGGCTGAAAATTCAAGTCGGATGATAGTCCATGAAATTTTTTGATATGGCTCGAGTGCAACCACCCTTTACGTCCCTCAATCTTCACGGCTGTCCTTGTGGTCAATAAGACGAGCTTAGGCGACTGCCAGCGAGGCTCCAGCGGGTTCCTTCTGTCGAAGTTCCTTACAAGTACAAGGTCTCCCGGAACCACGTCATGGGGCTTCACCTCAGTGTTATCGGGAAAAGCTGCAGCTACCTGTGAACGACAAGATTGTAGTGCAGACATCAAGGAAGCCAGGTAATCTGTCAGCATATTACAATCAACATCAGTTATTTTACGAGGTATAGGCGTCCCCCACATATTTGGTGGTCTACCGAAGAGCACCTCATACGGAGATAGCCCTGTTCGAGAGTGTGCTACCATTCTCATGTAAAAGAGCGCAACTGGTAAAGCTACTATCCAGTCGACACCTTTTTCTCTACATACTTTGGACAGTCTAATTTTCAAAGTTTGATTATGCCGCTCCACGAGACCTGCTGCCTCGGGATGTCGGACACAGTGGAATTTCCATTGATAGCCTAACAGAAGTGAAACATGTTTCATTAGCTCGGATGAGAATGGCTGGCCATTATCTGAGTACACGACACGGGGCAAACCATACCGTGGGAAGAATTCTCGAACTAACTGTTTGGCAGTAGTCGGGGCAGTGTAATCTGAGACGGGATACGCCTCTGTCCACCGGGAAAGAGCGCATACAACTACGAGGACATATTTGAATCCTCGACATCGGTCCATCTGAATATAATCCATCTGGAGGACTTCAAAAGGGTGATCGGGGGGTTGAAATCCACCCTGTTCTACAGGTACGCCTTTTCCTGGATTGAACTGACAACAAATCATGCAGGTACGTACTTTCTGTTTAGCTGCTGCTCGCAAGTGTTTATTGAACCAAATGTGTTGAATACTGTCTAGCATAGCTTTCTCTCCTAGGTGCGCTGGACTATGTATTGTGTTAATGATGACTTGAACCATGGAGTCGGGGAGAAACCATATAGATTTTCCCTTCGTCATCCATCCTTGATCCGTTTGGATCCCTCCTAATTCAGTCCATCTCTTTATTTCTTCTGGTGTAGCATGTGTCTGTATGTCAATTACATCAAGGGCGGGATCCTTAACTGTCATGCAGTGTGTTGGTGTCAGAACTATTGTCTTTGTCGTGTCAGTTGGATGAGTCTGATTCTGAGCAGTCTGTTTAGCTGTTCTGTCAGCTAGGTCGTTACCCTGAGAAATAATGTCAGTCACTTTTGTATGGGCTTTACACTTCATAATCGATATTGTAGTCGGCAGATGTATTGCATCTAACAGAGCTTGAATAAGGGGACCGTGCTGGATGTGGGCACCGTGAGAAGTTAAATAACCTCTCTCTCGCCAAAGCACGCCGAAGTCATGGACGACTCCGAATGCATAACGTGAATCTGTGTATATGTTGACTTTCTTATTTTTGGCTTGAATACAGGCTTGTGTCAGAGCGATGAGCTCTGCTGCTTGAGCTGACAAGGTATCGATACAATTCGTTTCAATAATTTCAGTATCTGTTGTGACTGCATAAGCGGCCACTAACTCTCCTGTACTTGTTCTCATGCATGAACCATCTACATACAATGTCAGGTCTGGATCTGATAATGGAATATCTGTCCAGTCTTGTCTGGGTTTCGTCGTAATAGTGATAACTTCAATACAATCATGTGCCAATGGGTCTGTTCCAATTAATGGCAAAAGTGTGGCAGGATTTAATGTACTACAACGTCTGATTTCTATGTGTGGCTGGAACAATGTCAATTCATAACCCGTCAGTCTTGCTATAGTCAAGTGTTGTGTTTGGGTCCGGTTCAAGAGAACCTCTACTGCGTGTGGTACTTGTACTGTCAATTGATGTCCTAACACTATGGCATCGCTTTGTCTGATTGCTAAAGCTGTTGCTGCGACTGATTTCAGGCACGCAGGAAGAGCCTGAGCTACGGGATCTAATGTACTAGAAAAATAAGCACATGGCTTGTGTGATCCTGCTTGTTCCTGCGTGAGTACTGACAAAGCAGTACCTTCACGTTCTGTAACAAAGAGTGTAAAACGTTTGCTGTAACATGGTGTTGCTAAAACAGGTGCTTGACATAAAGCTTTCTTTAAGCTTTCAAAAGCTTGTGTATGTTCCTGAGTCCAAGGGAGGACAGTCGATGTCGCTGCCTCCTGTGTTGTCAACTGAATGAGTGGTTTTGCTAGAAATGCATATTGAGGGATCCACTGCCTACAGTACGAAGTGAGGCCTATGAATGCCCGTACCTCCTTTTGTGTCTTGGGTGGCGGCATGTTAACAATTAACTGGATACGGTCGGGTGTAAGCTGTCTTCCCCCCTTGGACAGCAAGTGCCCAAGGTACACAACTTGCTGGACACAGAATTGCAGCTTCGAAGGGGACACTTTGTGCCCCTTGTCGGCTAAGAAATGTAAAACCGTCAGTGATGCTTTTTCACATTCAGATTCGCTTCGGGCGGTGATCAGCAGATCATCGACGTATTGAAGCAGGGCAGTGTTAGCTGGCATGTGGATACTGTCAAGTTCTCTTTTCAGTGCTTGGCTATAGATGCTGGGGCTTTCTGTGAATCCTTGAGGTGCGCGTGCGAATTTAAAACTTCGTCCATTTAAACTGAATCCGAACAAATATTGGCTTTCCGGATCGATTGGGACGCTAAAGAAAGCGTTCTTGAGATCAATTACAGTAAAGAACGTTGCTTCTGAATCTATGGCTGTTAGCAATGAAGAGATATCAGGGACCACGGGGTATTGTGGTACAATGCATTTATTTAATTCTCGCAGATCAATAACTAATCGATATACTGGTGGTGCTTTTGGATCAGTTTGTTTAAGAATCGGAATTATCGGGGAATTACATACATTGGAGTCGGTTTCCACGACCACTCCTTGTGCAATGAGCTCGTCAATGATTTGCAGCAAAGCCACAACAGCATCTGGGGGTAACTTGTATTGTCGCATTCGTGGTAGTACTACTCCTGTTTTGAGTGTGACTCGATATGGTGTAATGTGCATACAACCTACATCAGTGGGGCCTTGCGCCCATAAATGTGCAGGTAGATTCTGTAACCGAGGATCCATGTCTCTAGACACGTAGTGACCTTTAAAGTCACGCAAAAATAGTCGTACTCCTTCCGGAGAACAACATATTACAGCTCCTAGAGCCTTCAATGTTTTTATACCTAACAAGTTTTCTGGACATGATTTTGTAAGCAATAGATCTGTAGTCCGTTTTAATGGACCGACTGTGAATGCAAGCGGTTGCGATACTTCGTTAATAGTGGGCTTTCCTGAAAAACCAAGGGAAATATTTTGTGAGCCTGAGAGGGGTGCCCCTGGGACTTCGCTGTGACTGATAGTGGTTCTGCTTGCCCCTGTATCGAGTAGAAACTTTCTGTTTTTCCCTAATACTTGACTCTGTACGTAAGGACCTTCTTGATCTACGGGAACCTCAATAAGGGGTAGGCCAACTTCCCTCTCTAGGCTATTTCATGTGTAGCGCTGATACTCTGGATAGTCATTTTGTGCATACTGGTACATCTGTTGTGTCGTGTTTTGTGTTGCAGCAATAGGCTGTGGCTGTTGTTGTGGTTCTGGTGCGGTCTGTTGTGGAACTGGCATAGGTTGCGCGTGCTGAGGTACTTGTTGTTGGATCTGATCCTGTCTAGGCGGACGTGGTCTCTCCTTCGTTATACCCGTAGAGATATTATGTTTCAGAACTGCGCAATCGTGTATATAATGACCTGGCTGTTTACAATAGTTGCATGTCCCTCTAACAGGACCCGCTGAATCATTGGACTGCGTCATACCCTTTTTATGACCGTCAGCTGGAACTGACTGAGCAACAAGCATTTTCATTTTCGTGTCTTTCATACGTCTTTGTTCATGTTCTTGTTCTTCTCTAATTCTATTGTGATGATATTGTAACATTTGTAACATCTGTGACGGTGTGTTACCTTGCCAGGTACTCTCGAATTTTAATACCCTATTCTTAACTTGGGGCAGGGAATTCTCAACTAATTTTGTCACAAACAGATGTGGATACGACTCACTACTTGCTTTTATGCCACTATTAATACCAAAACATTTTTCAAATCGGGAATAGAAATCACTAGTGTCTTCATCTTGTTTTTGTTTACAGGCTGAAATTGCACCCCAGTCTTCCTTTTTCGTAGGAAATAAACGTGGTAGTACCTGCACTAATAATCCTGGTAATGCTGTAGTCTTTTCCCCAAGCCCTGAACCTGCAGCTCGGGCTTTTTCTTCGTTTTCTAGTGCTGTCCAATCTATCTTTTGGTCTCCCACCTCCCATTCCTTTTCTTTGAGTTTCTCGTAAATACCGGCAGGCAATAAAACTTTCAATATTTTCATAATGTCAGGATAAGTATACTCTCCCATGAGTAACATGTCTTTTATTTCACGGTGGAAACCTGCTGGATCTTTGTCATGGCTGGGTACTACTTTCTTCATTTCTAATAATTCAATTTTGGTTATGGGCGCGTACACAAACACGCGTTTAAAATTATTGTCATCACCTCTGATTGGGTGCACTTCGCGTAAGGGATTCTGTCTGTCTATGTGATACGTTTTTCTTTCCAACTTGGGGGGAACTGAAACATGTTCTGGGCATACGAAGACAATGTACTGGTGTCGATATTCTAGAATTTCTTTAATTAAATCAGTACCTGAACCTCTCCATTTATTCGTGAGTAATTCTATCAGTATATCAGGTAGGGGACCAGGATCGGAGTGTTGGCTTCTATATAATATAAGGAGGTGTTGTATCATGTATATACCAGCTAAACGCTGTTCGTCTGGGGTAAGGTTCAAAAACGTGTGTGCTAGCGCATCATCACTGTATTTTTCAGAACTGTCAGCCCATTGTACTGCTGACCTGGCTAATTCTTGTTCATCCATAGAATCGAGCATGTGATACCCCCTTCGGTCTCGGAGTAATTTATCAGCAGCCTGGAATAGGTATTCAGGGGACCTTGCATTTAACATAGGGGCTTGAAAATGTCTGTTGCATTCTGGACGTATCGGACGTATTGGATCATTAAAATATCTGGTATTGTTACAAGGTCTTCCCCTACCTACATAAGCTATCGTTTCTAATTGTCCTGTGGGCATTTCTGATTCTTCCTCCTCCTCTCCCTCTGATTCAGTTTTGTCTGCCTCTAATCTGGCTTTATGTATTCGTTCTACTTCGTTGCGGATCTTTCGGCACATAGCTACTATACACGTCTGTTTATCATGTTTTCCCTCTGATATATTCTGACCCCATCTGGTAAGTACTTGCATTTCATCCTGGTCTACCTCGGACCTATCTCTGTCTCTGATCAAGCAGTTTATGAAGAAGCGTAACAGTAATCTCTGTATATCCACTTTCTGGTATTCCATGGCTTCGTCAATACTTTCAGGGCCTTGCCCTGTTTGGACAAAGCGATATATATTGTCTAAATGTTTAATCATTCCTGGTAGTGTCGTTAAATACATTGAAGCTCGTCGTATACGTAGTGATGATAGCAGCATTCTGTCATTTTTACCGGGCACTGGATCATATCTACAATCTACAAGATGTTCCTTAAACATGTCGGACGTTGCTATTTGGGGTGTACGTTGGTTTGCTAAATCTCTAAGAGACGATTTACTTCGTAATGGTGGCGTGGCGAAAATTGCTGCCGCACCTCCTGTCGCACCTTCTGAGGTGCTAGGCATAAAAGGATTTGTGGGATGTAAGGTAGAAACTGTGGATGCAGGAAAAGTTGGATTGTGCGGAGGAGTTTGTGGTTGCGGAGTTGGGGGCGGATGATCTCGGGGTTGAGCACCATCGACAGGTGGCGTGTGTGGTGGAACATTAACATATTCGGGAGCTACATCGTCTAAATAGGAGGAAAGGAAAATATCTTTTGCGGTCTTGGGATGTGCTTTAATCGGGAGTAATGGGGGTGGCAAATCTTTCGGTATTTCCGGGGTGGCCTTAGGTAAACCTTCGGCCAAAAGAGGATACATACCATTCATAAGAGTGTTTCGTTGTCTATCTACTTGTTCTGTTTTTACTCGGATACCTTCCTCAACTAATACGTTTTCTCGGGCTTTATTTGAGTTCTCCCTACTTTTCTCTTCCTGTCTGAGCGCTTTCTCTGTGCGCCTATGCGACTCTTTACGCCATAACTCAATGGCATCTTTCTGTGACTGTCTGGCTTTCTTTTTCCATAATTCTTCTTCTACTCTCATTATGCAATCTGCATCCCATGTCCCAGCTGCGGGCCACCTCTGACTTTCTGCTAGATCCTTGGTGTAGTCCACCCATAAATCAAGATATAATACGGCATCTAGGCCATGCTTATGGTACATAAAATACCCTGGAGTGTCCCTAGGTGGAATGGGAACAGCTTCTTCGAGTACTCCTTTTCTAGTTTTGATCTGTCTTAATTTTGAAAAGAACGGCATCTTTAAACCTTGCTACTTGATTCTTACTTGAACTGGATTTGAACACAATTAATACGATAAACACAATAATGAACACTCATTCATACCACAATTTTTGAACACAGTAAAACATTTAACATTTAACATTTAACATTTAACGATAATTAAGAGAAAACTAACTACTGACATAATACTAATACTAGATAATACTGAATTATATACATGAACATACTGGATATACTGCTAAACAGTACAGATACACTGCTAAAACAGTGCAGACCGGATCTGTGTACCCAGACCCGTCATGACCGGCACAAATTAATGTGCACGTCTAAATGCCTCCCCAGCAATGGTACTCACCGGGTAGCACGGAACGGAAGGCCTCGGAACTGAACTGAACTGGACCGGACTGGACTCGACTCGACTCGGAACTTCGGAACCTGGTGGGCCTCTGTATACCTCGGATCTTGCTCTCTCAGCTAGGCTCTGGTCGGGATACTTCGCACTTCTCACCGCCTCGTCTGGGTGTTGATCGCAGCCTCAGTCACCTCCGCTTGGCCGGAGGGAGATACAGGAAATCCTGCGGGTACGCGTTTTTGTCCGTCCAGCTGTGGCAGGAGACCGGGCCTGCAACGCACCTCCGGCGCGTGAGATGAGAAAGTGTCCCTATTCGGGCGCCAATTTATGTGGTAAATATTTAAATTACCTGTACTATTTTTTATACGGTAAAGTCTAGTAAGAATAACTCAGTCAAAATGAGAGGCAGAATCCGTGGTATTAGAGGTTCTGAAAAGGACTTTATTCCTTACAAAGGAATTATGGTTCGAACCAGGCAATCTTATTCCATCACCACGAAGGTTCAGGAAGGGATAGGCAATACATTATTGACAAGTAACAATATATATATGAAAAGCATTGCATTAAGACAGATGCAGGAGGCGTAACAGCTGATAATACAGATAAGAATACACATACGTAATGAGAATAGGCGTAATAACAGGCGTATACTAGAAACGTCATTTAAAATGGTGTCACAAGTGGGTGGATCCGTAAGAGAATCCTGCAGTGTCAGCAGAAATATTTGGCAGAGATGCGCGCGCAGCCGCATGACGTGTGATTGACGTGCAACTAGAGGGTGAAGGGGAATTGACATTTAGCTCTACATGTGGAGACAGAAGTCTGGGGGTCAGGTCAACCTAATCCCAAATCGTATCTAATATCTTTGTTTAAGGAACTGTTTTATCCAAAAGGAAAGGTCTCTCGGACGGAATCTATTCTATACTGACTGTTAGTGCATGTACAAGCGTCTATGTGTCTACATGAGATGCGAGGGGGCAGGAATCTTCCATGGTAACAGGGGTTATGAATTACTTGCATAAAGACAGCGAGGCCGGGCCTTTTGCTCGGTAGCTGGAAGGATGTTTACCTAAACTACTAGACAGGAATGCATTGGATGAGGAGCAGATAACTTGAAGGCTGAATACAGCTTTTGGCAGTCAACAGGCCGCGTCAGGCACCGTTAGCCGCGCAGGGAGTAGGACAAAGTTCATGGATACGGATGCAGGTCCAAGCTGGAGCATTTCAGAGGCAGAAGCAGGAAAAGGCTTGATGGCAGAATTCAGGGCCTACTTGCCTGAACTGTAAAACGTGAAAAGTGAACCACACAAAGTCGGTGGCCAATCATACTTAGGAATGGAATATTCGACCCATTCATGGCGGATCTGAAAGAGGACATGTTGACGTTGGACGCACATGTATTTGCGTCTTCATAGCTGGAACTGGAGGGAACATACATGTACTTGTAGCATGTACATGGAGTCGTTGGGGTCTAAGATAGGGGACATAATTGACCATAAAAATTCATATTTCCTCAGGGGAACCAGGGTCTCAGGGTGCGGTGCTGCTCCCGGTCGATAGGGGGCGCACCGGGGTCCTTCCCAAGCCTCCTGGCTTACCTTGATCACGACGTCTTGAGGCGTCTAACCCCGCTCCGGCCTCCGCAGTTGATCCTTCCACGACGGGGGCAGGCCACGGCCTCACGCACCTCTCTCAGCAGCTGCGACGGCAGCGACGGGACCACGGGCTTCTCCGCGGGCCTTGCCTCGATGAGGGGAACTCTTCCGGCCTCCGGGCCGCAGCGGTGAGCGCGCTTCAGCCTCCACGCCGCAGGGGGGGGGCTCAAATTAAGCTGGGGAGCTCCGCGCTCAACGGGGCACGCTGCTGGGGATCCCAGGCCAGGTCAGGGAGCGCAGGGGTCACAGCGCTAAAACCTGGTTGATCCTCAGCGATAACACAATCGGTTAGGCATGTAGTTTCGATGTTCAGTCTTGACACGAAGTCACAGCATTCAGCTTCAGTATTCAGTTGTTCTGTAAAGTCTTAATGGCGCAGATGTCTCTGGCGCCCTTGGGGGTTCTGTTCCTGGGGGGTAGGGAATGAGTTGGCGACTAGGTCCTTCCTAGTCAGACTGGGCAGAGGTTCCCTGGGTCCTCCTACTGCTGGGCAAGATCAGTGGGTTTCACAGGATCCCTCACTCACTTAAGAGGCAGCACCTAAATCCTGTCACTCTCAGAGGCATAAGTCCCTGGCTAGGCCCTACCGCCTACACTCCTGCGTGGATTCTCCAGCTCTGCTTTACCCCACTGGCCAACTAACTAGAAAAAGTCCCCTCCCTCACTTAAGTAGCCCTAGGTCAGGTGACCTCTAGGCAAGGCGGCAAAAGTAAAACCACACCTCCCTTCTAGAAGGTTCCAGCACATTCCAGGAGCTTCCCCATTCTACCTATGGGACAAAAAGGCGGGCTGGTGTCGCTGGTGTCGCAATATTGTTGTGGGGTTCCAGCCAGCTCCTGGCAGCTAGGGTGCTACTAATAAAGACCACTCTGCAGTAGCAGGGGCCTGTAGCAGCCATCTTGGGAGAAGGGAACACCTGCACCTAAATACTGGTTATTTGATCTCACATGCATTAAAAAACGAAAAAATTCAGGGAAAAAGGGCCAAGTCCAACAAAGCCCACCTCCAGGACTCCTGGCTCTAAAACCCCAAGGAGCTACACCACAGTAGACCTCCTAGCCCTGGACCGCAGATGCATTCCAGAAATCATGGCCCCACTCGCGATCAACTCCAAGCTCAACATCTTCCTAGTGGACCTCTACTTCCATCTTAATGACCCTGGTGACACCAACTCCACCGACCTTCTGGAAAGCATGAGCAACATCGGACTCAAGCATCTTGTCACTGACCCCACCCAAACAACCGGACACATGCTCTACCTCATCTTCACTTCCAGCGACAGAGTCAGGTACATCAGCACCACAACACTAACCTGGTCCGACCACCACAGCGTACACTTCACCATCGCGGGACACAACTACCCTGGCACCAGGCCCCTCAGATCCATGTGAGAGACTGGGAAAAGGCATCAGAAGACCCGTGGAACAACAAGCTCCACTACCATCTCCCAGACTCTACACACGGCCATGAACAAGCAGCAAATATCTTTGTTCAGTTCATCCCAAAATGTGCAGGCACCATTGCTCTCGCCAAGACAGCCAAGGTCACAGAGTAACCTGGTTCACCAAGAAATAGCACTCCACCAAATGCAACTGCCGACACCTCAAAAGGAAGTAGCGTGTCAGCAAAAAAACTGCACTGCTTATAGGAGCGCTCCCAACCAGTACCACCACATCCTGAAAGAAAAGAAGAACGCCCTAGCGGACCACTTCAAAGCCAGTTCAAACCACAGCAAAGAACTATTCATCAACGTGAAGGAGTTCACCAATCCTTCAGCCATCGAGATTGACATCATTCCCTCCCAGGAACTGTGTGACAGCTTCACAGACTTCTTACACGACAAGATATCGGTCATCTATGAAAACCTCGAATGCCAAGTTCCTGAACACCTCCATCACCATGGCCTCATCTGAGTACTGGAAATATACTGAAGTGAGGCCCCTACTGAGAAAACCACCCTCCAAGCCTGCCGATTTGAAGAACTACTGGCCCATGTCACTGCTACCCTACCAAGCAAAAGTCCTCGAGGAAGCGATCAACCAGCAACTCACCTAATACCTAGAAGACCACAACCTCCTGACTCCTCCCAATCCAGATATGGAGCATACCACAGCACAGAGACAGCCCCGTTCGCAGCCCCCGATGACATCAGAGCCCTCATGGACCGTGGGGAATCAGCAGACCTCATCCTCCTGTACCTGTCCATCATGTTTCCAATTGTCTCCCACCACATCCCATTCATAAGACTCTTCCACATCATGATTCTAGGAAACATCCTCAATTGGATGATTTTTTACCTCACCAGCAGAACACAAAGGATCCATCTCCCACCGTTCACCTCAGAACCCAATAAGATCATCTGTGGAGTCCCCAGGGATTGTTCCTCAGCCCTACCCTCTTCATCATCTACATGATTCCCCTGGCCACTACCATCAGATCACACAGGCTCAACATCATCTTCTACACGATGACACACAGCTCATCCACTCACTGTCCAAAGATCCCTCCACCGCAAAAGCTAACTTCCACAGATGCATGATGAATGTCATGGACTTGATGAAGGACAACTGTCTCAAAATCAAATCGGAAAAAACATAAGTCCTCATCTTTGAGAACAATATCTTGCCCTGGAATGACTCATGGTGGCCCGCAGAACTAAGTACACCCCTGATCCAACAGACCACACCCACAACCTCAAAATTATCGAAGAAACAAGATCCCCAAGATCTTCAGGTGGCTCCCAGTAATCCCCCTCATCACCAGCAGCAGGACCACGGAAACACACTCTACTTAGAAAATCACTGCACGCCTCCTGAAGAGACTCCAGACAATAGAGAACTCAGTGGCAAGACACATACTCAGCATCTCCAGAATCCACATCACACACCATCTCAAGAAACGACAGTGGCTCCCGATTCAGAAGAGATGGCAGTTCAAGATGCTGACCCTCACCTTCAAGGCCCCGCACAACAAAGGACCAGCATACATCAACAAACGCCTGACCTTTCACCAACCGACCAGACACCTCTGATTAGCCTCCCCATCCCATCGCAGACAACCCATGGATCTGTCGAGCCAACAGTGGAGGACACTCCTTCTCACACCTGGCAGCCAAGGCTTTAAACAATCTCCCCCTGCACCTCAGGACCACACCGTCCCTCCAACAATTCAGAAGAGATCTAAAGACCTGGGGGCAGATTTATGTTAGAGTTGCGCCACTTTTACGCCGCCGTTGCGTCACTTTTGTGATGCAGCGGCGGCGTAAACCCTGCGCCACGTTGCGCCCTATTTACATCGTGACGCATCTATGGACATGCGTCACAGTGTAAAGCCCTGCGCCACATTAAACCTGCGTCAGGTTTAATGTATGCAGGGTGGGCGTTACTGCGGAAAAGCCTCGGAAAAGTGACGCAGTGAAATCTACAAGATTTCACTCAGTCACTTTTCCGACGCTGCTGCGTCAAAACCTTGCGCCTGCTTGAAGCAGGCGTAAGGCATGACGCAGCATGTAAAGTATAGGCAGCCCCTAAACATTGCTGGAGTTGCGTCGTGCTTGCGACACGACTCCAGCAATGCGCCGCCTTTACGCCATCAGATGCGTCACGCATCTGTTTATCCTTGCGCCACGATGCGTTGCATTGTAAATGCGGCGCATCTGTGGTGGTGCAAGGGTAAACTTGCGTGACGCATCTTTCCTGGCGCATCCCTGCTGATTTGCAGGGATGCGCCAGGAAACATAAATCTGCCCCCTGGTCATTTGAATAATCAACAGCTTCAGCGCCTCAAGACCCTCACTGGTGATTTGCCACACTCTATAAATGTTTCCATGATTGACTGAGTGAGGCAAGTTGCTGCACTGTGTTGTTTGAATGGGAGAGAGCTGAATTAAGCTGAGTTTACAAAGATATGGTGCTGCTCAGCTCTGTCCTTGCAGTGGCACACTTGTGGCTGCTTAGTACCAATGCAAGTACCCTTGCACCATGGTGCAAGGGTACCTGCGTTATGGGAAGGATAATTTTTGTGCAGGATGGTGTTCCTTCCTGCACAAAAACTATCCTTTAAAGCTGTTCCCTCTTTGTATATGTGCTACAGTAGGCATGACACACATGCAAAGAGGAAGTAATGAGGAGAAATAGAGATATTTCTTCTTCTTGTTACAGCAGTCTAAGGGAGGTGCAGGATTTTGAAGCAAAACCATGCTTACATTTGTTAGTAAATATTGGCTTGCGTCAAAATCCAAGGGTGAACACCAAAACACCACCCATGGAATGCCTCCCTGAAGCAAGGTAAGAGAAGGCAGCACTATAAGCTGCATTGCGTTACTTTGTATCTACAAAGCCACGCAACACCATGCAAATTGACTTTGTGTGGCTTCGTAAATCTCAGAATGGATTTTGGATCGGGGCTGTGCCAAAAAGCAGACGCACCCCTCAACATCGATTCTTAATGAATCTGGACCCCCAGTTCGTATTTTAATATATAGTTCGAGGCTGCAATACACAAACAGCTTTATGTGCTTGGCCCTTGGTCTCCTGTTGCTCCAGTAATACTTATTAAAAACAGCACACTGTCAAAGCACTACTTTCCAGAAGCAATGGCTGTCTTATCCTATTAAAAATCCCACCTACTTCTTACCGATTCTTCTAAATGTATTCAGTAATTCCTGTCAGAAAAGTAAACTGATTGTGAACATGATATGATTACTTCAGCACGCATTGGTTTCCCTTGACTGCATAGAAAAAATATATGGTCCAGAAAATAAACGGAAATTGTTAAATAAAATTCAAATTCAGAGTGGTTGCTTATACTCTTTAAAAATCCGAATTTTGTAAAGTAAAGATTGTTTGGATTTGAGCTAAGACCACTATTTCAGCTGTTACATCTATTCACTCAGTTTTATAGCTTCCACTAGCACAGAAGTTTTGTCGATTTTTTACACTTGGGCGGATGTTGTTTCTTAAATGACTATAAAAGTGGGTAGGCACTCTGGCCCAAAACATCCCTCGGCTCAATTTGCCCTCACAAGCAGGTCTGAAGTTTGACAAATGGATCCATACTTTGGTAGCATGGGAAAATGATAGATATGTTTTGGCCGTCATTTATAACCAGAGTTGAACAAATAAATGCAGCTGTCAGTCTCCTCATTTGTCTACCCGCCTGTTTGTGTATGTGCCTAGACACAGATATGCATATCTAGATAAGAGCTTTTCTGGTCGCTCGGTGATCTTTCCCGTCAGTTTATTGATACTTGCAAAGAAATGCCATTTTCAGTGCAGCAGACAGTTTATCCCTACAAGAGGGCTGTGGTTTTCAAAGTCAATAAAGAAGCTGAGTTCAATATAAGTGGAACCTCTACCGGACAGCTCGGTTTTTTCCTTGAATAGTCATTGAAATAAAAGGTAAACAACAAAAAAGATGGTATACACAAGGTGACATGTATTAGTAGTATGTTTACACCGTTTGAAATGTGCATGAATTGATTAGCATTCATCTTCCTATGTTTGTATACTTAGGCCCACTTCTGCACACTGAACTCCAAGGCCTGCATTAATCATTCCAATAAGGGCAGACACTCACTCTAGATAAGGATCTGTTGACTGACTCATTGCGGCTTAATACTGTGGCTCTTTGCGCTCAGACATGCATACTATCAGTGCTTAATTGGTTAAAAAAAAAAGGACATAAGTGCAAAGTTGTTGTTAGGAGTTTTCCACCGCACTGCCGGAAGCCGCGGTTTCCAAATACTGTGCCTGCCTAAGTTGCATGTTATGTTATGTGTAATTGTAAAGCAAGCTATCACCTGCAACTGTATCTTGACAGTGAGCAGGTGTACAAGGTTTGTCTTGATGGAGGTGAGGCAGACGGGAGGGGGTTTATTTGAAGAATCGGGGGCATATTTATGAGAGCTTTGCGTCACGTTTGCACCACGCAACATGGTACATGCATGACACAAACCTCTAAGTCATATTTATGAAGCCATGCAAAGCCACCTTGCATTGCTTTGAATGGTTCAAAAATATGGAGTAATGGAACGCAGCGCAAATCACTGTGTTGCATTACTCTGCACAAGGGAGGAGTTCCATGGGCTTTGTAGTGCAAATCCAATGGTTTTGAGGCATTCCCAGATTTACCAAACATGGTAAACCTGGGAATGCTTCAAAAAGATACGCCTCACCCAGTTTGGGTACATCGAGGAGAAATTCTTTATTTGTCCTCGTTTTTTTCGCTCAGCAGCATTCTGCAGCACACATCGAAAGAGGAAAATGCCTCTATGGATTGTTTTTGTGCAGGAAGATCCCCATTCCTGAGCAATAGCAATCCTGCCTATAACACAGGCACCCTTCCACCTTGGTGCAAGAATGCCTGCATTGGTGCTAGCCTTCCGAACCTGCGCCAGCATGTAAAACCACCCTGCATTGCTTAAATGGCCTTGTAAATATGGCCCCCTTTCACACACTACTCTGAAAGGGGGGTTCCATGGGTGTTAATGTGGGTGTTCCCATGCAACGCCAATGGATTCTGATGCATTTCCACATTTACAAGGTTCCGTAAATCTGAAAAAACGTCAGATTCTAACGCCTCCCCTGGTGAGGCGTTATAGTGGTACAATGAGGAGAAATTCCTTTATTTCTCCTAATTTTGTGTTCTTTCTATGTGTGCTGCAGCACACATAAAAGGAGGAAACACCAGCAGTTATTGTTTTTGTGCTGGAAGGGTCCCCTTCCTGCACAAAAACAATAACCCTACAACGCAGGCACCATGCACTTTCCACGCAGCTCGATGCAGCAAGATGCGCCATTTTCTAGTAAATAATCCCTACAGTATACTGCAGTAACTGTTTGAGTCACCAAACCCAGCTTTTATAACCTCAAGATCCTAAGTAGGCTAATAAAAGGCTGACACAGGAGCCATGGTAGTCAAAAGATGGCGCAGAGGGGGCGCAATTGCTCCCTCTGGTGACCTCTAAATCATTCCCCTGCTCTTTTTACTGCTCATCTGCTTCGGCCCCACCAATGCCTAGCTGCAATCACTGGTATAATCTCTTTGGACACAAGGAGGCTCATTGCTGCTTATTTGTTTCTAGTTTTATAGAGCTAAAATTGAAAGAAATATACATTACTATTCAAATATTGCGTAGACAATTATCAGAACAATTTTTACTGATTTGTTTTAAGCCGCAGTTATTTTGCCAGACCGAAGAAGGAAAAAAGTAGAATATATTGACCATTCAGTTTTATTACAAAAAGGCATTCAAAGATCAAATGTATTACATCGAATTATCACTATTACCATTTTTTTTATCAAGGAGGAATTTAAACCTGTTGATAGGGAATAGATTACTAGGTTGTCAATACCAAAATACCAACAAAATCTACAATTATACAAGAATGATTTTTCTATATTGCCACCTTTTCAATCCGCAAAATACAACCAGAAACTTCACCCTCATACTGGACATTATTGTGCTAGCAACATAAATGCTTCTGAAAAGCACAGGGCCATTGTCTATTGTAATAAAATGAGGGCCAGGTCATCCCAATACCCTCTGACGTCAAACCCTGATATCTCACAGAAAATCAACATCTTCATCTCTCCATAGGCAGAAAAATAAAAATACAGATAGGGGTAACACTCAAGCAAAAAAGCTCAGACCCTTTCACTGGTTTGTGCCCTCATGTACCCGTAGCAGTTTGTTTCTCAACCTTTGTTTAGCAGTACAATTCTGATCATTTTTCAATGCTGCAAACAGTACAGACCAATTTGTACTGATATATTCTCCAAACATCTTAAGTTTGTGTTCTTATTAAAGCGCTTTTGAGGGACATAACCTTATATGGTGGTGATGAACGCTGCAGACCAAATACCCACGTACCTGTTTCTACAATGGTGCAACCCCTAGCGCAGATCAATGTCTCTGGATGGTATAGGTTCCAAAGACTTAAATACAAATTGTTGATTGTGAAAGCCCTCAAACAGGTAGCACAGAACGTTTCTCAGCTATGTGCCTTAAGTAAGGCTACTTCCATTAAGGTCCCATAGCATGGAGGTAGATGTAGTCCTTGCACCTTTCATTTAGTTTTTCACTCTTCACTTCGCATTAAAATACTGATTAATCTTTCAATGAGTTGATCTGCTTTTATTTAAAATGTTCAGTTTTCACCCAGGTAATGCCTTCTGTCCACTGCTGAGTAAACCAGTGCATAGCATTATTTCATAATTGTCTGCCCGTGGCTTTGAAAAATTATAGCGACTCTCTACAATGTGTTTTCACATAATGTTCACATATTTTTCTCCATTGTACATTGGTAAACCTCCTACTTCTATTTCGTGTGTCTAGCACCCTTTTGGGGCCTGTGAAACTAATGGTAAGGGTAAGTCTCCAGTTTTACCTCACTTAATCATATAGGTGCAAGTCACAGCAGTAAATAAAAAGCTCCCTACATTATTAAATACATACATTAAATATATTGCTGATGGTCTGGTGTCCACTGATTGGTATGTTGCAGGTGCTCTCCCTTGCTTACAATGTTCATTTACTTTTCTTATTTGCTTTCCTTTGATTGCTATCATTTATTCTCCTTATTTGTCTTCTGTGTTTCTGTGTATATTTGTTGTGCTTCCCTAATGTGGCTGTTTCATTTTAGTAGTCGATGCGTTAATCATTCTTTTGATGCAATTCAAATTGTGCAAGTGTTTGCATAAATGCACGTACTAAAAAGATTATGACTTTGGCCATTTCATGAGCAGCCATATCCAATGCTTAAATTGTAAACATTCTGAGTATGGGCAACACAAGACAGTCAAGAGCACAAAACCTGCAGAATGCGCAATGGGTGGATGAACTTACAAATGTTCCAATGCAATTGGGTAAAGTTGAGAAGCCTCTCCTTCACAGAGGTGGGCAGAGTTTATTGACTTGAATTTAGCTCAACTGGCCTGCTGGTAGTGACATTTTCCTTCCACAGGATCTCCCGTCTGCCAAGGGTGTAAAATCCTTTAGAAAAATAAAGAGTTCTCTAGTGAGAATGGGTTATCATCAGGTAGTTGGTGTCCTAGATTTGTGATTCCAAGAAGAGGACAGCTAACAAATTGTGCCCCTCAACTTGTTGCCACCCTGAGAAGCATTAGGAATGATATCCCATTACTTTGAAGTGCTCTAAAATCTGTCTCCCATCCTTTACTTTTTTCAATAAAAAAAGTTACAATTTAGACAACTTTGTGAAGGTTGCAAAGTTTTAAATAAATATGTAAAGGGACAATACAGGCAACTTCGAACATCGATAAACACAACATAAACAGCTCAGAAACCACTTACCCATTTGTCTTTGGAAGATACATTTTAACTTATCAGAACTTCAGAACATTTATGTACTCTTCACACTGCAGTGTCATGATGAATCTTCACAAATGGCTCAGAAATAATATTACCAGAGCACACAAAGCTGAATAAAAGTTTCCCCTTCGACCACCAGTGAGATGGCAACTTACAGTGAGGGGAACATCATGAACCAAAGATCAGAGAGCAAATAATCTGTGAATTACATTTTACATTTTCGGCTGGCTCACACTGAGAGTTACTAAATCAATTTCCTCTCAGGATTCTCACTTGTCTTACCATCAGTGTTCCTCTGTCTCTAAGATAGATGAAGATTATTAGTCTCCACTTTAGTCAGATAATCACTAGTTCAAAGAGCACACAAAAGATGCATATGATAACTTCAAATGATTGGAATTGGTTTCCTCTCCTGGCAGGAGTAGTTATATCGACTGGTAATTTCATCACCTTGACATTGGGATTTCTGTTTCCTGGTTACTGCTTAAGTTCATGCAGATGCGACTTATAAAACGTATGCTCCCTGAACTATAAAGTGGTTATACTATCACTTGTTCCAATATTCCTGGGTGATCAAAGATAAACAGAAAAAATGTTAACACACAACTATTATGATGTATTAATTTTTCCAGAATTTGTTGCAGGCTTTAGCATTCTAACGCCATAGAAGCATATTTGTCTTACTTTATTTTTCATTAGTTCTTTCTGCATTAAAAAACCACATCATTCGCCTAAAGCAAATCTTCATTCAATGTACGGATAAATGAACAGAGAAACCTTACTCTATATATTTCTCTTCATCTGGATCACAATTATGATATGTCCACTTCTACTGACCAATTTGCACTCTATTTCTATAGCTTACTTTCTCACATCTTTTCTCTGTATGCATTTCACACTGTAGGCCCAGGAGCAGATACTCAACTATCAGATTATATCAGTTCCTAGTGATGTATCCTGGTTCCATCATGGTCCACAGGAAGACATCCTATAGTCATAGGCATTCAAATGAAAGTGAATTGATTACTTGACGCAAAAAGCATATACACTTTAATACAGCAGATTTTGACAGTAAAAAGGTCATCAGATACTGTGTTGTATGATGAGCAATTATAAATTAACGTGAATCAACCATATTGTGAGGGAAAAGCCACGATGTCCCACAGTGAGTAATGAAGAGGTAGAAGGAGTTATTGAAAAATGGGGAAAGCAAACAGCAATGTGCTAAAAAATGCTGAGATGTTGTGGGGAAGGATATACATTTTTTTCTTAAAATGTTACTCTAAAGATAATACTTGGGATTAGAGTTATCGAAGCATAGTATTGAAAGCTAGTGATAACCCCACACAACATCTGACTTCTTAGACGAATGATTTGTAGGCGAGCAAAATAAAATTAAGTTCCATAGAGTAAAAGCATACATTTAAAGGGTGAGTACATAGAATAGATATTTTTAATCTTGCAAGGTCATTGTTGCTAAAATAAGTTGTGAGACACTTCCTGTAACTGCTTCCAGCCTACTCTTACATAACCCATACAGACAGTGTGTATAGGCACTTTGCAGCCATGAATGCAGCATCCATAGGTTCTCTTCATTTACTGATAATGTCCTTTGACTATGTTAAACCATCCTCGAAGCTCAAGAAGAACACTTGATAACCACCTAAATGGTTTGGCATATCACTCCCAAAATGGAAAAATTAAAACAAATGCAATAAATTACTACGTGCTGCTACTTATTTAAGCCATCAGAATGCCTAGAAACATCTGCATTGGAAAGTCAAGACTAAAGCTAAACAGTCCCTGTATGGCGATGTATCTGAAATGGCATAATTTGTGGCAATCAAAAGAATGTTTGCAGAAGACTTTCAACAATTTGGAATCTAGAAGCGTAATAATGTTCCACAAAGTCACACCAGAAACTATTTGGAGCTACTGATGCCTACTCAATGTTTTCAACCCACCCGTGAATGTACCAATTTACAACACGCAACAGGTATACTGAATAGAAACCTTCTTATTTTACTGGGATACTACAAAGAAACAAGATGTACTATAGAGAGGATACAGATCATGTTAGCTCAAAGACAACATCTGTAAAGGGCTGAAAGTACAACAGCTGACTTGTTCTTTATTAAAAAAAGTAGTATAAGTAAGCAAAGTAAACAGTGTGTTCTTCAGCTCACTTTAGGCAGATTCTAAATCACAAATACTTTATATAAAACATTATTTATTAGCACTAGTAAAGAAAACATAATTGAAGAGAAGATAATCCACAGTTCAAATGCCAGAAAAAACCTGCAAAACTAACAAATGGATAAGTGGGTGAAGTATCCAGTGCATGACCATCATGGCTGATTGAACAACTTGCTTTGCTGGCAAATATAGGAGCACATAAAGTTGCACTTCCTGCATTCGCAGGGTGGATGCGAAACTCAGATGCAGTGAAGTTCAATGATTCTAATGTAGCTTCATTCATGGGGCATAACATTGTATCACATGTTTTGAGTTGCTTATGTTCTCAGTCTGAGGGTGCTTAAGACTCAGGCAAATATAGATAATTCAAGAATTCATAATTATATGTTATGTTATTTTTATGATATGCTATGCTATATTATGGTATGTTACCTGCCACACTCTTATATTACTTACTGTAATTTCCCTTTATTTAAAACCAAGGGGTATACTTACAAGCCCCAACTGCCACAGGAATTCCGCTTTTTAGGACATTCCTGTGGCGATAGGGGCTGCGCCTTATTAACAAGGCAGCTTTAAGCCACTTAACGTGGCTTAAAGCTGCCTTGTAAATAAGGCCGTAGTCAAAAAGGAAGATCTCTCTTGGATCTATGAATATCTGCCTCCTACTTACAAGGAAGGCGACAATAGAAGGTAACGCAGAATTAAGACCAGGGTAAACCTGGTCTTACCCTCGTGTAATGAGGAGAAATGTTTCTCCTCGTTTTTGCTGTTTTCATGTGTGCTGCATTGTGCAGCACACATGGAAACAGCAAAAGACCAATAATTAATTGTGTACAGGAAGGTCCCCCTTCCTGCATATAAACAATCATTTTGTTAAAATGCCGCTTTGCAACTTCCATGTGTGCTGCATTAAGTGGCACACATAGAAGTTACAAAACGGCATTTAAAAATTGTTTCTGTGCAGGAAAGGGGACCTTCCTGCACATAAACAATCTTCCCCTGACTGCAGACACCCTTGCACCATGGTGCAAGAGTGTTTGCTTTGGCGCTAGGCTGCTAAGTGTAGCACCATAGCAGGGGGAAATGCAGGGCTGCACCATATTCTGGTAAATATGGCGCAACCCTGCGTTTCTGAAGTGGCAGAGTGAGGCGTTAAGCCAGGAAGGCTAACGCCTCACGCCGCCATTTCTCTTGTATCCATGACCCTAAATGTCTACTCTTATGTTTTTTTCCCCTTCCACTTTCTAAGCGAGCATTTCATTGGGATCCACCAGACTGGGACTTCTAGGAACTTTTACGTTTCATTAAAGGTTTTACAAAATACTACAAGATTAGCAGAAAATAGGGTACATCTGTCAAGGAAAAATAACATAACAGCTATATTCCTCTATGAATTTTCCATTTAAAAAGTACTTTTCTTGGGTATGAGGTTTATACAATCCTACCCAATAATGCACTTAAACTCCGAGAAAACCCCGCAGGCTTTTAGGTGGTTACTAGACGCTCTTACCAAAAATATCTTTCTCACTCGGAAACCAAGCAACAAAAATAACCTTTGCCTTCTTAGCCCACTGCGATAAGGAGTGCTAAAAAAAGGTAGTTACAAGATAAACATCCTCTTAATTCACTACAGGACTAAATATACTATGAGTGTGTCAGCTGGTAAATGTTATCTAGCTCAGCATCGGCCCTTCTAATAGCACCAGGCTTTCTGAAAAAAAGCAGGAACATCTGCATCCATAAATCACTGCCGCCGTCAGTGGGAACTGCAGATAACAGAAGGGCGGCATGCTTGTGGGTTACCGGTTTATGTTCAGGGACTGCACAACAGTCAATTAGTCTGAACTGTGCAAAGCAACACGGCACCTTTACGATTCCGACAGTAGCCGGATTCCAGGCATAACAGGAGATTATGTTTATTGCTGTGTAATTAAACGGTAACACCGCTGTTACAGTGGGAATGGGTAATTCAAGACTTTTACTTGGATCGTTTATGGCCATGTGGATTTATAGACCAACTTTTTTTTAAATACAATACAAAACCAGGTAAATATACAACCCTATGGTTGATATTGAGTTGATATTGAGTTCACATTGGAATGCATTTTTTGTTTGCTTATGACTTTGTCTCCGTTTGATGCCTTTCCACCAAACTTTCCAGTCAAATGATGTAAGTGGCTACATTTCTGTATATGAAGTTTCATACAGGTCTGTGCAAGGGGAAAGTTAAAGACAGGGTGGGTGGAAAAAAGTTGTGTTTTCAATTTCAAGACCTGTCTGCTACAACAAAAACATTTGAACAAAATGACACCAACCCTAGTATGAAACTAGAACTTTATTAAGGCTAGTGCCGTTTTTTTTTGTTTTAGTGTCAGCCCACTCAGCATCTTTTTGGATATTTATGTTAAAAGAAGGTGTTGGTGAGCTTGGAAGGGATAATCTATTTTACGGAGGATGATGGGGTGTCCCAGAATGGACAGAGTCTACTCACAAAAATAAAAAAGGATTAGGAAAACAAAAGTATCGCCTTCTGGCTTTGTTCATTATCAGCAAAAAGGGGAAAAAATTGTGATTATAGATGTTAAGCTGCGTTGTCCCAAAAAAACAGAACCATTGTGGTGATGTATTCGACCATCTGTGTCACCATGCATGAATCTTGATAATATGGCAGCCCCAAAGTAAAGATGCAAATTTGTTAATGTTCACCACACATGTATGCACATATGTCATGATGCGACAGGAAAAGTTGGGTGATTTTAAATTTGCTCTTCCAAGAAGGTGGATTCCTGCATTGGAGAAGCAAATAAAAAATAAAAAATGTGCACAAAGCTTTTTTACAGATTCCAATATACTACCACAGCAAGGTCCAGCGAACAGTATAACAGTAAATAAATGTGTTTAAAGAAATAGGAAAGAGAGGGGAAGCACCATAGGAGATGGAGTTTGGAGGAAGCAAATAGATGCTGCTAATGAGCGACAGTGAGAAGCAGGTAGGGGAAGGAAGCATTGGGGAGGGCTGTAAAAAAAGTCAAGCGGACATGGTGATGCAAAAGATGATTGGTTGGTTGGAGAGCAACACAGAGAGGGTGTCACTTTTTTATAGCCCTCCCCAATGCTTCCTGCCCCTACCTGCTTCTCACTGTCGCTCATTAGCGTTCCCAGAGAAGGAGCAGGTGCGAGATTTTTCTTTTTTAAATTTGGGTGGACTCAGGAGTAGATTGTTAGAGATTCAAAGGGGTTTCTTTTGGCCAGCTTTTGAAAGTTTGTTTGTGAGGTAGACTGGTTTTTCAGTGTAGACAGCTTTGTGGATTATGCAGGCAGTTTTGAGAATGCATCTTGCTTCGATTGGTAGCCAGTTCAGCTTCTTAGGAGTGGAAGTAATGTGCTCAAAGCGACTATCCCTCAATGGTAGTCTGGCCACTGCATGCAGTGTGGTTTTCAAAGGTGCGAAATGTGTTTTTGGGCGCCCGTGAGCGTTGCTTTACTGTAGTCCAACTTGGAGAGGACTCAGGATTGTACCACAGTCTTTAAGTCTTCAATGGGGATGGCGGTTTTGATTTTTGTAAGGTGCTTCAGTGTGTAGAATTGACAGGTAAATATGCCTACAAGGGATTCATTTAGGCGTACTTTGTGAAACAGTTAATACAATAATGTGTCAAGGTTCCAACTGGTAACCTACAGTTGAACAATCTACAATTCAATTGTTAATTTCTTCCTAGAAGATATATATAAGATATTATTGAAACAGGTGTGAATTCTTCAGAAAGAAAATTTTATGTAATGTGAATAAAAAGGGTACATGGAATTAAAACAACACAAAAATGACCGAGGTTACAAAAAAAATTCTGTGCTATTCATACCTCAGAGTCATTAATGCGACCATCTATTCCAAGCAGAAAAACATAAATAGAACAGTGAGTCTGAACAAAACAGAAAGCACTTTCTAAAGAAAACCAATCAATAAGGAAATAGATGCAGTTGTCGAAGTTTCGGTCTTGTTGGTGTTTGCATACGTTAGACCATCCTCAGGACGATGAAATAGGCTGTTTTTTTACCCTTATAAGTATTCCATAGTGCATGTCTAATCATGACTGAATCTGTATATAGGTAAAATGTTCCTAGTAATTTGCACCGAAAAAAGAAGCTATTGAAGAGCTCTTGGGTTTAGTATGCTTTTAAGCAAGCAAAACGCGGGGCAATACTCCTGTAGAAGGCACTTTTAGCTGAGGCATTAATGTGCTCTTTCATGGTCAGGTTTTTGTCTAGCATAATCCCCAGAGATTTGACAGAGTTGGAGATGGATATTTTACAGTTTAATGCAGTAAGGTTGTCGAGCCAGAAATCTCCGGGGAAGGACTTTTCTTTCGGTTGGATGAAGAGGAGTACAGTTATGTTGAGGATAGGATTAAGATGGTTGTTGGTCAGTCAGGACTGAACCGTGGAGAAAGTGCTGTTTAGGTGCTGGATGTCTTTAAATGGCAAAAGGTAGTATCCAACCAGCTGTGGTTGGAGGGCTGGGGGGATTCAGGTGTGCTAGATAAATCAAGCTGCGTAGTGAAGTGAATTGTTGTCTCAAGTTTCTTTCAGCCAATCGGAGTTGTTGCCTTTCTCTGTTGAAGGCTTCATTGAATTAGGAATTGGAAGGGGTATTTGTTGAGTTTCAGAGGGACGACTGTGTCAAGAAGTTCAGCCATTTTTGTGTTGTGGTGGGTGGTGAGATTATCGTCAGAGGTGAGGTCTGGTGGGGTAATATTTTGGGAGCTGACTAATGCTCCTAACTCTGCCTGGGGGATTGGATGTATGTTCCTCAGCCAGTGCTTGGGTCAGATGGTTTTGGGTAGGCCTTAGGATGGATGACATGGAGATTCAAAAGAATTAGGTGGTGGTCCGACCAGTCAGTGGGTAGAATAGAGTGAAGGCATAAGGTGCTGTTCTTGGATATAATTGCGTCAAAGATAGAACCCTTATTGTGGGTTTGTTTATTGCAGTGTTGGGTGAGATTGTTTGCTTCCAGGAGGTTGGACAGGGCTTATATTATTAGATCTTCTGCATTATTCAGGTTCAGATTTAAGTATCCTGGTATGCTGTCTGTGCAGCCTTTTAGGGAATTTTGTGTTATTAGGTCTGTTAAGTGTTCCAGGAATTGTGGTTTATTAACTGGAGGGTGATAGATGACATGAAATTCAATGTGGTTGGGGCCTTTAGAGGTGAGCTGAACACCTAAGTATTCACATGTAGGGTATTTGGAATTGTGGGAGTGTTAGGAAAAGATCTTTTTTGTGTATGATGGCTAATCTATCACCAATGCAATCCTTACAGTTGCAGCAAATTACTGAGACGCCCAGAGGGGTGAGGAGATTGACGAAATGGGATGAGTGGTCATTCAGCCAGGTTTTGATTGGAAAGCAAATGTCAATTTTGTGTCATAGAATGGCTTCAGCTATATCAGTGGCATGCCTGGCATCTGACTGACAATTCAGTACTATGCAGCAAAGTGTGGGTAATGATCCTGGACCAGGCTGACTGGGTTGGATGGAAGTTAGTTAGGCAGGAGGCCTGGGAGGGTGACTAGTGTTCAGGGTCCTATTCGTACCAAGGATGACTGGGATCTTGTAGTGGTAAGGTTGGCTAGATGCATTGTCATATGTATTGCTCAGCATTTCAGCTTCCCATTGTGACATTCTAGTCATGGCACATCTAGGTTTGAGGGATGATGACTGTAGGGGATAGTTGGCGTAGGATGTGGGATGGGGGTTAGAGTGAATGGTTATGGTAGGATCAGTGTTCGCCATAGAGGCATGAGGTTGGGGTAGGATGTGACTAGTTTTTACGTCTTGCGTAGTGACACAATTTCATCCTTTATAGTGTTGATTTTGAGTTCTAGATGGGCAATTAAAGGGATCAATTGAAAGGCAGTTCGGTCCGTGGTAGGAAGTGGAGCATGATGTAACTCGTTGGAGTCTGGGGTGGAAGTTAAGGTAGTATCCAACCAGCTGTGGTTGGAGGGCTAGGGGGATTCAGGTGTGCTAGATAAATCAAGCTGCGTAGTGAAGGTACCCTGGAGATGGGGTGAGTAATTCTGAAAGTGAAACTGAAGCTTCAGGAAAACATGGAAGAGGCTGTAGGGGGGTGGTGGTGGAGACAATGCATATGGTAATGGGAGTGGAGGGTTCCACTAGTAGCAGAAGGGGTGCATAGGTGAATTCTCGGGCTAGGGTGGAGGGGTGGTGGTGGGTGCGAATTACATAGAGGCACATAGAGCAGGGAAGTGGTGATCAAAAATACATAGATTTTGTTCAGAAGCTTGGATTAGGATGTTCCCATTTCTGTAAATGGTTATGGGCAGTTCTCTAAAAAAGTTGTGAGATGGGGATATAGTGAGCTTAGATCCATAAGGGGCATTGGTAGTATAAGTTACATGAAGGTGTCGCAAGAAGTTCTCTTTTCTTTTGGCGGGTTTCTTGGTGTAGAAGATGATGTCCATTTTAAGGCCTCCATGTGTTGGACCATAGAAGATGTCAGTTATTAGTGTTTCTGGATGCTCTTTGAGGATTTTGTGTTTGAAGTTTTTGGTGGCATGTTTGGAGGGGTTTTGAGGAAATGTAATGCAGTATGAGTTGGGGCCGTATCTTTCCATGCCTTTGCTGTTGTGTGACATTGACTCAACATTAGAGTCCCGATCTTGATGTGATACTCGGAAGTTGTTTCTATAAATGCAGAGTGTGGAGAGTTTAGATAGAAGAGGATGGGCACCTTCATCAGTAGTAGAGGACAGCTACTCCTTGACCCTCAGTGACAACAGTCATTTCCAGTGATCAGTTACCCCTGCTTGTGTTTGTCTCGTCTCCCAGAAGTTTTAAACCTTAGACTCAGCTCGTTTCCTGAACCCCAGTGTGGCAGAGTGAGAATGTGAGGGAGTTGGGAGATGAAATGGGGTGAGAGGTATCCTCATTTATACCGTCCCAGGGGAGTATGACAGAGCAGAGGTTAAGTGGTGAACAGCGACACAGACATTTGAGGATGCATCGAGGTGGCAAGCTGGTTAGCAGGGGAGTGGCTCACTGTAATGTAAACGGCATCAGTAGCCTGAAAGACTAGGGCCTTCTCCCGGCTGCCAAGCCCAGGCACAGAGGCCGATACCGGGAGAGGCGTCGGTGAAGCGTGGCAAGACCAGCAGATCTGATGGTATAAGATCAGCTGAGGAAGGCTGGGCCACCAGAATAGCAGCACCCTCAGTCTCCATCAATCAATCAATCAATCAAGGCAAGCCCGTCTGCGCCCGTCTGTGCCCGTCTGCGCCCGTCTGCGCCTGGACCGGGCCCAGGGCCACTTCCCCTGGTCCTGAGCCCTTAGAGTACAAGATACTTAGCTACTCAATTATGGATCTACTTACCTTACGCCCTGCACCTATTAAGGGTTGCATGCACATGATACTAGACGGCAATAATGGGTCTCCTAAAGCCTGCCTTCATTGTAACTACTTACCTTCCCCACGACTTAATCAGCAAGCCGGTATAACACACTCCTTGATTCCTGACAGTGGAAATATTAGTGCAGCGCTTATCAATGCGCGTTCCCTAGTTAAACACAAACACGAAATCGCAGACTTAATAATTGATCATAAACTTGATGCTCTCTTCATAACGGAAACCTGGACAGATCCTTCATCAGGACCGGATCTCGTAGACGCTACCCCAGAGGGTTATACCGCTTTAAGGCAAGACAGAGTAAATAAAAAAGGTGGTGGGCTCGCGATAATTTTTCGCAATAGCCTCACAGCTAAAATCGAACATATCCCCCTGCTAACCTGTGAAGCCCTTTATTTATCTATCCAGCTCACCGCATCTCAAACCTTTAAAGGTATTCTACTCGATCGCCCACCAGGACCCAGGACAGAGTTTCTCTCATCTTTAAGCACTCTGCTAGAACCTTTAGCAGTCGAATCTACCTTTACGATTTTAGGGGATTTTAATTTTCATTTAGAAATTCATCTGGACAACACCAATAACTACTTCTAGATCTGGAAGCGATAGGCTTATCTCAGCGAATCTCAAACGCTACACATCAAGCTGGCCACACATTGGATGGCCTATTCTCAAACTCCCAAGCCATTCATTTACAGAGTATTCTCCCTTTAGTTTGGTCTCATCATCATGCAATCATTTTTGATATTCAGACCAACGTCAAGCACCCACCCATCACCTCATCGATCAAGCCGGGTCCACGGAGAGCGTGGAAGTGCTTAGACCCCCAGCTTTTAAAAATACACCTATCCTCAACTCAACCAATAGTCTCATCAGATCCCAATGTGGCTTCAGCAACCTACACCAACTGGTTAAATGACGCTTTTGACCGGCTGGTGCCTAATAAAATGATCTAAAAAGATCGGAGCGTGCCATCAGCTCCTTGGTTCTCTGAACTCCTTAGAGAACCCAAAAAATTGTGCAGGAACTGTGAAAGAAAACGGCGTAGATCCTACAACCTTCAGGAAAAACTAGTTAACAAAGCAGCACTTACCAACTACAAACACCTGATCGCGTAGGAAAAAAGGAGATACTATACTGCTCAGATCGAAGCTGCACAAGATTCTAAAAAACACCTGTTTCGAGTAATTGCCAAATTGTCAGGCCAAACATCCGCTAGCAACGTGGCCCCTACTCCGTCACTATGTGACTCTTTAGCAAATTTTTTTGTCGAAAAAGTAAACAATATTTACTCGAAATTTGCATCGGTAACCAACACTAAGGCTCAACCAATAATAAGGGACTCCTTTGAATTCTCCTTAGTGAAATTTGAAAATACCACTTCCGATCAGATTGCTAGTATAATATCATCCGTAAAATCAGGCTCCGCCAATGATCCTTGTCCCCAGGCCATACTTATACCAGTCTTAGATCAAGTGGCACCTGTCTTATCTACTATCTGTAATTCCATGTTCGCCTCAGGTATCAACCCCACGATTTGGAAGAAAACAATCATAAAACCACTTTTAAAAAAAGCAAACCTGGATCCCACCGAAACTAAAAACTACAGGCCAATAGCTAGCCTGCCTTTTCTGGCAAAAATCTTTGAAAAGGTAATGAACACCCAACTTTCCAAATGTATTGAAGACCACCAGCTGCTAGATGCCACACAATTCGGCTTCTGTAAAGGCCACGGAACAGAGACCGCCCTTATTAAAGCGACCAAAGACATCAGAGTTATCTTAGACCAAGGAGGCACGGCGGTTCTTGTGCTGCTGGATCTCTCGGCAGCCTTTGACACAGTCGATCATGCCATCCTGATCGACCGGGTCATAGAACTAGGTGTCCAGGAAAAAGCCCGAGATCTGCTGGCTTCCTTCCTCGCCAACCATACTCAGTCGGTAAATTTTGGTACTTTTCAGTCCACCCAATTGAGCCTCCCGTGTGGTGCCCCGCAAGGCTCATCCCTAAGTCCAACACTTTTCAATATCTACGTGGCGGACTTGGCTAGAGTTATCAAGAGACATGGGTTGGGCCTTACTTCATATGTTGACGACAGTTGGTGTTGACAATACACAATGATGGAGAGGAAGTAGCAGCAAAAGTTCAAGGAGGCATGCTGGCCATCAGTGATTGGATGACCAGCAATTGCCTTAAATTAAACTCTGATAAAACAGAAGTCATGCTCTTCAGTAAACTCTCCCTGCATGGTCTTCAACCTGGGGGCCGTTGTCACTGGGTCCTCCGCCGCCCCCGATCACCAAGGTTAGGAATGTAGGCGTCAACTTTTCTTCCTCATGCCAATTCGGTAGTCTCAGCTGCATTTTATAAACTACGCATGATAAAAAAAAATACTACCATTTCTTCCCCTGACATCAGGAAAAACTCTGGTCAGCACTCTAATTATGTCTACCATTGATTACTGCAATGGGCTTCTCCTGAATGCCCAAAATAAGGTTATTCATAAGCTGCAAACTATTCAGAATGCAGCTGCCAGGATGCTTTCGGGAACCCCTAAATATAAGCCTATATCTCATGTTATTCAGAAATTTCACTGGCTCCCTGTGAAGAGTCGTATCATGTTTAAGGCCTTGTGCATCGCACACAAGACATCTCGCAACACAGGGCCTCAATTTCTGATTAGAGATTTAGCAGTCTATATTCTAGCCCGGGCTCTTCGCTCATCTACGGCATCCCTGTTCACAGTGCCACGCACTAAAACTGTCTCTTGAGGAGATAGACGTTTCATTGTTGCAACTGCTAAACTATTGAACTCGCTCCCATTACAGATCAGATCATTCCAATCCTTGTTAACCTTTAGGAAAATGACGAAAACATGGCTGTTCACACAATAAGTCTCCTTGGTATAAGTTACAAGCTGCCGTCCTTAGCGCCGAGACACCCATGGGTATTTGAGCGCTTTATAAATCTCATAAACATAAACAATTTAATGTTTGTTTACTGTTGTTCAATTAGTTATTGAGGGACTTTTTTGGTTCAGTGTATAATTCTGAGGGCAATGGTCAGCACAGACGGGCAGGGAGCATTGATATCCGGGTGCTGGGTGCCTCATGGTAGCTTTAGTAGGATTTGGGCTCTTTCGACTATGTTGGAGGTCTCAGCTCCCACTCCAGCAGTGACAAGCAATGGGCTAACTAAAAGCCCACTGTAAGACTTTTGGCAAAAGATACCTAAGCTGTTTGCAGGGGAGACCAAAAAAGTCCCTGTTTATTTTGCTTTTTTGGCAGATTTAAATTTGGGGCAGTGGATCCACAAATGTGAAAGTACATTTATTTGTGTATTTAATCTTTTTGTGACTATGGTTTCACAGGCAGAAACTAAATCTATAAAATAAATTGTTTATATTCTGTACCTAAATTATGTACCCTCAGTATTATCTTTAGCAGGAAAGAGACGCACTATTGGCAGCAAGTCCATGTTGGGGCATTAATATCCCTTAAATGGTGAATGAGCTTGTACTCAACCCTCAGTGCACAAATACAGGCAAACTGATATACTAAATTTTATTTTGGGCCTGCGGTCACGTTAATCTAGGATGTGCGTAAAGTAACACTGGGCGTAGTTCGCGTAGTCACGCTACGCTTAGCTACACAAAGTGCACTTTGCACTAGGCACGCTACATGTAGCTACGTGAAATGCGTAGAGCGGTAGGGAAATGCTGTTCGCAATGATTGCATAGTGCCGGATGCTTGTCCGCACTGTGCAATCATTGCGAATGGCATCATTCAGTGCAAGCGGTCGTTTTCTGCCGCTCGAGTAGATTTGTACTCGAGCGGCAGCTTTCTTAACGCGGACTGGTAGCTTCTCATAGCAAGCTGTTGCGAGCATACGCGGCCAATCGCAATGAGAAACCTGACCTCCCCGCATTGAGAATCTCGCCGGGAGGTTTATTTTCCACGCTTGCGATCGGCAACTTGATGTTGCTGATCGCGAACGAGGAAAAAGTCTCGCCGGGATGTTGATTTTGCTCTCTCGCGGTCGCCAACTTGACGTTGAGGACCGCTACACATTTTTGCACTGGGCTAAGTGCAGTTCGTGTAGCGCGTAGTTGCACAAACTACGCACACTCCGCGAGCGTAGTGTAGTTTTCCCCCCAGGCCTAGTGTAAAGGTCTAAGTCTATCGATGGTAATGCAGTGTCCATAACCTATTCTGATATCCAAGGGGATATACAAAATGTGCCCTCATAGTAGGTATAGGACCACTGTCAATGCATAGGGTGCATCACATAAAGCAGTGGTAGCAGTGTACCTGTTCTTTCAGTTTATAGGGTCACAAGACACTTTCTCTGTGTTAAGGACAGGAGGTGAGTCTACCAACTCCTCTCTTATAATGTTCCGCTGTTATGTGAAATTGAGAATCTTGTGCTGGAATTCTGGGTTCATGTTGAGTGCATGTATGTGTAGTGAGGCTATATCACATTAAAGGTAATAGGAGTGTGTTATAGGAATCTGATTATTGGGCAAGTGGCCTTCATTTTGGATGCTTCTGGCACATAATGGAGAATGAGGACAGACATTGGAAATGTATTGCCTGCTTTCCAGTAGCAGGTGGGTGGAGACCATAATCCTGAAGTGACAGAGAATAAATACAGGGCTACCTTTATAAATCCAGTCAGGACCTTGTTAGCAAAGGGCTGTTAACTAGTATAACCTGTTAAAATATCCAAACAAGTGATGGACGAAATGCTTGAATTAATCTCAGCAACTAGTTATTACTCAGGTCCGCATCTCAGTCAATTGTTAGTTTGCACCGACTGTCACCTGAGCTTGAACCTAAGCACTGCCAGTAGTGGAGAAGGGTGGGGTTGCAGTTTCTGTTGTTTATGGTGAGGAAGGTTTGAGGCAGGACTTGCCCTTTTTCTGTCTCTAATTGCTACTTCAGGAAGAGTGATAACAGACAAATGCAGAGATCTTAAACTTAATTGTGCTCATATTTTGGCTACACCCTCTTAGAGTCAACCTTAATGTTACCTGCTGTGAGAGTCATCACTCTGCACAACGCCTGTGTATGGAGTTCTGCCTTATAATAACATTAAAGAGAGAAGCAACCCGAACCAGTTCTCAAACCCTAGACAGTAGATCCGCATTTTATTTCTAGAAAAGAAACGTACAAGTGGATTCCAAACCACCCAACTTTGTTTCAGTTCCAAATTCTTCTTGACCAAAGAAGAGAGAGCTCCACAAAGTATTTGAAGAGTTGCTGTGCAACCAAGGCTGGTGTATGCCTGACAGCCAATCTCCCAGAAGTCAGGGGACATCACCTGAAGTCTGCAATTTTAGCTGAAGGAGCTGAGGATCATCCTGAAGTGCCTAGAAGACTCCCAAACATATAATAAGTGTCTAACCACATATTTCGGGGAACCTGGGGGCACATGCATCAAGCCCGCATTTTGCGATTCCCAAATAGCAAATTTTTTCGATTCGCTATTTGGGAATCGCAAAATGCTGTGCATGTAGGAATCACAAAAAGTTTTGCGATTCCTTATCATTACCTAATATCCTTATCCTTATCATTGCCTAATAGCGATTCGGAAATTGTGAATCACTATTAGGTAATGTGACTCTATGCATTCCTATGCGCCTACAGGCCCATAGGAATGAATGGTATTGCATTCGCTAATTGCTAATACCAAATTGGTAACCGCAAATAGCGAATGCAAATCCAAGGGTGCCCGGGAGCACCCCACAAAAAAGTAAGTGTGCACATGTAAAGCATGTGCGCTACATGGCACTTTGAAAAATGCATTTTTGTGCATTTTTCAAAGCATGCACATAATACCATCAACTTGAAGTTGAGGGTAATTAGCCTTTCCTAAATGCACAGTTCGCATTTAGGAAAGGCTACATGCATCAGCATTAGGGACCCACAAATTGTGATTCCCTAAATGCATTTGCAATTAAGGCATTCACAAAAAAATTGTGATTATCTAAATTGGGAATGCCAAAACCTACATGCATAGGAAAAGGCCCTTTTCCATTCGCAAACTGGCCGATTCTGCAAATCGGCCCCTTTGCAAATGGGAAAAGGCTTGATGCATGTGCTCCCCAGACACTAAATCAAACTGTGGTTCCCTCAGAGGATGCTTAAAAAAAATTCTATGTAGAAATAAGGAAGAATTAAACAAAGATAATGTATTTAATTCCTGCGACCATATTTAGTGAGAACAGAATCTACAATATAGGTGCTCCAAAAAATGGTGCAGTGAAAATGTGGATGATAGAGTATGCCAGTCCTAAATAGAGAAGCAAAAGGAAACTAACAATGCTGATACATTAATGCTCAAATATACAAAACATGGTTCAAAATCAGAGTTCTATTTTGTCCACTCTAATTCATGTCAGTCAGCAAGTTGTTACGTCGGTGTTCTGACTCTATGCATTGATCTGCAGAGGGTTTTCATCATGACAACTAAGGAAGCAACCTACATGAACTAACAACACAAAAACAGAGAAACCAAAGGAAAGGATTACTTTTGTGTACAGTCATAGAAACAGTTAGGTAGGACTCTGCTATTGCAGTGTGCAAAATTGGCTTCTTATCACCTAACCACAGGAAAGTTCTCTCTACTCAATAGCAAATCATATGTTTAGATCTAGAGATATGAAACAGAAAATATAAGAATCACGATTTTATGAAATACTCATTTCAACAAAGCTGGAAGTGTGGAAAACAACTACTTGGTTTTTTTGGATCATTTGTGTGCGAGAAAAAGCTATGTGCTCATGCATAATGAATACATGAAATCCTAGTGAGACATACTGAAGGGCATAAGAGAAGGTATAGCACAAGTACATCACATGGTGAGAAGCATGGTCTACCAATAATCCCAGCTATTTTCAAGGAAGATCTGCAAATATACCTGATTAGTATGAGCTGGGAGTAACGGTGTCATGCAGTGATCATAATGAGATGGAAAAAGCTATCCCATGTAACAGTCAGCGATGGGTAAAACAAGGAAGAACTACACTTTGGCTACAAGTCCAACATCATTTATAATAGCTGGTAAACAAGGGAATCCCTCTTGTCAACCTGTCTGTCATTGTAAGATAAACAATGGGCACTAATGATCATCACATTATTGTTTAATCCTGTCTGGGGCAAGAAACAGGGTAAACAGGCATTAAAAATCAACTCTGACCAGACCTGCCTGGAAGTCGTAAAAAGGGGAGATGATAGCTGCTCACCTAACATGAATGCCATTCCTGGTCAGATGAAATGATTACACAATGTGTGTATATGTAATGTCAAATTTATGGTAGGAGTCAAAAACATAAAGTTGGAGGAAAAACTGTACTAGGGAGACCATTAAATGAATGCTGCCTGGAAATTTAAGAGTATTAGTTCTAGCATGACATATGGATTATTATACATATAGATGAAAGACTCACACGGCCTGATTCACAAAGGGCCTCCAAACACGTGGCGGAGGCCCTGCAGTCTTAGGGCAGTCTCCACACTCGGGCAGAATATCCACAGTGAGAATTTTGAGATTCCGTCCGAGTGAGGAGACTGTCTCACAACTACAGGGTCTCTGCCACAAGTGCGGAGGCCCTTTGTCAATCAGGCCCAGAATGGGTAAGTGCGATCCACACTACATCATGTACGGTATTTAGAATCATTTTTTAATTTCAATATTGAATATCAAAATGATATGAATGAAAAGAGCAAGTTGCAATTTAAAAATGTTGAAACATGTTATAGCATACATTCAAACTAGACAGATGAAGTGGCCTAAAGTTCACCGGAACAATATCATATTAAAACAAAAAGGAGGCTGGAGAGTACTAAAAGAGCACCACATGCCTCCAATCATCAGCCACTATGCAGTACATTGACAATGGAAACAATGTGACAGTGTCGTTGTGGGTGCTGGTAATTTAGGCAAAGCTGTTTTGACACTAAATTATTTAGCTTGGAACCTTGTTGAAAAGAAAACAATGGGTCATTTTGATTTTGCAGAATGTTTCAGTATAATCCTTTTAATCACATTACTTGCTGTATTAAAGGTACTGAGACAGATGAAATGATCAGAAGTGTCCTCTTGTGTCCATGGTTCAAGTAATGCTTCTCTGGGATTGTACATCAGAGGGTGCTCTGAGACAGCAGTAATCTGCTGTGTGCTTTTTTAAACTGTATTTAATAGGGACTGTGCACTTCATTTTTTTGGCCAGGAGAGGGAGTAAAGTTTTATTCAAACAGTATTTTTAAAGCACAAGTTTGTTAGGCCCTTACCTGCAGAAGTCCAAAGTGTGGATTGAGCCTGTCTGTCTCCCAGGAGATTTCTGAATAGAGCAGCAGCTTCCAACTCCCTGGCTAGCAAACCTTGTCTGAGGTAGCTGGGACCTTATGTAGACTACTATTGTTTGGTACATGTGTACACTGATTGGTGGTTGTATCTGGTGTTTCTATTGGATTAGGGTTAGTGTCCTCATTGGTATCGGTATTTGAGGGTTCTGATTGATTTCTGGGTCTGTGTTTTAATCAATGTAGGTTTGGGACTAGGGCTAGGGCTAGGATTCCTATTGGAAGTAGGGACTAGGGCTTCCTGTGCTACTGGTTGTTGGGACTAGGGTGGAGCTAGGGTTAGGCCTTTAATTGGAAGTAGCGATTAGGACTTCTGGTGTGATTGGTTGCTGGACTAGGTGTGTGACTAACAGTAGGGTTAGGCTTTCTATTGGAAGTAGGGACTAAGGCTTCCTGTGCCATTGGTTGATTGGACTTGGGTAGGGACTACTGGTAGGGCTAGGGCCTCTATTGGACGTAGAGATCAGGTTTTTTTTAACTGATTGGTTGCTTGGACTAGGGCTAAGATTGGCTGTAAGGTCCTGGTCTCCTACTGGTTCCAGATTTTAGGGGTCGTGTTGTGATTGGATAGTGTTAGGGTTCCCATTAACTGGAGGGGTCCCTTGATTACTAGGGCTATAAAAGGCCAGGGTTAAGGCGTCTCAGCCCGGGTGTCGAGGCTAAGGGCAGAGAGGACAAGGGCAGTTGCCTGTTTGAGCCTCTTCAAGACTGGTCGGGACTAGGGCCAGAAATGCTGCCCATGTTCCCAGTCAGTAATACCACCCACAATTTATTCTCACTATAGATATTAACCTATCTTTGTGTATTGCTTTGTATAAACATGTAGAATAATTATGTTGTTAAAAACAAAATCATCTTTGGTCTACATGTACTTGCTTCCATTGTGCATCTATGTACCTCCATGTACTTGAATCTGTGTGTCTGTTACATTTCTCCTGAAAAAGCATATCCAATGCACTACCCTTTTTCTCCTCCTGTACCTCTATCAATATCTTTAATGTACATATACTTACCTCCTATATGCATCTATATTCTTTCAATGTACTTATGAATCTATATTTATCACTTTCTTCTAATTTGGCATTTTCAATGCACTACCCTATTTCTCACCCTATACTTCTCTCAATATATCTTCTAACCCAACTTTCTGACTCATCACAAACTTCTTTCTACTACTCTTTCCAAAGCACTACCCTATCTCTCACCCTATACAGCTATCAATATATCCTCTACATCCACTCTCTCATTTATCCCAAACCCCATACCACTACTATGATCTCTCTCCCATTCTACCCCTCCTTGCATTATCTGACACGTCTTTTACTATACCGATCCCCCAAAACAAACCTCTCTAAACTCTTCCCTCTGACTCTTCCCCTTCAAAAACCCTTTTTACTCATCCAAAAGCCTCCTCCTACTGCTATGACCCCAAAAAATATATAAAAATAAATAAAAAAATAAAATAAAAAGTCTTTCACTCTACTATCCTTTTCAATCAAAATAAGAGACTACCATGTTCACTTCTCAAATTCCATATTCCACTATACTAACTCACCACTAATCCTTGATGGGTTCCAGAGTAGCATGCTACTCGCCAATAAAGCATTTCAACAGCCCATCAGGATTACAAGCGCTATATAAATGCAAACCTGTTTTCCCTTTTCTACCCCTCCCCATCCCTTCTCAATCCAAATAACTGACTGACATATCCACCACTCAAATTAATTTCATGTTTCACCATACTAATTCAACACTAATCCTATTGGTTCCGGAGTAGCGTGCTATTCGCCAAAAAAGCACTTCAAAACCCCATCAGGGGTAGAAAGTGCTATACAAATACAAACCTCTTACCCTCTTCTATCCCGCCACCTACCCTTCTCTATCTAAATAACTGAATACCATATCCACCACTCAAATTACTTCATATTTCACTATATTCATTTTCAACACTAATCCTTTATGGGTTCCGGAGTAGCGTGCTACTCACAAGAAAAGCGCTTCAACGCCCATCAGGGGTAACAGGTGCTATGTGAATGCAAACTTTTCTTCCCCTTCTATTCCTCCGCTATCCTACTCATTCCAAATAACTGACTAATATCCATCACTCAAATTACTTTCATATTTCACCATACTAATTCACCAATAATCCTTTCTGGGTTTCTGGAGTAGTGTGCTTCGACACCCCATCAGGGGCAACAAGCGCTATATAATTACAAACCTTTTTTCCTCTTCTATCCTTCTGCTATCCTTCCGAATCCAAATAACTGACTAACCTATTCACCACTTAAAACTTACTTGCATATTTCACTATACTAATTCAACACTAATCCTCTATGGGTCCCGGAGTAGCATGCTACTCGCCGAAAAAAGCCCTTTGATGCCTCGTATGGGGTAGAAAGCGCTAAACAAATGCAATTACAATACAATACAATACCAGGCTCTTTTGCTTGCTTGACCAAGATTTTAGGGTAACTCCATTGTAAGAGTTTCACAATTAGTGTGTCAGATTCTCTTAAATAATCACAAAAATGTTACTGATCCTTAAAAATTGTCCAAAGGGCAGATAGTCCCTTAGACGTCTCGAGTGATGGCTCTGATAGAGTGGGAGTGAATCTTCCTGTACAAATCGGTGTATACTTTACCTTCATCAACTTCGACCAGTAGGTTAAAAAAAGGGATAGGAGAGCCATCAAAATCAATAGTAACTAGGACATCAGTGAGTAATGTATTTAGCCAAGTGTGGAACTAATTAAGTGTGTGTTCTACACCTCTCCAAATTAAAAAGACATTCTCAATGTGGTGTTGCCAAAGGGTGATATTTTCTTGAAACTGATTTTTACCTGAAAGTCAGTCAGTACCGTTATAAATTGCGTAGGAACATGACAAGGTTGTTCAAGTATTTCTAAAATGTCCCTGATAACACAAGAAGCTTTTTGCTGGGGAATAGTGGTGTACAGTGACTGAATGTACCCAAATCCCTGTTCATGCAAAATCCTTGTTTTCAATCATATTGATGAAATGCATACTATCCGTGATAAATGCTCTAGGACTGATCACCAATGGCTTGATGTAAAAATCAATATATTGGCATAGGGGCTCCCAGACTGTGGCCCCAGCCGGATTCTGTTGGCCTGTCAAGTGGGTTCCGTAATCTCTTGTGCACCCTGGGCAAAGTATTTAACACAGGGACGCCTAGCTGTTTTTGTTGAGGAAAGCATGCTTCCGTTTACTCAGAAATCCTATGTCTACCACTTGCTCAGTTAAGTGTTCAAGATTTCTCTAACCTCAGAAGTGGGGTTGTATCTTTCTTTCTGTAACAGTTAATATAATATTGGATAGCTTTTCTAAGGATTTCATTTTGGCAGTCTACGTTGTCCTGAATGGCAATGCTACTGCCCTTATGTGCCGGCTTTATCACAAAATTATGGTTATTCCTAAGTGAACAAATGGCCTTGTTCTCATTTTAGGGATTTTGTAGCATATATGCTGTATTTTGTTACTCAGAGAATCTATGCCCCTTATTAAAATGTTCTTAAAGACAAATAAGTTCTACCAGTAAATTGTGTGAGGGTGGTATGGAGTTAGATGGTTGGTTGAGGCCTATGGCATGGTTTTAGCCCTGGGGCATATTATTGCCAAATACATCCTTTCACCTAATATTTTGGGAAAAACCTTTGCATCTCAATTTTGTTGTCAAATAAATTGGGTTTGGTAGTGGGGACAAATGAAAAACACTAGCTTAACACTGATATCTCTGAAGCTCCCAGAATATACTTTGATAAATTAAACATCAGTGCCACGTTTTGGTGGAAGTCTTGGTAATATTGTTTTATGGACCTGATACCAGAAATCACGCTGATGCCTGTTCTGTTGCTCCCTGTGGGTTTTCTGCTGATAGTAGCCCCTGCCTATAGCTCTCTCCCTCTTGTCTCTCTGTTGTCCTCTGCCTCTCCGACCTCTCAGCAAAAAAGTATTAGGCTCCTAGTTGATTTGACCTGGTTAATCAGAGGAGGCACTAGTACTTGGTGTACAGTCTGTGTCTGAACTTTCTGAAGCTGATCTTTCTGAGAAAGTTACTTATTTCTTTTTTGGACCGTTCCCCCGATTAATGAAGTGGTCACTTTCATCTTGTTTGTAGTAATTAGGCCTGGGCTAAAATTCCGTTCCGCTCACGGAAATTGCGATAATTTGACATTTTCGCGTTCCGCGGAGAGCGCGCAAATGTAAAAATTTCCGCAATCTGCATTTTACCGGAAAGTTTTTGCTTGCTCGCACTGTAAAATAATACATTCTCGCGTGCGCGCGATCACCTGACCTGAATCCCCGCATTCGCCGACAAGTTTTCCCGATCCGGTAGCGTTCTCCACGAGATGTTGGATTGTTGGTAGCCATTTGCGCTGTCTCGCGACAGTTCGCGCCCGCAGTAACGTCATTCGTCGCGCGATCACGTCTTTCTTCTCACGATCATGCACCGCGAGACAAGTAAAAACAAGATGGCCGCGCCCGTGAGCAACCGCATGGGTAAGTTGGCGAGTCACGACCATGCAGAAAATACCGCGAATGGGCGGGAAAAAAAAGTCTGCATCTTCGCGATATTTCCGCGTGTTTGCTGAGATTTTTAACATTTTCGCAATAATTTGCGAAAGTGAATTTCGCAAATTCCGCCCACCCCTAGTAGTATTCACCACTCTACTAATGATAGATTTCAATTGATTCTTAAGCATTAGTCAATGATTCATAATCAAGAATCTCCTGGGTGAGCAATTTCGCTTTCCAGTTCTAGTGCAGTATTAATCCAAAGCACCATCCAGTGCCTGGAGCATTTGTTGGCTTCAAAACAAATATTTTCATTATATTTTGGGTCATCAACAAAGCTAACTCTAACACTGTTTGAATAATGCTTGATTGAAGGTATTGTTTCATCAAGTTTCCATGCAGCTCTTTCCTAATCAGCTTTTTTGAAATATTTTATAGTTTCTTAATTTTGGCCATAGACAATTGCCTACTCTGGTTGGAAGACCCCTTCAGGAGTTTATCTATGTAATCCTCAGTGTAGGATAGCACGTCTTTCTCAGGCGTGCTATTAGCAATCAAAATTGTCTATAGTTAATTTGACTGCCCTCAAAGTCATGCAACTGAAAAGAAATACCACACTGATAATAAGGGTCTAACCCAGTATTCCTGGGAACCTGGGTAGTAAATCAAAAACATAAGCGGAAGTTTATAGCCTAAGCTTCCTTAGTTAAAATAATGTAGATTTACACAAAAGAAATAAACAGGTAACATATTCTATGAGAGCAGAATCCAAAACATAGTTATTCCAAAAAGACTGCCTGCCTACTGAGAGTGAAGGAGTTGTGTTTGGCCCTGCAGGATGAGAGACTGTACAGGAAGAGAAGCCCATCATGTTCTAGCCACAAACACCACCCAGAGAATACTGGCTTAACCAGAGTGAAGTTACAAATGATCGTATCTTGAAGGTGCCCCCGTAATCACTCAATGAGCTGAGTAAAAGATTACCAGAACAAGTATCCAGTGTTACTCAAGAGGTTGCCATGGGCTTAGGATATGGGTACTGCCACTGCCACTGCTGTGGGTGAAAGCTTTTTATCAGCCAAAGGGTGAATCCCTGATGGGTCTGAAAGCATAACTGCCAGAAAGACATCACCACAAGCTACATTGCCTGGGGGCTGTAACCTCTACAGTTGAACACCCGTCTGCAGCCACCTTGGAGGCCCACCACTGCCAAAGACAAGTGTTGCTGCACAGAACTGTCACATTGATCATTCTGTCAACATTATCACCAGCGAAGTTGCTGGGGTGACCCCACAGGAGGGGAGCCTCTGCCATGAGGGCAAAACTCAAACTGCTACAATAAACATCAGGAAAACCGCAAGGCTTAGACTGGACCAGGGACAAGAGATTGAAAACGCTCTGATAAATCTACAACACACTTGAAGACTTTTTGCTGAGAAGATGAAGAGATATTGAACTGAGTTGCTCATTTGTCCTGTGAGAGAATTCGAGCCAGTTTCACAGGCTCCAAAACCCCCCTAAGGTTATAGAATGTTGGGAACTATAGATACAGGATCTCGACTGGGAAAGAAGAGGCATATCAGGAAGAATGATGTTTGCAATCTTGTAAGTTACTTCCATTGAATTGTACACCATTTAGTTATGCCTTTTGATCAATTTCATTTCTCTTTACATAAAAGATAATCATTGGGATGGACATTATATTGTGTTTGTTGGTTTACTGCTGCATTCAGAACTTTTGCTCCCTGCATTACCTCTCCTATGAGCCTGCAACAGCTTTCCCTCACTACCCCGACATTGAAGTATGGGAGAGTTGTACTTGGCCAAGTTTGTAGAGCCCCATTATGATAGACCCCAAGACACCAGATGCAAACAACACAAACCTTCACAGTTGTGACCCAGTCAGAGTCTGACAAAAAAATAGCATTCTTTTTAGATCTTTAGCTATCTTAATTGGTTAACTTAACTTGTTCCATTTTGGCATTGCTAAACAGATTTTCGAGAATTATGGAAAGATTTGCGCAATACATTTTTCAGAATTCTTTCAGGAATTGGTTTGGTCCTGGAACCTTTCATTCGGTAAATTACTAATTACATATGTAACCTCTTGAGGTAGCAGTATTTAGTGCCTACCATTGATTTGGTTTATGGTAACATCAGACAGATAATTTTCAGTGTTAACTTCTATCCATGACATAAATAACTATCCTAGAGTAAGAATGATTTACGAACTAAATTCAGATCCTCAATCAGTCCACAAGAGCATAGGTTCAGAACCTTCTGAATTCATAATTGTGATGTATGTAATAAACAAGGCTATATTTCTTTAATTTATATTTACTTTATCCCCTGTTTCATCCTATACTTTATGTTAAATTCTTCTCTGTGGACTTCTACTTTGTAATATATTAGACTAAGGTTATTACTTTCTGTCTGCTGCTTGCTAAACAATTTAGGATTCCAAAAGCCTGAATCCTCTATTGGCTCCTCTATTACTTTAATCTTTCACTGGTGTTAAATGTTTTGAGTTTTGCATGGATGTTGCACCACCCAAGTGATGCTAGCAATGAAACCTTTTAGAAGAGCTTTTAATTACAACCAAAAAGCTAAAGCTCCCCCTGTTTATTTCCATGAATTTCTTGATAATGCAGGTAATAAGACTAACTGACTAACATTTATAGTAAAAATGTGAATCCCTGCTTCTGTAAAATGAGAAAATGACTGAATTCTGCGAGACAGAGAGACAGGAAACCAACTGATGCACAAATGGGCTTTGTGTCTGGCCGAATAAAAAGCATATTTTCGAGTGTTGTGGGTTATGCTAATGCTTAAAAGGTTAACTAGCATTTCCTTTAAATAATTAGTGTTCGTTTTGAAATAGCTCTTATTTTTCTTTAGTTGCTGTGTCATAAAACTCCATCCTTTAAATAAGAGCCATTATAGGTAGCACATTCTTCAGAAATGTTCTATATAAAATTACAAAAAGTAATACAGTAGAAACGTCAGTGTTATTAGAATTAAAAAAATTTAACATTTAGGAATAAAAAATTATACCAAATTTCCCAGTTAAGCTACATATATTCATATTACCCGCAAATGCTTTAAATCATAGACATAAATCCAAGATACATGTTCCTTAATTTCAACATGATATATATAAATGTTATAAGGTGACACTAGATTGCTATAATAGTGGGTCGTGTGACGACAAAGTACTCATATGAAATATGTGCAGAAAAAAGTGAAGTGATAAAGCATATCATGCATGGCACAGGGACTCTCACAGTATTTTCTATAACAGGAGGCAGGGATGGAATAACGAAATGCCTTCTAATGTACCCCCTTGATAGGGTGGTTTAGCAACAGTCCAAATTGAAGACAGTCACCACAAAGACCATCCTGCGGTAAAGTGAAGCTGGATCAAAACTTTCAAGATTGTATGCTCACTATAGTTTTGATCAACTATGCTCAATACAGACGTTTGACCAAATAGATTACAACTCAAAATTATATAATCAATTGTTGAAGATCCTGTTCTGCCAGTTCCTGTGGGTATTGCCGGAATGCCAGGTGCAATTTTTCTATTGAGTACGATACCTTGAAATATTTTCAGGAATTTAAGCCACTATCTACTGCTAGTGTAATTTGAGCAATTATTTTGAAATAAAGAATCTGGAATATCTCAAGCACCTTCCATCTCTTTGTTTCTGGAAACTCTCCGGGGAATATTAGATATTTTAGCATTAAAGTATCCCACTATTAGATACTGAGAAGTAGAATCATTGTCAACTGCGCTTTCAAAGAAATTGAAAGAACTGATCAAAATCGGGTTGTTTTCCTTAAATGGGGGTAAATAAAGATTAAATAAGACAATTGATTTTTTCGTTGTAAATGTTTGGATCAAGCATTTTGATTTTTATACATTGTATATAAATACTCGGGCCTACTAGAGATACAAGTTCCATGTGTAGATTGTAGATAGTATTATGGCTAAGCCTCCCTATGCATTGCTTTTAATGGAGCAAAGTGCAACACTATAGATTACATAGTAATTACCAAGATTTAATTTATGTATAGGCCAGGTCCTCAGGAGTCACATGATAAATGTTTTTAAACTCACTAGAAAATTGATTTTTTTCACCATGCAAGCCTGCTAAATTCCAAGATAGGAGCTAGAAATGCTTGTTAAAAGGGTAACTTAGAAACCCTGTTTATTGTTTTTTAGAATTTAGCTTTTCAGATAGCCAGGCTCAAGATGACTCATCATTATTGACTGATTCCTGCCCTATGTATTTACTAGTATTAACTATTATGCCATCAGCATCAATGTGGATGACCAAAGAGTTAAATTACTCATAAGGTGATAGAGATCTGTGAGCTGGAATATATAGATCCATTGCATTGGAACTAATTGACTCTACTTCCTCAGAACTTTGTTTGATAGGAGAAATGTGAATTCCCCTTCTGCATAGTAGATAAATATCTTTAAAAAGTATTGATGGGACTAACATTGGCCAAAATTCAACTCTTACAACAGAAGGGTCGGAGTTGGTAGGAAAGAAAGCTAACTTAATTTCAGCTGAGGAAAGTGTCTGTAACTCTGAATAAGAGTGCAGTAGCCATAAGATTTTTTGGCTGATTAAGTGGGCTACAATCCGTACAAAAGATATCAGTAATTCCAATGACTGGTGTGATAATACAAGAACTGTTTTGCAAATAGGAAACTGATGGGCTTCCTAAATAATTAGCTGAAATCCCCTCTTATGAAGAGGGAAGAATGTTTTGAATTGTGTTTAAGGTTTTGGATTGTAAACTTCAATGCTAAAGGATTAGGGCCATGGAGATGGTTTGTTTAAGCCAACATAAATAGAGCTTTATTAGATTGTAAAGTCTGTGGAGTCTCCAGAATATTCGTCTGCACAACTTCTGTTGAGCCTCGGTTAATCAAACTACTAATGTGTGGGGGATGGGATGCATTTTCTACTGAGTTCAGATTAAATCTAATGTGCCAGGAACATTTTCTAGTGATTCTGCGTTTACTCTGTTTCCCTTTGTTCCTAGTGTGTTTTCCTTGGGAATTCACTTTTCCACCCCCTGGGATTCCTCCAGAACTTTCGTATGAGGAGACACATTTTTTGTCTTATTAAATATTGGAAAATATGGACCATCAGAACTGAACTGAGTATTGACAGGTATGTGTGATTTTATCAAATCCTCTGAAAAAAAGTTTTTTTAAAGCAGAAATTTCTTCGAATTAGGCATTATTGAGGGTTTACTCAGATGTTCATGTGAATTCCCAGCTTGAGTTCCCATACTACTTATAGTAAAAATAGTATTGGTAGCAGACAATGATCAAGTGCCTATTTAATTACAGGAATTAGTTTCCATTTTTTGGAGCTCGGTTGGGATTAAAAGACTGCTCAGGATAACACACTGTTAATGCTAAGAGATATTTTTTTTATTATTTATAATATTTTAATATTTTAACTTTACTTTTTTACACTATTTGTATTATCAAATTATGTAGCCAGTGGTGATTGAGGCTCAATTTACTGTATTTTTTATTGTGTCTTTGGTGATTGAAATTATCGCAATAAAGACTACTTTGACTGATTGACTGGCTAAGAGATATTATTATAGAGGATAACTTTTTGAGAGAATTATCTGAATTTATTGTTGTCTTTCTTAATAGAAATTAAATTGATTCCAGGGTTCTCTGTAAAATCTGAAAATCTTCCAAAAACTGCACATACTCTCCTATGGGATGTGAAGAAACATTCAAAGGAAAATCAGGAGTATTGGATAGCTCATCAAGATCCTCATTGCTTGGTACTTTAAAATGGTTCTAATATCTCTTTTTGATGTATAAGGGTTAAATTATCAATCGAATCGCAATGTCAAGAAGTGTGTAACCAATCAGTGTCAGAGACATCTTAATTGATATTTTTTCATTAAGAGAAGCTCCAATGGAAGCGAAGCATTGTTGTGCTTCCATAGCCAGTCCCCTTCCAGGTATTTCCTTAAGGGAAACAACATGAAATGGTGAAATGGTCTCCTCTGGTTTGAGAGGATTAGGAGTCTTTCTCTATAACTGTTATCTTTGGAATTTTTTTTTGAATAGGAGGTAGACTAACAATGGTTCCAACATGGAGGGAATTTCTTCACCCCCCATTACTCCTTGTGGGGGCTGTTGTCTTTTCGAGTGATTAGTACGATCCCTTAGCTTTTTGTATATTATGATAATAGACATTTCCAAGGGGAAAGTGAAGAGACATAGTCAAAATAAACTTTTAGCAGTGAACTAAGCGAACTGAAAAAACGATTTAACAATTTACTCAACATACACACCTCCCATTTGAAGTAGCATGATTCAGCTGCCCTGCTACCACCCACAGGAGAACTGATGCTCAAGAGGAATTATATCTTCCAGAGAAGAGACACAGTTCCTCCTCAAAGACCCACCCAAAGGCACATTCTGCTGCAAATTCCCTGGCCTATCCCAGATACAGCGAGGCCAGTGGCGAGAGCAGTACAGGGGTATATAGAGGGAGCATATAAACTCTAAAGGCAGTCTCACCAGGAAGAAGTGGATGGCAGATAAGTGAGTTCACTGTAATCTCTCAGTGGCAAAATGCAAGGCAATGTCAGAGTTGCTCTCCAGGGTGAATCCACTGTTTCCCAGGAGCTGTTCTCCATGCACACTAGTGTGAGTAAAATCACTCCGAACACTCAGCCAGGCCTCAGTGTCCTCCGGCGTCCTCCAATGTGTTCTCCACAGCAGACCACATGACAATAGCACTGACGAGAAACTTGTGGGCGGGCATGAGCCAGCGAGGTAGGAAAGAGATCATTTTTTGGTCACACTGGGGCAGTGGGGAACACGAAGACATTCCCACCAATACTGGCTCCTGTGTCAGGGACAGCTGTGTAACTGGGAAGGACAGGGAGCTGGTGTCCTTCCTTTACAGAAGCAGAAATGATAGGTCACTTTTCAACTGAAAATCTCCAAAGGGAAGCAGAGTAATGGCTCATTAGGCTCTGGTCTAGAAGGGCCATGTCGTTCATTCTTCAGGTTCTTTTGAAGAAATACTGGGAGCTGCCTTTTGTATGGGAAGTGAAAAAAACGAAGTGAGAGCTTCAGTAAGCAATGGAGAAGAAAAAGAAACAGAAAAAATAACTTTCCCCAGCCTCCATTAACATATGGTTTGGAGCCAAAGGGGATGAGATAGCAAGAAAACTTCCCTAAGTAAACAACTCACGTTTCCTAATCACCCTGGCATATAATTCATTTCTATGGTTATTTTATTATGCCTTTTTATTGTAGTTAACCAGTTGCATGCGTGTCATGGCCAGGAGCCATCAACACTACAGTGCCATGTAGCTACCAGCCATCCTAGCACCCACCCAGCACCCCCCCCCCCCGTGAGCTGCCCTTTAAAAAAAACACCAGGAAAGGCAGCAAAAGCCATTCCGCTGCCCCAGCCCCCCATCCATGTCATCTAATGATGTCAGTGCGCACCACGCGCCAACGTCATTAGATTAAATTGGATGTGCTGGAAGCCATCTGGGAGGAGCAGGTGAATTTCTCCTCGGGAGGGGGGGTTATAAAAACAAAGATGCCATTTAAATCATTTTTTCAGTTTTTCTCCTCTCATTTTCCCCTCCTCTGGTTCCTCTTGTTTGCTTTTCTGTCTTAGCGCCGGGACACTCTTCTGAGTAGCCGTGCGCTCTATAAATCTACTTTAACATAACATAACATTACATGACATAACATAACAGGCATCAAGGGAAACAAAAGAGTTTTCCTTTACTCCGATGTCTCTTTGGAGCATTCCTGCTGCACGATCACTCATGGGGCGTGATTGTGCAGCAGGAATGCCCACTAGCACCAGGGTTTTTCTTTTTTTTTTGTATTTTTTGGCATTTCAGGGAGTGGCCCCTTGGGCAAGGGTCGTTCCTCTTTGATGAGCAATTAATTTAGCCATTTCTGCCCTCCGGTGGGCAGATCGGCAGTTGTTTTGTTCATTAATTTTGTGTGCCCCACTAGGCCTCCTGGGATTTCTCTTTTTGTTTGCTTTTTGGCATTGCAGGGAGCAGTCCCTTGGGCAAGGGTTGCTCCCCCTTGAGGAGTAATTATTTGAGCCAATTCTGCCCCACTGTGGGGCAGATCTGCAGTTGTTTTTTTGTTCATTTTGTGTGCCCCACTAGGCCTCCAGGGATTTCTTTTTTTTGTGTTTTTTGGCATTGCGGGGAGCGGTCCATTGGGCAAGGGCCGCTCCCCTTTGGATAGCAAATACTTTAGCCATTTCTGTCCCCCTGGGGGGCAGATGGGCAGTTGTTTTTATTTTTTATTTTGAGTGCCCCCCTAGGCCACCATGGATTTATTTTTTTTATGTTGGGAAGTGGCACCTTGGCCTCATGTTTTTTAGACACCAGGGATTTTCTTTGGCAATGTGGGAGACCGTCGCTTGGGCAAGGGTCGCTCACCTTTATTAGGGTAATTGTTTTGGGCTGTTTCTGCCCCCCCTTGGGGGCAGATATGCCTTATGTTTTTAGGCCCATCTGCCCCCAAGTGGAGCAGAAGTCACTAGACACCAGGGATTTATCATTCATCATTTTCGGCGATGTTTGGGAGTGGCCCCTTGGCCAAGGGTCGCTCCCCATTACTTGGGTGATTATTTTTGCCGTTTATGCCCCCCTTGGGGGCAGTGCAGCCTTATGTTTTTAGGCCCATCTGCTCCCAATGGGAGCAGAAGCCACTAGACACCGGGGACGTTGGTTTCACTAAGTTGTTTTTGGGGAGAGGCTTCTTTTGGGAGGGCATGTTTTGGCTTTATTTTTAGGGCCATCTGCCCCCCAGCTTGGCTGGTAGATTGTGGTGCATTATTTACATATGAAACTGTAATGTTTTATTTCTCCTTTTTATTCTAGTGCAAAACATTTGATTCCGGGGGAACTGCCACGAATCATTCCGGTCTGTACATTTCAAAGGCACGCTGCACTTTCAATACAGCAGGGACTGGCACGCTGTTTTTAAATAGAGGAACTCTGCCCAGTACCTTTTGTCACTGGCCCTAGCACGTCGCACCTTAATCCTGCTCGCAGGCACCACGGACTCCAACGCCCAGAGCGTGCTGCGGCGGGAGCCGCACACGTCATAGAATTCACGCCAGGAGGCGCATAAAGTGAGCCTAACCAACCGCGTAACGAGACGCGCACGGGCACGCCGGGCGAAGCCTGGGCCAAGGGCGGGCCCGTCTGATCCCGTCAGATCCATGAAGAGACTGGGCTGGGCCACGGTATTGACTTTTGCTATTACGATCTGTGGAACATTATCTTATTCCGTTACCAGGTCTGTTATACCTGATATTGAATTACAAGCAACGGGAAATCAAGAAGAATTTATAAGTATTGTAAGATATACCGGGGGCAAAAAGGATGAGTAAACGCAAATTGCTAGTAGGGTAGGGGGTAGTTGGGATTTTGGACGCTTTCCTCCTGAGGGTGGAATCAGCTTTAATACATGAAATTGATCTAACTGAGCAAAGACTGTCCCTTGAGCCTCCAACAGCTCCCTCGCGGTTACAAAGCGCCACCCCGCCCACAATAAATAGCCACACAGACTTAGATAAAACTCTGTAACCTGTCACAGGCCACCCACCTCTTCTGGCTTTAGCGGTGGATGCCTGGCCAGCTGCACCGGTGGAGACGCCAGTAGCGGCTCTAGCAGAATCATGAACCGCAATAAATAAATCAAAGGTAATCACGCGGGACAAAAAGGTGAAGATCAGTCAGGGTTAAGGACCCGCCCCTCCACTTAAAAAGAGGAGGGGCTAGGTAAATAATAATAACCAGATGGCACTTCCCCGGAATAAATATCTAGGGTCTGTGACTAAGAACGAAGTAAGTGCACCCTCAGGAGCACCCTTTATTCTCAGATGCTAACACTCAGCTAGGGGGGTCAAGTAGAATGGATCATGTAGACGTTTGGGATAAATTGCAGGATACTATATCAGTCCTTGTAAGACCGTTAATAACCACTCTATCCTCTATTGAAGATAGGTTAGCCACTTTGGAAGCGAGTATAAATCACCCGATAGTTCGGCAGCAGGTTTTAGATCAGCAAAGATGCAGGGTTGGACCTACGACCAGTAGTGGAGGTCCCGTTCCAAATAACAAACAGAAAATACCCGCATCAGTAGTATCCCATAACACGAACGTTCAAAATTCCTCGACCTTCAAAAATCAGTTGACACGCCCCGGGTTGGCAGTTGGCACAAACTTGGTACAAACACAGAGACAGTTGCAGCCCTAAGCTAACAGCCAAGGTGGAAGTTGTGGGGAGGATTGCACTGAACCAGGTGGCTACATCTGGGGAAAGTTGCAACCTAAACTCAGGGAGGCAGACCTCCAAAAGCCTAATTCATCTAAGCACGGGGAGGGGTAATCTGTCGGAGCCCAGGCAGTTGCACCTCCCTCCGGATGCAACACCCTACATAGTGGTTTTAACAAATGTCCCCCCATTAACTTGTGGAGAATCGGAGCACTGGTCCACTTTGAAAAACAAATTGTTACACTTTTTAAATATTAAAACAGGGCTAACCAACATATTGTTTTCTGAGTTTTAAATGGTGCGTTGAATTTCATGGGTCAGAAGCTCTACCAAAGCGCTGCTTGGGGATTGTGTGGTTATCACTTTTAGATCCCCGAGACTGGTTAAAAATATAGTGAATATTTTTTAGTTTTGCCCAGCTAGTACCGGGGGAATAAGTGCAGTCCCCCAGGGTTTTTTTCTATCAACCTTCCATGGTTTTACAACGTCACCCAAAGGAGAGAAACATGTTAGGGCCAATACAGTGTAGATATGAGGTTCCTGTACATCATTTTTTTGACCCTCTTTGCACCTTGGAAGGGGTCGATTGACTTCCACCGCATGCTGTAGTGGAAGTAGGGACAGAAGAGGACAGAGCTACTAGTCCCACAGATTTAATTGTGAATTTTGATGTACACAATATTGAAAAGTCACAAGGGGCTTTACCCCTGGAGCATGTCACAGAATCTGTAGGGACTGGAGGTGGCCTTGTGAGCCCGATTGCCTTGCTGGAACAACAGGAGTACTCTAATGGTTTGTCAATACCATTGAGCACGGTCTCTCCAACAGGTGCCCCGTTGAATGTGGTTCGTCCTTTTGCTTTGCCAGTCACCTCTACTTGTTCAATTATTTCATGGAACATATTGGGGTTGCCTACCAAGCTGCAGAACCCAGTTTGGGTCGAACTTATTGGGAATGTCCAAATTTTATATCTACAGGAAACATGGGCAATAGAGCCACTACACATAAATAGCTTCAAGACCTACCACACACAGGCTGTGAAGGGTGTGGGGGGAAGGCAAAAGGGAGGTATTTGTACCTATGTTTCCAATAGTATGACTTTAAATAAAATACATTTTCATATGGGGGAATGTTATTATCATCTATTTGAATTAGTAGTAAATGCGACCCACGTGTAGTGTTGATAAACTTTTATAATAATGTTCCATACAATGGTCTTGTATTAGTGACAAAGAATTTAAATGCGGTTTTGAATGCTTTATGTATTGGGAATTCTAAAGATGCAATGGTTATGCTGGTGGGAGATTTTAACTGTGCTCTGTGTACTCTCGCTGATAATAGAATGTGTGGTTTGTATAATGAAGAAGAGTACTGTGCCCATTTCTGTCATTCTAGGATGGGGGACCTGTTTAATGAGTTCATCTCTACAACAGATCTTGGCTATGTTAAAAAATTATTGGCCACCCCATTTTGCATGCCACAAACCTTTAATGGGAGGGGGTTTGCAACTACTATTGATTTTATATTAGCCTCACGCACTCACGCACACATGGTCCTTTCTTTTAAGGTAGAGGACACTAGTATAAGCGATCACTTTCGTCTCAGTTTACAGCTTAGGCTACCTACTCATGAATTGAAGAAATCTAATTTGAGCAGCCAAATGTTGGGGGACATCGAATTAAATAAAACAAATGGCTATTCTTTAAAATGGACAAATATTGACCCTGAAGCATTAACTAGGAAAGTGATATTAAACTGCAAATCCGCTGTGGAGATATGTTTCAGCAACACCATGCCTGATACGGATATTGTGATTTCCTTTAATGACATCTTTAAGGAGGTTAAGAACCTGCTTACGGCCCAGTATCATAATAAGCTGATAACCTCTGGGTGGTTCGACAAGAAATGTACTAGTGCCCATTCCACTTTGAAAAAAGAATTGCATAGGCAGCCTAGATCCCCAACAAATATTAGACAGGCTAGAGCAGAAAATAGAGGAGCGATACAAGAGAGGAAACTAACATTACGAAATGAGGTTTGGGAGGCTCTTCATTGCGCTGCTCAGTTGAAAGACTGCACTGCGTTTTGGAAGGTACTGAGGACCCCTTTCTTATCCCCCAAAAACGGCCCTTCTGTTGAAATAGCTATTTCAGAGGAAACTTGGATAAGTCACTTACTAAATTATATAGGGGCATATTATCAAGACAGGCGATAAAATTATCGCCGCTTTAGCGGCAGAAAACTGCCGCTAAAACGGCGATAATGGGCTTGAAAATATGCTCTATGGAATTCCAATTGAAGCCCATGTTAGATGTCCTTCACATTTACAGATTTACAGATTACACTGGAGGAGGTGAACAGGGCCTTGGCACTTAGTTTAGGCGGGAAAGCTCCTGGACCCGATGGGGTCCCAGTTGAGATGTTTAAACTAAATGTTTTATTATGGGGGCCAATTTTAACTCAAGTTATTAATGCCAGTCTTAAGACAACATTTCCTAAGACCTGGGTACAATCAGTGATCATCCCTATCTTTAAAAAAGGGGATCGTCAGGATCCGGGATGTTATAGACCGATTTCACTCCTGGATTCTACGATCAAAGTGGTAGGGCGGGTCATCTTAGAACGCCTTCAAGATTGGGCAGAAGACACCCAGATTTTGTCAGACTTTCAGTTTGGTTTTTGTGCCGGGCTCGGTACAATTGAACAGAGTCTGTCTATTTTGAAAGGCAAGTATACACGAGCAAAAAAGGGGAGCCTTTTCCTGGCTTTTGTTGACCTCACCACAGCCTTTGATGCAGTCAGGCACACTAGGCTGTGGGAGGTCCTCGAGAAAGTAGGGGTTGACCCCCAGATTATAGTTTTTTTAACACAACTGTATAATGGAGCCACTACAAGTGTGCGGTACGGCTTGAGGAGTGAATGTACTCAGAAGCTTCCCATTAGGAGAGGGGTCAGACAAGGCTGTGTGCTGACCCCTTTTCTTTTTAACCTTTACATTAACGGACTGGGTGATGCGCTACTCCTGAAAGGTAAAGATTTTCCTCAAACTGGAGGGCGGTTTATACCCGCTCTTCTTTATGCGGATGATGCCGTGTTACTGGCACGTACCCAAAACGGCCTCCAGAGAGCTTTAGATGGGTTCAGGGATTTTATGAAGGACTTAGGCTTGAATACTAACATCGCAAAGACGTTTGTCATGAGATGTAGACAAGGGACCCAGTGGACGCGGGAAATGTTTGTAGATGGTGAAAAGTTAAAAACGACTTGAAATTTGTCCTACTTGGGAGTATTATTTAATCAGCGTGATCTATGGGCACAAACTATTTCCTCCAAAAAAATTGCACTCAATAGATCAATAGCAGCTTTGACTAACTTTGCGAAAAACCTAGGTAGGAAACCTCCCGCAGAACTCCTGCAAATATATAAGGCTAAATGTGTCACAATGGCAACTTATGGGGCAGGGGTCTGGTGGTTCACAAATGCTATCCCACTACAAATGGTTGAAAACGTATTTCTTAGGTACATTCTCTCTGTTCCCCTGAGTACCTCCTCGTATGTTTGCCACGAGGAGTTGGGTCTCCATTATATTGTTGACCAAATAAAACTGGAGCCAATACTCTTGTGGCATAGAGTTTGGTGTAAAGATCAGACCAAGTTAAACAGAGAGATCCTGAAAGATACTTTGAGATTGTAGGAGGCTTTAAAGATCCCTTGGGCTTGCCCCATGTGAAAGGACACTTTGCTGGAGTTGCGTCACTTTTATGACACACCCAGTAATGCATCACTTTTGCGCCAACAGATACGTCAGAAATACTGACGCATATGTCACTCCTTGCGACATGATGCATCATATTGTAAATATGACGCATCATTGGTGTCGCAAGGAGGGCGCAATGAAAAGTGACGCATCGCTGTTTTCACGCAGCGATACGTCACTTTTCATAAATGAGGCCCGATGTATTTTTGGCTGAGATTGTTGAGCAGACTAATTTGTATGCTGAACGGTATTTGAGGGACAACAGTGCCAGACTTAGGCCCTGCTCTAGAGCTTCTCGGTGGACTCCCACAAATCTGGATGAGATGAAGCAGTTTGTGGTTTTAACTTTTTTGTTGGGCTTGATAAGGAAGCTGTCCCTGGCTTCATATTGGTCTACCAGTCCCTTGATGGCAATAGCCATATTTTCTGCAATTATGAGTCACGATTGGTATTTACTTTTGCTGCGGGTGCTGCATTTTGTGGAAAATACTTCAGCATTGCCACAAGATCACCCTGACTTAGGCCGCCTTTTTAAGATTCGGCCTGTCCTTGATCACTTTGTAGATCAATTTTCAGAGAGCTATACACCAGGAAAAAAAATAGCTGTTGATGAGTCTTTGGTCCTGTTCAAAGGCTGTTTGGTTTTTAGGCAGTACATTCCTAGCAAGAGAGCACGTTATGGAATTAGGAAGTATATCTTGTCTGAGAGTAGGACAGGATATATCTATAATTTCCGGGTGAACAGTGGTAGGGATTCCACTATTGATCCCCCTGGTTGTCTGTCCACTTTAGGATTTTCAGAGATAATGGTGTGGATACTTGCTAGAGGACTTTTCAACAAAGGTCACCATTTGTACCTAGATAACTTCTAAAATGATGCGCAATTGTTTAAGGAATTGTTGAAATTGGACACTCTTGCTTGTGGTACAATCCGCACCCTTTCCGACTGCCACCATCTATGCAGAGTCAACTCCAGCCACCGCAGCCTGTGGTTCAGCCTGCATGCATATTAATACAGCAGCGGTGAAACAGAGGCCCAGGTAGTAAGAATCCAACCGCGGCCAAGACAGCCGGACAGTCGATCCAACCGGCAATATAATCAGCCCCTTTGTATGTTTATACATGTTATACGAGCAGGATGTTTTATGGGAGAAAATGCTAGGGAGATTTTTAAGATATGTTTGTATTAATTCTTATGTAGAATTTGGTGCACCAGGTATTATATACATTTTCTTAATTTTATTTTCAATTATAAATGTAATATTTTTTATTTCCTGAGAAAATGTTTTTGTGTTGTTATATTGATTTTTTCTTTTTTTAATATTTGCTTTATTGTATTCATAAATTAGATATATTATTTTGTAAAAAATTCTAAAAAATGTTTTTTTAAAACCCATACATAACAAAAAAATGTAAAAATGATATGAATGAATTGTTTTTACAAATTATTTTAGTGTGAAATTTTAAATATATTTTGGTGGAAGTTTTACATTTCTGTCATTCTGTCTGACAATAATTTAGTAACACAGTTAAATAACTTATAATTATATTACATGTGGTTTGCAAATGTACATTAAATACTACAACAATAATTTTGCGTGTTATACTTACATATGTGTTGTTGATTAATATTGCACTTGTTTTTCCAGTTTTATGTTGAAGGTATTCTAATATGGATTAAGTAATTTACTTTCTGATGGAGAAAAACATTTCATTAGTTATTTTTTAAATGTTTTTTTGTGGGTAGTTTGTAGGGGTTGAGGGGTTTTATTTTGATTTTTTACGTTGAATGTTTAACTGATATTTAGAAGTATTTTCATTGGACTTACTTTTTTAAGTGTGTTTTTCCAGGTGTTCGATTGTTGAATTCTATTGGTGGGTCTCTAGGTTGTAGATGGTGTTTGGTAGATGAATTAAATTAGGGAGTTTGGTTTGGTATTTGCATTTTTACATCTTTTTGCTAAAGTACTTTCCCCTATGTTAAAATAAATGTACTTGTGAAGGTAGCTTTTCATTTTTAGTTTTCTGTTGACAATCCGGCAAAGTGTCACTGTCTTGCCGCTATAGTGGTTTTGGTGTGGTGAGTGTTGGATTTTTTCAGCTCCTTTTATATTGTATTTTCAATTAATTTCTTATTATATTGAGTATTTGGGTGTTTTTTTTTTATCGGTTACTGTCTTATATGATGGACGCTAATTAGTTTGTCTGTTTTAATGTGAAATATATATTTCTAGTTTTTGTGTCATTTTGGAAGTATTTCTGATGTTTAATTGTATTTGATAATGTTATTTATGTTAAATAAATTTTAGAAAATATTTTTGTTTGTTGATTTTTTGATGTTTTGAAATGTATTTTTTTTAAAGTGATTAAAGTTTATTTTATTTTATGCAAAGAAACAGGCTACGGCTGACCATAAGTTAAGCACTTCAAATCCCAAATTTTTTAATTAAAAATTCAGTTCCTGTACACAAATCTTCCTGGACTGTTGATCCTTTAAGTAATATAATTCCAATTTAAAAATGTCCAAATTCAACGATGGTCGAGAAGAAATGGCACATAATCTTTTTGGTACAGGAATCTCTATTGATAAAACTACTGCAGAATTGTCACAAAAAAATGGTTTAAAAACTCTGTTCATTAAACTAGAACGTTTGAAGAAACAAGAATTGAGCCGGTGGTGGGAAGGTATAACCGTTAAACAATACATGGAAAATGGCAAGGTTCCAAGGGGTTTACGTATCCTAATCTTTCCGACTTTTGAGGACCTTAGTGATGCTTTGCTCAACGAGTGGGAAGATAATCTAGAGGGAGCGTCACAGACCATGATGAGAATCCTGGTCAAACATGCGATGGAGAAAGGGGAAAAGCTCCAGGAAGAGATAGCTATAATTGAGAAATTGATTAGTGAGATAGCAGAAAAAGATCTGATAGAGAAAAACTATGCCATCCTCAAACAGATCATAGATAGTCATCAGATATACTTAAAAGACAAAAAGCTCAGAAAAATCAAAAGGGACGATAGGGACTATCGTGATGGAAGAATTTATACATTCCACAAGAAATTTGATAATGTTCAAGGATTGGAGGACAAGAAGAGGAATAGGGAGGAAAAGGGCGAAAGTGATGACACTAGTTCTACTAGCAACTTGTCAGTCTCATCACAGGGGAGCACTGCTTCATGCTCTCTGATGAATGATGTCCCTTTAGGGGAGGGAACTACGTCATTTCAAAAGGAAATGGCAAAATTCCAGCAGAATTCAGCAAAAGAAAGAACAACAAAAACCAGACGCGGAGGGAGGAGGAATAAGGGTAAATACCAAAATCACAACTGGAAAAATAGACACCTCGATCAGAGCCAAGAAGGGAAATGTCAAATAATGTTAGAGAATGATGTAAATGTTGTGAATAATGATGATATCTGCCATCTAAAGATTGTCAACCTTTCTAATAAATTGCTTACTGAAGACGAAACATCGGTTCTTAGTAAAGGTCTACATTTTTGTCCGACACAAAGTGGGGACCTGGTTGATGTTCATATCGATTTATTTAAGTTTGTTAGGTTATTAAAGCTATGCGACTTCTTTTCGACCAGACCAGATGTACCCAGTAAAAGTGTATTTCCTCATGAGCCTGCATCACACACCATAGCTGATGTTAGAAACATACAAGGCCTTCTCTCTATTTGCGATGAAGACCAATATGACATGACAACTCTATTGAATGATTTCGAAATTAGACAGGACGGTCATGTAGATAGTGGCCTCCGCCCTAAATCCAAGTTCATGCCTACTTTTGGCTACGATCCGAATATTGATGCTTTTTACAAAAAGGTATCAGAGGACTTATATGCATTGGAAATATCTAACAAATATAAGCCCAAACCAACAGAGAATATCTCCAAGTCTGAAAGACTGGCCTTAAAACAACTTAGGGAGGACACCGCGATTGTGATACGCGAAGCAGACAAGGGCGGCAATGTAGTCATTATGAACCGCCTTGACTATCTGAGTGAAATCAATCGCCAACTTAGCGACACTTCGTGTTATAAGCCCATTGCACACAATCCAATTTCTAATCTAATTGTCACTATCAATGCCAGGCTCAGTGAGTGGAAAGATGTTTGCCTCATTTCAGAGGATGAATACAGATACCTCAGAGTGGATTGTCCATCATATCCTTGTATTTATGCTTTACCCAAAATACACAAGGGGGGCCCCTTTCCACTGGGGAGACCCATTATTTCTGGGGTAGGTTCATCGACTGAGAACCTTTCTAAATTCGTGGACACAAAATTACAAAAATATGTGGTGGACCTTCCGTCATATATCAAGGACAGTAAGGACATCTTGGTAAAATTTAAAAACTTCCAATGGTCAGAAGAGCTTTTGTTTGTCACCTTAGATGTCACGAGTTTATACACTTGCATTGATAAACATTTTGGTATCATGGCCATGCGCTCTTTCCTTGCTAGGGAAGGCGCGGATTTTTTCGAACATAATGAAATGATTGTTGAAATGGTTGACATTATCTTGATGAATAATTTTTTCCTACATGATTCTAATTGGTACCAACAGACCAAGGGCGTGGCGATGGGTTCTGGGTTTGCTCCCTCGTACGCCTGTCTCTTCATGGGGTGGTACGAGAAGGAGCATGCCTGGGCCCGGGTGGCCTCCCCCTGGACTGAATTTATTGTGTTCTGGGGGAGGTACATCGATGATGTCATCTGCCTTTGGTCGGGGTCTGTTGATATGTTGCACCAATATTTTGATTATCTCAATGACAATGTGTTCAATGTCAGATTTACCATGTCCTATCACAAGGACAATATCAACTTTCTAGACATAAATTTTTACATCAAGGATGGGGTGATACAAAGCAGATTATTCAGAAAAGAAACGTCATGTAATGCATTGTTACATGCATCTAGTGCCCATGCTAATTCGGTTATCAACAACATCCCCTATGGCGAAATGACACGCATAAGGAGGAACTGCAGTACCGAGGAGGATTTCCTGCATAATATCAAGACAACAAGGAAAAGATTTGAAAACAGAGGCTATAATAACAAAGTATTAGATAAAGCTGAGCATAGAATCCTTGGCAAAGATAGGGACTCCACACTACTTGACGGGTCTAATGCACAAAGGAAAATAAAAACCGATAACAGACTGAGATTTGTTACTAAATACACCACTCATAGCAATGGCATTTTTAACGCCCTACGAAAAAACTGGCATCTCCTTTCCTCTGTTGCAGGATTAAAAGACTGCATTTCCAAAACGCCTGGCATTACATATAAAAGAGGGACCTCTTTGAGAAATCAGCTATGCCCCAGTTATGTCGTGTCCCCTCCAAACAATGCTAATTGGATACCAAAAAAACCCAAGGGTTTTTTTACGTGTGGGTCTTGCAACATTTGTGGAAGTGGTAAGAATAAAACCAAGTCTTTTTCCCATAACAGCCCACGGGTCTACACTATCAGCCACTTTATCAACTGCAATACTACCCATGTGGTTTACATTCTGGGATGTGATTGTAATACCATATATGTAGGCAGTACCATAAGATGCTTAAAAACCCGCATACAGGAACACAGGAGGGCTCTCCTAAATAGGGACACGAGATATCCCATCACCGAGCATTATAATATCAAACATACTGGGGCCAATAACTTTTGGTTTTACGGTATTGACCACGTACCTCTAGGTAAGAGGGGTTCGGATCGGGGATTGGCCCTAAGACAGTTAGAATCCAAATGGATTTGTTGTCTGCGTGCCACTGTATTGGGACACAACTCCGATTCAGAGATGCACTATTTTCTTTAACTTAAAATACACCCTTTCCGACTCTCCACACCGCTAGATGAAATATGAAAAACAACTATACCACCCATGGACTTACAATCGTTTGGGGGACAACTATTGTTGTATATTACAAACCTCGCCCTAATTGGGCTTATGTGGGGTCCTCTCTCTCTCGCTCTTTTTTCCATTTTTATCTTTTATTAATATTATTGTTTTATTCTTTATTTACTCTTTACTTTTCATTATTCACTTGTTATTATTGCTTCCTTATTTATTTTTTCATGTATTTCTTTTTTCATTTTTCACTCTTCTATATATTTTTCATTTTCATATTATTGGTATTTCCTTCATAGGATTTATGTGTTCTTCAGGCACATTAAGGTATTATGCACTACACAGCGCCCATTTCATCAATATTTTATTATTTCCTACCCTCCTACCATTACGATGGAGTAGCATGCCTTTCATTTATAGATTCATCTACATTCATTGATATGACAACATATGTAGATTTACATGCCTTGCTCGGCATCTGCATACCACTGACAATGTTATTTCATCTCCTTCATTATGTCAATTCTCATCATGACGCTCTTGAATCTCTATGGATAGGGGTTGTTGATAATCGGAGAATGAATTTAAATATTTCTTTGACTTATATTTTCTGTCAATTCTATTTCGACTTCAACCTTTTGTCCTCATACTTGTATTTTTCCAGCTTACACCATGTTGTAGATGAGTTATCACACCATTCCATCATGGCGGCTTCACTCTACCGCCTTCTCGGTAGTATCACGTGACGCGCAACGTCAGGTGACCCACGACGTCAGGTGATCGACTCCCCCTATGATCGTTTGATATTGTACTTTCAAATATGGCCCGGTGCTGTTTTCCCCGCTTCCTGCACTTTGCTGTTATACGTTCTGAGGACGGGTTGGGGACATTGGACTCCAAGGTAAGAGCCGCTTGCGTTCTGTGGAGGTTTGGAATATATTAGGAGCATCTAGTTTTTAATGGATATGTCTTTAGCTATTCCGTGACGCTTTTTTACTTATACGATGGCTTATACACGGGAACGTGTGTACTGCCACTTTGGATGTTGTGTGCATTATACCGCTTTTATCTAGAATCATAATGTAGGCTGATTCCCTAATATCAGTGGACTTACATGTGTCTACGATGACTCTGGGCGGTGTGTACAGTACACAGTCATCAATAAGAGATCTACCCCTTACAGACTCGCTTCTTTTTAGCCGACTGTTTACTCTTAAGCACTCCCCTTCTCCTTTATCACGATAACGTGGCCCTTCGATTTTTTTGGGGGGGGATATATGTGCAGCATGCAGTCTTTAATTTCTGGACATGTTCTCTTTAGATATAATACCCGACACCCACTATATATTAATATGCGGCCATTGCCGTTTTGGGTTATGCTTGTTGCACGCAGGAATTTACTTAGATACTCACCTCCGACAGACTTTCTACTATTAGCGTACTGCTTGCTTGCTTTCAAGCATTTAATATAGATATATATATATTGTTTTTAAATGTGGCACCGTCCTCTGATACTTAAGTAGGCGGCCCCTTTTTAGAGTCGGTATTTATTGTTATATCATGGTTCTGGTTAGTTGGAAGTTATTTGCTATATATTTGCTATATATATATATAGTATGGCTATACTTTGCTCTTCCATACCATCTTTGGGGCTAGGGCTAACCCGATAGCCCCCCTTTTTCTGATATTGATGTGAAGGGTTTGATTTTGCTACACCCCCAACTGGCCCGTGCTTCATTCTCTTTCGGTACTATACTGTAGACGTACTATTGGTTACCTGTACCATAAACATATTAGAAAATCTGATTTTAGCCATGGGGTGCAATTAGTATATTAATTATTCGTCATACTTTTCCTTTTAGAATATTGGAATTCCTGATACTTGTTTGCTCGTACTACGGAGCCGTCACCTTGGTCACCTGCATTGTATAGCTACATATGCTGTCGTGGTGACTTTTCCTGTCGTGAACTCGAATATAAGACGAAGCCATATTATATTCTTACTATTGGTAAGCCCACGCCGATCACTGTGAGATACTATCAGCACGTTTTACTTGTGATATTGGGCTGTCTCTCTTTTTTCTGAAACTTTTCATTTATATATAAACCTCATTTTCTAATACAGATATACTTACCTTCTGCTTGTGAATATATATTCTTCACACGTGCGGGACACCATTACGTTGCATACTTTACTACGCTGTTTGTTCTAATAGAAGCCTGTTTTTGGTGAGTTTTCTTGCATATTGCTTATTGGTTGACCACTCCTACTGGGTTTTAACCTTTTCTCCCATATTTTTCAACTTCCCCCCTCCTTCCACCCTCTTTCCTCTCCCTCCCTTCCTTCCCCCTCTTCCCCCTTTCTCTACCCCCCTTTTCTCGTTTTTCCTTTCCCCTTTTTCTTTTCTCTTCTTTTTTCTTTTTCTTTCCCTTTCCCCCCCTTTTTGTCCTTCTCTTTCGCTCTTCTTTTTGTAGTTTGTGGTTATTTTTTGGGGGAATGACATCTTGCCTTACATATATAAATCAATTCCTCCCAGCCACATACTAGGGATAGGTACCTTAAAATTGGTGCTGACGATATCTTAATGTTTCGTATTTATAGTCCCTTATTATATGCGTGTATGCAGTATTCTTATTGCACAAGATATATGTGATATAAATGTTGTATTGTGTTTTATTTATTAATGATATAAATGTCGCGATGTTTTTCCTTTGGCAAAGATTTTTGTCCTTCCTGTGAAGCTTTGTTCATGTTTTTATATTATTATTTTTTCAATTGATGTATTTTTTGTCTCTGGTACTTTTGAAACAAACGACTATCGGATAGAATGTGTCATGTGATGCTCTGTGGTGTTTTTGGTATTTAAATGTGGTTATGTTGCATGTTTTCAGCCTTGAAGAAGTTCCAGTGTGGAACGAAACGCGTTGGCTGCGAGTCTTTTTTACAAGAAAATTAAAAGAATATTTCAAAGATATTATTTGGACCTGGACTTCTTACTGGTGCACCTTCCTCTTTTGCTCTTCTTCAAAGTTTATTTTATTGTAAAATTTTAATAATGTAGTTAGACGATTTATAGATTATGTAGAGGTTCATTTTACTTGTACAATATGGTGATATTATTTTGGCTTATTTTTTGCAACATTAATTTAGTCGATATTGTGCGTTTCGATATTTTTTACTTTTTATATATTTATTTATAGGTAACAATATTTTTGTTTCCGATATTTGTGGTTTTGATACGAGTAAAAATAGATATTTTTAACTGCATTATTGTGGTCATCTATGTTTGTGTTGTTATTAATTAAGTGTAGGATGGCAATATTTTTGTGAACAATATTTTTTTCCAATATTTTTGTGAATCAATGTTATGTTATTGATCCAATATTTCATGGGCTTTTCTTGTGTATTTTCCATTGTGCTGTAGATTCTCCTTCAAACCTGATAAATTTCAATGTGGTTTATATCTGTGTATATCTATTCTATTCTATTCTTTTCAATGCGGCATCTGTAGAATGCGTAACTAGCCATGGGCATTTTAGCAATGTTAGTGTGATATAGGGCAGACCGAGTGCTCTTAAACAGGTGTTTAAGAGTTTATGGAAAATCAACTCATTGTCTGTAGTCTGCAGAGTGAGGGTGTTCCATAGCTTGGCCACATTAAAGCTGAAGGAGCTTCCCCCAATTCTCACCTTTTTGATGATCAGGACCTCTGTCTATCGGGACTTAGGTTCTCCTGGGAGTGTAGTAGGAGATCATGAGCTGTAAAATAGGGGGCCATTACCCGACAGGGCCCTGTGGGCTATGGAGAGGGATTTGAATTTGAATCTCTGATCAACTGGAAGCTAATGGAGAAAGGCCAGGGCCTGTTGGGCAGGATTGTGCCTGGGGATTTTTAACAGGATACGAGCTGCAGAATTCTGTACCACTTAAGGTTTCCTGGTGACCGATTTTGGAGCGCTTAGATAGAGGGGATTTCCATAGTCCAGGCGAGAAAGTATCAGCACCTGGACCACGACCCTTCTGAAGAGTGGGAGAGTAGATACAGGATTTTGCAGATCATTCTAAGAATGGTATGACAGCTGGCCGAGAGCTTTGTGGCCTAGGCTTCTGTGGACAGAGATTTGTCAAGACATACCACCAGACTTTTCATAACCATCTTGGTGGCAGGAGGCAAGCACAGGCATTCTGGCCAGTCAAGTCTTAAGTGGGGGTTGCAGCTGTTTCCTAATATCATCAGTTCAGTCTTGTACCCATTTAGCTTTAGACAAGATTTCTTCATCCAACTGGCCACTCTGTCAAACAGGGGCCAACATTGGGGGACTGTGGATCCTTTTCAGGGTTGAGAGAGAAAACCAGTTGAGCATTGTCGTCATAAGTGATCATAGAGATCCCAAATGGCAATACGTCTGCTAACATGTGCATATAAAGGCTGAATAGTGTATGGCTTAATGACTAGCCCTGAGGGAGTATGTCAGAGGTACAGGTGAGGAAATTCGATTTTCGATCTCGATCTCGAGCGTATTGAGCCGCCATTTTGTGTTCCGCCGCCGCCGCCATTTTGTGTTGCCCTCACAGGTCTTTTCTGCTTTCCTGCGGCATCGTGTGAAAATAGCCTTCTGCCTCTGTTTACGAACTGGTGTCAGGGACTGGCCGAGTCCACTAATCCCTGTCTGGTTTGACTAATCCCTGTCTCAACTATCTGTTGGTTCGCACCATTCTTTCCTGACTTTATCTTATCTTCTGGCCTTCGCTATTCTCTACTTGTATTCTCTCATTTCACAACTGTCCTCCAAAGCATACAAATGTGTCCTGCCACCTGCAAATACACTATCATTGATTGACTTGTGGGGAGGGGTGACACACACAGTTGGAGGAGAGACGTTGGGTTACTTGATATCTTGTTTTTAGGCTCTTTTCATTGGTTATATCTTGTTTTTAACCTCTTCCCATTGGCTAAACATGTATGTATTGGGAGTGTTCTTTGTTGATCTTATACTATCTATGTGCTATAAAAGATTGTGCGCCACAGAGTGAAGTGGCAGTCTCCTAAGAACATACCGAGTGTACTTCTGGGACAACTGTACTTAGCTGCAGCTAATGAACCTGATCTTCTACGCCCAACAGAGTGTCCTGTGTCTCTGTTCAGCAAAGCAGGTGAACTCAGAAGATTAAGGCGTACCCTGCGCCGCCAGGCTCATAAGTGGCTTAGGTTCTTCACAGGATCCCTCAAAAATGTGGAAAATCCTGTCTCTCAGGAAAGAGTTAAGCAATTTCAATGCTAATCCTGAGACTCCTGCACTGGAAATTCTTTCAATTAGGATGTTGTAATTTACAGTGTCAAATGTGGTGCTTTGATCAAGAAGGATAATAGCTGCAGATCCTCCCTGATCCAGAATCCTCCTTGATTCCTCTACCACCGCCAAGAGGGTGGTTTCTGTGCTGTGCTTAGGTCAAAAAACTGTTTGGGTTATGTGAAGCATGTTGTTAAGTTCTAGGAATTCTGACAGTGTCTGGTTAACATGTTTTTTAGTTATTTTGATCAGACCAGGAAGCAGCGAGTTGAGGCTTAACTTTTCAGGACAGAGGGGGGTTCAGTGTAGGCAATGGAACAATTCCCTTTGCTAATGACATTTTTAGCACTTCTATTAGAGTAGGGAAGATATGTGTTGCTGCTTTGACAAGGATAAATGGAGGGGCAAGATCTAATGGCTAACCTGATTTCACTTAGACAAAGAAACCTATAAATGTATTTATTTATTTTGAAAGTTTTATATAGCGCGAACATGACCACCGAGGGTATCAGAGCGCTTTACAGATTGTGCATCACAAATGGTATAAGCAAACAAGACGGAATAAACAAAGCGACAAATTCAACATCTAAAATTGTCCAACATTCTTGTGAGGGAAAAGCAAACACAACAGAATCAACAAAGCGACAAAATCACAGTCTAGAATTGTCCAACATATTCGTGAACCAGGTGGCTGGACCCGGAATCAGATGAAGGAGCTAGGCTAAGGCAGAAATTTCTTCTTCAGGAGCACTTTGACTTTTTTTAAGAAGACAGTGGAAGGGTTCACCCTGACTTAAAGGGGGAAGAGAGTTCCAGATCCTCAGAGCCATCCCTGAGAAGGGTCAGTTATAGGTCTTTTTTTTCTTTAATTTTTGTGGTTCAAGCAAAAGGGCACTGGCGCTTCTGGAGACTCTAGAACCACAGCAGAGCTCCAGTTTCTGAGTGAGGTACAGCGGGGTCTTGAAGTGGATGGCTTTGTGAGCCATGCATGCATTTTTTAACTGTATCCGAGCTTCATATGGAAGCCAATTCAGGTCCCGCAAGTCTGGAGAGATGTGCTGGTATTTTTTTGTGCCAGATAAGAGCCTAGCAACAGAATTGAGGGTAGCCCTAAAAGGAGCCGTCCTCACTCTAGGCAGGCCGCAAAGTGTTGCACTACCATAGTCCAGCTTTGAGATCACTAATGCTTGTACTGCAACCTTTAGGTCATGAGCAGGGAGAAACAGTTTGAGTTTCCTAAGTAAGCTGAGTTGGAAGTTCGCTCCTTTGGTGAGGGAATTGATGTGCTTCTGCATGTTCAGGCTTTTGTCCGGAATGATACCCAGAGAGGATACCGAGTCCACGAGGTGTGGTCTACAGTTAAGAGCAGTCAGCTGCTTCAACGATTGTTCCAAGACGAGGGATTGGTTGTTGTTGTGGAATCAGTAGGAATTCCGTTTTAAGAGCATTTAGTGATTACGTGTCAACCAGCTTTGTGTTTCCAGCAGGACTGAGTTGAGGGACTGAATGTATTCGGGGGAGGCTCTCTTCAGGTATAGTTGGGTATTGTCCCCATACATATGATAATGAATGCTGGATGATTTTAGAATTTCTGTCAGAGGCTCCATGAACATATTAAAGAGCGTGGGTGACAGTGCTAAACCTTGGGGAACCCCCAAGGTGACCGGTGCAGGATGGGACAAGGATTGGTTCACCTTGAAGCTTCGGGATCTGTTCTGAAGGAACCATGAGAACCAGTTTAATACAGGCCCAGACAGCCCCTTCCTGTGTTCCAGGAGGTCAATTAGGTGATCATGTTTGACAGTATCAAATGCTGACAAAAGGTCAAGGAGGATTAATAGGCACGACTCATTGTGATCCAACATTCTGAGCGCATCATCCACGATGTGCGTTAGCGCCGACTCTGTACTATGACCTGGGCGGAAACCAGATTGGCATTGGTCCAGGAGTTGTAAATGGTCGATGTGATGACAAAGTTGGGTGAGCACACATTTCTCCAGGAGTTTTGCCTAGGTGGGGATGTTAGTGATTGGGCGAAAGTCAAGAAGGTCCGTGGGATCAGCATTTGGTTTCTTTAGGATCGGGGTAACTTGACCAGATTTAAGGCAATCTGGAATAGCACCTTGCATAAGTGAAGCATTGACGATCGTCACCCAGAGTGTTAGTAAGGCGGATCTCACTTCTGGGAAAAGGCTCGATGGCAGAGGATTGTTGTAGTGATTGGAATGTTTTAAAGTCAACAGCATTTTGCGTATAGTAGATTCATCCAAGGTTTGGAACAGACTCCAAGATGCATTGTTTTTGGGGAGGAAGGGCTGTGAAGGGTAAGTGATATTCGACTCTGAGGGATGTAGTGTGTTCAGCCGACCGCTCGAGAGGTGTTCACAGGCCGAGTGTAATTCAGTCTCGATCTTAATAGTCTTATCAGTGAAGAAAACAGCAAATTCTCCACACTTCGGCAGTGTCCCTTGACCCAGAGCTGAAAAAACATTCTAAGGTCAAGTTGGGAATTACTGAGAGGCCAAGCTTCCTTTCCTCCTTCTTGTTTCTCTTAGGGGAGGTGCTTGTGCCCTTGGCGGATTCTTGAAAAGTTAGGTAGATGTCAGTGATTTTTTTTTAAACAACTTGTAAGATCATTACACCTGGAAAATGACAGGTCAGGGAGGGAGCCACTAGAAGTGGGCTCCAATAGTGCCTTGAAAACCTGGAATATTTCACAGTGCAGTTTGAGGTTTGGATGGTTTTAGCATCACAATAGCCAATTTGAGTGGTTTTGATTTCAGGATAATACTTCCTTATTAATATACAGTAGTTTGCTTTGTTAGTTTCGCTGTAATCTCTCCCCATTTCCTCTCATCTTTTTTGCATTCTTGTTTTAGTAACCATAAGTGGGGATTAAACCAGGGAGCAGATTTGTCTTTGGTCTGTAAGGTTTGAGTTATTATGGGCATGCAATGATTGAGTAATTGCATGATCCACTGATAGACCTTTGTGTTCGCAATTGAGGGGTCATGAGGGCTTGAGTTATTGAGAGCCTGTATCCAGGTTGAAGTAAGTAATTTAGCCCATCTTCAATCTTTCCAGGTGCTTGGAGTGGGGGCAGGGGGATGGCTTTGAAAAATGAGGACCATGGGGATCATGAAATGGTCATATCAAATTACCCTGAATAGGTCAGGTACTTTGAAAAGAGTTTCATTCGTAAAGATAGGGTCAAGCAAGGGTCCTTTTTCATGAGTGGGACCAGATACCATTTGGGAAAGTTGGATGGCAGAGAGGTCCTGCGAGAGTCTGGATGCTTGTGGACCTAACAGCTCTTCCATGTGGAGTTTTAGGTCTCCCAGTATGAATAAATTGGGTTTTTTGCTTGCCAGATTGGCAATTGTGCTTACCAGGGCCTGGGTGGGCAGTCCGTGGGCGAAGTTGAACCTGACTCAGCATTAAGCCAGGGTTCTGTTAAAAAGGCCAAGTCTGGATTTCTTCCTCTAAAAGTGAGAGGAGTTCCAATTTATGGCATGGTAGGGACCTACATTTGATCAGAAAAATGGGCTAACTAGTCACATCAGTATTGAGGGTCTTGGGACTGTGGGTGAAAAAGAGAGGCATGAGGCAGTTTTTGATTAGGATTCCACTTTAAACAAGTTAACTGAGTGTAGGAAATTATCCTTCTTGGTTCCCTGGAGAGCTAGTAGATTTGATAAGGAGTAAGTTGCCTTATATTGATAAAATGGCCCAGGGTTACTTTCCCCCTTGAAAGAAGTGCTTAGAAATAATAATACCCACACCTAGCACAGCTCCCCAAACCTATCTCAAGATATACCTGAAAGAAGGTCACACAACACTCTACCATTCTACCGTTCCTTCCTTAGTAACCCCACCCACATATTTAAATAGCTACCTTGTATCCTGCCACTATTCCCTTATCTATCGGTGTTTCACAGCTTCTCCCTGCCAAGGCACTGTGATTTCATTTCTCTATTAGAGAGCAAAGATTAAAAAAATGCAGGTGAGAACAACTAATGAGCACAGAGTAATGTCCCTGTCTGCCTCAGACCTGTGGAAAGCAGATGAGATAATAGTAAGTGGTATATGACATTCCTTACCTGGCTCATTCTGGTTCACTAAGACCTGAGAAATGCAGGAGATGATAGAAAGACATGCTTGATTAACTGCCATGACACTGTCTTTTTCAAGTCTTTGAAGATATGAAGACTTCCAACACTTAACTCAGATATCTTGAGGCTCAGAGGAAGTAATGAATCAACCCTAACTTTCCACTTTAAAACACAAATTTTCACTTGTTTGATATAAGATACTAAGAATTGTACTTCAAAGCTGGTATTTTAGATTATGCCAAATAACTTATTTTAACTATTGTTCATATTCATAGGAATCATCAGTGTTTTTGAGAAAAATGAACGAGTTCAATTCACTAAAAAGAAAACTTGCTCATATTTCATTATTACACCAAAAGAGTTAAATGTTAACACAGGATCGACAGCAAATGCAGATTGCTAAACTGTTTTGCAACAAGCATTAGAGCTAGTTAGTTCCATCCATGAATTTGAATTGCTCTCTACCCTCGAGAAGGTAAAGAATGGTAAGGTTACCTGTAACCAAAGTCTGCCATCAGAATTTTATTGGCTGGTTTTGCCACAGTTGAAAGATTTCTGATGTAAGCTGTAAAATGATATTTTGTACGATATCTCTATTCAGAATTCCCTTTTCAACGCTGTGGTTGTTAGCTTTCTTAACAGAAATTTAACAAAAAAACAAGACCCGGCATCATGTAGGCCAAAAAGTATATTAAATAATGATTATAAGATATTAGTAAAGATCCAGCAACATGCCTGACAGATCTGGGTCAGTGTGGTTCCTTTACACAGTTGACAGATTATTTTGAATCCTAATTTTTAGGTGGAACCCATTCATTAATTTTCATATAATCTACAAAAAGCTGCCTTCATTGTGGTCGATGCTGAGAAGACTTTGGTTAATTAGGAAGGATTATATCTTTTTCTGCAAAGTTTCAGTTTTCCCACTGTATCCACACAAATAGTCCCCCCTGCTTTTCGTTTTATGCCTGGATTTTCTGGCAATTAGGTTTACGGCTCTCAAGTTGGTGGCATTACACATAATTGAAATGTTCTGATACTATAAGATCCCAGACATAATGAATTTATCTCTCTATAAGAAGGAGAATAGTTTGGTCTTCATTTTGAAACTGGAGTGATTAGGAAATGGAAAGAAATAGGATATATATTTGTTTTCAAATGTTTGGCTGGATTAACATCTTGAAAACTTGATAATGGATGTGGAATTTAATAATTTTTATCAAATTAAGTCATTTTTAAAGTCTCATTTTGATAATGCTCTAGTGAAATTCTAAAAGTAGTATGTAAGGCGTAGGCAACTGGTATAAAGCTCACAAACACGGTTTATATGTAAGTCTTTAAAGGAGCATTTTTAAAAAATGGGAAAAAGAGATTGCTTTTAAAATGACTATCAAGTTACGGACCAAAAATATTTTTGTGGGTCTAATTCTAGATGTATGAACCTTTACACAAGATGGAATGGTTTATTGCAGCCTTATGGTCCTCAATGTATATTATACTTATGTTTCAACTTCCTGCTTCAGATGTCAAAATTGTATTATTGTGGATTGGTGGCACATAATGAATTCTTGTTTCAGTCTAAACTTATTTTGGGATGTAGTGTTGACAGTTTTCTGTGTTAGGATTTTGTTGATGATGTTACTATTGATCCTTATAAAATACTTTTAGGTTCCAATCCACATCTTACCAGGTTTGACAATTCAAGGACATGAATTGTATGTACTGTGTATCTATTATATTTTCTCGAATCTCGGAAAACTGGAAATTGACACAGGCACTCAATGTTTTTGGATTGGTATATAAAAAAATACACAGTTAAGCTATTTGAATCAATGTACCTTTTTTGGACTCCTAATTTGGATAAATTCATAGCAATGTTGACATTCTTTTAATTAATTATTTATTTACTGCACTTTATTAACCCATTCTGATAGGCCATCCAAATATATGGCATGTTGTCCTGTTACTCAAATCACAGCATGGTTTTAGGTTTTAATACAGAAATAATTACTGTTTTATGTAGTAACTACATGAATTATTGCATACGTGTTTTTTCACCCATAATACTTAAAAAAAAGATAGTTAAATTAATGGGATATGGGATAGGCAGCATTGAAGTTATGTTTTAGTGCTGTATTCTATGATTGTAAGAAGAGTTAATCAATGCTGTCAAAGTGTGTCAACATCAGCAACATCAACTCACAGGTAAAAGTTTCAATAAGGGAGATCCAAGAGCAGTAACACATCTTACAATTAACAAAAGTCTATTGTTAACTAAAAACAAATCAGCACATGGCTTCACCTTGATAATGCACGTGCCCAGACACTTTCATGCACGCACATTTGAATTGACCTTTTATATGAATCACATCTCAAATCATTTTTTTTCTTTATACTAGCACAATAGATGGAATTATTAGACAGCTGAGTGGTGCTTTCTTAACATTTGAGGATTAACGGATAAGACTGTTTCACAGCTTCATAATGGGTGAAAACTCTACCATACAAACAACAGAAGATCACTGTAGAAAGCAACAAACTACTGAATAATCTCACCAGATTTTCTCTTTGCACAACTACATATTCTAGCAACTTAAATGATGTGTAGGTCATCCCAGGCATTGCGTTATATCTCATTTTTCATCTCTCCTCTAGGGTAGTTTTATATAGCTGCCTGGCATCTTTAATACCTTGGCTTGAATGTGGATGGGCTTGAAGTCCTACTTTCAACTGTTTGTGGGTGGCTGAACAGGCTGCGTTTAACCATCTATAGGGCAGAGCCTTAGACAGTGTCCTGTTGGAAATTAATTTATCTGAAATTGACCTACAGATGTCTTTAAAACTATCTTGAATAGTACTAGTATCTACATCATAAGACAATCAAGCTGACCAACATAGTCTCACCAACTATGTCTTGTATAAAATCAACAGGGATGGCTATGTGCCATTTTATTCTTAACCCGTTGTTTTTAAGGTATTCTATCCAATGTGATCTTGTTGCTAGACCCCTTGATTTTATAAATAAGTTCCATTCAACAATAAGAGGGTTCGGTTCACTTGAGGACTTACTAACACCTTTGAAATCCAGATGTAAAGGGGAGAGATCAGCTGATTTTATATTAAAATTGATTGTAGTCCCCTTAAAATTTCCAGTGAAAGTTGGGACACTATTGCTTTTCCTATGGATTATATCACTAGTGAAACTAAGTTGTATTTCAATATGAGCCTATTTAGTGCCTCACCATAGATAGCGTGTTTAAAATGTGTCCCTTTCCTTCTTTAGGTCCTTAAGGCCACAGATAGACTGACCATTATATTCACATGTGGTAGTATTAAAATCCCCTGCCCAAATTGATAAAACCGTAGGATTATTTCACAGATAAAACCTTTCCAAAAAACTATCAAAGTGGTCTATCACATTGCTCATTCTATGATTAAACATATTACAATAGAAATTAATCAGCAATATATTACGTTCTTCAAGAAAGGAAAGCAGAGTCTCCAAAACGTGTGGGGAGGACAGGACTTCTGATATTTGCAGTGCTGGAATTTGGACAGAAATAAACATGACAAGGCTTCCCTCGGCCCTGCCATTGGGTGACAGGAAGGATTGCTGAACAAAGGCATACAAACCATCATTATGAAACTTCTCTGTCATCCAGGTTTCTTGACAGCATATAATATCAAAGACACTGACAAATGAGAGCTAGTATGGGTTTGCAATTTATGTACGTGCCCCGCCACTGAATGCCAGCAAACAGCCAAAAAAGGCGCACATGTTAATCTATCAGACCAGTCCTTCCTTGCTCTGTAGGCTAGCCCGACCCTGCCCACTGAGCATTGATTTTGCCACCAGGTTTATTGCATTTATTCCCAGAAGCATCTCCTGCCTCCATGGTGAGAGAACACTTCAAGAGTAAAGCAATGATAATGTCTGCCCCTCCATCATGGCACAGCACACCTGACAGCACGTTTGTCCTTTCAAAAGACAGGCCCATAACATGGTGATCCTTGTTCAGAAATTACATCATTAATGTCCCATGCAGTGTATAGTGAACAATTGAGGACTTGTACTGGTCAAGACTGCCATGATTTACATTGCCATGCTAGTAAGAAAAACTCTGGCACTCATGGTGCTAGGGGAGATGCCCCAAACATAGAACCTGTCTCGTGTCATTCCCACAGTCATCAGTTTGCACACAATGTTTTCCTTTGTGCAGAAGCAGTGAATGGCTCCACAACCTGGGAAATCTCTTCCACCAATGTCTACACAAGGTGATTGAAGTAAGAGATGAGCAAAAGGGAGGCATAAGGGGGTGGGCAGTTTGATTGTTCAGTGCCAAATTCCATTTAGGGGTAAGCAGCAGCATCATTATTATACATAATATTTAGTGATGTATTCAGAAGCTGGCTCTTATTGAACAACCTCCATCATATTGCAGTGACATCATTTTGGTCTAGCGACTGTTTGACTATATAACATGACTACACCTACGGGCAGGTTTGACATCTAATTTGCTTTTATGGGCTGCTGACTGCTGGAATGTAACATTCTATTTATATTTGGACATTTTAGTCAACTTGGAAAAAGCACATAATGTAGGTCTCTTCCCCCGTGGCAATGATATCAATCATGCACATTCTCTAACATAAGCCAAGGTATATATCATGTTGCTATATTTTGTATTGAAAATAAACACCAAGATTTTCAGCAATGAGGAGCTAGCGTTATTAATGGGCACTTAGTAGCGAGAGATGTGTTACATCATTAATACTTGTCCATTTTACCCTTAGTCCTACAGCGAATCTGTGAAATTCTGTTAATGTGAACTTTTAGGAATGAAGGTCATTCTTGAAAAAACAAGTAGAAGTGAATAGATTGTATTGCAAAAGTGGCAATGTCTGAAATACCATAAAAAGAGGCATTGGTGTAGGCTGATAGTATTGAAGCAAGATTTTAAAAGCCATAATACACAACACATTTACTGATTAAAGACACAAACAGCTGAAAGAGCACTTTGTGCACGTTAGACACAGTGACACATGAAAATGAGACAAGTGTAGTAGGAGCACTGTAAAAGCAACCTTTAAAATGCAAGATGAAGAAAATATACATTCTAAGCAGTGCTAATACATATAAACCAGTTACATTAATGAGAGTTGCTTATGAAAATGTTGTTTAATAATGTTTATGGATGAAAACGTGTTGTTAATAAAGTGGCCTAGTGTTTTTAATGTCCAATGGGACTTCTGCAGGATTGCTGCACCCCAAAATATATATTTTTTATTTGACCCTGAAAGGGTCCCTCTAGATCTGCCCCACAAGGTCTAAGTAGTTAGGGTACCCCCTATGCTGCCCCTTATACCTTATACCCAAGTCCTGTAATGGTGCCTACAACATTTGGACTAACAGGAGCCTCATACTCCTGCGAGAGCAAGGCGCCTGGCAGGGAAAAAAGCCTTCTCTGCCAATTGGATAACTCTATTTTTTGAAGATTGGGGCCTGAGGGACTTCCACAGGACTCCAGCAGGCATCCCGAAAACTAAACCGTCTAGTTATCTAAAAATGTTAAACCTTAATTTTTTTTAAACTACTGAACAGATTTATTTAAATTTGGTGTGATTCTGTTCAGCCGTTTTGGATACAGCACATTTTAAAAAGCCCTATGAAACTTTCATGGGAAAACTGTATTTTGAGACCACCCCCTTTTTCTCGACCCTCACATGATGGATCACCTAAAACTTTCCAGGAAGGAGCTAAAGTGGATTTTTTTTTTTAAAGTTTTGTTAAGATTGTGGTGACTGGCAAAAATATATATATGTATATATATATTTTCTCGGCCCCCGCTTGACCAATCAACCCGAGACTTTCAGGGAGCGGACCGGAGCGCCCCACCAGTTTTGAAAATTTTGCGAAGATTCGTCAACCGGCGACAAAGTTATTCCAAATAGAATGTTGCGGATTTCCTATGGATAATAGGTCCTAACTATAAATACCTACATATACATATATATACATATATATATATATATATTTTTAATTGCGTTTTAGGGTAGCAAATGGATTCATATATTCATATCATGGAGTCAATAGCTCATATTTTGAAAACCATACTGTTAGTTCTGCCACTGACCAAGATACAAAGATACAGTGAGTGATAGTTTCCATTTGCTTAACTTTCTGGTGAAATACGTCACCTAACCAAAGGTGAATGCCTACATTATTTATTTTGAGCTGCATTTGACAAGGCCTGTGTTTCTCAATCGCAGCATGTTTTTATTCAAAAAAAGGATCTTGCCACTGTATAAGTCCCAACTAACAGCTGCTTAAAACAGGATTGTGTGCTGTCTCTTATGCTTTTTAACCTATATATAGTTGACATGGGAAAAGACCTAGAAGGTGCCAGTCTATTCACACCAAGGCTGGGAACAACAAGACTCCACATCTTGCAGTACGCAGATGACATTTTGGTCATGGAACACAAAATCAGGCGTACAGGGAGCACTTAATGCACTGCACAGGTATAATGATGTCAATAAACTACAAGTAAATCAAGACAAAACCAAAGTCATCATTTTTGGCAAGCACCATAAAAAAACATGCCTGTTGGCAACTTGGGGAGTTGCCAATAACAACAACAACAAAATATAACTATCAAGGCATTTGGTTTTCAGAAGGGGTCAAATCAACCGTACACCTAAAGCATTTAAGATCCAAGGGAGTTGATCTATTCTATGGTCAGAAACGCCTAAACATCTGCCTAATGAGCCACACAGCTGAATTCATCCTAAGACTTCTAAGGGCCAAATTGACACCATCACTAAACTACGGTCACTATGCGCTGGCCCCTTGCTGGACTCCATCCAATGTGCAGCATATAAGAAAATCCTGCATAAACCTCGTCCCATGCAAAGGACAAGGCTCAAACTAGAATTAGGCTTCACAAGCTAAGAATTAGAATGCCAAGGAGCGCACCTGAAACATGCACCAGAGAACTCCCTTAAGGCCCTGTTTAAAGCAGTATTGGATTAGATCATCAACCCATGGCATGATAATCTCACTCATGTGAATAAAAGCTTGAAAATTTAAGTTAGCAGGCTCCTTCACACTGACATTCCTTTCTCGCCCCGGCAAAAATAGAGTAAACGCACAGGTAACAAATATTTTGTTAGAGCAAGACTGGCACAACTCATGCATTTCTACCATCACAAAAGCACTCGATCACTCTTACTCAATTGGGAAAGTACAGTCCTATCTGTCCCAAGCACTAGCCAAACATGCCGAAGTAAAATCTTATACCTGCTCCTCCTTGCCTACCAATAATGGATTTCAATCGCTCTAGGGCTAGGGAAGACGAGAGAAGATCATGTAGACTGTGCAAATACCCCGACAAATCTTGGTACCAACCACTGTGCTGCTGTCTCAAACTAAATTATGAATGTAGCGCCTGTTAGTTCCTCTATTTTTGATCCATGGGATATGCACCTGCAAAGCAGTTATGGAACTTTCAATCAGCCCCTGGGATCTTAGCTAGGTTTGAGAAATTCACTGATGCCATACGTTCAGCACTCAACTCCTCTTAAGTCGTCAATCGATCACTGATAAGCAAGGTTTGCACGCTAGTGGCTTCTCCATTAGCCAAACTGTGAAAAGCATTTTCTAATGAATATACATTCCTACCTGACGCACCGCCACACACAAGCACTTTTTCAACCAGATCCATTCAGGACAAAAACGTAACCATACACTGCCATCTTTTTTGTACTTCTAATAGAGTCACTGAACTGCTAATATATAATGCACATTTACGGTTAATATACAATGCACCTTGTATACACAATGGGGCAGATTTATGACAACTGGCGCATCCCTGCATATCAGCAGGGATGCGCCAGTTATTATGCGCCACAGCTGTGCCACCATGGATGCGCCGCATTTATAATGCGGCGCACCATGGGGCAAAAACGGCACAGATGCGTGACGCATCTGTGCCGTAAAAGTGGCGCATTGCTGGAGTTGCGTCGCAAGCGCGACGCAGCTCCAGCAATGCTCTGGGGGGCCCTATCTGTACAATGCTGCGTCAATCCTTACGCCTGCTTCAAGCAGGCGCAGGGTTTTGACGCAGCATGGGCTCAAAAGTGACTGAGTGAAATCTTGTAGATTTCACTCAGCCACTTTTAGGAGGCGTTCCTGCGCCGGAACGCCCCCACCTGCCCTGGAACGCCTACATGTGGCGCAGGGCTTTACAACGTGATGCATCTCCCAGATGCGTCACGTTGTAAATACCCCGCACCATGGCGCAGGATTTGCGCCGCTGCTGCGTCACAAAAGTGACGCAACGGCGGCGCAAAAGTGGCGCAAGTGCAACATAAATCTGCCCCAATGTCTTTTCCAGTCATGATATTTTCACTATTTCAGGTCGATATTTTATGTTACGCTGCTCAAACCAATGCACTGATGCTCTTTTTTCAGTACTGAATCTTTCAACGCAATCCCCATTGGACAAGCTATCGACTGACCATTGACATCAAAATTTCCACATCCATACCTTGCTCTACCGGAGAACTTGTGAAGTATGAAAACACCTCTTGAGTACACAAGTCTTGTTGAGGAGTCCTAACTCCATTCTAGCGAAAGACCAGCTACCACGGTATCCTAGTTCGCTGCACTGTCAAGCACGAGCACTTTCTCAGGTCGAACTATGCACTAAGCACATAATGGTGTAATGATGTGATGATAGATGTGGTGACACTGAATGTGATGTCACCTGGAATGGTAAGGGCAGAGGTTCTATTAGAGAAGGGTGGAAGGTTCTCAAGTAGAATAGTTCATTTAGGACTAGGGGTTATGAGTAATATGGATCGGGGTCTCAAAGCTCCAAAAAAGACAATGGGGCAGATTTACAAGCCTCGTGCTCACTTTTGTGATGCAGCGGCGGCGCAAAGCTAGCGCCATGCTGTGACAGATTTACAACGTGACGCATCTAGGGAGATGCGTCATGTTGTAAAGCCCTGCGCACATTAAACCTGCGTAAGGTTTAATGTATGCAGGGTGGGCGTTACGTCGGAAAAAGCCTCGGAAAAGTGACGCAGTGAAATCTATAAGATTTCACGCAGTCACTCTTCCGACGCTGGTGCGTCAAATCATTACGCCTGCTTCAAGCAGGCGTAAGGCGTGAAGCACCATGTTAGGGATAGGGCAGGTTGGAACAGTGCTGGAATTGCGTCGCGCTTGCGACACAACTTCAGCACTGCGCCAACCTTACGCCAGCAGATGCGTCACGCATCTGCTTGTCCTTGCACCACGATGCACCGCATTGTAAATGCGGCGCATCTGCGGTGGCGCAAGGGCAAACTTGCATGACGCATCTTCCCTGGCGCATCCCTGCTGATTTGCAGGGATGCGCCAGGGAACGTAAATCTGAACCCAATATATGTAAATATTCATGTGAGCGTATTCTTCACAAATGTTATCTCCTCTAGATATGAAATCCTATATGTACCTATGTAGTCTCATCTTTATTTTTAAGTATCTTGATATTTAGTTACTCTTTTTTACCCTGTCAGTGCACTTGAAGCGCATGTTTTACTGTGTAATGATTTTAAGTAATCGATCATGAATAAATAAACTAACTAGTTCTGCCTCTGACCAAGATACAAAGAGACGATGAATGGTAGTTTCCATTTGCTTAACTTTCCGCTGAAACGTTTCGCCTAACTAAAGGTGAAGGCATTCATTATTTATTTTGAACTGCCTTTTGACCGGGCCTGTGTTTCTCCTGCTCGGTATCACAATCTCAGCATGTTTTTACCTTCCATAGAAAGCTTCTTCACTGCTATTATCATCTTTAAAATCAATCCCCATTTGAATAATTTAAGAATACTGGAGTCTTTTATCTCAAATTACTGTCATGCCAAAGATGTTTATAAATTTAATATGAGCTCTCCTCCCTCGGCTGGCTCCCTGATGGCCATTACCGACATTGCTACAATGTTTTGCATATAGCCAGCAAACTTGAAATAAAATCAACCCTGCTTCTAGCATGAGATCTTGCTTTACTGGGTTCTTTCAAGGACCAGGAGCAGAATGTGAACTCCTGTTTGTTTTCATAAACCTTCTTCGATTGCTCTTAATGCCACACAGTATTTAGGAAAAAAGCTTACACTGACAGAAATACCAGGGCGTTTATCCAAAGCTCAGCGCATGCAAACGTTCATAGCTTCGATAAATATTATGTTTTAGATATACTTTCTGTAACACGTTATATATCTGTTAATAATAGGGATGATCTCGGTTATGTGTATAAAAAAAGGTGATACAAGTGCGAAGGAGGTGTTCGTTTAGAAAGAGACAATATGGTGAAAATAGAACTTCCCAGGGAAATGAAGGTGTGACAGGTCACTTGATCATTAATACAAAATGATTTCGTGTTTCTGTGCTATTTCATTAATTCTGACTCTGAGACAAGTGGAGAAATAGGTTTAGACTTTGTCTGGCTTTTCAATAATCTTCATCAAAAGCAGGCCTCACACAAATGACAATTAATATGAACAATTCACCTTTTACATGCCATTGGGTACTAGTTCTGCTTTTCTCGTGGCAGGGCACTAATGTTCACAATTTCCACACTTCAGAATCGGCCCCAGGCTAGTGATCACCAGATTGCTCGTTCTGCCCCAGTTATGTACTGCAATCCTCCACGCAAATTCGCAAATAAATACCATATCAAACCAATCGGGCAAATTATGCCTTAATCAGAAGTAAAACAATTACATAATGTTTGTATTACTTACCAGTAATCTTCATTACTCTGATTCTTCCTTACTCGTCCCTATGCTTGCTGATGAGTGAATCTACCCATTCATCACTGTTGTTCACCACTTCACAAAGCTGTTTTCACTTTCTAAACCACATCCTAGGGATTACCCATAAAGTTCCTCTCTCATCCCAACACTGCCTCTTCCCCACCAAGCCCTCAAGGAAAAAACCATATGAATTAAAAGAGTGAGGGAGGGAGGTCCGTAAGTTCTGCGATGAGTAAGGAAGAATCAGAGAAATTGAGATTACTGGTAAATTGTCCGAGCATTACCTCCTCTTCTCCTTTCTAGTCCTATTTCTTACCGATAAGGTATGTGCAAAAATCCTGCTTCATCAGCCCAAGGAAAAATAGACCGGCAAAGAAACAGAGTTGGAAGAATTTATTTAATCTTTTAGTCCCTACTCTAGATGTATATATTCCATACATTAGTATTGGGTTTATCCAGTTAATCAAAATCAAGTAACCCACCATAAACAAACAAAGAAAGAGAAAGAGAAATGTCTTTAAATTAACATAGAATCCTAAGTAGTCTTTGACCCAAAGGTTAATTTTGAAACCTGTGCAACATGCAGTCTATGGTGTATGTTGAATGTCGAAGATGAGTCCCATGATGCGGCTCCACAAATGTCTCTAATTGAGAAAAATCCCTCTTCAGCCCAGGAACCTGCAATTCCTCTAGTGGAATTAGTATTTATTGTGTTAGAGACTTTAACCGTAAATGCTGATGAGTAGAATAGATGACTGACCTTTTCTAACTGAGCCACAATTCATGAGGAGTGCATCTGGCACCCTATACTCTGCCACTCTTGTAAAGTAAACTTTAGTGCCCTAATTACACCCACGAGATTGATTAATGGATGCTTATTGGGTCTATCTGGTGGTAGAATATGTAGGTAATCTCTTGACCACTATTAAAAGTAGAATTAACTTTAGGTCGAAATTTGGGTTCAAGTGAAAATACTACCTGATCCTCATAGACTCTAAGGAAGGGACATAGGCAAACTAAAACGCCCAATTCACCTTTTTGTCTAGATGTAGTTATAGCAACTGGGAAGAAATGTTAATACCAAGATACTTTCTAAGGGATGCTTCCAATGGTTCAAATGATGATTTCTGAAGAAAAGACAAAGCTAAAAAAAGATCCCATGGTGGAAATGGATTTAGAATTTTGAGTCTCAAACATTTTAAACTTCTAAAGACTTTGGAAACTAGTGCTTCGGCTGAAGATAGCTAATTCCAAGGGGATCTAAATGCTTTTATTGCAGACAGCTGTAATCTTAGGTTGGCCACAGGTAAGTTCCTATTAAACCTCTCCTGTAACAATTGAAGAGTAATTGGAACTGATGTGTCCACAGGAGAAAAGGATCTTTCCCTGCACAAGAAAATACAGGATGACAAGTGATGGCAATAAGCCTTATAAGTCCACTGCCCTCTGAAAGCCTGCAAGGTTCTCAAAACAGAGAGAGAGAGAGACTCTTATTTAGGAATCCCTCCCTCTCAATCTCCAGACTGACAGTTTTAGGTGGGCAAGAGAATGGAGAGGTAGATGTGGCTGCAGAAGGGTAGAAGGTGTCAAGGCAAGAATGCACTCTTGGTCCACTGCGAACTTTCTTAGTGTGAGAAACCATGGTTTCATCGCCCCGAATGGAAGAACAAAAACCATAGCTGCTGTTTTCCCATGGTGCCTTGCTAAGATTTTTGGAATTAAAGAAATGTGGGGGGTAATACGCAAATAAGCCCGGTTGGTCAAGGGCTGGTAAGGGCATCTGCCCCCCACAATTCTCTGATCCTCAAAGCTCAATTGGGGATTCCGAAGATGAGAATTTTTTAATATTACAAATAGGTATAGTACAGACACACCCCACCTACAGCAAATCTCCTGCAAGGTTGTGGAGCTGAGGATAAAATACTGGGAGCTTGGGAAAAACTTTCTCAGACAATCTCATTGGGCAGCCCTTTATGTGAATGCCCTTGAAATCTAACAGATTGTGTTCTTACCACGTGCAAATATTTTGATTCAGAGAAGTTGAGCCCATGCCAAACTGCTGGATCAGCTAGGGCATGGCTACCATGTTGTCGATACAGACTACCAGAGCTTTCTCACTCAAGTGAGGTGCAAAGAACTGGATTGCTCTCCAAATAGCTATTAGTTCTTTCCAGTTTGAGGAGTTCTCCAAATTTAGACTCTCCCAGCGACCACAGGTCATGTGATCTTCCAACGCTTCCCCCAACCCCTACTGCTGGAAGCTGTAGTTAATATCACAGGATGGGAAAGGCAAAATAAAATCCCGTCTAAACCTGGGGTTGTGATCCACCATGCAAGACAGTCCTGGATTGAAGGAAACACTGGAAATAACAGTTTGCAATTGAGAATGTTTATCATCACTGGACCCAAGTGGAGTCATGCCCATGGATGAACATAACGAGTTGCAGCTTGTGAAAGCAAGGAAAGTAGCAAAAAGGAAAAATAGATAAAAATGTTTACTGAATTAATGATCTAATGCAGAAAACTATCTGGGAAATGTGTATAAATTACCATATTCCACTAGATCCAAAGCCATTCTGTTACTGAGGCTTCTCATTTGCTGATTAACTTCTGTGCAAAAGTTCTCAGTTTGACCTTCCATGATTCCGGAAGATACAATATCCCCTGAAGTGTATTAAATATAGCTCCTATGACCTCTAGCCTCTGAGACAGAATGAGGAGTGACTTTTGCTGAATATAGCACATTACAACGCATGCTGTTACCACGCGTGGCTTTACATCGCAAGTCGTTTCTACGACTTGCGCTATGTGGCACGCTGGACTGTATGAATTACTATTCCTACTCCAGTTAGCGCAACAGCAGGGAAGGTGTTGGATTTAAAATCCAACACATTCCCTGGTGTTGCACGACACCTAGCTCAAGTCATAGAAACGACTTGCGATGTAAAGCCACGTGTGGTAACAATGCAGTCGTTGTAACGACTGCGTTGTTACCTACCTGCGTGGTAATAGCATTATTGTAAACGCTGTTTCCCCTTTTGCTAGTTCACTAGGAACCTAAACTTCTGTAAAGTCCAAACTGTTGATTTTGTGCCCTTTATTGACTGGGATAGAGAGGCGGACTGGCTTGCAAGTTCATTAAAATATGGATGGATAACTACCCCCTAGGCATGGAGAAGGTCTATGACCCAGAATCTTGGTGAGAACTCTGAGGGAAGTCTTCAAACCAAAAGGATGGGCCTGATTAAGACTGTCTTAAGACTGTCCTAAGTCTGTCTTAAGTCTGTCTTAAGTCAAACTTAAGACAAAATCCTAACTTTACTACTACTTAATGCCTTCTGTGAATACCAAAAGTAAGACGACAGACTTAAGACAGACTTAAAACAGACTTAAGACAAACTTAGGATAGACTTAAGACAGACTTAAGACAGACTTAAGATAAATTTAAGACAAACTAAAGACAAACTTAGGACAGACTTAAGACAGACTTAAGACAGACTTAAGACAAAATCCTAACTTTACTACTACTAAATGCCTTCGGTGAATACCAAAAGTAGTAAGTTTAGGTTTTTGTCATAAGTTAGTTCTGTGAATCGACCCCTAGTACTTGAAATTGCCAATGGTGGTCCCTAACAGCACATCTGAGAAATCGCTGCTGCACCAGATCTATTGAGACATGCAGGTAGGAATCTTAAAAGTCGATCTGCGGCAGGAAATCCTTCTTGTATATGAGGGGAATGACTATCTGGAGAGTGTTCTATTTGAAGTGTGAGGTGGGAATATACTGATTTAGAAACCTCCAGTCAATTACCATTCTGAAGTCTCCTGTAATGTTTTGGATAGGCCAAATCTAGAGTAGCATCCTAGACCTCTATCTTTTGAAGGAACAGGGTAAATTGCTTTCTTTAGTTGGAGAAGGAGACACTGTCCTCTAGGGCTTCCTTCCAGTAATATCTTGTAATTAGGGCAAGAGGTTTGAACAAAATGTGGTTCTGGAAAACCTAGATTAACATCTGTATAATAACCCAGAGCAACAATCATTTGAACCCATTTGTCCACAGTTAAGTCTTTCCAAGTTTGATTAATTAATCAGTACGTAATGGGATGAGAAAGAAGAGCAGGTCATTCTAATTTTTAAATCCATTCACCGAGTCTACAGTTGAAATGAGACTATAAGTCCCCTCTTCGCCAAAAAAATGTGTATAATGGAGTGGTGGTTGCAACATGTCATAAGAACTGCCTACCATAAGGTATGCACTAGAACCACTAAAGTTAGTGAGTGAATATGGGTATCTTATACAAAGCTAAGTATTACACTGCCAAGAATATTTACAAAAAAATCATACCCAATATGTTGTCCACTCATGCAGCACCAGTGTAGTCTGTGGAGTGAATTACAAGTCATATAAACATGGCAGAGTATATTCATCGAGGAACAAGTGACCTTTTGAGCACGAAAAGTCCAAAGTAAGAATCCTGGCAGGATTTAAGATACTTTTCAGTGAGTTGCCTATTTCTAAATTTATAGCCCTCTCATCCATGTGGCCTATATTGATCGACAACTCTGTAAATTACTTTCACAATAGATGAAAAGGAGTAATTTGCTCAGATATGTGGGGTCCAATACCTCTTGGCCATGGAGGAGAAAGGGAAGATGAATGCTGAGGTCTATGCACTGCTCTATAGTTTAACTCTGTTCTCTCCAAGCTAACTGGTCACTCACAGTTAAGTGGTATAAATATGTTTGATGTCAGTGCCATGGAATGTTGCAGGCAATGTGGCTGCACACTGACTACTGACCTTGGGAAACACCGCTCGTCCCTGTGTAGTGCTGTATATGCCAGTATTTTCTGGATCTATGAGGATGCATGTACCAGACCAGCTACAACATGGTCCTCTAAATGCCTCTTGCATGTATTTGTCGCTCAGTCAGTTAGTAACACCCTTGTACTTTTATTGTGCCTGTACTTGAACTGTAATTGTACTATGAAAAAATCTTAATAAACAGATCAAACAAAAAAAGAGATGCCAACAATGCTGCTCCGTGCCTTCAGATGGTGCTCTTCTCCAAATAACACAGTCTATGACAAGATATTGGAACTGCATTATTTTCCTGCCTCCATCTCTGCCGCTTTCACATAGTCTGTGCTGTAGATTCTCTTAGGAGAGACTGCAACAGAATGAACACTGCAGACTATGAGTGTAAACCTCATCTCAAAATATGAAGTTAGAAAATCAGGTAGAGGTATTCTACCTTCACTGTACCTCAAGGTGTTGTTCCTCAGAAGCCAACAAGCATGTTAGAATGGCTTTTGGGAGGTCAGGACCTTTGAGTAGGTGCAGAAGTACAGAAAATCTCCAAAACGTCAGTGTGAGAATACAGGTCAGCTAGATGTTTCCATTGATATGGTTCACCGGGTAATGACAGAAATAGATTTTAGTATGCAAACAGGAGCAGTCCCGCCTCTCGTTTCTGATTCCATGAGTGATGGATCTTGAACAGTGGCAATTTTAATGGCAGGGGAATATGATTCATCTTCTGCATCATCCAAAGAAAATTGGGTTTGTGGGCGTAAGCCAGTCCTCTATCTAACCCTTAACTGAAGCCTTCAACAGAGCCCCATCCTGAGACAGCCTCTGTGGAGCACAAACTTCGCAGGAGAAGCCAAGGCCTATAAATGGTTTGCACGCACTTATGCAAGAGATGGCCCTACTAAGTGGTTACAAGTGATGATCATCCAAAATTTTAGACATAGAAAGGGTATGCACCAGTCCCACTCAAACCAAACCCCAGCTCCAAATTGGAGCAACCAATTATAGCTCCTTTTATTAATCGAAACATAATAAAGGTCAACGAGTAACGCTTTAGAATAATTGTAAAGAACTCTTACCCATTCTTAAATTATAGGGCAGCTTGGGCAGGATTGGAAATACAGCTTTAATCGGTTTACCACTTGTTAATAAGAGATCTATCACTCACTGGGAGAGATTGAAACTGATACACCCACTGAAAATTAAAGACATTAATGCATATCTCAATAAAGATTTTAAGGCCAGTGCAATCATTATCTTGTTTGGCAAAACCATAACAAAGTGTCAATGGACCAGCACAACTTCTGTACATCTCCTGGTTTTCCATTCAGAGCCCACCAGAAATAACCTCCTTTGTTGCGCAACAACAAGTTGCAAATGGTAAGATCTCACCTCTTGTCTAAGATCTCACTCAAGAGATGTGATTAGTTTGGCAGCTATTTTGAGCACAAATAACCCAGAGGTTTGTGCTCCATATATCCTTTTCTATATTCTAGCACTGGCATCTGAAATCAATTGTACTTCAGATTTTATATTTTTTTCAGTGTAAATTGATACTTTTTTAAAATTTAGTTTTGTAATATTCAGTAATTGTTAATATTTTAAACTTTTCTTACTTGAAGATTTATCTACTGGAAGTCGTGTTTCACCTAGCCCCCTCACTTCTTACCTCTTATATCTTCTCGCTCAGTGAACTTTTGTTTTGCAGACATCTTGATGGTAGTACCTCTGCACCTGCATCTCAGCAGACTCATTTTTTCTGAGCTACTTGAGTATGTCCGAGGTCCATCATTCTAATTATTCAGACATAATACATGGCAATTTTGTTGGCGAACCGGCAAGGTACTGAAGGCGTGCCAAAGGTAAACCAGTCTGCATCCATCCACACCTTGGCTCACCTAGCACTAGGAACTGTACTTCTCTATTGTTTTGCATTATTTAATGCATGACCAATTTCTTTCCCTTAAATGTTACAATCTGGTAAGTTTATTTAGCTTTGGAAATCACCATTTGGATTTGCAACCCCCCTCTTTTTTTACTTCACATCTGACTCTGCCAGCAACACCTAGTCATTGCTTGCCAACAACATGGCTATAGTTTTATTAACTGTATGGTACTGAATACGTATTCACTTCCAGCTCAAATGTAGAAGCTATCACCTCTTACTTCATATTATAAACTAGATATAATGTTTGTTACTAAAATCTGGCTCTGTAATTCTTCAAGGCATGGTTTTAGCAGGACCTTTAATTTATATATGTGTTCAGCAGATCGCATTAAAAAACAGGAGACTTGCTATTATTTACAAAGATATGTTTTTAGCATTAGTCATCCATGAACATATTTTCCTCCAGCTGAATCTCGATTTTTCATATTATCATCAATCCTTCCTATCCCTGTTAGGGTATTCTTTTATATTGTCCTCCTGGATTAGCAAGTACCATTGGGAGTTGTTTGACTGATTTGTGGCCCCTTCAATTCTAAACTATTTTATCACAATGCTAGGCAATTTTAGCATCTAGATTCATGAGAAAGTACGTCAGAGGCAAGTTCTTTAGTGGCCTGAATGGCTGTATTAGTTTTTAAGCAAGCTCTACTCTTTTCTACTCATTCTACTGGATATATATTAGGTCATAATGTTTACTCTGATGACGCCTTGATTGTCTCTGTTCATAAACCAAATGGATAGTTTGCTCATTGCGACGTTTTCTGCTCTTTTTTACGTCATCCTAGATCTAATTTCTCCTCAATTATTTCAGTGAATAATGCCCATGACTAGAACAATGTCTAAATTGATTTACAATAATTTAAAACAATATTTGTCAACTACTGCATATTTATCGTCTATTGCATCTAATATAGAAGCAAAATGTTAAATGACTCGAATAATTTGACTATAAGCATTATTTTTAAAATAATCATACTTGATGGGCAGTTCCTTCAGGATCTTGCATTCAGAGGAACCTACAGTTGAAAAATAAATTTGAAAAGTTCTTGAAAGAACTTGACTAAGCAGCCATAATTCCACATCAAAAAGATGTAATTTCACTAATAACTATTACTAAACACTATGAAATAAGCTACTGCCATCTTTCTTCTCAAGCAGTTTTCCAATTTCTCATCTTGCTTCATGAGGGTCTATGTTTTTGAGAACAAAATTAACTCTTCACATTCTCATGTACTGGTAGTGTTTGCATTAGAACATTGCATGATCAAAATCTGTTGTATCAGGTTCTATTGGTTTTTGATAAACTCTCTTCTGGCATGATCATGACCTTGGTAAATAGGATTAAGGACCTGATTTAGAGTTTGGCAAAGAAGGTACTTCAACAGTGATGGAGCGTAGATATTATCTGATGACTGCCTTTATCAATGCTCACCTGGAAAGTATCATTACGACAAATATATCCTGATAAAGACATGTTTACCTGCTAAGAAGAAAAACTTGAGAATACACAATGCATCGTAAAAGCATGCAAAGTGTTCTAAATGATGATATGAAAATGTAAACCAAATAAAAGAGATAACATGAGAATTACACATGAACATATTTACGAGGTGTGATAAAATAAAGCATTGTTAACATAGAGTTGCGTGATAATAACATTTAAATGTGCATCGTACCTGAAGATATATGTACGCATAATGAAGTTCTTGAACTGCAAAATCGTTTAAACGAGAGAGATTTTACATAGTGCAAACCTGAGCTTTTGTAACGTCTACCTAATAACACGTGTTGAGAGTGACAAGTTAATAATTTGCTTTGAAAAATGATAACGTACAAACAATGCTTAAGAAATGTTTTTAGTAGTACCTAATATTAAGATGTCGAACACGAAAGAAACTATGACTGCTATAATGGAGAGAAGTGACATGCATATATGAAAATGTGTGATTTATAATGGAAATTAAGCGTTAGTGATTCCGCAAAATTTTCATGTAGGCCTCAAATGCTTCTCGTATTCTGCGTTAATGTAAAATCAATGTGAGGCAGTCACCTAAGCCCTATGAGAACTTTCTGTGGAGTTTCATTTCAGTAGTTGCTAACAAAGGAACTCACTTCTCACTAAGAAGCATATTCAATAGAAATGTAACAATATTGTCGCAAACCCAGAGAAAGGTGCCTGGGAACGACTGATTGTAAGCAGAGTAAAGCTCCACCTCCTTCCGTGAAAAGGATAAAATGGGAACACAAATGAACCTAACGGAACTTAATGAAATTTTCAAAAAGGATTATTTAATTCTCTTGGATTTGTGTGCTTCACTGATCACCCCAGAACAGTCCACTATGAGTGACCAATGAGAACCCCATGGACTGATGGAATGGATACATTAAAGGGGTGTAAATCTGGAACATTTGAGGTATAATTGCCCCATCAGAGGAGGAGTGGGGGCTGCTGGCTATAATTTTCCTTTCCTGCCTGGCATGCTGCTGGCTAGAATTTGATTCATATTATCTTTCCCATTGCCACTATTCTATCCACACTGGATGAAATAGACGTTTATGAATTGAACTATATCTTACTGTATCTAACTGTGACCTCGAATCCTCTACTTTGCCGGATGGTAAAGTGTGCAGGGAATAACCATTCAGCTGAGCGGTTATCTGACTGGCTGTGGCATATGGTGCTGCCGATCAGACTTGACCAGATCTAACTGAAGATGAACTTTAACGGCTCAGTTTTGCCTTGGTTTGTATGTTTAATAACTGAAGCACAAAGTTATTCTGTTTTTCTCCACAGAGGATTTTTCCAGCTGTCTAATAATGTTCTGTTTAGTGGTTTGTAGCTACTTGTATCGATAATAATGTTATTAAATCTGAATTAAATCTGAATTGAAATGTATTTTCTTGACTTGTGGATGCAGTATGAGGATTTAGTTAAATGTTTTCCCTAAATTATCTTAATCGATTTTGTCTCCTTCTTTTGGTCATATTTCTTATCTCAAGGCATTTCTGTGGCTGAGAAAGTGTTTAAATTAGGTTTGAGGTAACTGTTTTTTATTCCAGATCCTCATAAAATAATTGCTCACGTTTCTTAGTATTCCAGTCCCTGTCATCTCAACAAAAAGATCCATCAGAGGAACATGGTTTGCAGAAATCAGAGAAATTATTGAGAATATTGTGAGACTGACGGTTTGTTCATGAAATGGGCCTAGTGAGCTAAAGTTGTCTGTAGGGGGAATTAAATTTGGCAAGCTTCCTGCAGCAACAGAATACTCTCTTTGTTAAGCTCTCAGTTCACCTGCCCAATTTTGAGTCAGGTGGACCATCAGGTTTACGCTGACGGAATAACATTTGCTCCATTTTCATAAACCTTTTCTCCAATGTCCCGATGAAGTGGGGGACATCTGTGGAAGAACCTAACGCTATCCGCCCTATTTAGGGTGGATGTTATTACGCAGCCGTGGTTCCTGCAGGTAACAGCGGCGGGGCGGTGGGGCCATATAAGGGGATTTTGAGGGATGATGCAGAGGGAAAATGAATTATTTATTTAATTTTCCCTGTGCATCGTCCATCAAAATCACCCCTTACCCGGCCCCACCGCTGTTACCTGTACAGACCGTGACTGTTATTCGGTGTTTGCTTTCCTGTCCCTCACCACGAAGTAAAACCTAGCCGTGAGGGACAGGGAAAAAATATAATGACCCAACACCTAGCGAAAAAACTTTCATGGTGGGAGAACGATGTTTTTTATTTTTTTTAAACAAACTTCTGCTTTGGGAGTTGGTACTTTAATTGGTTCTACTCATGGATATTCTTGCTTGGCTTATTACTTTTTTGGTGCCTTGTTATAACTTCTGTATTAATCTTCATCTTCAAACAAGGGCTACCAGATTGCTAAGGATATTTCTACTTATTGTGGTTTTTTTCTTCTAACCTAAACCCTCTTAAGAAGATACCTGACACCATTTATATGAACTATTAAGTGCTGTATGGCATGGTGACTTTTGATAGGAATCACTCTTTCCTCTGGCAGTCAAGAAGACGACTCCACAGATGTCCTCAGGCTCCAGTCCTTGACAGAATGTTACTTAGGCTGTTCCTGCTCCTTCATGTAGATTTTCAAAACAATGACATCCAGGTAATTATTATGTCATGCCTGGGCTACTTAAATGCCTTATAATTTGGTCTACTAAAATTCTTTTGAGCCCCTCTACAACTTACTCAAAATGTTGCATCAAGACGATTGCTATGTCTTCCTCTACGCTCTTGGTATTGTTACATATTAGTGTCTTACTTGGATGCAGATGGCTGAAAGAACCATTTCAGATCTTTCTGCCTCTGCCATCACTCTTTGCAGAACAAAGGTTCATTTTTGTTCTGTACAATCGTATACCTTATTATGTTTCGACTCTCACTGTCCTTTCTTCCACTGTTTTCTTAAACTGTGTTCCAATCATTAGCAGAATATATCATGGTGGCAGGTCCTTTATCGGTTTGTCTGCCAAGTATTAGAACTAGACCTCTGGAGCTGTACAAGGAGACTAACCTTTTTTCTATTTCGTAAAAAGAAAATTAAGACTTGACTTTTCAATTAAGATGTTCTTTCTTTTTGGTTATTATTCTGTGTCCTTTAGCTCCAGGGTGTCCGTCCAGTGTATTAGTTTGCTCTGTAAGCACCAAGAAAAAAATAGAATGTAATAGCTTTAGGAGGTGCCTCCATCTTTGTCAGTACTCTGAAGACAAGAGAAGATACAAGGTCTGTGAGCACACCAATTAAAACTACAAAGTCAGGACAAGGTTATAAAAGTATTGTGCTGAGGTCTAGCAGAATAGAAATCTTTTCGGATCAGACTCATGCTTTCTCACACTGTATGTGAACGTTTCTGAGAAGACGTACCTTCTGGCATTAGTGTTAATCTTTCTTTGGATTTAAGTTTGAGGGTAGCATATCATTTTGTAACACTTCAACTATGTTTGTATGATTGCTTCTTCATGGGCTTATGTAAACACAAGGTTAATGTGTTTCTGTGTTTTTCATAACAGAGACATGGAAACTGGTAGACGCAAACAGGAACATCAAGATGTGGAAACACAGACATGCGCACTGGGACAAGAAGAGATGAAGTCTTTAACCTACACACAGCGCAGAGAGACACTGACTCACAAACTATTGGTGTCACACAATACTGCAAGTTGCATTCACTTTAGGGACACACCACCAAGGGGAAGGAAGAGAACCCATATTCAGATCCTACACAGATTCTGAATCTAAAATGAATCTCACCTCCTGAGCCAGGAAGAAGAAAATATAAGCCACAATGGAACCAGAGAAGTAGAACAGGAGGACATTGTCCATGAAAAATAAAACATGCATTGCTAGTAAAACCTCTCACACAGAGTGGGAGGGTATGCAAGGTCCAGTAAAATAAGAACACTGACTCTAGAAAAACAAAAATATATGGAATGGGAATACAGTGAATAGGGAGCAAGAATAACATAATTTACTTAGATTCAGATGACACTGTCATGACCTTTTCTGTGATGAGACAAACTGAGAAAAGAAAGTGATGGGTTAAATGCATGCCTTAATCTCAGACAGGTAACTACTCATTACCCGTCTATTGCTCTGGTGCTCAGTGTGCTACCTCAGACAAGAAGCAGCCATAAGAAAATCAGCTTTGGTCCTGTTCCAATTAGAAGGGTCCAGCCTAAACTGCCATGGCTGAAGAGGGACACAAGCACCCACATACCTGTTTCAGCTGCAGCTGAAAGGGCCTAAATCAGTGAGGTGAAATTTGAGTCCTACATCTCAGTGAGCATGGAACCCACATCAGTATATACTCATCGCTCTTAGCATGCCACACTTACAAAAATATTGATGCGTGGATTGCTATAATTAAACTTGACACTGTTAATTACTTGGTCTGTATTCCAGTCCATGTTTTACCCACTATGCTACTTTAGACAGGAGCTAGCAGTATGCAAATCAGCCTAAACCTGGTCCAATATGACTTTTGCTGTCCGAACCTCTGGGCCAGGTCCTGCCTAAAAGGGAGCACAAGCAACTTCAGACCACTATTTGGTTCTCCACGGTGAGTTTCAGATTGAGCCCTGTGGTATATGGAGCATGAAACCCTTAGGCCTTCTCACTGAGAGAGTGAAAAAGTAATGGATGCCATGCTTGAATTAATTTCATCCACATTTTTCCTGTTCCATTACAAACTGTACACTCTGAGAAGGAACACACGCAGCCTATACAAATAGTGGCCTACTTGGGCATCATTTGGACTTCATCTGTGAGGTGAAGTTCTTAGACACAGTGAGCCCAAGTCTGAAGTCTGAGCCATATCTTGGCACTTAGGGCACTCACTGAGAAAAACAAAAAAAGTGATGTGTTAAATCTTTGAATTAATCTCAGCAACTTGGTGCTGCGTTTCAGTTCATCCTTTTTGGACACTGCTCAGACAGAAACCGCCTATATATAAGTCAGCCCAATGGGATCACAAGCAAACCCAGACCAGTTTCTGGCTATTTGGCTCTAATCATAGAGGTGCAGATTGACTATGACACATTGACTACTATGAACCATTTGTTGACCCTGTTTTTACTTGTGGCACTATTTATCACCCGGTTGTCCTGTAGTCTTGGGACCCAATTGTGGTAGAAATGGAAGGTTCGCTGCCATTAGCGGCAACATGTGAGTGACATGACATGTTTTTGATTGCATTCACATGGGGCATTTCATTTAGAAGCATAAGGCACGATTAATGTCACTGTGCTTTCGGTGGACATAATAGGCAAGATTTTGACCTTAACTCACAGAGTCCTGTTATACATTGGGCCTTTGAGTTATGTCCACTGTTTTTCAGCCCAGGGATCCAGAGTCAAATACCCTTGTATACAGCATGTATCCCTGATGGATACACCCGGGTCACGTGTCGGTGAGGTCATGCGGATTGTTCATGATTGTTATTAGCATTGGGCACTCTTCCCCTGGGGTCCTGACCCAGGTTTTGTGATGCCATAGTAATAGTTTGTAAATCACCGAGTGGTTATTGGAGGACTTTATTTATTCATAACCTCACATTGGTTACGGGACCTGCGGGCTTGACGGGAGCAGCAGATTGGGAGCTGAGAGCAGCAGTACCCAGTTGGATTAATCATTGTACAATAGAAGGGAATCAAATCAACAATCCTGTTGTATTGCATGTGCCCTTTCCAGACCAGGTGGCCAGGCTTCTTATTAAATTAAGTCTAACTCAGAAGGCGGGTTACTCGCCATCAGTAAGATGGATAGGTATGAGCCTTGTGTTCTTTGTTATTTTCCAATAAGTATCCTTGTGTACGGACACGTTGTTGTTGGGTTTCTATTTTCTTATTTCTTTATTTTTGCAGACATATGTTATAAGACTTAGTCCTGATGAGACCCCTTGAATCACCGTTGGTCGAAACGTCAACATCGTCAACATCAACATCTCTTCCTAAGTTCATATATCCAATGTGATATGGATGGATTTGCACTGATTGGCTATCTGTTTGTCTTGTTTTAAGCTAATTGCTGAACCTGAGCTTAAGTGTCTTGTTTCTAAATTGTATATACTCACATACTCACTAGAGCACTGCATTGTTTGCACTTGTTATATTGAGATGTATTGACAACTGCAGAGAACTTGAGTAATATATAATATATAGTGTTCAATGAAACCCTGGTCAGAATCTTTGTTGTTTTATGTATTTTGCATTATGTATTTTGAATAATTTTCCAGAATGTTACACTGAATTGTTTAATTGTGGGATTCATAAATCTATTGGGTGTTTCCCACCTACTAAATGATGCCCACAGCCCCTTGCATATATATAAATAAATACGTTAGCGTTAGGCTGCACAAAGTGTACCAGTGCAAGCAGAGAGCCGAAATGCTCCATATCTTTGTAAATATGGAACATTTCTTCTCACTCCCTTTCACGAGGCATAGCAACATTGCTTGCTGCCTTGTGATGTGGCACAATTTTAAAAATCACAATAAAACACGAAGAGCTGAAAATACACTTTGGACACGTTGGACACAGTGATATTTGAAAATGAGACAAGTGTAGTAGAAGCACCATAAAAGCTTGGTTTAAAATAAGATGAAGAAAACATGCATACATAGCAATTCTAATACAAATAAATGGTTGCACTAATAAGAGTTGCTTAAAAAATGTTGTTTATTATCATTATTTGATGGAGTTCTGCTATTGATTAAATGGGCTAGAGTTTCTAAAGCTTTCTGTTGAGAATGCACCATTTAAAAAAGTTGGTGCAAAAACGAGTAGAAACATGATCCGATCTTGAAGTTTTGCATAGTAATATTAGAGCTTCTACAGTTTATGGAAAGTAAGAAACAGATTGCGTGATGTGAATTTAGAAAATTATACACATATGAATGTTGAAAACATTTGTGGTAGTAGGGTACTTCCAACAAGAGCTATTTTCATGTAATAATTTTTTGTGAAAGCTCTATATATTCTCTATATTGAAAAGATGCAATTACATTTATTTGATATTGTTTTAGAGCTCATTTCATATAATAGGTGTGATGCTAACTTAAAGGTTTTTTTAGAAAATGCTTTTTCTCTATTGCTGACCTTCCCTCGCGACTTAATACAATAAACCATTTATCACTAGTGAAATGTTGCTTTATTTGTCCTGTACATGTGTACACCCCAATATTCCTGAATGTTTCTTCAACTTTCACAGTGAAATATACCTGCTATAAATGATTACTTTGTATCTTTTTGTACTGATACTAGGCCTATATGGACTCATAAATCTTTTGTTTCTCATGACTAGCATGGGAAAGCATCTCACTGTTGCAAGGGTCCTAGGTGACTAGAGATTTAAATGCTATGCTGATTGATTTTTTAGAACTTTCTCTTACTTTCAGACTGTCTTGCTCCTGCTACAGTCGATAGCTGATGGACTGAAACCTTCTTTTCCGAACCTTTTCCATTTTTTTAATTTCCTTTATTTTCCTGTTTATGCTAATGGACTCACTCTTAATGGACCTTAAATTTAAATGCATTCTCCTCTTCATAGAATTTGAACTGTTAGAAAGTGAACTGTCCTTCTGCCGCAATGGTGGTGGGGCTCTTTTACTCTGTAAGGTCATTCTGATTATAACCATCTGGGAAAGCCTGCTTAAATGTTTGGCGCTGTTATACAAGCGGTGATATTTCTAAGTGAAGTTCTCAAGAGATTGCTCATGGCAATAAACTTTGAATCTTTAATACAATCACCAAATTAACTACATATATGTCTGAGTCTATTATTGAGTCCTGTTGCTTCTTCCATTTAAACTGTGCTCTTTTACAAATTATTTAAATGCATTGTAGGGGGAATCAGAGAGCTCTGTCATAAAATCAAATATTACTTTGTTTTTTCTGTGTTGCTGTTGCAAAGCTTTTGGTCTGCATATTCCTAACTCGTCTTAACTTCTTCAGGTAGTTGGGTCTTTCTGCTGCTTGTCTTTATTTCTGTAGTATGGTTTATAGAGTGCTTAACCTAAATCTGATCTCCAAACTTTGAGTTGGCAGCCAATTAATAGTCCTCATTGGATAGATAACTTGGTGATTTGGCTTCCCTAATTTCTACCCCTCCTGTCATGGGAGAAAGATTCATTAGAGGACCATTGCCTCTGGGGTAAATGGAAATACTGCAGCTTATCTAATCATAAAGGGCCCAGTACCATTAGAGTAGTAAAGGAGAGTAGACATGTAATAGAAATGTAACCATGCTTACATTGCATCACTTGCTTGGCATGAAAGGCATAACTGATCTGACTTTGATGGACGAGGACGTCGCTTGTTTCAATGCCTACGATCGCCTCGGCAGCTTCCTTTTAATTCACTTCAACCGGCTGGTGAAGATAGATTTCCAGTTATATTTCAGACCACCCCCGACTGGTGTGAGTCTGAGGCGCCGGCTGATGCCTCCACGCAATTTATTTCAAGTTGGATGCCCAATCACTAGGATTCACAGTCAGCGGCTGTCAATCCCCCCCCCCCGTCCTGATGAAGACCCACTCCTGATGCCTAATAAGCTGCACAATTGCCAAGGGTCGAAACGTCGACGTTATTGTCACTATTAGTCCAGGCAATCCCTCTGACTTGAACAAGAAACTATAACTACTGTTGGGGTTTTATGTATTGGGTTTTGGACTTAACAAATAAGTTTCTCCCCTTTGTATGTATATGTCATCCATGTCACCTTTGTACAGCACTTTGGGCCCGATTCACAGAACTTAAGACAAAATTCTAAAATTACTACTTTTGGTATTCACAGAAGTTAGGATTTTGTCTTAAGTTTGTCTTAAGACAAACTTAAGATAGACTTAAGACAGACTTAGACAAACTTAAGACAGACTTAAGACAGACTTAAGACAGACTTAAGACAGACTTAAGTTAGGATTTTGTTTTAAGTTTGTCTTAAGTCTGTCTTAAGTTTGTCTTAAGTTTGTCTTAAGTTTGTCTTAAGTCTGTCTTAAGTCTGTCTTAAGTCTGTCTTAAGTTTGTCTTAAGACAAACTTAAGACAAAATCCTAACTTCTGTGAATACCAAAAGTAGTAAGTTTAGGATTTTGCCTTAAGTTAGCTCTGTGAATCGGCCCCTTTGTCACTTATCACCACAAGTCACTAACTCTACACCATAGTTTTCTGTAGTTTCGCCTTATGTATACTATGTCACAGACAGCCATCTGCTTTATTTACATTTGTATAAATAAGAAGTAAAGAATTCCATGTTTTGCATAATTTAATTGTCTTTTTTGTTGTGTTACTTGGATATATGACTAGGAAAAATATTTCTTGATGAATTCAATACCTTGTACAAATCAATTGGCCTACCCGACAGAACCAATTGCTTTTCATTGTGTACTTACCCAGGTTCTGAGGGACACAGGGTTACCCCATTTTCTTTAATGGCATGAAAGTTAAGTAAATGCACCCCTCAGTTGATAGACCAATTAACTAAAAGACAACAGCTGATTGATTCATGAGGCGAATTGACGAGCGCAAGAACTAAATTATTTTCAGACTGAATAACACAATCAATGAAACCATAGACATACCTGTACTGAGCTCTTGCACCTTCCTCTGTACTATTTTGTTATTAACAGGCAGGTACCCAGGTTAGGAGTAAAGTGAGGAGAATTTGTGCTAGTTTTGGTGAAAGAGAAAGAGACAGAGAGGAGAGGAGGTGACCATGTTCCTTGCTGTTCTTGACAGATTAAGACTTTGATAAAGAAGTAGACCAGAACAATATCGAATGGACCTGTTAAAGAACAAAATGAAAATCCGGGTGGGCTTTTCGACAGTGAATCATCTTGCCCTAAGAAAAAAGAATAACAGTGAAATCTATCTGGAGTGAGCTGACATCTTTCAAAGTGAACAATAATATACTATTTTATCGCTAGGAATCATTTAATAAAACAACAGTATCAACATTAAAGAAAGAGAAACGGCAGGGAAACTATTCTGCTAACCTCTTATTGCCATAGCATTTTTCTTTTGAATTTTGAATAAAGGGAGAGGAGGAGCAGAAAACGTGGGTGGTGTGTTTCATCATTCAGAGCCACTGAGAAATGAGTGAGGTTGAAACTTGGATAAGATCCTTTGTATTTTGGTAAAGACAGACAACAATTAGTTATTCTATTGCTTCGGGAATGGCGATTTGCTACGGTAAATAAAGTTACTGGAAAATCTAGATTTTTTTAAAAGACAAAACAGCTCTTATAATATTTATAAACCCTATTAAAAAATCGACAACAAAGCATTAAAATGCTACGCAGAGCAAGATCCTTACCGATCAATCTCTGTAATTTGCCCTTCTGCCTGCTAGAAAGGCATTCCTCTTTGATCCTCTGCAGACCATTAAAACCACACAGATAATAAAAACAACAATGTAATGTGACCCAAGTTTGTCAGGTGGGAGTTATTCTTATTCTGTCAGTAAAACTTGTATTTCTCTGCCTTGCTGAAAATAAATTTAAAGAGACATTATAAACCTTTTGTAGTTCGAGAACTTCGAATATGTCTGCGGAAAGAAATATTCATTCTAATAAATTAATATTTGTGTTTTACCAACTAATGGCAAATGCAGTTTTAGGGTGCAATCATGCTGCCTCTATGCTTTTCAAAATCTTGAGATTCCAGTCACTTTAGAAAAAAGCAATCAGTGTTTTGATGCATGACATGGAGACCATCTCTCTATGCATGTTCACAGACGTTGTACTTTATTGCCATAAACATGCTCAATTGATTTGATTTAAAAAGTGGAAGTGATACAAATATTCGATCAACAACTACTTTAAAAACGTATGGCTACATTTCATCTAACACAAAAATCTCAGAAGTGACTTGTACCCTGCAGAAGAGCATCAAAATGACCATGCCACATCTCTCCTCTATAACAATACATGTGAAGCTCTCACAGGATGAGCCAAGACAAACCTAATGAGCGAACACAAGGAGATGACGAATGGAGCGCTGAAACGTTTCTGACACTCACCCCCAGTCAAAGATCTGAGTTGAATCCAGCATCCTTCTTTAGCTCTCTTCGCCACCTCAGTTCAGACCCAGCTATATGCAAATCAGTCTTGACCCTGTGCCTCATAGGAACAGTCCAGCTCTAACTGCCAAGCCAGGTCTTCCCTGAACCGAAAACAAGCATCCTGGGACCGGTATCGGGGTAACACCCCTAATCAGCCAGGGTACCTTGAATCCAGTGGCAATGAGATCAAAACTTGTAGGTCGTATTCCCAGAGTGTTGGCCTGTGTAGTTAGAGGTACTTAAACACATAGCACTGGCTGATCATTAACATACTAGTATGCAATTGAAGATGAGTATGTTTTGTTCTTATGATAACACATTTTACTCTTTTGAGTTGATGTGCAGTCCTATAGTATTAAGGGTCTGACATCAGATGTCCCTCTGAACATATTTAGGTCTATGAGTGTTGTTGAAATGGAAATAGGAAATGTTGCACAGCTGAATAACCTCTAAAGGACTTGTTTATTCCCCAAAACAGTGAATATGTGGCTAAATGAGACTTCACACTTCTCAAGCGAAGGTATAAAACATTGTGCCCTGGCCCATAGACGTATCTAATGCTGGATGATGACAGGCCATCATGGTGCATAACTAAGAATACCGAGGCTGAGATGCAAGTGAATCTTTCTTCAACAATCCTTCACCATTCCTCTTCCTCATAAAAATAAAGCAAGACTTAGGAAATTTTTGATGTCTTCGCAACCATCGAAAACATTTAGGAGGCTGTGAATGAATGAGATGCTCTGGGTAATGAATTCAACTCTTTCTTTGCAGACACCATCATGACATTGAGTTCTTTGGGGCAGGCTCACCCAATGACTAATTTAACTAGCGGCAGATTGCTTAAGCTGATATGAAAAACCTTTAGCCCCAGGTCTATCTGTTCTTAATTAGGAAATCCTCCTCCTTTTAATTAATACTGAATGTAATGAGGTGACCAGTTATAAAATCACTCCTTTGATAGTTAGTAATATCTAGTTCATGGAGAGAACCTCTGTTTGTTACTACTTGAGTTCAAACTTGATTACTCAAAGTCCCTTAACTCCCTAGCCCTACTCGTCGCACCAGTGGACAACTCAATTGGCCCCTAGGACACAATGCATAGAGGGAATATGTTGAATCTATGTCACTCAGTTTCCTTGATTCAACATATCTGTTATAATAATTTGGACAGAGTTCAATTCTTACCATGAACATTAAGGTGCCGATTCCGATCCGTTAAAAAAATTTACCGTCCGACTCGTATCTGTATTTTTTTACGTACGAATCGTACAAGTACCGTACAAACTGCGAAGTACGATTCGTACGTGAAAAATACATACGAATTGCGTCGGGAAAATGGTCTGAGAGGGAGCCGTAAATTTTTACATCCGAATAGCGTCGGGAAAAGTGTCCGACAGGGAGCCGGACATTTTTACGTGCAAATCGTAAAACAGAAGTCCGAGCGCGCAAGTACGATCCGTACCTCCCGTCCAAATACACAACCGCATGTAAAATGCCCCGTACGGAGCGAACGCTGTAGCCTACATGTACACGGGTAAACTTGTGCCCGGATACGAGTCGTACAGACCCCCTCACCCTGCACATGTCAGCACCGTACCCCCGTATGTCAGCACCGTACCCCCCCTCTGCACCATACCCCAACACCGTAGCACAGCCCCGCACCTGTACGTGCCACACCCCAGGCCCGTCTCCCAGCCCTGCACCTGTATGCCCCGTACCACAGGACCGTACCCCAGCCCCCCACCTGTACGCGCCGCACCCCAGGCCCATCTCCCAGCCCCGTACCTGTACGTACCGTACCCCAACATCGTAGCCCAGCCCCGTACCTGTACGCACCGTACCCCAACACCGTAGCCCAGACCCGCACCTGTACACACCGTACCCCAACACCCTAGCACATCACTGCACCTGTACGCACCATACCCCAACACCGTAGCACAGCCCCACACCAGTACGCACCATACCCCAACACCGTAGCACATCCCCGCACCTGTACACACCGTACCCCAACACCGTAGCACAGCCCCGCACCTGTATGCACCGTACCCCAACACCGTAGCCCAGCCCCGTACCTGTACGCACCATACCCCAACACCGTAGCCCAGCCCCGTACCTGTACGCACTGTACCCCAACACCGTAGCACAGCCCCGCACCTGTACGCACCGTACCCCAACACCGTAGCACAGCCCGCACCTGTACGCACCGTACCCCAACACCGTAGCCCAGCCCCGTACCTGTATGCACCGCACCCCAACAACGTAGCCCAGCCCCGTACCTGTACGCACCGTACCCCAACACCGTAGCACAGCCCCACACTTGTACGCACCATACCCCAACACCTTAGCACAGCCACGCACCTGTACGCACCGTACCCCAACACCTTAGCACAGCCCCCCACCTGTACGCGACGCACCCCAGGCTCGTACCCCAGCCCCGTACCTGTACGCACCGTACCCCAACACCGTACCCCAGCACCCTCACCCAGCATCACGTATGTACGGATCTTACCTACGTGAAAAGGAATCGTACAGAACCAGGACACTGTAAAACAGCACAAGGAGGGTCAATTCGACTCGCACAACACCACAAAACACGTCAACATGACAAAATACATCTCTATGACTGACCTGGCACATCCAAACAGGCAAACAGAGGCCCTAAATCACAACCACCTCTTATAACACACCCACCACAAATTCAAACCCAGCCACACCCACAAATGGACCAATAAAAAGGGCCCACACACACAACCCATGAGCCTTTGCAACAGACTCACTGCTGCCAGACCCCACAGACAAACAACTGCACCTTACTTACACCTTAACTACACCTTCACTTACACACCTTCACACAACCTCATTCACAAACACCCCCTCTTCACATTCACACACACACCTACACCTTCACACCCACACACCCACAACCATCCACACCCACACCCCACACCATGCCCACAGACAAGAATCCAAAGTTCACAAGGGCGGAGCTGGACCTCCTCGTCAACAAAGTCATCAGAGTCGAGCCACAGCTGTTTGGAACATTGGTCAGACAGACCAGCATAGCCCAAAAAACAAGCCTGTGGCAGAGGATCGCCGATAAGGTGATTGGTGTTGCGCCCATCTGAAGGACCAGGCATGAATGCCAAGCCAGGTGGTACGATCTGCGCAGGGCAGTCAAGAGGAAGATGAACGAGGAATACGCCCAGAGTAACATTACTGGAGGCGGGCTGCCCCGCAGACCCGTACATTACCATCCCTGGGAGGAGAAGGTGATGGCCATGCTTTCGCCGGTGGGAGTACACGGAGTCGAAGGAGTCGCAGAGCCTGGTGAGTACACAAACAACTCACGTAACATGGGGGGAATGCCATCCACACCCCAACTACAACAAATGCACTCACCTACCCCCAAGCCCTCACCTGACACAACCACACTCAAAAACCACGCTCATGCCACTAACGTCTCCATGCCCCATTCACAAATAAAGGCAATGCCATGTCCTAGGCCACACCAACCACAAATCCAAGACGGATGTCTGAGATGCTGGGAGGGTGGGGCTCACACAACACATTGTGCAACTCCGAAGCAGACACCAATGCCCTCAGCCCATATGGCCTAGGTACATACCCATGCACCATGCCCAATGCACAGGGACTGACAAAGTACTGACAAGGTAGCTGACACTTGGCCCTGCTGTATGCAGCACAAGGCCCTTCTGTGACCACTGTACACTCAAACCCCAACTACACAAGCTCAGATATCTAGCACAGGCACTCAAACTCACTGTCGTGACAGCATGCACCATGAGGGGACAGACACATCACCTGGGAGACCCAATGACAAATCACACAACACACAACAGCAGGCCCGGTCACACCCCCCCGTCACACAAGCACACACCCCCGGGGCAGGCAACGGATTTACCCACTCTCACAATGGACATGTGACACAACAAAACCAATCCATCGCCAAATAAGCATCCGAGCCAAAATTCTACTGGTCAAACACTCAGGAGAACATACCAAACTGTCCCCAGCAACATACCCATCCCCAAGTGGACATTGAGAGGAATGCTAGGCACATCCAACTACCTGGAGGATCTGTGACAACTTGAATATGTATGAAACATGGATGTGGCATGAAACAGCATTAACATTGTCTCTCTCTCACACACAGGGCAACGTCATTGACCTCCCCCCAACAATGGGGGGGGAACAATCACAGTCCCAGGCTCAGCGTGAAGATGATCCCACCGGCAGCGACGACTCTCACCACTCCGTGGATGACCCTGACCAACCTGGCCCCTCTGATGCCCAAGCCCCTGCAGCACCTGCGTCAGGTACATCTGTGCCAACCACCACCCCCATTCCTGCCACATCCCAGGAGACACCCAGGAGCCCTGCTCGTACTGAACAACACAGCCAGTCTGACCAGGAGGGACAAGGTTCTCCGGGCACCCAGGAGGAGGCAGACAACCCCGATAATGCCATCCCTCAGGGGTCCCGTAGACCCAATGTGCCCACAACGGCAGGCCAGGCTCGTGTGGGCAGAGGTGGTGGGAGTGGAGGCAGGCGGAGGCGCGAGCCTGACCAGCCAGCTGAGGGAACCGGTATGTCACACATACGCCACATCCTGGACACATACTGGCGTGACACCAGGGGCATCAGCCAGGTAGTGTCGAGCCTCACAGAGATGAAGGGGAACCCTCCCTGTGACACCTGGCGAAGACCAGCACCATAGTAGAACAAGCACAGGAGTAATACCCGTAGACCCAAATGAGATGTGGGTGAATGCTATATAAATGCAACAATATCTCAGCGGGATATATTGGAGTTATTTTAACAAGTATGTACAAGACATTACCAAAACGCAACCAAAAAAGAGGAGGCTCAAAGTAGTTCTTTTCAAAGCGCTAATCGGCGTCATATATTTAGAAGATCATGAATTTTTTTTTTAAAACAGTGATAGTAAGAGCACGATAGAGTATGAATAATCAGGCAACCATAGTGTAGAAGGTGTACAAAAGTGCTCGTGTTTGTGAAACAACGGCGCAAGTGACAACGTGAAAAGCCACAGCAAAACGGCGCAAAAAAATAACAATATATACAGTTACAGGGTTCATATAGCAATTTACTCAGTGGTATAATTGGTATTTTTCATTATTTCAATGAACCATGTTGGCAAGCGCCAAAGAAATTTGGGCTGGTGGATGATGGTCGACGGCGTTTCGATCCTGTTAATTTAGGATCATCTTCAGGACCTTGGTCGCCTAGGTGAGGAGTGCTCTGGCATGAGTAAAGGTAACGCTGAGGTAGTGGGTGTGTTCGACTGCAATTGAATTCCTCAGTCACGGACAGGGTACGTGAAATCAACCCTAGAGGTCAAGGAGAAAGTGCAGGGCCGGCAAAACTTGGCACGGGTCCCCGGGCTTCAAGGAAGTCAACGGTAGCTAATGGTTGGCCGGGACATCGCAGGGCGTGCAGAAATTCAAGGGTCCAAGGGGTGTACCGCCCGATGGAAGCTGGAGCGGGAGTGAAAGTAAACGTTGCGGTGGCGTCAGTGAGCCAAGCAGCAAGTCAGGAGTCAATCCGGATAAAGGAATTAATCCTCGGGAGACGAGATGAGCCACGGACGTGTGCTCACTGTGGGCGATCAGTGTCTCAAGACCAGCACCAGCCACAGGGAGGGAGGAGGAGGATTCATCCGACGGAGCATCACAGACATCAAGGCCTGCATCTGAGGGTCCCCGGAGGAAGGTGGGTCGTCCACGGAAAAGACAGTGAGAGTCAGCGGACCATCCACATCTCCCAGGTCACCTGGCCTGGCACCTGGCCCTCTGGCGCAACAGCACCACCTCACCCAATGACATTCTCTGCCACATGGACTTGCTGGTCACAGTCTGACCAATGATGACCAACACTGTGGTCTGGACTCTGATGACTCCAACTGACAAGGATGCCATCTCCCTCTGTGACCTTTGGATTCTATGCACCCGGTAGAGCACCTTACTTCATCCACCAAAAGACTTACCCCACCAAAAATAAATACTTCATTTTGTCATGAGTTGTTGCTGTCATTTGGCATTATTCCCCAACATATGTGTGTGTAAATGTCAACCTATGCCTGAGTGTTGAACTAACTCCACACATCCATACCCTGGGATAGGAGTCTGGTACAGGACACACATGGGTCACAATGTATCATTCAATGCAGACATGGAGCACAATACTCACCTGTGATGGCCTCAAGCTGCTGAGGGGGTGCATGCAATACTGTACTGACAGACCTATTTGGAAGAGTACCATCAAGGCGTAGAGGTCATGCCTCATTCGGAGGTTCCCAGGGAGGGAGTCCCAGGTATGTGTTCCCAGGTGGGAGAAATATGTCCTGCATGCTGGAGTACGGTGGATCTAAAGAATGGTGGCCAGGTCAAGGTTGGATGCACGGAGATGGCACTACGGGGTCTCGGATGACAGTGGTACAAGGTTGGTGTTGGGTCAGGGTTGTGGCCTGGCTCCTGAGTGTGGGTGGGGAGTCTGAAGGTCATCCTGCAGCACACAGTGATCCATTGCAGCTATCTCTGCTGGACGGTGATGTGGCTGGGGCACGGGATGTTGCAGCTGAGGTGGGCAGATGCAGCCTGGATGTGAACAAGTGTCCTGCGAGTTTGGATGTGGCTGCCCCGTAGAGGGCAGGGCAGTATTTGACACAGATGTTGTCGTGGAACTGGGGGATGGTCCGTCTTTCCTTGGAGTGGATCTATCTGGAGATCATGTGCATAATACAGAGGGTGTTGCAGTCTGAGGCACAGATGCTGGTGATTACCATGGCAAATGTGAGCAAGCAATCCATGATGCACACCATCTTGTGTGCATGGACACTGGGTGCTTGTGCGGGCTTCTGCGGGTGGGACACAAGCAGTTGACCCAGCTGTAAGGGGACAATCCTCAGATGTTGACCTCAGTCCTGTACAAGTCCAGCCTCAGGTGGATGCTGTTCTGCCATTCATCAATGGATCTCATGCAATCTAGAATATTGGAACTGGAAATGTCTGCGCCCTTGGTGAGGGTGAGGAGCACCTGGCTGTCAATGGCATACGAGTTGATGATGAGGTTGTGTGCGCATGTGATGGTGGAGAGGGGGTCCTGGACACATTGTGGTTTGACACGCTGACAGATGATACCTGTGCCATGTGCCTCACAACGACAGCATACTACATGCAGAAGCCTTGAGTCCCACTCCCATGTCCTTGCCGGGGTACAGAGCCGGTGGGGAGTAGGAGGGACATGACCTGGTGGGTGTGACAGAGCCTGGAAGGCGTGGCAGCACTGTGTAGGCAGTCGTAGTTGCACACTCATCATGCAAAGGTGTTGTGTGTGTGCTTAGTGTATGCCTGAGAGCTGGCGGCAGATGTGTGGATGGACATTGCTTGGAGGGTGGCTGCAACATCAGACTGTATTGTGATGTGGGTCATGCAAGGATATGAGGCTTGTGCAATGTGCACGTTGCATGTGCAGACGGTCCAGCCTGTGGGACGGCGTGGCCGCAACTGTGGCACAGACAAGCTGATGACAGCCAAATGAATGGGTTGATGGAGGAAGGGAGGAGCATCTTTGATGTGTGTGTGTTGCCAAATCAGGAAACTTCGTGTGCCCTTGCTGCAGTGGCTGCAACAGCAGGCGGCATGTCCTGGGAACTATGCCACAATTTCCACACAAAGACTAGGATGTCAGAAAGGACTACTGCAACAGGTGTATGTCAAGGAAGGAGTGACCGGTTTTCAATAGCACACCCAGAGACAAAGGATGCACAATCCCCAAAGATGACTGACACCAGATCATGAAACTGAAGGCCAAGCTGCGCACAGGAAACACACCCCAGAAGGTGTTGATGGCCCGTTGTGAGGACCAACATACCAAAACACATACACAGCCATGGACGTCATGCCCAATAGAGAATCAAATACATGTAGAACAGCATGCAGGTTGCTAATCTACACATAGACTCATATGCACAATCCTTGACAACCATGCCAGAGATGGTGCATGCACAGTGGCAAGAGACCTGCATTGACAGAGATGAGGCACCTTGGAGGCTGAGGAACACCTTTATTACTCAGGCTCACACCTATGGAAATGCATCAATATTAACAGACTCACATGGTCTTTTGGATTAACATGTGGGACCTACACTGGACACCCCCTTCGCACCACAGATGCTGTCAATCCATTGGAGTGACACCCCATTAAATGGGGTGAGCCAAACATCCCCTGCTACACACAGAGAGGCTGCAATTCCCCATTGAGCCTCTCATGGGGATGTCCCACAATATGTCCACCCGTAGCCTCCCGTATGTTTCCGAGGGAAGTTGTACACACATAGATGCCTTCATCAAAATCCACAATCCCGTAACAGATGACTGTCACGAAGTGTGACTATCAATTCATGTGAGTCATGCTACATTTTATGTGCCCCAAGGTGAGTCGACATGTATGCATAGTAACAATACCTGCACAGGAGCAGTGCCCACACATTACAAACAACTACCACACCCAAAAAGCCTTGCTGCAATCCTTACCCAAAGGAGACTTCTCACCATGTCCGTGCATGTAACGCTGATTCAGCACACGTTGCATTACTCATGAGGAATAGCAGGAGCACAACGATGCCACGAGCAGACAGCACGCGCAAATACCTGGGGATGAGAGACACACAAGAAGTCAGGAAATACATAGTCATCCGCATGCATGGTCATGTACTCTACATGAATAAGGTTGACACCATGCTAGTTGTCAATTGAGTGTGTCAGCTAAAATGTGTGGAATGACATCAGCACTCGAGCGACACATCAGCACACACCTCAAAGTCACATCGCATACAGTCAGCTGGACACACACATTGCAACACATGCTACACAAGGCTCCAAGCATGCACACTCAGACCCAGGGACTCACCATTATGAGAAGAAGTTGCGTATGAGCTGACTCCAGATGTCCTCCTCCTCCTCCTCCTCCTCCTCCTCCTCACTTGCCTCGTGACCAAGGCCCTCATCCTCCACGGGTGGATGTTCCTTCTCATCGGGATCCAGGATGAGTGGCACAGATTTCTCCACTACCATGTTGTGCAGCATGCAGCACACGAGGAAGATTTTGCAGACCTTCACCGGTGCATATGGGAGGGACCCGCTGGTCTTGTGGAGGCAACGGAATCAGCTCTTCAGGAGGCCAAACGTCCTCTCAATCACTCGCCTGGTCTGCCCATGGGCGTTGTTGTAACGGTGATCTGCAGCTGTTCTTGGGTTGCGGAGAGGCGTCACCAGCCATGGCATGTTGGGATAGCCAGAGTCCCCTACATGGAAACATCATGTAAAGAAGTGGATCAGGAGATGCCGTCACATACTAAGATACCGCTGAATACTGGACAAACAGAGTCTACCCACCAACAAGACATGCTCGTTCGTTGTGCAGCTGCAGCATCATTTCTGGCACACTGCTACGCCTCATGATGTAGGCATCGTGTGTTGACCCTGGAAAATGTGCACAGACATGGGAAATCACCATGTTAGCAAGACACACCACAAGGGCATTAATGGAGTGGTAATGTTTACGGTTACGAAAGGCTACCTCCTGTGCCGGTGGTGGTAGCAAAGCCACATGTGTCCCATCAATGGACCCAATTACATGGGGCATCCCTCCCAGGGCATAGAACTCACCCTTGATACCTGTCAACAGCTCAGGAGTTGGAAAATGGATGAATTCATCCAGGTGCTCCAACATGGCTTCTAAAACATCATGCAGGACACGGCTGAACATGGTCTGGGACATGCCACCCACATCAGCTATGGTCAATTGAAACGTACCGGTGGCAAAGAAATGTCGGGCTGACATCACCTTCATCTTGGGAGTCAGCGCAGTCGGATAACTGTGTCGCGGTTGGAGGTGTGGGGCCAGCCTGTTTGTCAGGTCCACAATTAACTGTTGGTTGAATCTGTAGCGGCGTATGCAGTCACGTTCACTCATGGCAGCCAAGTCTGGCATTGGTCGGGGGAGAGGCGGTGCCCTGCAGAAATTTGGAAGGAATAATGAAGATTGAGTACATTACTACACCAATGTCAATGAACTGAGCACATGTTCAACAGCTAATACACATATGCTACATACAGAGTCTGGTCTGTGCAATACATCCTGCACACATATGCCAGCCAGCTGATACTCCTACCAAGATCCAGCTACAAACGTGGATTGTCAAGGTCTACATGACATGCCATGAAAGTAGCTGTGGGCCAGTGTGAGTGAACAGCCAGACACATTACAGGAGTGACATACATCCACATATATGCATTTGAAGGATGTTATCTCATACAGACAGCTGCCGGCAAGCTAGACGCACAGGTCACATGTCATGGAAAAAGGACAGACCACACACCTTGCCATGAAGGGGTACATGTCAAAAATGATCACACAGACATTGAGACTATGCTGATATGTCCTAAGCTCGCAAGTCCCTGTTCGATGCATACAGACACACGTTACATGTTATTCCACATGTGTCCTGGCGTGCGTAATAGTGTGACATGGGTATCTACACACAGACACATGTTGGATGCAGCTACAGCAGATGCCATTGATGGAACACCAACAGTAAGATCATAGAAACACATGACACACACATGACATAGTCACATCGGGGCACGCTGGTAGTGAGATGTCAGGTGTCATCATCCGTGTACCTGTCATCAGGGGACAGTTGCAGGTGTTGGTGACTGTGCCATGCCAGTGATGCAGTGCTTGACAAGTTTGAACTACATGCACACATCTAAAAGGTGTGAAGGGGAAGTGCGCCACATAGTGCCCCATAACACATGACATGTGTACACAGGTCATCACACAACTATTGGGTTAAAACATGAGGAGACATGTGCCAGTTCACTGCCTGACATACCTAGGCCCTACACATGAAGCACTGCACTGACAATGACTTGATGTCCATCCTTGTGCTAGTCTGACACCTCCATTCCTTTCCTGTGCGTCTCCAATCACCAGTGTGAGCTGTGAAACGCACGGTACACACGCTCTGAGGGTGTGTGTACGGTCGTATCACTATGTGGGTTTTGGGTAGGAGTACGCGTGTGTGTACGGACTGTACACACGTACGTGTACACACTGGTCCTATCCCTATGGGAGGGTCGCCGTAGGCGTACGCCATAGAGATACAGCTCGGACCTGTGTGTGTAGGGCCCGTAGCACTATGGCAGTGTTGCCGTAGGCATACGCCACAGTGCTACGGGCCGTACCCGCGTGTGTAGGGCCCGTAGCACTATGGCAGTGTTGCCGTAGGCGTACGCCACAGTGCTACGGGCCGTACCCGCGTGTGTAGGGACCGTAGCACTATGGCAGTGTTGCCGTAGGCGTACGCCACAGTGCTACGGGCCGTACCAGCGTGTGTACGGTCCGTAGCACGATGGCGTACACCTATGGCAACACTACCATAGGGATACGGACCCTACACACGCGTGTACGAACCGTATCACTATGGCGTACGCCTACGGCAACACTACCATAGGGATACAGACCCTACACACGTGTGTACGGACCGTATCACTATGGCGTACGCCTACGGCAACACTACCATAGTGATACGGACCCTACACACGCGTGTACGGACCGTATTACTATGGCGTACGCCTACGGCAACACTACCATAGGGATACGGACCCTACACATGCGTGTACGGACCGTATCACTATGGCGTATGCCTATGACAACACTACCATAGTGATACGGACCCTACACACGCATGTACGGACCGTATCACTATGGCATACGCCTACGGCAACACTACCATAGTGATACGGACCCTACACACGCATGTACGGACCGTATCACTGGAGTAGTGGTGCCCTAGGGGTATGTGTGGAACGCACCGTACCTGTGTGTGGATAGTGAAATTACATAGGGGACACATGAGGTACAAGTATAAGGGCCTAAATGCATGCTGGTTATCATGGAGACCGAGTTTCCAGTTCAAACTTTTTCATCAGGTGGCCAGCAAAAGTCGGTTGGAGACAATATACTATGTTGCAAAGTGGTTGTTGACTTGAGATCATGCTCAAATTTTGAACCATGCAAAGGCCCTCACTGGGGTAGGTTTAAAGGGATTGGAGGAAACGTAGGATGCAAATGAGATTGACAAATCACTCTGTACTCCTGTAAATGAAACAGCCCAGCAAGGCAGATATAAGGCAGCCAGGACCCATGAGAGAGCACTTGCCTGTACAACCTTTCATTCCACACCACTGCTGCTGCTTGTGATTCCTCTGGCACCATCTCCAGGTCTGTGGAGAGGGCCCAGCCTCTCACCCAAGAGGAGAATGAAGCGTTGCTGGACGTCATCCTCCCACAGTACCCCTGCCTGTATGGGAGACCAGGGGAGCAGGTGAGTGCTGACTCCACTAGCTTTAACTGTGCCCCTTTTTTGTGTCTGTCACTTCTGGCATTGTGTCCAGGTGTGACAGACATGCAATGCTGTTCATGGTGGGTCCCAGGGGGGGAAATACCTTATGTCTCCCATGCAGAGCATGATGTGGTTCATATCTGCACTCCTCACTTGCATTGTTCTTACTGTGACTATCACTGCATGGTGCATGCCACATTCAGCCTGGTTAATCCTCTTGGGAATGTTGTTTCTATAGTCCTGATGTGATTCTGTGGTCCCCCCAGTGTGACAGGTGACTGTACCAACAGATGTGTGTGAGTTGAGTGTACCTGTGGTGAGAGTGTCCAAATGATGTGTATGGGCCCTGGACAATGGTGTGTGTGTAAGTCCCCTGTCATGTGGGTGAGTGTCTATGTGGAGTGTTGCACCCCAGCTGCATGGAGGATGCATATGCCCTACCCATCTGATGTGAGCAGGGAGCCGTGCTGTGTGTCTGACGTGCAAGCTAGCCCCACACCTGTGACACCCCCCAGTCAAGTGGCACATGTGCAGAGTGAGGTTTTTACCCACAGTTGCCAATGGCAGATGATTGGCCTGTGCCTGTGTGTGTCTGTGTACTCCGCTGAGGTTGCGTGAGTGGCCTGGGGCATGTGACTGCTTTGAGGTGCTGTCCATAATCCTGGTGTTGCTTGTGATGCACAGTGTGAGCCATGATCAGTGATTGTGTTACACCCCTTTTGCCACCTGTGTACTTTCAATGCCACGTAGTGCTTTTGGCCTTCCCCAGAGGATAATGTCCCTATGACAAAGGTGCAATGAGTTGGCTGCATACTATGCCCTGTTCAAACAAGCCAAATTGTTCTAATGTGTGTCTCTGTGACATGAAGCAGGTGTATTGATGTTGTCTCACTTTGTCATCCTCACAGGTAGCTGCCTACGCCAAGGGGGAGATATGGAAGCGGGCCGTCAGGGCCGTGAGGTCGGTGGAGGGTCGCAGTCGGCGCCTGGCCCAGGTGAGGAAACGCTGGCAGGACATCCGGTGCTGGACCAGGAGGATCGCCCGGGTCCTGCTGGGGGACTCACCTGCACGCAAACATGGTGGGCGCCGGCGCCTGACCCACCAAATGAAGCGTGTCCTGGCGGTGGTCTTCCCTGACATGGATAGGCGGCTACAGGAGAAGCAGCAGCAACAAGGGGGTAGGTACATGTGTGTTTGTTGTGTGTCACCAGCTTTTGGAAGTGCTCAGTCGCCTGGATACACTGCCAGGGTTTATATGTGCAGTGCATATCCTCTTCCCCCAAGTCACCCGGTGCTGTTCTTCCTCCCTTCCCCTCCTTGACATGTGTTCCCTGGTCTGTGTGTAGTCACTCTTGCACAAGGTAATCTAGGCTGCCAGTTAAACCAAGTGCCCAAAGCTTGCAGCATCATGTGTGGGGGTGGTCTGTGACATGTGTTGGGACCTTGCCTCTGCCCTGTCCAGTTCAATCATTTTGGGGTCCATGATTGTTGGCACTGATGCTGAGTCTCAACATAGGAGTGTGAGGCTTTAAATGAACAGACTTGCAGCATGCATGACCGATGTTGTGGCCTCAGACATGATGTGCATGAGGGGGAGATATGCATAGTGCGGAGACGGTTGCTCCTGTTGCAGTCAGATCTATCCAGGACCATGGAGCAGTGTGGCCACTACAGTCCCTTGAGACACCTTTTCCTAGGAATCATGTGTGTCACCCAACACTGTGGACATTCTCTGTGTCTTCAGCATAGGTTGGGCTCTGTGGCATTTTACCCTGGCCTCATTTGTATTTACGTAAAGTGTGCTACATGTGTCCACTTTACAGGGTTACCCAATGTGGCTTGTGCATACTCACTGTGGCCAGTGCCTGTGTGTCTCAATACAACTATCTGATGATGGTTGTTTGTCAATAATATGTGTGGTCAGCCCCACGAGGGGTAGTTAGAGTGCACTTTGGATTTCATGAAGCCCATTTTTGTGATCCCAGATGAAGATTTATAAGTCCTTCCTCTGTCTCAATCACATAGTCTCAGGTAGGGGGGGGTTTGTGTGGCCAAGGCCTACATGTCCAAACCTTATGTCTCCTTTCCAGGTCTGGCCTGTGTGTGATGACAGTCTGAACAGACACTCAACAAGTATTGACCCAGTCATGTTGTGCAGGGTTTAATGTTTGTGCTTTGCAGCATGTGTCTAAAGTTTAAAGACATGGTTCCTGCTCATCCTTTTTGGCAACGGTGTGTGGTCCAGATGCTGTGCTCGACTGTCCACAGACACTTGCTTCTCTGTATAATTTGATATCAAGTTATTTGCTGTTGTGTCATGCTCTCCATTGTTTCCAAGTGGCAAGGTGGGTCAACCAACTGTGTAGTGCAGGGCCTACATATGTGCGTAGTATTGTAGATGTAACTCATGATGCTTTTCATGCTATGCACTGTGACCTATGTAGTTTGGACTCATTTGTCATATGTATACAGGTGTCTGATTATTTCCTGTCTCTTCACCTTGCCCACAGCATTGTCGGGGGACACCGAGGGAGACACCGGCACGGACGTGGAGGAGGGATCCAGCACCGGTGCCACCAGTGCTGGGGAGTCTGGTGCAGCAAGTGGCACGGAGGGCGAGGGGAGTCAGGCGGAGGACCTGTCCAGTCCCAACACCGACTATGACGCTGACGGGTCCGAGGTTGAGCTCCCAGAGGGGGCGGAGGCTGCTCCCACAGATGAAAGCAGCACTCCAACTCTCGCCGCCCCCTCCATTCCCATCACCACCCTCCAACTTGCTCGGGTCCCTTCTGTCCGTGCTAGGCAACAACATGTCTCCTTCGTGCCAGGCACCGCACCCCCTGCCCCTGTCTCCCCTGCTGCCGTCAATGCCGAGTCTGTGGACATCCTGCAGCAGTTGCAGGTTGGTCAGACATCGCTGCTTAATGTCCTCCATGGCCACACCATACTGCTGACACAGATGGTGTCGTACATGGAGGGCATGTCAGCAGCGATGTCTGACCAACGGATGTTGCTGAGGTCCATGGACTCGTCACTGACGGCATCAGTGGGTCTCCTGCAGTGCTCCGTCCCCCCACCCCTGCACCATCCACACTTCCCACTCCCATGCCTGTCCCAAGCACGCCCAGGCATCCCCATACACACACCCCACCAGACAGAGGCAGCACACCAACAGGGAAGGCCAAGCGCACACCTCCTGTCACGCACATACAGGGGGAAGTAGGCACATCCACTGGGTCGGGGGGGAAACGGCAGACACGCAGCCACAGAGGGAGTCTGCAGTCCTCACGACCTACTTCCTTCAAAACCACTCCCCTTAGCTCCCCTGCCCAACAGTCAGACAAAGAGTCCTTCATGGCCAGTCTGTCCCTCAGCCCCAGTGTGACACCACCCCGGAAGCGGTCGAGGAAGTCCCCGGGCAGGGGAGTTGAGCCCCCCCTGTCCACACCCTCCCCCAGTAGCGCTGCAACCCATCCCTCCGACCCCCCCTCCTTGGGCCCTGTGGTTCCTTCGGGTGCGGGGGAGACGCTGGAAGTCCTTGCGACCGTGTGCAGCGCCATCCTAACCACCACCTTTGGCGCTGCCCCACCCCCTGTGGTGGAGTCGTCCGTCCCTGCACCCACAACACCTACCCTTGCCCCTCCTGTCCCTGCGGTGCCTGGTCCTTCCCCCCCACATGATGCCCCCCCCTGTGGATGAAAAGGACCTCTGAACTGTGCAGGCAAGCTAGGGGAGACGCGTCCCAATGTGTCCCCCCCCAGGAGTTCGCATATGGACTGGCCTCTGGGCCTTGTATATAGTGTACATTTCAATTCAAATATTATTTTTTATGCTGAATAAAGCATTTTGTTTTTCATTTGCACACTAATGCTTTTCTGGTATTGCTGTTGGTGCTGCTGCTCCATGAGTTTGGATGGTGATAATGTGTTAGGTGTCTGGGAAATGTTGTAGTGTGCTGCTCATGGGGTGGACCCTGGTATCTGCGTGCCATCGCAAGGTCTCTGCAAATAATCTTTGGTCATGTAAGCTCTTACTGTATGGTGACATTGTCCCAAGGAGTGTTCCTTCCCCTGTGGCACCTGACATCTTCCCTGCAGGGTGTTTCCCAATTGTTGTGCTGACCTGTGTCTACATTTCCTTGGTGTGTGACGGATCCCTTCAACTTTGGCCATGCCTACTCAGCAATGTCTCCGCCTGCATCGTCTGTGCCATCCTTGGTAGTCACTGTACTTGTGTATGGAGTATATTGCCATGGCTTCATGTGGACATGGTCCCTTTTCCGCACTATGCATGTGTGTACTCCCAGCCTAGCACACATGTGTTACTTGTTCTGCAGGGTATTTGGGCACCTGACTGACAATTGTGGGCATTGTATCTGTGGGTACTCCACCCTTTTCCTTCCATGGGAGGCAACAACTTGTTGGCTGCCCCAGCACCTGTACATTCCTATCAGTCCGGGAATCTGCGTGACAGTGTGTGTTCCCTTAGGCTCTCTTAGTTTAGTAGGGTTTAACATGAGTATACAGTCTTGTTGCATGATCTCAGTGTGTGTATTGTGCTGCCACCGCCAGGGGTGGGTATGCATGTGTAATTTGTCATCACACCCACATGTGGTGTGTCATGCAGTGGGGGAAGGACATCCATCCTCATGGGAGTGGGACACTGCTGTCAGTGATGTGTTGTCATGGCACTCTCAACATAGTCGCACATTGTGGATGCCTTCATGCACCCATGGAGTTTTGGTCATCGGAGGATGATGTACACACCCCCATGTCTCTGTCCACTGCTGAGAGGCCTCTGCACCCACCCCTCATATGTTTGGGCAGTGCTGGGAGTGATAGGCACCCACCCCTCATATGTCTGGGCACTGTTGGGAGTGATAGGCACCCACCCCTCATATGTCTGGGCAGTGCTGGGAGTGATAGGCACCCACCCCTCATATGTCTGGGCAGTGCTGGGAGTGATAGGCACCCACCCCTTATATGTCTGGGCACTGCTGGGAGTTATAGGCAACCACCCCTCATATGTCTGGGCACTGCTGGGAGTCCTCTGCACCCACCCCTCATATGTCTGGGCACTGCTGGGAGTGATAGGCACCCACCCCTCATATGTCTGGGCAATGCTGGGAGTGATAGGCACCCACCCCTCATATGTCTGGGCACTGCTGGGAGTCCTCTGCACCCACCCCTCATATGTCTGGGCACTGCTGGGAGCAATAGGCACCCACCCCTCATATGTCTGGGCAGTGCTTGGAGTGATAGGCACCCACCCCTCATATGTCTGGGCACTGCTGGGAGTCCTCTGCACCCACCCCCTCATATGTCTGGGCACTGCTGGGAGTGATAGGCACCTACCCCTCATATGTCTGGGCACTGCTGGGAGTGATAGGCACCCACCCCTCATATGTCTGGGCACTGCTGGGAGTCCTCTGCACCCACCCCTCATATGTCTGGGCACTGCTGGGAGTGATAGGCACCCACCCCTCATATGTCTGGGCACTGTTGGGAGTGATAGGCACCCACCCCTCATATGTCTGGGCAGTGCTGGGAGTGATAGGCACCCACCCCTCATATGTCTGGGCACTGCTGGGAGTGATAGGCACCCACGCCTCATATGTCTGGGCGCTGCTGGGAGTGATAGGCACCCACCCCTCATATGTCTGGGCACTGCTGGGAATCCTCTGCACCCACCCCTCATATGTCTGGGCACTGCTGGGAGTGATGTGATAGGCACCCACCCCTCATATGTCTGGGCAATGCTGGGAGTGATAGGCACCCACCCCTCATATGTTTGGGCACTGCTGGGAGTCCTCTGCGCCCACCCCTCATATGTCTGGGCACTGCTGGGAGCAATAGGCACCCACCCCTCATATGTCTGGGCAATGCTGGGAGTGATAGGCACCCACCCCTCATATGTCTGGGCACTGCTGGGAGTCCTCTGCACCCACCCCTCATATGTCTGGGCACTGCTGGGAGCGATAGGCACCCACCCCTCATATGTCTGGGCACTGCTTGGAGTGATAGGCACCCACCCCTCATATGTCTGGGCACTACTGGGAGTGATAGGCACCCACCCCTCATATGTCTGGGCACTGCTGGGAGTCCTCTGCACCCACCCCTCATATGTCTGGGCACTGCTGGGAGTGATAGGCACCCACCCCTCATATGTCTGGGCAGTGCTGGGAGTGATAGGCACCCACCCCTCATATGTCTGGGCACTGCTGGGAGTGATAGGCACCCACCCCTCATATGTCTGGTCACTGCTGGGAGTGATTGGCACCCGCCCCTATGTCTCTGTCCACTGATGTGGATCGTAACATGACACCCACCCACCCGCCTGCACCCTTGGTGCAGTACACTGCTCACCTGGGCATACACCCCCCCAATATACTGGTCAGATGCTGCACCAGGTCCTATCACATTATTCGTGGCATGTGTACGCCTTGTATCAATGATGTGCTGGTGCCCTAGGGGTACTCGTGATGCGCTCCATACCCACGCTCTGAGAACGTGTGTACGGGTCGTACCACGTTTACCCCTATGTCACCCCAACAATGGTGGTACGGCCCGTACCCACGTTCTAAAGGCCTGGGTATGGGCCGTACCCCCAATGTTGGGGTGCCGTAGGGGTACGGCCCGTACCCAGGCCTTCAGAGCGTGGGTACGGGTCGCACCACGCGTACCCCTACGTCACCCCAAGAATGGTGGTACGGCCCGTACCCAGGCCTTTAGAACGTGGGTACGGGTCGTACGACGGGTACCCCTACGTCACCCCAACAATGGCGGTACGGCCCGTACCCACGTTCTAAAGGCCTGGGTACGGGCCGTACCGCCATTGTTGGGTCTGACGTTGGGGTAGGTGTGGTACGACACGTACCCACGCTCTTAAGGCGTGGGTACGGTACGTACCACAATTGTTGTGGTGATGGGACGCGTCCACATCCACTTCTGTTGTGGTGGGACGCAGGCCTTGGTGGACACGCCCCCACCCCCCCGAAGTGACCAGACCCTGGAGGTAAGGTATGTACAGGGCATGTTTACTTGTTAATGTGGGTGGGGGTTATGTTTCCTGTCCCTGCCCCCCACCTTTGCCCCTGAGTGCTGTTCTGACCTTCTGCGGCGCCTGCATCGGTTCCTGTGCACCAGGTCGTAGGCTATGAGGGCCGGGATGACACATAGGATGGGGTCCATGGCTGTCCGTCGCGTACAGGTGCTCCTTCTTCGCGTCGTCCTCAATTTCCCGGCAGTTTTTGGCTCCCGTAAAAAATGCTACGTGCGGAGTGACGTAGGCATGAATCGTACTTGCTGGTTCGTAAAACGCTGCCTGACTCCGTCCGGACGTCACGTACACGATGTCCCGGATCGGAATTGTGGGTATTTTTTAGCCGGTGGGTGTTTTGTACGACTCGTACGGAAATGGCATTTCTGTATGAATCGTACTTGCGGGTTTGTAAGGTGGTTTTCCCGGGTACGAGTCAGACGGAGAATACGCTCCGTACGACCATTCGTACCCGGGTTTTACAGGATCGAAATCGGCACCTGAGTGTTTCTAAAGATTCCACTAAAATTGCTTCTAAATCCATGGGTGATCTTAACTGCTTGTGGGTTTGCAGGAACCTTTTTCCCTCCTAGAGAATTCTGGTAGCGAGAAGCCATAATCATAGCAGTTATCCTGAGTTTTCCACCAGCCCATTCAAATATGAGCATTGAATTAAACCCTTGAAGCCCACAAAGTTGTAATTTTGGTCGGGGGTCAGGGCTTGTTGACTGCCCTCCAAACCTCTCAAGGAAGCCTGAAGATCAAGTTGTGTTTGATAGGGTGAGTCAATCATCCTATTATTGACACCCGTATGATTCGCACCTATGAGAAGAAACCTAAGGATTGGTCATGGCTAAACTCAGGTCATATAGTAGAACTTAACATTGCTCCAAATGCCCCAAGAACTAACAATCTATTTTCCTAAAATAAATCCCATTTGAACTTAAGATTTGATCTGGGGATGTTGCAGATTGATCAAAGTTGACATCCAACCCCCTTGTTGTAACTTTCCTACTCAACTGTGGAATCATATGGCTTACAGAAACTTTGTAGATGTCAATGTTTCTGACACCAGGTAAATCAATACATACTGTTTTGGCAGTTATGAGAACGAAAGAGTATTTGCAAGGGAATTTCACCAGATTTCTGCCTTATTGGCCTCAGTGGAATGCAAAAATTATTCCTAAAAATATTTTTCTAGCCTTTGAAATCAAAAATATGTTTACTAATAGTTAATATACATACATTCAAACTCAAGTTTTGAGAAAAGTTCTATTCTTCCTTACAACAATTACTGTCTTGTCTAGCATTATATTAACGGGGGATTTCAACTTAAATCTAGTTGCAAATATTGAACTTGAGGAGACAATCTGACTTGCTGATCAATTCTGAAAAATTCCTCTTTGTTCACACCTAATGCAAAGAGTTGATAACGCAAGACTAGATCTTAGTCTTCATTACAAGTATTTAATAGAGGTTAAGTCAGGACATTCCCATTAATCTCACAAATGTTTCAAGGAAAAGACAAGTAGTATTACATTACACCTTCCTCAGACTTCATATTTTCAGTTAGTTAAATAATTTAAATTATTACACTGAATTAGAAATGATGTTGTTTCTCAAAGTATTATATTTGAATCTTCTTTAGAAAGCCTATGAGCGTTCAACAGTATTGGTATTTGAGAAAATATTGAGGCCTTAAAGCGAGTTATATGGAAATCTGTTTGATTTGAGGTTGTTGCGTAGTTGACAACTGTGAGTCTGAGTGGACCGAGGAGGAGTCATGTGAGATAACAAAATAATAAAAACACTGTACAAAAGTCTTTGTGGGCTCAGAAAAGGGCACAAGTATAAAACCAATGGCTGGATATTTTTCTTATATCTAAAACAAACTATGATGAACAATTTTGGTTGTTTATCAACATAATAAATAACATGAGATCAATGGCTTTAGTAAATCCAGTCTCTGACACCATATAGACACCTCACATTGAGCTATGGCTTCCCATCTTCCTTAGCCTTAACTTTCTGAAGTGCCAACTGCAACCTCAGGGTCTCTGCTAGACTCAACGCTTGCAAGTGGTTTACTCCCGTAATTAGGGACAGTGGTACCTTAGAAATTCTAGGTGGTGTACGATCCTGAGAAATTCTAGAAACTAAGGGTTGTGAGTGTCTTGGTGAAACTGCATTATGGGACACACTCAGTATGTGTCTGGTATATATCTGTGCTAAGGTAATCCTAGAGCCCGAGTCCACAGTGCTCTCTTCCTGGGTTCCTTCCATTGTGCCCTCTTCAGAGTCAGCTACAGCTTCCTCCCTTTTACCCAGTATTGCAAACTGGTCCCTACTGAAATTAGCAAGGACCTCTCTGCTCCTGCTCCAGCTCCTGCTCCAGGTAATCCTACACTCTCTGTCCCTATAATAAATCTCTCATCAGATCTATGGACAAGGTGCTGAGGTCAATTCCCAAACCTGTGTTCTCCGTTACTTATGCGTGTTGCCTTGTAAGTAGAAGAAAAAGTGACTCTTAGTACTGATGCTAATTGGAAATTGACAATGCCACCACTGGCTCCTAAATGTTAGGCATCACACCACTGCTCCTGATGTACCACTGCCCAACCTACTGTGTATTCCACTCCACTAGGCCTAGTAATCCTACAGCACAGTGGTAGCTGTAGTCATGCATTCAAGGCTCACTTGGCGGGGATGTAGATACTGATCAATGAGCATAACTCATTGCTCAAAATGCAAACAGTATGAACAATAAATAAATACCCAGCCAAATACTTGCTTTTTATAAGAAAAACTAGTATTTCGTTTTTAACTTTACACATACAAAGTGATGTGACATTTAAATACAAAAACACAATTCTCTTTGAGGCGGGGCTTCTAATAGTTGTCAGGCGAACACCTGTCCCACCTTGACTCCTCAGGATTTCAGTCAAAGGTAAAGTGTCTATGATGCCACAGGACTTTGATCAGTGAATCCGCTGGTGCCCCAAAGACCCTACTTCAAGTCATACGTGCTCCTGCTGCACAGAGGAGTGCAGCATTACAACGGGTGCCATAAGCATGGGCACTCGCGAGATCAGATCCTCTTCAGGATGCTTGCAGTACACGTCACAGCATTTTGCAGGTGCAGGCTCACTTTCCGGAGTATGCGGTCGCTTTCTTCGCTCTGTCTATCTCTGTTCATCCTTTTTTTTCCTCTCCTTCTCCCGCTTTCCCTCTAATTCTGGCTCTCTTGCAGCTCCCTGTGCATATTGTAATTAATCTCATAGAGCTGGCGAAAGTGACTGAAGACCCAGCATTGGGTCTGAGAGTTCAAAACCAGCATCCAATAACTCCTGCCTATCAGTGAAATACCCAATGTATTCAAAGGCCAGTCCAACCGTAGTTGCATTCCTAGAAATAGGAACTCACCCAGCATGCTCCTGCTAACCTATAGATGTCCATTGTCACTAGAACTCGGAAGTCATGGACAAAGAGGAAAGTACATCTGTAGGTTTCCTTTGAATCTACCAGGCAGTCAACGGCATGTTACTAATCCTAACCACGACCAACACATTCTTGAGTCAGCTCCAATCTGTTTTAATGGCTGGAGTAAATGATGGTGAAAAATCTATCGCTCTAGAGGGTTAAACAATTCTGGAGGAAGCACTAATGGAAAAAGACTCAGATATGTTCTTTGACTGAAAACACTGTGTATCTGATTTGTAAAATGGGATGCACATAGGTACATCTAGACCTGTCTAGATATGTGTCCTGACACACACTTCTGACAAAGAAGATTGAACACCTAATTCTCCAATATTACAGGCCTTATTTCTAGTTTGGTGGATGGAATACCTAATCACTCACATTGTCGATATTTTGTCAGCTGTGTTACAAGTGCACTGTAGCCTATTACAGTTGTAATATGGACTATTGAATCCAATCAGTCAAACTCTAAATAAGGCGCTAAATGCCTTGGTTTTGTTAGATGTCTACAGGCATGTTCACAAAAGCATTTTTGAGCATAGTAAGTAGTACTACATTATGTAGTCACAAATGAAATTCACAAGCATCACCGACTCCTGCCTATGTCTTATGTGAGGAGATGTCCCACACAAATGCAGAGAGCTCTGTCTATGGAAGTATGTTTTATTGGAGTAAATGTGAGAAGAACATGAGAGGTGGTTGGAAAATGGGATACCCGAAATTTACAGAGGGGTTTATGTAGGGACATTCAAACACTAAAACCCACCCACAAAAGAGTGAGGCAAATTGACAAATGTTTCATCTAAATCTACTACAGTAGTACAAATGACAAAATTGACTCCAATCTACTCTAGCCAAGCCATGGAGTAACTCAAGCATCACATATTGCCAATCACTGATACTGCAATGCACTGTCGTACAAAGAATAACAGTTATAGCACAGAGGGAGAAATAGGAAACAACTGAGAAAATATTTAAATGATTAAAAAAATATTCATTAAATTATTTAATTTAATTTATTAAATCATATTAAACTTTACAAATAAACCCATATTAATTTATCTTGCATATAACATAGGGGCATATTCTCAAGGACTCATCACTGATTTAGCGCCCTATTCACAAGCCTGCGCTAACAGCCGACATCGTCAGTTTACCTGCGATAGCTGCTGCTAAAAACATCGCCAAGGCTGACAGCGACAACTAATGCTAATCATATGCAGAGTAGGCGTTCCCATCCAAAAACTCACGATAACACCACTTCGCGATATTCTCAACAACCAGCCAGATCGGCGATGCAGTCCAAGCACAGGCGATAAGGCACATTAGCAGCAGAGACTTAAGACCTGCTTTTTTCTGGTCTTAAGTAGGAAGAAAACCTGCAGTAGAAAGGGAGCCCAGCCCAGAGCCACATCTGAAGACCAACAGATGCCATGGAGCTACTAATCATGCAGCTTGGAGACCCAAGAGGGCCACAACACCCCCCACCACCACCCCCAGGACCACCCCAACCCCCAGGACCACCACTCCCAGACTACCACCGAGGCAGCACAGAATAAGACAGCGGACTCTCTGCATGTGTCTCTGAGTCCGCCATATCCTTACCATAGGGCTACACACAAGTGGCCGACCACCTTCAATGGGAAAATTTCCACCGGCGACGAGGTGGCTACGTCACACGCCACCCGGCGCACATCTCGTCATCGCCTGCAGGGGCGTGTCTGCCAGGGCAGCACCCTTCACCCTGCCACAAGACAGCCGCCGTGACCGGTGGTGCTTGCGCGATCTTGTGCGGCTGCTGTACCCCAGCCCACTGGTACCCAGACTGGTCCGGCACCCAGCGGTGATTGCCCTCACCTGCGCACCCAGGCCTCACTGCTCAACTGCCGCCACCGGCGTGTCTCCAAGAGGGCTCACCACATGCCAGAGTAATCTTCAAGCCCGAGGCCCGTGAGCCTGGCAGCCTCTTCAGTCGATCGCTGGCTTCCATACAACAGGCCCCCAGCGCACCCTGTGGCACCGCACCGCAGAGTTCTGTGTGTGCTAACTGCTCCCTTCAGCTTACACTGCTGTCCAGCAGCTCTAAGACAAATCCATTCCAGTCCATCCAAACAGGCCTACTGCATCATAGCAGGCTGCTCACCCGCTCAGCTCTTCAGGTAGGCCTACCTCAGTGCACCGCAAGTCATCGCCACGTGGTGGTTGGCCCGTGCCAGATGCAGGGCCTCAGGTGCCACTACCTCTGTGCACCACAAGTCACCGTCCAGCCTCCAGGCCATTGCATCATCGCAGGCTGCACACCCGCTCAGCTCTTCCGGTGGGCCTACCTCAACGCACCGCAAGTCACCATCCAGCCTCCAGGCCACTGCATCATCGCAGGCTGCACACCCGTCAGCTCTTCAGGTGGGACTAACTCAGTGCACAGCAAGTCATCGTCCCGTGGGGCAACCCCACAAGTCTGCCTCCAGCAGCCAACAGCATGTCCTCGGTAATGCCACTGGAGCCATTCACAGTCATGGGGCCACCCATGTCCCAGACAGGCCGCTGGAAAGCCTGGGTGGAACGTCTGGGGACGTACTCCAAAGCGCACGACATCCCAGCGCCGCGGCTGCGGCCCACGCATAGGCATGTGAGGAGTTTGAAGAAATGGCCCGGGGCTCTGGGCGTGGTTCAGTTCTGGGCTCTGGGCATGTTTCAGTTTTGGGCTGGCCACAAAATTAACAACGGTGTGTGTCTCTGTTGTAGTGTCGGCGCCACCCAGACCTTTATCGACAATGTTGCAATGTAGCATGCACCCAGAGGGCGTGCTCGCTCAAATGGAAAAATAAAGGAGCGCAAGACCGCTCGGGATCTTGGCTCATACATGCCAACTGTTGTGTGCGTATCTTCATTGCTGCAGTATAAGCCAAAGGCCTAACCTCAATCTCATACTTGCTTGATCATAGACATGACACATCTGTATGAATTAGAATGTTTTAATCACATTCGGTGGAGTGTTGAAGCTGAACCAGTACATGGCCATGCAAACCCCGCTTTACATTGTTGCCCCATGGAGGGCCAGCCAGAGTCCTTTAAGAATTGACAAGTTCATCGGAAGAGGAAGAGTTCGGTCCGCAGTCTGATTGCTGTGTCATTGGTAACCAAACCAAATATGGCAGTCCATGTCGAGGGCCAAGGTGGGTGTCGCAGAGTGTATCGGGGGACAGTGGAAGGTGTTATTCCAGGGCATGATGCAGAGGGCAGAACCAAGCTGAAACAGGCCATATGGCGGAGATGAATGCTACCACCTCCTTCTTACCAGAATGGCAGAATCATCCAAATCATTGTCCTCTGATGTGTGATGTGCCTCACATGTGGGTGGTGGTGTTTTGTTTGCAGCACTGTGTGGCGCTGACACATCAGGGGCCGGAGGTGGAATGTCTGCTGCACTGTGTGGCAGTGCCACATCAGGGTCTGGAGGTGGATTATCTTCTGCACTGTGAGGCACTGACACATCAGGGGGCAGAGATGTGGATGGAGTAGTAGCAGCAGCATTCATCTGCGCCAGGCCTTGTGGCAGCAATGCCATGATGAAGATCTGCAGGGCATGGAAGATCCGAGCTACATCTCGCTGGTGTGCAGCTGTGGTAGCCATTCTTACCGCCTGCATCCACTCCATGCTCTCCATGATCCTCCGCATGTGTACCAACTCCCGGGTGACATCGCTGGAGCCACTCTGACTAGACAGTTGTTCTTGTCTCAGAGTCATAACTCCAGTGATGTCAGCCATGGCTTGTTGGAGAGCATGGAGCGGACTGTGGGTGTCCGTTAGGGACTGTAAGTGGTCCCTGATGGAACTTAGACACCCACGTATGGCATCTAGTTTGGCTGCCATGAGGTCGAATCCCACCCACACCTGATCAGCCATCTCCTTCTGGCCCTCTAACACACGGCATTGGAATGCCATGTGTTGGTCGTGGGGGTCCTGGGAGACAGCTGTGGTGGTGGGTGCTTCCTGCTGTGTGATCTATGCAGGGGGTGGGGTCTCCTCGATGCAGCTGGGCTCCTGGAGTGGGGGGCTGAAGGTGTCCATTCAGCTGTTGGAGGGCATCGGTGTCGATGGTGTGGAGGTCCTCTTAATCATCAGTGAAGAGCTGTATGGTCTGCCCTGCAGGAGGTGTTGATTCTCCCTCTGCGATATAAAGTGGAGATGCAGTTTAACAGTGTGTTCCATGTATGTTCGCGCATTGGACGAGTTTACAGACAGACTGCTTGACAATGTACATTGTGACTGTTTGGGAGGAGATGCCTTTTTGATGCGGGACAGTGGACATTTCTACACCATCAGGGATGTGAGGCTGTACTTGTACATTATAATCTCACAGTTTCCTGCTATGTCAAATGTGATTGGCCAGTTTCTACACACAAGCGGCAGCATCTGTGTCCTCTGTTCTGCTGTGAAAGTGTTGCAGTTTGTGCCACATTTTTGTCAATTTTGATGTGCTCTGATTCTAATGCGTGTGTGCTGCAATGTGGGAGAGTCGCCCCTGCAGCCCTGATTTTGCTGGCCCTTTTCCCTTTCAGGCGGTGTGCTTTTCACTTCTGTGCTCATACAGGGCTGAGATATTGCACACTTGGGTAAATTGGGCTCTTGGTGGGAGTTGGGACTATTGGGCATGGTTTGTCCGCAGATATCTTGTTGATGTCAGGGGTTGTTTGTGCACGTGGATGTGTCAGAGTGTGACCTGCTCCTTTACGAATGTGGTCCACACTCAGCCACCTCAGTGTTGTGGCGTTTACCATGTCATGATGATTTGACTGCAGCCATGCTAATCGTCATGCAGTGTCACTTGCATTGTCAGTGGGGCTCATGGACCCGCAGCTTTGCTGGGTTAAGCACATGTGCAGGGGTTTGTTGTGAGATTAGTGATGTGTGGGGAGGGCCCCCTCTGGGCACATTGTCGACGGGGGACTACTTGCTGTTTCTATGTGTGCTGCAGTATGCCAAGGAGATCACGGATATGATCCTGAGTCATTGTACGAATGCACTGTGCTATACTTAATTGTGCATGTGTGCCATTGTGCCTATCTCCCCCCGTCCCCCAGTCCCTGGTCGTTACACACCCTGTTGCTGTTGGGTCAGGTCATGTTGAGCAGTGTCCGGTCCCCCAGCTCCTGCCACCGTCTCCCCACTGATGACTGTGGACACCATTTCCTCTATCTCATCCAGCTCCTGCTGTGGCTGGACACCCACCTCCAGTCTGGATTGCCGCTTTCCGGTTACTAGCGAGTTTCAGCCTGGTTTTGCGCTTCACAACATTCCAGAGCTTCTTGCAGTCGTCCACTTCCCTTCTCTTCACTCCGACTGCATTCACCTTGGCCAAGATGGACTGCCATATTGCATTTTTAGTTGTCAATGACACAGTAGAGGTGATGAACAGTTGTTAGTGGTGTTCTATCACCTCCGTACTCAGGATCTTGTTTTCCTGCGGACTGAATCGCGGGTTCCTCTTCTTCTTCTCCTTGCCCTTCTCCTTCCCCGAGGTCCCTGGCTGGTCTTCCGGGGGTATTGTGGGGTTCTGGTTGGCCTCTGTAGTTACTCCAGCTTCCTCCATGGTGCTTCTCTGTTTTTTTTTGCAGCTTTTATGGTGAATTTTCCCACCTGACGTGGGAATAGCAAGCCTGGCCCTGATTATCGCTGATAATTTTATCGTTGCTGGGCCCATCGCAACTTTTTTCACGTTCGGGTTTTCTTTTTTATCGGCATCCCGGTAATGTTAACGCGTACATTTGACGCGTTATCTGGAAACTATAGCCTGTTGCCAGCGTGTTGAGAATACGCCGTTAACACAGCGTTAATTTCCTGCGATGGATGGCATAATGTAAAATTGTGTTAACCTAGGTTGGCGATAATTATCGCCCATTCTTGAGAATATCCCCCATATACTTCAAACACATACAAAACACCTGCTACGGTATAAGTTGGGGGAGTGTGTGTACACTCAGGACTCCACTGTATCCATGAACAGATGAAACTTATTAAAATGTTAAGCAATCAAACAGACCCTGCCCACAGAAGAAAGCAAGGCATAGACAAAAACATGAGTTTAATCATAACAGTGAATATCTTTTTTGGCTGGCCCCTAATTTTGAGGATACATTTCAGGAGGAGATAGAGGTTTTACAAGCAAGGGATTAACACCATTGGCATGTCCAGGGAAGCAATCATTACTGGACAACATGTCTCTTCAGAGATGATCCTTGTTATTTGGAGCAGGAGTTCACTTCACCTACAACGAACTAATGAGATCATGAAGAAGAAAAGAAAAGGGGACCCTTGGAGCCACAGGCCTTCAGCATCCTAGTTCCTGAGGTTAGGCTCTTGCTTTTCCATAATCTGAACGAGTTCCGCTTGCTCACCAAAGTGGTAGATATTACACAAAGTGTTTTTGGACATGCTAGCATCCAATATATACATACAGAGTCTAATGGCTGCTTCAACAAACGCAAACAAGTTAACGTTGATGAGGAAAAGCTGCTTATTTTTTTCTTTTGTTTGTTCCAGTTAGTGTTTCATGAGATACAAGCAACCAATTTTTCATCTTGTTGTTTTTTTTTCAAGAAATAAAATGAGATGACTTTTGCTTATCAGTATTTAGTCCTATTCTGTCCAAAGCATGATTTCAGTGATCATAGTCTTCAACGTAAACAGCCAAAGAAACTTTTTTTTCGTTATCATAATACAGGCTCCAGATGCTTTGTTTTCTTATACTTGCAATTGACGTGCCAAATCAGGAGTTAAGCATGGTGCAGAAGTTCACGAAAGGCAGAAAGAAATCTGGTTAATAAATGTTACAGAATCTAAAGAGTGATCTATCCAGATCTCCAATTCTAAGTTCATCATGTGTACCTTCCCATTATGGAAAATAATGTGACTCTAGGGCTTGGTAGGGTACCTTTTTTGTAACTTTATGCCAGGCATGCTCCAACTTGAAAAGAAATTGTGGGGGTGAGCCATTCACAGAAGGTAGAACACTTCAGTCCCCTTAACATCAGGGAATGAGGAGAAACTTATGTCCAGTGTTTGTCCTGTTCATGAATAGGAATGTTAACAAAATGAGTTAAACCAAATTTCACACATGCATTTCTTATACTGTTAATGTCCGAGTACTTAAGGCAATCAGCACAGATTATAAAATTGCCCAAAATCAGGGTATTGAATGATAACATCATTGATGTTTCAGAGGGGATGTACTGAAACTAAGAACTTGATCCTCAGCAGAGTGGATGAAAATGCAGGTGTACATGCAAGAAATAGAAAGGGCGAGCTTTAAGAAGAGGAGTTCAGCGGGGGTAAAAATGTCCAGAGAGAATCTTTACAAAGCTCTGCTTATCCCTTTTTGAAGCATCTATCAGTCTGAAGAACTTTATGCCCTTCTGAAAAGGTAAGTGGCAGATCAGAGGGTTCCATTAAAAACAAGATATCTAAATTGTATCTGGCAGCATAAACATACATTTCAAACGTGTGTTATGAGTTTGTTTAGCAAAGCACAGAGTAACACTCTCTCAGGATTTCTTAAACTCAACAATGTTATGAGTAGATGCAATTAACCATTCCTTGGGTGGATACTTTTGTGCTGATAAGAGAGGATTACAAATCAGTAGTTCCTGCCACCTATAATTAATTTGTACCATTTCTAACCGGACTGAATAACTGGTATGGCGCACTGGCCAAGGCATGGATGGACGCAGACAGGTGGGCACGGACAGGTGACGCTGTTAATGCCACCCATACTAGGTGGAGAATTGATACTGCAATTAATCATCAACTTGTGGTAGCTGAAAAATGTCGTGCTTATTTGTCTCTACCACAAGTGCAACTGTAGGTCTGCTATTTGTTCAAGTCCAGACACATACCGCAGTCCGCATTTGGGTGGCCCTAAGCTACCTTTGAGCCATTGTTTGGACATGCATTTCCCATTCAACAACAATTAAGGTGAGAAGAGGAGACTGACAAATTGGGTGCTGCTGAATAGATGAGTGTTGTCCTTCCCTCTTCTGTTATGTAGTATCAAACAAACTGAACAAACAAATCCAACTTGGATACAATGCAATTAATGCTTGTAAGTCAAACTCTTCTTTCACGGGGGCAAATCAGTTGCTTTTGAAAATTAACCACATACTAGCTGGCATGGAGTGGATGCAACACAGAAATCAAGACTATCCGCGAGATGTGTGGTTCTATGTGCACTTTTTTGGTTGTGATGGAGGCCTGGTATGAATTTTTATTGGACTCGTGGTATCATTCAACAAACTGAGCATTTGTTTGATTTTGGGCCTGGAAAATTTGGAGTGCCCGATCCATACAATAGAGAAGAATCAATGATCAAGCCAAGGTTTTTATTTATTCTATTTATTTATTTTAATGTTTTATAGAGTGCAAACTTGACCCATGAGGGTATCAGAGCGCTTTACACAGTTTACAGAGGAGAACAAACAAAAAGTCTCAAGTACAGGAATATACAAAGGATGGCGCGGGGCAGGGGTGTTGGGAGCAGGGGACAAAAGGGGACACAAGTGTATGGTTGCAGTTATATTTAGCATTGGTAGAAACAGAAGCATTTCTCGGGGTGAGCTGGTGATCTGACGAAGAAGCAACAGTCTTAGATTCGTCAGGCACACTGTGGTGGTTGAGAGCAGGCCTTAGCCGATGAATTTACCCATGAGGAAAGTTTTGGCCTCCTTCTTGAAACAAGCTAGAGAGGGGATTTTTCTGATGGAGGGTGGGAAAGAGTTCCAAATTCTTGGTGCTGCCCCGGGGAACGCACTATTGTAGGTTCTTTTTTTCTGAAAACGGGCAGGTTGGAGCAAGTGTTTCTCGCGGACCGGGAGTTACTGCTTCCTCCAGATACCACTAGTTGCTGTGCCAGATAAGCAGGGGAGTTTGCGTATTGAGCCCTGTATGTAATGCATGCCAGTTTCAGCTGTACTCTGGCCTCAAGATGGAGCCAGTTTAGTGATTTCATATGTGGAGAGCTGTAGTCGAATTTCCTATCGCCGGTGAGTAGTCTGGCGGCCGCGTTGAGGCAGGCTTTTAGAGGTGCCAAGGAGATCTTGGGTAATCCCGTGAGGGTGGAACATCCATATTCCAGTCTAGAGATGACTAGTGCTTGGACTGCCATTTTTAAATCAGGAGCATCGATGAAAGGTTTCAGCTTCCACAGGTAGCTCAGATGGAATCTGGCTGATTTAGCCATCAAGTTAATGTGGTCTCGCATGTCCAGGTTACAATCGAGGATTATGCCCAAAGATTTGGCAGAGTCCACAATGGTCGGCGGGCAGTTTAAGGCTGTGATGGCCTTGATCCACATCTGAGTCTCCGGGTTGGCTTTTGAGGGGGAGATTAGGAGAAATTCAGTTTTCTTTGCGTTGAGTTTTAGTTGGTTAGCGGCTAGCCATTGGACAGTTAGTTTCAGGGTCACGTTCAGGGAGAGGATCTCCTCGAGTGATGCAATATTAATGTATATTTGGGTGTCGTCTGCGTACATATGGTACAAAGAACTTCAGTGAGTGGCTCTAAGTAAAGATTAAAGAGGGTGGGTGACAGGGATGAACCTTGGGAGACTCCAACCGTGACCGGAGTGGGAGCTGATAGGTTGCCGTTAATGAGGAATCTCTGAGAACGTGTTGTGGAGGAAGGACCTGAACCATTCTAGGACAACACCATCCAAACCCATCCTGAGTTTGAGGCGTTCAAGTAGTTTTTCATGGTTAAGCGTATCGAAGGCGGAGGATAGAGCTAAGAGGATTAGAAGGCAGGTTTTGCCTTGGTCATGGGCTTGGAGGGCGTCGTCCACGTAGTAGTTTCAGTGCTAACAGAGGGATACTGGAGATAGGTCTAAAATTGTCTGGGGAGCCTGGATCTAGCGATGGATTTTTAAAAATAGGGAGGACTTGGCCGGCTTTAACCGCCTTTAAAGGTTGCAATGATTACAGATGGGCTCACTTATGAGAAGCTATTTTTTTAGTATTATACAAAATAACAGCTTTAGTGTGATAGGAAGGAAGGGATTCATTAAGGATAGCCCTGAAGAAGTGGCAATGTAACCATGAAGCACATGTTGGCTGTTCCCTGTCAGTGTCAATTACACATTGAAAGGAAAATTCATATGGAACATTGAACCAAGATTATGAAATATATCCTCAATCCGCGAAGAACTACACAATGCTACTGTTAAAGGAATTAAGACTTGACGGTTCATTGAAAAACATGACCTGATGGATTTATGTATGTAATAATGTTTTATGAATTTATGTATGCATCTTTTATATGAAACATTTGAATGAAGTAAAGGGGTATAAGATATACATGAAAACAAATCAGTATATGTGCGACTAAATACTCCTCATGACGATTTACTCTGAATGCAAGGATGGCTGCTTCTGAGCCATTGAATTAACATGCACTCCCCAATCAACAATGATAAAGGTGAGAAGAGGAGACGGACAAATTAACCACTTCTTACAAGCTGAGTGTGCTGTTCAACAACTGATTTGTGCCCTTCCAACTTCAGCATGAAATCATCAAACAAACTAAAGAACACCTAGCTACACAAGCAATTAATACTTGTAAGTCAGACTCTACTTTCATGTGGAGCAGATCAGTTGTTTTGGCAAACTAACCGCATGCTTCTGTGCAATTACAGGAAACAACTTGTGGCCTTGATCTAGGAACCTAGATGACCTCCTTTATGTTGACAGTGCCACATTTTGCAATGCCTGAATCAGAAAATGGAGATCCTCAGTTGCCATATAATATGGTTATAAATAAAATGAAGTATGGCACCAAACGATCAAGAAAGGACAGAGTGCTTGTTGGAAGGTTCAAGCTATGCTTCTAGCGAGAAGAGTGTCACACCTGCAGAACTTGAAACGTTCATATTTTCTATTTATTTCCAAGCTTGTTCACATTAATTTCATAATGTCTATTTTATCCCTTGCTTATGAGAATATGCCCTTGAGTTATGAGAATCAATAGAGCAGCACAAATGTACACAAAAATTATGTAACCACAGATATGTTCATAGGTTCCTTGCTAGTTCTGTGTATTCTTCATTTCTGGTTAGCCACAATCGTAGATCCTATCTGGGAAGATTGTGATCATCCTGCTTGAGCCGTGAAGTTCACTGAATATTAAAAAGTATGAGGTGTAGATTAATTTTATATTAAACACGTGCCCAAATTTCCCCCAGTTATTGTGATCACACTCATCCAAAGTTAATTACATTTATTTGGTACATGTATCCAAACAGCACATGACACTAGGCCAGCAATTCGCTCCAACAGCTCATTAAGAGCCCACTTGCCCCAGACATTTTGCCAAACTGCATCTCTGAAAGTGCCATTTCTATCTTAACCTTTGACATTGCTTCTTCCAGACGATGCTTATATATGTTGCTACCACTGGAGAGAGATGACTCCAACAAAGTATGTGACTGCTGTGCACACTCAGCTTAATTGGGTGTCCTATAATGTTTTAAACAATGTTGCACCACTTAGGCTATTTCCGTGTCTCCTATCACCTTGACTTTAGGAACATCCATCATCTCGCTCACCAATTATCTGCCCAAGTTCCCTTCTACCGTACTAGGACAGAAAACTGCATGTTGTAATTCAAACTTCGTAGAGGCCCCTGTGGGAACTTGAAAGTGAGGTCCTTGTCTGATTATGAATCTCGCCTGATACTCAGTTCTTTGTGCCACTATCAGTCTCTTAGTGTTCAGTCGTCCATCAGTCAACTAGTCAAAGTTTTAAAAAAAAGGAATCCCCCCTTTCAGACTCTAAAGGCACAAACCATTGTTCCCTCCCATCCAGGACATTGGCTGTCCACTCAGAACTCTCTTCCCATAGAACCACCCATGATTTCACTCTTCTTTTTGTTTTCTGGGAATTTGTTTATTAATCATTCATGTTTTAAGGTATAACATTCCTAGGTGCCTCCTGATGAGGCCTGGTTCATCAGAATGCTCAAAATCAAAATTTTGAACCCCATAATGATTACAGTGGAACAGTTTAGTCTACCTATGCTGGCAGTCTACAGAGCCCAATTGTGATATTCTCCATACTCTTTCGGAAAGTAGGAAACTGAAATGTTACTCGGAAGAGATAAAGTCTGTTTCAAGACATGGTATGGTCTGGCTGTAGGAACTGCACTGTTCTGCAACATGTCGAGCGCCATTGAATCCACACACCAGTGTTGCAGATGGTTCTCAATGTTTTTAGCAGTGGCAATAATAGGGATCTTAAGGAGCATATTTACAAGGAAAGTGGTGAAGCGTGTTGTTAGCCAAGAAGGCTAATCGACACGCTCAGTCACTTTAGAAGAATATGGTACAGCCTTGCGTTTCTCCCTGTGCTTGCGTTAAATGTAGCTGCCTAGCACCAATGCAGGCACCCTTGCACCATAGTGCAAGAGTGCCTGCGTTGAGGGGAGTGATTGTTAATGTGCAGGAAGGTGTCCCTTCCTGCACATAAACAATCTGAAATGGCGATTTGTAACTTAATGAGGCACACATAGAAATTGCAAAACGTAATTTTTTTCAATGATTGTTTATGTCCTGGAAGGGACACCTACCGCCCTACCGGAATAATCATCTGAGATTCTGCGTTCTGGTTGTTCGGAGCACTTTTCCCTGTTGTCAAATTGCCGGTAAACCCTGATTGGGTATCTGTTGTGCTTTATAAGCTTTTTAATCTAATCTAACTGGCATTTTTGAAGCACCAGCTCTGCAAACATTTAAAACAATCAAATGCACAGCAGACAAAACAGGTAGCATATTCGTTCTAAGGGGTCAAACAGAAGGTTAAATCTTGTGGGTAGCAGGGCTGCATTCCATCACAGGAGCACTACCAGATGGGTCAACTCATCACCAGGCTTTTAAACCCCATTAAATAATGAAGAGGGTAGTGAAAATATTGAAATGCATGCTATGCAAAGCAGAATAGATATATACTTAAATGTTATTTCAACATTCTTTTCTGCTACAATGAAATCTATTGCTGCCCCCAGTATGCCAGTTGTTACAAAAAATAAAATGTGCTGCAGGCAAATGAATATGATTGATTTAATGTTAAACAGATAAGCTCGAGTAGTGGGAATATTAGAGCCTGTCTGAGGGCTTGATTGCATCTCCTTGTTGGGCCTGGCTTTACAGCACAGCTGTCTATAATAACTTTTCTTACCAATTCTTTAAAATATACACAGAGTGGGTTTAGCTCTACCCGAAGAGGGATTGCTGCCTTACTTCATACTATTGGCTGTTTGGTGTATCATTCCACTTCCAATAGAGTACTTGCATTGCAATGAATTAAGGACTATTTTTCATCTCAAAATTACAGTGAATTATAGCTGCATTGTATATAAAATCAATTGTTTTTTGTTTTGGTTTCTCATTGCAGCAAGACTTTAAATGCATTCATCAAGACTCAAAATGAATGAGAGACCGATTGAGTTGGCCAGTGCTGGTCTTTGCTGATAATAGGAAATAGATTTTAAAATCTGAGGATCTTTGCTTACTCACAAGAGAAGAAACACATTCAGTGTATGCAAACCTCTGTCTTGTGAACTGCACAATTGCTTGCAAATTATTTCCCTTTTATTTTGGCATTGTTTGAATGTGGTATGATAAGAGAGGAGGAAGTAAACTTAGTACATGTGCCAATTTATAACCCTTTTCAAAGGGAGGTTCTGAAAGGCCTTTTTCTAAACTGTTCAGTGTCAGTATTTGGAGTTTAACTGTTGAGAGTTGTTCTGCTCATGTTATGTCTAAATGTAGGATGTTTAATGTAATGCTATGCCTAAAATCATGTTTTGGAGCTCCCTGTAACACCTTCTTTGCCAGAAATGTTAGTGCAGAGATGGAATTGCGAGCACGGAAATCTTATAAAGAATTTCCACAAATAATGTCACCTTAAAACTCACTTAGAGAACCAGGAAGTTCTGTGCTTTTTCTTGCCCGATAATTCTTTGCCACCATTTTAGTACAGAGCTTTACACAACAATGATATTAATAATTGAATTTGATGATTAGTCAGTAAAGAGAGGGTTGGAGAAGTTTATAAAACAATATTTTCCCATCTTATTAAATGAGTCAGGACTTTGTTATTTTTATTTAATTTCCACAAATAATGTCACCTTAAAACTCACTTAGAGAACCAGGAAGTTCTGTGCTTTTTCTTGCCCGATAATTCTTTGCCACCATTTTAGTACAGAGCTTTACACAACAATGATATTAATAATTGAATTTGATGATTAGTCAGTAAAGAGAGGGTTGGAGAAGTTTATAAAACAATAGTTTCCCATCTTATTAAATGAGTCAGGACTTTGTTATTTTTATTCAAATTAATGGCAAACCAATTACAGAAAAAATAAGAAATAATATTGGTTAGAACAAGAATAGAGAAATAAAAACAGCTTGTTCCATCCAGAGTATAGCCTGAAATTCTAAAATAAAGGACCTATCCTATCCTCACAAGAGCCCATAAAAAGTTCCATTTGGAAAAGAGCAAGCAGATTTTGGGGCAAAGTCAAATAACTAAGCAAAAGATCAAACTCTCCATAAAGTTCTGGAGACTCAGCTGAGTTCTTCGGACAATTGCAGTAGCAACCATCTATGCAGGTGAGAATGAGAGAATCACAGCTGTAGCCATGATCAGTATAAAACAGAAAATCTTCTCACAAAGCATGAGGAAAACAAATAAATCACCGTAAGCAGTAGCTTATGGCAAGTCATCTAGCTCAGCCAAGTGCCAAGGAACATGGCAGGATAGGGATGCATGGAATGAAAACCTCTCTAGCTAGGAACACGTACTATATAGAAAGCAGCTACAAATATTGCTGAAAAAAGGTGAATGTGTCATCGGCGTCAAATGGTAAGAGATCTTTCGATGACCTCTCATCTTCACCCTCGATTCCCACTGTAAATATTCATGTCACCATGAAGTCAGTTAGAACTGGCTACAACATACTGCAAGAAGTTACACCTATAAAGGTTCTCATAAGAACCTTTTGCATGCTTACGCAGGTATTTGTCTGATGCCCCATCATATAACAATCAGCAACTCCATGATAGGAAACATTCAAATTCTGGTATGTCCTAGTTATATCTCAAAATGAAAGCTGTGAAAAGCATTTTCTTTTCATTAATACACTTGTTCATTATGAAAATGTTGCAAAGAAAATAATCTAAAAGTGAAGTTATATGGTGTGAGGAAAGAAATAATACATTTTCAGGAAACAGCAAATTTCATAAAAAAGAATGCCCTAGAGTTCGATTAGAACGTTAAATCACTATTTTATGAAAAGCATTTATTTTCTTGAAGAAATAGAGTAGAATAAATGAATAGTGCGGCCTAATAACTGGTGAACGATAGAAATGTAAGCTTTCTATAAACAACATTTCCACCTTTGCATGGTATATAAAGGCACATTTTCAAATGTTTACTCATTATGCATTTTCATGTTAATATTTAGCGCGTTCATAAAATTTTCAGCTTCCTTAGAATACAACAGAATGTTTCAAAGCCTTTTTTTGTCCACATATGCCTGGCAAAAGAGAGTGGTTTGCCTTAATTTAAAAGATAATGAATGTCTCCACCTTTCTACTGATTGCAGTAGTCAAATATTTACGCATTACTGCCACAAATATTCAAAGTCTTTCTTGGACTAATAAAACTACAATCAAGCTTTTGATTAGAAAATGCTCGACCATGCCAGGATGTCCGCATTCTGACAAATCTCTGTGTTTGTTTAAACAAACCAAAGGAGTGGTGATAAATGGTCCCACGTATAAAGGCAATATTGGTTGGCTGATGTAGAGATGTTTTTTTGGTGTCTCCTTCCTGACCTAAGTGAATCACAGGTGGTTTCCAGCCTCTGCTATGTGATCATTGAGGGTGTGAACAGAAAGGACAGAAGAGTGATCATATGCAAATCCACCTTGTCTTTTCAGCAACATCCGGTAGTGAAAGTTGCAGAGTTGAAGTACAGATATCAATCAAGCGTATGGGTCCCCTCAAAAGGTGCATGCAGGCTGCAGGCAGGGACTTCAGATGCCTGATTGCTGGGAACACCTTGGCATCGGTGAATGCATGGATCAGATCTCAAGTGGGTGATCCTGAAGGCAGGGGAGCAACAAAGGTGGTTGAGTAATATGGTGATTGACAGCTATGACAGAAGAGCCCCATTGCAGAATACAGGTGGTCTCTGAAAGTGGATCCTAGGGGCTGCAGCAGGCGCTGATTGAAACAGGTGCAAGCCTTCTGGTGATAGAGGCAGTGTGGTGTTGGGTGGGCCATAAAAGCCAGTGAGAACACTGAAGGCCGACATCACAGGAGAATAATTCAGCAAAGGAGAGAGGGTGCCCTCTCTATGGGCATCTGTGTATTGAGATACAGTGAGTCCCATAGTTCTTGGTAGGCAGCACTACCCAATGCCAGGACCTGACACAGTGGAACACTGCCCATATAAATCATGACCTTAGATGGTGAAGGGAAGACAACTGAAAACACCAGTTCAAGTACGTTTAGTTTTAGAAACACTAAAGAACATAACCATCCACCCAAACACCTCTCAGGTGAAGGCATAATTAAGGGGGGCAAATAAATAAAAGCTTGTGCCAGTGTAACTTTGGAATATGAGGTGTATAAAGCACTCACATTTGATGTGCTCCTCTCATAGTCAATTTACTTCAAGTTGCCTGCACACGACCTCTTGTTCCTAGGGCGTCTGGGTTGAAAGTAGTGAGAGGAGCAATTTGCAGTTGCTGGTGATCCTGATTGGAGCTGAGAGCTTCTGTTCTGTGTGCAGACCCCATCCATGCCCAAGAAACAGTACTACGTATTCCTCTGAGGAGAAGTGGCTCCTTTGATAACAGCAACAATTGAACAAACCTGAAGAATGTATTGCTCAATAGTCCTTCTACTGCAGCCAGAAACTGGACTTCTCAACTATCGAGTCCAACGAAGGAATCACTGAATACAAAGCCTTTAAGATAGATTCTGCAAATGTAGAGGTCAACTTTCCGCAAGCAGACTTTATTAAATTGTCTGACATGATAAGGAATAGTGAGCAAGTACTGTGTACTTTCAGGAACTATGTCTGATAACTGAAATATGTGTTTAACAGTTGGTAAGTGAATAGTTGCTTCTACAATAGAAGATTAATGATGTAGATGGCCACACCCACTGCAACAATGTACGCTTCGTCCCAATCCCTGAAAGAACGAAAAGTCCGAGCATGGAATTGCATGCTGAGGAATAACTTAAAACCACCAGAAAACCCAAGGACTTGTCAACCATATTTTCAGTTATGAGGGAGGATAGGGGACTTGGTTCCAACCCCATTTTCCTTGGCCACCTCCACAAACTATCATTACTGGATTTTTAAATTTAGGAACAGGGGCATCATACTGCATCAAGCAGTGAGAAAGAAACAAGCAATTCAAGAGTCTTGCTTTTTTCATGTTTTATGCAAACTGCCCAAAAGAAGATAAGGCAGATTAATAGTGTGAAGAGACTCAGAAACATGAATGTGAAGTACAGGATGCTTTGCTGTGCTTAGGGTCATTAATGAAGAAAAATTCTAGAACTAGACCGCAATTTAGGGCAAGGCTATGTACAAACCTCATTTTGCGAATCGGTACACTTTACCAATTTGCAAAATGATGTTTGCGACTCACTATTAGGAAGGTGCATGCCAAGGGCGTCCCTTCCTAATAGCGACACGCATTTGTATGTATGAATGTTTTGCAACCACAATTGTGGTCGCAAATCACTCACAATTGACCACCTACTTTAAGTATGTGGTAAACCATTCGCAAACAGGAAGGAGTCCCCAGGGGACCCCTTCCCCTTTGTGAATGGGTTAAAAAATATTTTTTAAGGGCAGGCAGTGGGCCTCCCCTTAAAAAATGAAACTGAAATATTTCATTTTCCTTTTTTTTAAATGCATCCCCTTTTCCTTTAAGAAAAACGGGCTGTATTTCAAAAAATAAAAACTGCTTTATTTAATAGCAGTCCCAGACATGGTGGTCAGCTGACCCCAACAGGCCACCATCCCTGTGAGTGCTAGCCATTCCTAATGGGAGCGCAAATTTCACCTGCCTCATTAATATTAATGCGGCATGAAATTTGCAACCCCATTAGGAATCGCAAACAGTGTCTGAGACACTGTTGTACATCCCAATTTGCGAGTCGCAGTTTTGCAAGTCGAAAATGCGACGGAATTTGCGAGTCACAAATTGGTGGGTCGTACATCTGGCCCTTAAGTTGTATCTGTGTATTGTAGAAGGATAAGGAGTTGTTACGCAAAGGGGCCATGTCATCATCACAGGAAACTATATTCAAATATTGCACCTGTCTACATAGGTGACTAAAAATAATATGAATATTATTGTATGTATATCCTGTCATGTTCTCAATATAGCAAAACTCAGAGGTTGCTGGAACTCATAGCCCTCTGCTCGTTCCATCAAGCATCCAGACCCCCCAATACATGTGTCGCTTTCTAAACGTGAGGAGAGGATAAATGAATGAAAAGTATAACAATCATATCTCACGGGACGAAGTTCAGTGCCTCCAGATGTAGAAAAATAACTGTGGCCAAGCCCATCCCCCATATACAGCACTCGGGGTCATAAGACATGTTGCCAAAAATCACTAAATCCGTAATGGCATCCAAACGGAATAGGCCCACAGATTACATGAAACATTAAGACCTCAGAGCCACACCAAATACCAAACAACGTTCGTTTCCGAGGTGAACAAAGGCGAACTTTAAAAATGCGGGCCAAAATCGGCCATGTTGATACTGGCACTCTATCAGCAGCTCTGCATATAACTAACGTCAGATAGCCAATTTTATGGCAAGACCGGAGGTTCAAATTATGCTTTTCTTATCTTGCTTTTATAAATAGCAGCCAAGATAAACACATACAAAACCACAGTTCCCAGGGGGCCAAGCAAAGAATTGGCCAATGGGAAACAAAAGCATGAACCATAACAACCAATGAATGCTTGTCATAGGGGATAACGTAAGGTCAGACTGCGAACAGCCCTCTTTTCTTGCTGCTCGCAGTCAAGATAAGTACCTTTTTACGTTATCTCATTCCATTTTTATTTACTTATGTGGTATATACTTTGGTTAAAATATTGTTTCATGTGGTTTGTTGTCAGCGTGCTGCGCCTCCTTTCAACACGTGTTAATTGCGGGTTTTCCTTTGACAGCACATTTCTTCTGACCTGCTTGGCTCGCGCGCGTCTCTACTTCCTCGCGCCGCGCGGCGGCATTTTCACGCGTCTAACGCTGCCCTTCATTACCGGTCTGCCGTTTCTCTTCACTTGGCGCTTCACACGCCTGCTTTCAATGTTGGATGCATTCCTGCTGCTTCTGCCGTTATCTCCTTCTGTTCTCGCCCTGTAGCTGGGGTCCGCCTCCGGGGAGGGGCTGGCTGCTCCCGGTGAGGTTTCTTTCACTCTGCCACACGCCCACGGGGCAGGGCTTATTCAAACAAGTGTTAACCCTTCAGAGTCTGATTTTCAAATTGGGTGAATATGGAGCTGGAAAGCTCTCAAAGTTCTGAATTTAATAATGAGAAAGGGGAGGCATTTAAGACTGATTTAAACACCTTTATTAATAATTCAGTTGAGCATGCTGTTGAAGCTTCTATGAAGCGTTTCTCAAAGGATATGGAGAATTCTCTCTTGTCTTTGATGTCCAAGACTTTGGCCCAGTCTGCGGGGGATAGCAGAAAGAGAAAGTTTGTACCTTCCAGCAATAAAAGTGTTTCTGCGTCAGGTGGGTCGGAAGAGGTTTCCTCTCAAAAGGGTGAGGACTTGTTGCCTCCCAGGACTCCTACTAAGGAGGGGTTATCTGTTTCTTTCACCAAACGTAAAGTTAAGTCAAAACACGCTGAGGTACCTGAGAAATTAGTAATTTCTCATATTTTGGACACAGACGATGATATTGGTGACGCTGATGACGCATTTGGTGATCTTGATGCCGATGATCCTCCTCCGCCTAAGAAAGCCAAAACTTATCCTTTTTCCTCTGAACCCATCCTGGATACGGAAGGTAATCCCATGTTTGACCCTTCTTCTATCCACCACCCTAATTCTACTGAATGGTTTCCTATTTCACATGTTTGCGAATATATTTCTGCTAGACTACGCTTGCCGTTGGATAAATCTGTACGGTCCTAGCTTAAATCTGAATGTCCTAAACCGTCTCTTCCTTCTAATGGCTCTTGCACTCCCACTATTGACCAGCCTCTACTGAGTTTCTTTTCCAAATTTGGGAAAGATCCACGCAAGGGTGTGGACAAGGCTTGGTCCACATGCCAGGACAAATTGCTGGACGTAGTCGGTCCTCTTGCCCGTATTTTTGATTTGGCTGAAACCGCCCAGCTGGACTGTTCAGACCTGGATCCTCAGGACATTTCTCTATGGGTCCAACGGACCTTTTGTTTCTTGGGCAATACAAATTCGGCCATCACTCACGAAAGTCGTAAGGGCCTGCTTATAAAACTGGATCCTAAATTATCTAACTTGGCATCCTTGTATCCTGGTATCAAAGCTGATGGTCTTCTTTTCGGAGATTCACTTGTTAAAAATCTTAGTAAATTTGTCTCAACTTTTGCTTCCATCGACAAGGCTCAGCAATCTATTAAGAAGGTATTTTCACCACAGGTTTTTGACGGGCTGGCAGAGGTAGGGGTCACTTTGCCGGCCGTTCAACCCACAATCAAGGCTCCAAAGGTTTGTTCAACTCCAACAACAATTACCAGGAGTTCAAGCTCCAGTTCTATCCACAAAGGGGCCAAGGTTTCCGTGGCCAGAAAAACTTCAGAAAACAATTTCCAGCAAGGTAGGCCTTCCGGTTCCTCCTCCTGTGGGGGGGTCATCTAAAGTTCTTTCTACAAAAATGGCGGTCTCTAGCTGCAGACCCTTGGGTCCTCAACTCCATCCAAGGCTATCTTATAGAGTTGTACGCTTCTCCTTTCCAGACAGTTTTCCCTCCTTTTACTCACCTTCTCAATCGAAATGACAAATCTCATCTCTTCAGAGGTTCAGGCTCTCTTGCAAAAACGCGCCATTCAGGTGTCTCCTCTAGATCCTTCAGTTTTCCTAAGCTCCATCTTTCTGGTTCAAAAGAAAAACAAAAAGATGTGTCCGGTCATAAACCTCAAATGGTTCAACCAGTTTGTGGTCTATCGTCATTTCAAAATGGAGACCATCATTCAACTCAGAGACTCTCTTCGTCTACATGATTGGATGGTCCGTATAGATTTACAGGACGCCTACCTCACAATTCCTATACATCAGCCACACAGGAAGTTCTTTCAGTTTCAGTGGTTAGGGGTGTCCTACCATTTTTGTTCTCTCCCTTTCGGGCTATCGTCAACCCCATGGTGTTTCACCAAGATCATGAAACCGGTAGTGACTTATCTTAGGTCCCTGGTCATACGCTTGATCATTTATCTCGACAACATCCTTCTGATGAATCTGGACAAAACAACTCTGCTATCACATTTACACATTACTCAGTCTCTTCTTACCGATCTGGGTTTCCTTCTAAATCCCGAAAAATCTATGCTCGTTCCTTCCCAACGGATCGACTTTCTAGGTTTCCTGGTGGACTCCTCTACTGCTTCTCTTCATCTCCCTCAGCCAAAAGTCTCCAATATAAAGTCAGAAATCTCCCAAGTGCTCAGAAGCGACTTCATTTCTCTCAGATCTTTTGCAAGAGTAGTAGGCCTTCTCTCCGCTTCTATTCAGGCTATCTTTCTGGATCCTCTCCATTATCGGGCCCTCCAACGCTTAAAAATTCGACATCTGCGTCGAGGCCTGGCATATTCTGATCTAATTTCTTTAGATCACAAGTCTCGTTTGGAACTTCAATCGTGGATAGACCATTTAGATGCCTGGAACGGAAGAACTATCTTCGCCTCAGTCCCCGATCTTGTGTTAGAATCCGATGCAAGCTTGACAGGTTGGGGTGCCCGGTGTGGCACGATATCGACTGGAGGTACTTGGTCTCTAGAGGAGTCGAGATTGCACATAAATTGTTTAGAAATGCTTGCAGGCTTCTTTGCAATCAAAAGCCTTGTGTTGTTCTATCCTACTTCGCATGGACAATGTTTCTGCAGTGCGCTACATCAACTATCTCGGTGGCACCAAGTCCAAACCCCTGGCGGAGTTAGCAAAGTGTCTGTGGGAGTTTTGCCTCCTCAACAGGATTTCCGTCAAAGCGGAATACCTTCCAGGGTCTCTCAATTCCATAGCTGATTGGTATTCTCGATTTCTTCGAGATTCAAGTGATTGGATGCTTCTTGCATCCGTTTTTCACTCTCTCCATCGAAAGTGGGGCCCTTTGCATATAGACCTCTTTGCCTCTCGTCTCAATTCTCAGCTTCCTCAATTTTTCAGCTGGCGACCAGATCCTTCGGCTCTTGCGACAGACGCCTTTTTACAGGAATGGTCTTTTCATCTTCATTATGCCTTCCCTCCTTTCCTCATGATCAACAGGGTGTTAGCTCATACATCCCGCCAACAAGCCTCGCTGGTTTTGGTAGTTCCCTTCTGGCAATCCCAGGTCTGGTTCCCATCTCTACTAGAGATGGCGATAGACTTCCCGGTACTACTTCCCTCCTTCACCAATCTTCTTTTGGATCCCTTGGGACATCCTCACCCTCTGATTCTAGACAACGCTTTGACCCTGTCGGAATGGAAGATCTCGGGGCGAGTCAACCTGACAATGTCATTTTGCAAGAAGCTTCTCTCTTTATCAGCAGAGCCTGGGCTCCAGGTACGACCAAGGCCTACAAATCAGCTTGGTCTTTATGGGCAAGCTGGTGTCTGGGAAAAAGTGTTGATCCCTTTTCAGCCCCTTTGACTTACATGGTAAACTTTTCTGGCTTCTGAGGCCAGCTCAGGTAAGTCCTATAGGACGGTCAATTTGTACAGGTCTGCTATTTCCCTCAATCATTCCCCTATCGATGGCAAGCCAGTTGGTTGTCATCCTCTTATCTGTCGCCTTCTAAAAGGTGTTAAGTTTTCCAAACCTCCTATTCCTAAATATTCAAAATTATGGGATGTGAACTTGGTGCTTAAAATCTTTCTGGATTAGCCGGATAATATTGATCTTTCCTTGAAAATGCTTTCAACTAAACTTACCATGCTCTTATGTTTGGTTTCTATTTAACGAGTGTCTGATGTCAAAGCCATGGAAGTGTCCCCTTGCCAATTTACTCCTTCGAGTGTACTGTTTCATATCAACAAACATACCAAAACTAATTTGAATTCTGTTTTTTACCCTTATTTTCCTGATCAACCTAAACTGTGTGTGGGTCTATGCCTCAAAGTTTATGAGCAACGTACCTTTGATCTCAGAACGTCCTCCCATTCCCAACTCCTCATTTCCTTTTGTAAACCCCACAATCCTGTCTCCTCTGCCTCTCTTGCCCGTTGGGTTCATTGGGTCATGTCCCTTGCTGGTATTGACGTTTCTGTCATTGGGGCGCATTCCACCAGGGGAGCCATGGTTTCCAAAGCTTTTTGGGCGGGCTCCAGGTTGGAAGACATTCTGAGATCAGCGGATTGGGCTAAGTTTTTCGTATTTTTTATTGTAAACCTGTGATTTCTGCTGTTTCTTCTGTTATTGATATGCTTTGAACAAGCATAATATGAGCCTCCGGTCTTGCCATAAAATATAGATTTTCCTAATAAGTTATGACGGCAAGTCTTAATTGTATTAAAGACACGGAGGTGAGTATTATCCCTCCACAACACTTCTAACTTGTGTTTGTTCCCTCCCTGCAGGGACTCCAGCTTTACCGCCAGCTTCCTCATGATACTCTCCAGCGTTCGGATGATGTCCTGTCTGGTGATGTTCCCTCTGGTTCTGAGGATCCCGACATTCCCTTAATTCCCAGGATTGACTTGATGGACTTGGCTCAAGATTTGTTTACTTGGACTTTGGCTTTATGCATTGTTTTTACTATTGTTCCTCTCGTTATGAACTCTTCTTAACCTGCTCGCCAAAGAAAAGAGTGCTGTTCGCAGTCTGACCTTACGTTATCCCCTAAGACGAGCATTCATTGGTTGTTATGGTTCATGCTTTTGTTTCCCATTGGCCAATTCTTTGCTTGGCCCCCTGGGAACTGTGGTTTTGTATGTGTTTATCTTGGCTGCTATTTATAAAAGCAAGATAAGAAAAGCATAATACTCGCTTCCGTGTCTTTAATAAAATTAAGACTTTCCGTCATAACTTATTAGGAAAATCTACATTCTCGCCTTACATGCTGTGCGTCTTGTCCTCTAACGGGAGAGCCGTGCACGGTTCGGGGACTCCTTTTAACTTCTATTCCCCGACCGGAAGTAGTAGCAGGTAATTATGGGAATTGTAGTTCCTGCGCATAGATCGCTCTCAAAGTGAAATATGTTTATACCAAAGAGCGATTACCGGTGTATGTCATATGCTGGCACAGAGAGTAATGAATCCAAGCAGGAAACACACAAAGACTAGAGAGTGCATTGGAATTTGTTTTGAAGGGAGTACGCATTTAAGCAAAGATCATGGGATAATTCACTTTAACTCGAACCAGATACTGATGTTCTAACCAGTATGTTAGTATATATCAAAAAGCATGATAAGTGATGTAATTTAATTTCATATATACCTTTCTTATATACCTTTTATGGGTCCAGTAGGTAAATCAGGTGCAATGCAGTTTTATAAGGAACACCAGGGAATGTCATCATTAAGACCCCGTGCATGGCTACTCAACCTAAACACCCATTGTTGTTCTCTGCAGAAGAGGACTTTATCTAGTGGACCCATCTCTCTACAGTAGTAGGGTTTATCTAAAACCACCCACTTGATATCTTCCTCAGTGTGTACCATATCCAAAACGTTTCTGGTGAAGTTCGTATTTTTTTGTGTGCATTTTATCGAACTCATGTGTTCGATAATTCTAGTCTTAACCTTGCGGGTCATCATACCCACATATAGTAGGTCGCAAGGGAATCTAATCAAGTATATTAGCCCTTCAGAATTGCAATTAGTGTGGCTGGATAGGACTCAGTGTGTCTTAAGGCCCAAATCTCGAAATTTGGTGCATTGGGTGGAGCGCAGGCCACACAGGAGCCACATGGAAAATGACCCCTGACCGGTAAACTCATCTATATTGTTTGTGTATTGTCGGTGGTGCGTGGATGGCGTGGTCTTGTATGGACCAAGATATTGCCCAGGTTGCTACTACGTTTCTATGCGAAGAGTTGTTTATCACAATGTTTATCGCCTGCGTTGAGAATGTGGCAGTTACTATTAATCACTTTCTTCAATGTATCTGTCAGATGGCTATACGTACTGACACAGACCAGTTTATCCATCTTTTGTTTGGGAAATGTCTCTAGTAGAGCCTCATGATTGTTATTCTGTGCTCGTTTGGAGGCTCTCCGATTAAGGTGTTCCGGATAGTTTTGTGCAAGAAGGTTCTCACAAAGGTTCTTGGCATGTTCCTTATAGCTGACCATCTCTGGACAGTACCTTCATAAGCAAAGGGACTGCCCTACTGGGAGGTTAGGCTGTAGGGCCCGTGGATGAAAACTGGTGTAACTAAGCAATGAGTTACGTGCCATCAATTTCTGATATAATTCAGCATAGATGGTGCCATCTTTGAGGTACAGCTTTAGGTCATGAAAGGGAAGTTATGTCTTGCTGTATTCACATGTGAATCTCAGATGATTGGTCAGGGTGTTGGCCCATTCCGAAAAAGCATCCACAGATGCTTGGTCTCCCTCCCACATGACCAAGATGTTGTCGATATATCTCTTCCACAGTTTTAGGTTCATCTGGAAGGGGTTATCCATTGGATAGATATGGTGTTCTCAAACCAGTGCATATACAGATTAGCCATACTTGGGTCTTTATACTGCGCATTGAAGTGCCAGTCACTTGCCAATAAATTTGATCTTCAAAGGAAAATGCATTTTCTTTCAATGCCAAGGCAGCAAGCTTCATGATAAAAGATGTTGATGTCAAGTCATCCCGTGGGTGATGTTCCAGCAAGTGCTCTATAGTTTGTAGGGTATCATCCTGTGGAATATTAGTATACAATTCTTCAACATCATAAGAGACCAAAAAATGCTTTGTCAGATCAAAATGGAATGTAGTAAAAAAAGACAGAACATGATTAGTGTCCTGCAAATATGAAGGCATCTCAGCTACCAATGGTTTAGAAAACAATCCAAAACATTGAGACAAAAGTTCTAATATAGAACCAATGCCAGAGAGAATAGGGCTTCCCAGTGGGGGTCTCTTTGTTTTGTGGATCTTGGGTAGGACATAAAAAGCTGGGATCCTAGGATGTGTTTGGATAAGAAAGTCAGCTTTACCTTTGGTGATCCAACCCGATTCTTCTCCTCTCTGTGCCAGAGGAATAATTTCTCTTTGCAGTCTGAGTGTAGGATCACATTGAATAGATTTGTAATATTTGGTGTTACTGAGTTGTCAAAGACATTCTGTATGATACATGGGGGTATCCATCATCAATATTGCCCCATCCTTTATCCGCAGGCTTCAGAACAATCGCTGGATCAGATCCTAGCCTTCATATACACACCTCCTCTTCTTTCGGAAGATTGAAAAAAAGGTTGTTTAGCTTGGCCCTTGAAAGTAGCAAAATCTTTAAGAACTGCCTTTTCGAAGGCAGCTACTTCTAATGGCACTTGTTGGAGAGGAGAAATGAATTTAGACTTCTTTCTCAGGTCAGTATTAGCAGGGATCTCGGAAATGGTCTCATTCTGTTTATCAAAGAAAAAAGATAAACATATTTTACGAAAAAAATCTGCCTGTTCCTAATGTGTTCTGAAGTCATCACCCATGTAAGTTGGCACAAATGTATACGTCAGAAGCACGTTGCAACTGTGTGATTGTCCTGCAGCCAAAAGTACCAAGGGAATTCAGTCACTAGGCATTATTCCAGATGGAGGTATGCATACGGAAAAGCAGTATCTTAGTTTTCTCGCCATTAAATTTAAGGATATGGCTTTCCATCCATTCTGCTACTGCAGACATACAGTGTGAAAAATTTGCTGTGACGGCTGCAGAGTACTTCGGAATCGACATAATAAATTGGGTGTTGTCAGCGTATGATATCGCATGCAGGCCATGGGAGTGAATAATGGTGGCAAGTGGGGGGTCATACAAATTAAATAATGTAGGACTTGAAGATGAGCCCTCTTGTTGACCACAAGGCAGGAAGAATACATCAGAAAGATAGTGATTTAGCATTGCCCTTTTAAGATAACCGTGCTAAAGCCCTATCTGTAATGCCCATATCTTGAAGGCATTTAATTAGTAGAGAAGGGGAAATGGTATTAAAGGCTGCTGTTAGATCTAATAGGATCAAGCCTTGCCCTTCATACACTAACCGTATAATACAGTCTGTGGCTGACACTAATGCAGATTCCGTTTCATGATAGATATTGCCGGAAACTAAATTGTGATCTATCCAGCCGACCCTGATCCAAAATCTAGCGAACATTTGACAGCATGCTGAACTGATGCATTTATACTCACTGAAGGGCACTGAGGACCTATTGGCCTGGTGAGTGGGTAGTGCATTTATTTTGACCCATAATAATATGCAAGTAAACATATGAACAGCCCAACAAAACTGATTGATCGGTGGTCTACATGAGTATACTACAAAAATGACAGGTATTACATTTGGGGTTCTATATTTGTTTTACTGGGTGGGTGATAAAGGGAGACTCCAATCTAACCTGAGCAGTAAAACTAGCTAGGATTTTCTGTTATTGAGTGGTATGGATATTACCAATGTAGAGACTTGGTATGCCTGTCAGACATTTTGTATGTAGGGAGGTCAGTTATGGACATATTGTGATGGTCAAAAAAATGAATTTCCCCCATTTCTATTGTGTTAAAACTGAGCAATATGGAGTTTTAACTTCCAGATTTTGGTTACGAATTTACATGAAGATTTCCCATTGTGAGGTTTAAAGTTGCTCACCTGGAATGTAAAATGGACTTGATAACGAAGTCAAGCAATCAATCAATATTTAGCTATATTCGGTTTTCATATTTGGATTACAAAACCATAAATGCACTTCATCACATTATACATCAAAATTACTTCAGAACGGCCAGTTAAAATCAGTTATTTAAAAGTTGGAGTTATTTTATCATGTTCAGGCTATACATTAACCATAAAAAACGTCATTTCACAATATGAATCAAAAATATTTAAAACACCTGATTAAAATCAATTTAAAAAAAATTCAGAGATGATTCCTATATTTAATTACACTTTTCAAGAAAAGAGCAGTGTTTCTTGTAAAACATTAATTATCTAAAAACTGCAGTGGAAAATAGGCAGGGCGACATTGTCTCAAACCCCAGATTCTCAAAATAGGTACAATCCACCTCTTTCTTTGGTCCAAATACTATTTACAAAATAGGACAACATGGATTGTTGACTGAGTGGAGGATCCGTCACAAGGACAGTTTGCTAGATTTTTGGACCAGTCATTTATCATAGGGAAGGATACTGATCGATGGAAAACGTCTAATCTAAAGCGTGTGAGAACAAATCTGTCATACCCAGTTATATAATAAGTTAGGTATGGTTGCATTGTAGTGTTAGAGAGAATCAACTGGTTTGTTTGTACTGTCGGTTTGTGGACCTCACTGGCATATCTAATTTCCTCCAAGTGAGTCAAACATCGTTTTTTTAAAACTTTTCTAGGGATTGAACAAATCAGTGGAGGATTAAGAAAAAGTTCAGGTTGTCCCAAATCTAACATAAAATCTTTAATATACTTCAGCCACCTAATATCTAGGGCTTGTTCTTAGGGTGTCACTGAGAACCGTCTGATTAAAAGTTATTTTTGGTGAGGTCCAGATTCGGTGCCACAGTAAAAGTGGTTGCACCCTTATAACATCTGTAATATATTGTAAGCCCAGCTCAGTATGGCATAACGAAGTCAAGACAGGGTAGGTATTCACATATGTGCTTCAACATAGACAAGACCCATTTCTCTTATGAGAGAGTCAGCTAGTGGGTAACAGGCATGGGTTCATAGCCAGCGGCTAGTAAAACTCCTAGCACAAGTGGGGTTTTCAACCAGACCCTTAAGGGTGGTTAAATAGTCAACTCCTTTTACAGTGGACACAATTTGGGTAGTTGATCAAAGGTGCTTTCTAAATATCTTCCTTGCTGTTGGAGGTGAATTTTGTTGTTATTGGTGGTGACTTAATTCAGTCCATGGACATTTTAGATACATTTTCTAGCTCTGGAGTGGAAATTGGACAGCAATGAAAGCTGACCAGTTTGATATTGCTACTTGGCATGATGGGTATTATGAGGTATTTTCATTCGTAGTTAAAATAATAAAATAAATTCTCTGGAGCACATGAATATTTCTACAACATGTACTATTACTTTGCCCCAGGAGTGTTGTGAACAGAGTTTTTGGAGTAGAAAGCCGAGCTGAGGGCATGTCTGACAATTATTCATTGATGAGGAGTATGTTGATAATCCATACCGTTTGAGGGGGTACCTGGGATTGTTAGCACTTAGAAACAGAGTTGCTGGAAAGATTATTCTCTGAAAACAAGAGTACAGTGAAATATTTCAAATTCAATCTGACCTCTCTTAACCCTTTGTCATAATTCAAGAATAGCTACTCCCAGCTTATATCTGAGAATACTATTGACAGGCGGCCTTTCCACCAAACCCTCAGAGCTGCAAATATGAGTCTTGAAAGGCAATGATAACTAATGACTCCATAAAGTCCTGATACAACCAGTTTACATGTCCCCATTTGGACAAACACTGGAGAAAGCAGTGTTTCAAAAGTTAATATTTCCAAAAATGGGACTGGAGTAAACTACATTATCATCATCAATAACTTTATTTTGGCCATTGCGACCATGAAAGTGCCTTGTGCATGCAATACCTGAAAAAACAGAATAAAACAGGCAAAGTTAAATAGCAGCAATTTACAGAGACCCGATAGGTAATGATTGTAAACAGCAGTACAACAGCCTCACAAGGGTCGATATATATACAATGGCCAGTAGCTGCATGATGTAATTCATCAAGCATCATAAATAACAAAGGCATGTAATAAGACAATGAAAGAGAGCAAATATATACAGTACATGAAAATTCTAACTCGCAGTCGAGGACTAATGTCTAGAGAAAGAATGTTAAGATCCATCTTGAACGATAGTCCTGTGCGATAGAATAAGGGCGGCAAAAAGTGCCAGTGCCTGTAGTGCAATGTAAACATACAAGTGAACGATAATAAGACAGTTAAAAGAAAGCTAGAAGGAAAGTTAAGACCTATAACAGCAGAAGTCTATGCAGTAGATACTAAACAGCATGACCCGCTATGCGGATACAGTTCTAAAATTGGCTATATTCTGGGCTAAAAATAACTACATACATAAAAACCATTTAAAAAGAATGAGTTAAAAAGAGCTACATCAACTGCGTGTTCATTGCATTCTTCCTGCTGATTCACATTTTGCCCAGGAATTTTGCAACTGCACATACATACAATCAGTGCACTTGAATCAGATTTTAGGATGCTCAGAGCATTTCTGTGGCAACGGGTTTCCAACCTTCTACAAATATGGGCTGTCCACCTCCCTCTCAAACGACAATACCCAGGGCATGCGAAAAGGATATGGCTGATAGTCTCAGCTGCAAGGGCACAGCCCAGACAGAGTTGCGATGCAGGAGAAGGCTGGTGCCAGGAGGCAGTAACGGAATACACAGGGAGGGATCCAAATCTAAACTGCATATACAGCTTCCTATCCTGTTGATTTGTAATAACCTCCAAATATTGTTCAAAACTTCTTCTCCTTTAAACTCCATGAAGTCGAGAGTCGAGAGTCAGAGGACCCCAGTATGGATGGGAAATGGCGGACTGTGCCACCCGGCCTCAATAAAGTTTCTTGATCAATCCTTTGCTGGGTAGGGATTCTGTTTTTTTGTATCCCAAAGACCTTCCAGCCCAAAAGAGATCATCAAAGACTTCACCTTGGTCAGCCAGCCAATTTTCCCAAGGTGGTCAAGCACATGAACATCATCCAGAGCAGCAGCGTAAGGGACTAGCTCAGGGATAGTTTTCAAGCATAGCCAAAAGAGTAAGGGGCATAACTGTGCTTTTTGTACTAAAGAGCTTCTGCCCATATGCAATCTCAACGGGTGCAGGGGGGTCCTCTGGGGGAGTGAACAAAGTGATCTTAAGAATTTGTTTTCGGTCGCAAGTAGCACATCTACTTTTTCAAACCCTCAGAGTTCCGCCCCATATAAAGCAGCTCCCACCGCTTTATGATCGTAAATGCAGAGAGGGGTGGCTATTGGCTTACTACCTGAGGTCTTCTGCTCTTTAATCAGAGCCCCTGTGATGCTCCTGTGATGAAGGCTCCACCTCTTGACATGGTGTTACCAAGACAAGTCATCTGAGAGGGTAACACCAAGATAATCAAAGGTGCTTACTCTCTCGAGCGGAATCCTATCTAGGAACAGCTTCCCCTTAAAAGATTTGTGTGGATTCAGCATTAGAAGTTTGGTCTTTGAGGTGTTGATCTCGAGGCCTCTCATTATACAGAAAGACTCAAAGCGTTTTAAGAGATGTTGCAGGCCACTTGGGGTCTTGGAAACTAGCAGAGTATCGTCAGCAAAAAGTAACGTTGTTACCTTGTCCCCCCAGAGTCGGCGTGTCAGCTGGGCTCTCGGCAAAGGTACTGCATGACTCCATTAATAAAAAGTGAGAAGAGAGTGGGGGCCAATACGCACCCCTGGTGGACTCCCCTGTCCACTCTAATTGGGTCGGTCAGTTGGCCCTGACAACCTCAGCGGACCCTTGCATAGTTGTTCTCGTGGAGGCGGACTGCCAATGCTAATATCTCACAAGGGAGGCCCATTTTCTTCAAGAGACACCAGAGTTTGTGTCTGGGAATGAGGTCGAATGTAGATCTTAAATCAATAAAAGCTACATATAAGCTGCCTTGACAGATGTCTTCCATGCTAGTAATAGGAAATAAAAGATTTAGAGAGGTCCTCAGACTGTAAATCATCAATCGCTAGATTGCCACTATCTTTCAAATCTTCCCTAACACTGTGGAGTCGTCTAGCACAATTTCTAATTGTTTGAGTCTTCAAAGTTTATATAATTTCAATCCTGTTCTCCATATGTTATAGGTCAGCAATTTTTTATATCTGATGTTTGGTTTATCACAATGATATCTCCATGTGGTTGCTGGACGTGCAACAGGCTGACAACTTTGCAAATATGTTGAGTTTAAGGATGTATGGTTTGCCTGTGATTTCATTGGTTGGATGAGGAGGGTGTATGTGTTAGGATTTTCAAATGTCTTCCTAGTATTCTCACTGGTAATGCACAGTTTGAGATTTGGATACATGTCTCTTCCCTCAGAGAGAGACGGAGAGACGGAAGAGTTGATAACTGGGCTGGTCAGTGCAGCTAGATAGAACCTTGTGCATGGCATGATTAACAGCTTTTAAATAATGCATACACAGATGGCAAGACACTGAGGAGCGGTTGATTGATGATTAATACATAGTAGGGTGCACTTGGTATTAAGTGATAGGGTTTGTAGTGTCCCCTAAGTGGGAAGTTTTGGGGTTTCTTGAGTGATGGTCAGAGGCATGCTCTTGCCTGTTCACACGTAGCTGCCCCTCAGAATGCAGTGAAGCAAAGAAAAGTGACAGATTGTTCACTTATGGCACATTTCCCAAAGATTTTGTTGTGGTCTACAGAGGTTCTAATACCCAGATTTACAAACGCTTTGTGTTGGGTTTGCTTTACGTAAGCATGGTGCAAACTGTTCAGAGGGAGTTTACAATCCAATAAAAATTGTGATTTGTGTTGGATTGTAACCTAAAGTAATTTGCGTCAGAGTACATTCCAAGGGTGGTGCATGGGCGTTTCCATGCAACCACCCCTGGGTTTTGACACAAATTCCTACTTACAAAGAATTGCAGACAGAGATTTGCACCAAAATCCAGCACCTCCTTGAGGAAGAGGTTACGTGGAGAAATGCTTTAATTTCTCCTCGTTTTTCCCACTTTCACGTCTGCTGCATTTCATAGCATACATACAAAGTAAAGCCTTAATGCATAGCTTTTGTACTTACTAGAAGGGAATCCTTCCAGTACAAAAACTATGCTTCAGACAATATAGACACCCTTGCAAAAGTGCACCAGTGCAAAGAGAAACCAGAACAGTGTCACATCTTTGCACGTATGGCTCTGTACTGCTCTTACCCGTTCACGCAACGTAGCCCAGCAACTTTACTTGGTGTGTTGCATTGCATGACTTCTATGTAAATCTAATCTGGGCCTAAATCCCAGGAGTAAGCCAGAAGTACGTGTGGCTTTCTCCTAAAAGCTCTGAGTAAGCCAGGAGGAAGTAACATCTACACATACACCAATCTTTCTGACTTTTGCCTTTAAACTCTATGACCATTTGGCCCCACGAGGTCTCGTTATAAACCATGAGCTATAGGCCCTTGGAATGAATATGGGTTTTGAACCAATAGTGCTTTCAGAAATCATGCTCAGGGAGCTTTCATCAATAGCAATCATGAAGAAACAGGCAAATAAAATAATATTCCAGCTTTCCTATTGCCTAAAAAGATGTCTGGTCTGCAGTAACAACGCATTGAAAGTTTGTTTCCAGAAGCTTCTCTTTTTTTTGCAGTTGCAATGATAAAAAAAGGTCGATGGGAAAGAGGTTTGTCACAATGTACACTTTCCAGGCTATAAAAAGAAAGTGATAGGACACACGTGCTGGCTGTTCCTCAGCAACAGTCTGGCCTCACAAAGTTCACTTAATAAAATACATGCTGGAAAATTGAAAATAAGATCAGGAGAGAGGTAACAACTCAGCTGCAGGAGCATTTTCGTGCAGTAGAGAACAAATTGAACAAGTATATCATACATGAGGGTTTAATGAGTAAGAGCTTCAAGGAAACGTAAAAAAAAGTATTCCTTCCTACTGCGCTTAACCCTTTCTTCTGCTCCATATGTTTTCACAATGTTTCTGGTAAGGAACGTATTACCGCTGTGAGTCTGATTAGCATCTACGTGTAGAGCTACCGCTGTTACCATTTGAAAAAAGTTGCATTAAAAAATCCGAGTGCCTTTTTTGTAATTTAAAAATTGCATCTTGTGCTCAATATCTCCAAAGGGGTTTGTAAATGGCCGCTCGGTGACTATGTAGAATGCATCCCAGACACTCAGAAACCTAATGATCAGGCGACGTACTGGTCTAATTGAGGTTCCAATCAATATGAATTCAATCAGCCAGGCCATTCAGATACAAGAACATACTTCAAATCTATTGTTACATTCAATAAGTCTAGCACAAATATATAAAGTACCTTGATTACTTAATGCCCCACATAGAGCCAGCTCAAATAAAGTAAGGAACAATTTGGACATGTCACAATATATCTGTATTATTTCGTACTCTCAAAATATGATAAGCTTATTTCCACATTTTCATAATGTGGATTTTTTGTTGCACTTTTCATATAGGGCGAACTCGACCTGAAGGTGTTGGAGTGCTTTACATGAGTGCCAGTTATATTACACAGGGCCCAGTGGTGGCTCCGGAGGAGCCTCGCCCCACTGCTTTTTGCAGTGTAAAGAAAGGAAAAATAAAATGATAGTTATTATCATTTTAGTTTTTCCTATTGTGGCGTCTTTGTGGAGCGGGGCTGCTGTCAGAGCAGGGAGAGGAGTGATTTGCACTCCCTATGTGAGCATGAGTGCTTGGCCGGCCCTCTCAGTCCACCCAAAACAGTCATGCGCACATACCGTGTTCTCCATGCAGGCTGCATTACAGCCTGTGTGGAGAACATGCCACCCCTCCAGCCCCTGGCTGAGCAGCGTGTCACAGCACTCAGATCAATCACAATGCCGCATTTCAGTGTTGTGATTGGCTGCAGGGAGCCTAGGAGCCCTGGTGCTTCCTGTCTCCCTCAAGAAGCCAGGAAGAGGACGTAGAAGGGGCAGTGGCTGGTCAGCCGCCAGCTGGGAGGTAAGTGTTTTTTTAAAACCTATTTCCCTCCGCCCCTTCCCCCCACCCTGCTGCACTGCTGCTAACAGGTAGCACCTGCCGCTGACAAGGTCACATTTTTTTAGGCAAGGGGTAATAAAGTGATTTGCCCAGAATCACAGGACTTTGATTGAGCTGATGCAGAGACTTTAACGTGGTTCCCCAGTACCAAAGTCGGCAGCGAAGGCCGTAAAGCCACATCCTTAATAATACAATTAGACTGAGATAAATAAGATAAACAATGAATTACTTCTCAAGTGAGCTTAGTTGGCATTCGCACATGTCTCCAAATAGATAGATCATTTTTTTAAAGTTTACCAGCAAAACAGTGCAAAAACCTCTTTGATGCTGATGGATAGGGTTGTCTTCACGACAGCAGAAAATCACTTGATGTATCCACTGGGAGACTGGCTTGCCATGATGGCAGAGGGGAGATTACATTTGTTACTCTGTATCTAAGGATTAGCCTGCACCAACCAATACATTTAAGCAACATCCATTTTCATCCCACATACAGCCGTATATACACAGTTTCTTTCAAGCAACGTTTCACTGTATTTGCCAGGTGGTGTCTATCATTTATAGTTGGTGTAATGGCATTAACATCAAACTATGATCTAGTCTACACAGATTCCTCTGAATTGGGAAAACAGCAAACCCACCTAGAGTTGGTAAATAGCCATATCTCTTTGTCCCAATATCCTTAAATGACCTGGTTATACCGTTTTGGTTTGGTTTGGTATAGGAACTCCCTAGCCCCTGACCCAGCTCTAAAAGCTTTGATGAACCAAGGGTACTTGTAATAAATGAAAGGTTATCTTGCAAAGTTTTTAATATTGTTTCTCACGTACACTGATGACTACTAGAAAACTAACTGGTGACACAATATTAACTTATTGTGTTATCTTTTGAGTGTAAAGTAAGAAATCAGACGTTATACGCAGCTGATATGGCCTTTGGCATCACTTACATAAAAAAGCTCAGGCACTAAATTCACAAAGCAATTAATGGTTTTCCAATGTTTTGTTACTACTTAAACGAAAAAGAAGGGTCTTGAAAGGTAGTGGAAACAGTCCAGCCTACCATCAGATCTCATAGCATGCCACACACATTACCATGCCTAAAAGGATGCCATCATCACAGCTGACAGGACTTATTTCTTCGAAAGAACACTTCCGAGGACCTGAAAAAATGTTTGCATCAGCTTCAGAGGATACACAGGATGTCTTCATCTCAGTCTGTAAGTGATGATCTAAAGAATTTCTTCAGCAAAAAAGTAACTTCACCGGAAGCATGTTGCACCAAAAGTATGTTATACAGCAAATATGCTGCACTAGAAGCAGAGGCATAACAGAGGCTCCAATATCCTCGCTGGGATGGGCAGGGCACCCCCCAGGGTTATCCATGATGAAGTGACCCCCTCAACTCCCACTCTAGTGAGCGCACCTTCCACAAAGGACTACATGCCCGAGCAATAAACAGCAAGCATTGTTTAGCTGCAGTCTTTCTGTTGACGAGTGCCTGTGCTTTTGTTTTTTAGGTCTCGCCTAGCGAACGCAGCGCATGCGCTGCTTCGCCTTGGCGAACCTCTATTGTCATCACTTTGGTTTGCGAAGGGAGACAAACCATGTGCGCGCACAGACAGGCGATGTGCACGCGCATGGTGTCTCCTCTCTGCAAACAGATAATGAAGGGCTGGTGTTAAACGGTGCGTGCATTGCGCGCTTTAACTTTCCGTCTCCCCGTCGGCTCCACGGAGACAGCTTGTTGTTTACAGTGCCTTTCTTTGTATAGGACTCCAGCTTAAGGCAGAGATTGCAAATGTAACATCATGACATTTTAAGATTTCGATGAAAGCTCGAAAGAATGACGGGATGGTCTTGTTGAAGAATCTTCTAATGGAAGCGAAGCTGTTTTCCCCCTTCCTCCTCGTGAGCCCCACTTCTTCACCCCCTCCTTCAGCCCCGCCCCTTACCTTACCTTTCCCAGCCCCTTCCTCCTCCGTGCAGGCGACTCAGGTCTCCAGTGAGCCAGTTTATTGGGCTGTCTAGAGGGAGAACGGGGAGCGCCCACGCTCTTTTCCATCCCGGGTTGCGGAGGAGCTTCAAGGGGCCCCATTCCTCTCACGAGTCCCAGAACCGAGGAGGCAGCAATCACAGAGAAGGGGTGATGTGGCTTTCAAGTCCACGGCCAGACCATGGCGCGGTGCCGAGTGGGAAATCCGGAGCTTGAATAAAAACAATTCCCCCTCTGGTTCCGGCACACCACACCCAGGTCCAGCTACAATGTCCACCCAACTACTCCACCCCCTCACACCACTAGACATGAAACCCTAAAGGCAGGTACACGGGTGGGCATTCTCTTCAGACACCTCTACTCCATTAAACATTTCTGTCATGTCTAAAGTCCATCTTCAAGCAGTGAGAATGGTGCCCTGGTCTCTGCAGGTACCCGATTAGATCTATTTTGCTAAAAAATGTCTTTAAAAGAACCCTCACTCTACCTACCACTACTACCCAATATATACTCAACGCCACTCAGATCTGACATATATTTGCTATGAAACAACATCACCAAGGTTCGTACACCACACAATCAGTGCACAGTAGATGCATCTTACTGCACATGCTGAACTGACTACCAAATGCCATAATCGACTGTCCGACACAAAACGACACACCCCACCCACCAACAGCCACTTCACAACACCTCTCCCATTATACTTACAATTGACATTTCAACAGACTAGGCCAGACACCCACACCCTGAAGTGCATAAATCATCAAAAAGAAAATATAAAAATATTTAAAAAAAGAAAATATACATATATATATATATATATCCATACCAAAAATGCGCCACAACACTGGTTCTGGAAAAACTGGCCTTTATCGTGATTGGCGCAGGCTGCAACGATGGTGAAGCACCTGACGCATTTCAGCGCATTGCCTTCTTCAGAGGTACGACATGTGTGCAATTTCCCAGAAAGGATTGGTAAATACCTGCCGGACTGCTTCCATACTACAAGTCCCATGATTCATCAGGAGTCGAAAGGGACAATATTTGTGCAGTCCTAATGTTGTTGAATCCCACCTCAAACTCAGACATGATGTTACAGGTAAGTATGGTTGCTGGCAAACTCTTGTGCACAACCGTTCACGTAGCAGTTGCACAATGTCAAAATCGAGGCGCTGAGTCCAGAACCTGCTACCAGGAGGTATCAACCCCCCTTCCGCTCCCTTTCTCATCACCACTGCACCTGTCGCAGGTAAATCCTCTGGCTTGCAGTGGGTCAAGCGGATCATGCCCCCCAATCAACACCACAGAACAAAGTTCGCTGCCGACGGGGGCCCCCAACCCTGCAGGGCAGTCATGGCTAAACGGGAGACAGCGCTTCCTGCACATAACATCCAAACCAAAAATGCGCCACAACACTGGTTCTGGAACAACTGTCCTTTATTGTGATTGGCGCAGGCTGCAACGATGGTGAAGCACCTGACGCGCTTCAGCGTATTGCTTTCTTCAGAGGTACAACACGTGTGCAATGTCCCAGAAATGGTTGGTAAATACCTGCCGGACTGCTTCCATACTACAAGTTACATGATTCATCAGGAGTCGAAATGGACAATATTTGTGCAGTCCTAATGTTGTTGAATCCCACCTCAAACTCCGACATGATGTTACAGGTGAGTATGGTTGCTGGAAAACTCTAGTGCACAACCATTCACGTAGCAGTTGCACCATGTCAAAATCAAGGCGCTAAGTCCAGAACCTGCTACCAGGATGTATCAACCCCTCTTCCGCTCCCTTTCTCATCACCAGTGCACCTGTCGCCGGTAAATCCTCTGGCTTGCAGTGGGTGAAGCGGGTCATGCCCCCCAATCAATACCACAGAACAAAGTTTGCTGCCGACAGGGGCCCCCCAACCCTGCAGGGCGGTCATGGCTAAACGGGAGACAGCGCTTCCCATGCTTAGCATCCATATCAAAAATGCGCCACAACACTGGTTCAGGAAAAACTGGCCTTTATTGTGATTGGCGCAGGCTGCAACGATGGTGAAGCACCTGACGCATTTCAGCGTATTGCTGTCTTCAGAGGTACAACACGTGTGCAATGTCCCAGAAATGGTTGGTAAATACCTGCCGGACTACTTCCATACTACAAGTTCCATGATTCATCAGGAGCCGAAATGGACAATATTTGTGCAGTCCTAATGTTGTTGAATCCCACCTAAAACTTCGACATGATGTTACAGGTGAGTATGGTTGCTGGCAAACTCTGGTGCACAACTGTTCACGTAGCAGTTGCACAATGTCAAAATCGAGGTGCTGAGTCCAGAACCTGCTACCAGGAGGTATCAATCCCCCTTCTGCTCCCTTTCTCATCACCACTGCACCTGTCGCCGGTAAATCCTCTGGCTTACAGTGGGTCAAGCGGGTCATGCCCCCCAATCAATACCACAGAACAAAGTTCGCTGCCGACGGGGCACCCAACCCTGCAGGGCGGTCATGGCTAAACGGGAGACAGGGCTTCCCGCGCTTAACAGCCATACCAAAAATGCACCACAACACTGGTTCTGGAAAAACTGTCTTTTATTGTGATTGGCGCAGGCTGCAACAATGGTGAAGCACCTGACGTGTTTCAGCGTATTGCTTTCTTCAGAGGTACAACATGTGTGACTTCTATGTGTTGTTGAATATTAAAAAAACGGTTCATATGGAAAATTAAAAAGAAACCAATAGAGAAGTTTTGAAACCTAAAAGAATCACGGAACTATTCTAATTTATTCTTTACTTGTATTTATGTGTGGAGCAACAAAATTATAGACACAACAGCACCAGGAAGAGAAAGAAGCAGGAAGTGGGGGAGGGGGGAGATGGGCAGAATGGCACACATGCACAATTAAATACAACACACATATAGACTAACAATGGCCAAAATGAAACACACCAACAAGGAGCACAAGTCACACAACCCGCCAACATCACACCACTGAACGAGCATGGAAGTGAAAACCACGCTGCATTCATACAGGATGTGTACAAAGGCCAGTTGTTAGTGTTTTGGGATGTCTGCGACCGTGGTCATCATGGATGAGATGCCCAGAATGTGGCACATGGTTGAGTGCTCCTCCCTCCCACGAGCCCCCACACTTTTGTACGGTGCACTGTTGTATCTCGTGCACTCGTACGGCACACCATTGTAATGCCTATTTGCGCATGTCCTGCTACATTCCAACTACACCATCACAGTGCCGTTTGGAGGTGGTGCATGCCACTTTACAACATCGACTGCTGCGGCTCTTGTAGCAGGCCACACCAGAACACAGAGACACACTGTAGGACTTGGCCCTTTTTCCCTCATTTGTTTTCGTTTTTGTAGTATTGATGCAGATTCAGGGAGCCATTTTAGCTACCCCTGAAACTTCTGTCTGAGGGCCTGGAGCACAAAATGGTGGCCACCTGTGACATCACCAGCATCCACTGGAACCTACTAGCACCTTCCAGAACATTCCAGAACCCTGTGACAGTTGGAGGCGGTTTGGAATGTTGGGAAGCTAAGACAGAGAATTGGCAGTTGGAGCTGGCAGTTGGCACCTGACTGGTGAAGAGTGAGCAGCAGAAACTTGAAGGAGGAAGGAATGAAGCAGCAGGGGTGGAAACTTGTGCCTGGAGTGGGGTCCATAAACCCACCCTTGATACTAGTCCCTACTGACTGAGCCCAGCCTGGAGCCCTGTGTGGGAAGAAGCAAGAAAAACCATCCTAAGGACCTGGACAGCAGGAACAGGCCTTAGAACCAAAGAACAGCAAGATCCTGACCTGAATATTGGTTTCCCTGGAGTCCAACGTCGAGTAGCCTGAGACCTGGAGCCCGAGGTGGAGAAGCGGCGCCGACTGGAAAGCGGACGTCGTACCCGGAGCCGCCAGAGGTCGAGAGAGGGCACCGTCAGAGGTCGTGAGGAGTACCAGAGGTCGAGGAGGAAGTCACCCGAGGTCGAGTGAGCGGCGTCATCGGAGGAGTGAAGTCCGCCCTCCGGAGTCGTCGGAGACCAAGGTGAAGTGTACCGGAGGTCGGGAGTGAGGATCGCACTCCGGAGTCGCCGGAACCTGAGAGAATCGTGCCGGAGGTCGGGAGTGGAGGTCGCGCTCCGGAGTCGCCGGAAACCTAAGGAGAGGAGCACCGGAGGTCGGGAGTGAGGATCGCACTCCGGAGCCGCCGGAAGTCGACATCGAGTCAAGGCCGGCCGACGTCATCGAAGTTGAGGTCGCCATCGGACCGGAGCCGCCCGAAGTCGACATCGAGTAAAGACTGCCCGACGCCATTGAATCGGAGGTCGAGATCGAGCCGAGGCCGCCGACATCGAACCGGAGCCGCCTACCGGCGTCGTCAAAGAACTGACATCGTGCCGAGGCCGCTGACATCGAACCGGAACCGCCTCACGGCGTCGACACGACTCCAGCGGCGTCGGAGCATCAGAAAAAGGGCAGTAAGTGGAGTAGAGGGCGCCTAAGGCCCTGTGGAGACCTGAGAGACTGCTCTAAGGGGCTAGGGAGGTGCTGGAACCAACCTGACTGTGCCAGGGGTGAGCTGGGACTAATCTAGAGAGGTTGTGTGGAGGGAGAGAGCCAAGTCTCTGGTATTCCCCCCTTGATCTACCTCAGTTTAGGCCTCAGCCTTGTCCAAGCCAGGGAGTAGACACCCTCAAGCCTTCCACATCCCCACAAGCTGTGCCTGGGCCAAATCAGCCCTTAGGAATTCAAAAGTGATCTGATTCTATGAGTGTCACTGTCAGCTTTTAAGTATTTATTAGGGGCACTGTATTTATTTATTTAACCTATTTATTGCTTCACTATATTTATTGGTTAACAGTATTTATTGCCTCAGAATATTTAATTGCCTGTATGTATTTCACTTTTATTTATGCCTTCAGTATTTATGATCACCCCTATTTATTGAATCATTAAGCCAGTATTTATTTGACCTGCACTATCTAAAAAGTTTGTATATTGTGATTGTTATTTATTTTATCCAATCAGCAACTAAGAGAAAAAGAAGATAAAGAAAGATATTTTCATAATTTTTACGGTGTAGAGTCGTTTTTGGAACGGATGCACGCATGGTTATTGTATGGGTATGACGTATGCTTAGCACGGTGCCTGATTCCTGACCACTCGAGCCAAGCTACCGCAGTGTGTCCGGAAGAACACCACCACACTTTCAGTGTGGGAGTGTGTTTTTCCAACATAATTGGTGTTCAGTGGTGGGATAGAGCTGTGCCTACGTATACTCAACAATAACTGTGGGTAGTCCATAGGCCTACACCGGGAGTTTTCTCAAAGCGGCCTTCCTAATTGTGGGTTTTTGTTTTTTCCAAATTTACTCTGGTGGTGGGAGGAGGTATTATTAAAGGTACCCCCCTGCATAGTTACTGCACAAAAACTGTCCTCTGACCTGAGTGGGCAAGATGGAGTTTGTACTGGAGAATTTAGAAACGTACACTGTGGCCCAACTCAGGGAGTTTTGCCAGCGGGAGGGGGTGTATTGTCCCCCAGGAGCAAAGAAGGGTGCACTCCAAACCAGCTTAAGGGCTTGGGGGGAGGCACGCCGAGAAAGCAAGGCTGAGGAGGAGGACAGGGATAGAGAGCCCGACAGTGAGGGAGCTGGTTTGTACCAACCGGAGGTGGGGAACCTGTCAGCGGGGCCCAGGACACTTTCCAGGAAGGGCAGCAGTGCCTCTAGCGGTGGCTTGTCTAAAGTGGAGTTAACAGACCGGAGGGAGAAAAGACAGCTCACATGGGACTTAGCAAGGCTGGAGAAAGAGATGGAGGAGAGAAGGATGGCGCACGAGCTTCGGATGAAGGAGTTGGAGCTGCGTGCCCTCCAGATGAGTGTGTCCAGCGAGGACACTGGTGGCAGCATACCGGAAGCTCCACAGGAGCTAGAAGTTTATTTACCCCAGGATGACATCACCAGGGTGTCTGAGGAGGCATTGGGGTGGGAACCTGAAGGGGGTAGTGCAGGGATCTCCCAACCCAGCGAGGTGAGAGAAGTGGCAGATAGCCCAGCTAGGTCCCAGGGAGAGAGGGTTGTAGGGCCTCACGACCTATCTGTAGGAAGGCGTGAGACGGGGAGGTGTCCCGAGGTGCCCCAACCGAAGTCTCAGGGCCTGGAGAGTTCCGCAAGGGAGCCCCAGGTTGGGAGCCTAGGCTGTCCCGATGTGCCCTCCAGTGCAGGGGAGCCCCTAGTGTCAGGAGGACCCAGGGCGACTGTAACCAGCGCGCCTGAGGTTCTGGGGTTGGCCCAGTTTCAGGGTTTAGGTCCTGGGCTGGGATGCCAGGCTCAGGGGTTGCCTGACCTGGCGGATGGGGCCTCTGTTAACCGGGTCCCCCCGAAATTGACTTCCAGGGGTACTTTTCCCGTTAGGAGGGTGCTGAAATCTGGAAGGGGGTGCAGAGGGAGGAAGGTCTCGCCTCGGGCACCGACTCAGCCTAAGGGTTTAGACCCTAGGTTGAAGGATCAGTTGAGGGGTCAAGGCCCTAGACTGAGGAGGAAGTGTTGGTCTGAGGGTGCCTCGCAGGGTAGGGTGAGGAACCCCAGAAGGAGAGTTAGGGGGAGGAGAGCCTCGCCCCTGAAGGCTGGTCAGCCTAAGGGTGTGAACCCCAGGAGGAAGGACCAGAGGCAGATTAGGACTGCAAGGAGGAGGACCGGAGTGGTCAACGGGCACTACAGGCCTGGGGCTACTGCCCCCCACTCCGCGAGATCACCCGGGCCAGAGACATCTGGACGGCCCAGGGGCCGGCCCTGGCCACAACTAGCTAGGGAGCCCCAGTGGGGTGGTTTTGTTGGTCCAGGGAGGCTTGTTAGGGAACCATTGGGTTCCAGAGCGGAGGAGAACTTGCGGGAGCTCCTGCCGTTGCGGTCCGGCGTCCACCTTTTCTCGCCCCAAGCAGGGAAGACCATCAAGGCATTGATCGGTCTACCCTGGCTTTTGGCTGGAAGGGGGTTATGTAGGACTTGGCCCTTTTTCCCTCATTTGTTTTCGTTTTTGTAGTATTGATGCAGATTCAGGGAGCCATTTTAGCTACCCCTGAAACTTCTGTCTGAGGGCCTGGAGCACAAAATGGTGGCCACCTGTGACATCACCAGCATCCACTGGAACCTACTAGCACCTTCCAGAACATTCCAGAACCCTGTGACAGTTGGAGGCGGTTTGGAATGTTGGGAAGCTAAGACAGAGAATTGGCAGTTGGAGCTGGCAGTTGGCACCTGACTGGTGAAGAGTGAGCAGCAGAAACTTGAAGGAGGAAGGAGTGAAGCAGCAGGGGTGGAAACTTGTGCCTGGAGTGGGGTCCATAAACCCACCCTTGATACTAGTCCCTACTGACTGAGCCCAGCCTGGAGCCCTGTGTGGGAAGAAGCAAGAAAAACCATCCTAAGGACCTGGACAGCAGGAACAGGCCTTAGAACCAAAGAACAGCAAGATCCTGACCTGAATATTGGTTTCCCTGGAGTCCAATGTCGAGTAGCCTGAGACCTGGAGCCCGAGGTGGAGAAGCGGCGCCGACTGGAAAGCGGACGTCGTACCCGGAGCCGCCAGAGGTCGAGAGAGGGCACCGTCAGAGGTCGTGAGGAGTACCAGAGGTCGAGGAGGAAGTCACCCAAGGTCGAGTGAGCGGCGTCATCGGAGGAGTGAAGTCCGCCCTCCGGAGTCGTCGGAGACCAAGGTGAAGTGTACCGGAGGTCGGGAGTGAGGATCGCACTCCGGAGTCGCCGGAACCTGAGAGAATCGTGCCGGAGGTCGGGAGTGGAGGTCGCGCTCCGGAGTCGCCGGAAACCTAAGGAGAGGAGCACCGGAGGTCGGGAGTGAGGATCGCACTCCGGAGCCGCCGGAAGTCGACATCGAGTCAAGGCCGGCCGACGTCATCGAAGTTGAGGTCGCCATCGGACCGGAGCCGCCCGAAGTCGACATCGAGTAAAGACTGCCCGACGCCATTGAATCGGAGGTCGAGATCGAGCCGAGGCCGCCGACATCGAACCGGAGCCGCCTACCGGCGTCGTCAAAGAACTGACATCGTGCCGAGGCCGCTGACATCGAACCGGAACCGCCTCACGGCTTCGACACGACTCCAGCGGCGTTGGAGCATCAGAAAAAGGGCAGTAAGTGGAGTAGAGGGCGCCTAAGGCCCTGTGGAGACCTGAGAGACTGCTCTAAGGGGCTAGGGAGGTGCTGGAACCAACCTGACTGTGCCAGGGGTGAGCTGGGACTAATCTAGAGAGGTTGTGTGGAGGGAGAGAGCCAAGTCTCTGGTATTCCCCCCTTGATCTACCTTAGTTTAGGCCTCAGCCTTGTCCAAGCCAGGGAGTAGACACCCTCAAGCCTTCCACATCCCCACAAGCTGTGCCTGGGCCAAATCAGCCCTTAGGAATTCAAAAGTGATCTGATTCTATGAGTGTCACTGTCAGCTTTTAAGTATTTATTAGGGGCACTGTATTTATTGTATTTAACCTATTTATTGCTTCACTATATTTATTGGTTAACAGTATTTATTGCCTCAGAATATTTAATTGCCTGTATGTATTTCACTTTTATTTATGCCTTCAGTATTTATGATCACCCCTATTTATTGAATCATTAAGCCAGTATTTATTTGACCTGCACTATCTAAAAAGTTTGTATATTGTGATTGTTATTTATTTTATCCAATCAGCAACTAAGAGAAAAAGAAGATAAAGAAAGATATTTTCATAATTTTTACGGTGTAGAGTCGTTTTTGGAACGGATGCACGCATGGTTATTGTATGGGTATGACGTATGCTTAGCACGGTGCCTGATTCCTGACCACTCGAGCCAAGCTACCGCAGTGTGTCCGGAAGAACACCACCACCCTTTCAGTGTGGGAGTGTGTTTTTCCAACACACACTTACCGCACTTCCTGTACACGGACATGTCCGAGACACCCCGTTCCCCTTGCCGGATAGGCACACCCCTGCACTGACCTGTGAACCCCAGACCAGCACATGCCAGTTGTGTATGCAGGAGGATGCGTGTGTAGCTACACGTTCGGGCTCACTGCCAACGCTGAGGTGACAACACACTATGATGTTGCAGGGCTCGTGCCCATCATGCTAAGACAATGACCACAGGGACACACTTGCTAAGATGTGGGTTTGGGGGGCATTGGCGGTCCTGGAGTTGTTGAGATGAGTCTTTTGGCCCTCGTGGGTAACCCTGTATCATGCTCATTGACTCTATGGCACCTGTGGGTGTTCTGGTGTGGCTCTTGGCTGTGTTCCCTTTCATGGTGCAGGTAGTTGTCCTGCTTAACACCAGCAGAAAGCAGGTGTAAAATTCATGGTGCTAACGTGTCTTATCGCTGGAATTTGTTTCGCATTGCAACTGGTGTGAAAGTTGTGATGTGATTTTTTTCGTGTGCAGAACAATATGCTAACTGAGCAGTGTATCTCGTCAAGATCCAGCACCTGACGCACTATTCCCAATCAATATAAATACAATGAGATTTCTTAATAGATTTTGTGTGTACACTGTAAGTGCAGCCAATACCTCAGTGCAATTCAATACAGGATTTTAGTATTTAGAATAAATCGGAAAGGTGCACCTCGTGTCTTTTTGCACGGGAACGGCTAGTCTCCATTTCATTATCAGCACTTTAACGGAAGTAAAGTTGAGATAAATCTAACACACTATTCAGAAGTTGGTGCAAACTGCAGCTATCACCAGTATTACAGCGATAAGTGCCCCAAAATTTAACACCATGGTGGACTCCATCAAAGAACAGTAATAAGAACAAGAAAGAGTCACACAGCAGTTAAGAGAACAACCAAAAGCGTTATACATTTTTTTTTTTCAAACTTTATTTTTTATAATCATAAATATGTAAACGATAAACTATTTTCAAACTTTATTTTTTTATTAACATATATATGAACTATAAACTAATAAACAAAATGTATCAACAATAATACAAAACAACAAGGTGGAACACTCCTGTGGGGACCATGGATGTCGACGACAGACCTGAAAAATCAGAAAGATTGTTAAAAAAAAACCAACATGCTATTCTCAGCAAAATACCACAAGAAACAAATCATAGATATATAAAATATATACAGCTAACAAAATTTTATAAGTTTAACTTACAAAAACTGTAAATGTTGCCGCTTTAAAATATTTACCGAATCTGAGGATTTTTTTTTGCAGAAGGCACCACCCCCACAACGTTTTTCTTCAGTGGTGAGGACATTTTTTACTTTTCCCAAGGGGCAAACAAAGACCAATGCCACCTTGGTCACGTGCAAGATTTGCAAAAGAGTTCTGTCACAAGGGGATCCTAACAAGAAATACTCATACGGCACGGCAAGTATGATGAAACACCTAAGGACCCTTCATCCGAACAATCTTGCACGAGAAGAGTGCAAACAGATGAGAAACACTCCTATTATGTATCTGTAAAAAAGAATCACAAATAAATGTATATTAATAACTTTCAAAATTATACTATTCCATTACTGTACAAACACATTTTATATAAATACTGCCTAAGAAACTATGTCCCTGAACCACAAGTGTGACGATGGTTAAAACACTACATGCATAGTGCATACTACTTTGAAGCAGTTCATGCCCTAAAGCCTACCTCACTAAAACTCTACATACTAACTGACTAAATGATTACAGTACTATAAGGAGACACACTGGGTGAGTGACAGGGTGTTTGCTAGAAGAGTATGAATACTAACTAGGGAATTGAAGGTGTGAAACACAACTGTGTAGGTGTTTAGAGGACTGCATCCATACTGCATAGGCATTTAAAGCAGTCCATGTGCTAAGGCCTGGCTCACTGCATGACTACTTGGGTACTGACTGAATGGTTAGAGTACAGCAAGGAGAGTGCCTAGGTGAATTTATAAGTGCTAGGCTTTTCGCACAGGGAATGGATTAGTACTTGGTACTGAATGGGTCACTAGAGGAGTGCAAAGGCAGTGACAAGATATTTGCTGGACTGTATGGATACTGACTAGGAAATTGAAAGTGTGAAAGACAAGTGTCTAGGTGGTTAGAAGACTGCATGCATAGTGGATAGGGGTTTGAAGCAGTCCATGTGCTAAGGCCTGACTCAGTGCATAAATACTTAGGCACTGACTGAATGATTAGAGTACTGCAAAGATAGTATCTTGGTGAATTTATAAGTGTTTGAGTTTTCGCACAGTGAATGGATTAGTACATGATGCTGAATAGGTCACTAGAAGACTGCAAAGGGAGTGACAGGGTGTTTCCTGGAAGTGTATGGATACTGACTAGGGAATTGAAGGTGTGAAAGACAATTGTGTAGGTGGTTAGAGGACTGCACGCATAGTGGATAGGGGTTTGAAGCAGTCCATATACTAAGGCCAGGGTCACTGGATGAGTACTTGGGTACTGACTGAATGATTAGAGTACTGCAAGGAGAGTGCCTGGGTGAATTTATTAGGGTTTGGTGCAGTGAATGCATTAGTACATGATGCTGAATGGGTCCGTAGAGGAGTGCAACGGGAGTGACAGGGTGTTTGCTGGAAGTGAATGGATACTGACTGGGGAATTGAAGGTGTGAAAGACAAGTGTGTAGGTGCTTAGAGGACTGCATGCATAGTGGATAGGGGTTTGAAGAAGTCCATGTGCTAAGACCTGGCTCAGTGCATGAATACTTAGGCAGTGACTGAATCATTAGAGTACTGGAAAGAGAGTGTCTTGGTGAATTTATAAGTGTTTGGGTTTTGTGCACAGTGAATGGATTAGTGCATGCTGTTGAATGGGTCTCTAGAGGACTGCAAAGGAAGTGACAGGGTGTTTCCTGGAAGTGTATGGATACTGACTAGGGAATTGAAGGTGTAAAAGACAAGTGTACAGTATGTTAGAACACTACATGCATACTGCATAGACATTTGAAGCAATCTATTTGATACTTAGAAACTGACTAAATAATCAGACTACTTCTAGGACAGTGCTTAGGTAAAACCTTTAAATTTTCAGTTCTGCCACAGTGAACAGAATAGTACATGGTACTGCACCTTAGTGTCAAACCCTGACTCATTTTATCAATGCATAAGCAAAGACTAGCCTCTAATGCTACTAAAACTTGACAACATGACAGGTTTTAAAAGAGTTATCTGCTAAAAAAATACACGATGTTACCAAATGCTTCTCTCACAGTGCTTCCCAAATGCACACAGACTCACAGTGTGATTCTAGACAACAACCACTATACCTAGGAGTTTACCAAAAATCATTCACTACTGTGGAAGTGGTAAGGGAACTGCACACAATCTTCATATTTCAGGACTGCACTTTTGTGTCAAAGCCTGACTCATTTAATCAAAGCATAAGCAAAGACTGGCTTCTAATGCTACTAAAACTTGACAACATGACCGGTTTTAAAACAGTTATCTGTCAGCAAATACACAATGTTACCAAATGCTTCTCTCACAATCCTTACCCAAATGCATACAGACTCACAGTGTGATTTTAGACAAGCAACACTATCCTAGGAGTTTACCAAAACTCATTCACTAATCTAGAAGAGTTAATGGTACTGCACACAATCCACATATTTAAGTACAGCAAATCAGTGTCAAAGCATATCTCATTTAATCAACGCATAAGCAAAGACTGGATTCCAATGCTACTAAAACTTCACAACATGACAGGTTTTAAAACAGTTATCTGTCAGCAAATACATGATGTTACCAAATGCTTCTCTCACAGTGATCCCAAATACACACTAACTCACAGTGTGATTCTAGACCAGCACCACTATCCCTAGGAGTTTACCAAAACTCATTCACTACAGTGCAAGTGGTAAGGGAACTGCACACAATCTACATATTTCACGACTGCAATTTACTGTCAATGCCTGACTCATTTAATGAAAGCATAAGCCATAACTGTCTTCTAATGCTACTAAAACTTGACAACATGACATGTTTTAAAACAGTTATCTGTCAGCAAATACACGATGTTACCAAACACTTCTCTCACAGTAGTTCCCAAATGCACACAAACTCACAGTGTGATTCTAGACAAACAACACTATCCCTAGCAGCTTACCAAAACTCATTCACTACAGTGGAAGTGGCAAGGGAACTGCACACAATCTACATATTTCACGACTGCACTTTAGTGTCAATGCCTGACTCATTTAATCAAATCATAAGCCATAACTGTCTTCTAATGCTACTAAAACTTCACAACATGACAGGTTAAAACAGTTATCTGTCAGCAAATACACAATGTTACCAAATGCTTCTCTCACAATGGTTCCCAAATGCACACAGACTCACTGTGTGATTCTAGACAAACAACACTATCCCTTGCACTATACCAAAACACATTTCTTCATCTAGAAGTAGTACTACATTTTAGTATAGAAACATAACATAACTCATTTAACAAATTCTTAAACAATGACTGGTTTCTAATTCTACCAAAACATAAAAACAGCACAGTTAACTGTCTGCAAACACATGAAAAACACAAATGCTTATCACAGAATGGTTTCTACATGCACACACACTGTCAATAAGATTGTAGAGAAAAAAAGTACTCCCTACACTTTAGCAGGAGAAATACATTAGTCTGATTAAAATCAAAATAGTCTACATACATCCCCTCACAATTAAATAACTCATCTTTAAAGTTCTTTTGTAGATTAAGAAGTATATCAGTCACTCACCATATTTTCTTTTACAGAGGTCTGCACTGTGCACCTCTCAGCAAAAACAAAGAATGGAAAAGATTCCCTTTCATTTTCCACACATATACATGTAAACATCAAATCACAATCCTTCACACATAAACTCAAAAGCAAACACACATTTCTATTGGTTAAACATTTCAACCCTTTCCAACTGAAATACATTTCAACCCTTCCCCCAATCTGCCTTCTGCCTGTTACCATAGAAACAGGTCATGAAACACTGCACTGAGCTCACAGGTCACAAGTTCAGCACACAATGTTACTAAACAAGACAGGAAGTGTGCTTGACATTTCAACATATCAGGTTATCATATGTAATGTGCCTTACAATCTGTTTTTGTTAACCAATAAGAATCATACCTTTAAAAAACAGAAATATACACCCTACCTTTCAGTGTAGAAAGTAGTCATACAACCAAGGATTTCTTGTCTTTTTTCAAAAAACATTGCTGTGGATCCGCGTACCCAACGCGTGAGAATCCGTGCACCCAACGCGTTAGGATGCGCACACTGTGCGCGCTTTTCGGCGTTTTTTTTTTTTTTAAAAAGGGGCCCCAGGTGGTCCTTCTGGGACCCCCTAAGCACCTCTAGAGGGTCAGAGCATTTCCACTCTGCCCCCTTTATATGTTTTACACACTTATTCCCCTAGCTTCTACCGAGGCAGAAAATGGCCGCCAACAGTTCCTGGTTTCGAATGTAGAGAGACACTCGACAGCCAATTAGCATTCAGCGCGCGACCAGGAGGGTGCGCGCTCGGTTCAGGGAGGGTGCGCTTACGGTGTGTGTACGGTCCGCGGATCCTCCGCGGCCATAGATATTTATGTACTTTTAACTCTAATTTTCTCAGGAACTACTGAACGGATTCACACCATATATGCAAAAGGCACAAGTCTGAACTGAGGAGTACCTCTTTGCCAAATTTGGTGTCATTCCGTTCAGCGGTTTGGGCTGTAGCTGCGACAACAGATCCTATAGGAAATTGCATGGGAAAATGCGTTTTGGGACCCTCCTTTTTTCTCGGCCCCCGCTTGACGAATCACCACGAAACTTTCACGGTAGGAGCGGAGCGGAGCTGGCCAAAAGTTTGGAAAATTTCACGAGGATTCATCAACCAGCGCCAGACTTATTGGGAATAGAATGTTGCGGATTTCCTATGGAAAATAGGTTCTATTTATAACTATCTACTGGCGACCGCCAGTAGATAATCTATATATATATATATATATATATATATATATATATATATATATATATATATATATATATATATATATATATATATGCCAGCAATTTTCCTCCGTTTTAGCAAAGAAAAAATAGGGTCGCACTCCAGCGAAATGTAGTACTCCTTTGTTTTAATTTCACAAATCCACAGATTACGAGATGCACACAAAGAAAACCAACGCGTTTCGTCAGCGTCCGCCGACTTGCTCACGGTTAATTTTACAACATGCAAATCAGGTTATTTAAACAAACAAACAGGAAATTGACACACCTTTCCTGTCATGTGAGAGGTGATTTAGAGTTCACCAGATTTCTGGGATATGTAGTCCCACATTAAATCACAAGTGTTTGTATATTTATATGGATTTGCTTAACGGGAGGCTGATTGACCCCAAATGGGTCCAAAACTTTCAAATGCAATGTCTAAATAAATCAAATTTTCGTGGTTGGACAAATAAGTATCAATTTACAAAAATTATTATATATACATTGTGATATACAAGCCCTCTGGTGGGTCGTCATTACAGAGTTTGTTTTTTTCTTTTTTTCTTTCAAAAACCACCTTTGTAAATAAATATCCTCTAATGGATAGACATTGCTAAGTGTCCCATGATAGGCCTACATCTTAAGACTGATATTACTTTTGGAAAACCATATACACAATCAATAATAGAAACTCATTGGCACATTGCTGTGTTAAATAAAAAATACTCAATAAAGTTTTATATTGCAGTCTAGAGATGTATGTAAAGTTCTTCCGACTGGTTCAGACCAAACGGCGTCATGCTTCTAAAGTTAATAATATGTCGAGATTCTTTCTGTCTCAGTAGTCTCTCCCGATTTCCACCTCGTGTATTGATTGGTACAGTTTCAATTCCATAAAACTTTAGAGACTTCCAATTACTGTTGTGGTGTGTCTCCATATGTCTTGCTACCGCATTGTTTTTGTCCTTGTTTTTGGTGGCCCTGGTGTGTTCCAGTATCCTTTTCTGGAATCAAAGTAAAAAACTGAAAGCATTTCCTACTGAGGAGACTGCAGTAAATGAGGAAATTAGGAAACTTCATAACAAATAAATCTCCCAAGATGGCCACCAGAGACAAAAGAGACCAAATGCAGCACAAATATCACCCAGATGTAGCCCACATGTAGCCCAATGACAGAAGTGTGCAAAACACTTATTTTTTGTGTATTTGCAGTTTTATATAGCGCAGACTTGTCAGGTATTGGAGTGCTTTACATGAGCATTGGTTATATCACACAAGATCAAATTCATTTTGGTTGTAGACATGGGGAGATTAAGTGATTTGACCAGAATGACAGAATGTTGAGCTGTAGCAGAAATTCCAACCTGGTTCCCCAGTTGCAAAGTCTGCAGCTCTGGAAGTAACACCACATCCTCTCCCCTAGGTGCAACATTTAATCAAGTGGTCAACTGGATAAAAAAACATAATATTTTAAAAGTTCTTTGTCGCTATTTGAAAACTCAGAAAATATGTCCTCATTTTAGTTTTTTAGAGCACTAACCATAATTTTGATGTAAATAAGACCCTATCATATATGTAATTTCTAAAGGAAATGCTCTAGGTATTACAGTTTTGATTACATCAATATGACGTCAGGCGTTCCACACTTTTGTAATAAATATAGAATGTTAGCAATCTAGTTGTTCATTGGGATACTGTGCAGAGGCCAGGGGCACGGACTCTGAAAATTGAAGGCAGGTAGGAGAGTGCAGAGGCAAAAATTTGACCACACTGGGCAGGCAGGAAGGGCAGTGGCAGCACAACAGACTATGGAGGGCAGTAGAAAGGGGGGCAGGGGCAACAAACCAACAATACAGGACTGGCAAGAGAGGCTGTGGCAATATAATAGACCATTGTGGGCAGAAGGAAGAGGCAGTGGTAGTACAACCATACATGCCAACAGACCCGTTTCAGCCAGGAAACGTCCAATGTTTTTAAGCTCAAATGGGCTTTATTTGATCTGTGTCCTGTCTACAATCTCCTCTTTTTCAATGTAACTCAAAGTACCCCAGTTTTTTTTCAAAATCTCCCTCTTACCAAGTTCAAAATGTTTGCAAGTATGGTACATTGGTTCATGGTAGGCAGGAGGAATTGGGGTAGGGACATGGACTCGGATAACAGAGGACAGGAGGGACATGGAGAGGTGCACCAAACTGACCCTACAGGGCAGGCATCAGGGTTTTCAGCAGCACAATACACCACGCAGGGCATGCGGGACGGGAGTGCAGCACAACAATCCATAGAAAGAAATAGGGAGGGGACAGGACCATGCACATGGACAACAGAGAACAGAGGGGAACGAGGCAATGGTAGCTAGCTGACCATAATGGACAGACAGGAGAGAAAGCTGCAGCATAATAGACCATAAAGGGCAGGAGGGACAGATCAGGGGCATTACAATGGAACAGACAAGTCAGGAGGGAGGGAATAGAGGTCTGCACATGAAACAGAGGGCTGGGGGCAAGGGGGCAGGGCAGGAGCAGCAAGATGACCATGGAGGTCAGGCAGGATGGGCACTAGAAACAAGACACACCATGGAGAGCAACAATGAGACTATGATGGCATACACACAGACCATGGAGGGAAGGTGGGAGGGGGTCAGGGGCAGCTAGCTGACCACACAGGGAAGGTAGGAGGGGCCATGGCAGCACAGAAGACCATGTATGCCAAGCAGGAGGGTTAGTGGCAGCACAATGGCTATGATGGGCAAGAGGGAGGGTGCAGGGGCATGCACAAAGGACAATGGAGGATAGAAGGGAGGGTCAGGACCTGGGCACAGACAAGAGAGTTCAGGGGAAGGGGCCTCACAACAGACCGCGTGGGGCAGGCAGGAGGAGCAGTTGCAGCACAACAGACCAGGGAGGGCAGAAGGGTATGGCAGTAAAATGGACCATGGAATACAGGAGAAAGGGGATAGGGGCATGGCATGTGGACAGGCAGGGTGGAGGTGGCAGGGACAGGTTACAGTCATCTGACAATGCTAGGCAGGTGGGAGGGCAGTGGCAGCTCAACAGAACACTCAGAGTAGATAGGAGGGGCAGGTCCATGGAACATGGTGGGCAAAAAGGATGGAGCAGGGGCATGCACAAAGACATCGGAGAGCAGGGGGAAGGAGAAAAGGGGCAGCAAGCTAAGTACAGAGGCTAAGCAGGAGGTCAATGATGGGTCATAGAATTGGGCAATGGAGGGCAGGAGGAGGGGACTGGTACATGCTAAATGAAGGGTAGTGGCAGCACATCAGACCATGCATGGCAGGAGGAAGGAGGCTAGTCCATGGATTCAGACAACAGAGGATAGGGGGGAGGTGGATGGGGCAGCAAGCTAACTGTTCAGAGAAGGTGGGTATTAGGAACTTTATTGTTTTTAAAATGTGCTCACGAACTCACTTGCCAGAAACACCCCCTGACCCTCCACCCCCATCGCAAAATGTAATGCCCGTGAAAAGGGTAGGTGTACGCAGTGTTATATAGAACATAGTCCTGAGAGCACGATTGAAAATGAAAACTAGATATAGTACATAGTATAAAATATGCACCAAAAAGTATGATACAAGATGAACCGGGGCGTGAAATATAATATGCAATACATTGTGCGCAATGACAGATTCATTGGAGAGCGCGAGATCGCACAGGCACTAGCGCGTGCTATGCGATATGCGCCTTGGAGTGTAATATGCACAGGGCAGTGTTGTGTAACCTAACTAGTCTCTAAAGTTGTGATATAAAATATGTGCTGGAGAGTGTAACGTTGCATATGCACTATGACAAAGACATGGATCCCAGATTGTAATATGTATGGCATAGCGCTGTGCGTTATAACATAGGCATCGAGGAAGGCACGTTAGATGGGGCAATATAACACGTGCGAAGGCAAGTGTGGCATGACATATTCACGGGGTGGTGTTACAGTGCACATGGGCTAGAGAGTGTCATAGCATATGCAGTAGCTAGTGAAATACAACACAGAGGTGTGTGGCACTCAGCAGGCAATGGTGGGTGTAACACAGCATTGGGCTCTGCCAGGAGCACGCTGTGACTCTCAAGTGATGTTCGTCCCCTTTCCAGAGAGTAAAATAAAAAGTATTCCACATCCGGCAGTGGATGTGTGTTTTATTAACCGTGAGGGGGGTTTCTTGCATAGTTTTGGTCGAATTTTTGTCGAATCCCCTTTGAATGGCTTGGTGTGCATGTGTAATAAATGTGCCCGTCAATAGCTACCCATGTTGGTATAAATAAACGACAGGGGTGTCTACTTGGAGAGTACCCACGGGCGAGGGCGCCGGGATTAGGCACGGTAGGGCGTCAGACACGTCAGAGCTTCACTAGCGGTGTAAATACATTCCACGTGGATTCATTGTATACATAGTCGCCTTTTAATGAATATCACGCAAATCGTCATGGTGATAGGTACATACGGTTTGTCCAGCATGTCCTAGGTGTTTCTATAAATATATATTTTTTAAAAATAATAAAAAACAAAGGCCGGCCCCGGGGGAAGGGGTCCCCGGGGCCGGCCTTAGGTGGCCTGAGGTGAGGGGCAACGCAGCCCCCCTCCTAAAGAATAAAGAAAAAAAAAAAGGCCATGACCTGGGTGTTGGGGTCCCCGGGGCCGATTAAGGCCTTGGGAGGGCCAAATGTATTTTTTTCAACAAAAAAAATTAGGGTGCAGGCCCTGGGGGATGGGGTCCCCAGGGCCAATAAATTAGAAAAAGAAGGGGGGCCACACAGCCCTCCTTAAAAAAAAATAAAAAAATAAAAGACCGGCATCGTGCCGAAGGCCACGCCCCCTCCTTGCAGCACTCTGCAAACGCACCCCCTGGCCAGTTGTAACTTGGGGAATTAATTCCCCTTCAATACTGAGGGTCCCTAAGGGCCAACTAGCCCAACAGGTATCTCCAGTATGCGCCAGGGTGCTGCGTTGCAGACAGGTGTCCTGAGGCCACGGCCCTTTTTACACCTCTATGCAATGCTGCTCTGTGGCACTTACTGGAGGTACCTAGTGGGCTATTTTGACCCTAGGGACCCTTAGGATTCAAGGGGACTTAATCTCTCAACTTAGAACGGCCACAGGGCGCGTTTACACAGTGGTGAAGTGAGGGGACGGGGCCTTAGGTGACATGTACAAACACGCCCTGTGGCGACATTTAAGTTGGGGAAATAATTCCCTTTCAATCCTGAGGGACCCTGGGGGCCAACTAGCCCACCAGGTGCTTCCAGTAAGCGCCACTGCTCTGTGTTGCAGAGAGGTGGTGCTGGCTGTGCCCCTTTTTACACCTCTCTGCAATGGCGCTTACTGGACGTACCTAGTGGGATAGTTGGACCCTAGGGACCCTCAGGATTCAAATGAAATTAATCTCCCAACTAAAAACGGCCACAGGGCGTGATTACACAGTGGTGAAGGGAGGGGAGGGGGCCTGAGTTAACGTGTGCAAACAAGCCCTGTGGCACGTTTTAAGTTGGGGATATAATTCCCCTTCAACCCTGAGGGACCCTGGGGGGCAACTAGCCCAATAGGTGCTTCCAGTAAGCGCCACTGCGCTGCATTGCAGAGAGGTGGTCTAGGCCGTGCCCCTTTTTACATCTCTCTGCAACGCATCTCTATGGTGCTTACTGGAGGTACCTAGTGGTCTAGTTGGACCCTAGGGACCCTCAGGATTCAAGGGGACTTAATCTCCCAACTTAAAACGGCCACAGGGCATGTTTACACAGTGGGGAAGGGAGGGGACGGGGCCTGAGGTGACGTGTGCAAACACGCCCTGTGGCGTGTTTTAAGAGGTAGTTTTAATCCCCTGCCCTATTATATACTAGGGGCTTACAGAGGAGGTCATGCTAATCACAGGGGGACCCCAACACATAGTGTTCCCTAGTGTAGGTAGGTGTTTTCACTGTATTCTGAGTGTTTTTTAACATAGCACTGGCTCTAGGACTGGTTAGTCAGACTCAGTTACCACCAGTATCCGTCTGAAAAAGTTGAGGGTACAGGATGATTTTGCAACAAGGCTTCTTTCTGCTCTTCTGTTTGTTCTTTCTGCACGTTATCCTTCTTCCTGCACTTTTCTTCGTCTTTGAGGACTTCTGTTGCTTCTTTCTGCATTTCTTTTTTTTCAATCTGTGTGTTTTTTCTTCTTTCTTCACATGTCCTATCTCTGTAGGCATAGTTAGAAATTAGCATTTAAAAAACCTTTGAAATTCACATAAAAAAACCATAGGTTTCAGGCACGTTATAGTTAGTAATTAGCATTTAAAAAACCTTAGAAATTCACTAAAAAAAACATAGGTTTCAGGGGTGTTATAGTTAGCTGGACATTTCACTCGTAAAAAACCATTGAAATTCCCCCGTTATAGTTAGTTCAGGTAACTATAACTTGCGCGACCGCAATCCACTGCTGATGACGTCACATATTACATCACTCATGACATATATGTGAATATATCTATATATATTATCTACTGGCGGTGGCCAGTAGATAGTTATAGTTAGGACCTACTTTCCATAGGAAATCCGCAACATTCTATTCCCAATAAGTCTGGCGCCGATTGACGAATCTTTGCGAAATTTTCCAAACTTTTGGCCAGCTCCGCTCCGCTCCTACCCTGAAAGTTTTGCGGTGATTCATCAAGCGAGGGCCGAGAAAAAAGGGGGGTCCCAAACCGAATTTTCTCCATGCAATTTCCCATAGGACCTGTTGTCGCAGCTACAGCCCGAACTGCTGAACGGAATTACACCAAATTTGGCAAAGAGGTAGTCTTCAGTTCAGACTCGTGCCTTTTGCTTAAATGGTGTAAATCCGTTCAGTAGTTCCTGAGAAAATTAGGGTAAAAAAGTTAGTGATATCTATGGCCGAGGAGGATCCGCACACCCAGCGCACACCCTGCCGTGCACGAGCTGAATGCTAATTGATTGTCAACACTCCAGATCAGGAAGTGTTGGCAGCCATCTTGTGCAACCGAGGCACAAGAAGCCCCCAAAAAAACATCGCAAAACGTGAAAAGGGGGCAGGGTAGAAACACCCTGACCCCCTAGGCCTGCGCCCCATGGCGCATACTGGAGGTACCTGGTGGGCTAGTTGGCCCCCAGGGGACCTCAGGATTGAAGAGGAATTAATTCCCCAACTTAAAACGCGCCACAGGGCGTGTTTGCACATGTCACCTCAGGCCCCACCCCCTTCCTTCACCATTGTACAAATATTCCTCTAAAATCAGCCAAACTACGAATTCCGATTTACTCACCTGTTATCAGGAGAGAACACAGTGCTGCATCTTTTAGCCCAGCACTGACACTGAAAAGTAAATCTAAGCGTATTTACCAGTAACTTGTATTTCCGTCCATAGGAATCCATTGTGTGGTTTTCTGCAGAAAAGTTTTTAAGTGTCTATTTTCACAAACTAAAAATATTCCTCTAAAATCAGCCGAAATACGAATTCCGATTTACTCACCTGTAATCAGGAGAGAACCCTGGGCTGCATCTTTTAGCCCAGCACTGACTCTGAAAAGTAATTCTAAGGGTACTTACCACTAACTTGTATTTTCTTCTATAGGAATCCATTGTGTGGTTTTCAGCAGAAAATTTTCGAAGTGTCCATTTTTGAAACGTACAAATATTCCTCTAAAATCAGCCGAACTGCGAATTCCGATTTACTCACCTGTAATCAAGAGAGAACCCAGTGCTGCATCTTTTTGCCCAGCACTGACCCTGAAAGGTAATTCTAAGCGTACTTACCAGTAACTTGTATTTCCTTCCATAGGAATCCATTGTGTGGTTTCCACCAGAAAATTTTGTGTCCATTTTTGAAACGTACAAATATTCCTCTAAAATCAGCCGAACTACGAATTCCAATTTACTCACCTGTAATCAGGAGAGAACCCAGTGCTGCATCTTTTTGCCCAGCACTGACCCTCAAAGGTAATTCTAAGCGTACTTACCAGTAACTTGTATTTCCTTCCATAGGAATTAATTGTGTGGTTTTCACCAGAGCATTTTCTACGTGTCCAATTTTGAAACGTACAAATATTCCTCTAAAATCAGCCGAACTCCGAATGCCGATTTACTCACCTGTTATCAGGAGAGAACACAGTGCTGCATCTTTTAGCCCAGCACTGACACTGAAAAGTAAATCTAAGTGTATTTACCAGTAACTTGTATTTCCGTCCATAGGAATCCATTGTGTGGTTTTCAGCAGAAAAGTTTTAAAGTGTCTATTTTCACAAACTAAAAATATTCCTCTAAAATCAGCCGAACTACGAATTCCGATTTACTCACCTGTAATCAGGAGAGAACCCTGGGCTGCCTCTTTTAGCCCAGCACTGACTCTGAAAAGTAATTCTAAGCGTACTTACCAGTAACTTGTATTTTCTTCTATAGGAATCCATTGTGTGGTTTTCAGCAGAACATTTTCGAAGTGTCCATTTTTGAAACGTACAAATATTCCTCTAAAATCAGCCGAACTGCGAATTCCGATTTACTCACCTGTAATCAGGAGAGAACCCAGTGCTGCATCTTTTTGCCCAGCACTGACCCTGAAAGGTAATTCTAAGCGTACTTACCAGTAACGTGTATTTCCTTCCATAGGAATCCATTGTGTGGTTTCCACCAGAAAATTTTGTGTCCATTTTTGAAACGTACAAATATTCCTCTAAAATCAGCCGAACTACGAATTCCGATTTACTCACCTGTAATCAGGAGAGAACCCAGTGCTGCATCTTTTTGCCCAGCACTGACCCTGAAAGGTAATTCTAAGCGTACTTACCAGTAACTTGTATTTCCTTCCATAGGAATTAATTGTGTGGTTTTCACCAGAGCATTTTCTACGTGTCCAATTTTGAAACGTACAAATATTCCTCTAAAATCAGCCGAACTACGAATGCCGATTTACTCACCTGTAATCAGGAGAGAACACAGTGCTGCATCTTTTAGCCCAGCACTGACGCTGAAAAGTAAATCTAAGCGTATTTACCAGTAACTTGTATTTCCGTCCATAGGAATCCATTGTGTGGTTTTCAGCAGAAAAGTTTTTAAGTGTCTATTTTCACAAACTAAAAATATTCCTCTAAAATCAGCCGAACTACGAATTCCGATTTACTCACCTGTAATCAGGAGAGAACCCAGTGCTGCATCTTTTTGCCCAGCACTGACCCTGAAAGGTAATTCTAAGCGTACTTACCAGTAACTTGTATTTCCTTCCATAGGAATCCATCGTGTGGTTTCTACCAGAAAATTTTGTGTCCATTTTTGAAACGTACAAATATTCCTCTAAAATCAGCCAAACTACGAATTCCGATTTACTCACCTGTAATCAGGAGAGAGCCCAGTGCTGCATCTTTTTGCCCAGAACTGACCCTGAAAGGTAATTCTAAGCGTACTTACCAGTAACTTGTATTTCCTTCCATAGGAATCCATTGTGTGGTTTTCACCCGAAAATTTTCTAAGTGTCCATTTTTGAAATGTACAAATATTCCTCTAAAACCAGCCGAACCACGAATTCCGATTTACTCACCTGTTATCAGGAGAGAACCCAGGGCTGCATCTTTTAGCCCAGCACTGACCCTGAAATGTAATTCTAAGCGTGCTTACCAGTAACTTGTATTTCCTTCCATAGGAATCCATTGTGTGGTTTTCACCAGAAAAGTTTCTGTCTATTTTCACAAACTAAAAATATTCCTAAAAAATCGTCTGTATGACTTAAACACATTCTTTCAACTGTTTACAGGAGGTTGGCCAGTGCTGGATTCAGGATCCACCACTGAGTAAGAAAAAGTAACGATAACACTACTTACCTGCTAAGTGAATTTTCTGCCATAGGATATCAATGGTAATTCTATGGGAAAAAGTTTCTAAGTGTCAACTTTTAAAATACAATAATATTCCTTAAAAATTACTACTGTAACCAAAGCGCTTTTACTCAACTGTTTACAGGAGATGTGGTTAGAAAAGTAATCCATAAAGTAACTAATTGCATTTAATTAGAAATTCACATTGAGCTCAATGTTGCTTTGTGTTTGAAATTGTGTTGCCCATTGCAACAACTGTAACTACTGTACTTAAAAGGCTGTTGCCTACTTGCCAAGTATTTCAACTAAAGTAATTCATTCTGAGAAAGTATATTTTGTATTGTAATGTATAATGTAATTATAATGTAATTAAAAAAAATATATCTAAAATTAAATAGTTTTAAAAATGTAGTAAATCAGTATAAAAAAAATCAGTATAACAATTAATACATTAAAAATTGTCATTTACAAAACCTTTGAAATGCACTGAAAAAACCATAGGTTTCAGGCCTGATATAGTTAGGAATTAGCATTTAAAAAACCTTTGAAATTCACTGAAAAAACCATAGGTTTCAGGGGCGTTATAGTTAGGAATTGGCATTTAAAAAACCTTAGAAATTCACTGAGATAACCATAGGTTTCAGGGGCGTTATAGTTAGCTGGACATTTCCCTCGTACAAAACCCTAGAAATAACCCTGTTATGGTTAGTTCAGCTAACTATAAGTCGCGCCCCCGCAATGCACTGCTGATGACGTCACATATTACATCACTCATGACATGGTCAGTGACATCCCTGATGACATCACTGATGACATCTGAAATGACATCACTGATGACATCATCCAGTGAGTCTGTGTTTCTGTAAAGTTTTAATATGTTTAATATATATAGGGAAAGGCCTGTTGGGTGTACAAGTGTGTGAATGGATGATTTTCTAGGTGCGTAACTGACTCTATAAGTGAGTCATTAAATGTATCTTACTGCAGACTAGTGACTAAACTGTGTGAATGTCTGTATGTGTCTGTGTGTTGGTGTATAAGTGGCTGCATGGTTTTGTGAATAGCTATATGAGTGTCTATATGGGTTATTGATTGGTTGTCTGAGTATCTGTATGGGTGCCTGAGTGTTTGTGTGGGTAGGGTGTGTGTGACTCTGTGCATAGATGTGTGAGTGGGTGTTTCTATGGGTGCATGGTTTTAAGAGTGCAACTGTGATGGACTGTACGGTTAAGTGAGTGTATGTATGGGTGTGTTAGTGATTGAATGTATATCTCAGTTGTACATGTGTCAGTAACTACATATGTGAAACGCAGTGTATATGTATGTAAGAGTATAACTATCTATATGTGAGAGTGTGTGATTGTGGGCGTGGCTGTATGGATGAGTGTGTGCTTGTATCAGTAATTGTATAAGAGCATCAGAATTTGTTAGTATTTTTATGAGTAAGTGAACTTGAGTGTGTTTAACTGTATAGGTGAGTAAATTGGACTGTGATCAATTATTTGCATGACTGACTAGGTGTGTCAGTACCTCAATGGATGATTGGCGGTGTGTGAGTGTCTATATAGGTGTATAAATGCATATGATAGTCTTGTACGGAGTGACTGTAAGTATGAGTGACTGTACAGGTGAGTGAGAGGAGATGTATGTAGACCTAAGAGTCAATGAGTGGGTATGTAGTTATTGGTATTGGAGTATCTATGGTTTTCAAAATGGCTGTCTGAAATTTTGTGTCGGTGTATCAAAGGTTATATTAGGGTGTGAGAAGATGCAATAATTTATCACATGGATGACGTCATCAGGGATGTCATCAGTGATCTAATTTGAGATGTCATCAGTGATGTCATCAGTGATGTCACTGATCATGTCATGAGTGATGTAATATGTGACGTCATCAGCAGTGCATTGCAGGGGCACGAGTTATAGTTAGCTGAACTAACTATAACGGGGGAATTTCTAGGGTTTTGTACGAGGGAAATGTCCAGCTAACTATAACGCCCCTGAAACCTATGGTTTTTTTCAGTGAATATATATATATATATTACATACTGGCAGTTACCAGTGGGTAGTTATAGTTAGGACCTATTTTCCATAGGAAATCCGCAACATTCTATTCCCAATAACTTTGGTGCCGATTGACGAAGCTTCGTGAAATTTTCAAAACTTTTGGCCTGCTCCGGTGCACTCCTATCCTGAAAGTCTCGGGATGATTCGTGTAGCGTGGGCCGAGAAAAAAGGGGGGTCCCAAAACGTGTTTTCCCCAAGCAATTTCCCATAGGACCTTTAGCCGCAGCTACATCCCGAACTGCTGAACGGAATTGCACCAAATTTGACAAAGAGGTAGTCCTCAGTTTAGACTCATGCCTTTTGCTTAAATGGTGTCAATCTATTCAGTAGTTCCTGAGAAAATCAAAATCAAAATCACATATATATCTGGGCGGAGGCTAACCACACATCTCATCGTGAGATCTGATGGGCTGTCAGCACTTCATCCAAGAAGTGTTGGCAGCCATCTTGGGACCAATATACATGATAGCACCTCATTAAAAAGCATTGCAGTTAATAGAAGGTTTTAAGACTTTAGTTACATTATAAATAATTTGTTGATGGTATCATACTCATTTTAGGAAGTCTGGTGTGTAATAAGGTGATTTTACCATGTGAAAAATCCTTCTGCTGGGATATCATGAATCATGTTTGAGAGAAAAATATTTTCTCATGCTTTTCCCACAGAGGTATGGAAGGTGATCTATAAGCTAACCTGAGAGCATATTTTCTGTAAATTCACACTATCTTTCACAGTCATGTTGTGGAAATGTGGATTTTCCTGATCAGTTATGTCCCCTATCTTGGACCCCAACGGTTCTATATGCATGTTACAAGTACATGTATGTTCCCTCCAGTTCCAGTTTCTAAGACGCAAACATATGTGTGTCTACCGTCGACATGTTCTCTGTCAGATCCGCCATCAATGGGCTGGATATTCGATTCCTAAGTATGAAAGGCCACCGACTTTATATGGCTAAGTTACTCCATTTTTACAGTTCAGGCAAGTAGGCCCGATTCTGTCCTCAAAGCCTTTCCCTGCTCTCTGTCTCTGACAGCTTCAGCTTGAGCTCGCATCTGTATCCATGAACTTTGTCCTACTCCCTGTGCAGCTAACAATGCCTGCCTCGGCCAGTTTTCGCCTGCCTGCCAAGAAGTTGTATTTCACCTTCGAATTATCTATTTTGCTCTTCAGCCGATGCATTCCTGTCTAGTGATTTAGGTAAACATTTCCTTTAGCTCACAAGCAAGAACTCAGCCTTTCCGTCCTCCTGCAAGTGATTCATAGCCCTGCTGCCATGGAAAGTTTTCTATCCCTCGCTTCTCATATAGACACTTAGACGCTTGTACACGCACACACAGTCAGTATAGACTAGGTTCTGTCCGAGAGTCCTTCCCTTGTGGATAACACAGTTCTTTAAACATAGGATGTTAGATATGATTTGGGATTAGGTTGACTTGACCCCCCCAGACTTCTCGTCTCCACATGTAGAGCTAAATGTCAAGTCCCCTTCACCCCTAATTGCACGTCTATCACACGTCATGCTGCTGCGCGCGCATCCATGCCAAGTATTATCTTATAGATCCACCTATGTCTGATAATCCTAACCAATCATGTTTCTTTTACTCCTTATTACGCCTAGTTTCGATTACGTACCTGTCATGCCACTCTTCTTATCAAATGTTACGCCTTCTACATTCATTTCATTGTAATGTACTTATTATAAAAATGCATGTCTGTCAATAAAGTATTGTACTTCACTTCCTGAACCCTCGTGGTGACGGAACCTGAAGGCCGCGACTCGAGTCGGCCATTTTGAATGGAATAAAGCCCATTTAGAAAACCTCTTATACCACGGATTCTGCCTCTTGTTATTTTGAGCTATTTTACTTTATTTTAAGATTCCGTATGAAATTCAGTACGGTAAAGAAGATTTTATTTACCACATAATGGCGCCCGAATAGGGACACTTTCTCATCTCACGCGCCGGCGGTGCGTTGCAGGCCCGGTCTCCTGCCACAGCTGGACGGACCATAAACGCGTACCAGCAGGATTTCCTGTAAGCTCCCTCCGGTCAAGCGGGGGCGACTGAGGCTGCGATCAACCCAGACGAGGCGGTGAGAAGTGCGAAGTATCCCGACCAGAGCCTAGCTGAGAGAGCAAGATCCGAGGTATACAGAGGCCCACCAGGTCTTTCGAAATCCCGATGTCCAGAGGGTCCGCTGTCCGCAGTTATCGAGTCCTGTCCATTCTCTGAGGCCTTCCGTTTCAAGGAGCTACTCGGTGAGTACCATCGCCGGGGAGGCGTGTTGACGCGCACATAGGTTGTGCCGGTCAAGACGGATTTGGGTACACAAATCCGGTCTGCACTGTTTAGCAGTGTATATGTACTGTTTAGCAGTATATCAAGTATTCCGAAGTATTCAGTTATTGTCAAGAATTCAGCGTGGTGATTAGTTAGGCAGACTGTCATCATTGTCGATCATTGTTACACTGTTTAATGTTTAATGTTTAAAGTGTTCAAAATATTGTAGTATGAATGACTGTTCATTGTTCACTGTTCATTTATTGTGTTTTTTGTATTAAGAAAATTCAAGAGTAAGTATCAGATCAGTTGTAAATATGCCACTCTTCTCGAAGTTAAGACAGATTACTACCAGAAAAGGGGTGCTTGAAGAAGCAGTTCCTATTCCTCCTAGAGACACTCCAGGGCATTTTATGTACCATAAACATGGCTTAGATGCCATATTATTTCTTGATCTATGGGTAGATTATACCAAGGGATTGCCGGAAAGTCAAAGGTGGCCCGTAGCGGGAACCTGGGATGCAGAATGCATCATGAAAGTGGAGGAAGAGTTATGGAAAAGAAAGGTCAGACAGTCACAGAAAGACGCTGTTGAGTTATGGCGTAAAGAATCTCATAGACGAACAGAAAAAGCACGTAGACAAGACGAGAGGAGTAAAGAAAGTTCAAATAAAGTTCAAGAAAATCTATTAATTAAGGAAGGTATCCGAGTGAAGTCAGAACAAGTGAATAGACAAAGAAATGCTCTTATGAATGGTATGTATCCCCTTCTAGCCGAAGGACTACCTAAAGCTGTTACAGAAATACCAAAAGACTTGCCACCCCCATTATTTCCAATTAAGGTACATCCAAAGGGGCTTCCCAGAACCGCAGAAGATGTTTTTCTTTCCTCATATCTAGATGACGCAGCTCCCGAGTATGCTAACGCCACACCACATAGACCGTCTGGCGGAGGGGTTCAACGTCAGGATCAGGTATCTGTCCCCGTGCAACAGCAAGTCCCGACACAAGCTTCGGCAAGCACATCTGTTTCCGCATCTGTCTTCGCAGTCGACTCTACAGGGGTATCGACACCCATAGTTGCTGTGTCACGTTCAACGAACCCATTCACACCCGACGCCCCAGATGGGGCCACGGGAGGGGCTAGCAATACCTTCACACCACCTAGAATAAATAAACTTGTCTTTCAAGAGTCAGCACATTCACGTACACCTAAATTCGTAAGTGAACGTACGCTTAAGGAACTCCTTGTAAATTGTAGATATGACCCGGTGGTTGGTAAAGAGGACGAAATGGTCCTGGCATCATTACGTATCAGGCGAGCCGCAGAGTATTTAGCGAGGTTACCAGGGATGACTACGCATCTGGATAACATATATCATTTTGTTCAAACAGGACGAGATCCAGGATGTATTAACAGAGCTATGGAATTCCAGAAAGTAGAGATACAGGGGGAACTGTTACGTTTCCTCATAAACTGTGTAATCAGAAATCAAGATCGTCCGGGGGTAGACCCGAATGCAATGCTTATTCTTACAAGATGGAGTCAGAATATATCAGAAGGGAGACACGATAAGCAAAATTGTATAATAGCCATGTGCCGAAAAATACGTAAAGAAATAGAGCGTATTCATGAAGAAAGATTGGGAACAGACGAGTTTGAGCAAGATGAAGTGTCCGAATCAGGGAATTCCGCAAGACAGTCAGAGACCATAGCCTATGTAGGCAGAGGAAGATCCTGTGAAAATACTAGATGTTTTTCTGATCCCATACACTCTGTATGCCCAAATAATAGCAGAACGTATCCGACGCCTGTAATAAATCTGAAATCTCCTGAACATTCGTTTCAAGCCGCAGATAAGATACTACGAGAACAAAGGGGTTACCACCTCCTCGATTCCATGGATGAGCAAGAATTAGCCAGATCAGCCGTTCACTGGATTGACAGTCCTGAAAAATACGGTGATGAGACCGTAGCACACACGTTTTTTAATCTCAGTACAGATGAACAACGCTTAGCTGGAATTTATATGATTCAGCAACTCCTCATATTATATAAGGGCCATCATGCTGACCCCGGTCCTTTACCTGATATATTAACGGAACTACTCACGAACAGATGGAGAGGTTCTAGTAACAAGCTAATTAAAGAGATATTAGTGTCACGTAAACAGTATGTCCTTTTTGTAAATCCAGATTCTCTCTCCCTGCCACGCAGAGAAAGAGCACCGTACTATATGGATAGACAAAATCCTTTACGAGAAGTGCACCCAATAAAAGGCGAAGACAATGAGTTTCACCGTGTATTTGTTTACACACCCATATCAAAAATGGAATTATTAGAAATGAAGAAAGTAGTACCTAGTCACGACAAGGACCCAGCGGGTTTCCACCGAGAAATTAAAGACATGTTACTGATGGGAGAGTACACCTTTCCTGATATTATGACGATATTAAAGGTGCTTTTGCCTGCTGGCATTTATGAAAAACTGAAAGAAAAAGAGTGGGAAGTGGGAGACCAAAAGATAGACTGGACAGCATTAGCAGAGGAAGAAAGGGGCCGAGCTGCAGGTTCGGGGCTCGGGGATAAAGTTAAACTGTTACCAGGTTTACTAGTACAGGTACTGCCACGTTTATTAACTACAAAAAAGGAAGATTGGGGTGCAATCACAGCCTGCAAACAAAAGCAAGATGAAGACACAAGCGATTATTATGCTCGATTTGAAAAATGTTTTGGTATAAATAGTGGTATAAAAGCAAGTAGTGACTCATATCCACATTTATTTGTGACAAAATTGGTGGAAAATGCATTGCCTCCAGTGAAGAATAGAATATTGAAATTCGAGAGTACCTGGCAAAGTAACACTCCGTCGCAAATGCTACAAATGTTACAGTATCATCACAATAGAATTAGGGATGAACAAGAACATGAGCATAGACGCATGAAGGATACAAAAATGAAAATGCTAGTTTCTCAGACAGTACCAGCAGATGGTCACAAAAAGGGTGTGACACATTCTGGTGATTCTGCAGTTCCTGTAAAAGGAACCTGCAATTACTGTAAACAACTAGGCCATTATGTACATGATTGTCCAGTCCTGAAACGTAATATAGCTACAGGTATTGCAAAAGAGAGACCACGATTAGTTAGACAAGATCAGAATGAACAAGGAGCTATGCAGCATGGACAGTCCATGCCAGTTCAGCAACAGGCAATGCCAGCCTCACAGCAACCCATACAGTTTGTGCCAGCTGCACCACCGTTGCCTGCTACTGCCACACAAACAACGACACGACAAATGTATCAGACTGCACAGTATGAATACCCTGAATATCAGCATTACGCATGAACCAGCCTAGAGAGGGAAGTTGACTTACCGCTCATCGAGATTCCTGTAGATCAAGAAGGACCTTATGTACATAGTGAATTATTAGGTCAAAATAGAAAATTCTTACTCGATACAGGGGCAAGTCGAACAACAATAAAACGTAGTGAAGTTCCAGGGGCACCCCTCTCAGGCTCTCAAAATGTTTCCCTTGGTTTTTCAGGAAAACCTATTGTTAATGAAGTATCACAGCCTCTACCACTTACGATAGGACCTTTGACACGAACTACAGATCTATTGCTTACTAAATCATGCCCAGAAAATCTGTTAGGAATTAAAACTCTGAAAGCACTAGGAGCCATAATATGTTGTTCTCCGGAAGGAGTAAGGTTGTTTTTACGTGATTTTAAAGGTCACTATGTGTCTAGAGACATGGATCCCCGACTACAGACTTTACCAGTACATCTATGGGCACAAGGCCCTACGGATGTTGGCTGCATGAACATTACACCCTATCGAGTTACATTGAAAGCGGGAGTGGTACTACCACGAATGCGACAATACAAGTTACCGCATGATGCTGTAGTGGCTTTGCTGAAAATAATCGATGAGCTGATTGCCCAGGGAGTAGTTATAGAAACAGACTCCAATATATGTAATTCACCGATAATTCCGATTCTTAAACGAACTGACCCTACTGCCCCACCAGTATACCGATTGGTCATTGATTTGCGTGAACTAAACAAATGCATTGTACCACAATTCCCTGTGGTCCCTGATATATCATCATTGTTGACAGCAATTGATTCCGAAGCAACATTCTTTACTGTAATCGATCTCAAGAATGCCTTCTTTAGCGTCCCAATAGATCCGGAAAGCCAATACTTGTTCGGATTCAGTTTAAATGGGCGCAGCTTTAAATTCTCACGCGCTCCCCAAGGATTCACAGAAAGCCCCAGCATCTACAGCCAAGCACTGAAACGAGAACTTGACAGTATCCACATGCCAGTCAATACTGCACTGCTTCAATATGTCGATGATCTGCTGATCACCGCAAGAAGCGAGTCAGAATGTGAAAAGGCTTCTCTGACAGTTTTACATTTTCTAGCCGACAAGGGGCACAAGGTGTCTCCTTCTAAGCTGCAATTCTGTGTCCAGCGAGTTATTTATCTTGGTCACTCGCTGTCCAAGGAGGGAAGGCAGCTTACACCAGATCGCATCCAGTTAATTGCTAACATGTCAATACCCCAGACACAAAAGGAGGTGCGGGCTTTCATAGGCCTCACTTCATATTGTAGGCAGTGGATCCCTCAGTACGCATTTCTAGCAAAACCACTCATTCAGTTAACCACACAGGAGGCAGCCACATCGACTGTTCTCCCTTGGACTCAGGAACATACACAAGCTTTTGAAAGCCTAAAGGAAGCTTTATGTCAAGCACCTGTTTTAGCAACGCCATGTTATAGCAAACATTTTACACTCTTTGTTACAGAACGCGAGGGTACTGCCTTGTCAGTACTCACTCAGGATCAAGCAGGAGCGTGCAAGCCATGTGCTTATTTTTCCAGTACATTAGATCCCGTAGCTCAGGCTTTGCCTGCATGCCTGAAATCAGTGGCAGCGACAGCCTTAGCTATCAGACAAAGCGATGCCATAGTATTAGGACACCCATTGACAGTACAAGTACCACATGCAGTAGAGGTTCTTGTGAACCGAACACAAACACAACACTTGACCATAGCAAGACTTACCGGTTATGAACTGACATTGTTTCAACCACACATAGAGATCCGACGGTGTAATACATTGAATCCTGCTACACTATTACCTGTAATTGGAACAGACCCACTAGCTCATGATTGTGTTGAAATCATTGAAATAAAGACGAAACCTAGACAAGACTTGACAGACGTTCCATTGTTAGATCCAGACCTGACGTTGTATGTAGACGGATCGTGCATGAGAGCAAGTACAGGAGACTTAGTGGCCGCGTATGCAGTCACAACAGACACTGAAGTTATTGAGACAAATTGTATAGATACTTTGTCAGCCCAAGCAGCAGAACTTATTGCTCTAACACAAGCCTGTATTCAAGCTACAAATAAGAAAGTTAATGTATACACTGACTCACGTTATGCATTCGGAGTTGTACACGACTTCGGCGTGCTGTGGCGAGAGAGAGGTTATTTAACCTCCCATGGTGCCCACATTCAGCACGGACCCCTCATTCATGCTTTGTTAGACGCAATACATCTACCCACTGCTATATCGATTATGAAATGTAAAGCACACACGAAGGTTACTGATACCATTTCTCAAGGCAATGATTTAGCTGACAAAACAGCTAAACAGACTGCCCAGAATCGCACATTAGACATGACAAAGCCAATAGTTCAGACACCAACACAGTGTATGACAATTAAGGATCCCGCACTTGACGTAATTGACATACAGACACATGCCACAGCAGAAGAAATAAAGAAGTGGACTGAACTAGGAGGGATCCAGACAGATCAAGGATGGATGACGAAGGAGAAATCTGTATGGTTTCTCCCTGATTCCATGGTTCAAGCCATTATAGCTACAGTTCACAGTCCAGCACATTTAGGAGAGAAGGCTATGCTAGACAGCATTCAGCACATTTGGTTCAATAAACATTTACGAGCAGCAGCTAAACAAAAAGTTCGTACCTGTATGATATGTTGTCAGTTTAATCCAGGAAAGAGTGTTCCCGTAGAGCAGGGTGGATTTCAGCCTCCTGACCATCCTTTTGAAGTCCTCCAGATGGATTATATCCAGATGGAACGTTGTCGAGGATTCAAATATGTTCTCGTAGTTGTCTGCGCTCTCTCCCGTTGGACAGAGGCGTATCCCGTATCAGATTACACTGCCCCGACTACTGCCAAGCAGCTAATTAGAGAATTCTTCCCACGGTACGGTTTACCACGTGTTGTATATTCAGATAACGGTCAGCCTTTCTCATCCGAATTAATGAAACATGTCTCACTCTTGTTGGGATATCAGTGGAAATTCCACTGTGTCCGACACCCCGAGGCAGCAGGTCTCGTGGAACGACATAATCAACTTTTAAAAATCAGATTGTCTAAAATATGTCAGGAAAAGGGTGTGGACTGGATAGTAGCCTTACCAGTTGCGCTATTTTACATGAGGATGGTAGCACACTCTCGAACAGGGCTATCGCCTTATGAGGTGATCTTTGGTAGGCCACCGAATATGTGGGGGACGCCTATACCCCGTAAAATAACTGATGTTGACTGTAATATGCTGACAGATTACCTGGCTTCCTTGATGTCTGCACTACAATCTTGTCGTTCACAGGTAGTCGCAGCTTTTCCTGACAACACCGAGGTGAAACCTCATGACGTAATTCCCGGCGATTATGTTCTCGTCAGGAATTTTGATCGGAAAACCCAACTGGAGCCAAGGTGGAGGCTTCCTAAGTTGGTCCTGCTGACGACCAGAACAGCTGTGAAGATCGAAGGGAGGAAAGGCTGGGTGCATTCCAGCCATATAAAAAAATTTCATGGACTTCCTCCTGACACAAACAGTACTCCCCGTGTGTCTTCCCCCATTGACTCAAAGCTACCTTTGGCTGAGGCCAGTAGCACCGAACTCTATAAACAGAAACTCAGGTCCAGATCTAAACTGTCGGACGATTTGATTGTTTAAGTCCTCTCCAAGGTGAAGCGGTTGAATCTGTCCCGACATGTATCCCTTAGGTCTGAATCATGTAGAGTCCAGAATCATAATGAAACGACATGCTTATTGTAAATCACTGCGTAGCCACTGTATTGTGACTTTATTAATTTTGTTTTTCTTGAGTTTTTTAATAGTTACTGCAAGTATATTGTTGCATATGTATTATCCTGTTTCTAAACGTGCTTTCAATATAACTGGAGAACATTCTTTTAGTGACCTACCCCCACATGAGTTGTCCTATAGACTTGCGCTGCGCAATAACACATTCATTAGTATGTTACATCATTCCCATCAGACTAGTAATGCCACCAATTGTTGGGTGTGTGGCCGACTTCCTCCCTATCAGAATAACAAAGGAGTTCTGCCTTTCTTTCCACATCCGTTCACACACAATGGCTCCTGTGGAGCATGGTTTAGTTTATTAAATTCCATAGACCCAGACACAGCAGTTTATCAACAACATTGGATATGGGGAAATCTGAATCTAGTTTTATTCAAAGTCTGTCACCCTAATAAGGAGGGTCACCCCAGTAGAACAGGAACTGATTTAGAAAATGAAGTGTATAAATTAGGTAATTTTACGCCTAATCTTATGATTTTGAATGTCAAATCCGAAGTTGAACTAATTCTGCCCACTATGTCAGTATTTCCAGTTAAGGGTGAATTATGTGTGAGAAAAGTTGGTTCCATACATATGGGCCATAGTAAATGTGTTACTACAGTAGAATATAGTGATCAAGGTAAATCTTCATTTAGAGCTTCTCGCCATTCTTACATAGCATTCCTTTTGCCACCTGTTTTCCTAGCTCCCCCTGATTATTATCGAAATGTTCATTTAGTACACAATAGAGAACGAAGAGATCTCCCAGTTGTCGATTATACTGAGACAGCATGGGACAAATATGTAGATTTCAATAAAGGTATCTTTCCCTATATAGGTACAATATCAAATAGTAAGCTGATACGCAGACTCACCAAGACTCTTGAAGCTGTAGTAAACGAGACTATAGCCGCCCTAGGCAATCTGACAGAGGAACAATCAGCGATGAGAATCGTTGTTCTCCAGAATCGTCTTGTCCTTGACGTCATCCTGGCCGATAGGGGCGGAGCTTGCAGGGTCATCGGATCCAGCTGCTGCATATTCATACCAGAAAATTCGCCATCTGTATATAAAGCTATAACACGCCTTCATAAGATTGTAAGCCAGATACACGAGAATCCAGGCACTTGGACGTGGTCCGGGTGGTTTTGGAGTGTGATATCAGCCTGGGGATGGAGAGTTCTATCCTTCCTAGGTATTGGCCTTCTTATGCTTTTCAGTTGTTGTTTATGTCTGCAATGTGGACCAGCGATCTGTGGTCTGTGTGCCACATCGTGTATTCCACCACCAAGGTCTCGTTCAGAATGCCGGAAGAAGAAGGAAGAAGAAATGATGCTCCATGAGCAAATCGATGGAATGATGAAGATTGATGTCTCTTGAAGGGCAAGAAGGGGACAAGGAGGGAATGTGGAAATGTGGATTTTCCTGATCAGTTATGTCCCCTATCTTGGACCCCAACGGTTCTATATGCATGTTACAAGTACATGTATGTTCCCTCCAGTTCCAGTTTCTAAGACGCAAACATATGTGTGTCTACCGTCGACATGTTCTCTGTCAGATCCGCCATCAATGGGCTGGATATTCGATTCCTAAGTATGAAAGGCCACCGACTTTATATGGCTAAGTTACTCCATTTTTACAGTTCAGGCAAGTAGGCCCGATTCTGTCCTCAAAGCCTTTCCCTGCTCTCTGTCTCTGACAGCTTCAGCTTGAGCTCGCATCTGTATCCATGAACTTTGTCCTACTCCCTGTGCAGCTAACAATGCCTGCCTCGGCCAGTTTTCGCCTGCCTGCCAAGAAGTTGTATTTCACCTTCGAATTATCTATTTTGCTCTTCAGCCGATGCATTCCTGTCTAGTGATTTAGGTAAACATTTCCTTTAGCTCACAAGCAAGAACTCAGCCTTTCCGTCCTCCTGCAAGTGATTCATAGCCCTGCTGCCATGGAAAGTTTTCTATCCCTCGCTTCTCATATAGACACTTAGACGCTTGTACACGCACACACAGTCAGTATAGACTAGGTTCTGTCCGAGAGTCCTTCCCTTGTGGATAACACAGTTCTTTAAACATAGGATGTTAGATATGATTTGGGATTAGGTTGACTTGACCCCCCCAGACTTCTCGTCTCCACATGTAGAGCTAAATGTCAAGTCCCCTTCACCCCTAATTGCACGTCTATCACACGTCATGCTGCTGCGCGCGCATCCATGCCAAGTATTATCTTATAGATCCACCTATGTCTGATAATCCTAACCAATCATGTTTCTTTTACTCCTTATTACGCCTAGTTTCGATTACGTACCTGTCATGCCACTCTTCTTATCAAATGTTACGCCTTCTACATTCATTTCATTGTAATGTACTTATTATAAAAATGCATGTCTGTCAATAAAGTATTGTACTTCACTTCCTGAACCCTCGTGGTGACGGAACCTGAAGGCCGCGACTCGAGTCGGCCATTTTGAATGGAATAAAGCCCATTTAGAAAACCTCTTATACCACGGATTCTGCCTCTTGTTATTTTGAGCTATTTTACTTTATTTTAAGATTCCGTATGAAATTCAGTACGGTAAAGAAGATTTTATTTACCACAATGTGATAATGAAGTCTGACATTCTCAGTAAAACATGTACATCCAACAAGGGCACAGACTGTCCGTTGATTCCTTTGTATTCTACTGCAGCTTCCCAGAGTGTTCTAAAGAACAAATAGAGCGCTAACAGTCCACCTTATGACAAACATATGGCACACCAGAAGCCATCTTGATTGGAATAAAGTGGTAACTCTTAAAACATTTAATTTAAAAAGGAACAAAATGAGGGGGTTCATTTTGCCATAGAAATTATGATTAATGCTGCAGAAAGAAAAATGAGGGCACATTTTGAATTCTCAAATCCTCTTCTATTTCATGAAAACATTCTGACATGCAGACTGAAACATGTACTTTCAATACCAGCAGCAGACTTCCCTGGTGTGCAGTAGCTTTACTACAGTGATCTAATAAGCAACTAGAGTGCTAACATTCTGAATTAATGGCAAATGTGTGACACATCTGAATGCCTTCTTGATGGAATCATAGTAAAAAAATGAAAGTATTCCAACTTAGGAGACTGTAGTAAATGAGGAAATTAGGAAACTTCATAACAAATAAGTCTCCCAAGATGGCCACCAGAGACAAAAGAGCCCAAATGTAGCACAAATATCAACCAGATGTAGCCCTAGTATAGCCCAATGACAGAATGTCCCAGAGTGTTCTAAAGAACAACTAGAGCGCTAACAGTCTTACTTATGACAAAAGTATGGCACACCTGAAGCCATCTTGATTGGAATAAAGTGGTAACACATAAAACATTTATTTACAAAGGAACAAAATGGGGGGGTTCATTTTGCCATAGAAATTATGATTAATGCTGCAGAAAGAAAAATGAGGGCACATTTTGAATTCTCAAATCCTCTTCTATTTCATTAAAAGATTCTGACATGCAGACTGAAACATGCACTTTGAATACCAGCAGCAGACTTCCATGGTGAGCAGTAGCTTTACTACAGTGATCTAATGAGCAACCCAGTGCTACCATTCATAATTTATTGCAAATGTGTGATACATCTGAATGCCTTCTTGATGGAACCAAGTAAACAAGCATTGAAAATGCAATAGGTCTCGCCCTCGTTTAAGTTAAAGCAATTCTGTTTGTAATTAGGAGGCTTTTTAGCTTTGCTTGTATTAGTGTTTTTCAAACTTTCATGTACATAACATGAATATGTATGCATATATGTATATGTATATGTATGCATGCATTTATATTTGCATTTATATAGATATGCAGATTATATATGTTTATATATGGATGTATACATATATATACACATACATATATATAAATGCATATGCATATATATGCATATATATGTGCATATGTGTGTGTGTAGAGAGAGGTAGAGAGAGGTAGAGAGGTAGAGGTGTAGAGGTAGAGGTTAGAGGTAGAGAGGTAGAGGTAGAGAGGTAGAGGTAGAGAGGTAGAGAGAAAGAGAGTAGTAGAGAGAGAGGTAGAGAGTGGAGAGTGAGTAATAGAGAGTAGAGAGGGAGTAGTAGAGAGTAGTAGAGAGTAGTAGAGAGAGTAGCAGAGCATGAGTAGTAGAGAGTAGTAGAGTGAGTAGTAGAGAGTGAGTAGTGGAGAGTAGTAGAGAGTGAGTAGTAGAGTTAGTAGTAGAGAGTAGTAGAAAGTAGTAGAAGAGAGTAGTAGAGAGTGAGTAGTAGAGAGTGAGTAGTAGAGAGTAGTAGAGAGTGAGTAGTAGAGAGTGAGTAGCAGAGAAAGAGTAGTAGAGTGTAGTTGAGAGTGAGTAGTAGAGTGAGTAGTAGAGAGTAGTAGAGAGAGAGAGTAGTAGTGAGTGAGTAGTAGAGAGTAGTAGAGAGGGAGTAGTAGAGATTAGTAGAGAGTAGTAGTAGAGAGTGAGTAGTAGCGAGAAGTAGAGAGTGAGTAGTAGAGAGTGAGTAGTACAGAGTAGTGGAGTAGTAGACAGTGAGTAGTAGAGAGTAGTAGAGAGTGAGTAGTAGAGAGCAAGTAGTAGAGAGTGTGTAGTAGATAGTGAGTAGTAGAGAGTAGTAGAGAGTGAGTAGCAGAGAGAGTAGTAGAGAGTGAGAAGTAGAGAGAGTAGTAGAAAGTAGTAGAGTAGTAGAGAGTGAGTAATAGAGTGAGCAGTAGAGAGTAGTTGAGAGTGAGAAGTAGAGAGTGAGTAGTGGAGAGTGAGAAGTAGAGAGTAGTAGAGAGTGAGTAGTAGAGAGTGAGAAGTAGAGAGTGAGTAGTAGAGAGTGAGTAGTAGAGAGTGAGTAGTGGAGAGTAGTAGAGTGAGTAGTAGAGAGTGAGTAGTAGAAAGAGTAGTAGAGAGTAGTAGAGAGCGAGAAGTAGAGAGTGAGTAGTAGAGAGAGAGTAGTAGAGAGTGAGTAGTAGAATAGTAGAGAGTGAGTAGTAGAGAGTGAGTAGTAGAGAGTGAGTAGTACAGAGTGAGTAGTAGAGAGCGAGTAGTATAGAGTGAGTAGTAGAGAGTGAATAGTAGAGAGTAGTAGAGTGAGTAGTAGAGAGTGAGTAGTAGAAAGAGTAGTAGAGAGTAGTAGAGAGCGAGAAGTAGAGAGTTAGTAGTAGAGAGTGAGTAGTAGATAGTGAATAGTAGAGAGTGAGTAGTAGAGAGTGAGTAGTAGAGAGTAGTAGAGTGAGTAGTAGAAAGTGAGTAGTAGAGGGAGAGTAGTAGAGAGTAGTAGAGAGTGAGTAGTAGAGAGCAATAGTAGAGAGTAGTAGTGAGTAGTAGAGAGTGAGCAGTAGAGAGTGAGTAGTAGAGAGTGAATAGTAGAGCGTAGTGGAGAGTGAGTAGTAGAGAGAGAGTAGTAGAGAGTGAGTAGTAGAGAGTAGTACAGTAGTAGAGAGTAGTAGAGAGTGAGTAGTAGAGAGTGAGTAGTAGAGAGAGTGTAGTAGAGAGTGAGTAGTAGAGTAGTAGAGAAAAGTCAGCCAGTCTCAGTCAGTGTCAGTCAGTCAGTCACTCAGTGTCAGTCAGTGTCAGTCAATCAGTGTCAGTCAATCAGTGTCAGTTAGTGTCAATCTGTCAGTGTCAGTCAGTCAGTGTCAGTCAGTCATTGTCAGCTAGAGCAGCTCTGCTGACCTGGTTCTCTGGCTCTAAAGCTGCTCTGCTGACCTTGTTCTCTCCCTCTAAAGCAGCTCTGCTGACCTGGTTTCTCTGGCTCTACAGCAGGTCTGCTGCCTTGGTTCTCTGGCTCTAGAGCAGCTCTGCTGACCTAGTTCTTAGGCTACAGAGCAGCTCTGCTGATCTGGTTCTCTGGCTTTACAACAGCTCTGCTGTCCTGGTTCTCTGGCTCTAAAGCAGCTCTACTGACCCGGTTCCATGGCTCTAAAGCACTTCTGAAGACATGGTTCTCTGGCTCTAGAGCAGCTCTGCTGACCTGGTTCTATCCCTCTGGAGCAGCTCTGCTGACCTGGTTCTCTCCCTCCAAAGCAACTCTACTGACCTGTTTTCTCTGGCTCTACAGCGGCTCTGCTGACCTGGTTCTCTGGCTCTAGAGCAGCTCTGCTGACCTGGTTCTATGGCTCTAAAGCAGTTCTGCTGACTTGGTTCTCTGGCTCTAGAGCAGCTCCACTGACCTGGTTCTCTGGCTCTGAAGCAGCTCTGCTGACCTGGTTCTCTGTCTGGCTCTAAAGCAGCTCTGCTGGCCTAGTTCTCCGGCTCTAAAGCCGCTCTGCTGGCCTAGTTCTCCGGCTCTAAAGCAGCTCTGCTGATCTGGTTCCCTTCCTCTAAAGCAGCTCTGCTGACCTGGTTTCTCTGGCTCTACAGCAGCTCTGCTGACCTGGTTCTCTGGCTCTTGAGCAGCTCTGCTGACCTAGTTCTTAGGCTCTAGAGCAGCTCTGCCGACCTGGTTCCCTGGCTCTACAACAGCTCTGCTGACCTGGTTCTCTGGCTCTAAAGCAGCACTGCTGACCCGGTTCTATGGCTCTAAAGCAGTTCTGCTGACCTGGTTCTCTGGCTCTAGAGCAGCTCTGCTGACCTGGTACCTTGGCTCTGAAGCAGACCTGCTGACCTGGTTCTCTCCCTCTAAAGAAACTCTGCTGACCTGGATCTCTCACTCTCAAGCAGCTCTACTGACCTGGTTTCTTTGGCTCTACAGCAGCTCTGGTGACCTGGTTCTCTGGCTCTAGAGCAGCTCTGCTGACCTGGTTTCTCTGGCTCTACAGCAGGTCTGCTGCCCTGGTTCTCTGGCTCTAGAGCAGCTCTGCTGACCTAGTTCTTAGGCTACAGGGAAGCTCTGCTGAAGTAGTTCTCTGGCTCTACAACAGCTCTGCTGGCCTGGTTCCCTGGCTCTAAAGCAGCTCTACTGAACCGGTTCTATGGCTCTAAAGCAGTTCTGCTGACATGGTTCTCTGGCTCTAGAGCAGCTCTGCAGACCTGGTTCTCTCCCTCTGGAGCAGCTCTGCTGATCTGGTTCTCTCCCTCCAAAGCAACTCTACTGACCTGGTTTCTCTGGCTCTACAGCGGCTCTGCTGACCTGGTTCTCTGGCTCTAGAGCAGCTCTGCTGACCTGGTTCTATGGCTCTAAAGCAGTTCTGCTGACTTGGTTCTCTGGCTCTAGAGCAGCTCCACTGACCTGGTTCTCTGGCTCTGAAGCAGCTCTGCTGACCTGGTTCTCTGGCTCTAAAGCAGCTCTGCTGGCCTAGTTCTCCGGCTCTAAAGCCGCTCTGCTGGCCTAGTTCTCCGGCTCTAAAGCAGCTCTGCTGATCTGGTTCCCTTCCTCTAAAGCAGCTCTGCTGACCTGGTTTCTCTGGCTCTACAGCAGCTCTGCTAACCTGGTTCTCTGGCTCTTGAGCAGCTCTGCTGACCTAGTTCTTAGGCTCTAGAGCAGCTCTGCCGACCTGGTTCCCTGGCTCTACAACAGCTCTGCTGACCTGGTTCTCTGGCTCTAAAGCAGCACTGCTGACCCGGTTCTATGGCTCTAAAGCAGTTCTGCTGACCTGGTTCTCTGGCTCTAGAGCAGCTCTGCTGACCTGGTACCTTGGCTCTGAAGCAGACCTGCTGACCTGGTTCTCTCCCTCTAAAGAAACTCTGCTGACCTGGATCTCTCACTCTCAAGCAGCTCTACTGACCTGGTTTCTCTGGCTCTACAGCAGCTCTGTTGACCTGGTTCTCTGGCTCTAGAGCAGCTCTGCTGACCTGGTTTCTCTGGCTCTACAGCAGGTCTGCTGCCCTGGTTCTCTGGCTCTAGAGCAGCTCTGCTGACCTAGTTCTTAGGCTACAGGGAAGCTCTGCTGAAGTAGTTCTCTGGCTCTACAACAGCTCTGCTGGCCTGGTTCCCTGGCTCTAAAGCAGCTCTACTGAACCGGTTCTATCGCTCTAAAGCAGTTCTGCTGACATGGTTCTCTGGCTCTAGAGCAGCTCTGCAGACCTGGTTCTCTCCCTCTGGAGCAGCTCTGCTGACCTGGTTCTCTCCCTCCAAAGCAACTCTACTGACCTGGTTTCTCTGGCTCTAGAGCGGCTCTGCTGACCTGGTTCTCTGGCTCTAGAGCAGCTATGCTGACCTGGTTCTTAGGCTCTAAAGCAGCTCTGCTGGCCTAGTCCTCCGGCTCTAAAGCAGCTCTGCTGACCTGGTTTCTCTGGCTCTACAGCAGCTCTGCGGACCTGGTTCTCTGGCTCTAGAGCAGCTCTGCTGACCTAGTTCTTAGGCTCTAGAGCAGCTCTGTCGACCTGGTTCCCTGGCTCTACAACAGCTCTGCTGACCTGGTTCTCTGGCTCTGGAGCAGCTCTGCTGACCTGGTACCTTGGCACTAAAGCAGACCTGCTGACCTGGTTCTCTCCCTCTAAAGCAACTCTGCTGACCTGGTTCTCTCGCTCTCAAGCAGCTCTACTGATCTGGTTTCTCTGGCTCTACAGCAGCTCTGCTGACCTGGTTCTCTGGCTCTAAAGCATCTCTGCTGACCTGGTTCTCTGGCTCTAAAGCAGCACTGCTGACCCGGTTCTATGGCTCTAAAGCAGTTCTGCTGACCTGGTTCTCTGGCTCTAGAGCAGCTCTGCTGACCTGGTACCTTGGCTCTAAAGCAGACCTGCTCACCTGGTTCCCTCACTCTAAAGCAACTCTGCTGACCTGGTTCTCTCGCTCTCAAGCAGCTCTACTTACCTGGTTTCTCTGGCTCTACAGCAGCTCTGCTGACCTGGTTCTCTGGCTCTAGAGCAGCTCTGCTGACCTGGTTTCTCTGGCTCTACAGCAGCTCTGCTGACCTGGTTTTCAGTCTCTAGCGCAGCTCTGCTGACCTGGGTCTCTGGCTCTAAAGCAGTTCTGCTGACCTGGTTCTCTGGCTCTAGAGCAGCTCTGCTGACCTAGTTCTTAGGCTACAGGGCAGCTCTGCTGATGTAGTTCTCTGGCTCTACAACAGCTCTGCTGGCCTGGTTCCCTGGCTCTAAAGCAGCTCTACTGAACCGGTTCTATGGCTCTAAAGCAGTTCTGCTGACATGGTTCTCTGGCTCAAGAGCAGCTCTGCAGACCTGGTTTTCTCCCTCTGGAGCAGCTCTGCTGACCTGGTTCTCTCCCTCCAAAGCAACTCTACTGACCTGGTTTCTCTGACTCTACAGCGGCTCTGCTGACCTGGTTCTCTGGCTCTAGAGCAGCTGTGCTGACCTGGTTCTTAGGCTCTAGAGCAGCTCTGCTGACCTGATTCTCTGCCTCGAAACAAGTCTCTGCTGACCTGGTTCTATTGCTCTAAAGCAGTTCTGCTGACTTGCTTCTCTGGCTCTAGAGCAGCACTGCTGACCTGGTTCTCTGGCTCTGAAGCAGCTCTGCTGATGTGGTTCTCTGGCTCTAAAGCAGCTCTGCTGGCCTAGTTCCCGGCTCTAAAGCAGCTCTGCTGGCCTCGTCCTCCGGCTCTAAAGCAGCTCTGCTGACCTGGTTCTCTCCCTCTCAAGCAGATCTGCTGACCTGGTTTCTCTGGCTCTACAGCAGCTCTGCTGACCTGGTTCTCTGGCATAGTGCAGCTCTGCTGACCTAGTTCTTAGGCTCTAGAGCAGCTCTGCCGACCTGGTTCCCTGGCTGTACAACAGCTCTGCTGACCTGGTTCTCTGGCTCTAGAGCAGCTCTGCTGACCTGGTACCTTGGCTCTAAAGCAGACCTGCTGACCTGGTTCTCTCCCTCTAAAGCAACTCTGCTGACCTGGTTCCCTCGCTCTCAAGCAGCTCTACTGATCTGGTTTCTCTGGCTCTACAGCAGCTCTGCTGACCTGGTTCTCTGGCTCTAGAGCATCTCTGCTGACCTGGTTTCTCTGGCTCTACAGCAGCTCTGCTGACCTGGTTTTCAGTCTCTAGCGCAGCTCTGCTGACCTGGGTCTCTGGCTCTAAAGCAGTTCTGCTGACCTGGTTCTCTGGCTCTAGAGCAGCTCTGCTGACCTGGTTCTCGCCTTCTAAATCAGCTCTGCTGACCTGGTTTCTATGGCTCTACAGCAGCTCTGCTGACCTGGTTCTCAGGCTCTAGAGCAGCTCCACTGACCAAGTTCTTAGGCTCTAGAGCAGCTGTACCGACCTGGTTCCCTGGCTCTACAACAGCTCTGCTGACCTAGTTCTCTGGCTCTAAAGCAGCACTGCTGACCCGGTTCTATGGCTCTAAAGCAGTTCTGCTGACCTGCTTCTCTGGCTCTGAAGCAGCTCTGCTGACGTGGTTCTCTGGCTCTAAAGCAGCTCTGCTGACCTGGTTCTCTCCCTCTCAAGCAGATCTGCTGACCTGGTTTCTCTGGCTCTACAGCAGCTCTGCTGACCTGGTTCTCTGGCTCTAGTGCAGCTCTGCTGACCTAGTTCTTAGGCTCTAGAGCAGCTCTGCCGACCTGGTTCCCTGGCTCTACAACAGCTCTGCTGACCTGGTTCTCTGGCTCTAGAGCAGCTCTGCTGACCTGGTACCTTGGCTCTAAAGCAGACCTGCTGACCTGGTTCTCTCCCTCTAAAGCAACTCTGCTGACGTGGTTCTCTCGCTCTCAAGCAGCTCTACTGATCTGGTTTCTCTGGATCTACAGCAGCTCTGCTGACCTGGTTCTCTGGCTCTAGAGCATCTCTGCTGACCTGGTTTCTCTGGCTCTACAGCAGCTCTGCTGACCTGGTTCTCAGTCTCTAGAGCAGCTCTGCTGACCTGGGTCTCTGGCTCTAAAGCAGCTCTGCTGACCTGGTTCTCTGGCTCTAAAGCAGCACTGCTGACCCGGTTCTATGGCTCTAAAGCAGTTCTGCTGACCTGGTTCTCTGGCTCTAGAGCAGCTCTGCTGGCCTGGTACCTTGGCTCTAAAGCAGACCTGCTCACCTGGTTCCCTCACTCTAAAGCAACTCTGCTGACCTGGTTCTCTCGCTCTCAAGCAGCTCTACTGACCTGGTTTCTCTGTATCTACAGCAGCTCTGCTGACCTGGTTCTCTGGCTCTAGAGCAGCTCTGCTGACCTGGTTTCTCTGCCTCTACAGCAGGTCTGCTGCCCTAGTTCTCTGGCTCTAGAGCAGCTCTGCTGACCTAGTTCTTAGGCTATAGGGCAGCTCTGCTGATGTGGTTCTCTAGCTCTACAACAGCTCTGCTGGCCTGGTTCCCTGGCTCTAAAGCAGCTCTACTGAACCGGTTCTATGGCTCTAAAGCAGTTCTGCTGACATGGTTCTCTGGCTCTAGAGCAGCTCTGCAGAACTGGTTCTCTCCCTCTGTAGCAGCTCTGCTGACCTGGTTCTCTCCATCCAAAGCAACTCTACTGACCTGGTTTCTCTGGCTCTACAGCGGCTCTGCTGACCTGGTTCTCTGGCTCTAGAGCAGCTGTGCTGACCTGGTTCTTAGGCTCTAGAGCAGCTCTGCTGACCTGATTCTCTGGCTCGAAACAAGTCTCTGCTGACCTGGTTCTATTGCTCTAAAGCAGTTCTGCTGACTTGCTTCTCTGGCTCTAGAGCAGCACTGCTGACCTGGTTCTCTGGCTCTGAAGCAGCTCTGCTGACGTGCTTCTCTGGCTCTAAAGCAGCTCTGCTGGCCTAGTTCCCGGCTCTAAAGCAGCTCTGCTGGCCTCGTCCTCCGGCTCTAAAGCAGCTCTGCTGACCTGGTTCTCTCCCTCTCAAGCAGATCTGCTAACCTGGTTTCTCTGGTTCTACAGCAGCTCTGCTGACCTGGTTCTCTGGCTCTAGTGCAGCTCTGCTGACCTAGTTCTTAGGCTCTAGAGCAGCTCTGCCGACCTGGTTCCCTGGCTGTACAACAGCTCTGCTGACCTGGTTCTCTGGCTCTAGAGCAGCTCTGCTGACCTGGTACCTTGGCTCTAAAGCAGACCTTCTAACCTGGTTCTCTCCCTCTAAAGCAACTCTGCTGACCTGGTTCTCTCGCTCTCAAGCAGCTCTACTGATCTGGTTTCTCTGGCTCTACAGCAGCTCTGCTGACCTGGTTCTCTGGCTCTAGAGCATCTCTGCTGACCTGGTTTCTCTGGCTCTACAGCAGCTCTGCTGACCTGGTTTTCAGTCTCTAGCGCAGCTCTGCTGACCTGGGTCTCTGGCTCTAAAGCAGCTCTGCTGACCTGGTTCTCTGGCTCTAGAGCAGCTCTGCTGACCTGGTTCTCTCCTTCTGAATCAGCTCTGCTGACCTGGTTTCTATGGCTCTACAGCAGCTCTGCTGACCTGGTTCTCAGGCTCTAGAGCAGCTCCACTGACCAAGTTCTTAGGCTCTAGAGCAGCTGTGCCGACCTGGTTCCCTGGCTCTACAACAGCTCTGCTGACCAGGTTCTCTGGCTCTAAAGCAGCACTGCTGACCCGGTTCTATGGCTCTAAAGCAGTTCTGCTGACCTGCTTCTCTGGCTCTGAAGCAGCTCTGCTGACGTGGTTCTCTGGCTCTAAAGCAGCTCTACTGGCATAGTTCTCCGGCTCTAAAGCAGCTCTGCTGGCCTAGTCCTCCGGCTCTAAAGCAGCTCTGCTGACCTGGTTCTCTCCCTCTAAAGCAGCTCTGCTGACCTGGTTTCTCTGGCTCTACAGCAGCTCTGCTGACCTGGATCTCTGACTCTAGAGCAGCTCTGCTGACCTAGTTCTTAGGCTCTAGAGCAGCTCTGCCGACCTGGTTCCCTGGCTCTACAACAACTCTGCTGACCTGGTTCTCTGGCTCTAGAGCAGCTCTGCTGACCTGGTACCTTGGCTCTAAAGCAGACCTGCTGACCTGGTTCTCTCCCTCTAAAGCAACTCTGCTGACCTGGTTCTCTCGCTCTCAAGCAGCTCTACTGATCTGGTTTCTCTGGCTCTACAGCAGCTCTGCTGACCTGGTTCTCTGGCTCTAGAGCATCTCTGCTGACCTGGTTTCTCTGGCTCTACAGCAGCTCTGCTGACCTGGTTCTCAGTCTCTAGAGCAGCTCTGCTGACCTGGGTCTCTGGCTCTAAAGCAGCTCTGCTGACCTGGTTCTCTGGCTCTAAAGCTGCACTGCTGACCCGGTTCTATGGCTCTAGAGCAGCTCTGCTGACCTGGTACCTTGGCTCTAAAGCAGACCTGCTCACATGGTTCTCTCCCTCTAAAGCAACTCTGCTGACCTGGTTCTCTCACCCTCAAGCAGCTCTACTGACCTGGTTTCTCTTGCTCTACAGCAGCTCTGCTGACCTGGTTCTCTGGCTCTAGAGCAGCTCTGCTGACCTGGTTTCTCTGGCTCTACAGCAGGTCTGCTGCCCTGGTTCTCTGACTCTAGAGCAGCTCTGCTGACCTAGTTCTTAGGCTACAGGGCAGCTCTACTGATGTAGTTCTCTGGCTCTACAACAGCTCTGCTGGCCTGGTTCCCTGGCTCTAAAGCAGCTCTACTGAACCGGTTCTATGGCTCTAAAGCAGTTCTGCTGACATGGTTCTCTGGCTCTAGAGCAGCTCTGCAGACCTGGTTCTCTCCCTCTAGAGCAGCTCTGCTGACCTGGTTCTCTCCCTCCAAAGCAACTCTACTGACCAGGTTTCTCGGGCTCCACAGCGGCTCTGCTGACCTGGTTCTCTGGCTCTAGAGCAGCTGTGCTGACCTGGTTCTTAGGCTCTAGAGCAGCTCTGCTGACCTGATTCTCTGGCTCGAAACAAGTCTCTGCTGACCTGGTTCTATTGCTCTAAAGCAGTTCTGCTGACTTGCTTCTCTGGCTCTAGAGCAGCACTGCTGACCTGGTTCTCTGGCTCTGAAGCAGCTCTGCTGACGTGGTTCTCTGGCTCTAAAGCAGCTCTGCTGGCCTCGTCCTCCGGCTCTAAAGCAGCTCTGCTGACCTGGTTCTCTCCCTCTCAAGCAGATCTGCTAACCTGGTTTCTCTGGCTCTACAGCAGCTCTGCTGACCTGGTTCTCTGGCTCTAGTGCAGCTCTGCTGACCTAGTTCTTAGGCTCTAGAGCAGCTCTGCCGACCTGGTTCCCTGGCTGTACAACAGCTCTGCTGACCTGGTTCTCTGGCTCTAGAGCAGCTCTGCTGACCTGGTACCTTGGCTCTAAAGCAGACCTTCTAACCTGGTTCTCTCCCTCTAAAGCAACTCTGCTGACCTGGTTCTCTCGCTCTCAAGCAGCTCTACTGATCTGGTTTCTCTGGCTCTACAGCAGCTCTGCTGACCTGGTTCTCTGGCTCTAGAGCATCTCTGCTGACCTGGTTTCTCTGGCTCTACAGCAGCTCTGCTGACCTGGTTTTCAGTCTCTAGCGCAGCTCTGCTGACCTGGGTCTCTGGCTCTAAAGCAGCTCTGCTGACCTGGTTCTCTGGCTCTAGAGCAGCTCTGCTGACCTGGTTCTCTCCTTCTAAATCAGCTCTGCTGACCTGGTTTCTATGGCTCTACGGCAGCTCTGCTGACCTGGTTCTCAGGCTCTAGAGCAGCTCCACTGACCAAGTTCTTAGGCTCTAGAGCAACTGTGCCGACCTGGTTCCCTGGCTCTACAACAGCTCTGCTGACCTGGTTCTCTGGCTCTAAAGCAGCACTGCTGACCCGGTTCTATGGCTCTAAAGCAGTTCTGCTGACCTGCTTCTCTGGCTCTGAAGCAGCTCTGCTGACGTGGTTCTCTGGCTCTAAAGCAGCTCTACTGGCATAGTTCTCCGGCTCTAAAGCAGCTCTGCTGGCCTAGTCCTCCGGCTCTAAAGCAGCTCTGCTGACCTGGTTCTCTCCCTCTAAAGCAGCTCTGCTGACCTGGTTTCTCTGGCTCTACAGCAGCTCTGCTGACCTGGATCTCTGGCTCTAGAGCAGCTCTGCTGACCTAGTTCTTAGGCTCTAGAGCAGCTCTGCCGACCTGGTTCCCTGGCTCTACAACAACTCTGCTGACCTGGTTCTCTGGCTCTAGAGCAGCTCTGCTGACCTGGTACCTTGGCTCTAAAGCAGACCTGCTGACCTGGTTCTCTCCCTCTAAAGCAACTCTGCTGACCTTGTTCTCTCGCTCTCAAGCAGCTCTACTGATCTGGTTTCTCTGGCTCTACAGCAGCTCTGCTGACCTGGTTCTCTGGCTCTAGAGCATCTCTGCTGACCTGGTTTCTCTGGCTCTACAGCAGCTCTGCTGACCTGGTTCTCAGTCTCTAGAGCAGCTCTGCTGACCTGGGTCTCTGGCTCTAAAGCAGCTCTGCTGACCTGGTTCTCTGGCTCTAAAGCTCACTGCTGACCCGGTTCTATGGCTCTAGAGCAGCTCTGCTGACCTGGTACCTTGGCTCTAAAGCAGACCTGCTCACATGGTTCTCTCCCTCTAAAGCAACTCTGCTGACCTGGTTCTCTCACCCTCAAGCAGCTCTACTGACCTGGTTTCTCTGGCTCTACAGCAGCTCTGCTGACCTGGTTCTCTGGCTCTAGAGCAGCTCTGCTGACCTGGTTTCTCTGGCTCTACAGCAGGTCTGCTGCCCTGGTTCTCTGGCTCTAGAGCAGCTCTGCTGACCTAGTTCTTAGGCTACAGGGCAGCTCTACTGATGTAGTTCTCTGGCTCTACAACAGCTCTGCTGGCCTGGTTCCCTGGCTCTAAAGCAGCTCTACTGAACCGGTTCTATGGCTCTAAAGCAGTTCTGCTGACATGGTTCTCTGGCTCTAGAGCAGCTCTGCAGACCTGGTTCTCTCCCTCTAGAGCAGCTCTGCTGACCTGGTTCTCTCCCTCCAAAGCAACTCTACTGACCAGGTTTCTCGGGCTCCACAGCGGCTCTGCTGACCTGGTTCTCTGGCTCTAGAGCAGCTGTGCTGACCTGGTTCTTAGGCTCTAGAGCAGCTCTGCTGACCTGATTCTCTGGCTCAAAACAAGTCTCTGCTGACCTGGTTCTATGGCTCTAAAGCAGTTCTGCTGACTTGCTTCTCTGGCTCTAGAGCAGCACTGCTGACCTGGTTCTCTGGCTCTGAAGCAGCTCTGCTGACGTGGTTCTCTGGCTCTAAAGCAGCTCTGCTGGCCTAGTTCCCGGCTCTAAAGCAGCTCTGCTGGCCTCGTCCTCCTGCTATAAAGCAGCTCTGCTGACCTGGTTCTCTCCCTCTCAAGCAGATCTGCTGACCTGGTTTCTCTGGCTCTACAGCAGCTCTGCTGACCTGGTTCTCTGGCTCTAGTGCAGCTCTGCTGACCTAGATCTTAGGCTCTAGAGCAGCTCTGCCAACCTGGTTCCCTGGCTCTACAACAGCTCTGCTGACCTGGTTCTCTGGCTCTAGAGCAGTTCTACTGACCTGGTACCTTGGCTCTAAAGCAGACCTGCTGACCTGGTTCTCTCCCTCTAAAGCAACTCTGCTGACCTGGTTCTCTCGCTCTCAAGCAGCTCTACTGATCTGGTTTCCCTGGATCTACAGCAGCTCTGCTGACCTGGTTCTCTGGCTCTAGAGCATCTCTGCTGACCTGGTTTCTCTGGCTCTAGAGCAGCTCTGCTGACCTGGTTCTCAGTCTCTAGCGCAGCTCTGCTGACCTGGGTCTCTGGCTCTAAAGTAGCTCTGCTGACCTGGTTCTCTGGCTCTAGAGCAGCTCTGCTGACCTGGTTCTCTCCTTCTAAATCAGCTCTGCTGACCTGGTTTCTATGGCTCTACAGCAGCTCTGCTGACCTGGTTCTCTGGCTCTAGAGCAGCTCCACTGACCTAGTTCTTAGGCTCTAGAGCAGCTGTGCCGACCTGGTTCCCTGGCTCTACAACAGCTCTGCTGACCTGGTTCTCTGGCTCCAAAGCAGCACTGCTGACCCGGTTCTATGGCTCTAAAGCAGTTCTGCTGACCTGCTTCTCTGGCTCTAGAGCAGCTCTGCTGACCTGGTACCTTGGCTCTAAAGCAGACCTGCTGACCTGGTTCTCTCCCTCTAAAGCAACTCTGCTGACCTGGTTCTCTCGATCTCAAGCAGCTCTACTGACCTGGTTTCTCTGGCTCTACAGCAGCTCTGCTGACCTGGTTCTCTGGCTCTAGAGCAGCTCTGCTGACCTGCTTCTCTGGCTCTAGAGCAGCTCTGCTGACCTGGTACCTTGGCTCTAAAGCAGACCTGCTGACCTGGTTCTCTCCCTCTAAAGCAACTCTGCTGACCTGGTTCTCTCGCTCTCAAGCAGCTCTACTGACCTGGTTTCTCTGGCTCTACAGCAGCTCTGCTGACATGGTACTCTGGCTCTAGAGCAGCTCTGCTGACCTGGTTCTCTCCCTCTGGAGCAGCTCTGCTGACCTGGTTCTGTCCCTCCAAAGCAACTCTACTGACCTGGTTTCTCTGGCTCTACAGCGACTCTGCTGACCTGGTTCTCTGGCTCTAAAGCAGCACTGCTGACCCGGTTCTATGGCTCTAAAGCAGTTCTGCTGACCTGGTTCTCTGGCTCTAGAGCAGCTCTGCTGACCTGGTACCTTGGCTCTAAAGCAGACCTGCTGACCTGGTTCTCTCCCTCTAAAGCAACTCTGCTGACCTGGATCTCTCGCTCTCAAGCAGCTCTACTGACCTGGTTTCTCTGGCTCTACAGCAGCTCTGTTGACCTGGTTCTCTGGCTCTAGAGCAGCTCTGCTGACTTGGTTTCTCTGGCTCTACAGCAGGTCGGCTGCCCTGGTTCTCTCGCTCAAGAGCAGCTCTGCTGACCTAGTTCTTAGGCTACAGGGCAGCTCTGCTGATGTAGTTCTCTGGCTCTACAACAGCTCTGCTGGCCTGGTTCCCTGGCTCTAAAGCAGCTCTACTGAACCGGTTCTATGGCTCTAAAGCAGTTCTGCTGACATGGTTCTCTGGCTCTAGAGCAGCTCTGCAGACCTGGTTCTCTCCCTCTGGAGCAGCTCTGCTGACCTGGTTCTCTCCCTCCAAAGCAATTCTACTGATCTGGTTTCTCTGGCTCTACAGCGGCTCTGCTGACCTGGTTCTCTGGCTCTAGAGCAGCTGTGCTGACCTGGTTCTTAGGCTCTAGAGCAGCTCTGCTGACCTGATTCTCTGGCTCGAAACAAGTCTCTGCTGACCTGGTTCTATGGCTCTAAAGCAGTTCTGCTGACTTGCTTTTCTGGCTCTAGAGCAGCACTGCTGACCTGGTTCTCTGGCTCTGAAGCAGTTCTGCTGACGTGGTTCTCTGGCTCTAAAGCAGCTCTGCTGGCCTAGTTCTCCGGCTCTAAAGCAGCTCTGCTGGCCTAGTCCTCCGGCTCTAAAGCACCTCTGCTGACTTGGTTCTCTCCCTCTACAGCAGCTCTGCTAACCTGGTTCTCTGGCTCTTGAGCAGCTCTGCTGACCTAGTTCTTAGGCTCTAGAGCAGCTCTGCCGACCTGGTTCCCTGGCTCTACAACAGCTCTGCTGACCTGGTTCTCTGGCTCTAAAGCAGCACTGCTGACCCGGTTCTATGGCTCTAAAGCAGTTCTGCTGACTTGGTTCTCTGGCTCTAGAGCAGCTCCACTGACCTGGTTCTCTGGCTCTGAAGCAGCTCTGCTGACCTGGTTCTCTGGCTCTAAAGCAGCTCTGCTGGCCTAGTTCTCCGGCTCTAAAGCCGCTCTGCTGGCCTAGTTCTCCGGCTCTAAAGCAGCTCTGCTGATCTGGTTCCCTTCCTCTAAAGCAGCTCTGCTGACCTGGTTTCTCTGGCTCTACAGCAGCTCTGCTAACCTGGTTCTCTGGCTCTTGAGCAGCTCTGCTGACCTAGTTCTTAGGCTCTAGAGCAGCTCTGCCGACCTGGTTCCCTGGCTCTACAACAGCTCTGCTGACCTGGTTCTCTGGCTCTAAAGCAGCACTGCTGACCCGGTTCTATGGCTCTAAAGCAGTTCTGCTGACCTGGTTCTCTGGCTCTAGAGCAGCTCTGCTGACCTGGTACCTTGGCTCTGAAGCAGACCTGCTGACCTGGTTCTCTCCCTCTAAAGAAACTCTGCTGACCTGGATCTCTCACTCTCAAGCAGCTCTACTGACCTGGTTTCTCTGGCTCTACAGCAGCTCTGTTGACCTGGTTCTCTGGCTCTAGAGCAGCTCTGCTGACCTGGTTTCTCTGGCTCTACAGCAGGTCTGCTGCCCTGGTTCTCTGGCTCTAGAGCAGCTCTGCTGACCTAGTTCTTAGGCTACAGGGAAGCTCTGCTGAAGTAGTTCTCTGGCTCTACAACAGCTCTGCTAGCCTGGTTCCCTGGCTCTAAAGCAGCTCTACTGAACCGGTTCTATGGCTCTAAAGCAGTTCTGCTGACATGGTTCTCTGGCTCTAGAGCAGCTCTGCAGACCTGGTTCTCTCCCTCTGGAGCAGCTCTGCTGACCTGGTTCTCTCCCTCCAAAGCAACTCTACTGACCTGGTTTCTCTGGCTCTAGAGCGGCTCTGCTGACCTGGTTCTCTGGCTCTAGAGCAGCTATGCTGACCTGGTTCTTAGGCTCTAAAGCAGCTCTGCTGGCCTAGTCCTCCGGCTCTAAAGCAGCTCTGCTGACCTGGTTTCTCTGGCTCTACAGCAGCTCTGCGGACCTGGTTCTCTGGCTCTAGAGCAGCTCTGCTGACCTAGTTCTTAGGCTCTAGAGCAGCTCTGTCGACCTGGTTCCCTGGCTCTACAACAGCTCTGCTGACCTGGTTCTCTGGCTCTGGAGCAGCTCTGCTGACCTGGTACCTTGGCACTAAAGCAGACCTGCTAACCTGGTTCTCTCCCTCTAAAGCAACTCTGCTGACCTGGTTCTCTCGCTCTCAAGCAGCTCTACTGATCTGGTTTCTCTGGCTCTACAGCAGCTCTGCTGACCTGGTTCTCTGGCTCTAAAGCATCTCTGCTGACCTGGTTCTCTGGCTCTAAAGCAGCACTGCTGACCCGGTTCTATGGCTCTAAAGCAGTTCTGCTGACCTGGTTCTCTGGCTCTAGAGCAGCTCTGCTGACCTGGTACCTTGGCTCTAAAGCAGACCTGCTCACCTGGTTCCCTCACTCTAAAGCAACTCTGCTGACCTGGTTCTCTCGCTCTCAAGCAGCTCTACTTACCTGGTTTCTCTGGCTCTACAGCAGCTCTGCTGACCTGGTTCTCTGGCTCTAGAGCAGCTCTGCTGACCTGGTTTCTCTGGCTCTACAGCAGGTCTGCTGCCCTAGTTCTCTGGCTCTAGAGCAGCTCTGCTGACCTAGTTCTTAGGCTACAGGGCAGCTCTGCTGATGTAGTTCTCTGGCTCTACAACAGCTCTGCTGGCCTGGTTCCCTGGCTCTAAAGCAGCTCTACTGAACCGGTTCTATGGCTCTAAAGCAGTTCTGCTGACATGGTTCTCTGGCTCAAGAGCAGCTCTGCAGACCTGGTTCTCTCCCTCTGGAGCAGCTCTGCTGACCTGGTTCTCTCCCTCCAAAGCAACTCTACTGACCTGGTTTCTCTGACTCTACAGCGGCTCTGCTGACCTGGTTCTCTGGCTCTAGAGCAGCTGTGCTGACCTGGTTCTTAGGCTCTAGAGCAGCTCTGCTGACCTGATTCTCTGGCTCGAAACAAGTCTCTGCTGACCTGGTTCTATTGCTCTAAAGCAGTTCTGCTGACTTGCTTCTCTGGCTCTAGAGCAGCACTGCTGACCTGGTTCTCTGGCTCTAAAGTAAGCTTTGATGATGTGGTTCTCTGGCTCTAAAGCAGCTCTGCTGGCCTAGTTCCCGGCTCTAAAGCAGCTCTGCTGGCCTCGTCCTCCGGCTCTAAAGCAGCTCTGCTGACCTGGTTCTCTCCCTCTCAAGCAGATCTGCTGACCTGGTTTCTCTGGCTCTACAGCAGCTCTGCTGACCTGGTTCTCTGGCATAGTGCAGCTCTGCTGACCTAGTTCTTAGGCTCTAGAGCAGCTCTGCCGACCTGGTTCCCTGGCTGTACAACAGCTCTGCTGACCTGGTTCTCTGGCTCTAGAGCAGCTCTGCTGACCTGGTACCTTGGCTCTAAAGCAGACCTGCTGACCTGGTTCTCTCCCTCTAAAGCAACTCTGCTGACCTGGTTCCCTCGCTCTCAAGCAGCTCTACTGATCTGGTTTCTCTGGCACTACAGCAGCTCTGCTGACCTGGTTCTCTGGCTCTAGAGCATCTCTGCTGACCTGGTTTCTCTGGCTCTACAGCAGCTCTGCTGACCTGGTTTTCAGTCTCTAGCGCAGCTCTGCTGACCTGGGTCTCTGGCTCTAAAGCAGTTCTGCTGACCTGGTTCTCTGGCTCTAGAGCAGCTCTGCTGACCTGGTTCTCGCCTTCTAAATCAGCTCTGCTGACCTGGTTTCTATGGCTCTACAGCAGCTCTGCTGACCTGGTTCTCAGGCTCTAGAGCAGCTCCACTGACCAAGTTCTTAGGCTCTAGAGCAGCTGTGCCGACCTGGTTCCCTGGCTCTACAACAGCTCTGCTGACCTGGTTCTCTGGCTCTAAAGCAGCACTGCTGACCCGGTTCTATGGCTCTAAAGCAGTTCTGCTGACCTGCTTCTCTGGCTCTGAAGCAGCTCTGCTGACGTGGTTCTCTGGCTCTAAAGCAGCTCTGCTGACCTGGTTCTCTCCCTCTCAAGCAGATCTGCTGACCTGGTTTCTCTGGCTCTACAGCAGCTCTGCTGACCTGGTTCTCTGGCTCTAGTGCAGCTCTGCTGACCTAGTTCTTAGGCTCTAGAGCAGCTCTGCCGACCTGGTTCCCTGGCTCTACAACAGCTCTGCTGACCTGGTTCTCTGGCTCTAGAGCAGCTCTGCTGACCTGGTACCTTGGCTCTAAAGCAGACCTGCTGACCTGGTTCTCTCCCTCTAAAGCAACTCTGCTGACGTGGTTCTCTCGCTCTCAAGCAGCTCTACTGATCTGGTTTCTCTGGATCTACAGCAGCTCTGCTGACCTGGTTCTCTGGCTCTAGAGCATCTCTGCTGACCTGGTTTCTCTGGCTCTACAGCAGCTCTGCTGACCTGGTTCTCAGTCTCTAGAGCAGCTCTGCTGACCTGGGTCTCTGGCTCTAAAGCAGCTCTGCTGACCTGGTTCTCTGGCTCTAAAGCAGCACTGCTGACCCGGTTCTATGGCTCCAAAGCAGTTCTGCTGACCTGGTTCTCTGGCTCTAGAGCAGCTCTGCTGGCCTGGTACCTTGGCTCTAAAGCAGACCTGCTCACCTGGTTCCCTCACTCTAAAGCAACTCTGCTGACCTGGTTCTCTCGCTCTCAAGCAGCTCTACTGACCTGGTTTCTCTGTATCTACAGCAGCTCTGCTGACCTGGTTCTCTGGCTCTAGAGCAGCTCTGCTGACCTGGTTTCTCTGCCTCTACAGCAGGTCTGCTGCCCTAGTTCTCTGGCTCTAGAGCAGCTCTGCTGACCTAGTTCTTAGGCTATAGGGCAGCTCTGCTGATGTGGTTCTCTAGCTCTACAACAGCTCTGCTGGCCTGGTTCCCTGGCTCTAAAGCAGCTCTACTGAACCGGTTCTATGGCTCTAAAGCAGTTCTGCTGACATGGTTCTCTGGCTCTAGAGCAGCTCTGCAGAACTGGTTCTCTCCCTCTGTAGCAGCTCTGCTGACCTGGTTCTCTCCATCCAAAGCAACTCTACTGACCTGGTTTCTCTGGCTCTACAGCGGCTCTGCTGACCTGGTTCTCTGGCTCTAGAGCAGCTGTGCTGACCTGGTTCTTAGGCTCTAGAGCAGCTCTGCTGACCTGATTCTCTTGCTCGAAACAAGTCTCTGCTGACCTGGTTCTATTGCTCTAAAGCAGTTCTGCTGACTTGCTTCTCTGGCTCTAGAGCAGCACTGCTGACCTGGTTCTCTGGCTCTGAAGCAGCTCTGCTGACGTGGTTCTCTGGCTCTAAAGCAGCTCTGCTGGCCTAGTTCCCGGCTCTAAAGCAGCTCTGCTGGCCTCGTCCTCCGGCTCTAAAGCAGCTCTGCTGACCTGGTTCTCTCCCTCTCAAGCAGATCTGCTAACCTGGTTTCTCTGGTTCTACAGCAGCTCTGCTGACCTGGTTCTCTGGCTCTAGTGCAGCTCTGCTGACCTAGTTCTTAGGCTCTAGAGCAGCTCTGCCGACCTGGTTCCCTGGCTGTACAACAGCTCTGCTGACCTGGTTCTCTGGCTCTAGAGCAGCTCTGCTGACCTGGTACCTTGGCTCTAAAGCAGACCTTCTAACCTGGTTCTCTCCCTCTAAAGCAACTCTGCTGACCTGGTTCTCTCGCTCTCAAGCAGCTCTACTGATCTGGTTTCTCTGGCTCTACAGCAGCTCTGCTGACCTGGTTCTCTGGCTCTAGAGCATCTCTGCTGACCTGGTTTCTCTGGCTCTACAGCAGCTCTGCTGACCTGGTTTTCAGTCTCTAGCGCAGCTCTGCTGACCTGGGTCTCTGGCTCTAAAGCAGCTCTGCTGACCTGGTTCTCTGGCTCTAGAGCAGCTCTGCTGACCTGGTTCTCTCCTTCAAAATCAGCTCTGCTGACCTGGTTTCTATGGCTCTACAGCAGCTCTGCTGACCTGGTTCTCAGGCTCTAGAGCAGCTCCACTGACCAAGTTCTTAGGCTCTAGAGCAGCTGTGCCGACCTGGTTCCCTGGCTCTACAACAGCTCTGCTGACCAGGTTCTCTGGCTCTAAAGCAGCACTGCTGACCCGGTTCTATGGCTCTAAAGCAGTTCTGCTGACCTGCTTCTCTGGCTCTGAAGCAGCTCTGCTGACGTGGTTCTCTGGCTCTAAAGCAGCTCTACTGGCATAGTTCTCCGGCTCTAAAGCAGCTCTGCTGGCCTAGTCCTCCGGCTCTAAAGCAGCTCTGCTGACCTGGTTCTCTCCCTCTAAAGCAGCTCTGCTGACCTGGTTTCTCTGGCTCTACAGCAGCTCTGCTGACCTGGATCTCTGGCTCTAGAGCAGCTCTGCTGACCTAGTTCTTAGGCTCTAGAGCAGCTCTGCCGACCTGGTTCCCTGGCTCTACAACAACTCTGCTGACCTGGTTCTCTGGCTCTAGAGCAGCTCTGCTGACCTGGTACCTTGGCTCTAAAGCAGACCTGCTGACCTGGTTCTCTCCCTCTAAAGCAACTCTGCTGACCTGGTTCTCTCGCTCTCAAGCAGCTCTACTGATCTGGTTTCTCTGGCTCTACAGCAGCTCTGCTGACCTGGTTCTCTGGCTCTAGAGCATCTCTGCTGACCTGGTTTCTCTGGCTCTACAGCAGCTCTGCTGACCTGGTTCTCAGTCTCTAGAGCAGCTCTGCTGACCTGGGTCTCTGGCTCTAAAGCAGCTCTGCTGACCTGGTTCTCTGGCTCTAAAGCTGCACTGCTGACCCGGTTCTATGGCTCTAGAGCAGCTCTGCTGACCTGGTACCTTGGCTCTAAAGCAGACCTGCTCACATGGTTCTCTCCCTCTAAAGCAACTCTGCTGACCTGGTTCTCTCACCCTCAAGCAGCTCTACTGACCTGGTTTCTCTTGCTCTACAGCAGCTCTGCTGACCTGGTTCTCTGGCTCTAGAGCAGCTCTGCTGACCTGGTTTCTCTGGCTCTACAGCAGGTCTGCTGCCCTGGTTCTCTGACTCTAGAGCAGCTCTGCTGACCTAGTTCTTAGGCTACAGGGCAGCTCTACTGATGTAGTTCTCTGGCTCTACAACAGCTCTGCTGGCCTGGTTCCCTGGCTCTAAAGCAGCTCTACTGAACCGGTTCTATGGCTCTAAAGCAGTTCTGCTGACATGGTTCTCTGGCTCTAGAGCAGCTCTGCAGACCTGGTTCTCTCCCTCTAGAGCAGCTCTGCTGACCTGGTTCTCTCCCTCCAAAGCAACTCTACTGACCAGGTTTCTCGGGCTCCACAGCGGCTCTGCTGACCTGGTTCTCTGGCTCTAGAGCAGCTGTGCTGACCTGGTTCTTAGGCTCTAGAGCAGCTCTGCTGACCTGATTCTCTGGCTCGAAACAAGTCTCTGCTGACCTGGTTCTATTGCTCTAAAGCAGTTCTGCTGACTTGCTTCTCTGGCTCTAGAGCAGCACTGCTGACCTGGTTCTCTGGCTCTGAAGCAGCTCTGCTGACGTGGTTCTCTGGCTCTAAAGCAGCTCTGCTGGCCTCGTCCTCCGGCTCTAAAGCAGCTCTGCTGACCTGGTTCTCTCCCTCTCAAGCAGATCTGCTAACCTGGTTTCTCTGGTTCTACAGCAGCTCTGCTGACCTGGTTCTCTGGCTCTAGTGCAGCTCTGCTGACCTAGTTCTTAGGCTCTAGAGCAGCTCTGCCGACCTGGTTCCCTGGCTGTACAACAGCTCTGCTGACCTGGTTCTCTGGCTCTAGAGCAGCTCTGCTGACCTGGTACCTTGGCTCTAAAGCAGACCTTCTAACCTGGTTCTCTCCCTCTAAAGCAACTCTGCTGACCTGGTTCTCTCGCTCTCAAGCAGCTCTACTGATCTGGTTTCTCTGGCTCTACAGCAGCTCTGCTGACCTGGTTCTCTGGCTCTAGAGCATCTCTGCTGACCTGGTTTCTCTGGCTCTACAGCAGCTCTGCTGACCTGGTTTTCAGTCTCTAGCGCAGCTCTGCTGACCTGGGTCTCTGGCTCTAAAGCAGCTCTGCTGACCTGGTTCTCTGGCTCTAGAGCAGCTCTGCTGACCTGGTTCTCTCCTTCAAAATCAGCTCTGCTGACCTGGTTTCTATGGCTCTACAGCAGCTCTGCTGACCTGGTTCTCAGGCTCTAGAGCAGCTCCACTGACCAAGTTCTTAGGCTCTAGAGCAGCTGTGCCGACCTGGTTCCCTGGCTCTACAACAGCTCTGCTGACCAGGTTCTCTGGCTCTAAAGCAGCACTGCTGACCCGGTTCTATGGCTCTAAAGCAGTTCTGCTGACCTGCTTCTCTGGCTCTGAAGCAGCTCTGCTGACGTGGTTCTCTGGCTCTAAAGCAGCTCTACTGGCATAGTTCTCCGGCTCTAAAGCAGCTCTGCTGGCCTAGTCCTCCGGCTCTAAAGCAGCTCTGCTGACCTGGTTCTCTCCCTCTAAAGCAGCTCTGCTGACCTGGTTTCTCTGGCTCTACAGCAGCTCTGCTGACCTGGATCTCTGGCTCTAGAGCAGCTCTGCTGACCTAGTTCTTAGGCTCTAGAGCAGCTCTGCCGACCTGGTTCCCTGGCTCTACAACAACTCTGCTGACCTGGTTCTCTGGCTCTAGAGCAGCTCTGCTGACCTGGTACCTTGGCTCTAAAGCAGACCTGCTGACCTGGTTCTCTCCCTCTAAAGCAACTCTGCTGACCTTGTTCTCTCGCTCTCAAGCAGCTCTACTGATCTGGTTTCTCTGGCTCTACAGCAGCTCTGCTGACCTGGTTCTCTGGCTCTAGAGCATCTCTGCTGACCTGGTTTCTCTGGCTCTACAGCAGCTCTGCTGACCTGGTTCTCAGTCTCTAGAGCAGCTCTGCTGACCTGGGTCTCTGGCTCTAAAGCAGCTCTGCTGACCTGGTTCTCTGGCTCTAAAGCTGCACTGCTGACCCGGTTCTATGGCTCTAGAGCAGCTCTGCTGACCTGGTACCTTGGCTCTAAAGCAGACCTGCTCACATGGTTCTCTCCCTCTAAAGCAACTCTGCTGACCTGGTTCTCTCACCCTCAAGCAGCTCTACTGACCTGGTTTCTCTGGCTCTACAGCAGCTCTGCTGACCTGGTTCTCTGGCTCTAGAGCAGCTCTGCTGACCTGGTTTCTCTGGCTCTACAGCAGGTCTGCTGCCCTGGTTCTCTGGCTCTAGAGCAGCTCTGCTGACCTAGTTCTTTGGCTACAGGGCAGCTCTACTGATGTAGTTCTCTGGCTCTACAACAGCTCTGCTGGCCTGGTTCCCTGGCTCTAAAGCAGCTCTACTGAACCGGTTCTATGGCTCTAAAGCAGTTCTGCTGACATGGTTCTCTGGCTCTAGAGCAGCTCTGCAGACCTGGTTCTCTCCCTCTAGAGCAGCTCTGCTGACCTGGTTCTCTCCCTCCAAAGCAACTCTACTGACCAGGTTTCTCGGGCTCCACAGCGGCTCTGCTGACCTGGTTCTCTGGCTCTAGAGCAGCTGTGCTGACCTGGTTCTTAGGCTCTAGAGCAGCTCTGCTGACCTGATTCTCTGGCTCAAAACAAGTCTCTGCTGACCTGGTTCTATGGCTCTAAAGCAGTTCTGCTGACTTGCTTCTCTGGCTCTAGAGCAGCACTGCTGACCTGGTTCTCTGGCTCTGAAACAGCTCTGCTGACGTGGTTCTCTGGCTCTAAAGCAGCTCTGCTGGCCTAGTTCCCGGCTCTAAAGCAGCTCTGCTGGCCTCGTCCTCCTGCTATAAAGCAGCTCTGCTGACCTGGTTCTCTCCCTCTCAAGCAGATCTGCTGACCTGGTTTCTCTGGCTCTACAGCAGCTCTGCTGACCTGGTTCTCTGGCTCTAGTGCAGCTCTGCTGACCTAGATCTTAGGCTCTAGAGCAGCTCTGCCAACCTGGTTCCCTGGCTCTACAACAGCTCTGCTGACCTGGTTCTCTGGCTCTAGAGCAGTTCTACTGACCTGGTACCTTGGCTCTAAAGCAGACCTGCTGACCTGGTTCTCTCCCTCTAAAGCAACTCTGCTGACCTGGTTCTCTCGCTCTCAAGCAGCTCTACTGATCTGGTTTCCCTGGATCTACAGCAGCTCTGCTGACCTGGTTCTCTGGCTCTAGAGCATCTCTGCTGACCTGGTTTCTCTGGCTCTAGAGCAGCTCTGCTGACCTGGTTCTCAGTCTCTAGCGCAGCTCTGCTGACCTGGGTCTCTGGCTCTAAAGTAGCTCTGCTGACCTGGTTCTCTGGCTCTAGAGCAGCTCTGCTGACCTGGTTCTCTCCTTCTAAATCAGCTCTGCTGACCTGGTTTCTATGGCTCTACAGCAGCTCTGCTGACCTGGTTCTCTGGCTCTAGAGCAGCTCCACTGACCTAGTTCTTAGGCTCTAGAGCAGCTGTGCCGACCTGGTTCCCTGGCTCTACAACAGCTCTGCTGACCTGGTTCTCTGGCTCCAAAGCAGCACTGCTGACCCGGTTCTATGGCTCTAAAGCAGTTCTGCTGACCTGCTTCTCTGGCTCTAGAGCAGCTCTGCTGACCTGGTACCTTGGCTCTAAAGCAGACCTGCTGACCTGGTTCTCTCCCTCTAAAGCAACTCTGCTGACCTGGTTCTCTCGATCTCAAGCAGCTCTACTGACCTGGTTTCTCTGGCTCTACAGCAGCTCTGCTGACCTGGTTCTCTGGCTCTAGAGCAGCTCTGCTGACCTGCTTCTCTGGCTCTAGAGCAGCTCTGCTGACCTGGTACCTTGGCTCTAAAGCAGACCTGCTGACCTGGTTCTCTCCCTCTAAAGCAACTCTGCTGACCTGGTTCTCTCGCTCTCAAGCAGCTCTACTGACCTGGTTTCTCTGGCTCTACAGCAGCTCTGCTGACATGGTACTCTGGCTCTAGAGCAGCTCTGCTGACCTGGTTCTCTCCCTCTGGAGCAGCTCTGCTGACCTGGTTCTGTCCCTCCAAAGCAACTCTACTGACCTGGTTTCTCTGGCTCTACAGCGACTCTGCTGACCTGGTTCTCTGGCTCTAAAGCAGCACGGCTGACCCGGTTCTATGGCTCTAAAGCAGTTCTGCTGACCTGGTTCTCTGGCTCTAGAGCAGCTCTGCTGACCTGGTACCTTGGCTCTAAAGCAGACCTGCTGACCTGGTTCTCTCCCTCTAAAGCAACTCTGCTGACCTGGATCTCTCGCTCTCAAGCAGCTCTACTGACCTGGTTTCTCTGGCTCTACAGCAGCTCTGTTGACCTGGTTCTCTGGCTCTAGAGCAGCTCTGCTGACCTGGTTTCTCTGGCTCTACAGCAGGTCGGCTGCCCTGGTTCTCTTGCTCAAGAGCAGCTCTGCTGACCTAGTTCTTAGGCTACAGGGCAGCTCTGCTGATGTAGTTCTCTGGCTCTACAACAGCTCTGCTGGCCTGGTTCCCTGGCTCTAAAGCAGCTCTACTGAACCGGTTCTATGGCTCTAAAGCAGTTCTGCTGACATGGTTCTCTGGCTCTAGAGCAGCTCTGCAGACCTGGTTCTCTCCCTCTGGAGCAGCTCTGCTGACCTGGTTCTCTCCCTCCAAAGCAACTCTACTGATCTGGTTTCTCTGGCTCTACAGCGGCTCTGCTGACCTGGTTCTCTGGCTCTAGAGCAGCTGTGCTGACCTGTTTCTTAGGCTCTAGAGCAGCTCTGCTGACCTGATTCTCTGGCTCGAAACAAGTCTCTGCTGACCTGGTTCTATGGCTCTAAAGCAGTTCTGCTGACTTGCTTTTCTGGCTCTAGAGCAGCACTGCTGACCTGGTTCTCTGGCTCTGAAGCAGTTCTGCTGATGTGGTTCTCTGGCTCTAAAGCAGCTCTGCTGGCCTAGTTCTCCGGCTCTAAAGCAGCTCTGCTGGCCTAGTCCTCCGGCTCTAAAGCACCTCTGCTGACTTGGTTCTCTCCCTCTAAAGCAGCTCTGCTGACCTGGTTTCTCTGGCTCTACAGCAGCTCTGCTGACCTGGTTCTCTGGCTCTAAAGCAGCTCTGCTGACCCGGTTCTATGGCTCTAAAGCAATTCTGCTGACCTGGTTCTCTGGCTCTAGAGCAGCTCTGCTGACCTGGAACCTTGGCTCTAAAGCAGACCTGCTGACCTGGTTCTCTCCCTCTAAAGCAACTCTGCTGACCTGGATCTCTCGCTCTCAAGCAGCTCTACTGACCTGGTTTCTCTGGCTCTACAGCAGCTCTGTTGACCTGGTTCTCTGGCTCTAGAGCAGCTCTGCTGACCTGGTTTCTCTGGCTCTACAGCAGGTCTGCTGCCCAGGTTCTCTGGCTCTAGAGCAGCTCTGCTGACCTAGTTCTTAGGCTACAGGGCAGCTCTGCTGATGTAGTTCTCTGGCTCTACAACAGCTCTGCTGTCCTGGTTCCCTGGCTCTAAAGCAGCTCTACGGAACCGGTTCAATGGCTCTAAAGCAGTTCTGCTGACATGGTTTTCTGGCTCTAGAGCAGCTCTGCAGACCTGGTTCTCTCCCACTGGAGCAGCTCTACTGACCTGGTTCTCTCCCTCCAAAGCAACTCTACTGACCTGGTTTCTCTGACTCTACAGCGGCTCTGCTGACCTGGTTCTTTGGCTCTAGAGCAGCTCTGCTGACCTGGTTCTTAGGCTCTAGAGCAGCTCTGCTGACCTGATTCTCTGGCTCGAAACAAATCTCTGCTGACCTGGTTCAATGGCTCTAAAGCAGTTCTGCTGACTTGCTTCTCTGGCTCTAGAGCAGCACTGCTGACCTGGTTCTCTGGCTCTAGAGCAGCTCTGCTGACCTGGGTCTCTGGCTCTAAAGCAGCTCTGCTGACCTGGTTCTCTGGCTCTAAAGCAGCACTGCTGACCCGGTTCTATGGCTCTAAAGCAGTTCCGCTGACCTAGTTCTTAGGCTACAGGGCAGCTCTGCTGACCTGGTTTCTCTGGCTCTACAGCAACTCTGCTGACCTGGTTCTCTCCCTCTCAAGCAGCTCTACTGACCTGGTTTCTCTGGCTCTACAACAGCTCTGCTGACCTGGTACTCTGGCTCTAGAGCAGCTCTGCTGACCTGGTTTCTCTGGCTCTAGAGCAGTTCTGCTGACCTAGTTCTTAGGCTACAGGGCAGCTCTGCTGATGTAGTTCTCTGGCTTTACAACAGCTCTGCTGGCCTGGTTCCCTGGCTCTAAAGCAGCTCTACTGAACCGGTTCTATGGCTCTAAAGCAGTTCTGCTGACATGGTTCTCTGGCTCTAGAGCAGCTCTGCAGACCTGGTTCTCTCCCTCTGGAGCAGATCTGCTCACCTGGTTCTCTCCCTCCAAAGCAACTCTACTGACCTGGTTTCTCTGGCTCTACAGCGGCTCTGCTGACCTGGTTCTCTGGCTCGAAACAAGTCTCTGCTGACCTGGTTCTATGGCTCTAAAGCAGTTCTGCTGACTTGCTTCTCTGGCTCTACAGCAGCACTGCTGACCTGGTTCTCTGGCTCTGAAGCAGCTCTGCTGACGTGGTTCTCTGGCTCTAAAGCAGCTCTGCTGGCCTAGTTCTCCGGCTCTAAAGCAGTTCTGCTGGCCTAGTCCTCCGGCTCTAAAGCAGCTCTGCTGACCTGGTTCTCTCCCTCTAAAGCAGATCTGCTGACCTGGTTTCTCTGGCTCTACAGCAGCTCTGCTGACCTGGTTCTCTGGCTCTAGAGCAGCTCGGCTGACCTAGTTCTTAGGCTCTAGAGCAGCTCTGCCGACCGGGTTCCCTGGCTCTACAACAGCTCTGCTGACCTGGTTCTCTGGCTCTAGAGCAGCTCTGCTGACCTGGTACCTTGGCTCTAAAGCTGACCTGCTGACCTGGTTCTCTCCCTCTAAAGCAACTCTGCTGACCTGGTTCTCTCGCTCTCAAGCAGCTCTACTGATCTGGTTTCTCTGGCTCTACAGCAGCTCTGCTGACCTGGTTCCCTGGCTCTAGAGCATCTCTGCTGACCTGGTTTCTCTGTCTCTACGGCAGCTCTGCTGACCTGGTTCTCAATCTCTAAAGCAGCTCTGCTGACCTGGTTCTCTGGTTCTAGAGCAGCTCTGCTGACCTGGTTCTCTCCTTCTAAATCAGCTCTGCTGACCTGGTTTCTATGGCTCTACAGCAGCTCTGCTGACCTGGTTCTCTGGCTCTAGAGCAGCTCTGCTGACCTAGTTCTTAGGCTCTAGAGCAGCTGTGCCGACCTGGTTCCCTGGCTCTACAACAGCTCTGCTGACCTGGTTCTCTGGCTCTAAAGCAGCACTGCTGACCCGGTTCTATGGCTCTAAAGCAGTTCTGCTGACCTGCTTCTCTGGCTCTAGAGCAGCTTTGCTGACCTGGTACCTTGGCTCTAAAGCAGACCTGCTGACCTGGTTCTCTCCCTCTAAAGCAACTCTGCTGACCTGGTTCTCTCGCTCTCAAGCAGCTCTACTGACCTGGTTTCTCTGGCTCTACAGCAGCTCTGCTGAACTGGTTCTCTGGTTCTACAGCAGCTCTGCTGACCTGGTTCTCTGGCTCTAGAGCAGCTCTGCTGACCTAGTTCTTAGGCTCTAGAGCAGCTCTGCCGACCTGGTTCCCTGGCTCTACAACAGCTCTGCTGACCTGGTTCTCTGGCTCTAAAGCAGCACTGCTGACCCAGTTCTATGGCTCTAAAGCAGTTCTGCGCAATCAATCAATCAATCAATCAGAGCATTTGTATAGCGCGCTACTCACCCGTAGGGTCTCAAGGCGCTGGGGGAAGGGGGTCCGCTACTGCTCGAACAGCCAGGTCTTGAGTTGCTTCCTGAAGGAGAGGTGGTCTTGGGTCGGGCGGAGGTGGATGGGGAGGGAGTTCCACGTCTTGGCAGCCAGGTAGGAGAAGGATCTTCCTCCCGTTGTGACTCTTTGGATGCGGGGGACGGCGGCGAGGGCGTGGTTGGTCGATTGTAGCTGGCGGGTGGGGGCGTAGAAGGTCAGGCGGTCGTTGAGGTATCTTGGGCCTTGGTTGTGGAGAGCTTTGTGTGCGTGGGTGAGGAGTTAGAACGTGGTTCTCTTGCTGACGGGGAGCCAGTGCAGGTCTCTCAGGTGTTCGGAGATGTGGCTGTGTCGGGGGATGTCCAGGATGAGGCGTGCCGAGGCGTTCTGGATCCGTTGGAGTCTCTTCTGAAGTTTGGCTGTGGTTCCGGCATAGAGGGAGTTGCCGTAGTCCAGACGGCTGGTGACGTGGGCCTGGGTGACCGTCTTCCTGGTTTCGGTTGGGATCCACTGGAAGATCTTACGTAGCATGCGGAGGATGTTGAAGCATGACGAGGAGACGGCGTTGACTTGTCTGGTCATGGAGAGGGAGGAGTCCAGGATGAAGCCCAGGTTGCGTGCATGGTCTGTCGGTGTGGGTGCGCTGCCCAGGGCAGGGGGCCACCAGGAGTCGTCCCAGGCGGAGGGCGAAGATCTCAGGATGAGGACTTCCGTCTTATCTGAGTTCAGTTTCAGGCGGCTGTTCATCATCAGCTGGGTGTAGTCGGCGTAGGAGATGATGTTGTGTTGGCGTGCGATGGCCGCAAGGGGGCTCATGTAGATGTTGAACAGCGTGGGGCTGAGTGATGATCCTTGGGGTACGCCGCAGATGACTTCGGTGGCCTCGGATCTGAACAGGGGGAGGCGGACTCTCTGGGTTCTTCCAGTGAGGAAGGAGATGATCCACTCCAGTGCCTTCTCTTGGATCCCGGTGTTGCTGAGGCGTTGTACTAGGGTGCGGTGGCAGACCGTGTCGAACGCCACGGAGAGGTCCAGGAGTATGAGGGCCGCTGTTTCTCTGTTGTCGAGCAGGGCTCTGATGTCGTCGGTGGCTGCGATGAGGGCGGTCTCGGTGCTGTGGTTGGCCCGGAAGCCAGACTGTGAGTGGTCGAGGGATCCATTCGTCTCGAGGAAGGCGGCAAGCTGTCTGTTGACGGTCTTCTCAATGACTTTGGCAGGAAAAGGAAGGAGTGAGATGGGTCGGTAGTTTTTGAGTTCGGTGGGGTCCGCTGATGGTTTCTTCAGTAGGGCGCTGAGTTCAGCATGCTTCCAGCTCTCTGGGAAGGTGGCAGTGTCGAAGGAGGCGTTGATGATGTCCCGCAGGTGTGGTGCGATGACTGAGTGGGCCTTGTTGAAGACGTGGTGAGGGCAGGGGTCGGTTGGAGATCCGGAGTGGATGGAGTTCATCGTGCGGATGGTGTCTTCGGTGTTGACCGGGGTGCAGGCGTGGATGGTGGTGGTGGGGGGCGTTGGTGCGGTCCTAGGGTTCGTCAGCTGTGTGCTGAAACTGTTGTGTATGTCTGCGATCTTGTTGTGGAAGAACGAGGCGAGCGAGTTGCAGAGTTCTTGCGATGGGGTGATGTCGTTGTCTCCGGCGCTAGGGTTCGAGAGCTCTTTGACGATGTTGAAGAGTTCCTTGCTGTTGTGGGCGTTGTTGTCAAGTCGTTCCTTGAATGTGGTTTTCTTGGTGGTGTGGATCAGCTGGTGGTGTTTTCGCGTGGCGAGCTTGAGGGTGGTCATGTTGTCTGTAGTTGGGTCTCTGCGCCAGGCTTCCTCGAGGGCTCGTCAGTTCTTCTTGGAGCTCTTGAGTTCGTCGGTAAACCATGATGCTTTTTTGGTGCCGGGTCTGGCGGGGGGGTCTTCAGTGGGGCGAGGTCGTCCGCGCTGTTGCTGATCCACTTCGTGAGGTTGTTGGCGGCTTGGTTGGGGTTCGTTGAGCTGGCGGTAGGGTTCTGGCTCATGGAGGTGGTGAGCTGGTCGGCTGTGATTTTGTTCCAGCATCTGCGGGGAACCTGTTGTGGGCGGTGGTGGATCGTGGTCCTTCTGAAGCTGAAGTGGACGCAGCTGTGGTCCGTCCAGTGGAGTCCGGTGGCATGGCTGAAGGTGATGTCCTTGCTGGAGGAGAAGATGGGGTTGAGCGTGTGGTCGGCGTGGGGGTGGTCACCAGTTGCTTGAGTCCGAGGTTGGCGAGGTTGTCCTGCAGGGTGGTGGTGTTGCGGTCGTTGTTGTTCTCCAGGTGGAAGTTGAGGTCCCCGAGGAGGATGTAGTCAACGGAGGGGAGGGCGTGTGGGCTGATGAAATCGGCGATGTCTTAGCTGAATTGTGTGCATGGTCCTGGGGGTCTGTAGATGAGGGTGCCTCTGAGGGTGGTCTTGGGGTCGGTGTGTATCTGGAAGTGCAGGTGTTCGGCGACTGTGGGGGTGTCGTCGGAGCTGGTCATGATGCGGATGGTGTTCTTGTGAACGATGCCGATGCCTCCTCCTGTCTAGGCCTGGGCGGTAAATTCCGTTCCGCTCGCGGAATTTCGGTAATTTCGCGTTCCGCGGAGAACGCGAAATTGCCCAAAATTCTGCTTTCCGCGACTTCGCGAAATTTTTTCTTGATCACGTTCTCAAAATGCGTGTTCGCAAGATATTTCTCCCTGAGCACGCAAACAGCAACTGTGAACAGGAAAAAAGCATCACGAACAAGCAATTCCGCGTGTCTGTGGAATTTCTGCGTGTTCGCGGAGATTTTTGACCGTTTCGCGGAGATTTGCGTAACGCGATTACGCAAATTCCGCCCACCCCTACTCCTGTCTGGTTGACGCGGTCCCTCCGGGTGATCTTGTATCCATCCGGGATGGCGATGGCGATGTCGGGCGCTGAGGAGGCGTTCATCCAGGTTTCCGTGAGGAAGGCGACGTCAGGTGATGTGGTGTCTAGGAGGTTCCAGAGTTCCACGGCGTGTCTGTGGACGGAGCGGGTGTTGAGCAGGATGCACTTCAGGTGGTTGCTGCTGGTGCTCGGCTTGGCGGATGTGGTGCAGGTCCGGATGCAGGAGAGCTTGCAGGATTGGCAGGTGGAGGGTTCCGTGGGTGCGTCCTGGGGTGGCTCGGTGGCAGCCGGGGGTTCGTCCGGTGTTGAGTGCGTAGATGGTTGCTGCGTCGTAGGTCCGGCGGGTGGTCTGGAATCGACGGGGGCCAGGGGTCCTGGCACTGGGCGCGGGCCAGGCGCAGACGGGCGCAGACGGGCTTGCCTTTGACGCGCCTTCGGCACACAATCGCCACACCCGCTGCGCTCGTCCGCTGCGCTCCCGCGCGGCGACCTCCATAAATGGCCAAGTGGGAGGGAGGAGCAGCTGGGAGGCGGGAGCGGGGTGGCCAATGGGCGGGTTACAAGGAAAAAAAGGGGGCGGGCCGCAGGGGAGCAGCGGCGGGGAGCGGGGAAGGGGAAGAAGCGGCGTAGAAGGACACTGGGGTGGCGAAAATACAGGGCACCGTGGCACAACAAAATACAGTAACAGGGGCACAGGCACAGAGCGGCACAACAATATACAATAACAGGGGCACAGGCACAGAAGGCACAGCAGAGTACAAGATCGGGGCACAAACCGGCAGTGGGCAGGCAGAACGGCAATGCAGGCACACGGCTGTGCGAGGCAGCAGCAGGGGGTCAAGGGTCCCGGCAGTCACAGAGGGAGCCGCGCGGTGCGTGGAGCGACCGGCCCTGCAGGCAGGGGCAAAGGTCACAGCTCACCACCGCGCGGCGACCTCCATAAATGACCAAGTGGGAGGGAGGAGCAGCTGGGAGGCGGGAGCGGAGTGGCCAATGGGCGGGTTACAAGGAAAAAAAGGGGGCGGGCCGCAGGGGAGCAGCGGCGGGGAGCGGGGAAGGGGAAGAAGCGGCGTAGAAGGACACTGGGGCGGCGAAAATACAGGGCACAGTGGCACAACAAAATACAGTAACAGGGGCACAGGCACAGAGCGGCACAACAATATACAATAACAGGGGCACAGGCACAGAAGGCACAGCAGAGTACAAGATCGGGGCACAAACCGGCAGTGGGCAGGCAGAACGGCAATGCAGGCACACAGCTGTGCGAGGCAGCAGCGGGGGATCAAGGGTCCCGGCAGCCACAGAGGGAGCCGCGCGGTGCGTGGAGCGACCGGCCCTGCGGGCAGGGGCAAAGGTCACAGCTCACCACCGCGCGGCGACCTCCATAAATGGCCAAGTGGGAGGGAGGAGCAGCTGGGAGGCGGGAGCGGGGTGGCCAATGGGCGGGTTACAAGGAAAAAAGGGGGCGGGCCAGAGGGGAGCAGCGGCGGGGAGCGGGGACGTGGAAGAAGCGGCGTAGAAGGACACTGGGGCGGCAAAAATACAGGGCACAGTGGCACAACAAAATACAGTAACAGGGGCACAGGCACAGAGCGGCACAACAATATACAATAACAGGGGCACAGGCACAGAAGGCACAGCAGAGTACAAGATCGGGGCACAAACCGGCAGTGGGCAGGCAGAACGGCAATGCAGGCACACGGCTGTGCGAGGCAGCAGCGGGGGGTCAAGTGTCCCGGCAGTCACAGAGGGAGCCACGCGGTGCGTGGAGTGACCAGCCCTGCAGGCAGGGGCAAAGGTCACAGCTCACCACCGCGCGGCGACCTCCATAAATGGCTAAGTGGGAGGGAGGAGCAGCTGGGAGTAGTCCAAAGGAAGGGACAAGGGGCTTTATTTAAGGAGGTCCAACGTACTAGCCCCAGAAGCCTATTTTCAAAACGGGGTACAGAGTTCCTCAGGTACAGGAAGAAGAGAGATGTGGACCAGGCGGAGACCCAGTCGGTCGCCAATTGGTTGTGGAAAGAGGTATACAGGGAGGGCCAGGGAAGTGCCCTTTGCGGAACTAGAGCTCTCACACACCCAGCAAGCTAGGTGTCATGCTTCATCATATGAGCACTGCCCCTCGTCAAGTCGGCGCTGCAATCCTTGACGGGCTCCCGGAACCGGGGCTCTTTAACGGGGATCTTTTGTTCCTGCCGATTGTGCTTGGGGGTGAGGGGCCTAGTGGAATAGATGTAGCAGAAAATGGAGATATTTAAAAAGGGTTAGTCAGTCCTAATCATGTATTTATTCTAAAGGTAGACTTCCCTGTTAAAATAAGTGTAGAGTGGCTAAGTCGTAGAATTTAAGGTGTCCAGACGTATAGCTCTACTCTAAAAGATCGACATGTTTCTTGCCATAAAATGTCTGGAGGATCAAGGCAATTCTTCAGGATCATAACACTGTCTACATAAAAGTGGTAATGTGGACTCTACATACCACGTCCTAGGTTGCTGCCCTGTGGAGATAAAGTGACAACATGAAGACGGGAAATAAATTTATAAACATCATCTCTTTATCTAGTACATTATTGGTCAAGGGTGGTGTTGTATAAATCACCAAGCAAACGTGTACAGTAAAACATGGTAAAAAGTGTATTATGGTTAAAACCAGTGAGGGGGGGGGGGATGGGTGTGTTGTGAAGTAGATCACTAGCTACTAACGTTGTGGCTAGTGGAACTCTCAAGGACAAGCAGGGGTACACTCACCTAGTAATTTGACTAGAAGTGCTAGCAACGGTACTGGCGGTTACAAAGGACACCTGTTGGGTCCTACATTAAGAACGGTATACAAGAAAAAATGAAACTTAAGAAGAAGGTAAAATCACTTGGTCAAAATGACGTAAACTGTCAAGATTACACGGAGCATATCGATGCGTAATAGCATAGCCATAAAACAAAATGCCCATCATGACCACAGCATTAGTATGGACTCAGTGAGCCCGGAGATCAAAAAGCTAAAGTCTGTAATGACTCGTCGTTCCCAGCGAGAACGAGGGAGAACGATGTAGCGTGGCATACCGATAGATGAAAGATTGCACTCACCAGACGTCAGTAGACGTAATTCCGTCGACCTACCCAAAACCGCCAGGGACCGGGGTGGTGAAGTGCTTCTGCCGCTACACGTAATTATAGTGTAACTGATAATGACGTATCAGTAGAGCGCCGTTGTATGGCGCGATGACGTCAACCGTTGCTAGGCGATGGCCTGGGACGCTCTAGGTAACGGAGACGTGGGGGCGTGACAGGGTGTAACAACGCCGTCAATAGAGGCGTGGTGTGTTACTTAGCAACATGAACGTGTGTGTCACGCCGCAGATAGGTGGAGGGAGGAGACCGTCTCTGGAACGTGGATGGTGTCAGGGGGAGACGCGCAAAATCCAGAGCGCCAATTTACACATGGTTAGTGTAAATTTCACCCAATACAATACAATACCATCAGTGCCAGGGAACTTCGATGGGGAGCACATTTGCTCCCAGTCTGGCCTGCCTCTATATGGCATCTTTTGAGGAACAGATCATCAATACTGACCACAATCCTTTCCAACAATATCTAGTTCTTTGGAAAAGATTTATTGATGATATTCTCATCTTCTGGCAGGGGCCCACTGACATCTGTAACACCTTTGTGCAGTGGATCAACATACAGAACCCTTTTCTTAAATTCTCCCACACGATTTCAGATACAACTGTTGCATTTCTGGATCTAAATATTAAACTATCGGGGGGCCTACTTTCGACTAGCTTATTCAAAAAGCCAACAGATCGCAATAGCCTTCTGCTATACCAAAGTTACCACCCGCGAGCCCTTCGAGATAACCTTCCAGTGGGCCAATTCTTACGTATTAGACGTAATTGCACCTCAACCAAGGACTACAAAATGGAAGCTAAGTCTCTAGCTACCAACCTGATGACAAGGGGATACCCACACAAGGTGATTAAAGACTCCATGAAAAGGGCCCTCAATAACCCTAGAGAATCACTTCTAGAGATACACCCTAAACCATCTGGAGAGACCCTGACATGTGTGACTTCCTTTACACCTAACTCAACCCTGATCAAGAAAACCATCTTGAAACATTGGGATATCCTTAATACAGGAGAATTACAGATACCAAGGCCGAGATTTGCCTACAAGAGGACCAGTAACCTACGGGATATGTTGGTTCACACTAGACCCAAGAGAAAAGTTACCCCTTTACAGACTACACTTTGGGGCCTTCCACCTGTTAGAGGTCATTTCCCCTGTGGTACCTGTACTGTCTGTGACTTCACCAGTACCACCAAAGAAGTCACTTTACATGCCAATTTTAAATGGATAATCAAGAAACACACTAACTGCAACACCAAACAATGTGTCTATTTGATCACGTGCCCATGTGGGTTACAATACATCGGCATGACAATGCGACCAGTTAAAACCCGCATAATAGAACACAGAAGCAGTATACGTTGTCAACGTACCACGACCAAACTTTACAGACATTTCTTAGAGTCACATCACTCCCCTGAGTCATTACATTGGATTATACTAGAATCCCACACACAGATTTCCAAAGCTTCTCTATTCAGGATTGAACAGAGGTGGGTGCATAGACTCTCTTGTGACACTTTAGGCCTTAATGATGACATCCCTTGGAGCTCTATACCATGATTACATATTACGCTCATGGGGTACAGCTATTTCAACATCATGACACACAGGCCTTTGAATTACCACTGAATACGAATTCACCAATTTGTTATAACTGTTCTACCTCTATGTTATAACATAACTGCCATACCTGACTTAATCACCATACTGGGTATATGGATTGAAATTAGTCAGTTGTCCCGTGAACATGCACTAGGTTCACCCCCACGGCAGACCCAACATATACATCGTTGGTGAACACATGTCTCCACTACGTAGACTGTATTGGGTGAAATTTACACTAACCATGTGTAAATTGGCGCTCTGGATTTTGCGCGTCTCCCCCTGACACCATCCACGTTCCAGAGACGGTCTCCTCCCTCCACCTATCTGCGGCGTGACACACACGTTCATGTTGCTAAGTAACACACCACGCCTCTATTGACGGCGTTGTTACACCCTGTCACGCCCCCACGTCTCCGTTACCTAGAGCGTCCCAGGCCATCGCCTAGCAACGGTTGACGTCATCGCGCCATACAACGGCGCTCTACTGATACGTCATTATCAGTTACACTATAATTACGTGTAGCGGCAGAAGCACTTCACCACCCCGGTCCCTGGCGGTTTTGGGTAGGTCGACGGAATTACGTCTACTGACGTCTGGTGAGTGCAATCTTTCATCTATCGGTATGCCACGCTACATCGTTCTCCCTCGTTCTCGCTGGGAACGACGAGTCATTACAGACTTTAGCTTTTTGATCTCCGGGCTCACTGAGTCCATACTAATGCTGTGGTCATGATGGGCATTTTGTTTTATGGCTATGCTATTACGCATCGATATGCTCCGTGTAATCTTGACAGTTTACGTCATTTTGACCAAGTGATTTTACCTTCTTCTTAAGTTTCATTTTTTCTTGTATACCGTTCTTAATGTAGGACCCAACAGGTGTCCTTTGTAACCGCCAGTACCGTTGCTAGCACTTCTAGTCAAATTACTAGGTGAGTGTACCCCTGCTTGTCCTTGAGAGTTCCACTAGCCACAACGTTAGTAGCTAGTGATCTACTTCACAACACACCCATCCCCCCCCCCCTCACTGGTTTTAACCATAATACACTTTTTACCATGTTTTACTGTACACGTTTGCTTGGTGATTTATACAACACCACCCTTGACCAATAATGTACTAGATAAAGAGATGATGTTTATAAATTTATTTCCCGTCTTCATGTTGTCACTTTATCTCCACAGGGCAGCAACCTAGGACGTGGTATGTAGAGTCCACATTACCACTTTTATGTAGACAGTGTTATGATCCTGAAGAATTGCCTTGATCCTCCAGACATTTTATGGCAAGAAACATGTCGATCTTTTAGAGTAGAGCTATACGTCTGGACACCTTAAATTCTACGACTTAGCCACTCTACACTTATTTTAACAGGGAAGTCTACCTTTAGAATAAATACATGATTAGGACTGACTAACCCTTTTTAAATATCTCCATTTTCTGCTACATCTATTCCACTAGGCCCCTCACCCCCAAGCACAATCGGCAGGAACAAAAGATCCCCGTTAAAGAGCCCCGGTTCCGGGAGCCCGTCAAGGATTGCAGCGCCGACTTGACGAGGGGCAGTGCTCATATGATGAAGCATGACACCTAGCTTGCTGGGTGTGTGAGAGCTCTAGTTCCGCAAAGGGCACTTCCCTGGCCCTCCCTGTATACCTCTTTCCACAACCAATTGGCGACCGACTGGGTCTCCGCCTGGTCCACATCTCTCTTCTTCCTGTACCTGAGGAACTCTGTACCCCGTTTTGAAAATAGGAGCAGCTGGGAGGCGGGAGCGGGGTGGCCAATGGGCGGGTTACAAGGAAAAAAAGGGGGAGGGCCGCAGGGGAGCAGCGGCGGGGAGCGGGGACGGGGAAGAAGCTGCGTAGAAGGACACTGGGGCGGCGAAAATACAGGGCACAGTGGCACAACAATATACAATAACAGGGGCACAGGCACAGAAGGCACAGCAGAGAACAAGATCGGGGCACAATCCGGCAGTGGACAGGCAGAACGGCAATGCAGGCACACGGCAGTGCGAGGCAGCAGCGGGGTGGTCAAGGGTCCCGGCAGTCACAGAGGGAGCTGCGCGGTGCGTGGAGCGACCGGCCCTGCAGGCAGGGGCAAAGGTCACCTGCTGACCTGGTTCTCTGGCTCTAGAGCAGCTCTGCTGACCTGGTACCTTGGCTCTAAAGCAGACCTGCTGACCTGGTTCTCTCCCTCTAAAGCAACTCTGCTGACGTGGTTCTCTCAAGCAGCTCTACTGACCTGGTTTCTCTGGCTCTACAGCAGCTCTGCTGACCTGGTTCTCTGGCTCTAGAGCAGCTCTGCTGACCTGGTTTCTCTGGCTCTACAGCAGCTCTGCTGACCTGGTTCTCGGTCTCTAGAGCAGCTCTGCTGACCTGGGTCTCTGGCTCTACAGCAGCTCTGCTGACCTGGTTCTCTGGCTCTAGAGCAGCTCTGCTGACCTGGTTCTCTCCCTCTAATTCAGCTCTGCTGACCTGTTTCTCTGGCTCTAGAGCAGCTCTGCTGACCTGGTTCTCTGGCTCTAGAGCAGCTCTGCTGAACTGGTTCTCTGCCTCTAGAGCAGCTCTGCTGACCTGGTTCTCTGGCTCTAGAGCAGCTCTGCTGACCTGGTTCTCTGCCTCTAGAGCAGCTCTGCTGACCTGGTACCTTGGCTCTAAAGCAGACCTGCTGACCTGGTTCTCTCCCTCTAAAGCAACTCTGCTGACCTGGTTTCTCTGGCTCTACAGCAGCTCCGCTGACCTGGTTCTCTGGCTCTACAGCAGCTCTGCTGACCTGGTTCTCAGTCTCTAGAGCAGCTCTGCTGACCTGATTCTCTCCTTCTAAATCAGCTCTGCTGACCTGGTTTCTCTGGCTCTAGAGCAGCTCTGCTGACCTGGTTCTCTGGCTCTAGAGCAGCTCTGCTGACCTAGTTCTTAGGCTCTAGAGCAGCTCTGCCGACCTGGTTCCCTGGCTCTACAACAGCTCTGCTGACCTGGCTCTCTGGCTCTAAAGCAGCACTGCTGACCCGGTTCTATGGCTCTAAAGCAGTTCTGCTAACCTGGTTCTCTGGCTCTAGAGGAGCTCTGTTGACCTGGTACCTTGGCTCTAAAGCAGACCTGCTGACCTGGTTCTCTCCCTCTAAAGCAACTCTGCTGACCTGGTTCTCTCGCTCTCAAGCAGCTCTACTGACCTGGTTTCTCTGGCTCTACAGCAGCTCTGCTGACCTGGTTCTCTGGCTCTAGAGCAGCTCTGCTGACCTGGGTCTCTGGCTCTAAAGCAGCTCTGCTGACCTGGTTCTCTGGCTCTAGAGCAGCTCTGCTGACCTGGTTCTCTGCCTCTAGAGCAGCTCTGCTGACCTGGTTCTCTGGCTCTAAAGCAGCTCTGCTGGCCTAGTTCTCCGGCTCTAAAGCAGCTCTGCTGGCCTAGTTCTCCGGCTCTAAAGCAGCTCTGCCGACCTGGTTCCCTGCCTCTAGAGCAGCTCTGCTGACCTGGTTCTCTGGCTCTAAAGCAGCTCTGCTGGCCTAGTTCTCCATCTCTAAAGCAGCTCTGCTGGCCTAGTTCTCCTGCTCTAAAGCAGCTCTGCTGACCTGGTTCTCTCCCTCTAAAGCAGCTCTGCTGACCTGGTTTCTCTGGCTCTGCAGCAGCTCTGCTGACCTGGTTCTCTGGCTCTAGAGCAGCTCTGCTGACCTAGCTCTTAGGCTCCAGAGCAGCTCTGCTGACCTGGTTCTCCGGCTCTAAAGCAGCACTGCTGACCCGTTTCTATGGCTCTAAAGCAGTTCTGCTGACCTGGTTCTCTGGCTCTAGAGCAGCTCTGCTGACCTGGTCCCTTGGCTCTAAAGCAGACCTGCTGACCTGGTTCTCTGGCTCTAGAGCAGCTCTGCTGACCTGGGTCTCTGGCTCTAAAGCAGCTCTGCTGACCTGGTTCTCTGGCTCTAGAGCAGCTCTGCTGACCTGGTTCTCTCCCTCTAAATCAGCTCTGCTGACCTGGTTCTCTGGCTCTAGAGCAGTTCTGCTGACCTGGTTCTCTGGCTATAGAGCAGCTCTGCTGACCTGGTTCTCTGCCTCTAGAGCAGCTCTGCTGACCTGGTTCTCTGGCTCTAGAGCAGCTCTGCTGACCTGGTTCTCTGCCTCTAGAGCAGCTCTGCTGACCTGGTTCTCTGCCTCTAGAGCAGCTCTGCTGACCTGGTTCTATGGCTCTAAAGCAGCTCTGCTTCCTGGTTCTTTGGCTCTAGAGCAGCTCCGCTGACCTGGTTCTCTCCCTCCAAAGAGCTCTGCTGACCTGGTTCTCTGGCTCTAAAGAAGTTCTGCTGACCTGGTTCTCTGCCTCTAGAGCAGCTCTGCTGACCTGGTTCTATGGCTCTAGAGCAGCTTTGCTGACCTGGGTCTCTGGTTCTAGAGCAGCTCTGCTGACCTGCTTTTTAGGCTCTAGAGCAGCTCTGCTGACCTGGTTCTCTGGCTCTACAACGGCTCTGCTGACCTGGTTTCTCTGGTCTACTGCACCTCATCTGACCTGGTTCTCTGCACTCACGATGCACGCACCCGACTCCGCGAAAATATATTTAAAAATAATATAAGTTTATTATAAGTACAATTATGTTATTTTTATGACTATCTTAGATAATCTCTTGCCCTAATACATATATTAAAGACACATACAAAACATGTTTTTGTGGGAGTTGCGCACCCAGCGCGCCCCGGCACGTATATGACATCACGCGGGACCCGCACCGCGCAAGCATCTCGTACCGTAATGCGCATGTGTCGCGAATACGCGGGAGCAGGAGTCGCGGACTGGTCGCATACCAATCAGGCACATCACGTAATATTAAATGTATATGATGGAACTGAAAAACACGCAGCCGTCGCACACCGTATGCGGATCCGTCACGACTTTTCTAAAATAGCGGATAGAATCCGTGCACCCACCGTGATCTGTACGCTTTGAGTGCGCAACTCCGAATTTTTTTGAGAAAAAACATTTTTTTAAGAAAATATTATAAATTTATTAAAATATTTTTTAAAGTTTTTCTTGCAATTTTCAGAAAAATATATAATGTTATTTAATGAATAAAATATTTATAAATGAACAGTTAAAAAACTAGAAAATCAGTACAAAAAAATAGCTATAACTACTATCACACTTGAAAATTTGTATTTAAAAAACCTTTGACATTCACTGAAAAAAAACATAGGTTTCAGAGACGTTATAGATAGAAATTAGCCTTTAAAAAACCTTAGAAATTCAAACAAAAAAAACATAGGTTTTAGCGGTGTTATAGTTAGCTGGCCATTTCACTTGTGCAAAACCATAGAAATTCCTCTGTTATAGTTAGTTCTGCTAACTATAACTCGCGTGCCCGCAATGCACTGCTGATGATGTCACATATTGCATGACCGGCCGGTTTCAATTCCTATTGGGTGATTCATAATGAGCCGGTTGGAATTGAAATTGATGATGGCGGTTGGAGGCTTTTCGACCACCATCATAATAGGCCCCTAACAGGTACATGCATCAAAATAAAAAATAGCGATTCCTTAATTGCGAAAAATAAGGAATCGCAATTAAAATATTGCTATCCGGAATGCATGAAGCCACTCGCGATTAAATAATGATTTGCTAATAATCGCAAAAACTATAGCGAGAACACAAATGCGACTCGCTATACCAGAAAATCCCAATTTGTAATCTCGCTATTAGCGATCTCGCTATTTGAGAAATCGCTAATAGCGAAAATCGCAAAAAGCGTGTCGCATTAGAAGCAGGCTGATGGCATCACAACCCGGAAGTCATCCAGTCCATGCTTCATTCAGTGCCCTGAGGAGCTCAGAGGAGGAGGCAGAGTACTGTGGCTGACCAGAATCACTTTCATTTCTGTATCCAGCTACATTGTCAGACACAGGAAGGAGAAAACTGCATCAGGGGAGAGTGCCATGCCCAGGATGAGGAAAATGAAGTTCTCAGAAAGGGAGTTGGAATACCTAATTTAGGAGATCAGCAGAAGTCTCGATAAATTATTTGGGAAATTGTCTCTGAAAGATCCTGAGGCAGAAAAACGCAAAATAAGGCTGCGCATCAAGGCTAAAGTGAATGCTGTGGGAGTCACACACCGCAGCATTGATGATTTGAAGAAAAGGTGGTACGACCTTAGGATACGTGCCAAAGAGCGCATAGCCGAAAGGCTGAGGGAAGCAGGTGCCACAGGAGGAGGCCCATAGACTGCACCCACAAACACAGCACTGGAGGACCTTGTTGAGGCGACGATCCAGCCTGAGACGGTTGTTGGAGCCACACAGCTGGACACATCCGGCGCAGCAAGTACAATACAAGGTAAGATGCATGCAAGCGTCAATCCCTTGCATAATGTATAATCGTGCACATACCCCCAGGCAAACACAGTATACATATCAAACTCCAGGCCACGTTTCCCCTCATACACAAAATGCATCATGGGAGTTGTAGTCATGTCAGCACATTGTGTATTCAAAAGCAGCAAGGGCTAACAAAAAACACCAACACTGCATGGCAGCCAGTGTATTTAGTCAGTGATTTAATCTGAGCCAAGTATGCCAAATGTTTAACAAATGTAGGATTAACAGAAATTAACATTGCACTGTCTCACATCACAGATGCATCTGAGGCAGACTCCAATGATAGTGACCAACTCCACATCTCAGAGACACCTGTGGAGACCGATGTAGAGACTCCAGTGGCCCAAACATACACACGACCACCACCACCAAAACGCAGGGCACATGTCCCCTCACTGCAGCCAATGGAGGCTGAACTAATTCCAGCACCTACTATAGTCTCCATCCAGCCACGTGTTGCAACGCCAACTCCAACACCAGTACAGATCCAACCAGGGCAACAGCACAGGTCCAGGGCACGTATTGCTGTATGTGATGATCAGGCGACAAATGTGTATGGTGGGATGGAGTCACAGATGCTACGCGTGCAGCGCCTGCAGGGGAGACACATGGGCACAATCACTCTTCAGATCTCCAAGCTAGCAAAGAATATAAAAACAATGGCAGACAGTGTGCGTGACCTAACAACAGTGGTTGCAGAGGGCAAACGCTAAACAAACTCGAGCCTACAGGAGCTCACACGGGCGGTGCTTGCAGGACAGAGCACTAAGCGGAGAAGGCATCGCAAGAGCCTGATCCGCACATCAGCAAATACAAGGGCCATCAACAAGCTCTGCAACACCACTGCGCTATTGGCTTGGCGCTCCGTTGCAATGCAAGTTGACCTCAGTTATTTCTGTGGGGATGTTGCAAGGGCCTTGGGACAAGTGACCACAGTGGTGGAACACATACAGTCTGGGACAGTGAGTGCAATCAACATGGAAGGGGAGGATGGGAGTGAGGAGGCATCGAGCCTCAGTAGCATGTTGGTGCCAGTGACCCCAGACAGGAGGCGCAGTTCGCGCAGCACTGCATCCACACTCACACATCAGGTTGATTTTGCAGAGGCACACGAAAGGAGACTGGGTGTATGTGGCAGGAGGCGCTAGCCATGCATATCCTCATTACTGGGCCATGGTGGTGTAACCATGGTCATTTACGACGAGGTGATTGACATCTAGTGCTTTGAACTTTTTTCTTTTAACTTCATGCCTCAATTCAATCACCCTCCTAATTTGCACTATTCAAATCTTAATTAACATGAGCTCATGTTAATAAAACATTTACGTTCACCATTTAGTTGTTCTGGCTAATCATTACCTGCATCAGAAATAATGTTGTGTGCACGTCTCCTTTGTCCTTCTGCTGAGTTTGGCACATGTGCTTCTTGGTGTTGTGCTGGTGGTTGTTCGTCCCCATCAAACTCACTGTCAGACATCTCGATGTGTATGCCTCTTCTGGTGGCAATATTGTGCAACATGGCACATGCAGCTACTATCCTGCAGCAGGTCTCTGGCTGGTACTGCAACGCTTCACCATTTTTGTGTAGTATACGGAAGCGACTTTTCAGGATTCCAAATGTGCGTTCAATCACATTCCGTGTGCTGATGGGTGCTGCATTTTCCCCCTGCTTATGTGGTGTGGCTTGTTGAGGTATGGTGTCAAGATGTAGTCACGCACGGCATATGCGCTTTCACCTACAGGGTTGAAAGCAAAGGGTTAGCCACAGTTATGCAATAACATCTGTATGACTGATGTAGCAAATAGGCATATGTGTGTACCAAGTAGATGTCCTTCTCCAAACTCGCCCCTGAGCAGACGCGTGTGGATGCCACTGTGCCTAAATATATAGGAGTCATGGGTGCTTCCTGTAAATTGTGCCACGATGTCCGTAATGATGTGCTTAGCATTGAACACAACTTGAACATTAATTGAATGCTAGGATTTCCTTTTCCTGAAGATGTATTCGTTGTCTGCTGGGGGACAGATAGGGCTAGGCGTACAGTCTATGCATCCAATCATAGGAGGGAATTGTGCTACCTGGTAGACGTCACGTTTTGTCTTATTCAACTCATGTGGGGTTGTGGGGAAGGTGATGTGGGTGTGGATCCTTGTCATCATGGCGTCAAGGAAGTTTTTGAAGAAGCGTGACAGTAAACTTTGTGATACCCTTCCGGCTACGGCTACTACCCCCTGGAAACTGCCTCACGCTAGTAGGTGCAGGCAACATAGGACCTGTACATGTGCGAGTATAGCATGGGTCCTACGGGTCTGGTGCTGCAATAGGGGTTCCATCTGTGCAATTAGATGCATGATCATTGCACGGTTCAGCCTGTACTTATCGTATATTTCATCCTCTTTTTGGCCCAGCAATGTGATTCGCACACGAAAGATCCTCTCCTGTATCCTCCTCCTGCACTGTGCTGCTGCATTGATCCTCATCCTCCTTGCCAGTACGTAGAGGGCTGCCATTGTGAAGATCTTCAGGGGTCTCCTGAGTCCTTTTAAAGGGGTTTCTGATGAGTTGCACCTGTTAATTTATTTTTATTTTTTTCCACTTCACCACCTGATTGTGATTCCCCTGATTCTGCACTTGCTAAACAGCGATTTTCATGTATTTGCGAATCGCTATTAGCGGTTGCTGTTGTATGTGCCGCTTTTAGCGAATTCGCAATCTTGTTTCTCGCAGATTTAGCATCCGGTTTTTAGCGGATTTTTGACATTTTCAGTATTTAAATGCTGCATTGGAAACTGATGTTTTGCGGGCGCTAAGGGTCTATTTTACCGATTCACTGTTTTTGCGAGTGGATTTTAGCTTGTAGCATGTGCCAGTTTATCTTTAAAAAAACAAGACATTCTAATTAAATTAAAAAAGTAAACCACTTATAAATCTCAAAATTTAGGAACAATTACTATGCACATTAAAAACATAATTAATTAAAAATATTATAATTTTAAAATAATCCAAAACATAACAATGTAAATTTGTGCAAATTTAAATAAAATGTTAAATATAACATTTAATACATATACTATTATAACTACAATGTATACAAAACTACGCAACATATTATAGTAAATATATATAAAATTTACTACTCTCACTTTACACAAATCAAAAATAATAAAATTAACATAAACTTACAAATCTCCCTTCCGTAAATACAACAATAATGAAAGTGTTACATTGTGGCAAGGTAATATTTACTATACCCATTCCAGCTAGTACAACAGTAATCAAACTATTGGAGTGCAGAGAGAAAATTTACTATTTCCACTCCAATCAGTACAACAGAAGGGAAAATGTTGGAAGGCGGAGAGGTAAAATCTACTATTCCCACTCCAGTCAGTATGACATTAGGGAAAGTGTTGGATTGCAGAGGGGTAACATTTACTATTCCCACTCCAATCAGTGCAACAGTACAGAAAGTGTTGGATTATGGAGGGGATAAAATTTACTATTCCCACTCCAGTCAGTACAACAGTAGTGAAAATGTTGGATGGCGGAGGGGTAAAATTTACTATTCCCACTCTAATCAGTGCAACAGTAAGGAAAGTGTTGGATTGTGGAGGGGTAAACTTTACTATTCCCACTCGAGTCAGTAAAACAGTAGGGAAAGTGTTGAATGACGGGGAAGTAAGATGTACTATTCCCACGCCAGTCCGTGCAATGTTGAAAAGAAATCAAATATCTTGGGCAAAACAAAATAATTTTTAATAATGAAAAATATATATATGTTGTGAAAAAATACAAATATGTTTATTATTACAAATGTTGAAAAAAACATATCACAATGTTTAATACACATTAAAAATACCTACAAATATTTGTATTAAAAAAATACAGAAATAATTTTCATATAAATAATGATTTTTATAGTTATTTTTTAACCCAAAAATATTAAATATTTATAATTATTAATTTACCACCCTATAACCTCACAAGACTCACAACCTGCACATAACATGTAACTTGTAAAAACAAATTTACACTAATAATATGAATATTTATCAACAAACTAATTATAATTATTTAAATATTCATCAATTCATTGCAGTTCATGAACTACCCACAATATACCCAAAAAAACACACACATAAACCTTTACAGACAAATATCTACATAATTACCATAATTAATTATCCAATAATAATATTAAAGAAAAATGATTATTAATTAGTTACAATTAATTTACTCCTCACCCTTTATCCCTATAAACCCCACAACCCACACCTAAACAAATTAAATTAAACAATTAACATAGTTATCAATTATTTAATTAATATTAATTAACAACTGATTATCAATTAATTAACAATAAATTACTTCCCACCCTTTACCCCCATAAACCCAAAACCCCACACCGAAAAACATTTAATTAGACAATTCACATAATTATCAATTAATTAATATTAATTAAAAACTAATTATGAATGAATTAAAAATAAATCACTTCCCACCCTTTACCCAAATAACCACGCAACCCATATCCAAATAAAAATACACAATTAAAATAATGAATTAGTTATTTGTTAATGTTAATTAACTAATTATCAATTATTTTAAAATAAACTGCTTCCCACCATTCACCCCTACAAACCCACCACCTGCGGCTAAAAATATTACTCAATCAACATAATTAATTATTAATTATGTATTTAATGTTAATTAATTAATTCTTAAATAATTAAAAATAAATTACATCCCACCCTTTATCTCTATAACCCCCACAACCCGCACTTAAATATTTCATGAAAAAAATTAATAGCGCAATTAACATAAATATGTATCAATTAAGTAAATAATATGAAACAAAAAATATCACTAATTTATTATAATAAAATTACCAGGCCCGGGTGGAGCTGGTGTAGTGCTGCTATGCGGAGTTGGAAAAATGCTCAGTGGAACTTCGCTCTGCTCCCCTCTACCCTCCCTGATTTAATTATATATTTTTTAAAAGGCACTTACCTGCTAGGGTGTCTCTGGGCTGCCTCCTTCTCTCCATCACCTCTCTCTGCTTGCCATCCTCGCCGTCCACGGAAACCTCTATGTTGTACGTCATGCACGCGAGCATGCGCATACAACATAGGGCTTTCCACGGAGTCCAACTCTGCAAATTCTGCCCACCCCTAGTTGAATGGGATCAGATGGACTGAATGTGATTGGTCCTTTAAAAAGGAAATGATCCAGTCGAGCGCAGGAGATTGTGTTCAAACCGTGTTGAAGGCCACTGATATGTCAAGGAGAACCAGCGACAGGGTGGAGTCCCTATCGCATGCTTCACTCATGTCATCTATCACTGAGAGGATGACAGCTTCAGTGGAGTGAGCCAGCGGAAGCCGGCCTGTTAGGGATCGAAGAATTTGGACTCCTTCAAGAAGTAGCAAGCATTTCGGGCTACATGTGCCTTCACTACCTTAGCCAAGAAGGGTAGCAGGGACATGGGACAATAATGTTTCAATGTGAGTGGGTCTTCGCCAGCTTTCTTTTGCAGGGGTACCACTATGGTCTCCTTAAATGAGCTAGGTACCTTGTCTTGGCTAACAGACAAGTTGAGATGGGATAAAGCTGGGTTTGGGGAAATTAGAGAATACTGTTTTTAAAACATTTGAGGGCAAGTGATATTTGGAGAGCCCAATTTTACTTTAATTAGCAGGTCCATGAGGCAATCCTTCCTGATAACGGGGAAGGCAGAGAGGGAAATGGGATTCCTGTCTTCCAGTGTGGTTTCATTAGAGAATTAACTAGTGGGAATGCTGTCGTTAATGATCTTCATTTTTTCAATAAAGATGTCGTTAAGTGTGTTGCATAAGTTCTGAGTCAGGGAAATAGGTAGTGTGACTCTGTATGGGTTTGAAAGTTGGTAAACAATTACCAAGATCTCTTTAGATTTGTTCATGGAATTCAACATTTTGTTTGTAAAGAAGGTGGATTTTAGCTTGCATGATGCGCATTTTAAATTCTTTGAAGTGTTTTTATGTAAATTTCCTTCTTGTTGCGAGAATAGTTGTTCTACCATTTTTCGTATACGTGGCATAGTTCAAGTTTAGCTAGTTTTAGATCCTCTGTAGACCATTTAGATGCATCATGTTGTCCGCCTGTTTAGAGTTACAGGGTGGGGCATGCATATTACTAGCAACTGTTTGCCAGTCAGTGATTGCTTTTCCATAAAGATCGATATTATCATTTAGGTCAGGTAGGGTGTTTTTCAGCGAGTCACAAAAAGAGTTCATGTCTGCCCGGGACCAGTTTTTGGGAGACCAGCCCAGTTATTGAGAACCAGATCAAGTAGTGATCAGACCACACACACGGGCAAACTGTGATGTTGGATAAAGATAAGTTTGCGGACCAGACTTGGTCTAGCATGTGATCTTTGATATGGGTTGGTGTGAACACGTGTTGTTCAAGATTTAGGCTACTGAGGAGATCAGATAGATCCATGGATGACTGCCCTCCTTTTTCCTTGTGTGCCCATTAGTTAAAATCGCTAACCAGCAAAATGTATGCATGGTCAATGATGAAAGGCAGATTGACTCAACCAGTAATTGTGGAAAGTGCTGCATATAATCTGGTGGTCTGTACATAAGTATACATATAAGGGGGGAAGTCAGGGATTCCAGTTTAATCCTGAGGCTGTCAACAGACAAAGAATTTTTAACAGAGTTAGTTTGAAGAATTTGAAGTGTTTCCTGATTGCTGCAGCTACTCCACCACCTCTGCCAGCTGGTCTATTTGCATTGAGTAAGTAGTAGCCCTAAGAAAGGGCAGCTCGAATATTAGGGGAGGACCCGTCAGTGAGCCACGTTTCAGTCAGGAAGATATCTGGTGATTTAGAGTTTAGCAAATAAAAGGTCTCTGTTTGATGTTTGACCATGGAACGAGTGTTGAGGTGGGTAATCATTAGCTGGTTCGTATTGGGGAAATGGATGGTATGGTTGATGTTTCTAGCTCTGATGTTGTGAGATGGCTCAGTTACACTGTCAGGGTATGAGGTGTTATTTCAGAATCCTAGTTTCCATAGTCAACAAGAGAAGGGGGTCTAATTGATGGATTACATGTAAAAGGCATTTAAGGTCATGTGAAGAAGTGTATTTTTGGGCATGGTGGCTGGAACTTGGCCCCGGCCAGCCGCGGCTGACTGCAGCCGGCCGTGGACAGGTACAGATGGGCTTGGCTTTGGCACGCCTTTGCTTGTCCGTGGAGCTACCACTCACAGCTGGTGCAGGTAAGAGTGGTGGGGCGGTGGAGCGGTGCATGGTGAGGGGAAGTCGACAGATGACGAAAGAGGCTTTATTTATTTATTTCATATTACCTATTCAATTTTCTGTTATCTTCCCCCCTCCCACCCTGACCCGCCCACCGTGCTTACCTGCACCAGCCACCGTTGGCAGCTACGGGCATTAAATAGCCAGGAGCTCAGATATCCCCACTGACCTTGACTAGTAGAGCGCTGATTGGTTCCCCCAAATTCCAGTTTTCTCTTTGTCAAGTGCAAATAGCAAAATTAAAACACAATTAAAAAGACATTTGGTGCTAGTTTTCAAGTTTCTAACGTGCAAGTTATCCACGATTGCAGAATCATGACTTTCTCTATTACCGCCGCATCTGCGCAGGTAGGGGCATTAAATAGCCAAGAAACTCTGATAGCCCTGCCCACATTGACTAGTAGAGCACTGATTGGTTCCCCCTAACTTCAAATTTTCCTTTTGGCAAATGTAAATAGAGTGACTAAAACACAATTAAAAAGACATTGGGTGCAAGTTTTCAAGTTTCTAAAGTGCAATTTCTCCAGGAATGCAAAATCGTGACTTTCTCTATTACCATGAGACACTTTCTATTAGCATGAGAAAGAGAAGGAAGAAGAAGACAAGGGAATATAAGAATGAGGAAGAAAAATAAGGACAAAAGAAACTAACAAAAAGCAGAGATTGAGAGAATAAATACATGTGTGAAAGCAGAATAAATAGAGCAAGAATGAGAATAAAAAATGGCAAATAGAAAGGAAGAAAAAGAAACAGAAGCTAAACAAAAAAGAACCAATAAAGGAGAAAAGCAAAAGGTGTAAAAGGAAGAAACAGAGAAAAAAGTGAAAGGTAAGAAAGAAAATAAAAAAGAGAGGTAAAAAAGGTAAGATGAACAAGGAAATAAGTCAGAAAGAAATAAGAGTGAAGGGCAGAGGAAAGGAGAGCAAGTAGAGTACAAGTTGATAAGGAAATGTAAAAAAATAGAGTTAAAAAAAGAAAATCAGGAAATGAGGCAAGGAGGCAAGAAGGTAAGGTGAGAAGTGAGCAAGGGGAAGAGAAAAGAAAGTATCAAAGAAATAGAAAGATGAAAGATGGACCAGAAGAATAGCAGAAAAAGAAAGTAGCAAAAGAAAGAACATGGATGAAAAGAGAAAGAAAAGAAAGCATTAACTTTTCAGAAGAGTCTGGGCTACATTGTATATATTTTCATCTTCCAAGGCTTTACAGAAAGCTGTGTACTATAGCCTTATAGCCCGCTGTAGCAGGCTATACCGGCTATAAAAGGCCCGCTCCCGCGTTAAAGGCCCAAGCCGAAGGCGAGGGACTTTAACAAGGGACGGGACTTTAAAAGCCGGTATAGCCCTGCTACGAAGGGCTATAAGGTTATTAGAACATTCTGCCACTAGATGGCAGAATGTTCTAACAAATAAAACAAAGGCCTCTCAAAGCTCGAGGGGAGCTCCGAGAGGCCTTTGTAAAACATTAGAATGTTTCTCTGCGTGCCTTTACCGGCCCGTAGAAGCAGGGAGCACTCCATTGTCTACAATAGAGCTCCGAACATTCCAATGTTCTAATTTGATTTACAGTGCTGTCTTAGCATTTTGGCAACTATTGTCAAACCAGCTGACAGGTAGTTATCATGTGGTAGCCAGTCAGAAGTAGCCTGAGTGCTACTGGTAGCTTGTGACCAACCTGCTGGAGACACCTGCCTAGCTGAAGGGTTGAGGGGATGAATGAAGGCAGGCCTCAGTGGTTGACTGTGGACCCTCTCTCAGCCAGCCTACCCCCTCAGTCAGAGTCTAAAATCAGAGTTGTACTACAGAGGTGGCAAGCAGCAAAGAGCAAAAGGGCTGTGTTTGGGTTTCATGCATCCAGGTCCTTCAACAGCCTTCTCCCAGGCCATGCCAGCAATGTTTAGATGCCAAATGGTTGTGATGCATGCGGATTAAAGAAGTAGTCAAACTACCCCAGGTGCTGGACTGGTTGGTGTCATCAAACAGGTGACTACACTAGCAGTCTTTTTCTTTCTGCCTTAACATTGATGTAGCAAAGGGGGTCCTGGTTTAGCCAGCAGGCCTTGGAGATATTGGGGTCTATACCACAGATTCCTTATGCCTCCACACCTGCTCACCACCAGTCATAACAAATGCTTCAGTGGCCCCTGCAATGCAAAGGGGGGGTATAGTTCACTGGGGTCTATAGAAGTACTGATCAAAGGCCTCTGTTTAGACAATGCAAGACAGCTGTTGGAATCAGGGTCGGGTGGCTCCTTGCATTGCTTCGTCTGGCCTTTCATGGGTAGATCGTGGGCCTCCTAAAGATGAGATATGGCCAAGTAAATGTACCTGCATCACCAGCAGTGTGCAGTGCAGTTGAGAACTGCATACCACAAGCAGAATTACTTTCTCTGCAGGTGTGGATTTCACATGTTGCTCTGGTCTGAGTAGAGAAGCATGCCAGATTCAGATCTTGTGACTCTGGGAGTGGTACTGTGCGCTCAGAAAATCATTGTTAAGTTTTTGCAGGAGGGTGGTTCTATGGCTCTCAGGCCTGGCTTGCATTCCTATCCCAAGGAGCCTCTGCCTCTGAATGGTGGAGACTGCTCCTTACAATTAAATGTAATATTTTCTTCTGTAACTAATGGCAACTGGGAGAGAAAGACGGGATATCGTTCCTATTTTCCAAACGTCAAGGTAAAAATGAGTGCACTGCACTTCATTAACATTTTTGTTTTCCATCCTGCAGGAGAGCACTGAGAACTCATATGTGAAAGCTTTTAGAGCTCTGCTAATGGACATAAAGCACACATGTACAAGACCCAGGGGCGGCTCCTCCACTAGGGTGGAGGAGCATCGCCCCACTGCTTCTCGCAGTGCAAGAAGCAGAAACATAGAATGGTAATAACTTTAGTGATTACCATTTTATGTTTGATTACAGGCGGGTGGGTGGGCGGGGCTTCTCTGAGAGCAGGGGAGGGGAGGATTGGTGTGCCTGCCCACTCCAGAGTGCACAAAGACTGTTTGGTCGGCCCCCTGGGGCTGCCCAAACCAGTCATGTGCACTCTACCTTTTCTCCATGTAGGCTGCATGCAGCCTACTTGGAGAAAATGGCCTCCCCATTATCCCCTGGCTGGTCGGCGTCCTGACCAATCACAACGCTGCTGGAGCAGAGTTGTGATTGGCTTAGGGGAGGGAGGGAGGGGAGCTAGAGAAGTGGGACCCGGGACCAGGCCAGGTAAGTTTAATTATCTTTATTTTAATTTTTTTAAATTAAATTAACCCCCCTCCCCACGTGACCCACTCTCCACGCGCGACCTCTGCCCCCCCCACCCGCGAGTCGTTCCGGCCACGACTGATTAGACCACAATAGCAGTGCTGTGCTTCACGCTGCATTCTGTGCATTTATTCCTGGTGTCTTGGCTTCCCCGTGTAAATCAGTACTCCCAACACATCATCCCTCTTTTTTCCTTTCAGTTGCTCCTCTTTCCATTATGTGAGTTACATCTTCTACCTCATCTGTCAATATTCAGGTTGCATCCTCCTTTCTTTCCACTACTCTCTATGACTGCCACTAAGTTGTACCTGTTTCCTGTGCTTTTCTCTCCCTTTTTCCTCCACTCGATGAATATCCCTCATTTCAGGCAGTCTTACTATGGACAGCCTCTGTTCAGTGGTGGTCACTCATGACCATTTATACCCCCATTCTCTCTCTGTCTCTCTTTTTTTCCTCTCTCTATTTTCCCTTTCTTGTTTTCTTCTCTTTTCCATACATGTCCTCTCTTTCTGTCTTTACCTCTCCTTGGCCTGTTTTCTCTCAGTTTTTTCCTTTTTCTCTTTGCCACCTTTCCTGTCAGTCTCAATTCACTTTCCCTCTCTGTATCCCTAACTCTTTCACTTACTTCCTCTCTCTCACGCATACATCCTTAAAGAGTGCTCCTTTATTACTCACTTACTCTCCCTAACGATTGTTTGTCATGGACTGTACTTCTTGATCTCCTGTCTCTGTCCTTGACTGTATCATGTCCCATTCGCTTTCAGTGTCTCTTCCCTTTTTCAAATCAATTATCACCTGCTGTTTGACCTCTCTGCCTGTTTGTCTCCTCCCGCATTGTTCCTCAGCAATGACTGTCACCCTCTCCTTGCAGTCTAGACCTCTCTTACGTCCCCTTCCTCTTTATGACTGTCTTCATGTTTAATATTGTGGCTACCCATTCTCATGCCCCCCAATACATCTTTCTCTGTGTTTCCTTGATTGTTAATACGTGTTCCCACTCCATTCCCTTGCATTAGATTACCTGGCTATTCTGATTGGTGGTTGGGAGTTGCTGATTAAATGAGTGTGCCAGTTCACTGTCATTCTCCTTGTTGCCTAGAGAGTGGTGACTCAGCCTAAAGGAGGCAACTACAAATGATGGGTGTGACTGTACAGAATGTTTATGTATATGCATGCCTAGCACCTGTCATACAGTTGCATGCACACACCTATCTCTTTTTTTTGAGTATTTCTTGGAGAGGATTGAAAATGCTGTGGTATTACATTTTCTGGATGAAGTGTGCTGACAGCACAAAGGAGGCAGGGTCATAGTACGTTCATAACTCAGATTTGGAAGGTTTCCATCAACTTCACTTTTATTTTATTTTATTTTATGATATCATCGAGGCCAAAGATCATGTGATGGTGGGTGAAAAATGCATCTTTGCAAAGAGTGGCAAATAAACTTGCACCTGGTCTGACTTGTAGTCACTTAAGACAACTTTGTACCATCTAATCATGTCACATACAGAGCCCACACTAGTACATATACAGGTTTAGCCTACGTGCACGTATCTCAAGTCCCTTCTCTTACAAGGACATGCTAGGCTGACATACTTCTGCAGATTTACTTTTTTACCCATTGGCTTTATCTGACCCACTGTCTCTCTCTCAAGCTCCTTGTGTTTATGTGTGTGAAACTGATTATGCGTGTGCACGCACGTGGGGCAAAAGGGGGAAAAAGTGTGTGAAAGTGTGAACAGAAAAGTATGTGAAAAACAGCGTTGGAGATTATTAGTGTGCATGTGTGTGTGTGGGTGTGTGTGTAAATATGTTTATATGTTGATGAGCAGACGTGTGTGAGATTGTTTGCACTTGTGTGAGTGCAAGGATGTGTGAAGGGCATCTCAGAGATATTGGGAGACGGAGCTTGCAAGAGCCATTGCAAGATGTGTTACACACCACGTCTCCTTTGGATGTAGTAGCTTGCAATTTATAAGTACAGAGACGCTGCAGACTTGCCCTCCTCCAACACCACTATACAGCATTTTAACTTGGCCTCTGTATATTAAAATGCTCTATTTTGCACAGTTATTAAAAGGACCACCCACATACCCCAAAAAACAACTTCAAATGTAGGTTTTATTTTAGACCAATTAAGCTTTGGTCAGTATTGTTCTTCTAATGTACATCGAAATATACAATGTCACCTATATTTTCCAAATCTTCTTTAGTGAGAACACGTTAGCCTATCTCTAAATATACCCTTTACATCCTGTCAATTTCACAGTTCTTTCTAAAATAATTTTTTACCCATCCCTCGTGAATAACAGAATATACATGTTGGAATGAGCTGAAGTTATTCAGGTTTTTTACATGCAGGGAGACTGCGTAAACATAGTAATGTTCTGCAATTGAAGTACATGAATTTCGGTGACCCCTTACTATATCCTTCAGGGATGTCCTTCGACCCTCTGTTACAACACAGCCTGCAACACACTAGAGAGTGTATGTCAATAGACAGGCTCTGTGTAGAGACGGTTCTGGTATCTCTTGTGTTATAGGATGGTCCAGCTTGAGAACCAGTGGCAGAGGAGCGCCGCCCCACTGCTTTTTAGCCGTGAAATAAAGGGAAAATAAAATTATAATAACTTGTGTTATTATCATTTTATTTTCTCCTACTGCCGTAGCTTTGCATAAGGGGGTGGGGACAGCGGAGGAGTGATAGCGCCCTCCCAAGTGCACAATGACTGCTTGGTCGGCCCTCTCGGGCAACCCAAACACCACTTTGCATGTTCTCCATGCATGCTGCATTACAGCCTGCATAGAGAACATGCCCAGGCTCCCAGTCAGCGTCTGAGCGCCGAAACACTAAGGCAGCGTTGTGATTGGCCAATTGGGAACCTGGGTGTGCTTCCTGTTGAGGCCGAGCGAGGGAGGACTACGGAGGAGAGATGCACTTAGGAAGCAGCAAGAATGTACATTTTTATTTTTTATTTTATTTTTTATACCTGCTTCCCCCTGCGGCATCAACCCCTCCCGCCTGGCCCCCTTCCCTCCGAACTGTGCCGGCCGCCGCTGTTGATAACGAAATAACCAATTGGATAAAGGATATCAATACTCCTCTAAGGATGCACAGATAGCTGTATTCCAAAATACTATTTCCCTTCACATGGAAGGTTATAAAGGCTGGTAACACAGTGAGTTAAAATAAATCAGTGGGATAACGTGATTCTGTATATAATCTACAGATTAAAAACCTTGACCGATAATTCAGTGGTTTAATGTCTCAGCAGCAGCAACCCTTGCATAATTGCTATTTTGGTAGATGATGGAATGGAGATATGGGTAGAAGAAGTGATTTGCCCAGGATCACACAATTTTTGGTGTGCTGAAGCAAGGGGCATTTCCCTATGATTGCAATGTCTTAGCCTTTGTCTTCAGTTATGGTTGATATGGAAACCTGCCTGTTGTAATGAAATGCAATGGACCAGTCTAGCAGGTTGTCCGACACTGTAGTGCCTGGCACCACAAGGGTTTGTTAAAAGAACCCTTACACACCAACCTAGTTGGTGTCATGCTTCATCATCGGGTTCCCAGCTGAGTAGCCGAATGCTACTCAGCTGTGCTGCGACACCTGGTTACAGTGGAGCTGTTTTTTTGTGTGAATGTGATGAAGTGGTGGTTTTAAAAATACCTCTGGGGCTCTAACTGATAATTACTTTATTCCCAGTGGTCCAGAGTATGTTTAAAAGTGATGAGTGGATAACGTAAAAAGACTGTTAATTGTGTCTTAGTTATCTGCCGGTCTACATGTTTCATCCCATGAAAAATTAATTAATTGGGCTTTCTTCAGGATCTCTCTCACGATGATTAAAATGGTGAAAGTGAAAAAAGTGACAAAAAGTGAGTGGTAAAAAACTTTTTAACCACATGTATATGCATTTTGAAGCACACACCATAAGGTGTGCTAAATATGCTCTGTGGACTGACCGTAATTTGGGTCCACACCTGTGTATATACCAGTAAAAGAAAATGACAAAACAGTACACTACAGCATGTAACACATAAATAATGCAACCTGCAATACATTGTATACCACATCCTTAACTCGTTTTGAATATCAATATGGTGGTTGCTAAAGCACACAGTGTCATTTGAACGTGTAGCGGCAATCATACTCATATCATCCACGCAGAATACAGTAAGAAGTGGAGTATCATGCATGTGAAAAGGGGGCTAGACAAGGCGCTGAGTTGAAAATTACCAATAAAGTGTTAATCTGCGTGAGGAGTGAAGCACAGAAAAACACGTGGAGGCTGAGTAATTTTAGCCTTAAAAACGGCGATCGAGAAACCGCGTGTGGCCGAATAGAAACGCGCCATGCAAACTTAACTTTATCCCTATTATTGGTGATAGGTGGGGTCCGTGACGTTCATAAGGACCAATAGGTATATTGTCCTTAGTTGAGAGAGAGGATAATATTTACGTTATTTACAGAAATAGTTTAACTCTGGTCCCGGGAGGGGAGAGCCCCTATTGTTATACACTGTATGGAGCAGTAGAGAAATTAATGAAGTTAGTGACGTAATATCCTGTTACTGCGTTGTTGAAAGGAATATACTGTTGTTACATTTGGAGTAAAGGGGGAAGCCGGCAGTACGAGAAAAGCAGGTACCGCCAGGCTGTTAGTTAAACAGGTTGTCAAGATCTTACTTGGTCATGGAGCTCGCCCGCATTATCACCTGCTCAGGTCTCCTCTGGAACAAGAAGAGTCCCTTTGCGGCTACCGGAGATGGTATTTGAGATGTGTTTACGTGGGACGGCTTCCTGGTGTCTATGCGTCACGTGGGATGCGTGCTCTCCTGCATGCGGCGTCCAAAGGCTAGAATGCTGCCCTGAATAGCGTTGTGTGCTCCGCATGTCTGTTAGGGCTGCGACATGGCAACCATTGCTGGGAAACTGTGGGTACAGTATGGCCACGTCTAGCAGTATAAATGGTGCAGCCATATTAAATTAGTGTGCTAAATTTGAGATCGTGTTTAATTGGGCATATCGGACAAATGTTATTGATGAAGAGGAACTATATGTATTTTTCGATATTGCCAAATGATGACCATGTAAAATGACCACTTCAATGTCTCATTCGTGGTATCCAGAAAAACGTGGGATCATCCGTTTCAGTGCAGGAAAAATATTATGTGGAGTTACATTATCAGAGGGGATGGCTAATAGAAATAAAAGATTTCTTATATAGGATGTTATGCCTTAGTACAGAGCAGGTTAGCTTACTAACAGGTTGACCATCGGTGTACGTTGGGGGGGTTAATTTACTTATATTACATATATTACATGTTGTGCCCTAATTCAGTGTAGATTAACTTTTTATCAGGTAGACACGTTAATCTATATGTGTGGACAGGATCATCTGTTATGGCTATTCCACGGAATGTTATCGTTTAACCCATGGAGATTAGTGGACAGACGGTATATCCATCTTTGCTCTTTTTCCAAGAGTTGTTGTTGGGCGTTTTTGGGGTTGAGTTCCAGTTGTTCAATGATGGACCACTCCATGTCATTTGTGGTATGGCCCATCTCAAAGAAGTGGTTTGTCATACGCGTTGTATTGCGTTTACACCGAATATTAATTCTGTGTTCGCAAATGCGTGTCTTAACTCTGCGACTGGTCATGCCTATGTACCTCAGGCCACAGGGGCATGTGATGAGGTATATTGCATTGGCTGTATTGCAATTTGTGTGTTTGCATATTTCCCGCACCTTTCCCGGTTCCAGACTCAAAATTTTTGTGGACTTGGTTAGGTGACACACACTGCAATCACCACATGGGTAATGACGAGTTACTCTTGGGAGACCCCATGCATTTTGTATGGTGTTAATTTGTTTTGTGTGTTGTTGTGGTCTAGTGGAGACCAAATTCTCTTTGAGGCTTCTACCCTTTGGGTATGAAAACAAGGGTTTTTCCCACTGTTGGTTGCCTGAGTTCAATATTTTCCAGTGTTTCTAAATGATATTAGATACTTTGTTAGACACTGCATTAAAAGTGGTCACACAGGTAAGTGGAATGATTGGCTCTGTTGGCGGTTTTTGTTCCAGTAGTGCATCTCTGTGGAAAACTTAAGACCAAGACACACTTCAAAGCTATTGCAAGGAGCTCACTATTACATTGCACTAGCTTCCATCCTCGGACATTCAGAGAAAATCCCCCGTACGGGCAATACCTGAGGTTACGCACGAATTGTAGTAATCTACAAGATTTCAAGGACCAAGCAGAGACAATATCATCCAAACTGAAACAAAGAGGCTGTCCAAAAAGAATCACTGAAAGAGCAAAATAAAGGGCACGCAATCAGAACAGAGATGCACTACTGGAACAAAAAACGTCAACAGAGCCAATCATTCCACTTACCTGTGTGACCACTTTTAATGCAGTGTCTATCAAAGTATCTAAGAGTAACTAGTCATTACCCATGTGGTGATTGCAGTGTGTGTCACCTAACCAAGTCCACAAAAACTCTGAGTCTGGAAGCAGGAAAGGTGTGGGAAATACGCAAACACACAAATTGTAATACAACCAATGCATTATACCTCATCACATGACCCTGTGGCCTGAGGTACATAGGCATGACCAGTCGAAGAGTTAAGACACGCATCTGCGAACAAAGAAGTAAAATTCAGTGTAAGCGCAATACAACGTGTATGACAAACCACTTCCTTGAGATGGGCCATACCACAAATGACATGGAGTGGTCCATCATTGAACACCTAGAACTCAACACCAACAATGCCCAACAACAACTCTTGGAAAAAGAGCAAAGATGAATATACCGTCCATCCACTCATCTCCACGGGTTAAGCGATAACATTCTGTGGAATAGCCTTAACAGATGATCCTGTCCACACATATAGATTAACGTGTCTACCTGATAAAAAGTTAATCTACTCTGAATTAGGGCACAACATGTAATATATGTAATATAAGTAAATTGACCCTCCAACCTACACCGATGGTCAACCTGTTAGTAAGCTAACCTGCTCTGTACTAAGGCATAACATACTATTTAAGAAACTTCTATTAACTGGCCACCCCTTCTGATAATGTAACCCCACATAATATTTTTCCTGCACTGAAACGGATGGTCCCACGTTTTTCTGGATCCCAAGAATGCGACATTGAAGTGGTCATTTTACATGGTCATCATTTGGCAATATTGAAAAATACATATAGTTCCTCTTCATCAATAACATTTGCCCGATATGCCCAATTAAACACGATCTAAAATTTAGCACACTAATTTAATATTGCTGCACCTTTTATACTGCTAGATGTGGCCATACTGTACCCACAGCCCTAACAGATATGCGGAGCACAGAATGCTATTCAGGACAGCATTCTAGCCTTTGGACGCCGCACGCAAGGGAGCACGCATGTCACGCATCCCAAATGACAAGTACACACCAGGAAGCCGTCCCGCGTAAACACATCTCAAATACCAGCTCCGGTAGCCGCAAAGGGAATCTTCCTGTTCCCGAGGAGACCAGAGCAGGTGATAATGCGGGCGAGCTCCATGACCAAGTAAGATCTTGACAACCTGTTTAACTAACGGCCAGGCGGTACCTGCTTTTCAGGTACTGCCGGCTTCCTACCTTTACTCCAAATGCAACAACAGTATATTCCTTTCAACAATGCAGTGACAGGATATTACTGCACTAACTTCATTTATTTCTCTACTCCTCCATACAGTGTGTAACAATAGGGGATCTCCCCTCCCGGGACCAGAGTTAAACTGAATTTCCGTAAATAACGTAAATATAATCCTCCCTCTAAACTAAGGACAATATACCTATCGGGCCTTAGGAGCGTCACAAACCCCGCCTATCACCAATAATAGTGATAAAGTTAAGTTTGCATGGCGCGTTTCCATTTGGCCACACGCGGTTTCTCGATCGCCGTTTTTAAGGCTAAAATTACTCAGCCTCCATGTGTTTTTCTGTGCTTCACTCCTCACGCAGATTAACACTTTATTGATACTTTTCAACTCAGCGCCTTGTCTAGCCCCCCTTTTCACATGCAGGATACTCCACTTATTATTGTGTTCTGCATGCATGACATGAGTATGATTGGCGCTACACGTTCAAGTGACACTGTGTGCTTTAGAAACCACCATATTGATATTCAAAACGAGTTAAAGATGTGGCATACAATTTATTTATTTTATTTATTTATTTATTTTTTGCATTTGTAATGCGCACAGATACCCACAAAGGGTTTCCCGGCGCCAGGGCTAAGAGGGCAAAACATAGAGGCAGTAACTTTCAAGGGCCACAATTATTTATTAAAAAGCCAAGTTTTAACGTTTTTCTTAAAACTGGCAAAATTCTCCTCCTTCCGTAAGGCTAAGGGGAGGGAATTCCAAAGAACTGGTCCCAGATGGGAGAAAGATTTCCCCCCCATTCGGGCCAGTTTGAATCTGGGAACCACGAAAGTTGCTCCATTTAAAGAACGGAGATTGCGTGCAGGAACATGAGGCCTAACCAATTTTTGCAGGTATTTTGGTGCAGTTCCTGCCCTGATCTTAAACATGTATGTCAGGGCTTTGAACCGAACTCGGTTCTCTACCCTCAACCAATGCAGGTTCCTCAGATGCTTCAAGATCCTTGCTGTCCTAGGAATCTTGCACAGCAACCTGGCTGCGGAGTTCTGGACCAGCTGCAATCTCCTGATCACGGCTAGATTGGAACCCAGGTATAAGATGTTACCGTAGTCAAGCCTAGATGTAATTAGTGCATTGACTACGGTCTTCTGGGTATCCTCAGGCAGCATCCAGATAATCTTCCTCAGCCATTTAAGGATCGTGAAGCAGACACCAGCGACTTTGTTGGCCTGCTGTTTCATTGATAATGAATCATCAATGCACACCCCCAAATTTCTAGCTTGGGTAGCCGGGGTGGGGAAGGCGCCCAAAGATGTTGGCCAGTGGGTGTCCTGCCACAGATCTTTATTTTTCCCCAGGAGAAGAATCTCTGTCTTCTCCCCATTTAACTTTAGCTGGTTCGTGGACATCCAGCTGAAGATTTCCTGGAGGCCTAGTTTCAGCACAGAGGGGGATGAAGATTCTGAGTTGGTAAGGGAAAAAATAATCTGCGAATCGTCCGCATAGGTCATAAGTTCTAGACCTACCCGTTCTGCCAAGTCGGCGAGGGGGCGGAGATACAGATTGAAAAATACAATGTATTGCAGGTTGCATTATTTATGTGTTACATGTTGTAGTGTACTGTTTGGTCCTTTTCCTTTACAGGTATATACACAGGTGTGGACCCAAATTATGGTCAGTCCATAGGGTATATTTAGCACACCTTAGCGGGTGTGCTTCAAAATGCTTATACACGTGGTTAAAAAGTTTTGACTTTTTTCACTTTCACCATTTTATTAATCGTGAGAGAGGTCCTGAAGAAAGCCCCATTAATTAATTTTTCACGGGCTGAAACATGTAGATTGGCAGATAACTAAGACACAATTAATAATCTTTTTACGTTATCCACTCATCGCTTTTAAACATACCCTGGACCACTGGGAATAAAGTAATTATCAGTTAATGCCCCATAGGTATTTTTTAAAACCACCACTTCATCACATTCACACAAAAAAAACAGCTCCACTGTAACCAGGTGTCGCAGCACAGCTGAGTAGCATTCGGCTACTCAGCTGAGAACCCGATGATGAAGCATGACACCAACTAGATTGGTGTGTGAGGGTTCTTTTAACAAACCCTTGTGGTGCTAGGCACTACAGTGTCGGACAACCTGCTAGACTGGTCCGTCCAAGTTGTTTATTAATACTTACCAAGGGACAAGGACGGCCCGTTCACGGTCCTGGCTCTCTCATTTGTTTATCCTAAAGTAATGAAATGTAAGACATTAGACATATTCTTTTAGATTGTATTGACCAAGAAGTGGAGAAGTAGAATGAGTCAGTGCGCCTGGTACATGATAGATGACAATGTTGCTCTATAAGGAATCAAATTATGTTCAAGTGGTATGTTGCATCTAAAGATGTCTTTTGTTTAAAATCACAAAGTTGTTTTTAAGCCATTTTTATTGTCACATATTATAACACAGCAGAAATATTTTTTATTATTTTTAAATGAAATATACTATACATCAATCTAGCCTACCTGTGTTTTCCTAAAGATACAGGGCTGTGAAAAAGAACGTGTCTCAATAAGACGTTATTTAAAGCAGCTGTGCAAAGAAATCCACATTCTCCCATTCATCATCATTGATGACGAGAGTCATTTTTGGGGTTTTCATGTCTCCGTGAGGCGAGGGAGATGCAATCAGCCTCCTACTATGTAATTCAATCTCATAATAATAACTTGGTTGTAGGTAGCGCTTCATACTGATGTAACTAACACGTTCACAAGGATTTTTCTGGAGGCAGGAGGGGGCAGAATATTGTCTGGGGGCACATTCAGCATATCTTGCCGGGTGGCGGGCTCAGGTTTTGTCAAGCCAGTGATTGGAAGCATGCTATACTGGAACCCTGCAGCATGATCTGGACAAAGGGTGAAGGAAACTGTGTGCAGAGTAGTCACATGTCCACCACTCAAATTACTTTCATATTTGACTATACTAATTAACCACTTACATTGTATGGGTTCCAGAGTGGCGTCCCACTCGCCAAAAAAGCACTTCAATACCCCATCAGGGGTAGCAAGCGCTACATAAATGCAAACCTTTTTCCCTTCTCCATCCCCCACAATCCTTCTTAATCCATATAACTGACTAACATATCCACCACTCAAATTACTTTCACATTTTCACCAAACTAATTCACCACTAATCCTTTATGGGTTCCGGAGTAGCGTGCTACTCGCCGTAAAATCACTTTGAGGACTTGTCAGGGGTAGTAAGCGCAATATAAAATGCAGTTACACTTGTGGGACATGTTCAAAGATATACTTAGTAATGAGTGATGCTGGGGCACAGTAGGACTGTCGCTCTAGCTTCAGCTATGTATTGATGTCCCAGCTGTCATTTTCCAAGGGTAATCCTACCCATTGATACAGAATTACAGGGATATCGTGCCAGATAATTCTGAGGTACCAGTCTACTCAGTTACTATGAGACAATTTTATGAAATTAAATGCATTGTTGCCTTCCTTGTGCGGTGCAATACCAGATCTATGCACTCTTGATAGGAATTGCAGAGTAAGGGTGGCAGAAATTAAGTGGATCTTATATCATTTGAATTTTACACTTTAATATATGAAATTGTAGTCCAACTTTGGCCTTTTAAAATCCTCTGAAGCCTTGTAAAAATGTGTTCTTGACACTATACAAGTGTATTAAAACCATAGGTAATCTATTCAAGCCATTCATTATCATCTTGCCATAGGACCTTGTAGACAAACACATCTGAATATTATATATTTATTTATATTTTGTAGCAAGGAAAATCATATATTTATAAAACAGTTGCTTCTCTGTGTTTGGCAGAGGGCATGCATAGGGATGCTACAAATCTTCTACAAAAGAAGGCTTATTGACTTTATATTAAAAAAATATAAGCTATGTCGGTTCAAGCTTATTGAAATATTTGGACATGGACTGTGTGTTTCTTTGGTAACAGCTAAATGACGCCTATCGCATTAATATAACATACAATCTCTGTGATACATATGATTGTACTTGGCAACAGGGTTTCTAGACACCTGCTAATAGTATTGGAAGAATATTGTGCCACCTAAATCCCTGACATGAGATGAGCACATTAAGCATGTTGCAAAGCTAAATATTGTAATATATGCACAGGATGTAATGCAGACAAATATAATTTGGGAAAGTCAAGATGCTGGAGGCCAGTGTTGAACCACCATGAAAACCTGCTATCTGATGTCAGAATGAACTTTGATCTATTTCTGCATTACCAACAGAGCTGAGGGAATGCATTTAATGGTATGATGAGTATTGATGTTTATCCAATCCAATCCAATCCAAAAATTCTTTATTTCGGTCATATAGACCATAAAAGACACAATAAAAACATTACAGACAATAAAACATTATTAAAATACATTTGAGTAAAAACGACTCTCCCAGTAATGAATGAGTTAAAATTACATTTAAAAGATTCTTTAAAAAGTTCAAGGAGCTTCAGACAATTTTTTCCTTCTAATCAACCAAATGGCCATAAGAAATTTGGAAACAGCAAACACAATGTGGCCCAGGGTACTAGTTTTCAAAATCCTGTATGCTTGTGCAAACTCTCTGAATCCCAGGTTCTTACAGATTGGCGCTATCCAATATTTTCTGGGCCTTTGGTATGCAGGGCACACATACAAAATATGGGGGTCATCTTCCACATGGTTGTTACAGCAGGGACATATTTTATCGCCCCCATTTGACCACTTCGAAGTGTATGAATTAATAGGTAGTGTGCTATACCTCCACTGAACATACAATTTCCTTGCCAGGATGGGAAAGATAAAATCCATAAAAGGTTCGAAAACGTAAGAATTTTTGGATTCTAAAAATTGCAGGGTTAAGGTGCCACTATTTTGAGCAGTCGTCAAATGTGCAAGGGACCTGGCTTTATAGATTTGTGCCAGAGCCTTGCGCGAAATTGCACGGCAGCCTCGTACAGGGTCCTCCCACAGAACGCGGAGATTAATGCCAGACAGTTCGTTTTCCACGAAGGTGAGCCAGGGGATTTTACCGCTAGAATTTAAGCTCATGACATGGGTAAGATCCTCCCTATAATGATGGAGTTCGTCCGTAGACCAGAGCCTGTGCCAGAACTTCACTGGCTTTGTCACAAGCTCCTCTGCGATAGGGGGGAGACCCATGTCCATTCTCAAAGGCTGGAGTGGCGTGGCACTTGGAAGGGCTAGAAGGCGCCTTAGAAAGCTATTTTCCACTATTGATAGACCCTTCACCGTTTTATGTCCCCATAGCTCACTGCCATACATGGCCGCTGCCTTGGCCTGGGTCTTATAGGTTTCAAGGGCCGGGCTTATGGGCTTGAAGGAAGAAGTGTTAGCCACTTTCAGGATTGCACCCGAGAGTTGGGATAGTTTAGCCTTGGATCGTACTATCTGTCGGTCCCATGCCAAGTTTTCCTGCAATATAACCCCCAGATATGTGAAGGTGGACACCCTCTCGAGGCTAACGGTCCCCAGGGTAGGATTAGGCCTAGTTTTAGTTGGTGGGTTAAAGATCATAAACTTGGTCTTCTCTGTATTCACCTCCAACCCATGCTGGTGGCAGAAGAGACCAAAACCATCCAGGATCCTCTGGATCCCCATTGGCGATTTTGAAAGGAGGAGGGTATCATCGGCGAACATGATTGCCGGAACCCTCCTACCTGCCAAACAGGGGGCGTCGTTATCCTTGACGTTTTCCAGATGTGAGATGACATTATTGATGAATAAACAAAACAGGGTCGGTGCCAAGACACAACCCTGCCTCACACCTCGGCACACAGGAAACCTGGATGAGAGTCTACCATCCTTCCCACACCTAACTTGCGCATAGTTGTTCTCATGCAGCCTGACCAAGATGTTAAGTAGCTGGGGGGGAATACCTAACTTCTCCAACACCTCCCAGAGTTTCCTGCGCGGGACTAGGTCAAAGGCTGACCTCAGATCCACGAAGACCATGTACAATCTCCCGCCCTCGATCCTCACCGTCTTCCAGTAGAGGAGAACTAGGCGGAAGATCTGGTCCATGGTCGATGTGTTTCTCCTGAAGCCAGCCTGCAAGGGACTCAAGATGTCATTTTCCTCGACCCAGTCTAATAGGTGGTTCAGAATGAGGCGCGCAAAAAGCTTTTGGGGAACATCTATCAGGCTGATAGGCCTATAATTTGCAGGACTCAAGGGGGACCCTTTCTTATAAATCGGAACTATTTCAGCCCCTAACCAGGAGAAAGGGATCGCCATACCTCCCAAGATGGCATTGAAAAGGACTAGAAAGTACGGGGCAAAAATTTCAGGGTGATATCTGAACAGATCACCGGGTAACTTGTCCAGCCCCGGTGCCTTCCCCAGCGCTAAGCCCTCCAGTGCCAGCTTCACCTCCCCCAAAGAAAATTCCAAGGCCACATCTGGCAGGCAGGGGGACTCTACCATCATCCCCTCCGGCCAGAGAGTGGATTCTTGATATAGAGACCCAAAATGAGCCTCCCAGACAGAGGGGGCAATATTGGGTTCTACTGCAGACAACGAATCCCCTGTTCCATTGTTTACAAGAGCCCAAAATTTTCTAAAGTCTTTAGATTTGAGGGCTCCAGACAGGTCATGCCAGTGATTCCAATCCCACTCTGCCCTTGCGTTGGCCAGTGCTGCCTTGTACTCCCTCCTAAGGGCAGCGATCTTCACCTTATCACTACCATCTTTAATTGCAGAAAGTAGCTCAGACTTAGTTTTCCTACAAATGGAGGTATACCAAGTCGGAGCACGAGCCTTTTTCCTTCTAATAGGCAGGGCCGGGTTGAAGACATCTGCGAGGTCCCTTACTAGGGCCTGGTGAATACCAGATAGCCTCTCATTATAATCTGCGGGTCTAGGTTGGTTTATGAGGGCGTCCACCTCCTGGAACCTAGGGAGTGCTATACCATAGAGGTTTGTTAAAGCTTCTTCTTTCTCAACTATCTTCCCCCATTTCACTCGACGCCTGCTTGTGGTGAGTAATATGTCTCCCTGATCGATTGCAAGATCGGTAGTTGGCGTCCTTAAGGTAGGGGCTGGGTGCTGGATCTCCAAGGAAAGGGCATTATGGTCACTGTCTGTCCTCGGGATCACTCTAAAATCTAAAACTTTAGGCCACAGGGAAATATCTATAAAAATGTAGTCCAGCCTTGACTCATGGCCCTTTTTGTTGAAGGTGCACACCGAAGGAGTGTCAGAAGGGGTGCGCCCATTACACGCCCTTAGTGCAAAATTCAAGGTGAAAGAAGTAAGTTGTACTGCCAACGAAGACCAAGCTTTGGGGTGAGGTGATGAAGAAGGAGGGACTCCCCAATGGTCATCCTCGGCAGTAAAAGCACCCTCCATTAGGCCCTCCAGGGGTTCAAAGTGGCAATTAAAATCTCCTCCCATCACTATTTTCAAGTTGCCTGTCAATTGCCCCAGAAAAGATGAGAGATCAGCCAAAGTGGGAGATTCTTTGCCCACAGCGACAGGTCGAGAGTAGACATTAACAATAGCCCACGTGCTTTTGTCAGGCCAACTGAGGAGCACACACTGTATGTCCGGTGAAAGTGTATCCATACCAGCCACCTGGCACCCAATGTGGCTCGCCACCCAGATTGCCAAACCTCCCGAGGGTCTCCCTCTCCCATTCGATCTTGCCGGGATTTCAAAAATTTCATATCCCCTCCTAACCTGAGGCGCCCTGGCCCATGTCTCTTGAAAGAGGAGTATGTCACCTTTGCTAACCAAAGTTTCCCACTCTGGGATATTCACCTTACTGGAGATGCCAGCTACATTCCAGGACAGAATAGTCAAACCTGGGCCTTGGAATTGGGGACCACTTTCACTAAGTGCAGACGGGATATCAAGTGCAGAATTACCCAAGTCACCCAAGCCAATGGTAATGGGCGGCCGAATGGGTAATTCAGCGTGCTCCACCAATTGCTTTGCAGCAGCAGATAATGTATTTGGTGGATCCTCATCTAACACTTGAGTGCTTCCCAATGTGGTCCCTCCGTCTTTTGCAGGGGCCAGGGACCTTTTTTTATTTACGGGATCGGATGTACCTTCCCCCCTGAATGAAGACCCATAGGCAGAAATTATCGGGTGTTGCGGAATGACCCCCTTATTGGTAAATCTACTAGGTCCAGACAGGAGAATCTATTCTGAAGGACAAGATTACCATGGACAGGCAGTGAATTATACTTGGGTCTGTACCGTGAACCGTCTACGGCAAAGCCCACTCTAGTCCAACTCTGTTCCCTCCCCACTCCTAAATTGGAAACATTTGGATAGAAATGCGAGAGGGACACTACGTCTATGTTGGATTTATCCGGCCTTACCAACCAGTTGCAAATGTACGGAGCAACTAGTGGGCTTTTAAAGCTAATTATGATACAGTCCCCTGCCCTATTTTTGGGGGTAGTTCCAATCCATGGGATCCTTCTGACCATCAGCACATCACCTTTGATGTTAGAAGGGAGGGGCCTGTTAATATTCAGCCAGCTAATTACTTTATTACGAAGTGAGTCCTGTGGCTCTCTGATGCCACCAGTGAGCTCAGGAACTCCCACCATAATCGCTGTATAAGGCACAGCCTCGGGGGGCAAATTAACCGCCCTACGTCTACTATTAGGACTCATGGGGCGATCAGTATAATCATTATTGGCTCGCCCCCCACTCGTTGGGAGGGATGGTGTTGGTTGTTTAGATCTTCTAGGTGCCGGAACAGGGGGCCTAGACAGTTGTAAAGGGAGCAATGGGGGAGCATGGCTACTTGTAACACTATCTTGTGCCCCGACCGGGACCTGTATGCTTGTTCCAGCAGTAGACGGTCCAAACCCTGCAGAATCCAGGGGAGCCGTCTGTGCACCTGGACCCAACCCCCTGCTAGGACTGATCCTATTATGTGCATCTTCTAAAGCCTTAAGTCTATCAACTATGGAATCCAATTTTGCAGACAGAGGCTCCAACATGCTCCTAAGGATATCCCTAAAAGAGCCAATCAGAGCCTCTGCTGCATTTGGAGGATTTCCTCCGAATACAAACGGGGCAGAACACCCAGGTACCACTTTAACTAATGGCGGATCTGAATGATCACAGCCAATTCCTGGGGAGATAACCACGGGAGAAGCCGGAATGGCAGAGCTAGCATCTAATATTGGGTTAATTTTATCTACTTTGGCCCTTTTTGCCCCTCTTAGTTTCCTTAACCTTTTCCTTTTTAAAGGGTGGTAGACTCTCCTGCCTACGGGATCAGTTGGCGCTGCAACCTGCCCTTCATCCTGCACTTCAGACATTTCCGCACAATTAATATGCGGAGTGGACTCCGCCACCCCCGAGGGACACAGAGACTCACTATCCCTCAATAGATTGGAAGGGGTCCTAAGTTGTTGGAGGACTGTCTCGATTGTCTGGTCAATACTATCCATGAGAGATAGATGGGTGGCATCAAAAGGTGTTGGAGTACTAATATCAATGGAGGAAGAGTCCGAGGGGACCATTGATACTGACACATTTTCCACACTTGCCTCAGGGAGAATGACTGGTGGTGTGCGGCCTTTGCTAGCCGCAGCACTAGTCTTAGGAAAGAATTTGTCCAATGTGCTAGAGCACTGTTGGGCAGCCTTACTCCTGGATACTCTAGTGGCCATGGCGGGCGGGACAGTCAAAGCCACAGGCTAATGGAGTATAAAAAAGAGCCTTGGGATGATGACAACGTTAGAGAGGGGGCCCGGTCCGGTCTCTGCCGGCCTCTAACGGCCTAAAACGGCCCGCTCTTTGCCCGGTCTTCGCCCGCGCTGCGATCCGCGCTGCGAATTCGCGTGGACTGAACTAAGTAGTAAAGGGGGCGGGGCTGCCGGAAGAGGAACAGGTGAGCTGGATGAACGGAGCGGAATGCTCCCAGGTCCTCGCAGTCCCGGTGAGTTTGGCAGTTCAAGGGCCCCACAAGCAGCGTAGCGTCCTGGGCAGAGAGAGCAAAAGGAAGACCCAACCTTCAGCGCGCCAGCCGAGCCTTTAAGTAGTGGTAGTGATGAAGCCTGCGAGCGGCTCCCGCGCAGCGGGGGCCGCGAGGCGTGGCGTCGGACTGATCAGCGGGAAGAGGAACAGGTGAGCTGGATGAACGGAGCGGAATGCTCCCAGGTCCTCGCAGTCCCGGTGAGTTTGGCAGTTCAAGGGCCCCACAAGCAGCGTAGCGTCCTGGCAATACGATATCGGCTACTGAATCCGTCCAGCGGGAAGGAACGCGTCCGCTCTTCTTGAAACACCGGACGATATTGTTTATATCATATAGTGTTTACTCTGTGTAATAAGGTATCTATTATGATACTGTTCGTAGTGGTGGTGACCGGACAATTTGGGGGCTAGCAGAGATAAAGGTAAGGGCTGTGGCAAATTGTGCATGTGCAAACACATTATGAAAAGGAGACCACAGACACTGATCGGGGATGCCAGAAATTCCCATCCCATTTTCTGACCTTCCTCCTTCAGACATCCACATCGTCTCTCACCTGGAGGTCCTTAGCTAAGACTTCATGAAGAATCAAAGCGCCTTTTGTTTTGGCTTTATAGGATCTTGTGAGAGCTGCTCTCCACAATCCTTATATTTTGCACAACTCAACATAATCCCCTAAACACCACAAAACATTTTGCACAGATATGTACTTTACCAACCTCACCATGCATAATCACCACCATCTCAGTGAGTAGCACTCACTGCACCCATGTGCATCCAATTTAAGGAATGTCATCAGAGTTCCCCTAGCCTCGCCCAGCAGACAAAATTTACTGCATGATGTGCAACATTTTTTACAGCCAGTCACTCAGCAGACATTTGAAATCCCCACACCTAACCATAATGGGGCTGATTATGATGTCAATGGGTCTGACACTGATGGCACGACAGTGTCGGCCCCACATACATCTGCCCCTGCGGTCCACCCACTGCATTACAATGCAGTGGGCAGAGGTATCGGGCAGAGGGAGAATCCGCAGCGCTTCCAACGGGGTGCGTCAGAAAGACACCATAACCCCCTAATGACGGCGGCTCCGCTATCGGGATCATGATATAATTTTCCCACAACCTTTCCATGTTGGCCTTTCCGCATGGAAATGCTGATGGAAAATGACTTTGGTAGCCCCTAACAGGGCCCGCTTCACCCCTGGCCCTCCGCTATGGGATCTGGGGGGCAGTTATGGTGACCCCTAAACATCTCTGCACCGTGTGGCAGGCACAACACGGTGCAGGGAAACATCCATTTCACTATGACAGCTTGTGCTGCAGGCCTTTTCTGCCCAGCACACAAGCTGCCATAATGAAATGGAGGTTTTCGAGTGCCCTATGGGCATCTGCATTCAAATTGTGAGGTCAGAACTGCCGACCTATGGTCAAGAGCTTCCAGATCGATACAGTGTCCACCCAACATCGTAATCAGCCTCAAGTCATCTTTATTAGAAAGACCTGTTTCTCCCCAACCCCTACACACATTCTTTAAGTCATGGTACCACACGAACAAAGCATTCGGGATGCTGATCGTTTGAAGAGAACTGTAAATGGCACTCTTTAGGGACTCTGCAGTCTACAACAGCTGTTCAGTACCTCCTACTAATTATTTCCTACCGTTTCTGAATGGGGTTTATAGCACTTACACAATAGAGACACGAGGAAATCAGATTCTCCCTTCCTGTGATCTTAAAACACATTATCTCTTTTCTCCCACTCATGTGTTGCAACAAAGTTAAAGCTTTAATAAAACATAAAATCCAATTAGCCGCACTCTGCTCGTCCTACCAGCATGTTACCCCAAGGAACTGTGGTCCATGTAGTCCTCTACTGAGGAGGGAAGTTATCCCAAAACCCGAGCCATGTCTCGGGCGATATTTTAAAACCCGGGACATGTATCGGGTCTAGAGATCATCAGTTTAACAAGTACTTACTTGCACCCACTGGGGTGAACCACTTAAGAACTTCATGCACCAGCTTCCCATGGGGCGACCCGGAGGAGGAGCTAGCGGTGTGCGCTCCATTGCGGTTCTTTAATAAAACATTCCTGCTCACATGACACCAAATGATGTGCATATGTATTGTTGGTCTTTTTTTAAACAGCATAGGTGTCAGCATTCTTCTTACCCAAATACATAAATAAATCAAGAAATAAATACATTCAATGTACAAACCACTGTTTGATTAACCTTACATGACCATTTGTGTTTCATTCACACCTTGAAAGTAAATCTCTGAAAAGAAAACACAAATTCAGCCCCTTCCCAAAGGGAATTTTTGCTGGAAAATATCATTGAAAGTAAATTGAGCTACAAATTTACTGCTTCGTGCGAGAAAACGGTAACACATTATAGGCCTGAGTCACAATGGTAAACTGAGACGAAAATCTAACTTAACCACTTTCGAATAGTAAAATTAGACTTTTGTCTCAGTTAAACTTAAGTTTTGGTCTTAGATTTAACTGTGAACAGTTAAACTTAAGTTTTTGTTTTAAGTTTAACTGAGAACAAAAAACTGAGACAATAGTCTAACTTTACTACTGGTAAATGCCCTTTGTGAATACCGAAAGCCGTAAGGTTAGACTTTGCCTCAGTTTACCTTTGTGAATTGGTCCCAAATATTTTTGCTTCTTTTTTTACCATTCTAGCTCTTGGTAGGCCTACTTAATGTGAACCTCGAATTAAAAGGAAGAGAAGAAAATAAACAGTAACGTAAGTATTTCTCTTTTAAGCACTACTTTTTTGGCCTGCCATGGTAGTAAGTACAGTTCACCCCATAGGTTTGCAAGCACGGATATATTCATTTATTTTTCAGATTCTAGCGATTAGGCTGCAAAAGGTGCCACTGGTATCAAACAACATTTTTTCTTAAAGCAAAGAAATCGGGAATCCTGCTGATTTCTAATCATCCTGCACACCTGCGCCTCAGCCACAAATGGAACAGCCTGAAACAATGGCGGTGGCTGAGCAGGCGAGAGGCGCCATTTCATCGCTCGTGAGGAACACGCTTCCCATTTTCACAGCACGGAGAGGGGTATATTTAGCACGGTACGCCTTTCTTCCAACATGGTCACATTTTCTTTGGTTATAAACCACAGCGTTGTTACAAATACAGATTTGAGCGCAGCAGGTTAACGAAGTCACTTCTAATAGTTTGTTGATATGCATGGATAAACCCGTGCGCTAGGATTGCCTCGGTTAGAGCCGTATAATGCTGGGCGTGGGAGTCTTAAGAGATGCACAGCATGGCATGTTATCAATAGATCTGTTACCTTCCTGAAAAGACAGATCCTATCAATGCGGTGATAAACTGGTTTTATTTTAGGTGAAAAACATTCTACGCTAATATCCATCCCTGTATATACCAACTCGCTTGATCAAATCTAGAATGCGCCATGAGTTAATCTGTTAATATATTTGAGAAAAATTTAACACTCAAACAACAAAAATGCTTGTATTTAGGTTCGGACTGGGACAGAAAATAGGCCCGGGCATGAAAACAAAAATTATGTCCATTAACTAATTAGATACCTAAAAAGGTGGCCCATGTTTGAATCTAGGAGCTGTTTTGAATTTGCAAAGACACACTCTATAAGTGTTTTGCAAGGTATGGAAGACTGTATTGATATGAGTTTGCTGCAGGCAATGGTTGTTTTGGTACCAGGGAAATCAACGGTAAAAACCAGACCACAAGACCATAAAACAGGCCGCCAAACAGCCCAAAAATGGCCCATATTTCAGACCAGTCCATCGGACACTGTCCTACAGGCCAGTCCGACCCTGCTTGTATTTACGGAGTAATGGCATCCATTCTCTAAGTGCTGAAAGTAGCTTCCAAAGTGTTTCATAGGTACATTTGCAGATTGGTTTATTACATAAAGATAATCATTTTCTTTTATATTTACTTCCACAAATATTCCATTTCTGTACACTATAAATAGAATAATATTACCCAGTTCAATGGACCTGACAGCTGATTTGGCATTGTCAAGATTTGAACACTTGACCTGCAGTTCACATTGTAATATCAGCAACAAGTTTTTAACACACTGAGTCATTTTGCCTGTAAAATGATGGTTCTATGATGAAGAGAAGGACAGGGTAGTATGTAACATGCACTTACCATGTAATCATAGAAATGTAAGTATTTACGTTGGAGTGGATAGAAAACCCACATGTGTACACCGTGACAATATATATCTTTAAGGTGTGTAGATATTTTGTTAAGAATCGTAAATCTTCACTTACCTATTTACACCTAAATTCTAGATAATCTAATCCTCAATATTTGTGCCACAATATTTTGTCCACACAGTGGTTTTTGTCCTCAATATTCTATGAGGCGACCACAGGGATACTGAAGCCTCATTTAACTCCTTCGATGCTCATGACGGAATGGTTCTATCATGAGCATCAGTGCCCCTGTGCTCATGACGGAACCATTCCGTCATGAGGCCAGGGGCACGAAATCCCTCTGCTGGAGACAGCAGAGGGATTTCTAATTAATCCCTGTGATCTTGGGAGCCGGGTAAGACCTTCCCCAGCTCCCTTAGCCCCCTCCCTGGTTTCTGTGCCATGAAGATCAGCTCGCACGTCGCGCTGTCTTCATTGCACAGAAACTGAAACGAGCCTTCACTTTCTATGTGCTCAGGGGGCTATCTCAGCCCCCCGGGCACGTAGAAAGACGGGAGAGGTATCATTGGAAAGGGGAGAATCCTCCCCAGGGGATCCCTGCTTGGGGTGCGCCCCAGGAGGGCGATTCCCAAGCAGGGATCCACCCACTAGATACCAGGGAGGGAGGAGCGGCCCCTTGGGCAAGGGCCTTCGCTCCCCCATATAAAAATGGGCCAAATTCAGTCTTTCTGAGGGGCAGATGGGGCAGTAGCCCCCAATCTGCCCCCCCCGGGAGGGGCAGACAGCCCACTAAACACCAGGGATTTCTTTTGGTGCATTTCTTTCAGGGTGGGGCTGCCCGTAATGGGCACGCCAATGCCCCCACAACCCCCGCCACCATTACAGCCTTTCTGCTAAAATTTGCTAAAAAAAATCCCTTGTGTCTAGTAGGCTTTCTGCCCCCCCTGGGGGGCAGATGGGGGCATTAGCCCCAATCTGCACCCCGGGGGGGGGCAAAAAGCCCACTTGTCGGCAGGGATTTATTTGGGGCAAATTTGAATTAGGGTGGGGGCTGCCCAAAACAGGCATGCCCATGCCCCCACACCCTCCCCCGCAAAAATTACAGCCTTCCTGGCCCCCCCTGGGGAGCAGATGGGGCAGTAGCCCACAATCTGCCCCTCCCGGGGGGGCAAAAAGACCACTAGACGCCACGTTTTTTTGGGGGAAAATGTTTATTAGGGTGGGGGCATTGACATGCCCCTTTTTGGCAACCCCCACCCTAATCAAAATTTGCTCCAAAAAATCCCTGGTGTCTAGTAGGCTTTCTGCCCCCCCTGGGGGGCAGATGGGGACATTAGCCCCAATCTGCACCCCCGGGGGGAAAAAGCCGACTAGTTGCCAGGGATTTTTTTGGGGCAAATTTGAATTAGGGTGGGGGCTGCCCAAAACAGGCATGCCCATGCCCCCACACTCTGCCCCACAAAAATTGCAGCCTTCCTGCCTTGCCTGGGGAGCAGATTGGGCAGTAGCCCCCAATCTGCCCCTCCCGGGGGGGCAAAGAGCCCACAAGACGCCAGGGATTTTTTTGGTAACATTTTTATTAGGGTGGGGGCATTGGCATGCCCATTTTTGGCAACCCCCACCCTAATTAGAATTTGCTCAAAAAAATCCCTGGCATCTGGGGAGCAGATGGGGGCATTAGACGCCAGAGTTTTTTTGGGGGCAAATTTGAATTAGGGTGGGGTCTACCCAAAACAGGCATGCCCATGCCCCCACCCCTTCCCCTGCAAAAATTACAGCCTTCCTGCCCCCCCGGGGTGCAGATGGGGGTATTAGTCCCCAATCTGCCCTCTGGGGGGGGGCAAAAAGCTCAGTAGACGCCAGGGATTTTTGGGGCAAATTTTAATTAGGGTGGGGGCTGCCCAAAACGGGCATGCCAATGCCCCCACTCCCACCCACAACAATTACAGCCTTTTTGCCCCCCCTGGGGGGATGATGGGGCAGTAGCCACCAATCGGACCCCCCAGGGGCAAAAAGACCACTAGACGCCAACGATTACGCTGGCAAAGTGCCTAGCTATAGTTTTTGAACCCTAGCTCTGCTGGCACCTAGGGACAACTTTCCCACACAAAAAATGTGTGAAAAAGTTATTTTTTCAGCTAAAATTGAGGTTTGCAGGGGATTCTGGGTAAGGAAACGTTGGGGGATCCACGCAAGCCATACCTCCCTGAAAGCCCCCGGGTATCTAGTTTTCAGAAATGTGTGGGTTTGGTAGGTTTCTCTAGATGGCCGCCGAGCACGGGGCCAAAAACCCACGTGACCCCCCTCGCAAAACCAGGTTGTTTTGTGATAGACAATTTTGATGTCGCCTCACTACGTTTTGTGCCCTTGCCTGTCGCGGGTACTTGGGCCTCCCACACGATTGAGGCACAGTTTTTATTGGGGGACCCGGGGGAATGCTGGGTGGCAGGAAATTTGTGTCAGCCCTGTGATGCCACAACTTTCCAACACAAAAATGTGTGAAAAAAGTGGATTTTTCAGCTAAAATTGAGGTTTGCAGGGGATTCTGGGTAAGGAAACGTTGGGGGAGCCACGCAAGCCATACCTCCCTGGAATCCTCTGACTCACTAGTTTTCAGACATGTGTGGGTTTGGTAGGTTTCCCTAGGTACCGGCAGAGCTAGGGTTAAAAAACCACAGCTAGGCACTTTGCGAAAAAAGGGTCATTTTTCACTGCGAAATTAAGGTGTGTCCACATTGCGTATTGCGCCGTTTCCTGTCGCGGGCACTAGGCCGACCCACACAAGAGAGGTTCCATTTTTCTGGGAAGCCTTTGGGGAACGCAGGGTGTGTGGAAATATGTGGATAAACACGGATTCCAGAAGTTTCAACCACTGAAATGTGGGGAAAATGTGTTTTTTTTTTACCATTGTTTAGGTTTGCAAGGGATTCTGGGTAACAGAACCTGGTGGGAGGCAGTCTAGTCACCCCATCCTAGATTCCCCTGGGTGTCTAGTTTAAAAAAATGTATAGGTTTGCTAGGCTTCCCTAGGTGCCGGCAGAGCTATGGTTCAAAAACTATAGCTAGGCACTTTGCCAAAAAAGGGTCATTTTTCACTGCGAAATTGAGGTGTGACCACGTTGCGTTTGGTGCCGTTTCCTGTCACGGGCACTAAGCCGACCCACACAAGTGACATACCATTTTTCTCCGAAGACTTTGGGGAATGCGGGGTGGGTAGAAATTTGTGGATCCACGCAGATTCCAGAACTTTCCACCACAGAAATGTGGGAAAATGTGGTTTTTTTTACAATATTTTAGGTTTGCACAGGATTCTGAGTAACAGTACCTGGTGGGAGGCAGTCAAGTCACCCCATCCTGGATTCCCCTGGGAATCTAATTTTTTAAAATGTGTAGGTGTGCTAGGTTTCCCTAGGTGCCGGCGGAGCTATGGTTCAAAAACTACAGCTAGGCACTTTGCCAAAAAAAGGGTCATTTTTCACTGCGAAATTGAGGTGTGTCCACGTTGCCTTTTGCGCCGTTCCCTGTCGCGGGCACTAGGCCGACCCACACAAGTAAGATACCATTTTTCTTGAAAGACTTTGGGGAACGCGGGGTGGGTGGAAATGTGTGGATCAACGCAGATTCCAGAACTTTCCACCACAGAAATGTGGGGAAAATGTGTTTTTTTTTACAGTTCTTTAGGTTTGCAAGGGATTCTGGGTAACAGAACCTGGTGGGAGGCAGTCAAGTCACTCCATCGTGGATTCCCCTGGGTGTCTAGTTTTCAAAAATGTATAGGTTTGCTAGGTTTCCCTATGTGCCGGTAGAGCTAGGGTTAAAAAACTACAGCTAGGCACTTTGCGAAAAAAGTGTAATTTTTCATTGTGAAAATTTGGTGTGCTCACGCTGGGTTTTGAGCCATTTCCTGTCGTAGGCACAATGCCTACCCACACAAGTGAGGTACCATTTTTATCGGGAGACTTAGGGTAATTCAGATTTGTAAAGCAACTGTTATTACCTATTGACGTTCAATGCATTTCTGCCTTCCAAATGAAAGACATTGTGTAAAAAATAGGTCATTTTGAAAAATGACCGATAATTCTCAAGCTAGTATGAGTATTCCCAATTTCGAAAATATGCAAATATCTACTGTTTCTAAACCCTATAATTTGTTCCCATTTCAGAAATACATAGGTGTCTTTCATACCGATTTTTCCATGTATACATTTTCCCACAATAATTGCTATATACCCGGTACATAATAAAAAGCCATTGCAAATTGATGCTCAGTTTTTGACTCTGGGTTCGTCGGGTTCTTGGTGAACCTACAAGTCCTATATATCCCCACAACCAGAAACGTCCAGTGGATGTAACGGTATATTGCTTTTAAAGAGCTGTCATAATTAGAAGAAGTTACAGGTGAAAACGTTGACACAAAAGGCTGTTTTTTTCAAAAAAAATTCAATTTTTCCCATATTTAACTGTTAGTTTCTATAAAGAAACCTTGAAGGATCTACACAAATGACCCCTTTCTGAATTCAGTATTTTGTCTACTTTTCTAAAATGTATAGCTTTCTAGGATCCATTATTGCTTTCATACCCATTTCTACCATTAACTGGAAGGAGGTTGAAAGCACAAAAAATAAGGGCTATGTCCCAGAAAAATGCCAAAACTGTGTAAAAAATGTTGGTTTTCTGGCAAAAGTCTGTCATTCCCTAACAGCTGGGAAAATGGTGATTTCAGCCCCACAAACCCATTTTTTGATACCATTTGCAGGGAAAAACCCAGATGCTATCATTTGCTGCCCTTTTCCCCATTTTTCCCCAAAAAAACAAAACTTAGCTGTATTTTGGCTAATTTCTGGGACCCCTCCAGGGGAATCCAAAAACCCTTGGTACCTTTAGAATCCCCATGATGTTGGAAGAAAAGGACGCAAATTTGGCGTGGATACATTATGTGGTCAAAAAGTTACAAGGGCCTAAGCATGCACTACCCCAAATAGCCAAAAAAAAGGCTTAGCACAGGGGAGGAAAAGGCCTAGCAGCGAAGGGGTTAAACACAAATCTGGAAACAACTGTTTCAAAGTTCCATTACTGTTTTCATTGCAGTTACATAGTAGTGTGACTTCACCAGTGTTTCCACTAGTGTGTCACCAAGGTGCTGTTAGCTTATCCTCAGAGGCATGCAGGTACATTCATGTGTGGCTGAGAAGGGTGTTGATTGTTGCCACCTTGATGAAATTGCCATGTTGTTTGTAGAGTACTGATGCGTTGCTCTAGCTATAGTCCTGAAGGGGGTGTTCCGCTGAAATATCCACAACTAAATATTGCGGGGTCAAAACATTTTGGCAAACATATCAAGGACCAAAATATCAGGAAGGTAAGCATAGAATATTATACATAGCTCCACTTAATCGTACCCTGATGATATATACCTTCAAGGTGCATAGAGGTACTCACCTTCTCAATATTTTGTTCTCAATATTTTGCTACAGTTTTTGGGGCCCCAAAATAATTTTGTGCTTGATATTTTGTCATACATCCCTGAGGACAATAGGCTCATATTTTTTTGAGTGACAGATATAGTAAAGAAAGGCTGTGTGGGGTGATCATTACATAGCGATGAGGGAGTGGTCACTCTCCTGATGATGCATGGTGTGAAAGTGGGCAATAGTTGGGTGTAGATGACATGCATGTGGATCAAGATGCTCTCCAGTTGTGACACAAGAACTTGTAAGAGCGACAAAGCTGTTAAGAGTTTGTGTGATGCATACATATGTATTCATTAGACGAACAGTTTGTTCCTCGAGTTTTCTTCCCATTGAATTCAAGAGAAAGTTACCTGAATTAACTAATTCATATTCATCCCTAAATAGCAATGTAATAAGCTAAAAGTTCAGAAGGCAGGTTTCATGCCATCAATTTTGAAACTGCCAGTAGGACTACAGAGATGGTCTGATTAAATGGCTCAGATGTTTGGAAGAAGTCAGGTGATCAGTGCTTTGTGAAAGGTCTGGCAACTGTGGGTGCTCCGTACCCAAAAGGGAATGAGTTCCAAAGATTTGGTGTCTGGATGGAAATGGTTGTGCCTATGACTTGTGATCTGTTGTTAGCTGTTCTTTTTCATTTGTATGTTGTCACATATTTGAACTGAGACTTTATATACTGTTTTCTGGATGATGGTGGGACATATTCCATCTACAGCATGATATATGGTTGTGAAGCCTGTTTGACTTGAAGTGGTTCTGCAGTCCTTTGCATGTATTAGAGTCCATGTAATAAATAATTAGTAGCGCTAAGGTAAAGGGAATTAGCATAACATTAGTACAACACAAGGGCAATGGTTGCCTGAAGCAGCTGACATAGTCAGGAATGTTCTCTGTCAGCTGTGCAGATCTGCATGTATGTATGCGGCATTTGTGTAGTGCAAACCTAGCCAAAAAGACAATCTGAATGGGATGATGTGTTCATATTTTTTTCTGGCCCTGAATGAGACATGCTGTAATATGTAGGATGCCTTTAAGGGGCGCCCGTGTGGAGGTTGGGAGGCCATGAAGCAAGGCCTTACCATAATCCAGATGCAAGAGTACTAGGGCTGAACAGCAGTTCTGAAGTTACTTTCTGGAAGAAACTATTTCATATTCATAGGAAAAGAGTTGGTACTAGGCTGTCGTTTTGTTTTGCAATGTGTTCTTTGAGGATGAAGTCAGTGTCCAAGGTGAATCCCAATGACTTGGCATTTGGTGAAAGTTGGAGTTCAAAGCCATCAAAGTTCATGTCATTGAGCCAGGCTTTTACTATTCCTTGATTGTTGTTCATGGCAAATAAGAGGGTTCTGTTTTGGTTGGGTTGAACATCAGGTAGGCACTGGACACCTAGATTGATGAATGATCAGAAATAATGTCTCTTGTCTGGATTCTTTTTTTAAAGATGGTGATTTCACTTTCTATGCGGATGGGTGATGGGAAATGCAGTGATGTCATGTGTCATGGATGGAAGAAAAGCAGGAGTGTTTTGCATGTAATTCTATTAATCTAAAGTAGCTGATTAGATAGGAAAAATGGCTGGGGTATACTTAAAACAGTATTTCTCAAAAATAGAAGCATGAGGTATGACAGATTTAAATGAACAAAAGGAAATTTGAAAGGCAGAATTTAGGTAATCTGTGTAGATTGTGAAACAGCAGGGGATCTAGTCAAAGGGATTTATTATGTGTTTTGCGGCCCTCCTGCAGCACCACCACCACTGCACTTGTAGGAATTCTGACAAGCTCATGGTGCGCCCACCTGCTGCATTCTGAGTTGAATCCAGGGCAAGTGAGCATTGCTGTGGTGGTCTAGCATTGGCAGCAGTGATAGGCTCATAGGTGAACGTTAACAGCAGACCACTGCCGTGACAGCACCTGCAACATGTTCCTGCATGTTGTGGCATACACCATGTCGTACATGCCACACCATGCAGGAAAGAGGGTGCAATTTCCATGGGGGGGCACAACATGTGCCCCCCCATCTGCACCCCAGCCCTAGAAGCGGCAGGGGGCCCTTAGTTGCATCCCGCCACCCTTTTCATGGAGGGCTCACCACCATGAAATGGGCTGTGGAAATGCAATTCAGAATAAGCCAGTCGGTGTGGCAGTGGCGCCGCAAGAATATTCCTGCCCCTTTCCGCTTTGCCACCACCATGGAATACTGGATCCCGGCGGAGGCGGCGGTCCTGTGGTGGTCTGACTGCCGCTCTCTAAATACGTCAGGCGGACCCAATGTGGTGGCAGTGGTCGGACTGCGAGTACGGTGGTCCCAGGACAGCTGTCCTTGTAACAATCCCCTAAGTCTAAGGGTGTCTCATGAATCATGACATCAGGCTGGATAAGGACCGCCGTACTCGTAATAAGGCCCTAAGTCTAAGGCTGTCTCATGAATCACAAAGTCAGGCTGGTGGGCTTATCAACCATTTCAAGGGTAACGAAGAGATCCAAACATTCTGCAATGAAGGGCGGCTTTAGGCGTCCACATCATGAATATGCTAGATCAGTGCATACTTCTTAGTTGCAGCATCTAGTTTTGAAGATTCCTGCCCCTTTCCGCTTTGCCACCACCATGGAATCCTGGATCCCGGCGGAGGCGGCGGTCCAGTGGTGGTCCGACTGCCGCACTCTAAATAAGGCAGGTGGACTGCCAGTATGGTGGTCCCAGGACCGCCGTCCTTGTAACAATCCCCAAAGTCTAAGGATGTCTCATGAATCATGATGTGAGGCTGGGTAAGGACCGCCGTACTCGTAATAAGGCCCTAAGTCCAAGGCTGTCTCATGACTCACAACGTCAGGTTGGTAGGCTTATCAACCATTTCATGGGTAACCAAGAGGTCCACACATTCTCCAATGAAGGGCGGCTCTAAGCGTCCACATCATGAATATGCTAGATAAGTGCATACTTCTTAGTTGCAGCATCTAGTTTTGAAGATTAATGGTTGGGTAAATATGTATCTTTCAAAAGAGAAGCTGGAGATTCATTGATGTTCTCTTGGTTTCTTAGCTCCATAGGATACAGTAAGCACATTGTGGAATTATGAGTGCATCTGTCTGTGACTGAGACCAGCAGTATTATGGGATAGGAGACCACAATATTTTGACAAAGCCCAAGTGGTCTTTCAAATCATATGCTAAGTGGACTGTGGCGGCAAGTGATCTGCAGTGGAAGGAAGTCAAAGCAGGGTTTTCAAGAATATTTCACTAAATTTCGTTTTTTTTTGTATTGTGAATCATTAGTCTGAGGGTGTACAGCATAAATCACAGTATAAGGAATTTAAAATAATGATTTCAAGAATATTTTTCCAAAGTACATTTCATTCTTGGTGCAACTCACTAGTATGAGAGCCTATGGCATAATTCAGAATTACATTCTTATTAAACATAATGCTTTTAGTGAGAATAGTTCCTAAGCCCATTATTCCATAACTGGTGCTATTTTCTACCTGCTAACCTTAACCATAAGCCAACTGCAATATTCTATCTCTCTATTTGACTTAGAATACCTCTGCATCCACCGGTATTGAGTTGAAGACACCCTTCAACCCCTCACTGCCAGGTCTGTGTTTCTTTAAAATAACAAGCTCCTACAGTGAATCGTTCTTTGCCCCGTTCACTGATGATGCCCCTTGACAAGACCTTGAGAGATAGATGATGTCCCCCACATCTCCTCCTTCCACTGCCTTTTCCTGTAATCTGTCTCTGTCAGACAATTCCTTACTTGGGCCTACTATTGCACCACTACCTCTTCAATGCACGTTCCCTTCTTGTGTAGTTTAAAGATGTGTTCCTGTTACCACATATGCATACATTGTTCATGCTGCTTCTTGGCAGATTTTGGCAGCAGTTGTAGCCAAATATCTACTGAAGTAAACCATAAGAGTAAAAGGTGCTACCACTTTGGATGTAAGAGTGAGTGGTATGACAACTGCCTGCAGGAACTGACCTATTTAACTCAGTTCAGAATTGCTTGCAATAACATTTAGCATAACACTGAAATGATCCTGATACCTCTCGTGTCCCTAATCAAGGGGGGGGGGGGGGGGGGTATGTCATAGTCACCCTATGTCCTTAATCAAGGGGGAAAATCTGCCAATTTCATTTTACTGAAAATGCTCCATAAGTAGAGCGTGCAATATATTATTGTTGGGGGTTTGCTTTGCTACACAAAGCGGTCTATTTTAACATAAATGGAGGGTGTACGTGCTCGTTTTTCCGCACAGTAAAACAATACACACATTTATCTTCCAAGAGTCTATTTTTATAACTTTTAATGGACGCTTTGATTACTCTGCTCCTGCTGGCACCCACAGAATAGAGGCTGCTCCATACTGCTAGCTAGGGATGCTGCCCTGTCTGTTCTTAATACATTTTCAGGCTTGCGATACCAGCCACATTGCATAAATTACTGCCACTGCTGGCGTGATCTATGAGTTCATGAGGCTGTCCTGGTTTCACCTTGTTTCAAAGTTTTGAAAACGTACAGGTCCATTAAACATCCCACTTAGCGGAGATGCAAATTATCAGATTGCATGACCTCTCGATGTCATGTACTAGCATTTTTGCTGGTGTAAGAAGAAACAACAAAAGTACAACAACTACGAAATCTGAAGCCCCCCCCCCCTCCCAATCTTATTGTCCAAGCTACACCCCTGGCTGCAGGACCCCACAGGGCCCTAGGGTGTAGATAGGTATTTAGGTGGGCTTGTACATTTTGAATCTGACCTCATTGCAACTGACTGCTGTGCAATAAAGAGCAAGAGGGAAGCTGAAATCTCTTTTTGCGTGGTCCTGTGAAAGCTTGGAGTGGAGAGAAACACTCAATGAAATAATGAATTTTTCCTTTCATTTTGAGACGGAGGGCCATTGGAGTGGGTGGAGCTTATGAGCATGGCGAGTTGAGTAATGCTTATCCTACTTAGGGGCATATTATCAAGACAGGCGATAAAATTATCACGTTAGATATGAAGGACATCTAACCTGAGCTTCAATTGGAATTCCATAGAGCATATTATCAAGCCCATTATCGCCATTTTAGCGGCAGTTTTCTGCCTCTAAAGAGGCGATAATTTTATCGCCTGTCTTGATAATATGCTCCTAAGTCAGAGGTAGGTGGTGGATTATTTAGCTCAGGTCCAACTTGTCAAGACATACGAGAAACCACATAACTGTATCATATGTAGAGCAACCACAATCTGTGTGGCTGTTTCTTCTTTCTTTAAGAGTAGAACACGAGGCCTTGCATTTAAACTCAACAAGGGAAACTGGAGTAACACACCTTTTCCAATGTGCATCTATTCTTTTTATTGCACTGAAATGTAGGCAGGAACCTAGGCCACAGCCCATTTATTTGTATCTATGTGAATGTCACAAAAAGGAGGTACTAAAAAAAAAGATGGAACAAGCTCTTCCACTTATTTGTACCCCTCCCCGTCTAACGTCACAGCGTTTTAATAGATTAGTAAAGTTTTTTAAAGTTCTTATGGGTGTTCTGTAAGACTGCAGCTCGACATCTAAATATATATTTTCAGCTTTTTGCCAATTGCCCATAGTTATTTGAATGTTAATTGTAAATTGTATTTTATTGTTGTAGCTTGTCTGACAGGCAATATGTATTCCTAATTAAAATCTGAAGTATGCTGTCTACAGTACATATTAGGTAAATTAATCATTTCTGTGAATTTTTCTCTACAGCTTGAAACACACACACTTACATGAAGGGAAAATGCTTTTGCTGATAGTGTTTCCTTTACTTATTATTAAAATTAATTAATGTGAACATGCACAGTGCAGAACAATGTTCTGTGGAAAGAGTCATGCAATTAATTAATTTGCACCAGATAATATAGGCTTGTGCATAAGTACAATTATCAAATGTTCTTCGACACGCACCCTCCCTGAAAAGCTAATGAACCACAAAGTCCAACTCAGTTTTACGAGGGTAAAGTCTGATCTTCCGCACCCTGCTAATGCATATTTGTTTTTCAGCGTCACAGCTTGGCTGAGATTATAGTTCATTATGTCTGGCCTGTCAGTTGCAAATCGCTCTCCACACCTGGGACAACAAGCACACTCCTTCGGCCAGAGTAGCGACTTGTGTGACTTCTGTGGTGAGTCAAGCTTATGGTTTTGGGTGCAGCAGATTTTTATCTGCCTGATGAGTCAGGTCCCCGGAAATTGCATTCCCAATGTGCTTGGGCAAATACCTTGCTGTTTACATCCAACAAGGATGTGACCAGCTGTTCCGAGAAGTCAATGCACATTCATATTTCCCACAAATCCTTGCAACGTGGACAATAATAGACTGTGTACTATAAGACCTGAAACTGATCTCGAAAATGGACGATCCACTGCCTAGCTGTTTGCAAAGTCATCAATCATTAAATAAATCTACACAAAGCAGACAGCGTAATGTTGGTGACTGTCGTTCCCAAATGGATACCAATGTCAGTGTCAACTCATTAAGCCCAGAATTAACTAGTCACACATTAGCCAAACTCAGAATGTTGTCAGTGGCAATTGTTTAATCAATGGTGAGCCGTGTGTACATTGATTGACTGTTGGCTAATTTCTGTATTCATTGCAATCATATGAAGAAGTCTCTCTGTCTACGAGAACATGCACCCTACCTGTGACTGACACCAACCTAAACAGATTAAGGTAGTACCTGTTCTGCAATAGACGTCAAACATGCGAACTATACCTGTTGTTAAATATGAAATAGCAATTTTAAGCAGCTGTATGGAAAACTTGCAAATGTGTATCATCATGAAAAGAAGGGAGAAACGATTGTTCATATACTTTTCTAGGGATACCTTTTTTTTATTATGTTAACATGACAGCTGATTTCTCATTGTTTTACATGTCGTGAACCTTGTTATGTACATGGAGCTGCCACGTACCATGGTTAGATGCAACTTCTTAATACTTCTTTTCAACAATCCATATTTATTTGATCAGGTTTTGTTATATTCGGGTTTTGTGTCGCTCAGCAGTGGGTCTCACTACTGATCCATTATTCATAGCAAAGCAAAGGCGAAGTAAACTTGCTCTCTGTATTTCCCAAAGTTGTACAATAATAGGGAAATTTATTAAACGCAATTTAATAAACCAATGGCACCCCTTATTGCTTTAGTAACCCTTTTATTAAATTGTCATAGTCCCTGAGTTAGAAATGCTTTTGAACTGACCTAAACAATTGCACCTGACACCATGGTATTATGTGGATGCCAAGACTCATACATATTCGTGTTATCGTTACACTCCTTGTGTTGACACCGTAAAAGGTATCTTCTCATTCGGCTAATGTGTATTCTCCTCGACCTGAAAGGTGTCAGAAATAGTAATCCCCTCCTTCTCACTCAGGACCTCTGACTGCTTTTGAAAGGTAAGCATTAGAGATGTTAGACAATTGCAGAGGGGACTGACAGCTACAGCTTCGAAGACTGACAGAGCAGGGACCTGTAAAACCTTACAGAGCGCTTATGGTAGGATGGCTGATCATTTTATGTGATAGCATATTCTGACGCAACCTGAAAAAGAAGCACGCAAGACTGTATAGTAAAAGGTGTTTGACAGTCATAGTATGTGCCCCCAAACTAATATGGTGTGTGAGCAAAAAGGGTCATGTTCATAATAAAAAAACACTTGTGGCTCTGTTGGTCCATTGTGTTTCTTTGCACTAATAGATAACTGACATTATGACATCCAATAGAGTAAGCTCCAAGCATAAATAGTGGGAGCAATTATCACTGTCGAGGAGAATGGATGTGCATGTTAATGCTATTGTATAACATACTGCAAAAAAGAATTCTTAAACCTCCATTCATATGATAGCAATTACAGCAATTATTTGGGGTTTAGATTTTTGGCAGTATCAATGTTTTGTAAATTATTGTTGAATTTGTTTGATCTATATTTCCTGTACATGTGTAAGCACAGTGATGAAGACATTGTGGAATATATTTCAAAGTAGTGAGTCCTGAGGAAGGTTGACCAAGCTTTTATTGAGTTGAAACATCAGTATTATTCCACCAGAGGAAAAGGAATGGATGTCCTCAGAAATGAGCTCCTAGAGTGGTGATTGAACATTTTCATATACATCATTGATCTGCTATGAATGTGTTAATAGTATTTCTTTACAGTTTGCTGGTGTTTGTTACAATGGCGAGATATTCACTGAGGTTGATGCAACTGATTATGCGCCTAGGTTAAAAAGAAATTTTGACAGAATCAGGATAACAATCTGCCTGCAATCATCTAGCGCTGCCTTTTAGAAAAATGTTTATTTAAATAGCATTTTTGTGATGGCACCTATTTTTAATACAAGGTTATTAAGCAGTAACTGGATTCATATGAAAGTCGGTGTGACAAGCTTATGTGATAATTTAGTATTGTGACCAATAAGAATACAATACTTTTACTAACTGAAACTGTGTATCTCATGAGTAATACAGTGAATTAGTGAACTGTGGCATTTTGATCTACACTCTAGGGACCACACCCAGAGGGATATGAGTGTAATTTACTATATGAATGAAAACAGTGATTAAGCTATCAAACACTTCTGAACATGCAGTGACTGTGATTCACTGTCAGATTATCACCACACATCTGTAAAGCATAGACCAACAGACAATGCTTAATTCCGGTGACCAATCAGAAGAATATGTATCTATGAAAGAGTCATATAAGAATACTAATTTTGAAAATAAGATTACTTGATCATGAAAGGCAGATCACACGATAAGCAGGTACCAATGTAAAAGACATATTGGCAAATACACAAACTTCGCAAGAACAGCAGGGTATCAAAGAGAGCAGCCTGACGTAATTACATATTGATGTGTTGTTGCAAGAGTTACTTTTTTATTATATTTCCCTTTACTCGATTTTAAGGCTTGACTATAAAGTTAAAAAACAAATGAAGAAACGTATTTTTATTATCAAATGTGAAGCAATAGGCTGGTTTCTGATCTCTGTGGTACAGTGCGCTCATTCAACAAATTTGAATGAATGAATTCTGAATGTTAAATGAATCATTATCACCTGGGGTGGCTCCTCCACTAGGGTGGAGGAGCGTCGCCCCACTGCTTTCCCCAGTTTGAGAAGCAGAAACATAAAATGGTAATAACTTCACGTTATTACCATTTTATGTTTGATTGCAGGCGGGTGGGCTGCTCTGAAAAATGTCACCTGAAAAATGACCAGCCTCTGGAGGGTTCCCTGACTGGTACACACCAGCCTGTCACCACGAGACATGTTTCTGGACCTCTGGGGTGTGAGCCTTCACTCCCTGAGCCCAGAAACAAAGCCTTTCCTGGACAGAGGTGGTCACTCCCCCCCCACGCCAGGAAGTGCCATCTGTGGCTAGGGAGCTTCAAAGGCTTTGCTGGCTTTGTAACACAATCCCCAGCCTCTCCTGCTATCAGAAGCAGGCCCCCTTCCTGTCTCCCCACTTTTTGATGGGAAGACTGGTGGGAACAATTAGCACAGCCCAGAAGGTGTGCCCACCTCGGCCAACCCCACCCCTTAGGTGGGTGAGGCAAGGTGAAGCCCAGTCTTCAGTGCCCGCCATCTTACAGATGGCAGGCACTTTCCAGTCAGAATTAGGGATTGTGCCCACTTCCCCACGTGGGATGAGCATACCAATGGTGTAGTCACCCTAAGGTCAGTAGCCCATTGGCTACTGATCTCAAGACCCTTGAAGAGCCCCCTAAATACAGTATTTAGGGGGGGCAGCCCTGAACCAAGAAGACAGATTTCCACAACCTACGAAGGATGAAAGAAGACACCCAGCAGAAGAGACTGCAGAGAAGAACTTACTTGGCCCCAGCTCTACCGGCTTGTCTGCAGTTTCCAGGGATCCTGCACCAAAAATTTCCTTGTCCTGCAGCCAGCGACCTCCAGAACCCCTGGGAGGACTGACTGCCTTCCACAAAGACCGGATCTCCTGCGAACAGCAGCTCTGTTCAAAAGAAATAGCCAAGAAATGCTCCGAGCCTGCCGAGGACAAAAAACCCGATGCCTGGAACCACCACTGCACCTGATGCCTACGGCCAGAGTCTGGGATGCTCACCGGTCCCAGCGAGGTCCCCCATTACTCCAGAGTCCAAGTCCACCATGGGTTGACCTCTCCAGGAATCCCCATGTCCCCCCAGTTGCGTGGCCCGGTAAGGTGAAATACGACCTCAAAATACACCCCTGCAACCAGCCGCCTGTACCCTGAAGAAGAGAACCCTAGGTGCACCTATGTCACTGAGCCCTCCAACTTACCTGCCCAGCTCTCGGAAGTCTTCCTGGACTGAGCCTGCAGCCAAAATCCCAACCTGGCAACTCCCATTGAAAACAACAGGGCACCTGACGCCAAAACAGCACCCTGCACCCGACCGCCCCTTTGCTGCTGTGGGTGCCCCTTGTGTGCTAACTCGGATCCCCCTTTGCCCTGAACTTACGTCCAGGAGATTTGCTCCCACAACCTTGTGGCCTGCTTGTGAGCAGCCACCAACCAGAGGTCCCCTATCCCCCATTGGATAACATTGCAGAGATGCACCATGAATAAATTCATAGTTTGAGGGAAGAGATTACAAGGCAACATCCCTCTATTATGAAGATGATAAAGGCAAATACAAAAAATGCCTATGTCAAACTGCACTGAACACCTAAAACCCAGAGGTGCTATGAGCATCAAGCACAGAGCAGCCATATTGCTAGTAATCAGAACTATATAGACATGCACTAGATGTGATGTCCAAGAATGTCAGTGGGGAACACCCTGAAATGTCTTGAAGTATCAAGAGGCCTAGTGGGAGCACACCAGGAACAATATGTGGAATATGCAACACTACTGGATGAACCAGAATTTCATGTGAATACCCACATGTCCACGATCCTATTGAAAGCACTCAGAATTTATGCTATTTGGTAAGTACTATATTAAAACACCCAATCACATTTCAGACAGCACATTTTTGTGAGAAGAAAGAAGCATCCTTTTTACTTTAATTTGTGGAATTTAGAAGGTACAGACATACCTCTTGCCACTATAGGGGTGATATCTTGAATGAGATTGAAGACTATTTATTAGAAAATCTAGTTTTCAGCATTGTTTTTCCATTTTAACCAAGACGTTTATGATCATAGACTAGAAGGTAATGTGTTCCAGATAAATAGGCCTAAGGTTTGAAATGCCTGGCCACACTCTGAAGGGACATGAAACCAAGTTTGGAAGCTTGATCTTAGGCATTGAGGAAGAGCATATTAGTGAAATGTAGCTTCCAAAAACAACAGGGCCTTCTCATGAAGGATCTTGGGCCAGATGTACGACCATTTTTGCATGTGCAAACGGGTTTGCGAACCCGTTTGCGCATGCAAAAACACCATGGGAAATGTACAAACCCTATTTTGTGAGTCGCAATTTTTTGCGACTTGCAAAATAGGGTTTTGCGACTTGCTATTAGGAAGGGGCATTCCCTTCCTAAAGCGAGCGCAACCCCATGTAAGAATGTTTTGCGTCCGCAATTGCAGGCGCAAAACACTAGCAAATTACCTCCCTCTTCAAGAGGGTGGTAATGCACTCGCAAAAGGGAACACACCCCAAGAGGACCCCTTCCCCTGTGCAAATGCAGGAGAAAATATTTTTTTAGGGCAGGCAGTGGTCCCAGGGACCACTGCCTGCCCTTAAAAAATTAAACGAAAACGTTTCAATTTTTTTTTTTTAAAGACATCCTGTTTTCCTTTAAGGAAAACGGCCTGCATAAAAATAAAAAAAACTGCTTTGTTTAAAAGCAGTCCCAGACATGGTGGTCTGATAAGCCCAGCAGGCCACCATAACTGAGAGGGCCTTCCATTCCCAATGGGGTCGCAAATTGCGAGAGGCTCATTAATATTCATGATCCTCTCAATTTGCGACCCCCATTGGGAATCGCTAACTGTGTGAAATACACTGTTGTACATTGGAAATAGTGCCTCGCAAATGTTGAGTCGCAAAAAACTCACAATTTGCGAGGCGCTACTTCCACAGTCGTACATCTGGCCCCTTGTGCACCCAGCAAGCTAATTTGAAGATGATATGTTTCTGCACTGGGAATTAATGACGTTTATGCAGGTGCTGTCACACAGTCATAATTTTTTTAACCAAATTTGCTTCTGGCTAGCGTATTTTGAATCTTCTGTAATTGTAGAATACTTTTTTTGTAAGACCCAGATATGTAGAGTTTCTCTAATCGATCCGTGACTGGACATTTGCATCACGGACAATGAGTTTAGTATTAAAGAGAAGAATGGAAGAAGATGGCACAAAAAAGCGCAGTTGATGGAAGCAAGACTACACCAAAATCTGATGATTTAAGATTAGAACTATGTCTGATAATTCACCATGATTTCTAATCGAAGAGACCCATTTGAGGCACTTTACTATTAAGGAGGGAAAATGGAGGTGTCACAAAGATGACTCTCACTAAGAAGTATTTTGGATTTATCTGGACATCTAAAGGTTGTCAAGGTAGCGGCTGAAACATTGGACATATCTGACGTCTTGGGAGTGAAGATTACTTTGAGTAATTCATTTTTTGCGATTTTTACTGTTTATCGTCCTCCAAATTCGACGTCAGTGTTTAATGATTTATTCGCCTCTTTGATATCTGACCTTTGTACAAGATACCAAAAAATTGTGGTAACCGGGGATTTTAATATGCATTGGGATAAAAGCCATAATGACTTGGCACCTCGCCATTTAGAGAACATCATGTCCTCTTTTGGTATTAGACAGCTTGTAAATGCCCCCACGCATATTAAGGGGAATATCCTTGATCTTATTTGGACTTCAGACCCCGAGGTACATGTTGTGGATATTTCTCCATGTATCTGGTCAGACCATTATATGGTGAAGTGTGAGATCCCTATCATAGGGTACCCAGTTCAAAAACCTCTAAAAATGAAAGTAGTTCGTCAGTGGAAAAGAGTTGATTCACAATCACTGACAAATACCCTTTCTGGGTACGCTCAACTACTGGCATCTAGCGGAGATCTAGACCAAGACTACAAGAACATAACTCGGAATCTGAGTCTGGCGATAGATCAGATAGCACCTGAGAAATCACAAAAAGTAAAAAGAACAGGAAAGGGGGCCCCGTGGTTTACCTCGGCTTTGAGGGACCATAAAAAAAAAGCTTCGTTCTCTGGAAAGGAATTGGAGGAGAACAAAGGATGGCACTGATAGGGAACGATATAAAATCTCTCTCAATGGCTACAAAAGTTGATTATGGCTACAAAAGTAGCCTTTTATGAAACTCGTATCAATCAGGCTGAAAATACCCAGAAGGAAACATTTAACATCCTGACAGAGCTGAGTAAAAAATCAGAAACGTTGGAATCTACAATAAATGTGGACACGTTTCAACGCTTCTTCCTGGAGAAGGTGGAGACTATTCTCTTGGAGATTAAGAACGGTATTTTGAATGGCCCACCTTCACCACAGGAAGCTCAAACTCCCCTGGAAATTTCTCTTTCAAGGTTTCCGGAAATAGACTATCAAAGCCTTGAACAGCTTATGAATAGAATTAAGTCAGGATCCCCGGCGGACCCATGTCCCCCTAGGGTCTTTCATTTGGCGTGCCCCGTTTTAGGAGATCACATTATCCCCCTCCTCAATAGCTCGTTGGAGACCGGCCTTTTACCATCTAGTTTTAAGGAAGCCCGAGTTAGACCACTGCTAAAGAAACCTGGAGCCGATGCGACCATTTTGAAAAACTACAGGCCGATCTCTCAACTGCCTTTCTTGTCCAAGGTTTTGGAGCAACATGTGCTGAAGTCTCTTTCCTTATTCCTGGAGTCACACCATATACTCCAGGAACGTCAGGCAGGCTTTCGTGCACATCACAGCACCGAGTTGGTGATGCTTGCGGTGCTGGATGAGCTCAGAGGTATGGCTGACAGTAAGAAACCAAGCGCCCTGATACTTTTAGATCTATCAGCGGCGTTTGATACTGTCAGCCACTCCCTGCTATTGGACAGATTGGCTTGTTTTGGGATAAAAGACCTGGCCCATAAATGGTTACAGTCTTTTTTGAAAGGAAGGACACAGAGGATCCAATTGGGGGACTGTGTTTCGGAGGTTGGAGTCTTGGAGTGCGGTGTTCCGCAGGGCTCAGCCCTTTCTCCATTACTATTTAATCTTTACTTGCAACCTCTGATCAACTCCTTAGCTAACATGGGTTGTCATGTGTTTAATTACGCCGATGACACCCAGTTACTATTAAGTATTGATAATACGGCGACAGCTCAATCCAATGCTCAAAATATTCTCAGACACACGGTCAGTTGGATGACGGCAAATCTGTTGAAAATAAACCCAGATAAGACAGAGATATTGGTGGTCTCGACCACAGCCTCACCTTGGTGTGATCTATATTGGCCCCAGGATTTGGGTCCTACGCCGACACCAAGCAACAAAGTAAAAAGCCTTGGGATCAAGATTGACAATGAGCTGTCAATGGCCAGTCAGATCTCCGCTGTTGTAGGGACCTGTACTGGCATGATTAGACAGCTGCGCAAACTTGTCCCTTTTTTTTCTTTTTCTATGCTTTGTACAGTTGTTTCTGCTACAATAATATCAAGGCTGGATTATGGGAACGCCCTCTATTTAGGCCTACCTAAGTCTTTGACCAACAGACTGCAGGTTGTGTTGAACGATGCTGCACGACTGATCTTTAGACTCCCTAGAAGAACTCAAGCCTCATCCTTACTGCATAAATTACATTGGCTTCCCATCGTGCAGAGAGTGGAGTTTAAGAGCCTGTGCACGGCTCATAAGGCGATTTATGGACAGGCTCCTGTATATATCAAGGAAAGTTTGGAGCTCTACAGGCCCAAACGAGCTCTCAGATCTGGGAATGCTCAGTTGTTGGTTTGTCCTCGATACAAGCTGTCAACTAAAGGAGGCAGATCCTTCTCGGTACTGGTCCCACAATTATGGAACAGACTACCGGAATCACTTCGGAGAGAAGGAAACCTCTTATGTTTTAGGAAGCAGCTAAAAACGCTCCTTTTTAAAGAGGCTTTTGGCCTACTTAAATAGTTTCTTGCAGGGTATTTCCTTCGCTTTTTATGCTTGAATTATAGTTGTTGGCTAGAGGTTCTAAGCGCCTAGAGACCTGTAGGTGAGTTGGCGCTATATAAACCGAAGGTAACATAACATAACATAACATTCCATTTTTAAAAATAATTAGTGTGTCACTAATGGAAAACTGTCTCTAGAGGTATGGCCATTCCTGTGTTAATTAAGATTAATGGCAATTTAAGTGCGGGCATGCAATGACTGACTTATATCAATGTAGCAGAGCCAATACGAGAATTCAGATATAGACCACACAACAAGGGGAAGAAGGCTGATCTATCTGGAACTCCCCAAAAAGAAGTTTAAGGAAAATTGGCCAATTTGTGCCCTTTGGGTTCTGTTTGTAATGAATGAAATTATCCAATCAAGGGCGTCAACAGAGATGGAAAAGATCACCAATTGACTAACGAGAATTCTATGGTTAGAAGTGTCAAAAGCCACCAAGAGGTCCAACAAGATCACTATTTCAATGTCTCTACTGCCAGTCATCCTACACAAGTCATTTATCACTAAAGTATTTACAGGTTTGGTGCCTGTACGGTGGCTAAAGCCTACTTGAGTGACTTCAATCAACCAGCTCCCTTGTATATTGCCTTGGAGCTGGGAAGCAAACACATTTCTGGGTGTTTGCAAGAGACCTTAGCAGAGCAATGGGATGATGGATGGAATATCTGGGTTTAGATAGAGTATTTTGGAGTAGGGTGAATTATAGCTGTTATAAAGTCAATTAGAACTTGTCCTGTGGCAAGTGTTGTCTTAATAATATTAGTGATTGAAGGGGTAACCTAACATGTGGGGTCTAGAGCCAGAGGCATTCCTGGCAGATTAATTTGTTTCATCATCTTCAAAAGCAAGAAGTGAGCATTAAAAAAAAAGTAGATGCTGAAGAAGTTTGAATCAATCGTTCTGGGACCAGAAATAGAAGGTCCTGATTCTTGGTGTTGGTTAGATTTTGTTAATTAATTTCTGCTTTTACCTAGCTTTCCATTTAAACATTTGCAATATTGTCTACTAATTCTTGAGATAGATTGATATAGCTCTTGTGTTGATGGATTACTTAGAAATTGTAGTGTTTTGAACAACTTTTTATAGGAATTGCAAGCTGACATAATTTTCGAGGAATACTATGCTTTTTCGGCCCACCCTAACACATGTTTATATTTTTTGCACTTGCTTAATAAATGCCTCCTTGTCTGCCAAATTATAGGATTTATGCCAGGTTTGTTCCAAGCTTCTTAAAGTTGCTTTTCTACTTTCAAAATGGTGGAGATCCATAGGCAAGCTTTATATTTCTATTTCACGGCCTACATTTCAAGGGGGACAATACTCTCTAGTGCATGGGCAAGGAGAGAGTGAAACTTTGCCACTTCATCATCGAGAGATTGTACCCATGAAGGAGACACATTTCCTCAAACTTCTCACTAAATTTGTTAGGTGTAATTTATTTCCAGTTTTGGGATTCTATCAATTTTCGGGGTTGATAAAGCTCAGCTTCTCACCCTCAAGGGTCTCAAGGCACTTGGGGGGGGGGGGGTTGAAGCTCCATTGAGTGCTGGGGTAATCCAAAGAGCCAGGTCTTGAGGTCCTTCTGGAACTGGAGTAGTGTAGGGACTTGCCAGAGGTGGAGGTCGTTCCAGGGCTTGACTGCGAGGAAGGAGAAGGACTTTCCTCCTGTTCTGATCTTGTAGATACATGGAATGGTGGCCAGAGAGAGGTCAGCTGATCGGAGGTGTCTCTTGGGTGTGTTGAATGAGAGGCAGTTGTTCAGGTATGCTGGTCCGATTTTTGGAGGGCCTTGTATGCGTGAGTGAGGAACTTGAACATTATTCTTGTTTCCATGGGTAACCAGTGGAGATCGCAGAGGTGTTGGGTGATGTGGTTGTGATGATGGATGTCTAGGATCAGTCTGGCTCCAGCCTTCTGGACGATCTAGAGTTTTCAAAGTAGTTTCTTGTTGATTCGGCATAAAGAGCATTGCCATAGTCTAGTTTGCTACTGATGAAGGTGTGTGTGACCGTTTTTCTGAACTCGGATGCGATCCATCTGAACGTTTTTCAGAGTATGCGGAGGATGTTGAAACAGGCCAAGGATACATCCTTGATCTGGCGTTTCGTCGTGAGTGATGAGTCTAGTATGATGCTGAGTTTTCGTGGGTGCTCCGTCAGGGTAGGGGGGTTCCGAGGGCGGAGTTAAGCAAAGTGGGCTTTGTCCGATGTTTTTCTATTTGTAATGTTAAAAGCAATTAAAAACATATCAGTCCATAACAGTTCTGTAATATGAGTAATTTGAAAATAGTCAGGTGAAAGAAAAACAAGATTTGGGAATGGGATTGCTAAATAATTGGCTAAAGCTAAAGCCAGCAGTTTCCATGGCATTGCTTGTATTAGGTGTTATGGTGATGTATAAGCTTTTCAAAAGTCAACCGGGGATGACTGACATGCTCATCCAGCCATGTAAAGTAGTCAGGGGTTACTGTGGAAGGACAATGATTTAAAATGTAGGCAAAGTGATTATTCTTGGTAAACTATAATTTTGAAAAACAATTTACTTAAACCTGAGCACAATTTGCATTAGTCATCTAAAAAAAAAAAAAAAAAAAGGGCCTTATTTCTTGGGTCAGTCACAGTGTATTCACCAGGTCTTTATTGAAAATATTAATCGAAAAGTGTTCTTAGTTAATAATAAGTTTATTATAGCTGTTTAGCCCGCAGTAGTGGGTTATATCGGCCATTAAAGACCCGCTCCAGCGTTAGAGGCCTGAAATAAAGGCAAACGGGCCTTAATGGCTGGTATAGCCCAGCTATAGTGGGTTATTAAGCTAGGAGAACATTCCGCCCCATCAGGACAGAATGTTCTAATTAGTTTAACAAAGGTCTAACTGAGCGTAAGGGGGTTGAAATCCCATCAGCTCCAAAGCTTTTGTTCGCTGCTGTTGCTGTGAATGTTCTAAAGCTAACAACCATGCACAGGGACATGGTTACAGCTGAAAGAGCTGTGAAAAGAGGCTGAATTCATCCCCTGGTTCTCCACGCCTTGACTAAACTACTTTTTGTAGTAAAGCCAAGCCAGGGAGACCAAGGAGATGAGCAGCATTCCCCCTCCTTCTTTATGTAGCCCTAATACGACTAAGGTGCAAGAGGAGGGAAGGGTGCTGTGTGTGTCCTCCTGCATGGCCTCTGCCGTTTTTTTTCTCTGCCTAATTATTATATTTTTGAGAGGTAGGGGAAGGAGAAAGACAGAGAATGTGTATTAGGACTTTGAAATGTTGAGAGCAGAAGGACTTAACCTGTCTCACCCGCTGCTCCATTGTCGTTAATGGAGCTCTCAACATTCCAATGTTCTAATAAAGTGTGAGTATTTTTTGTGGAATGTACATTACAGAGGCCTGCTTTCAAAGTGGTCTTATCTGTAAAATGATTGCTGTGGGCACACCAATGAGCACACCGATGTTATTAGGAGACATCACGTTGCTATATAAAACTCCATTAAATAAATATATGTGTACGGTTCAGGATCCTCGCCTCCAACAGTCATTTACCCAACATTTTAATTGTGGATTTATGCTTTGCTATAGCTGAGCTTTCCTTCCGTGTAAATGTGGATTCCTGCAATGTAACAGCTGTTTCGATTTTAGTACATCATCAGTTTTAAGGACCTTCTACAACTCGTAGTCAGAAAACAGGTAGCACATTTAATAATTATATTGGCTCCACAAATTAGGGATTAGTTACTTGCTGTTCCATTTAATATTTCATGCATTGTGCTCTGTAGTGAGCAGTATGAAAGGTAAGTCCAAAGTTTTTGAAGTGCAGGTCATGCTTGAAAGTGCAGAGGAGGGACCGAGGCACTCTGAGATTTCCACTTTCAAACTGTGCTTCCCCGCGCAGGACACAGTGCTCCATAAATAGCCCTGACAACTGCAACACATTACTCAAAAAAGGCATAATGCCCCAAATGTGCATGGGCAGAAGCAGTGTTCTTGCATGCTGCTGTCTGCAGCGCTCCAGACTGCTTCCTGTTCTACCCTGGAATGATTCTTGTACTTCCCTGCCTCGCTCAGTGCATTGCCCCCTCTGTGCCCCCTAATCATCCACTCCCATTTTTCATAGAAAATGCAGCATGAAGGTAAGTCTAACAATTTTTATCATCCAATGTTTTATGAGCAGGATTCTAGGGGTACCACTACCAGCCCCAGCACCTGCTTGGATGCTAAAACTGGTCCACCTAGATGACTGCTCTTCCCTTGAAGATTTAGTTCTACAAAATGTGTTAAATGTGCAAAAGCAAAAAGAGCAATTGATGGATGGAATGCTGAAACAATGTCAAACATTCTCCCTCCAGCACAGAGATCTGGGTCTAAATCCACCATTTGTTTGCACACCGTGGCATTCGAGTATTGACCCAGCCATATGCAAATCGGTCTAGGCCCTGCTCCCCATGGAAACAGTCCAGCCCCAAATGCAAGGCCAGTTCCTTCCTATACCCGAAACAAGTACCCTGGGACTGGTTTCAGGGTATCACACCTCATCAGCCAGGTTAGCTTGATTCCAGTGCATGGTGAGCACGGGACCCAATTCCATGCATACTCTTTCTAGTTAAGACAACAAATTCAAAAAGAACAATTGATCGACCGAATGCTGAAACAATGTCATACATTCACCTCAGTACAGAGATCTGGGCCTAAATCCATCGTTTATTTTGAACACCCTAGATGACTGTACTCCCCTTGAAGCTTTCATTTTCCAAAATGTATTAAAGGTGCAAGGACTGCAGCAGTGACACTGCAACATGAGCCGCTACACCTTTCTCATGTATGGTTTTCACTATACACAGTGTGATGCCCCTTCCTGTCCTTGTGGTGTGCCACTTTTTGTACCATGAACCACTTGTACCTTCTCTCTGGAAACTAATGCTAATTTTTCAATAGTTTTTTCAATTTTTTTGTTCTTCAAAAACCAATTTTTATGTCGATGACAACTGAGACTTTTTGTATAATCATGAGAGGACTAGCCTATTTCTATGTGATACAGGACTCAGGACTGTATGGGGAAAGGAAAGGAACTGTTGGTTTCCTTATGAAGCCCTCACCCACCAACCTAGTTGGTGGCATGCTTCATCATCGGGCCCACCCAGTGACACCGAATGTGTCCTGGGTGTGCTTCAATGCCTGTATTACAGTGGAGCAGGTATTTTACTGAGTGTTCAGTGCTGCTGGAGTGAAAGTGAAAGTTTAAAAGCTATTCAGTGGTTCCAGTACCCGAGGGGGTTATCTTTAATGTCTGGGCCTCTGATAGCAATAAAATCAAGGCAATGGATGTAGGTGGAGTGATAGTTAGGAACTCATGCATCCGGTGGGTGGGCTACATGTTTCAGCCAGGCCTTTCATTAAAACTGGCTTTCCTCAGGACCTTGAACTATGTGAATGTGAGAGATCTACACTTACAGTGAGTGTGTGATCTAAAATGTGTTGCACACGCTAAGGTGCCATACGTATGGGAGGGGGATTCCCTCTCCAAGCATTACTGGACATACAACATTTAGGACAAACAGACATACAGTGGAGAGTCTTAGCATGATTGCTTAAAAACATGATCACATGAGTACATATTTGCCGGTTGATATGTGCATAATGGGCGGAAAAATGCGGCAAATGTGAAACCGTAGTGGTGGTACGGTTTTGGTAAATTACCGATATATGCGATGATACGTGTTGTGGACTATGTCGGGTAAGCACACACACATGAGAAAGGTGGACACGCTCAAAGGGTATCCTTACGCTTGCTTCACCAAAACCAAAACTAAATCCAACAATTTGAGAAAAGAGATATCAATATCGTTAAGTCTCGTATGGATCCTGCATGCCAGGCACCTAGGGGCATATTTACAAGGGCGTTGTGCCACAGGAACGTCACTCTTAATGATGTTCGTGTGGCGCAATTCCCTGCTCCTTATTTAAAAAGTGGCTTTAAGCCTAACGCCACCTTGTAAATATGCTCCTTACGGAGCAGTCAGCTGTGGCAAATGGGGGGCTAATGGGTGTTGCTGTGGGCGTTCCACCGCAACACCTATTGCTTTTTTACGCTGCACCCTATTTAAAAGGGTAGCGTAAATATGGGGCAGTGCTAAAAATAAGACTAGGGAAAATAATTTCTCCTCGTTTTTGCTGTTTCTATGTGTGTTGCATTCTACAGCACACATAGAAACAGCAAATTGCCATTAGTGATTGTTCATGTGCAGGAAGGTGTCAATTTCTGCACATAAACTATCATTAAAAAATGACATTTTTCAACTTCTATATGTGCTGCATTCTGCAGCACACATAGAAGTTACAAATCGCCATTAGTGATCGTTTATGTGCAGGAAGGGACACCTTCCTGCACATGAATAATCATTCCCTACAATGCCGGCACTCTTGCACTATGTTGTAAGGGTTACAATGTTGGTGCTAGGCAGCGGTGTACCGCATTCTTGTAAATACGGCTCATCCCTGCGTTTTGAAACTGTCGGAACATGGTGTTAGCAATTTAGGCTTAACACCTCGCTCTGACAGTTTCTTGTGAATATTCTCCTATTCCCCCAAGACTGTCCATCTCAGGAGACAACTGCAATGCGCTAGTCAACTTTTTTCCAACACATATATATATATATATATATATTTTTAAAGGCCAACTCATCAAACACCATACCCTCTGCCGCCTTTTCTTTTTTTCCTTCCAAGGATCTTACCATGTCTCTTTTTGATCTCTTAAATAGGGAGAATTTGAAGACCATCTTTATGGCCATCAAGACGCGTACGCCATTGAACCGAGAATTTCCTTGTGTTCTAAAAAAAAGGCTAACCCAGTTCTTCTCTAAGCCCAACAGCTACAGCCTTGCAACCCTGGAAGTATGCCCTAGGTTTGCCTCTCTTATGAAACCCTCCCTGGACTCTTCCGAATATGAGAATTATAGGCCTATCCCCTTCTCCCGCATTTTGAAAAAGCATATTAATATGCAATTATCTGCCTATCTTGAATCCAACCATCTATTTAATCCTGATTAATCAGCTTCCTTCCCTGCTGCAGCACTGAGTTGCCTCTCCTCATGGCAACTGAAGCACTGAGAGCCTCATTGACTGAAGGAAGAACTTCTGCCCTCATCCTTTTGGACCTAGGTGAGACTTTTGACACCACATCTCATTCAACTCTCCTCAAGAGGCACAAGGAATGCTGCATCACGGGTACAGCCCAGAATTAGTTTTCTTTATTTTTTTCAGATTGCTCATATGAGATTACCTCTTTAGGCATTTTATTCAATGGTGTGATGTATTAACTATGGTGTACCCCAGGGATCATCTTTGAGTGCGCCATGCTTTAACATCTGTATTTGACCCCTTACCTACATCGCTGATTCTTATGTCCTTTCCATCTTCTCATATGCCAATGATATGCAATTTATCATCGACTGACGCAGACAAAGGCCCTTTAAAGGTTTAACACCTGCCTTCAAGCAGTGGGAATATGTATGTGCAACAACTGTTTAAAACTAAATGACTATAAAGTAGAGATCTTATTAGTAGGCAACCAAACTGATCTATGGGGACTCCAATTGTGGTTCCTTCTCAGGAGGTAATAAATCTTGTTTTTTGGAGTGACAACTAGCTCAAATCTGAGCACAAGACCAATGCATTGGCTGCTTGCTCTTTTAGTCATCCTGGGGGACTCCAAAGGTTTCTTTTGGTGCTTTCCCTTGTTACTCATAAAACCATAGTCCAAGCCTTGCAAATTTTCTGGTTAGACTATAGTAATGTGCTTTATTTAGGAATCAACAAAGCCCTACTGCACAGACTTCACATGATTCATACAAACTCCCTTAACAACTTTACAGCTGCCTTTCAGCAATGGCCAAATGGCTATAGTTCAGGCCTTGATCCTCTCCCTGCTAAACTATAACAATGTGCTTTACTTAGGAATCAACAAGGCCCTACTCTACAGACTTCAGGTGATTCATAACTCAGCAGCTCAACTCCTTGATCATCTATCCATGAGAGCTTATATCTCTAACATACTCCAGGACCTTCAATTGCTACCAAATGTCAAGAGCATTCAATTTAAGGCCCTTTGCCTCATCTGCAGACCCATGTCTAATATTGATCCTACTTACTTGAGACACCTGATTTGTCCTTATCGCCTACCAGACAGATTTGTTCCTCGTGCCTTCTGCTGGCCCAGGTCTCTAGATAGAACTGGACTAGGGCAGGTGGGCTTTCCTTTCGATACCTGGCCCCCAAGATGTGGAACTCCCTTCTCTTGCACTTTCGGAGCTGCCCTAATGAAGGAAGTTTCTGTTAGTTTCTCAAAATTGCCTTTTCTAATTGCTCCCCCTTGCCCGAGAAGTCCTGTCTAGGTCCACTTGGCGCAAGGAAACCCTGTTGAGTAGTGATGTGCTTTATAAGGTAATGAAATTAACAATCTGTTCTGCCGCTGAGTAAGTTTCGGTGGTACAGAAAATGTATCTTACAGATGGCAGCAGGCAAGTTGGCCCTAAAGTGTGCAAAGGGTCTGATTGTATGTGGTATGTGATTGTAGAATTGTGTGTGATGTTAGTTTAGGCAATGTGTGTGATGGTGTGGTCAGACACTATGTAGAAAAGTGTCAGATCTGAGCTACACAGATAGTGCCAAAGTAGTCTCTTGTCAGATATCTAGCAATCCATAACTGAACTTTATATAGACGTGAGTGTTTAATGGCTCACCTCATCTGAGCTAAATATTAATTGGATATTTGGGGGAACTCACTGCAAAAGAGAAATGGAGAAATCTTTTAGAACAAATGTTTTTGGTCCTTCTACAAAATGCACATCCTGCTATTCATGACAGATTAGACAAAAGCTTGTGCTTGTGTTCTTTTTCCTACCTCTGCCAGTTTGGGCACAAGAGGTAGGTACAGCCTCTAACAGGGTAGACCGAATATTAGTAAGAAAAAGAAATAATAAGGAAACACTATTTCATCATAGCTTGGGAAAACAGAAGCATCGTCAAAAAATATCTCACAAATGATAAAATTGCCTTACAGGACAAATGGGATTTTAAATCTCAAAGTAAAGTCTTACTGTACAGGCCTATGATAGGGAATTACTATAGACATTCTCCAGAAAACCATCATTGTGAACTGAAATCGTTAGTGCAGTGAGTATGTGAGGATCCTATAAATCATCATATAGTCAAGGTTGTACCCAATTGAGGACATTTTCCTTCAGCCTTTTCTGGTGGAGAAAAAGTCATTCTTCTGGTCCTTTGGTCCATGCTAAATGTCCTTCGAGAAATTGAAGCTGCTCGGTTGTAGAGGTGGGAGAATTTCCTGTGCAATAGGGAAAACAGGAAACTTGCCCATTTTCTTTCCTCCTGCAGAGCAGAATTCTGGCTGATCTGCTACTGCAGAAATACAGCCAACTAAAAGCACAGTTGCTTTTAAACGCACAGTAAGGGGGCGGGCAATGTACTTAAGTGAATTCATTTAGAAAAATGCAATGCTCAGACTCCTGACTTCAACTCAACTTTCCTAGCAGAGAAGTCTGTGTGCTCTACCTGCCTGCAGGGACCTCCTGGTGTTCTAGCAGGCATTGTCACACACAAGCTTCCCTGGTGAGAAAACTGCACTGAAGAGTGTTGTCAGAGGCCGGTCACATGTAATTAACTTTTTGTAATTACCATAAAGGCAATTGCTTTGTCCAGCCCTGGGAGTGTTGGATGCCAAAATAATTCCTCGTTCCAAGCATTCGTCACCATGTGGAATGAGGAATTATTGATCAGTATATGGGCCCTTATGTTCTTCTCAATTGGGCAGAGGAAGGAAGTACTTGGCAGGTCTTCCGGTGCTTCATTGTAGCTGCATATGTTTCAAAGAACAAAGGAACCCCAGTATTGTGACCCGGGGTGGTAGGGTATTTTGCAAAACAAAGGTCAGGATGAGGCCACTAGAGTCCTCGTGTGGCCTAGGCCACTAAGATATTCTAGACAGTGTTAGTCAGGTTAAACAAAGTCAAGTAGTCCAGGCTGGACTGGTTATGCAATATATGCAGGGACACAAGGTTTTGGTATGTACTCACATTTATTAACAGCAAAAACGGAGTATCATAGTATAAATCTAGTAATAGTTCTGGTGCTCACACAATCAGTGAAAAGGTGCGTGAAGTGAGGGATGTTTGTGACATTAAAAATTACATTGCATTGACAACAACAATATACAAACTCCAAGTTAATTAATGGTAGTAATAGAGTTTTGGTTGTAAGGTCGACGGCGTTTCGATCTCATGAGTTTGAGATCATCATCAGGACGAGACAAGTATGAGCAGGAGGAATCTATTGGAGGAAAACCAAAATCAACCATGGTCCGGGGAAGAACAAGTAAAACAACAGTTTATATTAACAATTCTAGGAATCAATGCCTATGCGTTAATTAACATGTAAGCCAGTTGTAAATAGCTTACTGGTGAAGAAAAATAACTGGTATTTGCTGCTGCGCAGATAAGTGCAAAATTAAGAGGAGGGTGGAGTCACGTTTAAGAGAGTTAAGAGGAGGATAAAGTCACGACATGAATACATATTTTAACAATTCTGGGAATCAATGTCTATGAGTTAATCAACATGTAAACCAGTGGTAGATAGCATGCTGGTAAAGAAAATTGTAAAACTAAAAAGGAGGATGGAGTCACGTTTAGCAAAGTTAAGAGGATGATAAAGTCATGACATGTTTACATATCGATGAAACGAATAACAGTAACTGCATAGTGAGCATACGAGCCTGAAGGGTAAGGCGCATGTCAAGGCGGAAGAGCCCTAGCGGGGACATAGGTTTAATCAAACAATATGCGCGGCTATATAAGTACGCGCACAAAAAGAAAGGCGTTGCTACCTTGGTCAAGAGGAGCACGGGAGGTGAAGCACTGGGGCCATAATCAGTGCTGGCCTGTGACTATAGTGGGTAGAAAACGGCACTGTTACTTGCCAAAGTAGGCTGAATAGCCGGAGAGGTCAGGCGTCAGGCGTCAGTGGTAGTGTAAATCAGACGTGAGCAAGTGATCTGATCACTCTAGAGGGGCAAGGAAGGGAGGTGTTAGGATGGGTCAGATGGGAGCCTAATGAGTTGTTCACGTGTGAGTCGGAGGACTTACTTGAAAAACAAATTAAATGCGTCTTGCTCGAAGAGTAGCAGGAACGGCTAATCAATAGTAGGCGTGCTGAGGAGGGAAAGGGATGAGTTAATATGCAGTTTACAGTGTGGAATAGGGCATGGGTGGAATGTGAAAGCAGAACTTACTTTTGGGGCCGCGAGTGCCACAGACGACAGAACCGGAACCCGCGATTACCGGGCCGGTGATAGGATTACTACGGGATCAAAGGCAGCCGAATAAATCCCTGGAATTGCAAGGACGAGTACAATTAGAGGCATTCTCAGCGAGGGCGGGGGGGGTAGTAGGTAAAGCGAGCATTCTGAGAGGAACTTACTTGTAAGTAACTGCAAGATAGATGCGGCGGGTCTACGTGATTCGGGAGCTTATCACCAAGTGCTATCCCGAGGCAGTGGAGCATGTTTAATGAGTGCGCAAGGAGTTACGCGCATGAGCTGTGCAAGCAGGCTCCGCTGTGTGATAGACTGTATTTGAATATGGCACTGTGACGCAAAAATTGGGCTTTTTTTCAGATTGTAACTCAGTCAATTTTATCTACTGTGTCTGTTGTCATTGCGACCTCATCTACGTTGGACGGACCACCAAAAAGTAAAAGCAAGGATAAGCCAACATAAACGCCGGATACGCTGTTGAATCGCAACTGCATCATTGGTGGAGCACTTCATAGAAAAAGGACACTCTGAACAAGACCTACGCTGGCAAGTGATCGACATCATTCACCCTAACAACAGAGGCGGTGATCCTCAGGTCATTCTCAATAGACTGGAATGCAAATGAATGTTTAACTGTCGTTCCATTGAAAATGGACTTAATACTCTTGATGAATGGAGCATGATTCTGTAATAGCCCTCCGGCTTAGTGCACTCTCCTTCTGAATTTTTTCTGGAAGTTTTGTTCTGTACTCCCCTACGGTGCATATACCTCCATGCTCTATGTAAATATTATATTTCGTGCTTAATTTCATTTCCTTGGTTATGTACATACTTTTATTCATGCACTTCGTAAATATGATGTAATCTCGCTTTTTATCTTTAAACTACATGTCTATCCTCTTCTGCAATTCCTGGTGTTCCCACTACCTACCGATTATGGCTTCCACCATAGTAACTCGGGCATTAATACATCTCCATATGCCGTAGGTTACACAACACACCATCCCAATATGGCGGCTATGGTTTATCCATGGCTCTCACTATCGAAATTAGACGTACAGTCTATCACACAGCAGAGCCTGCTCGCACAGCTCATGCGTGTAACTCCTCGCGCACTCATTAAACATTCTCCACTGCCTCGGGATAGCACTTGGTGACCCGCCACATCTATCTTGCAGTTACTTACAAGTAAGTTCTGCTCAGAATGCTCGCTTTACCTACTTTAATCCTGTCACCGGCCCGGTAATCACCGGTTCCAGTTCCATCGGCTGTGGCCCCCGCGGCCCCAAAAGTAAGTTCTGCTTTCACAGTCCACCCGTGCCCTACTCCACATCATCAACTGCATATTAACTCATCCCTTTCCCTCCTCAGCATGCCTCCTATTGACTAGCTGTTCCTGTCACTATTCGGGCAAGAGGCACATAATTCGTTTTTCAAGTAAGTCCTCCGACTCACACGTGAACAACTCATTAGGCTCCCATCTGACCCATCCTAACATCTCCCTTCCTTGCCCCTCTAAAGTGATCAGATCGCTTGCTCACGTCTGATTTACACTACAATTGACGCCTGACCTCTCCAGCTATTCAGCCTACTTTGGCACGTAATACTGCTGTTTTCTACCCACTACAGTCGCAGGACAGCACTGATTACGGCCCCAGGGCTTCACCTCCCGCGCTCCTCTTGACCAAGGTAGCAACGCCCTCCTTTTTTTGCTCGTACTTATATATCTACGCATATTGCTTGATTAACCCTATGTCCATGCTAGGGCTCTTCCGCCCTGACATGCGCCTTACCCTTCAGGCTCGTATGCTCACTATGTAGTTACTGTCATTCGTTTCATCGATATGTAAACATGTCGTGACTTCATCCTCCTCTTAACTTTCCTAAACATACTCAATCCTCCTTGTTAATTTTCAATTTTCTTTACTAGTATGCTATCTATCACTGGTTTACATGTTGATTGACGCATACACATTGATTCCCAGAATTGTTAATATGTGTATACATGTCGTGACTTTATCCTCCTCTTAACTTTCTCAAATGTGACTCCACCCTCCTCTTAATTTTGCACTTATCCGCGCAGCAGCAAATACTCGTTATTTTTATTCACCAGTAAGCTATTTACAACTGGTTTACATGTTGATTAACACATAGGCATTGATTCCTAGAATTGTTAACATACACTGTTGTTTTACTTGTTCTTCCCGGGACCATGGTTTGATTTTGGTTTACCTCCAATAGATTCCTCCTGCTCACAATTGTCTCGTCATGAAGATGATCTCAAACTCATGAGATCGAAACGCCGTCGACCTACAACCAAAACTCTATTACTACCATTAATTAACTTGGAGTTTTGTATATTGTTGTTGTCAATGCGATGTAATTTTTAATGTCACAAACACCCCTCACTTCACGCACTTTTTCACTGATTTTGCGAGCACCAGAACTATTACTAGATTTATACTATGATACTCCGTTTATGCTGTTAATAATTGTGAGTACATACCAAATCCTTGTGTCCCTGCATATATTGCACAACCAGTCCAGCCTGGACTACTTGACTTTGTTTGACCTGACTAACGCTGTCTAGAATATCTTAGTGGCCTAGGCCACACGAGGACTCTAGTGGCCTCATCCTGACCTTTGTTTTGCAAAATATCATTGTAGCTGCAAGCATTCTGGTGTTTGGGCTGGTATCACTGATAACTTACAAAACCTCTTGCCTGGAGAAGGTTTTATTACCATGTCTTGGCGATGTTACATCTGTCTTAGATACTACTCGCTCCCTTATAGAAATTGCCCTTGAAATATATCAGATTAGCTTTCAGGAGATTTGTGTGGCCCACAAGAAGAGAGATTCACAATGTTGGCTGGGCAGTGCCTCAGACTTAAAAAGGTTTCAGCAAACATATGCCCAAAATCATGGCATTCCTGGCCGAGGGAAATATTCCCACCCTCTTCTTTTGAGGTCTACTTTCCAGACCCTGCATGCATTCGTAGCCCTGAACAGAACTCTTAACCTCTTCAGTGCCACGCCCTTTCCCCGCCCTGTGCCGGGCGTTGCATTAGCAGGCGGGGTTCATGACGAGATAGTCTCGTCATGGGCACAGCGCAACCGCGCTCCATGACGAGACCATCTCGTCATGGGCACTGAAGCGGTTAAGAAATATAGCTCCTAGCTTGGCATTGCAGACTTGTACAACTAAAATGATGTAAGTAGCTCACAGCTAGACATTCTTCATGTAGTTATAATAAGACAAATGTAAGCACATTAATATCAGGGTCCAAGCTTCCAAACACAAGAACTGGTCCTCTGCATTAAACTGTGCAATTTATAAGGCAGAAAAAGTTACCCTTTGGCAATAAACCACTACTGATCTATACATTATTATAGGTACATTGGAAAGGGTCTAAATATAGTCCCCAGTGAAAGGTAAAAGGTTGCAATTGAATGAGTGGGAAATTAGATTATAAGAGAAAATGACTTGACTGTAATATTCATATACTCGAGCTACTTAGAGGTATCCAGAAAAAGAAAACTAGAAATTAAAGAAGCATTTTTGTACATGATTGTGCATGCCTGTGTTTGCATGTGTTTGCAAATCAGAACCAGACCTATTGGCTTGGTCATAGCTTCCTATCCAACGCAAGATATTACTAGATGTCTCTCTTGAGTCAGCTACAATTACTTGAAGAGTAATTTCCCAAAGGTGAAGAACCTCAAGCCATTACTAGGTGTCTCTCTTGGGCCAGGCACAAGCGCTTGAAGACTCTTTCTCAACAGTGCAGTTCGCAAAGTGTTATAATGTGTCACTCTATGTCAGATACAAGTCATTGAAGAATATTTCACTATAGCCCAGTACTGTAAACTAAATGTCCCTCCTGAGTCAAGAACATCTGCTTACAAATGCTTGAAGATTGGCCTAAAACTGCGTTTGCTATGGCCTGCTTGGACCAAGGTGGAGAAAATGAGAATGGTGTGATAATCTGGCAGGCCTTACTTTTGTGGGGTAGAGGTCTGAGACTGGCTTAGCTCTCCTCGGTCCTATGATTACGCCAAGCTACCAACAGAGGGGCAGGTCTGGTATGGACCTAAGCAAATGCAGTAGTCGCATGGTGCACAGTTCGGATGGGCGGCTTCTTTCCAAGAATTGCAGACGCTTATTGGTGAAATGAGGACAAAAAGAAAAAAAAGAACAACTGCTTAAAGTGTTTTTTTTTTTAAAGGGAGCAGTTGCTCAAGCTCTAATAGATGTCCCTTCTGAGTCAGACACAAACCAATTACTAAAGGTCCCAGGGGCATCCACCACTGCCCACCCAATCTTAAAATGTCAGAGACATATGAACAAAGCGGATCCCCATTAATCTCTGATTTTATTGAAAGGGACAAGGAAAAAACACTCCACTGAGCTTTAGTTTTGAGAACTGAAGATCAGGCAGAGAGAGTGGCTTCAACATATTTATTTGCTTGTTTACTTTTGATAGTTTCAATGATGTGTGCTTGTTTCCTATGGGCAAAATAAACATGTGAAAGTTAAGCCACTGTTCTGTCAATTTTTATCATGGACAACTGTCCTTGTGAGTGGTGAATAAGGTTAAATAAATATAGAATGCAATCGATTCTATATATTGACTATCCAGCTGGATAGAAGGATTTAATCCAGTTTATTCTTAATTATCAAAGCACAAGAAAATACACAGTGGGATACAGTCCTGTATCCAGAGACGTAAAGATGAGGTAGTTTGTGAAGAATTGGTGATATTTGAACAAAAGAACAAAACATTCAGGAAAAACAAAACAAAAAGCTTGTTGGAAAATGTAAAGGATGAAACAAGTGTAATAATTAGCACAGCCGTGACACAGGTTTAAAGAAATAGTTTGTGTGCACGCTGTTTACAGAGGTCTACGACGTTTCGATCCCGTTTACACGAATAATGGGAACATCATCAGGACAAACAATAATTGCCTGAACAACATGTGTGGCTAAACGATTAAAAAAAAAAAAACAATCAAACAATTTGAGACGAGGAGAAAAAGGAAGGAAAAGAAAAATAGTGTGTTAATTACAGAATGTGTTACTAAACGCATCAAGTTAGTGGCGCGCTAGGATCTAGCTGAGAAGCCACGGGGTCAAGGTGAGAAGCCACACGGGGAGAGCCTATGGTCATAGCAAGCACCATAATGGTTGGGGCGGGAGGAACGCAGCCACATCAAGCTAACGGCGCAGTGAGGTCTTGATGAGGTGCTAGAGTGATGCTGGGAGCTATAGAAGGTGGCCATAAGGTCAAAACGTGGAACATAATATTTGATGTCTCAAGTAAAGGAGCCTAATGAGCAAGAGTATAACGCTCGAAGGAGCGAGTTAGCTGTTACGCGGTTAACAGACCTGAATTTGAGTGTAAGGAGCTCATGAGCTCTGCTTATAATGCTGTCCAAATATAAGTTAAGGTTTTCAAAGAATTCCAATCCAGTTAACTGCTCTTTATTTCCTGCATTTTGTTACTGTGCACAGTAACAGGGACGTAACACAGGACGCGCAGCCCCTGCTGCGCGGGGGGGAGCTCATGCTCCAGGGGGCCCCCTCAGCACAGCACTCTGAAGGGCTCCTGATTGACCCCAGAGGGGGCCCCCGTGGGTGCCTTGCAGGGAGGCCCCCTCAAGGTTCATTATGCCAGTACACAGTAAACAGTGCTCCTGATAGAATTTGTTTCATTATAACTCTGAAACAAAAATCTAAATACAATTATTAGTTGTCAAATTTGCCATCATTCAATGCTGTGATCCATAGTTGCACTTTCCCAAATGTTTTATCTTCTCACTTACAGCCAAGAAAACAAACAATCAGATAAATGCATCCAATTTCAAGCCAGAAAATCAAATCATAACATTTTAAACATAGGAATTACTATGGCAATACTGTTTGTCATCTAGTTGACCAGTAAAATTATCACAATTCATATTGGCCTGGATTTCATCTATGGTCTCATTTAGAATAAAGAAGTATGCTCAGTCTGTAAAATGTGGATTTTAATTGAAATAGCCCAGTTATTAACTTCTCAATATCTTAAATAATGGGTTCAATTTCAACTTTACAACTTCGACAACATTTTGGACAGATGCTTGAAATGGAACTCTGGAAGTGCAGAGGACTCATAACCCTAAAATTACTCTTTGCTACAGAGAATTTCTGGTACTCTCACATGAAAGGTATTGCACAACAACTAAGAAGTGTTGCTACTCTCTTTTACAAATTAAAGAAGTGGTGGTATCCTGTACCTGACAGTACCTGCTCGCTTAAAGCACTGGGTGTACCACTGGATGTGGGTGTACCACTGGATGACTTTCAATCAGGTCTCTCTCCATACAGGGGAACTGACTCTGATCATTTGTATGTTGGAGATCATAACCATACAGTGCTAGACAGTCATGAGCTGGACCTGTGGACATGTTTTATACTATTTATCTTGCATGTAGGTTTCAATAAAATAGCCTGTGTGTCCGATATGGATTCACACTTGTCTCACAATCTTTCCTGAAACTTCACTTCTCAAAACTATTTTTGCCACTTACCTTCTTCAACAATAGAAATTCCCTTAGGCAGGCAGCAAAGATGGTCCTTCTCTCACTTATGTTTAATGATCAAATTATACCACTACGCAAGTCTCTCAGAAAATCTTCCTCTTGGCTGTCATATCAGCAACTGCAATAACTGTACTTCAAAATCACATGCAAATTTGTGTCATGCTCTCTCTCCCAAGCCCGCAATTTCAAAAAACTGAAGTCAGGGTGGACTTTACTGACCCAACTTAAGGGTGCCAAAATAAGCCTATAGTTATTGGTAGGACCTACAACAGATGCAGAACACATCGAAAGTTGTAGGATAGCTTTTTTCCACCCATCCTAGACTTCAAAAAGTTAGCAACAATTCCTGTTAGGTTTATTGACCCATTGAGTCGAGTGAAGATAGACAGATATCCACCTTCGTTCTTGTCTTAAAACAATGTTTTTGCATTGGTATCAACATTACAGTCTCCTTCAGCTGTAAATAATCCTATTCAGCTTCAGAAGCTACTTGGCCTGCATGCCATTATGCAAATCCAAGAATAATTTAGAGGCACTGGCTTTACATCTCCATAGACATAATTGTGTGCGGTACAATTACGCATTGCTTTTTGCTGCATCCCAGTTGGGCAAGGCCACGATAAATATTGCTAATTTGTGGATGGAAGATACCACACCCTTCCCTTTTCTTACATTCAGCACTTCAAAGGTTCAGTAGTTTGCTGGAACCTATTTTAGCAAACATAAGTAACATATGGAGCACTACCGGGCTGACTTGGTGCTAAAGAGATAAAGACCTCTCCCCTAGCCCAGTCCTTAAACAGCCTGCACCTATGATGAAGATGCTGTCCAGCCAAGCGATGTCTCCAATTGTGATACATGCTCCAGTTCATGGGATTTCTGCATTCCGGGCAAGGTATTGTATTGTAATTGCATTTATATAGCGCTTACTACCCCTGACGAGGCGTCAAAGCGCTTTTTCAGCGAGTAGCATACTACTCCGGCACCCATAAAGGATTCGTGTTGAATTAGTATACTGAAATATTAAAGTTATTTGGATTCGGAAGGATAAAGGAAGGATAGAAGAGGAAAAGAGGTTTGTATTTATATAGCGCTTGTTACCCCTGATGGGGTGTTGAAGCGTCTTTTTTGTTTATGGCAGTAGCACGCTACTCCGGAAACCTATAGAGGATTAGTGGTGAATTAGTATGGTGAAATATGAAAGTAATTTGAGTGGTGGATATTAGTCAGTTATTTGGAGTGAGAAGGATAGCGGAGGGATAGAAGGGGGAGAAAGGTTTGCATTCATATAGCGCTTGTTATCCCTGAATTGGTGTTGAAGCGCGTTTCTGGCGAGTAGCACGCTACTCCAGAATCCATAAAAGGATTAGTGTTGAAAATTAGTATAGTGAAATATGAAGTAATTTGAGTGGTGGATATGTTATTCAGTTATTTGTATAGAGAAGGGTAGCAGCAGGATAGAAGAGGTAAAGAGGTTTGTATTTATATAGCGCTTGCTACCCCTGATGGGGTTTGAAGCACTTTTTTTGGTGAGTAGCTCGCTACTCTGGAACCCATAAGGATTAGTGTTGAATTAATATAGTGAAATATGAAAGTAAATTGAGTGGTGGATATGTTAGTCAGTTATTTGGATTGAGAAGGGTTGGGGAGGGATAGAAAGGGGAAAGGTTTGCATTTATATAGCGCTTGTAACCCTGATGGGGTGTTGAAGCGCTTTATTGGCGAGTAGCACGCTACTCTGAAACCCACAAAGCATTAGTGTTGAAAATTAGCATAGTGAAATATGAAAGTAGTTTGAGTGGTGGATGCGTTATACAGTTGGATATGGCTTCCAGTGTTTCCAGAGCTCTGGATGGAAATATGCTCCTCTTCAAGGCCATCATGTCAACTTGATAGCATTTGAGAGCTCAAGGCCAAATGATTCCATGCATAACCGCGGTGGCTCTGACACTAATCAAAATTACGCCACAAACAGTATCATTACAAGAAATTTAGTGCTAAAGAAGACATTGCTCTTACTGCCTTCATTTTTGCAACTACAATTTGTACAGTGCTGCTCCCACACTGAGACACCCACTTGACTCCCCTAAGGACCCACTCACATGCCCTGCCAAATTAGACCGAGCTAAAATCACCATGATATTGATTCAATATTTACTTACTGAAATATACTTTTTCAGCCCAGAGGCTGTCCATTGCAGTGTATCTTGGCTTGTCCCAAAACTCCTTTAAACTACATGGTCCATGAAAAGTGGCATGGTATAGTTAATGAGGTACACAAGGACTAGGTATATAAAAGGAGTTCCTGACAGGCACTGGATAAGTATTATTCTCTTTCAGATGCTTGCACTGCTGTTGCAAACGCTTTATCTGTCCAGTAGGCATAAGGGAAAATTGCACTTCTGACATCTTATGGCGGTTCTGGGTGTGAAGGTAGATTGCTATGCTGCTGCTGCGCACACACATGCCTTCATCTTTAAGGGGACTTTCAAAGTCACAGCTTTTGTGTTTAATGTATGTTTAACAGCATAGGGAAGCAATACTAAGGTGTGTTGTGAATATTAACCCAAATATGAGCTCTCTGTGTGTAGGAGTGCCACTGACAAAAACTACTTTCTATACCCCAACATCTAACTGAAGATGCATAACTGAATAAACTCTAAAACAAATCAGGAATAGGTGGAAGATGAAATATGTATGGTACAGAAAAACTCCAACCACCAGCACTTGCTAATGAAGGTTATACTTCAGTAGAGATTGCGCTCCGAAATTCATCATGCAAACGCAGCATCATCCCTGCATCCCTATCTGTATTATCAGTTTTTGAATTTCTAGCAGCTAAAGTGTCCTTATTTCAGCAAAGACAGATGTGTTTGGCGGGAAATGTCTCATAAAAAATTGTGTTCACTTTCTTCCAAGGCGGGTAACTTAAGAGGAAGGCTCTGCTGGCTGAATGCACTTTACGAATGGATTGTTGCATTTAGTCTAGCGTGTGGGAACATTTCGAGAACACCATTAATCGTCAGTTTAAGAATATACACTCGCAGGGAAAGTATAACAGATGGCTTAAGATAGTTCCGTGCCCGGGATGTCATAATCCTTGGGAGTGTATCTGAAGTGGACTGTGCCACTAAGGGAGGGGGGGGAGACGCTTGAGCCATTCTCACCCTGCTGCAATCCCCGGCCATCTGCTGCAAGTTAAAACTCCAAGTAACACAATGCAGACCGCTTTTAGAGTAAATGAGAGGCTTCAGCACAAATGCACCTCACAAATGCCACTTGAGGGTGTGTTTGCCAACTGGCGAACCACCTCGGTTGCCTTGGGAACTCGGGGGCACACTCCATAAACGCGGAGCTCTATTGTGATAAAACTGCTGTTCTAACTTGTCATTTGGAAGTGCAAGCCATCATTTTGTAGTTTCAAACTCAAGGGCTCCAAAAACAGGCTCTAAAACTATAGGGGGGCCGCCGCTGTTCTAAAGCAATGTACGTGGAGCCATTCATTGTGTCGAGAATTGCATTGAAGTAAAAAAAAAAAAAACTCTGCTCATGTTATGAGCGGATCTGTTTAAATACTGCATGTAAGGTTATGCTTGGGTTGGACCTTAACAATGTGGTTATGCTAAATGAGGGACTTTAAATCCCCTGCTGTCTCGTAGTCGGTGCAGACCACATATGCTCTGCAGACACACGTTTAGACATCTGAACGGCTGACGTCTGGCGAAGAAACTCGCTTTAAACAGGAACAGGTTTTGGGTAGGCGTACAGTGCATCCTGTGGGGCAATCAAGCAGTCACTCGTTCCTCTTTAAACAGCAACAGCCACCGTGACGGCAGACGTTACAGTTTGTGGGGCCCGAGTGTCGTCCGTGCACGCAATTTTAAGGCACAGTAAACGTCTCGCCCATTTGGTCTTTTCCTGTGTGTCAGTCTGAATTGTTAAGGAAAAAAAGGTTAACACATTGTTGTATATCTGTTTCTTCTGAGCAAAAGAGCATTTAGCAAGTATTCATTAATTCCTCGAATTGTAACTGGTGTTGTAATTCCACCATCCATTTGCCTTGCCAGCTCCCAGAGGTTAAATTTACATATAGTCCTTCTTTTGTGTCAAAATCTGTTAATTGCTGTGCTGATCCAGGAATATTTATATGTTTTACAATGTGGTACCCTCTGTTCGAGCCCAAATAATGTACAGAGATTGGTTTTCACACTCAAGTTCTAATAATCCATTAGGTAGGTTTGCATATAATCTACAGCTCCTCAAGGCATTGCTCACAGCAAACCCACAAGGGTTACCTTGGTCAAACCTAATTTCTACCACAGGGCCCACATAGGCCAGCTTACGCGAAAAACCATTTTTGAACTCTATCGCCAAAGCTCACCCAAATGTCTCCAGTACTTCCATACTAAAAACATGTGCCTGTATCTGTTTAAAATCAAAATAATTAACCTCGTACTGTATACCTTTATACCACCAGAGGTTGTGTCTCACACTTCCGGAAACCCAACTACTGCAGCTCTTCTATATATCCCAAATGCCACTAATCTTAACACTACAATCCATAATGTGACCTCACTACTCAAAGTAAATTGACTACACTAATCTGATGTAATCCAGTGTAGTTTACATACTAGTTCTACCTCAAAACAACTCATTCCTTACGTCTAATTAAGGCTTTCTGGTTGTAATAGTTTACCCATTAGGTGCCCTCTGGAAGAATTAGTATTTGCCGCTAATTACCAAGTCACCCATCATTAGGATATCCTCCAATCTATGATCTAAGAAGCTTCCCTGTTATACTTGTAGCTAACCAACGAACCATCAATCCCCCAGGAACACCCAAGAGAAACTTATGGAAAGCCTTTCTCCTGGTAGCCCCTTTATGTCTCTTACTCTTTCATTAGACCCTGCACCAATTTACAGCCCATAATTCTTGTCTAAAATTACTCCTAACTCTCTACCACCTTCCACACATCTGTAAGTCATCATCTCACCATCCTACAGATTTTGCTTAAATCCTTCAGCTAGACATACAGTCATTCAACATGTGTCTGAGCCGCTCTAATCACACATAAGCACTCTGAGGCACCACACAACCACACACCACCACAAACCCCACTCTAGGGAATGTAACTTCCTCATTGGTGTCAACTGTGACCACTGTCTCCCTTCTGCTCTCATCATGTAAGTGAGCCACTTAAAATGCATGCTCCTAAATGCCAGATCAGCAAAATTACATCACTCAGAAATACGCAACCTCATTGAAGACCACAAGATTGGAATACTTTGTATCACTGAATCTTTACTAAATGAACACTAACAACACAAAATAATAAGAGTGTTTAGGAAAACAAAAGTCAGTGGGGGATGTGGTCATCAATGCATTGTTCGTGTCCTTTAAACTTTCCACTTCAACCTCCTACGACTCATTTGAATGCCAAGATTTAGTCATTTCGACCTCACCAGACAACATCATATACCTTCACATGATTACCAGCACACTAAACTAAAAGCTGATTTCATAGAATAATTCTCTGACTATGTAACCTCGAATCTCATGTTATCACCCTACCATGTTCTTGTTGAGGTTTTCAACATTGACACATGAACACTAGATGCAAACATTTCTTAGAGCTTGAGAACATAATATATCTGAAGACCTTGTCGGCATTTATTTTATTTATTTATTTATTTGCATGTTTGTACCGCGCTGGAATCGACTCCCTGAGGAGTATCTCCGCGCCCTTTAGCACCATCAATAAACAAAAGAACAGACACTAGCCGTGTACCATTATAACATTGAAGTGATATCCTAATTCTGAAAAAGGAAGGTTTTTAATTGTTTCCTGAAAGGAAAATGTTCTCTGTACAGTCTGATAGCTATGGGGAGGCTGTTCCACAACATAGGACCTGCCACAGATAAAGCTCTGGACCCCTGTCTTGCTTTCCTAGCTCTGGGGACCCATAGCAAGGCCTGTTCACTAGATCTGAGAGAGCGTGTGGGGACATACGGAGTAAATTTGTTGGCCAGGTAGGCCGGGCCTCTCCCAGTCGGGCATTTCTGTATGATACAGCATATTTTAAACTTCACCCTCTGTTTCACTGGTAACCAATGAAGTTTAACCAACATGGGTTTGGAAGGTGTTCGAGGGGGTGCGTTTAGTACAAGGCGAGCAGCAGTGTTCTGAACCACCTGCAATCTTGAGATGACTCCTTTGTTTGCTGATAGTAACAGACCGTTACAATAGTCTAGTCTGCTCAAAACTAGCGCTTGCACCAAGGTCTTTCTTGTGGCGTCTGGAAGTAAAGGAAACACTTTCCGAAGCAGCCCAATGATATGAAAGCATGAGCCCACCACTTGATTACCATGTTATTTTAAGGAAAGCTCCTGGTCCAGCCTGACACCCAAGTCCTTCACTACCAGTTTAGGCTCAGGGACTGGCCCAAGATCTTGAGGCCACCAGTCCGGAGTCCACAGGAGTTTGGCCTCACCGAATAACATCACCTCTGTTTTAGCAACATTACATTGCAAATAATTGGACGCCATCCAGTGTGCCACTGCTTTCATTCCCTGGGCAAAAGAGTTCCTGATCTCTGTAGTGAGGGTTTTAAATGGAAAGAGGAGTTGGGTATCATCCGCGTATGACACCGGGATGAACCCATGGGATCTCATGATGTTGGCCAAGGGGGCCACATAGATGTTAAAAAGCGTGGGGCTCAAACAAGAGCCCTGTGGCACCCCTTTAGAGATCCCCAGCTCCTCTGACCGATATGTACCCAAGATGACACTTTGGGTACGATCTGTTAGGAAACTCCTCAGCCAAGCCAGCGCCTTATCTTCCAGGCCAATGTCAGCTAGCCTGGAGGTCAGGATGTTGTGCGACACGGTGTCAAACGCCGCAGACAGATCCAACAGTACCAGGATAACGGAATAACCCCTATCCTGGAACATATGTAGATCATCTGCGACAGACAGCAAGGTGGTCTCGGTGCTGTGTCTAGGCCTAAACCCTGACTGGGAAGAATCCAGCCCCCCTGCTTTTTCGATGTAAGTAGACAGGTGGCGGTTTACAAACTTCTCAATTAGTTTACCCAAAAAGGGAAGAAGAGAGATAGGTCTCAAATTAGAGAGTTCTGTCCAGGGAATGGCATTGTTTTTCCTCAAAGGTCTTACCAGCGCCCGTTTCCCATTTGTCTGGCCTTGAGTGACTTTCAATGCCACCTGACTCCTGCTTTTTAATGTATGAAACTCTGTCAACCAAACTAAGGATGGCTCCTGAATTCTACTCCTTCTGTTAAGGACTTATTGCCTTCAGAAGATCTCTAAGCAATACATTGACAGACTCTGATCCTCATCCTCTTATGGATGTGTTACTTTAACTTCTTGGTCATATAATGATTAGCCAATCACTTGGCTCCTGCTTCTGCTTTTCTTCCCCATTTCTCCTCTCTGAATCTCATGTAGGCCTTACCCTATCTGTGCCTCTCTGCTCTCCTTAACCACCACTCATTGATGAGCCACCTGCCTGTCTCTTTTACATCATCCTTTCCAGCTCATCTCCTTCTTACCTTTCCCCCACTTTGTTTATGCCAAAAGAAATTGCTTTTTTATAAACATATCTTGTATATGTATTCCAGTTCTCTGTAAAGGACCCATAAACCTTTTGGTGCAGTTGCACTGTAGAAAAATATGCAAGAAATAAATAGATAATACATTTGCTGAGAAGCCCCCTTTTCAATTCTACATGACTCAACAACAGAAGAAATTAATACTGCAGTGTTGTCTGATACATCCCTTTTTGAATCCAATGCCGTTCAACAGTTAATTTAGCCCCAATGAACCAAATCTGAAAATTAAGGCTCATACTGACATTCCTTTAACTTTATTTACCTAAGGTTGCCTGTACTGGCATCTAAAAGTTACATTTATTTTGTCCAACTTATGTTGAACTTTTCCAGTTAAGTCTTAACAGTGTTCATAGCAGTACTAACCATATTAGCAATATTGTTGTCCTTTTTAAGGGAGCAGATTCTTTACCATATGTGTGCACCAATGGCAATAAAGATCATTTGTTTCTTTGAGACAATACAGACCAACGTACAGTCTTTTCCATTTCGTTCCATTACTTCCATCATTGATAGAAAGTTCTGCTTATGGTGAATCGATGTTTTTCATTGGAAGCGCATTTTTCCGAGGCACTATCAATTCTTAGGGGGGGTGTCCCTCTGTCAGTGAAGCATCAGTATCATCCTGCACTGCAGCTCATTTCCTCTATAAGATCCATCTCTTTTATGCCAGTTGCAGGCAAGTTGACATGGGGACAAACATTTGTGGACTTGTCAGTCGGCATTTCCATTTGAGAATAGAAACATGCATTGTTAGTCAGTGCACCCATAGGATTTTTTTTTTTAGATAAAGGAAATGGTGTTTTATCAAATGAAGCATCTGCAGCCAATTGCTCTCTTTCTTCCATCTTCCCATCCAATTAATTCAGGATATTCATGGGAGATAATGCAGGGACTTCTTTGTTAAATGTTAAATCCCTGTATTATAATAGTAAACTTTGTCAATCACAAATTATTGGGGTCTGCCACCAGCTTTGCTGGTTATATGAGCACCATGGGAGTCTCTGTACACCATTCCCTCAGCAACGCTGCTTATATCACTCATTCCAATACACCCTCCATCTGACATTTTATTCGCTGTCATATAAGCCAGTAAGTAACAATCTGGGTCACCATATTTAACTCCCTCTCTCTTAGTCATCAGTCCCACCAATAGAATCTTGGGTTGGGCATAACTACCCCTAATTCTGTGTATGGGCAATTAGAGCAGGATTTCCCCCCAAATTTCACCTGGCATTAAGTGCTAGTTTCTTAGCGCAAAATGCACCCTCATGTCCAAAATGCAAAACAATATAAACAGGAATGCGAGCAGCCACTTGCACTTGCTAAATGTACTCTTACTTACGCAAACAGACATAATGGCGTTATCATCGGCAATTCTGTGTCAAATAATAATGCAAAATTACTGAAATTACTCCGATTACTGTGGTGGAATTTAAATTATTTCCAGATCTGATATAATCCTTGCTGCTTTCCCTCTTGTATAACTCCACTGGCACAAGCAGGGGACGGATAGTTCAGTGAGTCTTATCAGGAGTCACAACTGTCCTCACTCTCCTAGGATTCTGTTTCTATCAATGCACCTTGCATAGGTGCTCATAGAACTATTGCCTACATCTTAAGGCATATCTATGATGAGCAATGTCCACTCTCTTTTTAACAACAACCAGTGAATACGTCCAACATCTTTAAGGGCATATTTTCTCTTTGTCTGATTGTGCTGATGTTTCTCTTTGAATCAGTTGGGTGGATGAAGTTGCCATTTGTAGATCACTGGCTGGCTGATGTGAAACTGGTTCTTCTTTTCTGCCCATTTCTGCAGCTTTGGTGGCCTCGTGGATCGTTTTCCCAGTGGGACTCAGTAATGGCCCATACTTGTCCTTTTACATATTTTTTGCTAGGTGCCTCCCTTTCTAGTGGTCCTCACATTCCTGGAAACCATCTGCCTTTATCGTCTGTTGTTCTCATGTTGCTTTGCCTTACACTATGAGTGGAAGTGTGCCCAACCCTTCTGAAGCCTCTCTTGCTCCTCGGTATCCTGGTTCGATGTCACTCCCACATTGATTCATCGCATCCAATCAGCATGCATTCCTTGTCACTAGTTGTTCACATTTCTCTTGCTTCTTGCAATCCTCTTCCCGTGTGGCTCTCATATTGCTTTGCATCCTCCAATCGGTGTGCATTTCTCATTGTGAAGACTCAGTCAGGGGCCTATGTGTTGGAATTGACTTGTGATCATTCTGTTTCTGCATCTTTAAAAGGCCATATTTCTCCCAGATTGCATCAATCTTCGTGGGCTAGGCTTAGGACCTCAGCACCTAGACCCCAACAGCCTATGACAAGAGAACCAGCATCCAGGTTGTAGCAGAACTTTGTCCAGGGCCAGGATGTTAACAACATGCAGGAGGATACCAACCAGCAGCCAGCAGTAGACTGCCTTCTCCCCCAACACTCTACATTCTCCTTATATAGGTCACTGCTCTCCATCTCCCTCTCACTTCCATCTTCCCCTATATTTCTCTCCATTTCTCATTGCTTTTTTGTCTCTTTTACCTCAACTCTCAATATACCTCTCTCCCTATTCCTAACCCTTCCCTCTCTTATCCCAACCATACCCCAATTCTGTCCCGTCCCATCACCTTACTGTCTCATTTCTCTTGTGGTTTCTATTTCCTATCCCTATAGTTATTACTGGCACAGTCCTGGGGGTTTCTGTATCTTTTCTTCTTCTCCCTGCAGTGGCATAGAATCCACTAGCACCAACATTACCACCCTTATTGATTTCTCACCATCAAAACCACAACTGTTGCAGCCTCAGCACAGATGTTTGCCACTTCCACCTTTGTCAGTATTACCACCACCAATGCTACAGCAGTTGCTGGCACCATCACAAGTTTCAGTAGGCATGAAAAACACCAGCTCACTCGCTGAGTAAAGTCTCATTGCCTTCACAGACACCTTACTTGTTGCTTATATACAGGTTTCTCTTTTGTTCGAGCATGCAGAAGCAGCACAGGAGAAGGTGCAGTTACCATCCATACCTGCACCTTGGACAGCAATGTTTGAGGGCCTTAACTTCACAGTTGAAACAACAGTGCCAGTCAGACCTACTGGAATGCCGAAGAAGACAGGTCTTCTTCCACCTCACACAGTTATTAACATCTCCTCACCAGGAATGTTGCATCCAGCACTGAGGAGGTTGAACTATTCCTGCTCCCACAAATGAAGGAAATAGCTTAGAGCACCATGAGTAACAACACCACCAACAGAGACACTACCATGCACCCACACCACAATACCACCAGCAACAGACGTGCCATCTGCAATGGCGCCACTGCTATAAGTAGCCCTCCTACCAGACAAGGTCCCATCAACAAAAGTCCCACCAGCAAGATTCCTACCTGCGACAGTCCCACAAGTGACAGTCCTACTAGTGTCAGTCCCACCAGTGGCAGTCTCACAGACACCAGTCTCATCAGCAGCAGTTCCACAAGCAAAAGTACCAGAAGCAGTATCACAAGCACTAATTCCACTACACCGACCTTACCACTAGCAGCACCACCAGCAACATCTTAATGCCCACTGCAGTAACAACAACCACACCAGAAACTCCAATATCCTTGACCTGGCAGTAGTTCCTACTGTCACAGGCAAAATATTCTGTAGTTTGCACCATTTTAGAGATGCAAGCACTGTGCGGGGGTGGTCACCCACAGTACTTGCTAGGTACATTTGCAATAATTATTCACCTGCGGTGCCACTAAAATCTCATGAAGCGTGCAGTGACCATCAATTCGGCCACACTTAGCACCATGCTGCCACCTCGAGCAGAACTACCTCTACATTCCCAAAAAGAACAACAAATTCAAGTCTGTTTGTTCTTTCTCACTCTCCTACTTACCGTTTACTGCCCCTTGTCTTTCCTCCTTGTCTGTAGCTTCCGCTCACTTTTTCTCTGCTTTTTTACTTTCTCTATTTGCTTTGCTTGTCATTCTCTATGCTCTCTTTTGCCCTCACTCTCAATTCCCTGCAGGGCCTGGCCCTGCAGGAAACCACCCACAGCTAGGAATCACTAAGAGCATAAGTATGGAGAATACCATAGGGGAAGGAATATTTAGGGCTGAAGAGAGACCAGGAGGACCATGTTTCTTTTATTATATTTTAAAGATGGTGCAAGTGGCGTTGGTGATGAGGGTGTACAGAGTGGAGTGAGGGGAGGTGTTGTGGCCATGTCAATATGATAGATGATATATCGTCAGCTCACCTTAATGATGGCCTTCTCATGAGACCTCAGAACCTTGAAAAGAAGATGAGTGAGTTTACACTTGACTACTGTCAAGTCTATGTCTTTCAGAGCCTTTTAATTTTGTCCTGTCGTATAACAATCAATGACAACTAGCCATTGCCTCAAGAGTCACTCAGTCATGCAGTATGTTGAATTTCAGCAAGTAAAGACCTTATCCTTTATTTGGTAGTGAAGGAGATTGTGCCTCTGCTGGTACGATTTCAAGGCCTTGCTTGACATGGTAGGATCACTAAGAGCGTAAGTATTGAGAATACCATAGGAGAAGGAATATTTAGGGCTAAGAGGAGAGACTAGGAGGACCGTCTTTGTTTTGCTCTGTTTTAAGGATTTCCGAAGTGGCGGTGGTGATAATGGTGTACAGAGTGGAATAAGGTAAGCTGTTGGGGCCATGTCAATATGATATATGATATACATGTTGTAATAGGCACTCCTGTGGGAACGTCATAGAACAGCCCGCCAGAAAGGAGAAAACTCCTAGTCTGGTGAGCCGTTCAAACACAGGTTTGGCGGTGCAGGTGTGGGGCAGTCCCACTCCTGCACTGCCAAACTCATAATAATGGCCCTTTGACTTCAACATGTGGAGCCTTGTGAGTGAGTATATCAAAAACTCTGAAGACAGAGTGTAGCTTGAAACCGTTAGAATGGGAGACTGAAGAGAATGCACCAGCAACAAAGCACACCCAGTGTGCTGTCACAGTCATATAGTAAATGGTTCCCGCATCTGCCCACGTGTCCATGGTTAGGTGTACTAAATCTTATTCCATATTGTTGAATGCACTGTGCTTACTACCATCTTTTAAGAGATCTAGTACTATTGTCCTTGAAAAGTAGTAGCCCTGTATGTTCCTTTCCAATGACAAGAAACCAATATTACACTGAATCCCGCGTTCTCTCTCACGAAAATGGCAATGGGTCTTCTGCCAGTATCCAGGCAGTGAGGGTGTTGTGCAATATGACAAGATGGTACTTCCTATTTTAAGGCACCTGATGGCCTACGGTTTCAGTCATGGTTGACTGACATTACTTGGCACTCTGGTGGTGTAGGCTGTGTTGACTGGGGAGTCCTAGAGCTGTTGAAGGAGAAACTGCAGTGACTACATCCCTAGTAAATGCATCTGCTTGCTTTACTCCAGACAGTCTTACAGTGTTTCTTCAGATGGGCAATTTGCCCTGATGTCCCTACATGTGAATCCAATTCCCCTTCCTGACAGGCCTGTAGAAACATGATCTAATTGCTTTGTTTCTTTGAAGGTCAAGAGGAAAGACATCCCATACTAAAGATTTCACAAAGGAGGGCAATGCAGGCCCTGCAGCAGTGAGTGTGCCATGTCCTGGGAGTCAGTGTGGCACTGAAAGAGACTTCTGGAGCAGGGCATTCACATCCAAATATGCCACGAACTGCATTTTGTTGCAACTGGGCTGGCACAGATGGTTGGCTTGGCTGCTCCTCTGAGACAGAAGAGTTCTGCAGTGCAGCCCAATGCTGATCACCACTATCGTGAGTGCTGCTAGTACACAATTGTACTTCACCCTCAGATTGTATAGTAGACCTGTTGTCATCAATATTGTCATGACATGCTGCAGGCTTTTGTAGAACTGTGGCTTACACTGCAAGCTCAGAGAATTAGTCGTCAAATGCCTCCTTCGCTTATTAGTGCCACCCTCTAGATCCTCAGTGTCCTGCTATTCTGCCTTCCAATTGAAGATAACAAATTCTGCCAAAGCCAGTTCCAGGCTAATTTGGAACTAGTTTGCCATTGCTGAATGATTTGATTTGCTGTAGGAAGCAAAGCTCAAGAAAGTTCATCACACTGTATAAACAACCAAAGCTACCCAAAAGCAGAAAACAATGGTGACGCTACTTGTGAAACCATGGGGTGCATAAGCAAGTTAAAATGGAAAGAATAAAGACCCAAAACCCAGTATAAACAAACAAAAATTAGAAGCACAAATAGACTGAATCACACTCCACCCCAAGCAGACATTTGATGAGTGACATGTGATGTGAACGCCCTTTGCCGATCTTCCTGCCAAGGTAAAATTGAGAAACCACAAGGCAGAAACAAAGCAAACAGCTTGCATGAATGGAAAGTTGCATGCATAATCCACATCACCATCACCCAGAGACTACTTCAGGCAGAAAACATCACATATCCAAAAGTGGGGACCCACTGAGAGAAGCATATGGAGGCAGGCATCCTAGCCACAGTAGACTTGTGGTTGTACTTTGAAAGGTACCTCTACAACTTGTTGCTAATAACTGCCACATTGACTTCCTATATCATCAGCCAGTAGTACTAGCAGGTCTTTCTCAGTCCTTGGTGCAGTGGGCTCTGGAGCACTGTATTTCCTTCCTCCAGTGAAAAGAGTCATACTTTGACCTCAGTGCATCTTACGTTTATTTTTGTAGGGCAGCATGCCACGTCGGTGCACAGAGGTGACCAATACCTGAGGACAGCATCCTGGCCTAATGATGAAGCATGAAGAAATGCCACAGAAATGGAAGGAAGTGGAAATGTGGCTCAAGGAATGATGAGGAACATTAAAGGTCAGTGAAATGGAGTGAACGCTGCAAGAGAAATCTGCACATTCCAATCAGAATGGCTGTGTGCTACCTGGTGTGCATGTCTGGCACTTCTCCAAGGCTGTGAGAAATTCTTGTACAAACGAATTCATGACATTTTCTTCTATGTTTGGGAGTGTTTAACTTCTCATTTAAATTACGAACAAAGGAAAACTTAGACCTGAAGTCTAACTTTTGACATGAAGTGTAGGTTTTGACCTGAAGTATAAGGACCCACTTGACAAAGGTAAACTTAGACGTCAGGTCTACGTTTACCTGTCTGAATTGTACACTTACACTTCAGGTCTAAACTTAGACTTCGGGTATATGTTTACCTGTGTGAATTGTGCCCTTAGGGTACAGGTCTAAACTCAGACTTTGGGTCTAAACTCAGACTTGAGGTTTAAGTTTACCTTAGTCCATTGTGCCCTTAGACTACAGGTCTAAACGTAGACTCCGGATCTAAACTCAGACTTTAGGCCTAAGTTTACCTTTGTGAATTGGGCTCATTGTGTGCTTGTTGCAGGCTCTGTGTATTGCAAGTGTACTGGAAAAAGGCTTGGGTTCTCCCCACCCTCGGAGTTATAAAGGTGGGGAAATCAATTCTAAGGTCTCCTTAGAAATGAGGAATTACAAGGGGTATCAATAATTCCTCAGTTACCCCGGGATTTTAACATGGAGCAGTGAAAATCTCCATGTGAAGATTAACAGATTCACAAAAACATCATGAATCTGCTGTTACCTGCCCCATTTGAATTTAAGAGGCTGCTCGGAATGAGGGTTTAAGTGGTGGCCTTTGTCACTATTTTCCCAAGTTGCTCCTATTGGATCTGCAATTTTGACTGGATCTAAACTCTGCTTGACTGTATGAAGGCATGTTGCAACTAAAGAAATGACCTTATAAACTATTAAATCACTTGACTGAATTTGAAGTGCAGCACTCCTGTCCTTGTTGATAGAAAGTCCTTTCTGTGATGTCCCTAGAGATAGAAGGACTGGAATTAGTTCTTCTAACATGATGGTACCAGTTAAGCACGAGGCCATAAATGGGGGAAAATTTTGAGTTATCGTCTGAATATTTGCTGCATTTTGTTGCTTTGCTGTTTAGTAAATGATACTGCATTAAACATACCTACATAAAGATTTATGTGGTCTGACTCTTCCATTTACTCTTTTGTGGTCAGGAGAGGAATAAAGATCAGGCAATGGTAAAATGTGCATTTCACGCTATAGGAGCCTGCTAAATTCAGATTAGGCAGGAACTCCCATTACCGGTCACATTGGGGTAATAAATTGTGCGGGAAAAAATGCACCTTTAGGTTTATCAACAGACACATTTTTTTTTAACTGGAAGTTTTTTGATAATCTTGAAAAACGGAGGGAAATTAACACTAGATATGGATGATATGATCTATGTGACTTCCGTGGATAGACAGACCAGTATTTCTTGTAGAAGCACTAGCACTTTTCTCTGTTGTTGCACTTTAGATGCATTAGCACTTTTATTATTGTATTTGATTCTAGGGTTTTTGCACATTGTCATTTTGATGGAAGTATTCCCGATGTTACAAGCTGCTATAGTCACATTTGCTTAGAAATATTTTTTTTGTCATGAAATGAATAAGATAATGGATTAATGGTTTTAAAGAATAATTTTTATGTATATTATGTACTCAATGCTCTGCTCAATAAAATAATAAAAAACAGACACATTTTTTACTGGTAAAACCAGGTTGCAATTTTCTGTAAGACAAAAACTGAAAAAGAGGAAATTGTACAGCAATCTGTGCACAATCGACAATTCTGTGGTAATTCCCCATTTCTGTGGCAATAACGTGTATTGGTGCGGTAAATAATACCCAGTCATCACCATACCCCAGAGTACTCATGATTTCGAGGTTGATAATACTGATGTGGTTTGCCTGCACACCTTGATAAAGCCCGAGGCACCATATTATTTACTGTGTCAAGGAAAAATCAAACTGTATGCAGGCAGAGCATTACAGACCAAAGGGTCTATGGTGTGAGATCACAAAGAACTTACATACACAATGAAAAAATACATTTTGACAGATTCTTATGACTGCTTTCGGCTTGAAGGTCTTCACTTTGAAGCATTAATCTGGGCAGAATTACAGCAGATCTCTATGAAGGGTTTTCCGACTTTTGATCCTCGGCAGAATGACTCAACTGCAAATTGTTATGATTGGTGATGGAAGCCCTGATGTTTTGATACCTCTGCAGAAATATTTCCATTACAGCAATCAAATCTCTGACGCCTGCAACCAGATACGTGGATGGCAATAGGAAACTAATCCAGGGCTGTGCTTGTGTTCTAGGGGAAAAAAGTGACTTGTGCTTCATATCTCCCCACTGAAAAGGAAAAGATGGAAACCTGAAATAATAAGCAAGTGTCTAACCACTGGCTGCCCTGTCAGCAGTTCTGCTTTTCCAAGTCCCTACCGCCAACAGATGGATAATTGCAGAAGCATGGTACCCTTCAAGCAAACTTTTATATTTTTGTGAATAATTTTGTTTCTAATTGCTAGCTGGCTAGCATCTTTTTTTGCTTAAGGCAAGATTTGTATTCACAGAAATCTTAGAAGTTGATTGTAACTGATTTATTCTCAAGTGTACAGCACTGGGTGTCAATGGTTGTCACAGGTTCTGAATATATTCTTTTTTTTTTATCTCTGTAATATGTGTAAGTGTTTGGTTTGCTGTAATTACAATCGTAACAAAAGTTATTTTACGGTGCAAAATTGTTGCATTCCTGCCAAAATGTTGTATTGCCTTTTTTGTACATAAAACAACTTCAAATGCTTGTAAATGCCTCTAGGAAGTCAAATCTGAGCCAGGAGTTTGAAGTACAAAAATCAGACATCAGAGGTAAACAAACACTCTGAAACTCTTGTTTTGCATGAAAAGGAACAACGCATCTGTATTTGTGTGTGGGTTTCCTTTCTTTTGTCTAAACAAACGACTGCATAAACACGCTTGGTTATTTGGATAACCCGTGAGTTTTGGCTACGGGGCTTTTTAGGTGGTCCTTTCAAATGACTGAATATAACGCTTTTTTACCTTTCACATCAGATCAAATGTAGTTGGTGGTTTTATATAACCCGGTGCAAGCCTAAAATCGGTACACTGAGGTAATTTGTATGTGTTTTAAATATTGACAAATAGAGAGGAAATGAAAGTGATTAAAGAAAGGTCAAACCTAGATTGCCTTCGTGCCTTAACTTTCATTCAGTCACTGTAGATCCGTTTCTCAAAAATACTACTGTATGAGATGCAAGCTTCGATCTACGATTTTTGTAAAGTTTTTTTATTTTTTTATTCCTAAATAAATAACTTGACTACACACCACGATTTCAGAAAATGATGCCCTAAATTAGAGGATTATGTGATCACGTCCGTTAATGATAAGACTAAATGTACCTTAATGTGCCTTTTTTATTTAATGCACTACCACCAGCTTTGGTGTACCAGAACATACAAAACCTATATAGAACATGAATTGGTAAAGCCAGTAGGTCTCACTTGGGATGCATAGTTAGCAATGGAATAGTTTAAAACCGTTTTAAGATGGACACCCACCATAGCAGTGATGGGAGAGGCTTAAGAGGACTGTAGAGGAAAGCGACAAGAGAGGAAGGTGCAATTGAAAAAAAAAAAAGAGAGATCAGGACAGAAAAGATGAGGCAGTAAGTAGAGACAGAGGGGGGAGAAAAAGCTCCTTGTGTATTTAAATGCAAGGTCTGCCGTCAGCTGTGAAAGGATACAACTCATCTAATTAAAAAAAGAAGAAACCAAAATGCTCCTTGGGAGATACAAACACAAGAGCAGTGAGGAAAGCTATTGAATCAGGAACAGGGAACTGAGATAGGCATTCACGCTATTGACACGTGAGCAAGGGGTGGACATAAAGACCACTCTAAGCCTTTATTCCATATAAAGATCTGTTACTAATACACAGTTAAAGCTGTCTATGTGACAAGACCTCAAAAGGAATTCTACAATCAGTGCTTAATTTGTGCAGGTGCTTGACAGTTGTATTTTATAGCCTTAAACAGAGGTAAATGATTGTTTGCACAGGAACTTTCAATGCATATGCTGCTTTTAGCGTGTAGCAACATTTGTTGACATCTGTAAAGTATTAAGAGAACATTACACAATAGGTTAAACAAAGCAACATAGCAACACAATTAAAATATAACAAAACAGGAAAAGACAACACCAACATTACAACACAACAAAACAACAATGTGATAATGCAGCACAAAATCACAGCAGCACAAAAACAACAGAGCACAATAAAATGCCACACAACAAACAGAGCACAACGAAATGCTACACAACAAATATGCAAAAACATTCTTCTCATATATTTCGACCTCTAAAACCTGTTTTCATAATGTTTTGGTAAAGGTGTGTGGAGCGAGCACTGCATTAACTTACTACCAAAGACATGAAATAGCGCCAGTCATAAATATTTTGTGATCCAACTCTATGTCTTTGAACGTGTGGAAAATATCTTGTAGCAGTTATTATGAGGTTTGGAAATTCAGAATTTTAACTGAATTTCTCAGTGGTGACACAAACAAAGTCAAGAGAAGGTTCAGAGCCCAGGATAGCAGTGTGAAGTTTTTATATCACACCAAGGAGGAAACAATTCAGTATCCAAAAACATTGAAGAAGTTTTTTTACTCTCAGGTCTGACTAGGAGATTCTTTAGCAGTATACACCTTTAAAGGAAAAATCAGCACTGTTGTTTATATTTTTATATACCTATTAGTAGATATAGGAAGACAAGACCCATGGGAGATAACTGTATCACAGAAAGAATATTAGTTTTGTTCAAACACTAAAAAGGAATTACAATATCAATAAAATGTAGAACATTGGTAAATAACTCAACACATAGTACAAAATATACCAAAGGTTTACCAAGTATAAGCCATGAATATATAGAAAGAGTCACATCATTTGAGGTGAGTATATAGAATGTGAGCCATATAATTGAATCAGAAATGTACAACTGGCTGCGGATATAATTGCAAATATAAATATATCTTTCACAATGAGAAGTATCATCAAAATAACAGGTGTTTTCAATTCTTTTATGAAAGCATCATGAGAATGTTCTTAACCTTGCACAGAACTGTTATACTTTTCGAGAAGTATTTTGCAGCCTCTTTCCATTCTAAAATCTGGAACTTTTGAGCATGAAGTTGCCCTTACTCCAGAGAAGGAGTTGGCCAGCAGTAAAGGATACTATTTGTGCACTGTATTTGGAAGGAAGCCCAAATATACAGCTTTATATTTAGAGCAAGCTAGTTACAGATGCTTCTCACATTCATAGTGAGCCACTGAAAGCAACTGATGAGGTGAGATGTGGTTGAACTTTCTTGTTTCCGTTGCAAACCTGGCAGTGGCTAGGTGGGTTGCTTTGAGTAAAGCAAGATGCAATTTTGAAATACCTGTTAATAGTAATAGTATCAACAGAAATAGGGGTTGGACAACTGATTTAAATTCTGGATCCAACATAAAAGGCTTGAATGCACAAAGGAGTCTGTTTTGAATTTGAGTGAGACTCCTTTTACGGTTGCATTGATCTGCCCTTGCAGGTTAAGGTACTGATATAACAAACTCCAAAATTGAAGAGTTACAGTTCAGGTGAGAACATTTGGAAGCCTTGACTTTAAAAAAAGGGTTCATTGATTACTGTGCCTACACCCTAGTTAGAGCAGCTGTAGATTTGCATCTTTCTGGGATATACAGCCTCCTGGCAAATTTGAATTCATGCAGGCTATGTCCCCCTTTGTCCCTTTGCAAAATGCTCTTGTTCAATAATACTTTCCTTGCCTCTCTCTTCCTTACTGTTAATACATTTAAAATATATTCTCTACCAAGGTATTCATGATCAAGGGTATGGCAGTCTCAGGCCTTAAAGCATAATTCTCTAATTCTACTGTGGAATGATGCCTATCCATGTACTCTTCGACTAGGGATGGCTCGTAGACAACCAACTGATTTTGATTAGGAAACCATTCACTCACAGATACTTTAATTAATCTACCTCTTTTTACTGTCACTCTGAGGCTGTTGTTAATAACTTTCAACACGGTAGCGTCAGTAAATATGTGTTGATAGTAATTTTGGCAGGTTTAATCTACATGCTATTTATCTATGATTTTGTCTGAGCATAAGCTGAAGATCTTTTAGAACTCTTTCATAGGGTTGAAACATAAACATTACCTTCTTTTTGACTGTCTATATTTTCCTATTAGGGTTCCTAGGAGACCTAAGAGTCTAATTTACAGCTTAGTTACACGACTTGTAATTTACTGTCAGCTATTGTTACTTCAAAATACGTTTGTGCTTTATCATTCACACTCTAATGGCACTCACATCTCAGATTCCCAAGGATATATGGTTGCGACAGAGTTCTGCATACATAATGAGACACAGCTGTTACATGAGATGGAATCTTTCTGTGTCTCTGGTATTTGTTTATATGTCACAAAGTTGTGGAGGTATTTAGAAAACAGGAGGCACTCACAGCTAAGCCCTACAATTTGTATTTTATTCAGTTAGCAAATGTATGCTATTGCTAGTCATAATACAAATATCTTAATAAATGCAAGGAGATCTGGTGATTCTGCCTTACCTGGACAAATATGAATGTTGGTCTTCCAGGTTTTGTTATATTACAGTGGGCCAAATCCTGTAAACACATTTGGCATTTTAACATTTCCTGCCACCTACATGTGAGGCAATTATTCTTTTTTTGTAGGATGTTTCATCAAGTTCATGATGTATTTCATGGGGCATTATATTTCTGCAAAATTAATCTTGATCATATTTTTGGGGAGTGCTATACTGTTTGTAGATGTGGATAAGACAGGAAGACTGTTTGGGGAGGTCTACCAAGACAATGCCTCCTGCTTTAGCAGTTTGCAGCAAATAATTGATTATGCATTGCTGATAAGATTTGATTGCTGCTTTGAAAGAGTGTTAGATTATTTGGAAGTGGACGAGTAAGCGGAATGCCTGCATAGCATGTGATGTATCAGTGTCTCCTCTACGATTTTGCACTTGCATTCTACTCTACGATTTTACACGTGGCATTTCATTCTCCGTTACAGAGATCACGCTCTACATTTTGCTGCTTACTCTTTGTTTTGATCATCTGTTGAGGAAAGCATTGGATTGTTTGGTTCAGGTGGGGTAAAAAGGCTTGTTAGGTGTGTGACATTACACCACTCATTTTACATCTTTCTGACAAATACCCCATTATGTTTCATTTACAGCACTCCACATTTTCCATATATTTGATTATCACTTTAGGAGAATATTTCATTCAATGGAGATAGTGAGGGTAGACCGAGCTGTGTGGTGGGTGATGAAATACTGCTTGCTATATTGTTTGCCAGGCACTTGATTACACTTTACAGAAAACATGCACTTAATTTGCAAACTACTTCAAGGCAGGCTTATATTATATGCAGGTGGTGGTGGTAGACAGGCCTATTTTCCGAATGTTGTCATCAAGCAAAATGTAATACAGTTACTATATTGCATAATCAAGAGCCTTGGAAGAAATCCTGCTTTGTTACATACAATAGTTACATACAATGTAACAATAAATGCGTATTATATTATGCTAAAATACATGTGATTTGGCAATCCCTGTATAAACACCCGTGTCAAATTTCTTTATAATCGACAACTTGTGATGCACCCAGTCACAGATTATAAAGAAAAGACGTCAGAACTCATCTGTAATGTTATTACTGATGTCACAATGCCTGTTTCCAAAGCAAGCAGCCAATGTGAAAGGTAGGTCAGGTCATGAAGCAGCTGTTGAAAGCAATGAAAATGAAATGTTGCTTTTCTTTCTTCTAGTTTCCTAGTTTACAATGACAAGCAGAGAGAACATGTTTGTTTTCTGCACTCCTTTGATAATTATAGATTTCTTTTTATCTTTCTGGATGTTTCTGCACATTTTGAACTTCTGGATCTTTTTTTTTTTAAACTGACTTGTATTGAACTGTTTATAATATTGTTTTGCAACAAATATCTAACAGGTGCTTGATGTGTTTAATTTTGCACTAGCATTTCTATTTGTATTCTTCATGTTCGCAAACAATCTCTCTTTTTCATATGAAAGAGTTGCGCACCAATGTTTTACGTTATATGTGGGTAAGGTGATGGTGTGATCATCTATTATATGGGATAAAGGGGCATATTTATCAAGCGAATTTTTAGTCGCAAATGCTGCGATTCGCAAAATACAGCGTTTGCGATAAAAAATTCGCAAAACGGGATGTATTAGGCAAATTCCCAACGCAAATCTAAGGAATCGCTAATTTAGCGATTTCTTAAGTTTGCGTAAGCATTTAAGAAATCGCAAATTGCGATTTCTTAAATGAAATGTAACACTCACCAAAGGATTGCGATTATTCCTTAAGAAATCGCAAATTACCACCAACTACTAGTTGGTGTTAATTTGCGATTTCTTTTAAAAATGCACGTTTTGTAATTTTACAAAGTGCCACGTGACGCACATACATGCCCTTAGGGCATGTATGTGCGCCATATGACCACACATGCTAATTTCAGGGGTGTATCAGGGTGTCATCTTGACACCCTTGCACCTTTGAAATTATTCTCAAATTGCGATTAGCAAATTGCGATTCGCAATTTGAGATTTACTTCCCATACATTCCTATGGGTCTCCTGGCCCATAGGAATGAATGGGCAGGTTTTCCTTAATTGCGATTTCGCAATTTGCTAATCGCAATTAAGGAATTTTAAGAAATCGCAAAAAGTTTGCAATTTTTTTAAATACATCCCGTTTTGCAATTCTCAAATAGCGATTCCTTAAAAATCGCTATTTGAGAATCGCAAATGGTGATGTTGATACATATGCCCCAAAGTCCCCCCTCCCGTACATGATAAGGATATTGCAAGCCACCTCGGAGTTCCATAACCTTATAAAGGAACTCCACCTTCGGCCTCGTTCCTCTATATGGTTATGGAACTACTTGGTGACTTGAAATATTCTTATCATCTACAGCAGGGGGTACTTTATCCCTTATATGATATATTGTCATGATACATATATGCAGAGCTTGGTATAAACAATCTATACTTAACTTTCGATATTTTGGATTTGATATTTTGTCCTCAATATTTGCTTCCCTCAATATTCTGGCTCCAATATTCAGGATGCACGCCGTGCTCGTGTGCTCCGACCTAGATGCAGAGGAAATTCTGTAATTCAGGAACTTTATACATCCGAGAGTGAGTTACAGATGTTGCAAATTCCAAAGATGAATTGGAATAATATCATAAAGCCTAATCTTTGAGTCTTTTTCAATCACTTTTCATGACAAAAGAATGTATTTCAATAGATTGTCTCTAAAATAATCATTGATCGGAACAAAACAATATTATAGTTTTTCCAAAGGCAAACAATTGTATCTGAGGAAAAAATGTCTTTGCTTATTCAAGCCCGCATACTACTGAAAAACATTTCTTCAAAGATTATAAATTAGAACACAAATTTTACTCCTTATGTTGAATACATTTGAAACTAACCAAATTTCGCAAACACTTTGATAAATCTCATGAAATGTTATTTTTCATTTGTTTAAAATGCACTCATGACTAGCTATCAATATAGAAAGAGAGACTATAAAATATTTCTAGAACATCCGTCGTAAAAAAACAATATTGCACTCTATGAAATTACCAATCCTCTTTGTTTGCAGGATTCCCTGATTCTCTAATAATCATAGTTCTATACTGTGCGATATCCAATTAGTAATGTTATTATTCTTGTCTGAAATGGAGAGTTTACTCCTGAGCAACCATGCTGTATTTTCTGTAATTGTTCAATGTCTCATTTCTTTCTTCTAGGTACGATCACTGTGTTCAATTGTGCCAAGAAGCACCTGCATACAAACGCTGCTTTAGAAATAAATGTAACATAACATAACATGGCTTTATGTATGAGAATACCCTCATGTAAAGGCAATTTAATATTCTAATCTGTGTTTTTGCAAGAAATGCTGCAGCCATTGCGTGTTCAGAAATCATGTAGTTGATTACCTTACATCACTGATCAGCACAGATAATATTATTATCAGGCCTTGGCAGAATGTCTGTTATACCTGTATATTCTTGTGTATTTTGTGCATATTTTAGGTTATGTTTGTTACATGAAATTCCTGAGATTACACCATAATGCCACATGGCAACATTTTAGCTTCGGTGCATAAGAACAATGGGAACAACCTGCACTTGACCACGTGTTGTTCATGGCACTTGTGTTTTTTTGCACTATATTCTTGTACTCTCTTGCGTCCAAAGTAGATGTGAGGACACATTTCATGATAAAATGTAGCGCTAAATGCTGGTTTTGCATTTTGTGTAATTTTGCATAATTTTGCGTACTTTTTCCAGAATGTCAAATAATTATGCAAAAGCACTTTAAGCGAAATGAACACACTTTGGTCATTATAACAGAGCAGCAACGTGCAACTGTGTTAAACATTTTGCTGTAGTAAAGCCAGGACGCTGCTAGTCTGGCTAGGCTGTTCAGTCTATTCGGTTTTTCAAAATGAGGAAACGATCCGCAAATAATCTCCAGTGGAATTAATTAAATGTAAATCCCCCTCTTACACATTTACTGAATATTTTGAAAACCTGACAGATTTGGGTTCAGTGGAAAGAAAGGATCAGCTTTAGCTGTGCATATTCTCTTCCTCCTGCTATATGGTGAATGTTTGAATGCAGCATGCTGAGGCTTGTTGGAGACAGCTATGTGTTTGCAGATGACATTAACTACTGACTTCAAATTTCAGAAGACAAGATTACTGTCCTCAGACTCTCAGAGCTGAATTCATACATTGTGTTTTGTTTCCCCTTTTATTCCCTCTTGTTGTTTTGACTGTATTTCACTGACTGACTTTGTGGTGGTTTTTTTGTTCTGTAGATTCTGTCATCTGTAAATAAACTATCTTGCTTTGTTGATCCCATTTCACATATTGCAGTTGGTATTTCTTGGAGAGAGGCCGAATTGCATAAAGTGTATGCTTCCAAACAACCTTAAGCAAAAGACTGAGGCAGTTTACTGTCATATAAGGCCTCTTCATGGTTGCTTATTGAGGGATTCATTCACATCAACACTCTTTCACAATTGTGTTTACTGTTCAACTCGTACACCACTTTTTACGAGATTGTAATTAACCCACAATACAGCTTTTGTTGTGTGTGTGTGTTTATTATTGGATTTTAATAGATGCTATTGTATGTTTTTAATGTTTTTGTGTTAATGTGTTTTGTGTGGGATTTCGTGCTAAAGAACATGCTTGAGCCAAATGGTATCAACATGTGGGAAAGTCAGGACAGAGCTATGGCATCATCATTGATTATCATTTTCACAAAGTTCACTTTTACTAATTGGGAGCAGGCACTCCACATACCTGTTTGTGAATCATATTTTGACTAATGTGTCATGGACCCACCAATCAAGTATCTGAATGTCAAGAGCACTTACTTCCTTTGCTTTTTCCTGCACAGTTCAGGGAAACAGGTTGAACATGAACAATATTGAGCTTTCTCTCTAACAAGGTGGGTGGGTTATCTTTGTCTTCTATGTTTTTTTAGACATTTTCTTTTGCTCAGGTATGGAATTTGTAATATATATTAGCTCTACAACATGCCCCGTTAACCTGTCTAAAAGCATTCCTGACTATCCTTCAATTTCCCATATAGCCCAATGTTCGAGGTGGAAGTCCGACCACTGCAGGTCCGCCCACAGAATTCTGAGTGTGGTGATCAGACTGCCACAGGACCACCGCAATCGCGCAGCGGAAGGGGGCAGCAATATGCAGGCGGTGCCGCTGCGGCACTCCCATGCATATTACCAGTTGCATGTCCACCGCCCTTTTCTTGGTGGTGGAGATGCCATGAAAATGGTGGTGGAAAGGTAACTAAAGGGGCCCTGACAGGACCGCCTGCTGCTTCTGGGCCTGGGGGTGCATGGAATTTCTCCTCAGTTCCTGCACGGTGTGGCACACTGTGCAGGAAAGTGCTGCAGGCACTGTCACGGGGGTGTCTGCAGTTAAGGCTCACCTATGAGCCTTATACAGCTGCCCCTGTAAAACCGCAGCTGCACTGTCCGCCCGCCATGGATTACTATGGATTACAGTTGTAACCTGGCAGGCAGGTGCTCAACGTGCTTGACAGTCCTCCTGTCAGCACGGCAGTGGCGGGCTGACAGGAGGAGTGCCAAACTCGTAATAAGTCCCTAAATTCTGAGTTCATTAAACTGAGATCAGAGCCAGTTGCACTGGGGCTAAAGAGATGATAATCCCAGTGCCGTAACATGGTACATTTTATAAACCCATATCAGGAAAGGCAATGTTTTAGATCTTAGACACTCATTTGGCAAACTAAGAGAGATTGAACCGATTCAAACACAGGCTCTATTCTTAGGTGTTTCATTTGTTTCTTGTGGACAGTAGGATTCACCTTTTAAAAGCTCATGGGTTATTCCTAAAGTAAATAATTAAGGGTCTGCTTTCGAATTGGTGGCAATTGCAGATTTAATATTGGCTTATTATGTGCCTGTGGGTAATTTGTTACAAATATGCAAATGTATTATTACTACCCAAATCTATCTTTTGGTGTCTAAAATAAACATCATCTGAAAAACAAAAATAATTAACCATCTATAGTTAAAGTATCTTCTCTTACATGTCTCAGCCTCTAGCGTAACTTTCCATTGGTCCTAGTTTTAAAATGTGCCACACACTCTTGAGTAAGTCTATCAAATTCAATCTTTCACTGATAAAATGTATATTTTTTTACTGATAAAAATAGCTTCTAGGAAGAGTATAGCCTTGCAGGATTGAAGATTGCTAGGTAATGTGTAGGTACCCAGACTGTCCAGTGTAATCTTCCTCTAAACCTGTACAATAAAGCTCTGAGAGAGGACCAGCCAGGCTGGGTCTGCCAGGGCGCCAGAGTATGGAGGACCTAGAGACAACTGCCTGAAATTTTTTGGTAGATAGTGAGCCTCCACCTATATGACAAACATTGAATATTTTAGGTGCTCCTGAGCAGCAACAGAAATGCCACGGCAAAAGCTCTGACCCTACTACCTGAGGGGTGGAGCTTTGGGTGGAGATTAAACTGTTGCTGTGTGATTTATAGCTGCGTATGTGCCTGACGGCGGCATGTGGTTGCTGTGCTGTGGGTCTCCTTGAAGGGACTGAGGTCTTGCCCAATGGGCTGGTCTGTGGTTGACTACCAAATTGCCTCCTTCTCTACCCACCTCTGCGGAAGGGAACAGAGAGGAACATACATTTCAGGCATGAGACTTGAAGGTCCTACCACCAGATATTCTTAGATAGCCTGGGATGCTTGGAGCTTGTGATAAACAGGCTGCTTGGTGTTTAATGGAACTGGAATTCATTGTCTTATCGCTTCCTCTCCATCAGTAGGAGGGCCTGTCCTGAGGGTTTAACTGGGACCTGGTGACGCCAAACAAGATGTACCCTATGGGGCTTGACACTCTGCCTTTGTTGAAGAGGCCCAATCTATGTAGCACCTTTGAGGTAAACTTGGTGACTGTGCTTCAGCCGAGGGAATCATGCACTGTGACTTTTGACCTGAGAGGGGTCACTGATTTATTTTAGGAATGTTTGGTGTATTTTGCACTGTGACTTTCGACCTGAGGGGGTCACTGATTTATTTTATGAATGGTCGGTGTATTCTCGATGCACTCTGCCCTCCCCCCAGTTGCGAATTGGTGATTATAGATGCCTGTGACATGATCCACAAAAGAGGTTCGAACTGCGTTTGACTGACACTGTGGGCCTTGTTAAATCGTAATTGCTGGGTCTTGACCCCCACCACCTAAACTGTGGACTCTCCTACCTCATGGAGTTATAATCCTACCTTACTTCAAGACAAGAATGGGCTACAGATGCATCACATCATGTTTAAAGACAGGGGTGCTAGACAGCAACAATCTAAGAGATTGGACAGATAATGTTTTCCTCAAGACTTTAAGAGGTGAAAGCATATGCCTGTTGATGCTTTCATGCAGCTTCTGCTGGATACTACAGTGGGGATAAACCACTGGGCTGGACTCTATCATTTGAGAGAAGCAAGCAAGCACAGCCCCACAAGTGTCGACGGGTAGGGAGGCGAGAGAGAATGGGGACAAAGAGTGAATCTCGGACCTCTCATGTCATTTTGAAAATGTTGAGAATTGTGACTAAATAATACAAGTTATGAAACAATTTTCAAATCAATTAGTTAAAAAGCTAAAGAATTACAAGTACCTCAAGTAACATGGGTATGCAATTCGGAACAAATTCCTACCATTTTAATAATGTTAATGCCATAGAACATTTTCAATATAGATCATGAAATGTTTCTGCAAGTTATGAAATAAGAAGAGCAACAAGTGCCTTGGGTACTATCAGAACAATGTTATCAGCAGAGGTAATATGTACCTCCAACTCAGCATGAATTAATCACCAAAACACCAGCTTGAAATGTATTTTGTAAAAGTACTAATATTACCCCATAAGTAATGACTTTGGCTGATCTCAGTGATATTGACTGACTTGGGGAACATGTGGTTGTAAGTCAAAAGGCAGTTCCTAATTAGGCTCCGGTTACACCCTGACCCCTAGCCGTGACGTTTTCACGCGCTAACTCAAATTTACATGCACAGCTTTGAAAGTATTAGGTAGGAATGTAGCGGGTCTTCACTTCAAGATACACCTCTTGGATTGACAACTTTTTGTAAGAAGTTATGATATTTTTCTGTTTGAGGAAACCTGGGAACCCCAGCCTATGGCGTTTGATGGTTTTCAGAGTGTTAACGTGCTGGCCGCCCCATCTCGGTCTGGCCGTGCAGCAACGTACCTATCTATTTGGATATATTTGCTGACTGGTGGCCATGCTATGGCCCTAGAAACCCCAGGCAAAGATTTTCAGGCTGTGTTTTTTAAGAGGTATATGAGTCTATATTTGGTCAATTTTTACAACAATGATTTCATTAATAATCCAAACATGAGGTTCCCTGTTTTGTTTGAATACATCGACTCACTCCAAGATAAAGCCACTGACAGGCGGTGCCAGATGTATCTGTGCCTAGAAGGTGCTTTCAGTGCTAGGCTGACCCAGCATTCTAAGTCACAAAATGACAAGTGTATCCTAGAGGGTGTTGATTTGAGGGGCAAGGAGTTAGAAGCTTACCTTTCACCTTTTGATTGAATAACATTTTGGATGTGACTGGTGTAGGAGGCTGGCTCAGTATATAGTGTCCACCTATGGTATGGCACTGTGCACTGACTCCAGGCAACCCTTAGTGATAGTGTTTAGGTCCCTGTAAACCAGAGCTCTCAAGGGGTAGCTGTGTAGAGCAGTTAAGGCTTATTCAGGAGGGGTGTAAAGCAAGTGCATGTACCACTATAGACAGTCAGTAAGCTTTTCACACAAGAAAGAACGACACCAGGTGAGTATAAAAATATATTGTATTTATTAGTACACACTAGGCACTAACTTGGTATATCTAGTACCTGAATATATCATTTACACCCAAGAAATACTTTAGAAAGAGGTAAGTATCATAGAAAAACACATAGGGCCCAACAGGGGGCCAAACCAGATACTAAAATAGTGGAATGTGAGGTAAGTACCAAAACGAGACTAGTACCCTCAGATGTAGGACCCCAGGGGAAACACAGAACCACCCAGGGTGAGTAGCCAGGGACCCCAAGGCACCCGGTTGCAGAGTGGTTACACTGGGTCAAACGTCCATAGGATAACAGAGGGTAAGTGCGGTTGGAATTTTACAGTTCTAGGACCCTTTCCAAAGGACTCCGAAGGAACCACTTGGACCAAGGCAGGTTGCAGAGCCACCCCACCCATAGATACCCTAGAAACCAGGATGCCTACACCAGGGAGCCCAGGTGCATAAGGGTGACGTAAAGTCGGAAATGCCTGTAGACGCCAATGGAGGTTCGTGGAAGATCCTCAGCTACAGCGTCTCGTGGACCAGGCTGGTGGAACCAGGATGTGGAATCCAGATTGGAAGAACATGAAAGCAGAGGGGACAGAGTCCAAACCACCCAGAGGTGACCAGGAGGCACAGGAGCACAATTCTAGTCCTAGTTGGAGGTTCTTGCTGTAGCACGCTGATGATGAAGCAGCAGCTGTGGAGCCTAGGCGATAATGCAGAAGCACAGGAGCTGTCCATGAGCTGTCCCATGCCAGTGGACAAGTGCAAGAAGGTCCGTGGCCAGCAGGACCACCAACAAGCCTTGGCAAACGCAAAAAACGGTTTGCAGGAGAAGCTGCCGTGTTGCAGACGAGCAAGGTCTGTGGGACTAGGACTAACCCAACAAGGGTAAGTCAGGGATGGCTCTCAGCACACAGGAGAGTGAGCAGGAATTTATGGAGCCCCTTTGAGGACCCTCTAGCAGCAGGCAAAGGGAGTCTCAAGGAAGCCTCAAAAGCACACAGGAGATGAAGGCCCACCATTTAGCGGATGCAGGCAGCATATCATTCTTGGAGCTGTACAGTGCTGGATGCTGGAGCTTCTTGGACCTTGAAGATCTTTTGTGAGGAGAGTCAACAAGCCTTGGTAACAACAAACAGATACTGTTCACAGGGAGATGGCTCACGATGGCTGAAGAGGGATTACAGTCGTCCAAGTTGCAGGTAAGACTGGTCAGGGCTCTGGAGAACCAACAAACAACTACCTGTGTTGCAGAGTCGGGCGATGTCCATGGGACAACAGGATCAGCAAACCGGTCGCCATCGTAGAGGTGCCTGCGGATGCAGGGAAGTGACTCCTTCACTTCAAGGGAGATTCCTTTTGGCTGGGATGCAGGCTGGGTCCTTGGTGACTCGGGGAATGCACAGCAACAGAGTTGAAGAACTTGGAAAAGCACAGGGACGAAGATGCAGCAGGAATCTTCCCATCATAGCAGTCCTATTGTACGTCCTGGCTTAAAGAACAGCAGAGTTCCAGTGTCCACCAGCAGAAGAGTCTGGGGACAGCCTTCAGACAACAGGCAGTCTGATGTAGAAGTTGTTGTCGGGATGAATCTAAAGACCCACACTCAGGGGAGCCCTTAAGTAACCCTAAGAAGAGGAAGGACCTCTTCTCTGGAAACCCACCTTTCAAAATGGGTCAGGGACATTACTCAGCAGTCCTAGCCAGTCAGTTGCTCTCAGGGGTCAAGATTCAACATGGCAGAATCAAGTGGCCACCTGCAGGGGCTCTGGGCACCTCCCTAGGGAGGAGCTGGACAGGGGGTGGACACTCCCCTGTACTTTGTGTGATTTTGAGCCAGAGCAGAAGCCAAGGGCTCCTGAACTGGGCAAAACCTGCGTATGCATGGAAGGCACCAAATGTGCCCTTCAATGCAGTCAGGTGGTGCTCTAAAGCACCCCTACCCCACCTAATTCTAAAGGAGAGTTGTTCAAACCTCTCCTTTGCAGAAAACCATTTGTTCAGCTTCCCCTGCCCAAGTGAATCTCATTAGCAGGGGGGCATAACATTGGCTAGGGTCGCAGCAGCGCGGGCTGGCAGACAGACCCTGGAAGGCTACACAGGTAGTTATTGGGGGTCCTCTGAGGAGCGCCCCAATGCAACTAACACTGTAATCAGTGTAGCTGCATGATTCCAATATGTTTCATACCAAACATGACCAGGTTTGGGCAGCCATTATGTAGTCGGACATCTCAACTTGCCAGTGTCCACTACATACCTTATAATGGCTTTCCTGCACTTACAAAACCCAGAAAATGGAGTCTGGGGTTTGTAGGGGTTTGTCTGCTCATGCAGGGGTATCCACACTCTTAGAAGCAGGCACCCTGCCCTTGGACTGAAGGGCCTACCTTATGGGTGACTTATAGGTTAAAAGTGCAGTGACCGGGAGATAAGGCAAACCTTATATCCAAAGTGAAAGGTGCAAGCACCATTCACACTGGCTACAATGGCAGCTCTACAGACACAGTTTGTTTTCATGGGCTCCTATGAGTGGGATAATACATGCTGCAGCCCAGTGGAGACCTCTAGTGTACCAATGCCCTGCGTACCTCAGTACCAAATACTAGTGACTTATAATGGTACCCCAGTATGCCAATTGTGGGGTGTACGAAGTACTTATCAGAAAATGTAGGGGAGAGAGCACTGCCACTGTGGTCCTAATTAGCAGGATTCCCGTGAACTACAGCCAAAACACAATGAAACCAAGCAAAAAGTGGGGGTATCTATGCTAGAAGGATTATACTTTCCTACAGCTGGCATTAGTGACCCCGGGCTGCCTACCTACAGGAGCAGAGGAAGCTTACATCTGATTTACTATATTTTTATCACTAGAAGTTTAACTAACTTACTACAGTTTGGAGCAACCATCCCCTCAAATTTTGGTGATCATAACCCCATTGAAGCAGCTCTGGCTATATCATTGTTGGTCAAACATAATGTTGATGATGTGCCCAGCAAATTGCAGCCTTCCTCAGATAACCTTAGATGGGTCTGGAAACTCCAGAAACGTAAATTCTTGGAAAATGCAATTGAAAAGAATCATGCGCTGGTTATGAGCTGCCTGACTGATGAAGTAGCTAAACAGGTGATAGTCTGATCTTTTGTTGCCCTTTTGTGCAAATATTTAAAAAGCTCTTGTAAACCTCTTGGATCTTCACACAATACACAGAGATGGTTTAATCATGAATGTTCAGCAGCTAATTGGTAATTACACAGGGCACTTGCTGCTAATCCTAGGTAGCCACCTTATGCAAGCAGTATAAAGAGGTCACCACAAAGAGATGGAAGGAGGTCATTTTACAGCAGTGGGATGCACTAGCCTAAGCAGCATCTGAGAAGGACAGTGAGTCCTTCTGGACTGCCGTAACTGCCATGAGAACTACCAATCACCCGGGGACTCGGATTGGCTGCCCCATTAACAGTGCGGTTTGGGAGGCACACTTTTCTAAAATATATGCTGCTACAACAACAATCACTCAGCCAAGCTTGTATGTTAGTAACCATCAGGGCATTTGGGTCACCTTATGTGACATTGTCGACTCTATCCAACAGAGCGGTAGCGGAAAGGCTCCTGGCCCAGACTGACTCCCTATTGATTTGATAAAATGCAAAGTAGAATTCTGGACTCCGCTTTTGACCAACGTTCTTGGGCTATTTCAACTATTGTCCCACTATGCAAAAAAGGTAACTGTTCATAGCCATGTTTCTATTGCCCCATTTCACCTATTCATCCAACAGTTAATATACTAGGTAGAGTCTTATGCAACAGGATTAAGGAGCTATACATGCAGCCTTGATAAAAAAGAGTCCTACAATTTGCCTATACTGACCACCAGTGTGAGGTTAAAACTCAGCTGTGTCTGTGGAGGAAGGTATGATTTCCTCAGTTAGATGTTCAAATAAAACATCTGGTGAGGGATTGCTTCGTTTGTCAAGTGTCTGGCCTATCTCATCACCCTGTACCAATTTTCTCAGAGGACAGATCCAATTAACCTTTTTCTGGCAACCTTGACACAGAAAATGCATGATGACTTATCTCACTACCTGAAAGTAGAAATCTCTTACATGACCACAGCAGTAGAGGTCATGCTTGAGGTGGGAAAACACCTAGCCACTAGTGGTTTCTTAAAGAATTGCTAATTATATAGCTCCCCATTTCAAAACCAGAAGTTTGCCGACTATCTTTCCTCCATCACCATAAAATAGCTATACATTACTCAGAGGCAGCCGTAGGCTAATGGCACAGGCGAGAGGCTGATGTACACAGCCGAAGAAAGTAATCTGAATAACGTGTGCTTCCAGCATCAATAATAAATAGGCTATCTATTCCCTCCTGCTGGATTATCGCAAAATGCCACACCAAACCATAAAGTTGGTTGCAGTCCATCTGTGCATGGAGAGAACTGTGGCTGACACTATTCCACCATCACCCTTCATGGGCATCCAGTTCTCCCAATGCCATTCAGACATTCTAGAAAAGGAGCAATGATAAAAGTAGATGAAGAAGGCATGCCTGGACATCATTCTCCAAATAGAGGATAAAATCTTGGTAAACAAGTGACACCCAAGAGCAAGTTTTTTCCTCCTTTTGAACTACAACCATGAATTGTTTCCGACTTTGAGGAACTTTTGTCTCAGTAAGGAAAGGAGCTGACTATGCTCCAGGAAAGGATTATCAGACAATGCCACCACTGTCTTCCCTGACCCACCCTCTGAGCCATAGCTCATCCAACAGTCCAGGGGCTGTCTGCAAGACAGGGGTGACTTGCAGTCTTTCTTGGAAGGTAACCTATCCGCTGAAGAACCTTTCAATATCTTGTCCATGCAATGACTCGAGGCTTAAAATGCACACCTGACCCCGTGTGTACATCGCCTTTACTTCAGTCTGACCCGACCCTCTGGTCTCAATAGTTTCTCTGTGTGACCCCTACACATTCAGACATATTAGAAGGCTTGCGTATTGAATTCTGAAAAGTCCTGAAAAAAGTTGGTTCTTTAAATTGATTTTGGTTTATTTGGTTTTGATCTGTTATGGGGAGGCACGCAGCATTGCAAATGTGCAGGATGGTAAGAATCCACACAGCTTGCCTTTTCGTCATTGCATGTGACATGACATCATGTTTGGAATAAAAGACTCTGCACTACCTTGCTCAGGAGTTGTGGAACCAAGTCCATCAGGGCTTGCTTACATGTGATATACTAGTGGCTGCTCTCTTTGTGTCACAGGCCTCAATAACACACTTCGGACAACTCTTTACCATACAGCCAATACAAAATAATCTGAAGGAAACAATATCAACATAGATTTCATGTGCTTTTAAAATAACCGTGCACTCTGCTTGCCATCAGTTTTCATTCTACTTTAACCCCTTCAGTGCCACGCCCTTTCCCCGCCCTGTGCCGGGCGTTACATTAGCGGGCGGGGTTCATGACGAGATAGTCTCGTCATGGGCACAGCGCAACCGTGCTCCATGACGAGACCATCTCGTCATGGGCACTGAAGAGGTTAATTTAGTTGTATTCATACCTGAAAACATACAAAATATGGTCTTAGCAAGGCGATCCGAAAATAAATTATTAATTTCTCCTTGTTTTTTTGCTTTTTCTTTGTGTGCTGCATTCTGCAACACACATAGAAATAGCAAATTGCCAATTATTAATTGTTGATGTGCAGGAAGGTGTCCCTTCCTGCACATAAACATTGAGTTTTATAAAAGGGAGGCAAACACATGAAAATATTGATAGGACGTTACATCTTATAGGAATGGTTTCCGAATTCAAGACGCCGGCACTCTTGGTGGGGCTAGATGCGAAAAACGCCTTTGACAGAGTGGACTGGTCCAATCTCTTCCTTACACTGAAAGGCTTTGGATTTGGGGATCCGTTTATCAATATGATCAGAGCCAATTACCACACCCTCGCTCGAGAATACAGGTTAATGGGGTAAGCAAAAAGCCATTTGCCCTAGGCCGTTGAGCACAACAGGGGTGTCCATTGTCGCTTTTCACAGATGACGTTCTGATAACACTCTTTGCCCCCCCGATCCTCTCTACAGGCCCTTCAGGAAGAGCTGAAGGAATTAGAAGAGGTGACGGGCTTCCAAGTCAACCTGGCTATGTTTTCCATACTTAACTTGACTCTGTCTGAAAGGGAGCAGACTCTTTTACAAGGGGAATCTCTGTTTCTATGGTCTAAACATAAACTCACGTACCTGGGTATCCAGATTATGTCACATTTAGAGGGATTATTTAAGGGTAATTATCCTACCCTTCTACTCCAGATCCAATAAGATCTCAAGCGGTGGAAACCATTGCTTATATTGTGGCTGGGGCGTACACACGCAATCAAAATGGCGGCCCTGCCTAAACTCCTTTATTTGTTCCAACCACTCCTGCTAGATTTAGAGAGAGACTTCCTTCCGGGGTCATGCTCCCTCATCACCCGCTATGTATGGCAAAATGGTAGAGCTTGCCTGCGGTTTCACGTGTTGAGACGTCCAAGGACTGAGGGGGGAGTGGCGCTGCCAGACTTTGGCCTATACTACAAGGCACCACAGTTGTGATTGGTGGCGGAGTGGTCCGTTAGGGAGTCGGATAAGCACTGGCTCTACAGTGGGAAGAACGATTTGGGATGTCCTCTGGAAGCCTAAGAAAGACAGACCGCTCAAGCTTACTTGAGCACAATCACACGGACTACCCTCAAAGTATGGAACAAAGTTACTAAGGATTCGGGACGGACCACATTCCCCTCCACATATACTCCGAAACGTTCGACGCTTGGAGTGAGTTGCCTCGTACTTTCGGATTTTTTTCATAACCATGACATTCTTACATTTGAACACTGTCAGAGGGACTTCCATCTTCCATCTACCGAACACTTCCACTACCTTCTACTCTTAGCCCCCCCACCAGGGAGGCCGCCACATGAGATTTGACACCAATAGAGTCCTTCGTTCGAAAGGTGGGTTCCATGAGGGGAGTGATTTCCTTCTTGTACAATCTCCTGGTCTCCACAGCACAAGCCCCAAAGCCACGCTGCATCAATTTTTGGGAAAATACTTTGGGCAGGGAGGTGGCAGAGAGAGACTGGAAACATTTGTGGTCTGATATCCCCAAGAACAATCATTCACTAGACCTAAGGGATACCCACTATAAGACCCTTTTTGACTGGTACCTTTTCCCCACAAAACTTAAAAGGATTTTTCCACAGGCTTCAGACCTCTGCTGGAGGGATTGTGGTTTACTAGAGGACTTTCGGCATATTTGGTGGGACTGCCCTATCATTAGACCATTCTGGGAAGAGATACTGGTGGCTAAAAAGGCTATCACAGCTTACTGGAAGAACAATGCAGTTCCAGTCTCGTCTGTGGAAAATATCCGCAATGGAATGGATGGCGAACATCTTTCGAGGTGACTACAAGAACTTTGAATATAGATGGGGACCCTTGATGTCGTATCTTACAAAAGGCCTACCGCTGGCTGTGTTCCCACCCAAGACGAGAGACCTGCATCTGTTCCAGTTTTAGAGCCCTTGTAGGCTTGTCTACGGGTTTCTCCTAACAGCCTCTCTCCTAACCATAGTCTTCCGAGGTGGCGTCTGCACCATCATCCAACTTACTCATTGCACACTGTTATCCAATACCGACAGATAGGTCTTTTCCACCATAGGCGATGATGGAAGGTCTGGGAGGGGGGAGGGCGGGGGGTGACGGAGTTATATATGTTATGAAAATGTTCTGTAGACGGAGGGGATGGACAGTGACTTGGACATAATGTGGATTCTCCCATGCATTAAGACACTGTGTAGTCTGTAGCGATGGACTCTTTAAAAAAAAAGATGTTTGACAAAAAAAGCAATGACTGATGTGAAGGAACATCCACTGCAACACCCATTGCACGCCCCTTTGCCACAGAGGACTGCTGCGGAAAGGGCATATTTACAAGTTGGCGTTAAGCCACGTTGCGTATCTTAGCGCCACCTTGTGAATATGGGAAATGGTGTTACGCCACCAGGGCATCAAAAACAGGGACGTTCCAGTGGCAAATGGGGATTGCAAATATGCCCTAAGAACGAGTCAGTGTCAGTTGTGGTCTGTACTCCTTTTTCGCTTCTAGAAAAATTTATCTTACTCCAGCTATGGTGAAAACTGCTATTATCCGTACCCTTGAGAGCAGATGTAATTCAAATTGGTGATCCAACCAATGCGATTATATACTTTTCAGAATACCCTGTAATGAGTCGCTGAGGAATTTTATAAGAGAGTTCAGGCTAAGCCTAGGACTTTTTTGTAGGAAATAAAAGAAAGTAATTTTCATGCCATTATGTACATTGTTCTGTCTGGACATGAGGTCCATACCATGTGCTAGCACACTTACTCCCTGAACCATTCGCTTATTCGCCTTTACACAGCAGCTGAGTTCGCCGAGGTACACTGAAAGATACAGTTCCAGAATGTATTCAAATGGCAAAATAATTCACATCTGTCTGTCATCACAGAACGCACAGCTGCAACCATAAATGCTATTTCGAGATGTTTGTTTGAAGAATATGCTTTGGTTTATTTTCCCAAGTCTTTTCTCTATGTAGATTAAGAGTTTCTCCAAAATTATTTAAGATATCCAGCTCAATTTCTCACGGAACAAGTCTTTCTTTCGGGTTTTTACCCAGACCTACTAAGAATTTCAACAAAAAAGACTTCCAGCACATATGATATAGGAATAATAGAAAAGATGAAAAAGAGGCATTTTCTTTTTCGCCATACTATTATTTTGCAGACCTAAGGATGTATTTTCCCAGAAACCATAATCTGCAAAAAAGGCTTCAAGAATAATAAGCTCTTTAAATTTGCCTAACAGTTTATTGAATCTGACAATCACTAATTCATCTGTTCCTGTTATGAATGAAATATTATCTCATAATTAATGTAGAAATAAAAAAAAACGGGTTATGTCTCCCTTGTCTCCTTTCCAAATAGAAAGTTCAGCACCAGTAAATTTACTGAATGATGAATTAGTCATCGTGCCACAATGGACAAACATGGAGTAAAATATTAGCTGGTGAACAGTATTGGTCCAATAATATCGTATGTCTTGTAATAGCTGTGCTATGAGAATGTCTCTGGTTGCCCTAATAGTATTTCCCAAACCGATTCGGAAATAAATAACATTTGTAATTGCCAAATTCCACTACGAACAGGTGAAATAATTGGAATCCATTTCAACGTCCCCTTCTCTAATCTCTCAGGGCAGAACATTTTACTGTGCTCCTGGTTAATAAAGATCATGTCTATCTTATCTCTCTTTGCTCGTGGTGAGTTCTGCACCAGCGCACGCATTAAATTATGAATTAGCAGGGGTGACAGACAGTCAAATATGTATTAAGATATTCATTTGTGAAAGGTATCTGTCTAGTTCTTTTTAACGAATTCGCATACCTTAGCATGGCTCTCTCTTTTTGTCCCACTTATATTTCCCAAAGTACAGCATCCGATATAAATAATATTTGCAGTCTCCAAATTGCAATTAATATGTGACATGATCTGAATGCAAATCAAGGCTCCCTGATACTGTTATACAAAACGTTTTTAGCATGAATTATGTGTCACGTGAATCTTCTAAATCTCTCATCTCATGACATTTGCAAATTTCATGTAATGCAAATTTCACTTTATGCAATATTTGTGAAACTGCAAATTTAGGGACTGTGAAATTTCCCACAATGTGGCAAAAAAATTTCAGCGGGGGATTGGTTTGAGCAGAACATGTTGTACATGAGACATTTTTGCTCAAACCAGATGCCTTTATTGTCACTCATGTGACTTTGAATGCAAGATATGCCCTCACATTCAATCTTCACAGAATGTTCATAGCTTGTATTTGAAATTAACATGTTCCAGCATCACTTATGTCAAGGTTACGAATCCGGTAGCCTGACTGGCATTCTCAACTGTGGCAAAGGAATACATGAAGGAATATTTACAAACATCGATCCTCACCCATAGGATGTGTCTTTCAATGAAGTGTCCAGGAAAATTGACATCACAGAAAACCTAGCTTCATAATTAACCTTTATATACCTTGGCCCATACTTATTTGGCCCATACTTATTTGGCCCATACTTATTTGGCCCATACTTATTTGGCCCATACGTCATACAGCGCACACTGCGCCACGGGCCCCTTTATACAGGAGCATCGGGTGCAAACAGGGACAGTGCCCCCTCTTAAATTAATGCGCTGCCCCTGAGGGCAGCTGCGAACCTGTGTCTGCCCTGGGCCCAGTGCATTCAGTGAAATACGGAGCACATGTTTACAAGCCGCTAGGTGGTTTACAGTGCAAGCAGCATGTCACCTGCACTTTAAAGAGGGAAGAAAGATCCACCTGCAGGCAGGTGCAGTGAGTTACTGCACTTGCCTGCAAGGAGATTTCTGGGGGACCATGGAACCACTTATGCTCCCTCCAGAGAGCTGGCTTAAGGAGGCACACTGACAGTACACCACCATGTTGTGGCACATTATCAGTGCTCCTTGTAAGGGCATGTTTCCCTCTGCATGGATGCAGAGGCAAAGTGATTCCCTAATTTGCATGGGGCTATGCTTTGATGCAAATGAAGGAAAGCCATCTGAAGAGAGTGGTAGCGTACATGTGCGGCACGATTCGTATCACAAAAGGGGCAGCGCAAGCATGTGAAGCCTCTTTAATTAAACCATTTTGCCTCAGGGCACATGGTGGTGCACTAAGCTATATATGCCCCCTGATGCTTTAGGAAATGCTGTAGCTACATTCATAGTCCTACAGGTCTAACTTTAGCTCTGGTATCAATTTCATGAAAATGTCCAAGAAATTTCCCTTGAAACAGCTCTTGGCTGATAGATTGTGACTGACTGTTCAACATTTCCTCGTTTGCATACTTACTTACTTAATTGACATGGCTCATACACCTTCCAGGCACCAAGTGACATAGCCTAAACTAAAAAGATAATTCCTTCATTTCCTTTTTCCCAACCAGGATTGTCCATAGAGAGGACACAGGCCCCATCTGTTTGACTTCCCACAGATGTCATCATAGCCCTTGCAGGCCCATGATATTTTTTCAATACTAGCTTGCTTTTAGGTCCTGGTTAGGCTAACTATATAGCAGCATGGGACAGGCCTATGCTGAGTAGGGAATGACTGGAGTTGGAGCTTCTTTGGAGATAGGTACCCTTTTGGGAGGGGGGAGGGAGTATAGCAGTAGGGCAAAGCCTGTTAGGTGATGGTCTCCCCTCTTCTGTGATGGTCGTGATTTGTCAGGCATGCATTTTAGTTGACTGCACCTTCTCTGCTGGTATTGGGGGCATCCTTAAAGTCTACAAAAATGCCGCCTAAAAATCATAAGTGCCCCTCTTGAAATTTATTCTGTGCAATCCAGGTCCTCGACACTCTATGGAGCTGAATTATGGGGCCATACTTCTGTAAATGATTTGGTTAGTACCGAAAATAACTTTCTTAGGAAACTCGTAACTCTCCCAAACAACACGCCGCTTACACCTCTGAGGCTGGATTTAAATATTCGTCCGTTATCAGAGGTTGTTGCTACTAGGCCTGTGATGTATTGGAGGAGGATTTGGAGTACAACTGAGTTGGCATGCTATAGAGATGAACTGAAAGTAATCTTGGGCACCCTCGGAGCCGATAAGATTCCTTGGCTCCAGTATGTTCGGCAGACACTCAATCAGATTGGTCTTGCTCACCTCTGGGATAATCCTGAGGACTCAATTTTAGGCATCACCAAGAAATCTCTTGCCATAACATTTAAAGATTACTTTTTACTGAAAACTTATAGCTCGGCTAAACCATCAAGTCTGACTGACGCTTTCCTTGACGTCAAATGTTTTTATGCCTTTGTGCCTGATCTTGACGTCATACAGCCTATCTTAGCAAAGAAGCTATATTTACAGTTCAGATACGGCACCCTGCCCCTATATTCATTTACTGATCGATGGGTGAGTGGGACACAGTATGTGTGCCCGGGCTGCTCAACCGAATTGGAAACCATGATTCATGTCGTGCTTTTTTGTCCTGCGTATGCTGGCATTCGGAAAAAATGGATTATACAGTTATGTTTAAATTTGGGCCTTAGGAGCTATCTTGATTTCTTTAGGATTTTGAGAAGCGACACAAACCCACTTATTGTGGTCTCAGTTTCAAAGTTCCTGTTTGCAATGTGGCTAATCCGTAGGAAATTACTAGCAAAAATTATCCACTGATATATTAGTATCACTATGGCTAGTTTTTCGTTAAACCACCTTGATTACTGATTCAACATTTTATTGTTTCTCTGTATTTTTTAAATTCTTAATTAATTGGAAATTATATTTATATGAAAATTGTGATTTTATGATTTTATCGAATCGCAATAAAGCTTTCTTGTTGTTGTTGTTGTATTGTGAAACAGAGGTGCAAGGGAAGTTGTTTCTTCATCTTGGCTACCTGTTTTACCTCTTGCATGCCCGGGATTTGATCTAGCCACTTCACTCCTTGCTTGCCCTACTATAAGGAGACCAGTTGCACCATGCCATGTGTGACTAAATTACTGGAGCACTGCAGGGCAGGGACCACTAATAAAAAAGCCTTTTAATAGTGAGCTTGCGAAATGTAAGTGGAAAACATGCTAATCTGCATTAGAGCAGACGTACGGTTAGCCTCATTCTGAGTTTGATACTGAAGAATGGGTAAAAACAACCAATAACTTATATTATTTCCTCTTTCAGTGTGCACAAATGACAAATATGCACACATACTGTGATTTGGAGCAGGCTTCACACATATTGTAGCCCTGCTTGGCGTGTAAATAAGTTTGTGGTAAAAAACAGGATGTGTGGCCCCATTTTGATAGGCGACAAAGCATCACATTGCATTCCAAGATGGGGCACAGGTGCACATTGGGGAGAAATAGTGAAGGGTAGTCGAGGATGTCATGTTTCTGAGATGCTGATTCAGGGCCCTAATCGTTTTTCTTCCAGTCATTCACAAGTTTAGAGTTTTGGGTAGACTGCCCAGATGGGTACCTTCCAGTTGCCACCATCACTTTGACTTCTTGGGAAATCTATTCTTCCTCCTGTATCCCTCATCTGCCCTCCGCGGTTTAAAAGGAGGATACTTGACCAGATATGGACCAAGCAGCATTGAAAAAGTTGTCCAGCTGTCCAGCCTGCCTGCTATTTTACTACCAGTATTTGGCAGGAAATCTCTATCTTCCTGTGGATGGTGAGGTGTTGGGTACAAGTGAAGGTATGTTTCAGCAGTTCCAGGTAGAAGAGACACCCCTACCCTACAATGCCAATGAACCAGATAATGAAGGAGCTTATTTAATGTGAATAGATGGATCCCAAAAAGAACTGCTTAGACTTTTCTCACTAAGCTGCCTCGAGTGAACAGAGGATTCCGTGAGTGTCTGCCTAATGGCAAAGCACCGTTTGGGACTCAGTGGAGGCATTATTGGGTTTGCATACTTGTTCTGCAGGTTTCCTGTGTATTCACTGAACAGCAAGGTCACTTACACATAGATTCACTGGTCTGTCCCTTATTACATCGTTGGATCCTGTCTTTCCAGGATTTGACAGTCTGGCGTCTATGATTGATAGCTTGTTGGATGCTATGTGGTGGTTCCTGCAACTAAACCTGAAGTGAGGTTTTTCTATCTCAACTCTGGACCTGTAGATGTATGGATGTCAGCAAGCTGGGATGTGCTAATCTTGGTACCACTCTCTCATGAGGTGTGTTGGATTCTTTTGAGAGGTTTTATTTATCCAACAGGAAGGAGCTGGCAGAGTTGCTCTAGGCTCTGGTCTGGTTTGCTCTTCTTTTCCAGGGTCAGATTGCACTTCTCTATACCAGTAACACTGGCACAAACGTCCGATGCTAGCAGGCAGTCAGAGATGGCACCGTGGCTGCCCTTGGTATCCAGATTTGATGATAGGTATAGCAATCTCTTCAAGCCCTGTCAGAATTTCACATTCAAGGACTGGCATGACTTGAAAGTTGATGCTATCAGCATGGTGTGAACTTTGTTTCAAGACTTCCTGACAAGATGTGTGACTAGCTTGTGTCGCCTTAGTGGAAATCTTTGCAAGTACCAGCAATGTGCTTCTGTCCTACTTCTTCTCCAGGTTCCCAGCCAATGGATTGTGGGCAGAGGGTTCCTAGTGCTCTCTTTGGCCGCCTCTTCTTGTCTAAACTTGCCCTTTCTCCTGATAGCCAAGCTATAAATTCAGCACTCCATTGTTGTCTTCCATCAAAGCTTGGAACAATTTATTCAAGCGTGATTGGAGCTGTTTTATCAAACTGGGTTTATCCTTGCATGGTTGTGATTTGTTTTAATGTAGATATGCTGCATTATTTTTAGAGGGTAACAAAGAAGTGATATGAGTATTGCTGGAATTAGCCTCACCCACTGGTAATTACTCTGGGCCACAATCCAGCTACTGATTATTTGCCCATTATGCTATCTCAGGAAGGAGCCAGTCATTTGCAAATCAGCTTTCGACCTGCTCCACTAGGAACAGTGCAACCAAAGCCGTCAGGCCAGGTCTCCTCTAAAGTGAGAACACAGCAACCCCAGACAGGGTTCAGCCTACTTGAGCCTCATCAGTAGGTTGCATCTTGAATCTCATGGCACATGGAGCAAGAGATCCATGTTAGGGCATGTCTGTTGTACTTAGGGCCCCGCACTGAGGAAAAACAAAAGTGATGAGTGGATTGCTTGAATTAGTCTCAGTCACCGGTAATTACTCTGGGCCATAATCCAGTCCATACATTTTTGGCCACTAGGCCACCTCAGGTAGGAATTAACAATATGCAAATCAGCCTTGGATATTAACTGCAATGTGGCCCTAGCGATTGCCAGTAGCTGAGAATAATTCAAGCATTCCATCCATCACCATGTAGTTTGTTGTAATTCACACCTTAAGTATAAAGTTTGTGAGTGAGGTTTGCAATGTAACTCTCGAGTGTTACACCTATTTTGTGTAAGAGAGGATGTGCTTGTGTTGTGATGGGTGATTTCACTTCCTGTGACAACCCTGTTTTTCTGACGCAACCTGCGAATCTGCTTTCCTTACTATGATTTAGGAGGGAAGCACTGTTACTTCCCAGGCTGTACCTGTTTCGTGTGAAGAAGGCCTGTACAGTTGAGTTTTGTACAGTACCTGTTATGATATGGAGGCCTGTCATGCTATTTTTCCAACCTGTATTCATTGTGTGTAAGGGAGGTCTAAACATCCAAGTTTACACTGTCACTTCTTGTGCTGTACTTGTTTTTGTGATGTAACATGTACAGCTGCTCTCAGTGCTAAATCTGTTTTGTGTGAAGGAGTCCTACAAAGCGGCTTTCCATGTCAACCTATTTGAGAGACTGCTGTGCTGTGCCTGTTTTGAATGAGGAAGGCTTGCAGATCTGACTTCCCTGTAGTACCTGTTTTGAAATGGATGTTGCACTGTTAAAGTTGGTTTCACAGTGGCTGCCAATGCTATAAAGTTTCGGTGTGAGGAAAACTTGCGTTTGCTTTCCTGTTGTCCGTGGTACATCTGTTTTATGCGGAGGAAGCTTGCACCGCTGCTTCATGTGCTGTACTTGTTGAGTTAGGAAACTTCGCTATTGATGATAAACCTGTTCTTTGTGAGGAAATATTGCCCATGCTAAAGTTAAACCTATTGTTCTGTGTGTGCAAGAAGTTTCCTATGCTGCTACCTGGGTAGTATCTGTTGTATGTGTGATTGAGGCTTGCTGCTTTCTGTGCTCTACTTATTCCCTAGAAAAGAAATCTGCTCAGTTGCTTCCTTCACCTTGTCATCCGTATGCAAGTCTTGAAGTGATTACTATGCCACACCCTTTAATAATGTTTGGCAGCACTCAGGTGGATGTCTCATCGCTCTACTCTGGTCACCCATTTGAAGAGTTGAGTGCACAGTTTTTCCAATTGCAGAGCAGCCAACATCTCCAGCATAAGACACACCCTTTCAAAGGAGCCAATGCTGTTGAAAAAGCAGGAGTGGCTTAACAATTTTGGACAGCTCTTATGTTGGCCTTTAAACTGCATCCTTTCGCTCCACCGCCACCATGTAAAGCATGGTTATTCCAGACAGAAAAGCTACTGAAATGTCCACTCTGCAGTAAAAAAATCCTTCCTGCACAAATTGGCCATTTGTAATGTTATTTAGATCTCTATCTTCAGAAATAACATAGAAGACGATAGGCCTCACACACCAACACTGCTTGGCGGATGAGCCATTCTGGATCATTTTTCCCCGAAGAGCCTTTTGACATGTATCTGTGAGCTCCTTTGTAGGGAAAACTGACTGCCAAGGCCCTTTAGTGTTCCTCGACACAAGGAAAGGAGAAGTATGAGAAGGGTCCAGCTAAAGACATATTAGGAAGAGAAGTAAAATTATGGAGGGTAATGCATAGGAAAATATAGGGACCCCGAAGAATACTAAAGAAGAGGGAAAGAACAAAAGGGAGAAGAAAAGAAAGAGGAGCAACAAAAGAAAAAAAGCAGGGAAAGAAAACCGAGGGTACAAATTAAAAGGGAGAAATTGTGAGACAGGAGTAGACCAGAAAAGCAGAAATAGGAGCTAAAAACGATGCAATAGCAAGTTAAAATGAAATGATTAAGAGAAAAGCAAAAAGATTCATGGGAAATAAATGAGGTAACAAGAAAAATAAATCTGGAGGAAAATGAGATGGGAACAGAAAAAGGACAGTGGAGGTCATGCAAAGAGAAACAAAGATGGTCAGAAAGGATGAGGCTGATAAAGAGAAAGTTGGCAGACAAGGCAACAGAGCATGAGAAAGAGGCCAACGTACAGCAGGAGCCAGAAAGTGAAAAGAGATCAGAATGAGAAATTTCCTAGTTATCACGAAGGAAAGTTTCAATTTTAATAAGGAGGCGGAGGCGAGGATTATGCATTTCTTTCCTCACATTTATTAAACAGCAAGTTCAAAGATACATAAAAAAATTGTCCTTGAACTACAACTCCCATGAACCTCTGGAGTAACCATGGCCACCAACAGTCCAATCCTCAGAGGTAGCGCTAGTCCATATACAGTTGCCGTCACCGTAGTCCCTCCTCTTTCTCTGCTGCAGGAAATTAAGCCCTTTGGGTCCTATTCCACCTTGGAGTCAGAACCTAGGAGGATATTGAGAAGATATTGAGAACTGTTTATGAAAACCTCAACAGAGACCAAACCAAACCACAATGCTTATGGTAATAAGACAATTCTATAAAACAGTAAAAGCATCAAACCGCAATACATACTTTCTCATGTTATCGCAAGAGAACAATACTGAAACCAAGCACAGGAAATATCTATGACAATGCATCGTACAACAATGAAATCCTAAAGGTCATAAGAAGACTAAGAAGCTACTTCCCAGGTACGACAAACTATGGACCAAGTCTTATCCTCAGATATATTGCGTAAGCTTCCCTAGGGCGGGAGGCATAGGTATAACCTGCCCGGGGGGATAATCCTCGCCTCCGCCTCCTTGAAACTTTCCTTCGTGATAGCTAGGAAATTTCTCCTTCTACAGCAGGAGCGGAGGTGAGAATTATGCATTTTCAAAGCTTACTTTCCAGCAATGTGGCTGCCCAATGGATTGGTTTAAAGTAGAACTTTTTAAAAGTTGAATCTGAAGACCAATCCGCCGCATTCATAATGTCCTCCAATCTACCCTCTACCTGGATAGCCTTGGAAGCCATAGCCCCCCTGGTAGAGTGTGCGCCAAATTCACTAGTGTCGATGCCAGCCTCTGTCATTATCCACCTGACCCATCTTGCAATGGTCGTCGAGGACAGCGCTTTGAACGGTTTCTTAATGGCAATCAGGAGTTGCCGCTCACCCGGAGGCCGTATCTCCAATGTCGTGTCCTCATAGGCCTTAAGGCATCTGACAACACACAACTTTGGGGAATCAGGAAAAGCAGGATAAGTTACTGACCTTGTACTCGTTTTGGTTCTCCTCGATATGTTGAAAGTAACACCCTCTGTCGTAAAAATTCTAGCAGTAAGATCTAGGGCTCTTACATCCGACGCCCTCTTACACGAGATGAGACATAGCAGCATCGCCAGCTTCACCGAGATTTCCTTTCTAGACAGATACTGATTGTCCTGCCAGGATAATAGTAAACGTAGAACCAGGTTGACGTCCCAAAGGCCCGCATAGCGGGGCTCGGGAGGTCGAGAAATCCTAATGCCCTTCAGGAGCTTACTCACCCAGGGGTGTTCCCCAACCGGAACGTTGTTGACCAGAACATGACCTACCGAGATGGCCGATCTGAAGGAATTGTTGGTGCTATAAGCCAGGCCCTCATGAAAAAGCTCCGCTAAGAAGTTGAATATATCCAAAACATTGGAGCCCACGGGATCCAGGTGTTTCTCCATACACCAATGTACCCATCACCTCCAGGCTGGTCTGTATCTCTTGACAGTCCCCGGGGCCCATGCCTGTTGGAGAGGAATTCAGCATCCTGCGAAAGCGAGTTGTCCATCCATCGTCGCCTGAAATTCTCACATGTCATAAGATGAAGATGGCCCTGGAGAACCAGGGGATGAGGGTGGCCCAGGGGATCCGATAGGACTCCGTCGAACAATGGCAGACAAATCGGAGAGTCCCAAGCCAGCTCTAGGAGAGAAGGGAACCACACCTGAGATCGCCAAATTGGGGTAATCAGGATTATCAAGGCCTTCTGTCGGCGAACCTGCACCGCGACAAGCTGAAAGAACAAGAATGGAGGGAAGGCGTAAGCCAGAATCGTCGACCAGTCCTGAAGAAAAGCATCCAGCGCTTCCGCCCCGGGATCCAGTCTCCAGCTGAAGTACCGGGGAACCTGGGCGTTCCATCTCAAAGCGAACAGATCCACTTGGCAGGGACCCCAAGTGTCCATCAGTGCTTGGAAGACTGCTGAGTCTAGTTTCCAATCGCTGGTATCCCGGAAGTGCCTGGAATTCCAGTCCGCAACTGAGTTCTGTGTTCCAGGGAGGTACTCGGCTGTCACCAAAATCTGGCGTTGGAGGCAGTAATGCCAGAAGTCCTTGGCTAGTTCCACCAGAGCTCTGGACCGCGTGCCACCCAAGCGATTGATGTACTGCACCGCCGTCATGTTGTCCATCCGGAGGTTCACACAGCAAGACACCTTGTCCCTCGTGAAAGACCGAATAGCAAAGGAGCCCGCCAGTAGCTCCAGACAGTTGATGTGAAGGGAAAATTCCTCCTCCGTCCACTTGCCTCCCACGGAGGTCGAGCCACATCTGGCGCCCCATCCCAGGCGACTGGCGTCTGACTCTATCACCAGATCCGGCTGTGAACCAAAGATCGCCCAGCCATTCCAAGCCTCCATGTGGTCGATCCACCACTGGAGCTCTGTCCTGGCTTCCTGGGTCAGAGAGACTAACTGGGAGTATGTAAGACCCCTCCGCAGATGGGACGCTTTCAGCCTCTGAAGTGCTCGGTAGTGCAGAGGGCCCGGAAAGATAGCCTGAATCGAGGAAGTTAACAAACCAACTATTCTGGCCAGCTGCCGCGAGGAAATCCTGTCCCTCCTGAGGACCTTCCTCAATTCCTTCTGGATTTTGAGTATCTTCTCTTCCGGAAGATTTAGGGTCGCTGCTCTGGAATCTATCCTGAAGCCCATAAAGGTCATGCTCTGCTGTGGGACTAGTTCCGACTTCTGTCGATTGATGGTAAACCCCAGATTCTGAAGGAGGGAGATTGTGACCTCTAAGTGAGTGATCAGTTGCGCTCTGGACTGATCCATCAACAGAATGTCATCCAGGTAAATGATCAACCGGATGCCCATAGTCCGGAGATGTTCCAACACTGGTTTGAGGAGCTTTGTAAAGCAAATAGGAACAAAAAGAGAGCGAGGAAAAAGAAAAACTTGTCCTCTTCCCCAATGACTTTAGCAAAACAAAATGGACAAGTTTTTGACGATTCAGAGCAAACGTTTTTTGCTATCACCTTATGGAAAAACTTGAAAGGAGAGAGCACAACTGCTGTGGAAAAAAACCCTCACCCACCTACCTAGTAGGTGGCATGCTTCATCATTGGGGCCCAACTGGATTGCCTAGTACAACCCAGCTGTGCTACGACGCCTGGATTACAGCGGAGCAGGATATTGAGCAGAGAGTGACGTGCTATGTGAGATGTGACTATAGGTTAAAAAAGTCTCTGAGAAATGCCCTTTGAAAAAACTTTTTATTAGAAGGGTCCCAGGACTAATGTTAAAAGGTTAAGCGGGATATATAGTTAGGAATATTATTTTCCTAATATCCCTTGTAAATAAGGTCAACTAGTTTCAGCCTTCTGGATGGTTCTAGAGGCTTTCGTCAGGACCAGAAAAAGGTGAATGGCCATAAAAACAAGGTATAGGCCACGTGTAAATATCAGCACACACCCTAAAGTGTGCTGTGAGTGTAGTGGTAATGTACTCACAGTATCTCCGTTTGAGAGTACCTGAAAATAAAAGGTTAATTAGTAAGGACATATAAAACAGTTGTGAATCATGCATATAAATTAAATGCATGCTCCTTTCAACTTATGGCTGGTGATCTAATGCCAGTAGCATGGTGGGCATGCACGAACACTAGAACGGGCTTGCGTGGCTACAATGTGCCCCAATAGTGTAGACATACACAGGGAATCCGTGAGTGAGTCAATATCATAATCGAGAATTACTGGGGCACATGGTGCTCATAATCTCTATCATTTATCAATAGTGTGCATGTATATGGCGCAATTGCAATTGCATTACACACACTAGGTGTTGAGAGGCAAATGATGGCTTATCTGGGGGCCCAATATGCTTTATAGGCCAAGTGCGCGTGCATCGTAGTCAATGTTTGTTTAAATAGTGGCGCGTTATAACTTGGTGCGAAGTATGCGTGAAATTCGACATACAAACAATAATTGACATACAAACAACAACTCTAAAGACAGACAACATGGAAAGCGGTCTCACTTGAGTAAAGAGGTAGTTATGCCTCTGGTAACCGATCGACGTTAAAATCCCCTCTTGACCCTAATGAAAAAGAGAGGTAATGGCGAAGAGTGGATGGGGCAGGGTGGTGAAACAAATGGAGGCTACGAAGGGTAAAGTTACTTGGTTGAATCAACGTGAAAGTACTAAATATAGAGCCTCTGAACGGTAGAGTAACAAGTCAATCGGTTACTTTCCCTGACAAATGTGAGTACCAGACTCCTAAGGGATCATGCCGATTGACTTGTTACTCTACCGTTCAGAGGCTCTATATTTAGTACTTTCACGTTGATTCAACCAAGTAACTTTACCCTTCGTAGCCTCCATTTGTTTCACCACCCTGCCCCATCCACTCTTCGCCATTACCTCTCTTTTTCATTAGGGTCAAGAGGGGATTTTAACGTCGATCGGTTACCAGAGGCATAACTACCTCTTTACTCAAGTGAGACCGCTTTCCATGTTGTCTGTCTTTAAAGTTGTTGTTTGTATGTCAATTATTGTTTGTATGTCGAATTTCACGCATACTTCGCACCAAGTTATAACGCGCCACTATTTAAACAAACATTGACTACGATGCACGCGCACTTGGCCTATAAAGCATATTGGGCCCCCAGATAAGCCATCATTTACCTCTCAACACCTAGTGTGTGTAATGCAATTGCAATTGCGCCATATACATGCACACTATTGATAAATGATAGAGATTATGAGCACCATGTGCCCCAGTAATTCTCGATTATGATATTGACTCACTCACGGATTCCCTGTGTATGTCTACACTATTGGGGCACATTGTAGCCACGCAAGCCCGTTCTAGTGTTCGTGCATGCCCACCATGCTACTGGCATTAGATCACCAGCCATAAGTTGAAAGGAGCATGCATTTAGTTTATATGCATGATTCACAACTGTTTTATATGTCCTTACTAATTAACCTTTTATTTTCAGGTACTCTCAAACGGAGATACTGTGAGTACATTACCACTACACTCACAGCACACTTTAGGGTGTGTGCTGATATTTACACGTGGCCTATACCTTGTTTTTATGGCCATTCACCTTTTTCTGGTCCTGACGAAAGCCTCTAGAACCATCCAGAAGGCTGAAACTAGTTGACCTTATTTACAAGGGATATTAGGAAAATAATATTCCTAACTATATATCCCGCTTAACCTTTTAACATTAGTCCTGGGACCCTTCTAATAAATTTTTTTTCAAAGGGCATTTCTCAGAGACTTTTTTAACCTATAGTCACATCTCACATAGCACGTCACTCTCTGCTCAATATCCTGCTCCGCTGTAATCCAGGCGTCGTAGCACAGCTGGGTTGTACTAGGCAATCCAGTTGGGCCCCAATGATGAAGCATGCCACCTACTAGGTAGGTGGGTGAGGGTTTTTTTCCACAGCAGTTGTGCTCTCTCCTTGCACCATGGGGCAGATGACAGGCCGAAAGGCAGGGTCCGAAACTCGAAAACCTGTGCTCTCCACTGTAACTGAAGGAACCTGCAGTGCGGGGGAACAATGGGAACCGAGAGGTAGGGGTCTTTGAGATCCAGACGCGCCAACCAATCGTCCTGCAAAAGAAGATCCCTGAGGAGATGAATCCCCTCCATCTTGAAGTGGCGATAAACTAACCACTCGTTGAAGGATTTGAGGTTGATAACAGGCCGAAAGCTTATTTCCTTCTTTTCTACCAAGAAGATGTTGCTTAAGAAACCAGTGGGATGAAGCTCTGTAAGGCAAATTGCCCCTTTGGACACACGATCTTGTACTTCCTGGTCTACAAGAGACTTGTCTTGAGAAGAAAACACCAGCGTCCGGGGTCTGAAACCTTGAACTGGCGTCCCGTAAAACTCTATGTGAAACCCTGTGACAGTTTCTAGTACCCAAGGGTCTGAGGTGATCTCTGCCCACTTGTGAAAGAACAGGGAGATTCTCCCCCCAACCGAACCGGGTATATTAAAGTAGTGCTTACCGTTGTACACACCGGAGTTATTGTGGTATCCTCCCCGGCCTCGGTTGTTCTTCCCTCTGCCACCCCGGGAGGGTCCCTTGGCGACCATCCTGCCATTCGTTGTTTCGTTTGACCTGGGCTCTGTTAGGGCCTTGACTCGACTGGCAGCCGGAGGAGCGACCCCTGCCTCTTCCGGCCCCGCCAAAAACCTTCCCAGGAAAATCTTCTTCATAGAAGCCTGTGCCTTGTCTAGGGTCGAAAAGGTAGCAACAAACTTCCCTAACTCTTTGACGAAGGGATCGCCGAAAAGGGAGCCTTGAGCTATCGGACCCGCCTCCGAGGAAGAGAGTTTCCCCAGCTTAGGATCAATCTTTAGCAGCAGGGAATGGCGGCGCTCAGTCGAGACAGCGCAGTTAGTGTTGCCCAGCAGGCACATTGCCTGCTGCGCCCACCCCGTCACCTCGTCCTCCTTTGAGGGGCTGGCCAGACTCTCGGGCCCTCTCCGCCAGCTCAATGACCTTGGTCAGCGGCCCCACCACGTCTAAGAGCTTGTCTTGGCAGGCTCTCCACAATCTATCGATCCCCTTTTTGGGGTCCTTCATATATTTAGAGAAAAAGGTACATAACTTTGGATCAATTTCGGGGGTCAGAGTGACTCTGCTGGGAAGGGACGGCCTGGGACATTCCGACCGAAGTCGGGCCCTAACTTCCTTGTTGAGGGGCTGCCTGATCTTATCGGCGACATAGTCGGCCACCTTCTTGTCCGGGAACCATTCTGTGGACCTGGGCCTGAATATGCACTGGGGGGGTCAAACATGTCAGACGAGGGGCCCTCCTCCTCCCCATGGATGAGATTGAAGACTGCGGGCGCCAGCGCCATGACCTGTCAGGCTCCTGGATCCCATCTGATGAATCCTCATCATCATCACATTCCCCCTCACCCACCTCGGGGAACCCCTCCTCGGGGTCGAAATCCGTGGCGACATCGGCTCCAGTAGCCCCGAGCAACTCGTCCTCCCGGTAGGGTGCATCACGAAGCATGCGCGCACTCTTCTGGAAGGCTTCCGCCAGGCGACTGAGGCCCTCGAGGTGCCCCGCGTCACGCTTAGGTGCCTTGCGCGGGTGAACAGTAAGCACACCACTAGGCCCAGCTCCCCAGTCCCCCAGTGTTCCAGTGCCCTTGAAAACATGGGAGGATAGTCTGTCCACTCTTTCCTGCAGAGGGGCAGTCTGGGCAAAGGCCGAAGAGAGGAGCCTGTCCATCTCTGCAGGTCTGCGTGGCCGGGGGAGCCGATCCTCCTCAGAGGATAAAGAGGGAGTGTAATCATGCTCATGCTGTGATTGCATGCTGAAAATGAGGGTAGGACACCAGAAAAAATGCGCCAATCAAGTTAAGGGGGGGGGGGCGCCCCCTTGCCGGTGTCCAGGGAAGCCGTCACACACAGATGGTGAAAAGCGGGAGCCGAGGATAGGCAAGTATGCAAATTAACTAATGGGCTAACCCCGTCAAACTTTCCGCACGGCGGCAGTGTCAGGCGAGGGGGAAAGGGAGTCAAGGCACGAGCGGGAGGCCGCTCTGATCCCACAGCGCTACTCGCCCACAAGCGGCGCAACCGGCGCTGTGGAGCGTGGAGGTACGGTGGAGGCGCAAAACAGCGCCACCTAGCGCACCCGCGCTGAATCAAAACAACGCGCTCGGGCAGAAGCCTACCACGCTGCAACACCGGGATAGAACACCCGCTGCTAAAGACCGCTTGGAAAGCGGGAGAAGGCAAGAAAAGGCAACAAAACACTGCTACAATCCAAAAACCGCCCAACAAGCCAAATCCCCAATCCACCAGGAAAGGAGTGAAGGGACTTAACTGACGGGCCAGCAGTGAAGAAAGAGAAGGGACTACGGTGACGGCAACTGTCTATGGACTAGCACTACCTCTGAGGATTAGACACTTTGGTGGCCATGGTTACTCCCGAGGTTCATGGGAGTTGTAGTTCAAGGACAGTTTTTTTATGTATCTTTGAACTTGCTGTTTAATAAATGTGAGGAAAGAAATGCATAATCCTCGCCTCCGCTCCTGCTGTAGAATTGAGCCATTTAGTGTATAGTGGGCAAAGTGTCAACTGGGTGTGGGGGGTAGAGATACAACTGAGTTACTATTACTGCAGAACATGTTTCTATCGAATAGGTGTGTGCTTTTCCTTTGACGCTAACTGTATTACTGAAACTCCTGCTGATATCATGGGATAGGTGGAAGGGATAAGATATTGACACACGAAAGGTGCAGAGTAACTGCATGGGGTCTGCCTTATCATATCTTGCAGTGTGCAATCAAAACGTTTGTTACACCTTTTAGAATTGGAATAATGAAGATTACTGGTAAGTAATTATTGCATTACTGACATCCTCTGTTTTAAAATTAAAAATCAAGTCTGACATGTTTCTGGTGTAAACCTGAAGAGTTGCTTACTTTGCTCCACCCCTTTTTCAAACAATCATGCACACATATGTACAATTATATGTGACTTTCTATGTGTATGTGAGGTTTCAAAAAAGCTGGACAATAAGAAAGGGCATGCATGTTAATGTACTCCAGACCTTTTGAATGTCTTGCCAATAAGTACATATGTGCGTCAAGACAACACGGAATGCCCCCTTGGGGGCATTTGTCAGATGCTGCACGTGGGATAAATCGAGTTGCCAGTAACAGACAATGAATCAGGTGTCGCTGTTGGGTGGGACTGTGACCCCTCTGCAGCATGGATGACAATCGTGTTGAATGATAAATATGTGGCAAACATCCTATTGAGACTTCTCTTGAAACCACTCATCAAAGAAGATATTTGCCTTACTACATAGAAAGGCCCTGATGAAGATCAATTTTCTTGAATGAAACGCGTTGGCTGTTGTCTTGGTTGTTTATTATAGAAAACATCAAAAATCAATACAATTTTGCTATAAAGATACATACAAGATTGTGGACTTTCCATTGTTTGGGTGCACCATTCCATGTTTTATCTGTTTCTGCGTGGCAGCAGTATCGTACTACGGCTGGTACTGTGAACGGAGTGCACAAATTCTTAACCATAAGGAACTGTGTGGGAGATGCGGTTTTAGGTATCCGCCATTGTTTTTTGGATATATGTGCTGTCAAACATATTTCAACTAAAAGTCTGGTATTGGTAATGAACAAGTCCTGTTCACAGTGCAGATTAATTTTGTTTTATCATCTCAATTGAGTCTGAAACATTAATAATATGCCTCCTGACCTTCAAAATTGAAATAAAATCTCACTTCAAAGAAGTAGGCGGGGAGAAACAAACTAAAGCATAAGTTGTGTAACAGAAGTTGAAGATGTTTGCACCTTGAAGGTCCCTATTCCCACGTCCACTCTGGTGCATGCCAGAGTACTGAAAACTGCTGAGCCTAGTGGATTATCAGGGCCAGTGGGATACTGATGCAGTGGTAGAACAAATTATGCGGCAAGGTTGATCACATTATGCAGCAAGAAAAGGCACAAATTATGAGGCATAATGTGGCACGTTTTGGATAGTATTATTTAATGATTTTGTTATTTTTACACATTTTAGCGCTGTATGGGCAAAGGTTTCACCTCATTAGTACCAGTTTAACATCCAAATACATCAATTTATGTACTGTTTGCCAGCTCGACTGTTCACTTTCCATACCCTAATGTATATTTTCTGTCTCTCCTTCATTTACCCTACCTGTCTCTCCTCGTTTTGCGGAATTTTGTTTTGATGATGATGAGTTAATCAATGCGTATTTATGTACTGATAATGATGAATTTTTACAATGTTAATTTATGTACTGTTTGCCATCTCGACTGTTCACTTTCTATACCCTAATGTATATTTTCTGTTTCTCCTTCATTTACCCTTTCTTACCCTCCCTTCTCTACGTCCCTGTTGTCACTGTCCATAGCACAACCATCTTTTTATCTTTGTTCTTATGGCCCTACTTACTTTACTCACATCCGCTGCATATTCACTGTGTTCCATATAATTTAATTGTATTATTTACTATGCACCAATGGCATGTATCGCTCTTATATCTATGTGTTCTACCACTTCTCAGCCTTGAAAAAGCCCTCGGCCAACCGACCACCAGGCAAAACATGTGTCAGCTGTTTTTCTGTTCCTTTTCTCAACGTTACGAGGTGTAACAAAGAAAAGAAAAATAAAGAACCTAAATAATAAGGATTTTACCTTTCTCAATAATTTCTGGATTAAGAGGTACAAACCTCCACCCTCTACCTAGAATTACTTTTTGACAATGGCTTTTTGGGTGTAGCCATTTGTGAGGCACGTACCGGCATCAAGTTTAGTCACTACAAGGATAGCGTGAATCCCACCTCTGCCTACACCCTGGCCCTCCCACATTAACATCCAAATACATCAATAACCAACTGAAAGGTGACACGTCAACCTTTGTGAACAGCCTTCCACTGTACAAATTGAGTTGCTGCAGATGATGCATTTTGTGGCAAATGTGGCAAATCTATAATCTAGGAAATTGCCACGCCCACAGAATAGCATAATTCCAGTAGCTCGGATTAATATGTATGAGGCAGTCCAGTCTACACTGCACTATGCCACACTCTACTAATGCAGTTTTTTTTTCTTTTGTTTTTTTTTAAACATCTTTTTTATTTCAGAGCGTTCATTAAAAGGGTGACACATACACAATCTTGGCAATATACATAAAAGCATAAAAAGACGGGGGGAGTTACTACATTATTTATAGATCAGTGAAACAATATTCCCAAATAATAAAAAGAATGCAGTATTATTTTGACCAGCACTTGATACACACAGCTGTCTGTAGACAAACACTCTAGCCAGCCTAAATAAATACATCTTTCCTAAAGTTCCGAAATGTTTTGTCATGAGAACATCTTTAAAGTTTATGATTGAATACATGATGGGCTCATAAAAACAATAGAACTAGGTCAGGAGTTTGGGAAGAGCTGACAGCTGTTTCTGTAATCTGCCTTGAATGCAGCATTTAAGAGTCGAGACAGTGCACATTCACGGTAAACTTTTCTAAAAGCAGTCACGACCTCGTATATGCTCTCAGCCTGCGTTAAGAGGTTATAAATAGCCCACGCATTGGCTATAGGGCTATCCAGGGACAGTCCGCCTGCATTCTTCCATCATTTGTTTTGGCAGGTGCATAGAAACGATCTCACGGTGCGTCAGCTCAAGGAACGAGAAAAGAGTTTAGAGGAAGAGTTACAAGACGAAAGAGCTTTCACAAGTCACGGCGGACTCATTTTTACAAGACTCCAGGTACAAGAGGTAACAAAACCCCCGTTTGGACTATCACTACTGCCACTAAAAAGCACTCCATTTTGAGGAAGCAGGAGCTCGGTATCAGCAATATATTTGGACAAATTGATCAGTTTTTAATAGTACTAAAATAGTGTAATTGTAAGAAATGTGGTTGTTAGTTGAGAGGGGTGGAAGCCCCACTCAAATAATGAACACAGTCCTTGACAGGGTGAGCCACAAGTCACTAAATAAACCCGTGCTTAACCCTCTGGTAGCTTGGCATAAAAGCAGTCAGGCCTAACTTAGAAGCAAAGTATTTATGCAGCAGTCAAACAGTAACAAAGTGAAAACACAACACAAGAAAAATCCCAAACCAATTTAGAAAAATAGATTAAAATTCAATAAATGAAATGATACCAAAATGACAAAAATTCAATCAGTAGAAAATAGCATCAAATGAAACCAAAGCGCCACTCATGGATATCTGGTTGGTTTGGACCGGGTCAAAGTCACAGGCAAACTGCCATGGAGTATGAGTCGGACACAGCAACCAGGTTCGTCCTGGTGAAGATTTTACCTTCTTTGAGTCCGTGTCCATGCGAAGAGTCTCAGCTGGAGGTTCGTGTTGGAAAGGGCCGCAAGGAGTTTGCTGTTGCCGTAAGGAGCAGTCGGTCACAGTTTGGCATGAAGAACAGGTCGATCTCAGAACTCCGCATTGGCAGGAGACGCCTGACCATTGCTGAGGTGAAGAGACTGCTTGTGGTCTCAAAGAGCCCTAAACTTCTTGATTTTCACCTGGAGTGCAGATTTTACTGATTTGAGGCAGGAGTATACTGCCAGCAAAGGTGTCAACACCTGGGGGGCACCTCTTGGGGATCAGGACTCACTCAACCAGATGTCACCAACAGGGCGTGGATAAAAGTGGTGCTGGTCAGCTGGGCAGATGTAAGGAGGCATCTGTAAGCTTGTTGTGTCCATGCAGCTCAAACAGAAGGTACGCCAACTGACTGTTGGAGTCACTTCAGACACTTCTGAAGATCCTGGGTCGTAGGCAAGCAGGCTCAGCCTTCCTTCTTCAGACAGCAGGGCTCTCCTTCTTCTGAACCTTTTACAGGTCCAGAAGTACTCTGATGAGAGGTTCTGAAGGTGTCACATTTATACACAATACCAGCCTTTGTGTGGGCAATTACTGGTCACCTTCCAGACTGGTCCTAGTCAGTTCTTCCCGTTCCCCTGGGTTTGGCACCAAACTGTCTAGGGTTACAAAGGCAGGCCTGGTGTCAGGTTCCTATATGTGTGCTGCAGCCAGGGTCCTTTGAAGTGTATTCAGGGCACAATTCCTCCCCAGCCATTGTGCCAGGAGGACCCAATGCCTCTACAACCAGGGCACTTTTGCCTCCATGTCTGAGAGGAATACACAGCACACCGCAGCTGAGCCATTCAAGGTGATGGGACCCTAGATACTAATGGAAAGGCACATTTGGATTAGGCAGGAAAATAACAATTTGCTAAATGTTGCATTTTTAGAATAGCAACTCAACATTCGGTTTTACCATTAAAGAGGATTTTAAATTGCAAATCAAATGAGTGGACTAAACATTTCATTATCTGTTTCCAAACTGAAGTTATCACTTATTAAGTATGACAAGGTAATCCAGTGTTAGTCTATGGGAGAGATAGCTGTACTGCAGTGAAAAATGGCTTTAGGAATTTTTCACTATTGGGACATGTAAAAGCTAAACACACATGTCCTACTTCTTTGAATGCCATGCACCCTGCCCTGTGAGCCTTTAGGGCCTACCTTTGGGGTGAGTTTAAAAATGAAGGTTCAGGCCTGGCGAAAGCTTTATTTAGCCAGGTCAAAATGGAGTTTAAAACTGAACTACATGCTGCAGTGACAGGCCTGAGATATGTTTTACAAGGCTACTTTAGTGTGTGACACATGAGTGCTGCAGCCCTTTAGTAGCAGTTAATTCACGGGCCCTGGGTACAAATAGTACCATTTACTAGAGACTCAGAAGGTAAATTATGTCTACCAGCCACGGTTAGGCCACGTTTATCATATTTCGAAGGAAGGGCACACACATTAAATCACAGGTAATCAAGAGTAAAGGGTGCAGAGTCCTAAAAGCCAACAAAACAGGTTCAGCAAAAGTCGGGGTGACCCTTCAGAAAGGGCCCGGTGCAACAGTGATATTAACAAGATCATCTCATGGCTCAAACTATCTGAAATTCCCTTTTTCATCTTACTCTTTTTTGGTCTAAACCCAGAAGCACATGTCATATCTTTAAGCAGGTACAATTCTACACTGGGCCGGGTCTGGCTCGGCTCTCCCTCTCTCTTTACTCTACTCAAAGCACAATTTACAGATCACTTTCCAGCACGCCCACTGCACTCGCATTACAAGTCTGTCCTCCAATAGGGGAAAGAGAGAGTGCCTAGGGGGCATCAGACCGGGCACTGGAGGGGGTGGGCTACTGGGGGCATGTAACCAACCCATGCTGTGTGCACAGGCTCGGATAGTACCTCACATTCACACCGCCACGCCCTCGCTGCCACCTGAGCAGAGTAGGATGGAGGGAGGCCCAAGCTCTGTGTGTCCGGCTGCGTGTCTCTCGGAGCTTTAATAGTGCCAAGTTACACAGCGCTGCCAGCCACACTTCTGCCACTGTCCACATTGGCATGGACGGCACAGCCTGCACTTCAGCCCACCCCACTTGCCCGATAGAGGGGTAAGAGGTGATGCACAATCCTTCAGAGGGTTCAAAGGACGGTCTGTATATGTGCCTCTGGGACTAGGTTCCTCCATTGTCTGCCTCCCCCCACACACACATCCGTGTCCCTCGACCACTCCACATGCCCCAGAACCGCATTACTACACAACACAGGGCAATTCTGTGCAAAAGTGATTAACACAAAGTAATGACCCCCCTGCGAACAATAACCATTGCGTATGTTGTAATGCCCCCATCATAAGCACAGCACCCATTTGGTTCCCTGCCAGAAAAGAGCTCTGGCCTCCTACCTCTGTTCCTGTGTTACAGAGGGGCTTAGGTCTCCTCTCCATGACTGAGGGTCCGGTCCTCCTTCTGGGGGTGTGGGGGTTGGGGGGAAGTGTCTCTCTACGCTGCTTCTAGTGTTTGGATTCCCTCAGGGGCTCTGGTCTCTTCCCCTGCCCCCTGGAGGTCTTCTTTCTGAGTGCGAGCCACTTAGCTTGAGCCTGACTCAAGCCTGAACCCTGGCTGTGATTCAGCTCGAGCCCATAACTGCCTGCCTCCTTCCAGATCCGAGCCAGACCGTTGGCTCGGCTCTCCCTGCCGAGTGACCGAGGGACTCTGACTTGCTGCCAGTTTATCGACTGAGGGGGCTCAAGAATCGGTGTGAGCCCTGCTCCTGCTTCCTTGCACCTGAGCCACCCCCCCACGGCAGAGCCAGGGTGGGAGGGCGAAACCGCCCGACCACTTGGTACTCCGGGGCTTCTGCAGCGATGCATCACTCTGCCAGTGAGGGGCGCATTTAGTGGCCTGTGCAATTCAAGTGCTTGAAAGCCCCGCCGGAATAAAACCGCGAGGCACTGGTACGTGCCGAGCAATAGTCTCTCGGAGCCACACGCCCGATTTTCACCACCCTGTACACAAAAACACATTGTCCTGTTGCACAAATGTCAACGCTGTGCTTACGTCGGTCACAGCACGGGCACTCATTCCAAACAAACACCGTGCATGTGTCCGTCTGTCTTTGTCCTGCTGGACTCTTCCTCGCCTTCCTCACTCATTACAAAGCCAAGAAGGCAGTGATAAATTATTAATCAATAACCACTGCAGTCTCTGGCCACCGGGGTCACCAAGAAACACAGATAGCAGGAAATGGTAATAACTGAACAGAGCAAAATGAGCCGTGACCAAACCAGAGCAGGCCGCGTGCAAGGTGTGCGGCACCCCAGCAGGTGTTTAAATCACTAGGGCAGAAAGAAGGGCGGGAATCGCCGCCCTGTGCACCATATCATCATCCAGGAGCACCCTGCACTGTTGCTGCGCCATAAAGACAAGCAGGGCTTTAAGTGGGATGAAAAAACTGGGGGGCTCAAGGGGCGTGGCCAATGTAATTAAGGGCGTGGCTTAAAAACACGTAAGAAAAAAATCTGTGCTTAGCCTAGTGTGCCACCGACTTTTATTTTGCTGTTTCTGTCATTGAATCCAGATGTGATACAAGTCAGAACTATTGGGTTTGTCAATGGTTGTTAGTTGCATAAGATAAATAAGCAGCAACTATGGCTTGTATATAATATTGAAAAAGCTTCCACTTAAAGCCCTGGTGACACCAAGACAATGTTGCTGCTCCTGTGTTTCAAAAAGAGAATGGGAAATCCAGAGAGAAAAATACTCTCTTTAAAGTATTTTCCTTCCCTACAACGCTCACCTGGAATGACGTCATGCCATAACTTCTCCACTTGTGAGAAGTGAGCAGTGTGAGTAGTGCACATCGATGTGCCTCTGTCACTGCAGTCCAGAATAAAACGAACCGCCTGTGCCAGGGCACAAAAGAGAGCCCAATAGAAACCCGTTTCGAGGCCCCTTTAAAAAAAACGGCAATGCTCAGACCTGGTGTGACCCACTTAAAGCCCTGAAGACAACCATGTATTTTGAGGCACATGGGAACTTGCACGGCCCTTCTTCTGCCCAGTCAATGTGTCAGCAAAGCAGATGATTTCATCTATTAGATAAAGCGCCTCTCTGGCTTCAAGGAGAAGCTGGGCGCTTTAAAGAGAACACATCTATTGTTATGTTATGATAAAGTATTTGTAAAAGCGCATGGCTGCCCCAGTAACTGGGCGTCACCAGCGCTAGTTTCGGAAAAAGAGATCGGCTGAGGGACAAAGGTTAGACAGAGAATAGCCGGGTTTTAAGGAAATGGAAGGTGCACCAGGAAAAAAAAATCCAAACGCTAATAAGGAAGTCCTTTAAGTTTCTTTTATTCTTTATCGTAAAACATGCAGTCAGACATCAGCCAACGCGTTTCGTTCTTTACAAAATAATTTCTTCAGGGCTGAAACAATTGACACAAGACAGCACATAAATGTACACAAATACATATATAAAAAACACTAATACACCAAAAAACCACAATACATGTATAAATACAAATAACACCAAACACATGACAGACAAGCATTAAAAATGCAATGGGTCTCGCCTTTCATTAAGTTCAAGCCATTTGCTTGCTATACAATACCATTAGCAAAGCGAATGGCTTTAACTTAATCAAAGGCGAGACCTATTGCATTTTCAATGCTTGTTATTTCTGGCAATGCTTATGCTTGTTTATGTTTCCTTAGAGGTATGTTTTCAGAATTTGACATTATTGATCATGAAGCATTACTAAGCATATTGCGCTATTGAAAGCATTGGTGGCTCGATCGTGAACTTCTTTTCCTCATCGCGACATGTGATGGACAAGGCTGTGAGGGACCATCTGTTCCTTTGAAAGAGATTATAATCACTGGAAGATGTCTCTTTTACTAGAATACCAGCGCTATTCCTAAAGTTTTCTTTTATATGGTTTCATTTTGGGGGAATTATTTCTTTCAAGCTAGGGCTCATCTCTTTTGACCTCCAGATTCTCGTTTTGTGCTTAAGCAGCAGACACGCTCATGGGCCTTCTGGATTATGGTGATAATCAACACTGTATTCTTTCATTTTGTGTCCGACTTTGCTGTGGAGCACGAGGTCTTTCTAGCAGGATTTTTATCACTTTTCTTTTTTTCACTTTCTTCCACAAACACTTTATTTATTTTTAGGTCTGGCTTGACAGCTTAGCTGTCCTTAAGAATCTATTGTTTCCATTTCATCAAAATATGCATAAAGTGGATGTATGACATTACAACGCGGGTTTTTACAACGCATGCAGTTACATCGCATGCGTTACAACGCATGCGATGTTACAACGCTATGCCATTACAATGCAAGTCTTTACATCGACTTGTGCTAGATGGCGTGCTAACATTAAAAAAGTGTAATTTACTATTCCAACTCCAGTCCACTTAACAGTAGGGAAGGTGTTGGGATAGTAAACTACACTATTTGTAATGTTAGCACGCCATCTAGCGCAAGTCGATGTAAAGACTTGCGTTGTAATGGCATAGCGTTGTAACATCGCATGCGTTGTAACGCATGCGATGTAACTGCACTGCGTGGTAAAAACCGCGTTGTAATGGCTGTTCCCCGCATAAAGTGGATTTTGGCTCCACTCAAGGGATTGTTTCACTCTGATTGCAAGCTGTTGGCTTTTTAATGTATTATTCTGCCTCCTGTGGTGGGCTTGTATTCAAATGCATGAGGGTCAGTTTTACAACTGAATACTTCAATTAATCATCACAGATTAAATTTGTTACCTCACACATGTATTGGGAATAGAAAACAATCCTTATTGTTTTGTTTTTTTCAATGCGGATGTCTTTTTTTAAATGTTTCATTCAGGAATTGTGTGCTAGTCTTAGATACATGTACACATTTTTGTTTATATGCGCAAATGCATTTTGGACAGCCAATAATCTGGCTTTAATGTGGTAACTGATGTAGACACAGGCATGACAAATGCAGCTTGCATGCATTATTAGCACAATAACGTCAGCCTTATTATATTTCTTGTTTCAAATAATATTCGTGTGTTCCCTCCTTCTAACTCACCTGATAAGTATTTTTGTCATAATTTCACGTTTTGAGAAAATCTTTATTTCTTGTGTGTGATAAACTACTTTTTTCAGATTTGTTGGATTTTTATTTTTAATGTTTTGTTTCTTTTCAAGATGTGATTTTGTTTTCATTTATTTTGGCTTATCATATTTTTTGGGATAGGAGGCAGTAGGGGGCTAGGAGAGGCTTTGTTTTCTAGTCAGCAGTTCATTCCTCACAGTTGCCAGGGTTCCTGAGGAATGAGCACTGTTGTTTGAAAACACGTGTCAATAATTATTTTACACAGTAATGCCTTTATACTTTCAAAGATATGGATGAAATTATTAATTCATTTTATACTGTTTCAGAAAGTAATTTTGCAACATTATTTTATTTTAATGTTTATTGATGATTGTGCTTTTCATGTTAAAAACCTTGTTTTGAATGTTGTTCTCTTTATCCACCATAAATGTAGGAACATTTATTCAATTTAAGAAGTTTTTAAAAATGTTCTATGTTAAAGGAAGTAAAAAGAAATCTTTTCAACAACTTAAAATAACAATGTACTGGTACGGATGGTACTGTAAATTATATGCTGGATGTAGTGGACATCAGGTTACTAGCAAATAAGTGTTTGCACTTCAGAAAGTTTCACCTTCCTATAAACTCTCATTGTAATCCTGGGACTTTACAAAATGCCATGCTCTACTGGCACAATATTCACAGCAAAGGGAGGCCACCATACAATTACACAAGATGTGACGTTTTAAACAAGCCACATCAATCACTGTCAGCTGTGCTGCAGATTCAGCTGTCACAGGACACACAACAAGATGCCTAACCCCGTGGGGCATGCACATCTGCAATCAAAGACTTCAGTATACAAAACAATGGAAGTAAACATATAAGCTCAGATATGCGACCAAGATGGCGGCATAACTGCCAGTGACGGACCGGAGACGGGTCCCGGGAGCTCCATGGTGCCGCTGCTGGGCACGATTGCAGGTGAGGACCCCTGCGGGGGTTGGCTGCGGGCCTGAAGAATCATGGTGAATCTGCTGCGGGGATCTGGAATCGCCAAATTCTGACGTTGGATGGTCTATGACGACTCAGCTTGAGGAGCGGAGGCACCTGATGAAGGCCGGGACGGAGGAGTGGCGCAATTGCGTACCGAGAGCTGGCGGCTGACCCTGAGGCCCCAGGTGCATACTGAAGTGGCACGGGCTGCCGCGCTTAATGGGAATTGAAGCGTGGCCCCTGAACAGTGTGGTTAATGCGTGAGTTGGTTGCCAGACTTTAGACCCACCTGGAGGCCCAAGATGGCGACTAGATGCCGTTTTTATTGCTGATCGCAGCGTAACGGGCAGAAGACACATGGAGAAGCCTGGCACATCCCATGAGCGACTTTTACTGGTGAGTGAACCCACTGCAGAGGAGGGGACTGGGGTGTAGGTAGCTGACTGGCAGAGGACGTTCACCCGTGTCTCTGTTTATTCTGTTGTGGACTGATATGAGAATAATTACGAACAGGTATTTCTGATTCCCACCATTCCTGAGAATACCCTAAGTCGCTTGTTCTGGGTTGTCTATACATTGGGACCGCCGAGATAAAACTCGGATAACGAATGGGACACTGATGCTGGTCGGATAAGGGGTTCTGGGTTCTGAGGTGAGTTTTTGGTACACCACAATTCACTGAGGTTCTGGTTTCCTGTGCATAGTTCTGTGCATAAGAAGAATACCTGCAACACATTATGACCACTAATACTTATGATCAAACTTTAGTAGAAGTTGATATGCCATGTCTGAGCCTTTCTAATTACTTCAGAAGTCAATGATGGAGTGGATCAGCAACAGGGAACTGTTGTTTGCATTATAACATTGTCTTTTTAATGAGTGAAGCTGAATTATTGACATTTTATGTTGTCTATGCTAATCAGTCTAGTTATACAATAAAGAGGCTTTACAACTCTTTGGGACTGTAATCTAAGGCATTAATCATGGGGCACAACAAGTAATTACAAAGGTGTGTGACAACTACATAGCAGTACAATCATACCAGCAAGGGATACCTAACAATTGTATGCAGGAGTAAGCATAACATATCAACAGGATGTTATATTAGTGTGAAAAACATAAATGCTTTGGTTTTAATGTCTTTTTTTGAATCTGTACATCACAACATGTACTGATATATTTTATAATCAAATCTAAAAAAATTATTGATTTGGAGTGCCCTTTAGTTTTTACATGTCTGCTACGTTTAATGGCTCTTGTAGGCACAGGATCAATTTTATTCGAGGTAGTATATTTGCACATTTCCGGCATCTCGCAGAAAAGCATAGACACATTTCCATTGTTGGAAAACTGAAGAGCAATTGAAAGAAATTAATGAAGTCAGCAGTATGCTTAGGTATTGCATCTTTTGCCTCAAGGCCATCTTGCATTGTCTCTGTGAGAAGATCCTGCCAACTCTTCATTAGATAAGTTCAGCTGGAATTAACAAGTTTCTCTCATATGTTTACACCCCATAGACTTGTATGAAGAAATAAATGTCTATAAGCGATTTAATTTGATATCCATTTTAGCATTTCATGCTCCAACTGCTATTTCTGGGCAAAAGCTTTGATCGTTGAAATGACAATTTTTTCTTGATTGTTTTCTGTGCTGCTCACTATTTTGCATTAAACCCGGCTAGACTTTTGGCTTACCAATGTGTTGTGTTTAATTTTAACAAAAGCAAAGCCAGGGGTTGTCAGATAAATCCAACCATGAAAAATTTTCTTGGACCATGATGCCAGTTATAGATTGGTAAAGTGAAATTCTATGCACAAAATGCCAGAATATCTTTCCACACAGTCAATGAGTTCGTCCAGAGCTGTGAGTACAATAAAAAGGCATGACCTAGCTTAATAACACTGGGAACTACTGTAATATCAGTATTATAGAAGGGGGTCACACAATCGTCTGTGGCCCCATCTGTAATACCAAAATGCCTCGCAGTCACACAAAGCAGCCACACTACCTGGTAGTCAATTTTAGTTTTTATCTTATTGATGGAATATCTATTTTGTGTTGCCTTCGAGAAGATCAAAGGCATTGTTGTGGTGTATGCAGGGATATTTGGTGCCTACCTTTTAAATACACTGCCCCCTGCCCTTGGGCCTATTGTAGGGGTGACTTAAAAGGGAAGGTTTGGGCCTGGCAAGTGGGTGCACTTGCCAGGTCGAAATGGCAGTTTAAAACTGCACACACAGACACTGCAGTGGCAGGTCTGAGACATCTTTGTAGGGCTACTTATGTGGGTGGCACAATCAGTGCTGCAGACCCACTAGTAGCATTTGATTTACAGGCCCTTGGCACACCTGGTGCACTTTACTAGGGACTTATTAGTAAATCAAATAAGCCAATCGTGGATAATCCAATCACCAATACAATTTAGACCGAGAGTATATGCACTTTAGCACTGGTTAGCAGTGGTAAAGTACCCAGAGTCCTAAATCAAACAAAAGCAAGTCAGAAAGAAATAGGCGGAAGAAGGCAAAAACGATTGGGAATAACCATGCAAAAAGGGCCATGTCCAACAACATTGATGGGCCTATAATTTAGATGGCCAGAGACATAAAGTAGATTGTGGTTGTGCCATGACTCAGGTTCCCCTATCAGTAGCTTTTGACTGGCAGCCATCACACTCTGGAAACAGTGGAAAACATTGGCATCTATGATCAAGCATACCAATGCATCAAGTATTTCATTCTAGTTACTTCAGTCGGTAAAAATGTTCGCTGCATTCCCTGACTTGTGAGGCTTCTCACAAATCAATAATCTCCCTTCTCCTTCATAATATCTGTCTGAATTCTAGGCAAAGATGATGTGATCAAATAATATATTCTGCTCTAAATACTCATTGTATGCTTCAACTGCAGCCTGTCATTACACTCCTTGTCATCAGCATTTCATTTTTATGTGAACGTGTCTTAAGAGTCTAAAAATGAATCATAATGAAACGGAAAATGTAGTGGTCTAGTGTAAGATCAACTACAAACGTCTAGTCTGCACAATCTGTCTCAGTCTAACATCTGTACTCAGGAATCGTTGAATATTCTTTAATGTTGATATCTACTTGGCATTGCTAAGTAGGCTGTTTTTTATTCTACTCTCCATTCAAGGGACCTGTTGCTTCTTCCTTTTTCTCTGCATCTCTTCATCTTCCTGTTCCTAAAGTGCACAGACACCCATTTGATTGCCTTATTAGATTACAAGAGATGTGACTTAGGGACATATGACTCCAATCACATTTTGACCAGAAAGGCTTAAGTTGTCCTCTGTTCTCTCCTTGCTGCTCATCTGATATGCAAGAGCACAATACCCTTTGCTAAAAAACTGCAATTACAGTTTTTTTCTCTCCTTAATCTAAGTTTCCATTACCATGTGCTAAACTGCTCAGATCATTTCAGTGGATACTATTCCTTGTGCACAGGACTATGAATCACAGTAAAGTAAGAGGACCGCGTGAGGGGGAAACTTTAACTCCAACAGCATACAAACATAAAATAAAGTAAGGGGAAGGAGGATCTTACACTGGCCTGGGAACTCAGGGACACTGTGTGTGACAGTCAACTAAGAACATGAAAACATTGTAGAAACAGAAAGATCCATGAACACACTCACATGGTTAGTTAAAGGTTGCATGTTTACAAGGCCGCCAATGAGCCAACATTGTTGATGCATTTGCAGCGTTGTCAGAACTCCATATTTGCAAGGTGAAGTTTCTTTTTGGGGCCCTGAGTCAAAAGGAACCTGCATCGGAACAGCCTGTGTCACGTAAGGTTGGCATTCCATTGTAGTTTTCACCATAAAGCAGACTCATGGATATTTACGTGTTTTTACAAAACTGATGCATTGCTGGCTTGAGTATGCAGAGGTCCAATAGTGTCAAAATTTCTGTGCCTGTGAATCCCTCATGTAGAAAATGAGGCATTGACATTGTCATTTAAAGAGAAGCCAGAGAGAACAGTGTGGCAAGCACAACTACAGCATGGAGGTGCTTATTTTACAGCTGGGAGTCGCAAGGAAACTACTACCAGCACCCCAACCACCCACACCTCCCCCACCACCACAAAGGCAACGCAAGAGAAGGGAGCACATTTATCTCCAGTGGACTACCCTAATTCATGTGAGGGAAGATGAGGTCATGACTTACTACCCGCTTAGGAGGGAGTCTATCGTAAAACTGCTACACCGGATAGCACCAAGGATCCAGACGTGAAATCCCAGGGCCACGAACATCCCTGCCGAGGTGAAGCTCATGTCTGTCCTGCACATGTTGGTATCAGGCTCATTCCAGATCACAACAGGCAGAGTGCCAGGAAACTCCCAGACATCTTTCTCTGCTTTTTTACCCTCTGTCCTGCATGGCATCATCTGCCTAATGCCATAGTATCTCCTCTTTCCCAACACACAACTGCAGCTGGAGGTCAAGCAAGGCTTAATGCCATTGCCCGTTTCCCACATGTGTTGGGTGCCATGGATTGCACACATGTGCAACTGGTTCCCCCTGTAGCAACATCCCATCTCTACAGGAACCAAAGCACACCTACTCCATCAATGTCAAGGCCATCGTCAACCATCAGGGGATGCTCACCAGTGTGCTGGTCAAATATCCAGGGAGTGTGCATGACGCATACATCTTCAGGCTCTTCGTCAATAATGAATGCTTACAGAATGGCCAATATGGAAATGGTCTACTTGTAAGTAAGCAAACTCAAGTAGCTAACAAATCCACTATGAGCCAGAAATGGATTACATAATGCCCATCGCTGTGTCTGTCAGAGCAGATCGGCACATATGTAGGAGGTGTTTGCCACAATCATGCCCCATTCATCATGCCACATTGAGTCAAGCAAACCCACAACTCACACATGCCAGTACACTTAAAATCATCAACATGGAATAATAGTCCTACTTGGGAAAGGCATCACAGTGTACTCAGGATGCCAATCTCAACATCGATCTCACACAACTATGAGAATAAATATAATACATACACGTATACAATCCCATACAACTTCTACTCCTACACATACATGTGAATTAAAAATGCATTGTGGCTACTCATGTAGTACACAGCTCCTCATGACAACATCAGTCTGTCCCACATGTGCATGGCCTACATTGCAATACATAAGTATGAAGCAAAGTGCACCAAGATGATTATTATGCCCAAACATATAGTGGAAATCAGACAATGAATAGTGTTACAATCCATGTGACATGTGAACCTCATAACAAGGGCAAGTAAGTATACCATGAAAGGCCTATGCCAATGTCAGGTAGGGCACCAAGGACATCTGTGCATTACTATGGACACATACCTATGTCAGTGTAAACCATGTCAGTCATGTCATAACTTACCTAGTGAGGGTCAACTAGCCAACTATCAGATCCACAATCTGTCACTTCACACATGTAGTGGGAGGACATAACAGAGTGGCCATAACCATCCCCAAATAGCAATCACAAAAAGTTAGAATTGTGTATTAGAAATGTGTATGACCATTTAACTGCACATTACACACATGGACCAGAATTTATCTATAACAGTGGACCAAAGCATTGACAGGTGTCCAATCTTTTCCTATTTCAGCTAACCAAGGATATAGTCTCCAGCCATGGATGATGACCCCATATGCACATCCCCAGACCAAGTCGGGGAGTAACTACAACCAGGCACTCTGAAAGACTCGCAATATTGTTGAGCGAACCTTTGGTCTGCACAAGGCCAATTTCCCATGTCTCGACATTTCAGGGGGGATATTGCTGAGCTCGCCCCCAATGGTGTGCAAGATCATACTTGTCTGTACCATCCTGCTCAATATATGTGTGTGGACGAATGTCCCGTGGGATGGGGACCAGAAAAAGCAGGACACAATGGAGGAGGAGGATGGTGGAGACATCCAAAACCCAGTGGCTGTCAAGAGGCAAAGAATACACATTGTGCAACAATTCTTCAGCTGAATCACATGTAAAGTGAAGGAGCTAAAACTACCATATCCTGAATGTTGAACCGGCAAATAAATGTATGAATCTAATCTTGGTCTTTGTGTTCATGTCCCAGTCTCAGTAGGCATCTACACGCCCACATCTTGTCAACTAGAAGTAGTCCTCAAAAGTTTACAATCATGTTGTCAGACCTGTTGATCACCATGGGCCCAAGCCGCACATCTATCAATTGCACATATACAGAGATGTTACATGAAACTGTGTACTGCACGATGAACACAAGGAGTCACACGTATGTGCTCTGTTAACATACACATGTGACACATCCCAAGTCTTCAAGCATGTCTGCAAGAACATTTTGAGCAGGAAAAGTGATCCCTGGGAGTGTTTACCTGCATTGCAACAATCTATACACTATACCACACACAAAGGGCTAGTTGCGTAATTGAAAACAAATGCATTGCCCATTTCACTAGTGAGGCGTAACTCAAAAACAACTCTCAAGTAGGAAAGGTGACCCTTTAGGAAACGAGACGCTTGAGTAGTGAAGGTGACGCTTGAATAGGAAAGGTGATGCTTTAGTAGGAAAAGTGACAATCTTGTAGGAAACATTACGCTCTAGTAGGAATAGTGAAGCTCTAGTAGCAAACATGATGCTCTAGTAGGAACCGTAATGCTCTAGTAGGAAAGTGACGCTCTAGTAGGAAAAGTGACACTTAGTAGGAAAAGTGATGCTCTAGTAGGAAACGTGCCACTTTAGTAAGAAAAGTGACACTCTAGTAGTAAAACGTGATGCATCCAAGCAGGAAATGATGTAAACCAGAAAGTGTGAAGTTCCTTTCACTTTCACTTACAAACGTTTTGTCTGTGCTGGCTAGTGGATGTGTTTGATCTGAGTTCTTGTGATTTGGTGTGTTTTTTGGTCTTGAACAGAAATGTTCCTGCACTCAAAAGAGCAAATAATTGATTAGTGAAAGGATGTTAATGTCCATAGTCCATAACACGACAATGAAGAAATATCTTCCCAAATGAAAAACGTTAGACAGCGTTTTTGCTGTAGAAAACGATTCCTTTTATTCTTTTAATCCATAGAAATTCTTTAAAATCACAGCACGCATTTGACAAGACAGCCGACGCGTTTCATCCATCTTGGGACTTCTTAAGAGCTTGATAAGAAAAAGACATAAACCATATATTCTTTGAGGTTAATCCTTAAGTGAGTCGCTTTTCGACTTTTGAACCGGACACCACTAAACGTCGTTGGGAGATACATATCCATTTACTTGTCTTACAACTATTTCGCTTGCTCACTTAAGGATTAACCCCAAAGAACATTTGGTTTATGTCTTTTACTTATCAAGCCCTGAAGAAGTTCCAAGAGGGACGAAACGCATATCACCAGTATCATACATTTTTCCATCTCCAGAGTACCAGGACAAGGTGCTGAAGCATCCCCAGGGAGTGTGTACCTCCTTTTGGGGACTAGAAAATCAAATTGGTCCTGCATGGAGATTTTGCTGCACTGACTACTGGTTGAGCTGAACCATACAGTAACGCTATCTGTTCTTGCAGAACCCTGCCCATCTGCTGCTCCTGACCTTGCATCACTGGAGTATTTTGACTAATCCTTAGACTGGGGTGAAGCAGCAAATATATTCCAGTAGGTAATTTAAGAATTATCCAAGGGGGGAAGAGGATTCGCTGGCAATCTCTAAAACAGTCTGAAACGGCAATAGCCAGTATGTACTCTAAAATACTTCCCTTATTTGATAAGGTGTTTAAAGGAGAGGCCAATAACAGTGCAGTTGACGCAACCTTAGATATGGCTAAAATTCACAAAGATCTAGTAGACACTTTGTGTGGTTCCTTTTACATATCCGGCACACACAACATAAAGAAGCCGGCCAACTCAAATTCCTGGTTCACCAAGAAATGTAGGCTAGCCAAACAGGAACTACTCCATGCCATTAGAGGAGGTAATTCCTTATTCATTAGGGAAGCTAGGCGAGCTTACAAAAAGTTAATCTTTATTGCTAAGTCTGAGTGGGAAGAGAAAAGATGGGTTGCTTTGAGACTAGCTCTCGTGGCAAAAGATCCAAGAACATTCTGGAATCTTGTCCACTCTGGGAATTCTGAGGGCAATACCCTGATCGACCCAAACGTTTCCGAAGACGCTTGGGCTTCTCACTTTGAAAATCTGTATTCGATTGACATAAGTAGGTGCATCGATCCCCCAGCTATCTTAATGGCCAAGGATCCTTCCTGGCTTGCTCCCCCCTGGACCCTATCAGAAGTGGATCTGGCATTGCACCAGCTTCAAGCCAATAAAGCCCCGGGGTTAGACCGCATTCCAGGGGACCTTTACAAAGATGAACCAAAGATTTGGGCCCCTTACTTTCAAATTCTCTTCAATGCCATCTTACAAGGCTCACCGGTACCTTCAACCTGGATGGGTGCGGAAATTATTCCCATCTTTAAAAAGGGATCCCCCCTTGATCCAGGCAATTATAGGCCCATAAGCCTAATAGATGTGAGCCAAAAAATCTACTCTAGGCTTCTTCTTCAACGCCTACAGAGCTGGATAGAAGAGAATAATATACTAACCCCACTTCAAGCTGGATTCAGGCCCAAAACGTCTACTATGGACCAACTATTTAGTCTCCAGATGCTCCATTGGAAACATGTCATATTGGATGGGGGTAGCTTATACATGACCTTTGTGGATTTGAAATCCGCATTTGATATGGTGGATCGTAACCAGCTATGGCACCGATTGCTGGCCATGGGTGTCCCGCCATACTTATGTCACCAACTGAAGACTCTCCACGACGGGACCTACGCTAGAGTCCGTTATGGAAAACATGGCAATTTGACCGGCCCCTTCCCTGTTGCAAAGGGAGTTCGGCAGGGCTGTGTTCTCGCCCCAACCCTGTTTTCTTTATTCCTTAATGGCCTTATTGCCGACCTTCTTGATGCCACTGACATAGATGCGCCAAAATTGGCCTCCAGAAAATTCCCTGCCCTTATGTTTGCTGACGACACCCTGCTGCTGTCCAAATCCCCAATGGGCATGCAGCGGGTGGTGGATCAGTTTACTACCTTTTGTAAAAAAAGGAATCTGGTGGTCAATATAGGCAAAACTAAGTACATGGCCTTCAATGTAAAATCCTCTAATTATCCACACCCCAAAATGGAAGGAGTCGCCTTGGATCGGTGTGGAAATTTAGCTTGTAACTGAACATTATCTGCGCCATCTTGCCTCTGCCCAGCGCCACGCACAGCGAATGCACGGCCGCCATTTTAGGCACCCCACTCTCTCCCCGCTTATTCTCGATCGCCAGCGCTTTCCCCTGGCGCTGCGAGCATCCCCCGCGCGCCGGCCACCCCCGCTCTCTCATACACGGGCCATAAACCCTCTCATTCTGCGCGACCCTGCCATGGAACCACATCCCACGCCTGGCCGACATCCCATACATGGTCATGCCTCTCTTTGATAACCCCCTTCCTCTGCGCCCCATTGTCCGAACCGATCCCAGGCCATCACCTAGCCCTGCGGATTAAGTTTATTGCCCCTACTGTAAGGGAAACACCCCACATCAAAGGGATTACAGTGGATCAAAGCCCCTACCCCCTGAGACCCGGCCGGTTGCACACACCCCCGGGAATTGGCAGAATGTCCAGCTGCGTGATAGCCATTTCCTACTGCAGATGGGGTGGGGACTTCTACTGTAGATATGTGTGGGAACGAGCTTGAAGTGGGGGTTCCAAGGAATGTCTTTCCGTACATCAAAGTCTCAATAAGAATGTACCATATGTAATAAAGCAATAAACCTGTGTATAAGAGACCAGGTCTCAGAGATGCAGTTAGAGCACCTCGTGACGATACCTTGCTGTCTGATCTGATGTGTTCTGCTCCGACGGAATAAAACTTTGTTTCCTGCCTTCCAGTCTCCGGCGCCTGCCTCTTTCATTGGTAAATTATCGAGTGGTATGAGAGGCGATTACCGCCGGGCAATACTTGAAAGGTTATCGACTGAAACTGCCGCTACCATTTAACAATTGGCGTCCCAAGCGTGGGGCCCATCAGCGACACGTGGATCCAGTGGGAGAGGTCCCGACGACAGAGTGAACGACTGCAACGATCGGGAGAGCTCCTGCCCAATAGACCCTCGTCTGGCAGCCGATCATCCGAACTTCACTGGTTCCGAGCAGACCTCTCTCGAGTGATCTACGGTCCTGACTGGGAACCATCAGGAGTGCCGCGGCAAATACGGAGAGTAGAGGACGATCGGGCGCTGGAGGCGGAAGACGAGAAACTGTCCACGCGGTCCGGGTAAGGTCGTGATACACAACAAATTGCGAAATAATTGATTGATTGTTTGAAGTTTTGAAATACTAGTATTGCTCATTGATTGTTCTCTTTGAGATATTCGCTGTCTACAAACGGGGAGGAGTAGAAATACTCTCTCTCTCTCCCTTTGCAGATAGTGAAGGGTAGGTAACGCAGACTTTTGTCCCCGTTGTAACCCGTCGTGCCTATCTTTATCTCCCCACTGATTGATTGTCCGAACATTGATTGTTTTGAAGAATAGTGCTCTTTGAGATATTCTCTGTTTGCAAATAACGTAGAATAGAAATATTCTGTCTAGTCTTTGCAAATAGTGAAGGGTAGGTAACGCAGACTTTTGTCCCCGTTGTAACCCGTCGTGCCTATCTTTATCTCCCCATTGATTGATTGATTGATTGTCCGAACACTAGTTGTTCGATATTGGTTCTTTGGAGGTATTCTCTGCTTACAAATAACGAGGAATAGAGATATTCTGTCTAGTCTTTGCAAGCAGTGAAAAGATAGGTAGTGCTGACTTTTGTCCCCATTGAAACCCGTCATGCCTATCTTCTCCCCACTGATTGGTAGTTGGTTCTGCCCGGACCGCTTATTAGAGGTGGACCATCCGGCTCCACTGGAAGGCACCCCTAATAAGGACATGTTCACTAAATATGGACTAGTCGCCGTAGCTTATACCAAGCTATGGCATAAATATACAAAGAAGGACCCCGAGAGTCAGTGGCCACTGATGGGATTCTTCGACGACCATAAGATAGAAGTGCTGTGGAAATGTGGATTTTCCTGATCAGTTATGTCCCCTATCTTGGACCCCAACGGTTTTATATGCATGTTACAAGTACATGTATGTTCCCTCCAGTTCCAGTTTCTAAGACGCAAACATATGTGTGTCTACTGTCAACATGTTCTCTGTCAGATCCGCCATCAATGGGCTGGATATTCGATTCCTTAGTATGAAAGGCCACCGACTTTATATGGCTAAGTTACTCCATTTTTACAGTTCAGGCGAGTAGGCCCGATTCTGTCCTCAAAGCCTTTCCCTGCTCTCTGTCTCTGACAGCTTCAGCTTGAGCTCGCATCTGTATCCATGAACTTTGTCCTACTCCCTGTGCAGCTAACGGTGCCTGCCTCGGCCAGTTTTCGCCTGTCTGCCAAGAAGTTGTATTTCACCTTCGAATTATCTATTTTGCTCTCCAGCCGATGCATTCCTGTCCAGTGATTTAGGTAAACATTTCCTTTAGCTCACAAGCAAAGGACTCAGCCTTTCCGTCCTCCTGCAAGTGATTCATAGCCCTGTTGCCATGGAAAGTTTTCTATCCCTCGCATCTCATATAGACACTTAGACGCTTGTACAACGCACACAGTCAGTATAGAATAGATTCTGTCCGAGAGTCCTTCCTTGTGGATAACATAGTTCTTTAAACATAGGATGTTAGATATGATTTGGGATTAGGTTGACTTGACCCCAGACTTCTCGTCTCCACATGTAGAGCTAAATGTCAAGTCCCCTTCACCCCCTAGTTGCACGTCAATTACACGTCATGCTGCCGCGCGCGCATCTATGCCAAGTATTATCTTATAGATCCACCTATGCCTGATAATTCTAACCAATCATGTTTCTTTTATTCCTTATTACGCCTAGTTTCGATTATGTCACTGTTACGTCATTTTTCTTATCAAATGTTACGCCTTCTACATTCGTTTCATTGTAATGTACTTATTATAAAAATATATGTCTGTTAATAAATTATTGTACTTCACTTCCTGAACCTTCGTGGTGACGGAACCTGAGGGCCGCGACTCGAGTCGGCCATTTTGAATGGAATAAAGCCCATTAGAAAACCTCTTATACCACGGATTCTGCCTCTCGTTATTTTGAGCTATTTTACTTTAATTTAAGATTCCGCATGAAATTCAGTCCGGTAATATTTATTTTATTTACCACATAATGGCGCCCGAATAGGGACACTTTCTCATCTCACGCGCCGGCGGTGCGTTGCAGGCCCGGTCTCCTGCCACAGCTGGACGGACCATAAACGCGTACCAGCAGGATTTCCTGTAAGCTCCCTCCGGTCAAGCGGGGGCGACTGAGGCTGCGATCAACCCAGACGAGGCGGTGAGAAGTGCGAAGTATCCCGACCAGAGCCTAGCTGAGAGAGCAAGATCCGAGGTATACAGAGGCCCACCAGGTTTTCCGAAATTCCGACGTCCAGAGGGTCCGATGTCCGCAGTTATCGAGTCCTGTCCATTCTCTGAGGCCTTCCGTTTCAAGGAGCTACTCGGTGAGTACCATCGCCGAGGAGGCGTGTTGACGCGCACATAGGTTGTGCCGGTCAAGACGGATTTGGGTACACAAATCCGGTCTGCACTGTTTAGCAGTGTATATGTACTGTTTAGCAGTATATCAAGTATTCCGAAGTACTCAGTTATTGTCAAGAATTCAGCGTGGTGATTAGTTAAGCAGACTGTCATCATTGTCGATCATTGTTATAATGTTCAATGTTTAATGTTTAAAGTATTCAGAAATGTCTTGCATATTGTGGTATGAATGACTGTTCATAGTTCACTGTTCATTATTGTGTTTCTCGTATTAAGTAAGTTCAAGAGTAAGTATCAGGTCAGTTGTCAATATGCCGCTCTTCTCGAAGTTAAGACAGATTACTACTAGAAAAGGGGTGCTTGAAGAAGCAGTTCCTATTCCTCCTAGAGACACTCCAGGACATTTCATGTACCATAAACATGGCTTAGATGCCATATTGTTTCTTGATCTATGGGTAGATTATACCAAAGGATTACCGGAAAGTCAAAGGTGGCCCATAGCGGGAACCTGGGATGCAGAGTGCATCATGAAAGTGGAGGAAGAGTTATGGAAAAGAAAGGTCAGACAGTCACAGAAAGACGCTGTTGAGTTATGGCGTAAAGAATCTCATAGACGAACAGAAAAAGCACGTAGACAAGAAGAGAGGAGTAAAGAGAGTTCAAATAAAGTTCAAGAAAATCTATTAATTGAGGAAGGTATCCGAGTGAAATCAGAACAAGTAAATAGACAAAGAAATGCTCTTATGAATGGTATGTATCCCCTTCTAGCCGAAGGACTACCTAAGGCTGTTACGGAGGTGCCAAAAGACTTGCCACCCCCATTATTTCCAATTAAGGTACATCCAAAGGGGCATCCCAGAACCGCAGAGGATGTTTTTCTTTCCTCATATCTAGACGATGCAGCCCCCGAGTATGCTAACGCCACACCACATAGACCGTCTGGCGGAGGGATTCAACGTCAGGATCAGGTATCTGTCCCCGTGCAACAGCAAGTCCCGATGCAAGCTCCGGCAAGCACATCTGTTTCCGCATCTGTCTCCGCAGTCGACTCTACAGGGGTATCGACACCCATAGTTGCTGTATCACGTTCGACGAACCCTTTCACACCCGACGCCCCAGATGGGGCCACGGGAGGTGCTAGCAGTACTTTCACGCCACCTAGAATAAATAAACTTGTTTTTCAAGAGTCAGCACATTCACGTACACCTAAGTTCGTAAATGAACGTACGCTTAAGGAACTCCTTGTAAATTGTAGATATGACCCAGTGGTTGGTAAAGAGGACGAAATGGTCCTGGCATCATTACGTATCAGACGAGCCGCAGAGTATTTAGCAAGGTTACCAGGGATGACTACGCATCTAGATAACATATACCATTTTGTTCAAACGGGACGAGATCCAGGATGTATTAACAGAGCTATGGAATTCCAGAAAGTAGAGATACAGGGGGAACTGTTACGTTTCCTCATAAACTGTGTGATCAGAAATCAAGATCGTCCGGGGGTAGACCGGAATGCAATGCTTATTCTTACAAGATGGAGTCAGAATATATCAGAAGGGAGACACGATAAGCAAAATTGTATAATAGCCATGTGCCGAAAAATACGTAAAGAAATAGAGCGTATTCATGAAGAGAGATTGGGAACAGACGAGTTTGAGCAAGATGAAGTGTCCGAAGCAGGGAATTCTGCAAGACAGTCAGAGACCATAGCCTATGTAGGCAGAGGAAGATCTTGTGAAAATACTAGATGTTTTTCTGATCCAATACACTCTGTATGTCCAAATAATAGCAGAACGTATCCGACGCCTGTAATAAATCTGAAGTCTCCTGAACATTCGTTTCAAGCCGCAGATAAAATACTACGAGAACGAAGAGGTTACCACCTCCTCGATTCCATGGATGAGCAAGAATTAGCCAGATCAGCCGTTCATTGGATTGTTAGTCCTGAAAAATACGGTGATGAGACCGTAGCACACACGTTTCTCAACCTCAGTACAGATGAACAACGTTTAGCTGGAATCTATATGATTCAGCAACTCCTCATATTATATAAGAGCCAACATGCTGACCCTGGTCCTTTACCTGATATATTAACGGAACTACTCACGTACAGATGGAAAGGTTCTAGTAACAAGCTAATTAAAGAGATATTAGTGTCACGTAAGCAGTATGTTCTTTTTGTAAGTCCGGATTCTCTCTCCCTGCCCCCCAGAGAAAGAGCACCGTACTTCATGGATAGACAAAATCCTTTACGGGAAGTGCACCCAATAAAAGGCGAAGACAATGAGTTTCACCGTGTATTTGTTTACACACCCATATCAAAAATGGAATTATTAGAAATGAAAAAAGTAGTACCTAGTCATGACAAAGACCCAGCGGGTTTCCACCGAGAAATTAAAGACATGTTACTGATGGGAGAGTACACCTTTCCTGATATTATGACAATATTAAAGGTGCTTTTGCCTGCTGGCATTTATGAAAAACTGAAAGAAAAAGAGTGGGAAGTGGGAGACCAAAGGATAGACTGGACAGCATTAGCAGAGGAAGAAAGGGGCCGAACTGCAGGTTCAGGGCTCGGGGATAAAGTTAAACTATTACCAGGTTTACTAGTACAGGTACTGCCACGTTTATTAACTACAAAGAAGGAAGATTGGGGTGCAATCACAGCCTGTAAACAAAAGCAAGATGAAGACACAAGTGATTATTATGCTCGATTTGAAAAATGTTTTGGTATAAATAGTGGTATAAAAGCAAGTAGTGACTCATATCCACATCTATTTGTGACAAAATTAGTGGAAAATGCATTGCCTCCAGTGAAGAATAGAATATTGAAATTCGAGAGTACCTGGCAAAGTAACACTCCGTCGCAAATGCTACAAATGTTACAGTATCATCACAATAGAATTAGGGATGAACAAGAACACGAGCATAAACGCATGAAGGATACAAAAATGAAAATGCTAGTTTCTCAGACAGTACCAGCAGATGGTCACAAAAAGGGTGTGACACATTCTGGTGATTCTGCAGTTCCTGTAAAAGGAACCTGCAATTACTGTAAACAACTAGGCCATTATGTACATGATTGTCAAGTCCTGAAACGAAATATAGCAACAGGTATTGCAAAGGAGAGACCACGATTAGTTAGACAAGATCAGAATGAACAAGGAGCTATGCAGCATGGACAGTCCATGCCAGTTCAGCAACAGTCTATGCCAGCCTCACAGCAACCCATACAGTTTGTGCCAGCTGCACCACCGTTGCCTGCTACTGCCACACAAACCACAACACAACAAATGTATCAGACTGCACAGTATGAATACCCTGAGTATCAGCGTTACGCATGAACCAGCCTAGAGAGGGAAGTTGACTTACCGCTTATCGAGATTCCGGTAGATCAAGAAGGACCTTATGTACATAGTGAATTATTAGGTCAAGATAGAAAATTCTTACTCGATACAGGGGCAAGTCGAACAACCATAAAACGTAGTGAAGTTCCAGGGGCACCCCTCTCAGGCTCTCAAAATGTTTCCCTTGGTTTTTCAGGAAAACCTATTGTTAATGAAGTATCACAGCCTCTACCACTTACGATAGGACCTTTGACACGAACTACAGATTTATTGCTTACTAAATCATGCCCAGAAAATTTGTTAGGAATTAAAACTCTGAAAGCACTAGGAGCCATAATATGTTGTTCTCCGGAAGGAGTAAGGTTGTTTTTGCGTGATTTTAAAGGTCACTATGTGTCTAGAGACATGGATCCCCGACTACAGATTTTACCAGTACATCTATGGGCACAAGGCCCTACGGATGTTGGCTGCATGAACATTACACCCTATCGAGTTACATTGAAAGCAGGAGTGGTATTACCACGAATGCGACAATACAAGTTACCGCATGATGCTGTAGTGGCTTTGTTGAAAATCATTGATGAGCTAATTGCCCAGGGAGTAGTTGTAGAAACAGACTCCAATGTATGTAATTCACCGATAATTCCGATTCTTAAACGAACTGATCCTACTGCTCCCCCAGTGTACCGATTGGTTATTGATTTGCGTGAACTAAACAAGTGTATTGTACCACAATTCCCTGTGGTCCCTGATATATCATCATTGTTGACAGCAATTGATTCCGAAGCAACATTCTTTACTGTAATTGATCTCAAGAATGCCTTTTTCAGCGTCCCAATAGATCCGGAAAGCCAATACTTGTTCGGATTCAGTTTAAATGGGCGCAGCTTTAAATTCTCACGCGCTCCCCAAGGATTTACAGAAAGCCCCAGCATCTACAGCCAAGCACTGAAACGAGAACTTGACAGTATCCACATGCCAGTCAATACTGCACTGCTTCAATATGTCGATGATCTGCTGATCACCGCGAGAAGCGAGCCAGAATGTGAAAAAGCTTCTCTGACAGTTTTACATTTCCTAGCCGACAAGGGGCACAAGGTGTCCCCTTCTAAGCTGCAATTCTGTGTTCAGCGAGTTATTTATCTTGGTCACTCGCTGTCCAAGGAGGGAAGGCAGCTTACACCAGATCGCATCCAGTTAATTGCTAACATGTCAATACCCCAGACACAAAAGGAGGTGCGGGCTTTCATAGGCCTCACTTCATATTGTAGGCAGTGGATCCCTCAGTACGCATTTCTAGCAAAACCACTCATTCAGTTAACCACACAGGAGGCAGCCACATCGACTGTTCTCCCTTGGACTCAGGAACATACACAAGCTTTTGAAAGCTTAAAGGAAGCTTTATGTCAAGCACCTGTTTTAGCAACACCATGTTATAGCAAACCTTTTACACTCTTTGTTACAGAACGCGAAGGTACTGCCTTGTCAGTACTCACTCAGGATCAAGCAGGATCACGCAAGCCATGTGCTTATTTTTCCAGTACATTAGATCCCGTAGCTCAGGCTTTGCCTGCATGCCTGAAATCAGTGGCAGCGACAGCTTTAGCAATCAGACAAAGCGATGCCATAGTATTAGGACACCCATTGACAGTACAAGTACCACATGCAGTAGAGGTTCTTGTGAACCGAACACAAACGCAACACTTGACCATAGCAAGACTTACCGGTTATGAACTGACATTGTTTCAACCACACATAGAGATCCGACGGTGTAATACATTGAATCCTGCTACACTATTACCTGTAATTGGAACAGACCCACTAGCTCATGATTGTGTTGAAATCATTGAAATAAAGACGAAACCTAGACAAGACTTGACAGACGTTCCATTGTTAGATCCAGACCTGACGTTGTATGTAGACGGATCATGCATGAGAACAAGTAAAGGAGATTTAGTGGCCGCGTATGCAGTCACAACAGACACTGAAGTTATTGAGACACATTGTATAGATACTCTGTCAGCCCAAGCAGCAGAACTTATTGCTCTAACACAAGCCTGTATTCAAGCCACAAATAAGAAAGTTAATGTATACACTGACTCACGTTATGCATTCGGAGTTGTACACGACTTCGGCGTGCTGTGGCGAGAGAGAGGTTATTTTACTTCCCATGGTGCCCACATTCAGCACGGACCCCTCATTCATGCCTTGTTAGACGCAATACATTTACCCACTGCTATATCGATTATGAAATGTAAAGCACACACGAAGGTTATTGATACCATTTCTCAAGGCAATGATTTAGCTGACAGAACAGCTAAACAGACTGCTCAGAATCGCACATTAGACATGACAAAGCCAATAGTTCAGACCCCAACACAGTGTATGGCAATTAAGGATCCCACACTTGACGTAATTGACATACAGACACATGCCACAGCAGAAGAAATAAAGAAATGGACTGAACTAGGAGGGATCCAGACAGATCAAGGATGGATGACGAAGGAGAAATCTGTATGGTTCCTCCCTGATTCCATGGTTCAAGCCATTATAGCTACAGTTCACAGTCCAGCACATTTAGGAGAGAAGGCTATGCTAGACAGCATTCAGCACATTTGGTTCAACAAACATTTACGAGCAGCAGCTAAACAAAAAGTTCGTACCTGTATGATATGTTGTCAGTTTAATCCAGGAAAGAGTGTTCCCGTAGAGCAGGGTGGATTTCAGCCTCCTGACCATCCTTTTGAAGTCCTCCAGATGGATTATATTCAGATGGAACGTTGTCGAGGATTCAAATATGTCCTCGTAGTTGTCTGCGCTCTCTCCCGTTGGACAGAGGCGTATCCCGTATCAGATTACACTGCCCCGACTACTGCCAAGCAGCTAGTTCGAGAATTCTTCCCACGGTACGGTTTACCACGTGTTGTATATTCAGATAACGGTCAGCCTTTCTCATCCGAATTAATGAAACATGTCTCACTCTTGTTGGGATATCAGTGGAAATTCCACTGTGTCCGACACCCCGAGGCAGCAGGTCTCGTAGAAAGACATAACCAGACACTGAAAATCAGACTGTCCAAAATATGTAGAGAGAAAGGTGTCGACTGGATAGTAGCATTACCAGTTGCACTCTTTTACATGAGAATGGTAGCACACTCTAGAACAGGGCTATCCCCGTATGAGGTGATCTTTGGTAGACCACCGAATATGTGGGGGACGCCTATACCACGTAAAATAACTGATGTTGACTGTAATATGCTGACAGATTACCTGGCTTCCTTGATGTCTGCACTACAATCTTCTCGTTCACAGGTAGCTGCAGCCTTTCCCGACAACACTGAGGCGAAACCCCATGACGTTGTTCCGGGTAATCTTGTCTTTGTGAGAAATTTCGACAGGAAGAGTCAATTGGAGCCCAGGTGGAAAGCACCCAAGTTGGTCCTGTTGACCACAAGAACAGCCGTGAAGATCGAGGGACGAAAGGGGTGGATTCATTCGAGTCACGTAAAAAAATTTCATGGACTACCTTCAGATATAGACACTGTGCCCTGCACTCCCTCACAGACTGATTCAAAACTTCCTTTTGTTGAACAAAATGACTCTCAGTGCTATAAACAGAAACTCAGGTCCAGATCTAAACTGTCGGACGATTTGATTGTTTAAGTCCTCTCCAAGGTGAAGCGGTTGAATCTGTCCCGACATGTACCCTTTAGGTCTGAATCATGTAGAGTCCAGAATCATAATGAAACGACATGCTTATTGTAAATTACTGCGTAACCACTGTATTGTGACATTATTAATTTTGTTTTTATTGAGTATTTTAGTAATTATTACGAGTATGATTTTGCACATATATCATCCTGTTTCTAAACGTGTTTTCAATATAACTGATGAACATTCTTTTAGTGACCTACCGCCACATGAATTATCTTATAGACTTGCGCTGCGCAATAACACATTCATTAGTATGTTACATCATTCCCATCAGACTAGTAATGCGACCAATTGTTGGGTGTGTGGCCGACTTCCTCCCTATCAGAATAACAAAGGAGTTCTGCCTTTCTTTCCACATCCATTCACACACAATGGCTCCTGTGGAGCATGGTTTAGTTTATTAAATTCCATAGACCCAGACACAGCAGTTTATCAACAACATTGGATATGGGGAAATCTGAATCTAGTTTTATTCAAAGTCTGTCACCCTAATAAGGAGGGTCACCCCAGTAGAACAGGAACTGATTTAGAAAATGAAGTGTATAAATTAGGTAATTTTACACCTAATCTTATGATTCTGAATGTCAAATCCGAAGTTGAACTAATTTTGCCCACTATGTCAGTATTTCCAGTTAAGGGTGAATTATGTGTAAGAAAAGTTGGTTCCATACATATGGGCCATAGCCAATGCGTTACTACAGTAGAATATAGTGATCAAGGCAAATCTTCATTTAGAGCTTCTCGCCATTCCTACTTCATATGTGGTCAGACGGCATATATGCGTCTGCCTCTAGATTGGGATGGTACCTGTTACATAGCATTCCTTTTGCCACCTGTTTTCCTAGCTCCCCCTGATTATTATCGAAATGTTCATTTAGTACACAATAGAGAGAAAAGAGATCTCCCAGTTGTCGATTATACTGAGACAGCATGGGACAAGTATGTAGATTTCAATAAAGGTATCTTTCCCTATATAGGTACTATATCAAATAGTAAGCTGATACGCAGACTCACCAAGACTCTTGAAGCTGTAGTAAACGAGACTATAGCCGCCCTAGGCAATCTGACAGAGGAACAATCAGTGATGAGAATTGTTGCTTTCCAGAATCGTCTTGTCCTTGACGTCATCCTGGCCGATAGGGGCGGAGCTTGTAGGGTCATCGGATCCAGCTGCTGTATATTCATACCAGAAAATTCGCCATCTGTATATAAAGCTATAACACGCCTTCATAAGATTGTAAGCCAGATACACGAGAATCCAGGCACTTGGACGTGGTCCGGGTGGTTTTGGAGTGTGATATCAGCCTGGGGATGGAGAGTTCTATCCTTCCTAGGTATTGGCCTTCTTATGCTCTTCAGTTGTTGTCTATGCCTGCAATGTGGACCAGCGATTTGTGGTCTGTGTGCCACATCGTGTATTCCACATCAAGGTTTTCGCTCAAGATCCCGGAAGAAGAAAGAAGAAGAAATGATGCTCCATGAGCAAATCAATGGAATGATGAAGATTGATGTCTCGTGAAGGGCAAGAAGGGGACAAGGAGGGAATGTGGAAATGTGGATTTTCCTGATCAGTTATGTCCCCTATCTTGGACCCCAACGGTTTTATATGCATGTTACAAGTACATGTATGTTCCCTCCAGTTCCAGTTTCTAAGACGCAAACATATGTGTGTCTACTGTCAACATGTTCTCTGTCAGATCCGCCATCAATGGGCTGGATATTCGATTCCTTAGTATGAAAGGCCACCGACTTTATATGGCTAAGTTACTCCATTTTTACAGTTCAGGCGAGTAGGCCCGATTCTGTCCTCAAAGCCTTTCCCTGCTCTCTGTCTCTGACAGCTTCAGCTTGAGCTCGCATCTGTATCCATGAACTTTGTCCTACTCCCTGTGCAGCTAACGGTGCCTGCCTCGGCCAGTTTTCGCCTGTCTGCCAAGAAGTTGTATTTCACCTTCGAATTATCTATTTTGCTCTCCAGCCGATGCATTCCTGTCCAGTGATTTAGGTAAACATTTCCTTTAGCTCACAAGCAAAGGACTCAGCCTTTCCGTCCTCCTGCAAGTGATTCATAGCCCTGTTGCCATGGAAAGTTTTCTATCCCTCGCATCTCATATAGACACTTAGACGCTTGTACAACGCACACAGTCAGTATAGAATAGATTCTGTCCGAGAGTCCTTCCTTGTGGATAACATAGTTCTTTAAACATAGGATGTTAGATATGATTTGGGATTAGGTTGACTTGACCCCAGACTTCTCGTCTCCACATGTAGAGCTAAATGTCAAGTCCCCTTCACCCCCTAGTTGCACGTCAATTACACGTCATGCTGCCGCGCGCGCATCTATGCCAAGTATTATCTTATAGATCCACCTATGCCTGATAATTCTAACCAATCATGTTTCTTTTATTCCTTATTACGCCTAGTTTCGATTATGTCACTGTTACGTCATTTTTCTTATCAAATGTTACGCCTTCTACATTCGTTTCATTGTAATGTACTTATTATAAAAATATATGTCTGTTAATAAATTATTGTACTTCACTTCCTGAACCTTCGTGGTGACGGAACCTGAGGGCCGCGACTCGAGTCGGCCATTTTGAATGGAATAAAGCCCATTAGAAAACCTCTTATACCACGGATTCTGCCTCTCGTTATTTTGAGCTATTTTACTTTAATTTAAGATTCCGCATGAAATTCAGTCCGGTAATATTTATTTTATTTACCACAGTGCTAGAAATAGCTCTGCGTAGCAATAAGACGACGCCTACTATGCTTGACAGTATCGGCATGTGGCGCAAAGAAGCAACGCAACGGAAAAAGAGGGAAGAAGTAAAAGCAGAAAAGGAATTACGAAAAGCAGCTCACCTTGCCGCTAGAAAGTTAGAAGAAGAAATAAAGGAGAGAAGGGAAACTAAACTAAGACAGGAGCCCGAAACATCAGGCCAGTACGCTGTTAGGACCCCTTCTTTGCTCTACCCTGAGTTGTCCTCTAAGCAGCGAACGAATGATGAATTACTATTAGGTCCCCCGATCATTTACATGCCCCCTCCATACGCACCCTCCCAATCAATAGTGCAACACCCACAACCCCCAAACACGAGCGAAAGCAGTACAGGGGCCTCGGTCCTCACGGCCTCCGCGCCGGCCGAGCCTCCTGTACTGAACACAACGTCGACAAAATAGTAAAGACACTAGTGGAGCGTAAGGAAAGTGAAGAGTATATAACAGACGTATATAACTCGTATGCAGACAGCCGCAGACGACACTTTGTCGTACGACTTTGTTATCATGCCCTAAATGCATATGAGGATAGGTACCGCGATAAAGGTCCCGAAGGCTTAGCGACCCTATATAGGAAGGTAGACATTGGGGAAGAAGGAGAGGGCGATGTAACGAACCTCTTCACTCGTACACTCGAGGTCTATCGACACCTTAGAGAACACAGGCAGACCACCAAAGCAGAAACCCCCATAGCGACTAAGCCCCAAGAAGGAAGGGCTGATACCATGATGCCCATCAAAGAGGCTGCCCCCTACTGGGTCCCCCCACGAGGTCAGGGAACACATGACGACATCAACCACCAAGATGCGAAGGGAAGGGTTGTATTTAACTGGGTCTACCAGCCATGGGACCGACAAGATATTTTGACCTTTAGAAAAACTCTACCCGACTTGAGAAAGAACCCGACTGCCTTCTACACTGAACTGGGTACAGCCTTAGGTTCTACGATAATGACTTTAGCAGATATCGACTTGTTCTTTGGGCTATGTCTGCCGGCTGATGTGTGGAAGCAAATCCGGAAAGTTGACCACGCTGAGCCGTTCGGATATACCTGGTTACAACTCGATACCATAGACAAACAGCGAGAACCAGGACAGAAACCCCCGAAAGCCATATTAGAGCTCCCAGACAAGATTGTACAGAAGCTAAAGACTCTAATCCCAGAAAGAAAGGTAGACTGGTCAATAGTGACGGCTTGTCGCCAGAAACCCCAGGAGGATGTGTCTGAATACTTCTCCCGATTCGAGACTGTGTTTTCCGATTACAGTGGCCAAGACATGACCACCGCAACCGGACATCACCTCTTTGTCCAGAATTATGTGAAGGGTCTGTCGCAAGAAGTTTCCCAGAAGCTACAGACCAGCGAGAGTAGTTGGGCAGCCTCCAAACCCGCAGCAATTCTCCAGATGGCCCAATATTACGAAAACCAGAAGAACGAGAACGATAGGGCGTCAGAGAGGAAGAAAAAGGAACTGAAGGAGAGGGTAATGATAGCACAGTTGCAAGGGTGACCATAGGAAGGGAACCCCCGAAAGGGAATTACCAACCAACCGCCCCTAGAAAGCTACCCCCTAGAGACCATACACCTGCACCCTACAACGGAAGGAGAGACTTAGATGGGAACCAATGTGCGTTCTGTAGAGGGTTCGGACACTGGAAATCCCAGTGCCCGGTCCTTCTGGAACTGAACAAAAATAGGGATCCCAGAGACACAGCATATGACCCCAGAAATAGAGGACAGGGACGAGGGCACACGAACGACGCCATCAACGACAGGCCAGGCAGACCAAACACCTTTGATCGCCCCGACAAAACCAGTGTCAACAGTCCGACTATGAAAGCACCCATGACTTCGCATAGGACCGCCAGGGGCAAGGGAGGGATCCAGTCGAACTCCGTGTTGACCAGCAAGGTCCTTACGTCACCGCTAAGGTCTTGGGCACAAAATCTCCATTCCTGGTAGACACTGGGGCGACACGTAGTGCGTTATCCAAACGACTGATTCCTAGGGCACCCTTGTCTGGCTCACATGTAACCTCAATAGGCTTCGATGGAACGCCCTCCACTAACCCCTTATCAGCACCAATCTCCTTTGACTTAGAAGATAACACCACTGACACGACCTTTCTGCTCTCCTCCAACACCCCCGATGCTATTATGGGACTTGATTTGCTAAAACATTTTCGAGCTACCATCAGATGCTCCCCAGACGGAGTTCGAGTCATCCTACACGATAACCCAGATCTGTCCAGACCCTGTCACACACGGCGTATGATCTCTATAACCGAGGCTGACATGTCCCTACTCGACACATTACCTTCACATCTATGGGCTAAAACCGACTCAGATGTAGGGCGCATGGTGATCGACCCGGTACACATAACCGTCCGACCGGACGCAGTGCTCCCAAAGCTTCCACAGTATCGGATATCACCCGAAGGCGAGAAGGCTTTGGTGGAAATCATCGAGTCCCTAGTCGAGGCAGGAGTGGTAGAAGAAGTAGTCAGTAATGTTTGCAACAGCCCTGTCCTACCCATTGTAAAGAAGCAAGGCGAGGGAGATGAGAAAGCGTACCGTTTCATTGTTGATTTGCGAGAGGTTAACAAAGTAGTCATACCCCAGTACCCCGTGGTCTCAGACATCACCACCATCCTCACCCTGATTCCATCCACTGCCACCACCTTTACTGTTATTGATCTCAAGAACGCATTCTTTTCCATCCCCATCCACCCAGACAGCCGCTACCTGTTCGGCTTCACTTTAAAAGCCCGTTCGTACAGATTCTGCAGGGCACCCCAAGGCTACACTGAGAGTCCCAGTATTTATAGCCAAGCCCTCAAGAGGCAACTAGATGCAGTCCAACTACCCGATGGAGTGGTGTTGATACAGTACGTCGATGACATTCTTTTGGCGGCCGACACCACTCCACTTGCCGTCACAGCCACCATTCACCTCCTCCGCTTTCTTGCGGAGAACGGTCACAAGGTCTCCAGAAAGAAATTGCAATTCTGCCAGCCCCAAGTAACGTATCTAGGCCACCTACTATCCAAAGACGGGAGGAAACTTACCCCTGACCGAATTCAAACCATCCTAGAAACCCCTGTTCCCAAAACTCAGAAGCAAGTGCGGTCCCTAGTGGGCCTCACCTCCTTTTGTCGACAGTGGTTGCCAAATTTCAGTCTTATCGTAAAACCTCTGCTTTCCCTGCTGGCTAAAGATGTCCCCTTCCCCCTCCCCTGGACACCCGAATGGCAATCCTCCTTCAAAGAATTACGAGACGCCCTCTGCTCGGCCCCAGTTCTAGGAACCCCAGACTACACTAAACCTTTCTCCCTCTACACCCACGAAAGGGAGGGATGCGCGTTGTCTGTCCTAACCCAGTCCATAGGTCCTAAACAACGCCCTTGTGCCTACTTCTCTGCCACTCTTGACCCCGTAGCCAGAGCTTTGCCTGCCTGCCTTCGAGCAGTGGCCGCCGCTGTTGTCTCTATCCGGCAAAGCGAGGGGATTGTGCTCTCGAACCCCCTCACTGTATTGGTACCCCATGCGGTTGACACCCTCCTGAACCAAACCAAGACTCAACACCTGACTAGCGCACGACTGACCGGTTACCAACTGACTCTGCTTGCACCCCACATCACATTGAAACGATGCACCACTCTGAATCCAGCTACTCTACTGCCTCTCCCTGACGCAGACCCCAATGCGTCCCCTATACATGATTGCGTGACCCTCACCGACGAACAAACCAAGAGTAGGGTTGACCTCCGGGATACTCCCTTCCCGGACCCTGACGGAGAACTGTGGGTGGATGGCTCATGCATCAAGCTCCCCGATGGCACCACCTCAGCTGCCTATGCAGTCACCACAGCCCGAACAGTTGTTGAGACAGCCCGCATCACACAGCGATCCGCACAGGCGGCGGAACTAATTGCTCTCACACGAGCCTGCATCCTGGCAGCAGGGACAACCGCAAACATTTACACAGACAGTCAGTACGCCTTCGGGGTAGTTCACCACTTTGGGCTCTTATGGAAAGAGAGGGGATTCTTGACTTCTCATGGCACACCCATCCTGCATGGAGATCTAGTCTCTGCCCTGACCGAAGCAGTCCTCCTCCCCACACGGTTAGCTGTGATCAAATGCCAGGCACACAAGAAGGTGACAGACATTATAGGACAGGGAAATGCACTGGCTGACATTACTGCCCGAACCACAGCCGAGAATAGGTCCACGACCCGTATGTACGTGACCAGGTCACAAACTGAGAAATGGAAGGATGCTAGGGAAACAATTAGGGATATCCAACTAGCCAGCACACCACACGAATTAACTGAATGGGCCCGGGTGGGATTGAAGGACGTTGACGGTTGCTGGCGAACTAAAGACTTGAACAAATGGTTGCTACCAGATTCATACTTGATCCCCATGCTGACCATGGCACACTCCCCCGCACACATAGGGTCTGCCCCCATGATCGAGCTCATCTCCAAAGTCTGGCACAACGACAAAATCCCAGACTCAGCCAAACGTCTGGTCCAACAATGCCTAGTATGCCTCCAACACAACCCTGGGAAGGGAACTGCTGTACCCCGGGGAGGGTTTGGGGTCCCCAATCACCCCTTTGAAGTCCTACAAATGGACTATGTCCAGTTAGAAAGGTGCCAAGGTTTGAAGTATATACTTGTCGTTGTGTGTGCCTTCAGCAAGTGGGTGGAAGCCTACCCAACCCATGACAACACCGCTATGACTACCGCAAAAGTACTACTGAAGGAATTCTTCCCCCGATACGGCCTTTGTCGAATTTTGTGGAGCGACAACGGCCCCCACTTCGTAGCCGAAGTTATCCAACTCATCTTAAAAGGGTTGGGTGTAAAACAGAAATTCCATGCGGTCTTCCATCCCCAATCTGCAGGCTTGGTTGAGCGACACAACGCCACATTGAAGCTTAAGATAGCAAAAATAGTCGCCACCACAGGACTGAGATGGCCAGACGCTCTCCCGCTAGCACTGCTATCAATGCGTTCCACCCCCACTAAACACCACTTAACCCCCTACGAGGTCGTTTTCGGGCGGCCCATGAACCTTTGGGCTGCTCCAAAGCCAACATCCATCCACGACGTCCCGGACATCCTCATGTCTGACTATTTGTATAACCTAACTAAAACGTTGTCTGTCATATATCAGCAGGTGCTGCACGCCATTCCCGATGTTTCCAGGGGCCCCGGACACGACATCCAACCCGGTGACTTCGTCTTAGTGCGTAACTTCCAGCGCACCAAGAGTCTGGAGCCCCGGTGGACGGGCCCCCTGCAAGTCCTGATCACCACCCGAACAGCTCTTCGAGTGGAGGGGAAACGCAATTGGCTGCATGCACACCACTGCAAGAAGGTATCACCGACCCTGACAACCACGGACAACATCACCGCCCAAGAAGAACTTCTGGACAAAGACCGACCATCCCTGAGCCGCTGCCCAGATACAGAGACACTCGAGTTAGTAAGATATCCTGATCCCACCGTGCCATCCAAGGAAGGGTATAACTTGCGACGAAAGGAGAGAACTTCGGCTAAGCAGACCACAGGCTAAGTGGAAATCTCAGAGCGGTAGCCTAGTCACCTCAAAGGCCACCAGGAGAGAAACTAAACAAAGTCTGTGGTTCTGCCCGCTACCGAGTCTCTTGAAGGTGATGGAAGCGCCCGACATGAAGATGATGGAAGCAACCGGACGTACGAAGATCCACTACAAAAACCCAAAGACTGACCGAATGCACAGCTTAAAGACTATTGCACTTTTCATTACCCTTCTCTTTTGCCTTCTCCTCGTGGTCACCTTCTGGATCATGGAGGAGAGCACACCCGCTCATAAGACATTGCTGACCACCGTTCAACCTACCACCACGAAAGAACACCATCTGATCTCACTTTCACCCCAACTCCGAGAAAGGCGTAAGGAGTTCTAGAATAACTCTTTTGTGCAGTTGCTCCACCAACACAACCTTGCTGCCAACGCCACTAATTGCTGGATCTGTGGATTGCTACCACATGCCACTGGACACTCTATCCCTTTCATCCCTTCACCTTTTTCTGTCCATGGTTCCTGCCTCGCCTGGCTAATCCTCCTGCAAGAAAGCTACAAGGACAATGCCACTTCCGGCAGAACCATGTCACACTTCTACCATGGGTTCTGGCTGAACAAAACTGGAAGAACTTCTGCCCTCTTCTGCCCTCTGAGATCGAACACTTCCTTTCACATGGACATCCCTGCCAAAGAACGAGTTGAAATGCAAGTGTTCAACAACCCAGCCAGACCCACCTTCTCTTACCTCCGGAAACGGACGGCCGCCACCCTAACAGTGGCCCTGTCCGTCATCAACATCACTGGATTTGTGTGCCTCGAAGGCCTGGGGGCGCAGCTGGTGGGCCACAGCTCCTGCCTCATCACCCGAACATTGGACTCAGTTGACCCACCCTCCTTTGTTGCCTCCCCGAATATGTACTTCGTCTGTGGTACTAAGGCCTACACCTGGCTTCCGAAAGGTTGGGGAGGCACCTGCTACATCGCCTTTGTCCTTCCTCCGACATATGTGGCTCCAGCAAACCATCACCGACAGAAACGGGCAAAAGACATTGTGCAAGCCGACTCCGCCGGAGCACAGTTCATGGACGCAGTAAAAGGCCTTGTTCCACTCTGGGGTCCAATGGCAAACAGCCGTGCCATCCGCCACTTAACCCAGGCAGTCGAAACGGCGATGAACATTACGGCTGGCGCCCTCGCCAACAACACCGCCGAGCTCCAGGCCGTCCGCTTAGTGGCCCTTCAGAACCGCCTTGTTCTAGATGTGGTTCTGGCTGATCGTGGAGGAGCATGCCGCATCATTGGGTCCAGCTGTTGTACCTACGTACCGGATAACTCACCCTCAGTCTACAAAGCAATTGAACACCTCCACAGACTGTCCGCAGAGGTCCATCAAGAGCAAGAAGAATGGTCACTGGGGAGTTGGTTTTGGGACACTATTAAAAGTTGGGGATGGAGGCTGTTTTCATTTATCCTAATACCGATTGTGATACTATGTGGATGTTGCTTGGGGATTCAATGTCTGCCACCTTTATGTTCGCTTTTTATGAACTGCATCTGCCCTAAGACTTTGGACTTTGAAACAGAGCGAATGAAAGCTCTGTATGAGGTGGAAGTTCGAAGTATTATGGGGATAGATCCGAACTAGACAAGCTGGCGAGATATGTTAAAAGGGAGGACTGTGGAAATTTAGCTTGTAACTGAACATTATCTGCGCCATCTTGCCTCTCCCCAGCGCCACGCACAGCGAATGCACGGCCGCCATTTTAGGCACCCCACTCTCTCCCCGCTCATTCTCGATCGCCAGCGCTTTCCCCTGGCGCTGCGAGCATCCCCCGCGCGCCGGCCACCCCCGCTCTCTCATACACGGGCCATAAACCCTCTCATTCTGCGCGACCCTGCCATGGAACCACATCCCACGCCTGGCCGACATCCCATACATGGTCATGCCTCTCTTTGATAACCCCCTTCCTCTGCGCCCCATTGTCCGAACCGATCCCAGGCCATCACCTAGCCCTGCGGATAAAGTTTATTGCCCCTACTGTAAGGGAAACACCCCACATCAAAGGGATTACAGTGGATCAAAGCCCCTACCCCCTGAGACCCGGCCGGTTGCACACACCCCCGGGAATTGGCGGAATGTCCAGCTGCGTGATAGCCATCTCCTACTGTAGATGGGGTGGGGACTTCTACTGTAGATATGTGTGGGAACGAGCTTGAAGTGGGGGTTCCAAGGAATGTCTTTCCGTACATCAAAGTCTCAATAAGAATGTACCATATGTAATAAAGCAATAAACCTGTGTATAAGAGACCAGGTCTCAGAGATGCAGTTAGAGCACCTCGTGACAATACCTTGCTGTCTGATCTGATGTGTTCTGCTCCGACGGAATAAAACTTTGTTTCCTGCCTTCCAGTCTCCGGCGCCTGCCTCTTTCATTGGTAAATTATCGAGTGGTATGAGAGGCGATTACCGCCGGGCAATACTTGAAAGGTTATCGACTGAAACTGCCGCTACCATTTAACATCGGGTTTCTGTATTCGAGTACCTAGGCTTGACCCTAAATGACAAAATGGGCTGGTCCCCACAAATCTGCAAAGCCAATTTAAAACTTAACCAGGCTGTGGGGGGCATCCTTAAAGTCCACAAGAAATGTTGCTCAAAAATCATAAGTGCCCCTTTAGAAATCTACTGTGTTCAATCCAGATCTTCTACACTGTATGGGGCTGAGCTATGGGGCCACACTAGCGCAAATGATTTGACTATTACGGAAAATAATTTCTTGAGGAAACTCCTATCACTTCCAATCAATACTCCGCTTATGCCATTGAGGTTGGATCTTAACATCTGTCCTATTCCAGAGGTCATTGCCTCTCGTCCGGTGATGTACTGGAAAAGACTCTGGAGTACACCAGAGTTGGCATGTTACAGAGACGAACTGAAAGTAATCTTGGGCCTACTCGGGGCTGATAAGATCCCTTGGCTCCAGTATATTAGGCAGACATTAATCAACATTGGTCTTGCCCATCTCTGGATTAATCCAGAGAACTCTACCTTAGGCATCTCCAAAAAAACTCTTGCCCTCACCCTCAAAGACTACTTTCTAACAAAAGCTTATAGTGTAGTCAAGCCTTCTAGCCTGACTGACATCTTTTTAGATGTTAAATGTCACTACGCCTTTGTACCTGACCTTGACGCTATTCAGCCCACTTTTGCAAAGAAGCTGTTCCTACAGTTCAGATATGGGACACTCCCCCTCTATTCTTTTACTGACAAATGGGCGGGTGCCCTCGAGCACAGTTGCCCGGGGTGCTCTTCTGAACAGGAAACTATGATACACGTTGTGCTCTTTTGCCCAGCATACGCCGGTATCCGGAAAAAATGGATTATTCAGGTATGTTTAAACCTAGGTATTAGGAGCTACCTCGATTTTTTCAGGATCTTGCGAAGTGACTTAAGTCCACTTGTTGTGGTAGCAGTTTCCAAGTTTCTGTTTGCGATGTGGTAAATTTGTAGGAAACTAATAAGCAATAATACAGACTGATTGATTGTTTTAAAAAAGGGCCCTGTTTGTAGACTAAATATTATGCCATCTTCTTTTTTATCATGGTTTATTGTATCAACCGAATATGTATCTAAATGAATTGTTTTATATGTACTTTTATGATTTTAAACAATCGAAATAAAGACTTTTTGATTGATTGATTGATATATTCCAGTGGCAAAGTGACCTTGGCAGCTATGAAATATAACTTTGTCCTTCTCAGAGCTTTTGGCACAAAACCCAACATCTTCAATGGGAGCTCAAGGCTTTATGTGACTTTGAGGGACTCTCCCCAGATTTAGCCTAGCACCTGTTGGAAAACTTTGATCTTCAAAAAGAAGACTAAGTCCAAAGGTGAAACTTTTTGACTAAGGCAACTGGCTTGGTGTAACTGAAAGCAGCTCCACTGTGGTCGGCCTGAAATCATGCCTCGGTGCAAGTCAACCATGAACTGCCTTTTTGCTTAAAAATGTTATGCTTCCCTTCATTTGATTTTAATTGGTTTGGTTATTAAGTTGTTCTCTATATATTTATATTAGTTTGGACATTTTATTTAATTGTTTTCTTGACTTTAGAATTGTTGGGACTGGTTGAACTTAATATGCATTTCTCTATTGCCACAGCAACCAGAAGGTGAGCAAAGGCTCCCTAAGAACTTTATTAAGTTGTTAGGGGTATCATTAATTAATGACTAAATTTCAGGCAACTTAACAATAAATGACACCTGCAGCAAAAAACATAATACGTTGCCTGTTTTCCCACACAAAGGGGATGTAGCCTTGCAGATCAGGCTGGACTGTCTGTTTGACACAGGACCAAAACTGATATGCATACATTTCTCATCCTGTCTCATGTGACACAGTGAGTAAAAAAAGAGAAAGGGCTAGAAAAGTAGAGGCTAAGGAGCATTCATGCATTCCATCCTAAGGTTTATGATATTCTCGTTATTTTTTATTGTGTTGAAAGAAAAGCAAGACATTCACTTTACCATTTTAAAATGAGCGACAATGGCTGTGCATTTGAGACAGATGAGACAAGCGCTAGGAGCCAGTTTTTTATGAAGAAGAAGAAGAAACAAATGTGACCATTGTGTTACCCCTTTACGTTTTTGAATGTCATCTGGGGAAAGGAGAAAGCGCACTGTTTCCTACAAAGAGAGGCAGCAGCCATATCCCTGAGAGGCAGCAGCCAGATCTCTGAGTGTGTTGAAGCAAGTTCCCATTTTAAGCTGCTGTACATTCTACATATGAGTCTATACCAGGGACCCCAAACAGATCAAGTAAACAAGCTTAAATCTATAGAAAGCCCACCAAAATAATCCAACAACCTTTTCTCTCCTCAGTGGTGACTTCTGCGCAATGGTGGAGGAGCGTGGCCCCACTGCCTGGCTCAGAGCCAGCCATTGTAAAATAAAATGATGTTCTTGCATAGTTTTATTCTACATTTGATGGCTTAGCAAGTGGTGTTGGGAGGGGGGGCCAGGCATGGGAGGGGGGAGGAGGAGTGCTAGTGCACTCCACTGCCTAAGTGCTCATGTGTGTTTGGCCAGCCGTCTCAGGCTGACCAAAACACATATGAGCACTATGGTTTTCTCCAGCCAGCGGCATTGAGCAACCGGGCTAGAAAACCCCACAGACTCCCTGGTCTGAGCAGGACGTCTTTCCTGCCTGCTCTGCATTGCGGGGATTGGACAGGGAGTCTGCCCCAGGGGCTGCTGGGATCCAGGAAGAAGAGGGGAGGCTGTGTGATGAGACGCACGCTGGAGGTGGCCAGTGGCAAAAGGTATGTTTATTTTCTTTTTTTTTATATTGTAGACCCCTGCTCGATGCCTCCCACGTGACTTCACCCACCCCACCACCTTTGTGTATAGTGGCTGCCGCTGTCTTTTCTCTCTATGCCCTCTGCCAGAAAAAGCAACACACATAGCCTAAACGTTCCCTCCTGTCTCTGTGAAAAATGGACCGTACTCTCGCAACCTCTGTTCTAGCCCAACATAGCTAATTTTCAAGATTTAAAGACCCTAATGAATACATTGATTTAACTGAAACTCCATATTCCATTCCTGTGTCTAAAGCAAAAACAATGATACCCTCATTTTCAAGTGCAATCCTAGGACCATATATACATTGCAATTTAATTTTGAAGGCTGACATATTTATTTCCTGCTGTGCATTTCATTCCTAATGGCTAAATGGTGACCCGCCTTACATTGTACAACACTTTGATGCACATAGGAGAGGTCTGCCATATGTTAAAGCACCTAATGAAAAAAACAGTAAAGCAAGTTATCATAGTGACTTCTGTGTCATATGGATCTACAGCAGTATTTGCATAGCACTTTATAACCATGACACTGCATGTAAGATCTGTAATTTGTATTGTTTCCTAGGTATCCTTTTGTTAATGCGTGGTTCAAAGGGAATTGGATATGTCCTATGTTGAAGATGTTGCTTGAGGTGCATGTAATCCAGAGCCATTCTCCAAGCATGGGATGGCATACATTGCAATTCCTAAGCATGTTGAGTTATGGAGGAGATGGAGCTGTAAATATCTATGTACTATTTCGTATAATTCATATGTTGCATTTTGTGGTTCTAATGATGGGAAGAGCCAAGTTTGTTGTTCTTTCTGGAACTGGAGATGACTGTCAATTCTCCTTATTTGAGTGGACTTTGGGTTCCAAATTTGAACAGTGTAGCAAGTACTACCAGTTTGTGTTTTCTGCCTTATGACAGCCATGCAAGAACCCAGAGGAGGTCAATGAAAGGTCCTAATCCCATTAAGGAAAGATGTAGGTGTGGCAGAACACATCATTGAAATTAAAGCAAGTCAACATTTAGATAGGAATGAAGAGCACAATCCATAAGTCACTTAATTTTTTACAGCAATGGTGCAGGAATGCATACACATTTCGCTATGAAGAAGTGTCATAAAAAGCCGCTCATCACGTTGTATGAAAATGCACCCTTTTGGAGAAAGGAAGAATCACATGAATCTCATTTGTTCTGATGTCCATCACTACAGCATTTTGTGATTTCTTGCAAAAGAAAGGCGCCAACTAGTAGATAGTAATAGGTGTATCTAGCTAATGAAGAAAGACTGGACTGTGCTGGCTGCATGTATGAACTAGACAGAGAGGCTGCATATGGTGCCTTTTTATTCAACCACCTCTCTTTCCTTTTCAGCATCATCTTTTCACCACAAATGCACTTCCTTGCATCTCCCCCACTTCACCACATCCAAATATGCATCGCCCTCATTAAAATGTAAGCAATTTATTTACTTTTGTCCTGTAAATATGTTGCATCTGTGCACCCCCTTCACACACATTTTCACAAAATTGCAATAGCAACAGGAATACATGACCATTTTTCTGTGTGCTCTGCAAAGAGGCCAACCCATAGACAGACACTTTGCTTTAGCTTCGTCAGAGCTCTCAATCAAAGCCCCTCATAAACACCTGCACAGCTCAAAGTATGCACGTAAAAACAGAAAGAAACACGACATGATTAAATAGCTAGCTCTTGAGGAAGGCAAGATTAAGTAAAACTTGAAATAAGAGAGGAATTAAATTGCTGATATGCATTGCCTTAACGTTTGTAACACTCATTGTACATAAATCAATCCATGTTTTTGGCATTAATGTAGTTAAGTGCATGAAGATAGGGCCAGTTTTAACGTCACACAGCAAATAACTGTCTACTGTAAGCACATATCTGTGGCTTTGCGCTTGACTCAGACATTTGGATAAACTTATCAAAGGAACAAGAACCCTGGCTTGGTCATCTTTTAGATCCATTTTGTGAGGGAACAAATGCAGCAGCTCCACTTCTGATGGGCCCAGCAACATGCAGCTAGGGCCTGGGGTGTCACAGTGGGGAAGGTTATGGTGGTGAGGGATGTCAGAACAATATACATGACAGAATATTTGCATTCTAAGACGTACCATTACAGAGGACAAGGCATCAAAACACAAGTGCTTGTATCCACTCCTATGTGTGACGAATGGGAAAGGGTGGGATATATGCCTCTGAATGACGGACGGCTGCTCTCACGCAAGGATGGAGCCTCCAGCACCCGAAACCATGACGCTGAAAGCCTCACTGGCCTATAGTGAATACTGCCATAGACTACAATATCATTGATTAATTATGAAGGGCTATAGAACAGTAAGCCTTGCATTGTGCGTCATAGTTCAGAAAGTTGATTTTCTGCCTGGCTACCTTTTCCTGCTTCAGAGCAAGGTGGGGCAGGCAGCCTGGGACAGACAGCCCAGACTTAAATACACCGATTTGTTTAGAGATGTGATTGTATCTCTTAATAAATCGATCTATGTAATATTTGTACAGGGTTGTGAAGGAAATAATTTCAGGCCCAGGTCTAGGTCATAATGGAGAATCCGCCCCTGCTATGTGTGCCGCTGAATGGTGTAAGCATACAAAGAGGAAGTAACAAGGAGAAATGAAGCTTTTTCACCTCGTTATGCTGAGGTTGCAGAGTGGCACAATTTTAGCACATTTCCAGGTCTTTTGGACTTTGTAAATCTGGGATTGTGTTAAAACCCATGGTTGAACCATTGGAAACACCCACACTCCACCCTTGGAATGCATCGCTGCAATAAGGTAACAAGAGGTAGCAAAATGCACTGCCTTGTGTTACTTTGTATTTACTAATCCACAGAGAGGCAGACAAGATGGCTTTGCATGTCTTAGTAAATCCTATTTAAGAGCTCGGGTTCCTTGCGTCGCCTTGTGTGATGCAAGGGCAACACATGTCCTTAATAAATCTGCTCCTGGTGTGGTCTAAAAAACTAAATGTGCCAACTTAGGCATGCCATTAATGCTGTCAGGTCTGTGATTGAAGTATATCATTCACCGTGCCGTTACATATATTCATAAATCTTTATTTCGGCAGTCTGCCATAAAAGGACACTAAAAGTTCAGATCTGATTAGAAAATTAGAACAAAGGTCATTAAATGTATACGATACATTAAAACAATTTACTAAAATTCATGTCTAGATTAATAATACAAATACATAATTCATCATATAAATAAAATACATTAAAACAAGTGGTTAAAATTCATCTTTAGCTTAATACAGAATAACCTCACATCTAAGAGATGAGAACACACAATTCTCTTTCAACATTCAGTGCAAGGTACTGCAGGAGGGTACACATCAGGGAGATCCTTGTACCTCCAGGGAGTCTGGAGAAATTGATAACCAACTCTCCTTTTGTCTAACCCTCCACATATAAATCAAATAACAGGAGACTGCAAAGACAAGGCTTTGCCACACATCAGATTTTAAGGTCTCTACATGTTGCCTGACTTCTAGGTTCTGAAAGACTGGTACTAGCCATTTTCTCCTTCCAGCCAGGTAGGCTGGGCAGAAGAACAGGACATGCTCATCCATTTACTCAGTAGACCCACGAGGGCAGGTTATCCTGGCTCGCACTTGCATTCTAGCCCAATTGGCAGTAAACGTGGCAATGTGCTGTACCTGAACTATAACTGCAACAAATGATGGACGGAATGATGAATGATTCAAACATTCTCCCCCAGTCAAGAGATCTGGGTTAAATCCATCATTCTTTTGCCCACTACCCACCCCAGTTTGGACCCAGCCACATGCAAATCAGTCTTGACCCTGTGCCTCATGGGAACAGTCCAGACCGAACTGCCAAACCAGGTCCTCCCTGAACCAGAAACAAGCATCCTGGGACCGGTTTCAGGGTATGTCAGCCTTCATCAGCCAGGCTAGATTGAATCCAGTGGCACAGTGAGCAAGGGACCCACGTCTGGGCATACCCGTCTCACTTAGGGCGAAAAGTGTAACTGCAACAAATGATGGATGGAATGCTGAATGATTCAAACATTCTCCCCAGTCAAGAGTTCTGGGTTAAATCCATCGTTCTTTTGCCCACTACGCCACACCAGTTTGGACACAACCATATGCAAATCAGTCTTGACCCTGTGCCTCATGCGAACAATCCAGACGTGGGTCCCTTGCTCACTCTGCCACTGGATTCAAGCAAGCCTGGCTGATGAAGGGTGTGGTCGTTGGCTACATATCTTAATTTGATATTTATCAGTGTGTACCAAATAACTTCTATTGCACAAGCACTGGCAACACCTGCATTTCATATAACAGCACAACTCCCAAAACATCATGTACATTTCTTACAAAATTGAACTTTTCTTGCAGCAATGTGAGTAGCCCCATTTGAGATGGGATTTTCCTCAAAAGAAAAATGAGAGTGTGCCTTTGAAGGCCCTTACACTGAGCCACCAGGGTGTAATGCAATGTTCTCTTTGTGCCTCTCCCTGTGAAATGGAGAACATTCCAACCTCAGTTGATGGAATGTAATAATACATTATAGCTTTTATGTATGACTATTCCGACTACATTGGTTAATAAAGGCCTTCTCCCTGGTTACAGGCACTCACCTGCGGCTCTGATGTAATACATCGGAAGAGGGCTTTTAATGACCCGTATTGCCCTTAGTGGTGGGCTATAATGCTTTAGTAATGCACAAAGGGGCATATTCTCAAGGAGCTATCGCCGAGTTATCGGCACTTCATCGCAGACAAAATAGCGATAAATTTACCGCCCCATTCACAAGCAGGTGCTAACAGCCCATATCACCAGTTTTCTGGCGATAGCATCCTCAAAACACATCGCCACGGATGACCCCGGCAACTATCACTAATGAGATGCAGAGTAGGCATTACCGAGCAAAAAGCAGCGACAACACCACTCCACAACATTCTCAACGACCAGTCAGTTCGGCGATAAGATCCCAAAACAGGCGATAATAGCAGCAGGAAACTAACACCTGCTCTGACCTGGTGCAAAGACGGACGAAAACCGCCAGCAGCCAAGGGAACACAGCCCATGGCCAAACATGAAGAACAACAGATGCCCCCGAGCAACTGAACATGCAGCCCGGAGCCCCAATAGGGTAACAACACCCATTGCCATATCCCCTGGACCCCACTACCCCCCCCCCGACCCTCTGCCCCCCCCCCGGACCACCACAGAGGCAGCGCAGATCAAGACAGCGGACCTTCAGAAAACGCACCTACCTCACAGACCCAACACTAGAGAATGCCATTGTCCACCACAGGCTCAAAAGGACAACCATCCTATGCATCCTGACAACTAATGCCCACAGGCTGATGGTACCAACACCGCGGACAACCAACATCCCTCCGCAGACAAAGCTGCTGACTGGGCTGCACATGTTGGCCTCTGGGACCTCCCAAAATGATGCCGGCAGAGTTGGAGGAGTCTCACAGCTAGCCCATCCAAGTTCATCACAACTGTCCTGGATGCCATCATCAGCTTGGTACCCCAGTACCTATACCCCCCCACTCAGGAACACCTGTTGACCAAGCAAGGCATCTACGCCATAGCTGGCTTCCCGCACGTATCGGGGGGAATTGACTGCAAACATGTCCTACTTGTGCTCCCTGGTGACACTGCACACAATTACCTCAACAGAAAGCACACGCATTCCATCAATGTGCAGGCAACAGTGGACCACCTGTGAATTGCCGCCAATGTGTTCGCCAGCTACCCAGGCATTGTGCATGATTTCTACGTCTACCGACAGTCCATCATCAACCGGCACTTCCAGGATAGCACCCAAGGAAATGCACTGCTCATTGGCAAGTACCAAATGGACACACCACACCCCCCAAATCCACAATCCTGCAAATCACAACTCTGGGAATGCACACATCACAGACTCACGGTCAACATGCCAAACAACATGCCCACACACCAGACACAACAGCATTACTTACTGTGGCAACTTGGGCTAGCCATGTACATGAACCATCAACGGCATGGCACCTCAGCCACACAATAGCGGAATGCGGGGAGAGGTGGGAACCAGGCATGTGCAACAGAGGTAAGTGACCCATGAATGAGAAGGTACACAATGCCAATTGTGGCGGAGATGTGCTGGAGAGACTGCAGTATGCAGACCACAGACATATTCATGTCCACATGCACTGATGGTGTATGGAGTTTAGTGGACAGTGGACGCAACCATGTCACCCCTGCCAGTGGGGAAGAGCCAAGAAATGTAGCTTGTGATGTCCCCCCCTGTAAGTGTGAGAGGAGTGGGCTGGCCCGGTGTATGCCAGGCCAGCGTAGGGGTGTAAATAAAAAGCACGTGGCTCTGGGCGTGGTTCTCTTCCAGAATGCCCAACGTCTCTGCCAGGGCTGCGCCTCCCAGCCGGCCACGAGTCCGACGCCGCCGCCATCGCCATGAGCGGTGTTGCCTGTGATCCTCTGCTCCTGCTGCACCCTGGGCCGCTGGTCCAGGACCCGTCATGCCCGCCCCTGCGCAGCCAGGCATCACTGCCCACCTGCCGACACCGGTGTGTGTCAAGGAGGGTGCACCACGTGCCGGCATAAGCCCCAAGCCCGAGGCCCATGAGCTTAACAGCCTCCTCAGACCATCACAGCCTCCGCGACACAGTACTCATTACTCGTTGACATACTCCACCGGCCTACACAGCTGCCAGGTCGGTCACACTTTGGAACTGAGTCTTGATTACGCAATGGCTGAGTACACACTATATAGTAGATTATATGTCACTGTACTCCCTTTGATGTGGTGACAGCAACTCTGCATAGCATCCACACGACACCTGTCTGTGGTCCCTTGCTGACTACTGCCTTTGGCCTACACTGCGGTCAAGTAGGACACACATTGGGAACTCAGTCTTGATTTATTTATGGCAGCCTTTATATCATTGTACTGGCCTCATCGCAGACTGCATACCCCTTCAGCTCTGGTGCCATTAAGTCTGTTCCCCGACAGCCATGGACACTTTCCGGTTGAACTTTGGTGGCGAATGAGTCTATGGGCTGGGGGTTGCCTTCATCATCATGTCTGTGGTACTGATTCATTGGCGAATACGAGGCTGTAGCATTCTACTCCTCAATTTGCTTTCGGATGGCTTCTACCCTCTGCATCATGCCCTGGAGGACACCTTCTACTGTCACCCGCAACCCTCTGCAACATTCACCTCGGACATCAATGGGGACCCGCTCAGCTCGCATGGCCCCTCTCACTGCACCGCAAGTCACCATCCCGTGGCGGTGTGCCTGCGCCAGTCACAGTGCATCCCAGGCCACTAACTCTGTGCAGCTCAAGTCAGGGACCCTGCCCGGTGAGATATTGGATGGCCACTGAGATGATGGCCTTGGGGTCCTCAATGCCATGTGTCTGTGGCCCAACGCTGTCCGTTGCCTCCGGACTCAACTGCGGTCCACCATGGCACACACGTCAAATCGAGTTCTGACCGGCCCGGACGTCGCATCAATGCAGGAGGCACACGTCACCACCGCCAGAACCGACTCCAAACGCCAACTGCCAGAGTCAAAGCAGCCGTACTGGCAGACTAACGGAGTTGCTGACACCTGTGGTGGATGCCATCGTCTGCCTGATACCCTGCTCAGCACTCCAGGTGCCACTAATTCAATGCACCACAACTCATGGACAATTTCTGAATGAGTTGTGTGCTGTGGAGAGCTCACGCAGCAATGTCACCTCAGGCAGTGTGGGAGACTTGCGACGATGATGAGGGAGATGATGCATGTGTAGCACACCCCACTACAGCTGCATCAGGAATAACCCGAAGGGACACAATCCTATACTTTTTTTTCACATGAGCACGCTCATCTCCAGTGCCCCAACCTCAGTGCACTGCAACTCACAGACACTTCATTTTTCAGACTGTGTGACCTCTGTACTTGCTCTGGATACCACCATAATGCTCCGCAGTTTCATAGTGCATTTTCCCGCATGACACGTGAAAATTGCAGGCCTGTCTCTGGTTTTCACTGAGTTTTGTATCGCGCTTGGCCTCATCGCAGCTTTTTTTGCGTTCTTGTTTTGCATTTTTGGGGCGGCGCGTTGGTTTTAACGCGGTCCTTTGACGCATTATCGTGTGCCTATCGCATGGTGCTGCTGGCTTGGGAATGCCGCGTTACCACGGTGTTATTTTCCCGCGATGTGGAGAGTTGCATTAAGCTACTTTTGCGGTAGTTATCACACGTTCTTGAGAATATCCCCCAGAGAGCATTGCTTAACTACATTGAATGATTATATGAGTCTGGAATAGCAATTTGCAGAGGTAAACTGGTCTTTCTGTTCTGAATTTGGCAGCTGTTTTATCTACAATTTTTTCTTTTTTTTATCATCGAAGCGTGCGGCTAGCTCGGTTTTTAAGATGATATGCACTTTTCATCGAAATAGCTCCTAAAATATTATGGAAAGCACTGCACATTGGTTAACGAAATTATATTGAACAGCATTAATTTACGAACGTCAGTGCCTGAGAAGATAACATCATTCCAGAATAGAAAATATTATGGGGCATATTATCAAGCACGGCGTTAAAATTATCGCCGCTTTAGCAGCGATAATGGGCGTGATAATATGCCGCAGAGAATTCCAATAGAAGCCCATGTTGACACCGGAACATGGGCTTCTGTGGGAATTATCAAGAGCATATTATCAAGCCCATTATCGCCGCTTTAGCGGCAGATTTCTGCCGCTAAAAGGGCGATTATTTTAACACCGTTTCTTGATAATATGCCCCTAAATTACCTTACTTCCGACTAAGAAATTATAATAATGTCAAAGACTTTAGAAAAAAAGTAGGTCCTGCCTCCCCAATGTGTCTGTTGTACAGTGTTTGAGAACTCTGCACTTCACGTTGATGAGTGGGATGAGCAGGTGCCTGGCACCCTTCGCACCCCCCCCCCCCCAAACCTCCACCTAATGAAGAAAGGTAGGTCTTCAAAGAAGGCACCTCCCCTCCCCAGGAGGCTTAATGATGAAGGCCTAGCTGGTGAAGCCATTACTCGCTTTTTGCAAAATAACCCGCTTATTCCACTACAGTGGCGACTAAAACTTTTAAAAAATGGATCTCGCCTGGTTTCCGCTGCACTCCGGGCCACGCTGCATGCAGATGGTCTTCGGCTTGAGATCAGAGAGGTTTTGATTAGAGATCCGTCATCTGTGTGTATTACACGTGCTCCTGCCAATAAAGTTCCTCTAACCGCGGGAGTAGGGAAGCTGCGAGCAAACATGGACGGGGTGGAATTTAAAGTGGAAAATGGAAGGAGAGGCGCCTCCAATGTAAATTTCAAACGCGTTACACACTTTTAACCTTTGTTTATTGATGTACTGAAGCTCTCGGTTTAACTTTTAGCTCAATGTGTTTGTTTTTGATTATTTTACCACATGTGGGTCGCAGAGGAGTGCTGGGAATTTGAGAGAATACCAACAAGAGCAGCTTTGTGGAGGTTTTCTTTGAATAAACTGGAAGGGGTGCCAGTCTGCACACTTTTCGTAACTGACAAGCAACACGTGGGTGATATAAGAGGCAGCAATACTTGTATGTCTTGTGCTACACCTTCAGCTTGTGCAGGTTTTTAGCTCGAAGGACTTTCCTTGCCTGGATTTCTTTTTCCCCCTCTACAAAACTACAAGTCCCAGAATGCAGTTTGCTGTTGGGGAGCACCCAGGAGTGGCGGTAGGCGTCACACGTGACACGAGGCCTCTACGTCTATCCTCTTGAGTGGGAGACCGCATGCTTGTACTGAGAAGCAGAAACTCTTCCCTTGCACTAGTGAAACTGGACTTTGAATTGACTAATTTTTAACCAAAGATATGTGACACAATATATAGTTTAGGTTACAGAGGTCAAGGCTGTATGTCGTGCAAAATCCTAAATATCTTGCTTTTTATTTCAGTGTAAAGAAAAAGAACGGCAGGTATGAATTCGACGATGACCTATCACGAGAAGGAATTGGATGTGGAATGTGCGGTATGCACACTCACACCTTTATCAACTTCCGCCAGGCCGGTGCCTAGAATCAGTAGTGAAGTCATTATGGCCTAGCCTTCGGTTTGCTATTCGTGCCAGTTAAACAATTTCCTTAACAGATAACAGTGAAACCAACAGTGACGTTGCTCGTTTAGCCACATCAGACAGGTGACATTTTTGTTTAAGGACAGAAACTTTAAAATTTAAATGATGTTCTTATCTTAGGCCATTTTTTGACAAGTAACGGCACAGAGACACAGAGAATTACATTTCCCACGGACATATTAGACAAGGTCCAGGAAAAAGACATTTTCTTAATAAGATGCTGTTTCCTGTGCAACATGGCTACACTTGTGCTGAGATATATTGAGAATGGATGTAATAATGTGTATCTTGTGTACTTTTGGGGTACACACACCATTGTGTACTTGCTCACTCATGAACTGCAAAAAAAAGTATGCAACTACTTCAAATCAAAACTAGACCGGGGTGTATTTTTTGTTATGTGAGCATAATCTTGCATAGTTCCCAATTATCGGGCCAAATGACACCTGCATAATTAAATGTTTTTCTTATGCCTAAACTGACTGCATAACTTTTATTTGGGATAGGGTTGTTTCCTGCAGAAGTGCCTCGTGGGAACGGTGTGCAATTTCATTTATACTGATGAACAGATGATGAAAATGGAGATCTGGAAAGAAGAAAACAGCGCGACTTTATTCACCTATAATAAAAAAAGACAACAGTTACTGGGTTCTCTTAAAATATATTTTACTGTAACGCAGAGTGCTCAAACGAAATGTATTTCTAGGATGCGAAAAGAAGTGTGGCCATACTGATTTACGAATTCACTTATAACTGTCGTGTAAACTGCACTGTTTTACTCAAATAAGCACTTTTAGAAATAACATTTCAAATATATCCCAGTTTTGGTCACACACAAAACTATTTGTCAAACAAAATAATTAATATGTAGAGATGGTTGGTGTGGAAAACATTTGGGGGCATATTAACAAGCCAGGCGATAAAATTATCGCCGCTTTAGCGGCAGAAAACTCCCGCTAAAACGGCGATAATGGGCTTGATAATATGCTCTATGGAATTCCAATTGAAACCCATGTTAGATGTCCTTCACATTTAACATGGGCTTCAATTGGAATTCCATAGAGCCTATTATCAAGCCCATTATCGCCGTTTTAGCGGGAGTATTCTGCCGCTAAAGCGGCGATAATTTTATCGACTGGCTTGTTAATATGCCCCTTGATTCGTATCCAGGTGCTGTATTTCCTTCATAAATGTTGCATTTCTAGTTGATGAATCACCGTAGCTAATTTCCTCCTGTTCAGGAACAGCCTCGTAAATTGACTCACATTTGTTTTTTTTTCTAAACTTGTAAAAATAGAGGTAACCCGGTCATGCTACTGCAAGTGTGTGTTCAGAAACACGTGGGGTAAAGGGTTAGCTGTCATCTTGACAATATCTTGCATTCCTATCATGGGCCGCAGGCAATGGGAACTCCCCTTTAAGGGAAGGTTTATTGCAGCAGCAAATTAGTTGTCATATTTGCTCCTGAAATGACTGTCCTGACTCGCAACTGAGTTGCTGACAAGGTGATTGTGGAATTTACTAGCTCACTATCGAAAGAATGCATTTATTGCTTTGGGTGCCCCTGAACAAACACACAATGACAGATCGAAATTAACAAAAGCACCCTAGTCCAGTGGGAACAGCATTTTGATAGCTTAGATTTATAGCCCTAACCCAGTGTTGCACTGGGGAACAGTGCACAGCAGGGGAGTTGAAGGGCGCCACAGGCAAACATGGCAAATGGGACCTGAGAGCTTTTAGCTGCAAGGAAAGACACACATAATCAGTTGTGGCCGGTGTAGCTAAGTGCGGTGGGGCAGGGCTGGCGGGAGTCGGCAGACGACGAGATTGGGAAAATAAAATAAATAAATAAAACCACTTACCTTGCACTCGCCGCATCGGCGATGAGGTGAGCACAAGGTAAGTGGTTTTATTATTTTTTTAATTTTTTTTTCCCTATTCCTTCTTCTGTCGACTTCATTCCTGCCCTGCCCCCGCCCAACCCCTCTTACCGGCAACGGCCGTGACTGCACATAATTAGGGTGCACTAGGCACTTTGCTCTCCTGCACCTGCTACACTAATAATAGCTATGGCACGTGGTGCGCTTGTCTTGTCAAGAAACACTTCCTTCAGTACTAGCCTAAATGAGGACATCATATCCCTCAGAGTGGTGTTAGGGTATACATCTGAAATAAACATCTTTACTGGTCTGTCTACATAGGATGTCGAGCAAAGTGCTTAGGTCCTCTATGCAGCACACTGTTCTTTGAATGTTAAAGATTGTAGGGTAGTTGTGCAGTTTGATGAGACAGTGGCTAACACTAATGCACTGGGCCTGGATCACAGATATTTTTAAATATTTAAGCTACATTTTTGTGCTCAAAATGTCCGTTTGTGGATCCAAATGGCATTTTCTAGTTTATAGATCAGGATACATGAAAGTTCATAGACCATAGACAGAATTTACTATCACAAAAATCCTGCAAGAATGGTTCTCTGGGGACAACTAGGTGGTGACCATTGGAAAAGTAGTTAACACCCACAGTCACAACTTTGAGGGTGTTCACAATCCTTCCCAGGGAGATTTCCACGCCCACCAAATGCCAAAATATGCAGAAAAAGGAATTTCTCCACCAGAAGAAATATTCTCCTGCTGGAGAAATAGAGAAAAAAATGTTTTGCTAATGAAAATTTCCATAGGTCAGCAGGAGTTCTAGAAATCTAAAAATTACATAGACTGTCTTTATTGAGCAATCCTGAAGATGTTTATTAGTACACAAAAAATGAGAAATAATCTCAAGTCATAAAAGGAAACTGACAATGAGTAGCTATCTGACTCTTTTACATGCAGGTTTGTAAATAGGACCCATTACGTTATGAATTACTAAACACACTGAGTTGACCATATCTGCCATATGTTTAGTGTAACAGTTTAGTGTGTGAGATACATTTTCAGACTCAGAAACATATTTGATTGAATAGCATGCTGTGAGTTTTAAGTGTGAGAATGAATCTGATAGACTGTGAGAGCAGCTGCGGTCTTCTAAGGTTGATGCCATTTTGGGAACAAGTGATGCTGGCATGTGAAGTTGTGAACCAAGCTGTGGAAAAAATGGCTGGAACAGTGTGATTTCAGTCTGAAATGCAAGTTTCAGGAATGCTGAAAACACACCTTAGAGGGGCGAATATGCCCTTATTCCCCAAAATGTTATATCCCAAAAGGGTGCTTGATTCTCAAACCTATGACCTTGGATTTTCTGACCCAGGAGGAAAGAAAATAATCTCACTACATAGTGATCCGCGAACCAACTGCCGTATTCACAAAGAAGAAGCTCATAACAATCGGGATCGCTCAAGGTCCATGAATCACAAAATCCTGGTTGAAAAACTTAAAGAGTTTGACAGAAAAACAGATTAAACTACCAAAAAAAACATGATTAAATCTGCAATAATGAATATTTTAGTTTAGACATTAATGCCATTAATCACTGAAACTGACCACATATGATTATTGTGGCCACGGGATGTGAAAAAAATGCATTTGAAATAGTAGATGACAGGAAGTAGTTCAGTTACTTCCTATTGGACTTAAACATCAAGCAGAATGTAGTCATTCTGTATATGATGGCTGAGGTATAGCTGGTCATGCAAGCTTGAAATCTGTCTATAAGAGAGATGAATGGGACAAAGATTTCAATTAATTGGCCAAGACATGATATATTACTTTGGGAAAGCCCCATGGTTCTGAGGTATGAATTGGTCGAAAAACGAATTCCCTCACACTAAGTTGCACATCAAAACCACAATGAAATTCATAAGAGGAAAATTCCATTACAAGGTAGTAAATCTGCATGTAGAAAGTACAGTTATATGTACAATTTGATTTGAACTGTATTAGTATTACCACTGGCAACAGTTCTGAGTGGCTTTGTGGCTTGACCATATGCAAAGTTAGTGCATTTGCTCATTTTGAATGCTATATTGCTGCATACACAAACTCGGTCTATGCATGAACATCCAAAATGATACTTTAGATTCCAACAGACTTCAAAAAGTGAGCAAAATTATTGTGGCAGCATCTGTATATCAGTAACATATATTGTGCACATCCAGGGACCCTTATTTCTGGCTTCCATTTTGAGAGGAAATTACCGTTAAACTCTCCTGAGAGGTGAGGTGGTGGAAGACGAGACCGAGCTCTTGGGCCATCTGATGTGAAAGACCTCTTCCGTCAAGCTAGAACAGACCCTGGCAAACCACTGGTAGCCAGCCTCTCTAAGTCAAGAACAATCTTACTTAAAGCCATGTAACTAGTGTAATAAAAGATCTTAGATGGCTTCAACTTGAAGAAATATGCTAATTTAAACTTCCAAATGTTATCTACAAAGCAGCCCAGATGTACAAACCAAAATATCTAGGAAAAAGTTTATGTTCTATGGAGATGCAGGCATGTCCAGAAATAAAAGAGGACTATGCCTGAAATTTCCAAGGTTTATGAAATGTGGGATGCTCAAGTAAGGCTTCATCAGAGATGTCCTAAATCTCTTGACCTTATTGACTCTCTCCATTAGGAAGGTGTCTACTAACATCTTCAAGGTGGAACGCAAAATCTTCCTACTTAAGAGGCTCTCAAAAAGGAAGGTTACGTTATATTGTTGACACTTTTCATAGTACCTGAGCACAATTTCAAACTAGGTACACTTTGGTTTAAAACAGGGAAAGCTATTAATCTATGTTAGTTGGAGTTCGAGTGTGAGAGTTTAGTGGAGAGTATGTTCAATTTTTAGTTTAGAAGAACTTCCAAGTAGATTTGTTTAAAGGTGACTAGTGTATTTTGTGGTGGAGTTTTGCGGAATTTGATGTGTATAGGTGGGTGTGCTGACAGATTCTAACATTTCCTGCATTGAGTGGCTGGTTATCAATTTCTTGGCCCAAATAAAGAGCTCTCTCTATCAATTAATCACAGCCCACTTAGGTAATACAAATGTGATGTTGGATGCAGGACGAAGGCAGTATTTTTTTAAATATATATATCAGAAGGACAGTAGACAGCATGTTACTATGGTGCATGACACTGCTGGAGCGGGTAATACAAAATGTTGTATACCCCCCCATTCTGCATGTTTATATTAATCCGAATAATCAATTAATTGTAATATTATTAATTTGTTTGAAGTAAAGACTCACCAACTATATTAACAAGAGAATTAAATGTGGGAATTGCACTTTGCATGGCTATGTTAATGGTGAATTAACTGGTGTACGCATATTAATAGTAGATGATTAGAATAGTACATGTTATACGTTGCTTTAAGTGATGTATTTGTGATTTGTGCTTTATTCAGTGAGTATAAACCGCTCTGAGTGTTGCTTCTGCTAGATAAATACACACACATATGGGTATTAGCAAGGGGATAACATTTTATTGGTCATTTCTATCTTTTAATTATGATTTTGTGTTTCTTTTGCTTAAGTTGACCATTTCGGCCTATACAAGATGGCTGAACGAGACGTTAAACGTGACTGCCCTGACAACACAAGGTTCTGGGGGAAGTGCGCAAGCGTCACCGCTAGCAGCAGTGGCCTGGACCTGACCACGGGAGAACATGTACCCTCCAAGGACACTCCGGGAACCCATCCAAGAGAAAGGACAATGCTTGATTTAAAAACCGGAACCAGCAAGTGCGATGACCTCATATTGCGGACTATGTGAGAACTTCACCTCGCGACCCCAAGTTGACCAATCCAGACTCTCTAAACCCCGATCTTGATACTTTTTAATATTATTTTCATTATAAAAGTAGGTAGGAAATTAAGATAGCTACGCTACGAGACGACACACGCTGATGCTGAGCGCTTGCTCTTCTTTGACGAACTCGATTTCCTGACGTTATGCTGACGGAGAGGACGGTGACACTGCTGGACAGCTGTTATCCTTGAATCTTTGAAAGACTGAATTGCGGCCTAACTTTGCTGAATAAATTCTTCTTTGACTGACTGACTTAGAGGACGACTTTAGCCAGAATAGGTAAATATGATGCTCTGAAATGCTGATGATGATGATTTCTAATTTTCTTGCAATATAATTTAGATAAAGAATATTTGATTAATTGACAAATGTGTTGTGTCAGTTATTTGAATAAGAGAAATGTGGTAAGGAAGTAATGTATAGATAGACGAGCATTATTCATTAAAACCAAATATGACAACTAAATGATCCAACTCCGTATGAGAGGGATATCTTAGAAGTCTGAGGGCAATGTGTTTAAGAGTAAGGTAAAGGTATTACTCTCATGTCAGCGTTGGGAAACGTATTTTCCCTCAGAAAACAGATCAACCGAGTGTAAGTATATTGGTGTTATGGGCCCCACCAATGAATGTATTTGAGTGAATTGGATGCCGAGGTAGTTGGTCTGTGCCGAAGGGGGAATTTGACGTTGTTGCGCTGCATCAGTTTTCTGGTAGCAAGACGATTGTTTTTATTGTTTTGGTTCGGTGATTGTTGCTTGTAAATAGCTTATTGATTATTTGGTTATTGATATTGATTTATGTACTAACACTCTATATTGAGTCGTGTTGAGTTTTATGTTGTTTGCACGACTTCTGGGATGTAGGGAGTAAGCGCTGTTCTCGGGAAAGACGGAATTGTTGTTATCCTGTAGGTACACAGGAGAAAACGAGTAACGATTGAAGTTGCACGACGCATTGTCTGGGTTCGATTTGGTGACATCGCCGTGTGTTGCCATTAGAGACATTTTTCTATGTGAGAGAAGTGTGTATGATAGCGAAGGTTACCTGTGAAATTCTGGTCTTAGGTACCAGGGATCCAACTGGCATTCCGATAACGCTTATCACTGGAAAGGTAATAGATATTCTCTGAGCATGCTAGAAGGACAAAGTAGAGGGAAGTGCTGCTTTGTTAACGTGTGTTATAATTCTGTAGTAGGACAGACTGTTCGCTGTTCTCGGGAAAGACAGGGTTCTGTGTGAATGTACTACATTTTCTAGTGTGAAAGTGCGTGAACGAAATAGCATTTGGGCTAATTGCGAAATCTGGGTTTATTTCTCAGGAGCATTGGGTCTCCAACTATGTGTCTTAAATACTAGAGAAACAGTTAGCTAATGCTTGTTAGAAGGGTGAAGTAGAGGGATGTGCTACTTTATCAACGGACGTAACGATTCTGTAGTAGGGTAGAGGTAAGCGCTGCTCTCGGGAAAGACGGAATTCTCGTGAGAAAGGTCTATTGCTATTCTTTGGTTAGCGAAGTGGACAATGGAGACGTTTTTATGTTGTTACTAACAGGATTGTAGCAATTGAAGCAAAAACTTACAGCGGATTTTGTAAAGGAGGGGTAGACAGAAGCAGGAGCTGCCGCAGCGGCTGCTGACGTCAGAACGACCATGCTGGGATTGGACAGTCGGTCAGAACTGGAAAACGCTCCGGATTGACGCGTTAGTGTACGCCGCGCTAGGAATGGAGAAATACAGGGCGATGTAAAACGCTCCCTCTTGGTGCGTTAGTGTGAGTCGCGCTGGGATTTGCGGGTTGTGACAGTGACGTAGAAGCCCCGGATTGGTGCGTTAGTGTGAGTCGCGCTGCGAGTGGACAGAGTAGTGGTACAGTCGTAAGGAGAAACTAGTGAGACACGAAAGAAAGGAAAATGTATTACGATCCACCAGAAAAAGAGAAAAAGTCATGGTTTGGTAAAGTTAAGAAGTGGTTTAAGAAGGACAAACCGATTAAAACTAGGGAAGGACAGTTACTTCCTCCACCCAAAACCCCTGCATCCTTAATGATTGGGAAATATGGATATCACACCTGTATTTGGTTAGACAACTGGGTTAAGTATACAGAGAAGGACGGAGTGTTAGCTTTTCCAGAACATGGTTCATTTAATTTTGCCGTTTTGAGAAATTTGAGAGAGAAAATGATGAATTTAGAACCGAGACCTAGACCGACTCAATTTGAGGCTTGGACGGAATGGGAAGACGAAATGCATGACCGAGAAAGACAGAGAAATGGTAGAGGATATAGGTATTTGTTTGGCAGATCGTACGGACATGAGACGCATGATGATCGAATGAGAAGGTGGTGGAATGCAAGTATGACTGAGGGTTTGTTTCCCGTAAGAACTGCAGGAGAGAATGAAGGGCGAAAGTGTGTAGAAAAGAGGCATAATGTGGAGACAAAAGGGTATGGAGTGAATGAGTCCGAGGGTGATGTTCTTGATGATATGTTCTATAAGAATCCACCACCATACCGATCAGAACCAGAAATATTAACTCCGAGTGCCCCAATGAAAGAAACAGTACGAATCATAAAATCGGAACCAGAGTTCCAAGATTTGGGAAGAAACAATCCTATTAGAGAGGTAGAAAAGAAGTCTGGAGGAAAATTGGATGGAGAAAATTCTGCAGAATTAGCCAAAACAACCCTAGATTTAACGGAGAAAATAAGAGAATTGACTAAGAATCTGGAAGCGGTAACTGGACCAGTAACGATAGGTCCAGTAATGCCTATTTTTGACAAACAGAAAGACAGCGAACATTGTTTGACAGGTCGTTATAAAAGTAATAAACTGGTTGAACAACCAAGAATGAGTCAGTGTGAGAATCCATGGAGACAGACTATGAGTATGCTTGAACCGAATTTTTAAAACAACCCGTTTGTAGGTCAGAACTGTGCAGAGAAAAGCATGACAATGATAGAGACTATGTCAGAAACACAAAAAGATTTTGGACAAGGAAATGTAGAGAAGCCAGTAGGACCGTCTACAGAGGAGTTGAGTGAATGGTTGAGAAGCTTGCAAAAGAAAGACAAGGCATCCCAGTCAATAGATGTAGCAAAATTACGAATGGTACTGGAAGAATTAATAGTAGGAACTATCCCGACAGAGAAGTTAAAACGTACCAGGATGAGGAATTGTTATTTCTGTGCAAAAGCGTAACATGGAGAGCAAAAAGTCTTCATGAAAGATTAGAAGAAGTGGCAAATGAGATGGGTATTGATATTGAAAAGGTAAAAGCCTTACAGACACCCTATCGAGTAGATTTCACAGAAAAAGACATTGAAAACATGAATACCACAGGACGAATAGGTCCGATTAAGGATATAATTATTTTGTTGAGAAAATGGGGAGATGTGGACAAATGGAAGAGCAGATGGTATCGTAAGCGAGACGAAGTTTCAGGAAAAACGTTTTCAGCCTATCCTATGAGAGAAAAAGAGAAGGTTGTGACAGAATACCCTATGAGAGAGATTCCAGGAGGAAGATATGTGCATGTTCCATGGACTAGACAGGATATTTTGTAATTTACAAATGATTTCCCTCGACTGCGTGAAAAGCCCGTCGAGTGGTATAGACAGGTGGACAGATTTGTGAAATTATCCAAAGTATTGTGGATTGATCTGAATAGCCTGTTTGACATAATTGTACCAGCAGATCTATGGACAGAATGTAAAATAGTAATAGATTGGCCAACACAGGAATACCCAAGGGATCCAAAGACAGGAGCTCCAGACCCTGAGGTAATGAAGAAATATGAATAGGTTATGGCATTCTTGAAGAACAAAGTACCCCCTAAGGAGACAGATTGGGTGAAAATTGACAGAACACATCAAGAAAGCAAAGAATCAGTACATGCCTATTATGAGAGGTTAATTTTAGCCTTTAAACAATTCAGTGGAGATGAAAATTTGAGTGACAAGGATTTGAGTCATTTTGTATACAGGTTTGTATATGGTCTTCGTCCAGAAATTAGTGAAATGATCAAACAGCATACGGTAGATTGGCAAAACAAGAAAATAGACGAAGTATTGAGACATGCTAAATATTTTAGTGATGAAATTGAAGCAAAACAGCGAAAACTAAAAGAGAAGGCAATGTGAGCACAGGTAAAAGTAGCAGAGAGACAGGAAGCACAATTAGTGAAACAAGCTGGGTCAAAACCAAGATTTAATCCTGGGAAAAATAAAGGGAATATTGAGGAAGCTAAAAAGAAATTTCCGTGTCATAATTGCGGTAGGATAGGGCATTGGAAATCCGAGTGTAAGAATCCACCAAGTACTAATGATGAAAATTCATCCTTGAATCCACAGGTGTAAAATGAGGTGAGTGGTCAACAGCAACGACAACAGCAGGGTGTAACACAACAGAATCAGGTGCCAAAACCACCTTTTCCACAGAACAAAAATTGCCAGAAGTATAGTAAGGAGAATGGATTCTACAATGAAGAACAGGTAAATAAGCCGCAACGCCTAGCGCTGCTTCGCAGTATTGGCTGCAACGCGATGAAAGTGATTCAGAAGAGGGTTATTGACAGTGCCGAAGGGAGGAAGAAGAGTGCGTTCTTGGCGCAACTCTAGAAGTACACCAGACAGGCCCATTTGTGGATGGAAAAGTTAATAATGAAAATATTACTTTCCTAGTTGATACTGGTGCTACTCGATCAACTGTTAGATCAGCTGATGTTAGGAATCTTCCTCTCTCGGATGAAACGATCCAAGTAGTTGGGGTCTCCAACAGACAGATTAAAACTTACCTTACAGAACCAGTGAAGGTTAATATAGGGAAATTTTCTAAAATGCACAGATTCGTAGTGTGTGACACTAGTCCTGTGAACTTGTTAGGTAGAGATTTATTGTGCAAGATGAATTGCACTATATTTTGTACTCCAGATGGAATAGCCTTTGAAACACCAGATGATGATGTGTTGTATAAAATGACATTGTCAAACAGAGAGAAAGAGGTTACAGGAACATATGCTGTATTCAACCCTGACAAACTACCAAAAGAATTGAAACAATCAGTAAAAGCAGAAGTTTGGGACTTCACAAGAGAAGATGTAGGATTGATGAGGAATGTAGATCCAGTAAAGATAACTGTAAAAGAAGGAGTATGTTATCCAAATGTCCCGCAATATAAATTGACCCCTGAAGTAATTGAAGGAGTTACTCCTGTGATTGAGAAAATGGTAAAACAAGGAATTTTGAGAGAAATAATGAGTAGCCCATGTAATTCACCGATAATGGGACTGAAAAAGCCTAGTGGGAAGTTCAGAATAGTGCAAGATCTGAGAAAGATAAGCAAAATTGTTGCACCATGTTGTCCCATTGTACCAAATCCATCAGTGATTTTATATCAGATCCCTCATGACGCAGAATGGTACACAGTGATTGATTTGTGCCATGCTTTCTTTTCCATCCCATTGCACTATGACAGTCAGCAAATTTTTGCATTTAGTTTCGGTGAGCGTATTTTGGCGTTGTGCCGAATTCCACAGGGGTATACAGAAAGCCCCTCAATATTCAATCAGCTATTGAAAAAGTCTTTGGAGAGTCTAGAAATGCCTGAAAATTCAGTACTAGTCCAGTATATCGATGACCTAATTGTGGCATCGAAAACTCGTGAAGCTTGTGAGGTAGACACAGTAGCTTTGTTAAATCATTTGGCAGATGGAGGACTAAAAGTGTCACCATCAAAATTACAATTTTGTAAGAAAGAAGTCCAATATTTGGGACACAGCATTGAGAAAGGACACAGGAAAATAACCAGAGAGAGAATCAGGATCATAAAAAGAATGAGTCCACCAATGACCCAAAGAGAAGTGAGAATGTTTCTGGGAATGGTTGGATATTGTCGTCAATGGATAGGCAATTTTTCATTGATTGCAAAACCTTTGGTACGTCTGACAAGAAGTGATGTGAGAGATACGATTGATTTGAACAAAGAGGAGTTGGCAGCATTCAAGAAGTTAAGCGAAGGATTGTGTGAAGCGCCAGCATTAGGTATGCCTGACTACGATAAGGAGTTCGAGTTGTATTGCAGTGAGAGAAATGGATGTGCACTCTCTGTTCTAGTGCAGAAGCATGGAAAACTGAGGAAACCAATTGCATATTTCTCATCTATGATGGAGCCAGTAGCTGTAGCCCTTCCTGGGTGTCTGAAAGCAGTAGCTGCTACATGTCGAAGTTTGGAACAAAGTGAAGGAATTGTGATGGGATACCCTGTGAAAGTGTTTGTGCCTCATGATGTGGCGATTCTTTTAACAAGGAGTCGTACTCAGTATATGACGCACAGCCGACTGACTAAGTATGAAAAAGTCATTTTGGGCGCAACAAATGTGAGTCTTGTGAGATGCGTGAATGTGAATCCTTCAACATTGTTGCCTGATGTAGAGCAGGGGGAGGTAAGAGATGAAGTAGATCATGATTGTTTGGATGTACTTAATTTTTGTACAAAACAAAGGCCTGACATAAAAGATGACCCTTTACCAGAAAGTGATTATGTCATGTTTGTTGATGGATCTTGTTTGAGAACAGATGATGGAGTGCTAAGTGCAGCATATGCAGTATGTACAGTTGCAGCAGTGATGGAAGCATCCTATTTGAAAGGAGTAAGGCCGGCCCAAGTAGCTGAACGTATTGCCCTGACAAGAGCCTGTAAGATTGGGAAAAGTGTGAGAGGGACTGTAATAACTGATGGCCAGTATTGCTACGGGGTGGTCCATGATTTCGGCCAAATTTGGCTGCAAAGAGGTTTCCTGACCTCAAGTGGGACTCCCATTAAGAATGCTGAAGTGGTTGGAAAGTTGCTTGAGGCAATACAGCTGCCTAAGCAATTGGCTGTGGTAAAATGTGCTGCTCATAGTCGCAGTGGTGATTACATTGCCACTGGAAATACATTTTCTAATGACATGGCACAGTATTGTGCACAAAATAAGAATTCAATCAATCGGGCAAAGGAAAAATAATTGGTTTCTTGTTTCACAATGTTTACTAACACTGTGGGAACATGGGATGAGGTAAGACAATTGCAGGAAGAAGCAGGAGAGGAAGAAGTAAAACAGTGGGTAAAAGCAGGATGTGCACCAAGAGAGAAAGATCATGTGTGGGTCTATCGAGATGGAAGACCAGTTATGCCTGATAGCATGATGTCTGCCATGGCACGGATGTATCATGGACAGGGACATATAGGGAGAGACACCATGATTAGGTCTTTTAAACAGACTTGGTATAATTCCAAGTTTAGGCTTGTGGCAGAAAGTATCTGTCAAAGATGTCTAATTTGTCAGCAGTACAATCCCGGAAGAAAGACAGTGGTGAGTCTAGGAGTGCATGTAGATTTCATTGAAATGCCTCCTTGTAACAGGTTGAGGTATGTTTTGGTGATGGTGTGCCTATTTTCCAGGTGGGTAGAGGTGTTCCCAACAAGAAGAAATGATGGAATGACAGTGGCAACATTATTGTTGAGGGAATTTATACCTAGGTTTGGGTTCCCAGTAACAATTGAATCAGACAGAGGAGGACATTTTCATAATGAGATCATAAAATTGATTTGTGAAGCATTGAATGTACGACAAAAACTGCATTGTGCCTACCGACCAGAGGCTTCTGGTGTAGTAGCACAAATGAATGGTACTATCAAAAACAGAATAGGGAAAATGTGTTTAGCCACAGGTATGAAATGGCCCGATGTCTTGCCTCTAGTACTCATGACTATTAGATCGATACCAGACAGAACTACTGGTTTGAGTCCTCATGAAATCCTCATGGGACGCGCAAAGAGACATGTATTTATACCAGTCAACAAGCTGATGACAATAACTGATGACATGGTATTGGAATACTGTAAAAGCCTGGCTGACGCAGTTCATTCTGTGTTTCATCAGGTTGGAGCGTATGCCACCACTCTTGAAAAGAAGTCAGCTCATGATCTGAGCCCAGGGGACTGGGTAAGGATAAAAGTAAACAGAAGAAGAAACTGTTTGGTTCCCAGGTGGGGAAAACCAAGGCAAGTCATCTTGACTACGACAACAGCTGTGAAGTGTGCTGGATTGAAGAACTGAATCCATGCAAGTCATACTTTGAGAATTCCAAATCCAGTGGATTGTAAAGAGAAAGAGTATTTTGATGAGTCAGAATCCAGTACTGAGTCAGATGACGGAGAGCCAAAAGATAAAGAAGGAGAAAACTCTGAAAGGGGGGAGACAGATCCAATGTTAACTTTGGTCCAAAGAAGTAACTCCCTGAGGAAAAGATTGCAGATTTCTGAATCCAGTTCAGACTCAGAGACAGAACAAAGAGCCCATTCATCCAAGAAAGAACAAAGGAAGAACAAAGAAAAGGACAGTGGAGAGACAATACAAGAAATCCGTGATAAGGAAGTGCCAGATGAAGGATCGAGAGAAATTCCAACTGAAACAACACCTTTAGATGGACAGGTGCCAGATACAGAGAGAGAGGGAAAGATTATTGCGGAAGACCCCCGAGGAGGTGTAGGGAACTCCAACATCCAGTTAGAAGCAGGGACAAGTAGTCAGCAGGAAGATTGCGTGACGGAGATTCGAGGAGGGACAGAAGTAGGGAAAACAAAAGAGGTGGAAAAGGAACTCGTTGAAGGTAAAAAGCAAGTCGAAACAGAGTCTGAGGAAAGTGAAGATGAAATACCAGAAGGCCGAGTTCTGAGAAAGAGAGCTTGGAGAACTGAAAAGAATGATAAAGGGAGTAAATTGAAAGGGGCGGCCAAAGACGAGGTGTGGCCAAACAAAATAAAGAGACTAAGATATCGACTGACACGTGTAAATTCGCCAAGAGCTGAACAGGTGAATGAAGTAACGAGTCAGGAAAAATCGAAAGAAGAAGAACAGACAGTAGTCAAAGAAAACAAACGAACAAGAAAACCTAACCAGAAGTATAAATCACCGGAATGGACATATGTGGCCCTGCCTGAAGTGAAGGAAGAGGAGGATAGCCAAGGAAATCCAGAGGTGGTTGTACCGGAAGTGGTTGAGGAAGACGAAGAATCGGAAATCCTGAGAGTTATCTTGTCCGATATTGGAGAAGAAGCGGATATTCAGGACCTGTATGCTGAATACGAAGGAAGGTGAAAGATGATGAGATGCCAAACTGAATGAGACAAGAAAATTCCTGATGGAAAAACAATAAAATGCTGAAAAAGACAAAAACTGGTAGAACCACATAGGTGCTTAGAAGCCTAGGGTTAGGAACTAGTTGTGATGTAGAAGAGGCTAAGTCAAAAGACACGGCTCATTTTAGAAAGATGGCAAACATAGAAAGTAGCAAAAGTAGATGTACCTTCCTTAGAAGATGGTGCAAAATGTGTTGTTGTTGTACAGGATTATTAATGCTTCTTTGGAGTATTCTTGCTCTACTAATTTCATTTAAAGTTACTGTAGATACATTAGAAGGACATAATGATAACATAACTAATATAGGGAAAGTTCAAAAGGTAGTTCCAACTAGAATAGATAAAAACTATTTACATAAAGACAGGTCAATAACAGATTTTTCTAACAATGTGTTTTCAAAATTGTTGTCTGAATATGTAAAAACAATGGACGTAAGGGATTGCTACGTATGTAAGCAATTACCTGCATCTGTATCCGAAGGAGAGACTTATCATCACCTTCCTGTAACATATGGAATAACATGTAGTGTAATAGCTAGTTTATTTTATCAAACAGGTAAATTAGAGTATTATTTTTCAGATGTAGATACTATATTTTCACAAGTACCAGCAATTAACAAACTAAGCAAGGTAAAACCTGCAAAGGTATTAGGTGAATTTTTCTTAGAGACAAATGAACTAACATTAGAATATATATTTAGAAATAACTTGACTTGCAGTTTAAAGAAAGAGGAGAAGACATTTTTGGATATGGTTGAAGAAAGGAGATTGAAAATGCAAAGAAAGGTTTCAGAAGGGAAAGTGGAGAAAATGGTTTGGGATGTAGAAACGGAGAAACATTTAAGAGGAGAAACAAGTCCAACTATGGTTTTAGATTGGCCTCAGAAAGGGAAATTGTGTATAAGAAGGAATCAGACGGCGTATGACAATTATTTTCTAGGGAATACATACCGAATCATGGGAGGATGGGGATTTAAAGGTGAAAGATATCCAGTCTTTCCAGGACTGTATTTCATTTGTGGGAACAGGGCATATTATCGTTTGCCAGACCATTGGTATGGCACATGTTATGTTGGCCTGGTTTTTCCAAAGATTTTCACATGGATAGAGGAGAAGATGGTGTACATAGTTTAGGTAGTTATTTAGCACGTAGTAAGAGAGAATCTTGGACTGAAATTGTGGGTGACATTTTTAGAGCACTGATACGCGCAGTGGGAATATCTCTGGATGCAAACAAAATTAGAAAACTTTCAACAGTAGTGGATCGCTTGTCAACAAGCATCGCTGGAGGGTTCTTCTTGGTAAATACTGATATGGTTGCCATGCGTGCTATGGTAATGCAAAATTGACTTACCCTTGATATTTTATTGGCAAAAGAGGGTGGAGTCTGCGGAATGCTGAAAGTTCAACATTGTTGTACTTACATTCCTGACGAAAGTAGAGATTTGAAAATTTATATTAAGAATATTACAGAATTGCATGACGAAATTGTGCCACTGGAGGTTGAAGGTGTTTGGGAGAAGATTGGTAAGAAAATATCAGCTATTAAAGACTTTGTAGTAAAACTAGGTAGTACATTTATAGGTAAGATATTATTTCCATTACTTGTGTGATTTCCTTAGTATTAATAAATAGACTAGGTTGTATTTGTTGTAGAAAGAATAAAAACCAGAAAAGAATCAGAAGAGAAAACTTAAGGAGAAGGGATAAGAAACAAGAAAGAGAATTTGAAGAAATAGAACTAGAAGAGTTAAAAGAAAGCATGTATAAAACAGCAAAAAGAGAAGAAACAGGGGAAACTGAAATATGAACGAAACAAGAAATCAATTCGAAATTTCCGTAAAAGGGATACAAAATTTTAAATTAGTGTTGTGATATAATCACCAAAGGCGGGATTGCTGGAGCGGGTAATACAAAATGTTGTATACACCCCCATTCTGCATGTTTATATTAATCCGAATAATCAATTAATTGTAATATTATTAATTTGTTTGAAGTGATAACTCACCAACTAGATTAACAAGAGAATTACACGTGGGAATTTCACTTTGCATGGCTATATTAATGGTGAATTACCTGGTGTACGGATATTAATAGTGGAAGATTAGAATATTACATGTTATACGTTGCTTTAAGTAATGTATTTGTGATTTGTGCTTTATTCAGTGAGTATAAACCGCTCTGAGTGTTGCTTCTGCTAGATAAATACACACACATATGGGTATTAGCAAGGGGATAACATTTTATTTGTCATTTCTATCTTTTAATTACGTTTTTGTGTTTCTTTTGCTTAAGTTGACCATTTCGGCCTATACAAGATGGCTGAACGAGACGTTAAACGTGATTGCCCTGACAACACGAGGTTCTGGGTGAAGTGCGCAGGCGTCACCTCTAGCAACAGTGGCCTGGACCTGACCCCGGGAGAACATGTACCCTCCAAGGACGCTCCGGGAACCCATCCAAGAGAAAGGACAATGCTTGATTTAAAAACCGTAACCAGCAAGTGCGATGACCTCATATTGAGGACTATGTGAGAACTTCACCTCGCGACCCCAAGTTGACCAATCCAGACTCTCTAAACCTCGATCTTGATACTTTTTGATATTATTTTCATTATAAAAGTAGGTAGGAAATTAGGATAGCTGCGCTACGAGATGACACAAATTGATGCTGAGCTCTTGCTCTTCTTTGACGAACTCGATTTCCTGATGTTATGCTGACGGAGAGGACGGTGACACTGCTGGACAGCTGTTATCCTGAATCTTTGAAAGACTGAATTGCGGCCTAACTTTGCTGAATAAATTCTTCTTTGACTGATTGACTTAGAGGACGACTTTAGCCAGAATAGGTAAATATGATGCTCTGAAATGCTGATGATGATGATTTCTAATTATCTTGCAATATAATTTAGATAAAGAATATTTGATTAATTGACAAATGTGTTGTGTCAGTTATTTGAATAAGAGAAATGTGGTAAGGAAGTAATGTATAGATAGACGAGCATTATTCATTAAAACCAAATATAACAACTAAATGATCCATCTCCTTATGAGAGGGATATCTTAGAAGTCTGAGGGCAATGTGTTTAAGGGTAAGGTAAAGGTATTACTCTCATGTCAGCGTTGGGAAACGTATTTTCCCTCAGAAAACAGATCAACCGAGTGTAAGTATATTGGTGATATGGGCCCCACCAATGAATGCATTTGAGTGAATTGGATGCCGAGGTAGTTGGTCTGTGCCGAAGGGGGAATTTGACTTTGCTGCATTTTCCCCACCTTATGGCAAAGTTACATATCTGTGCTCTGGGACCCTACCACCAGGCCTACAGGGCCCTTATGTTTTTATCTTAATTTCTTTCTAGAGATCTGTTGACCCACGAATCCTCTGTGGCGTGGTAGATACAACGTTTTTTAACATTAATTGCTCAAAAGCAACTGAATGGTTTTACAGGAAATCATAAAAAAAAAACAAGATTTAGCTTTTTGACAAATTGTCTGTAAATCTGTTCCGCTTTTTGTGGCTGTAGCTGTGTCTACATTTTTGATGGAAAAATGAATGGAAAAAATGCATTTTGGGACCCATCCCTTTTCCTCAGCCCTCGCATAACAGCTCACCCGAAACTTTCCAAGGAGTTGAGGTGAAAACATTTTTTTTGTGAAAATTTCATAAAGATTCATCAAACAGCGCCAAAGATACAAACCAAAAAAATGCATTTCCTAAGGAAATACGATCCTAACTGTAACTACCCATTGGCGACCACCCCTGTTGGGTAATATATATATATATATTTATATTTCCCCTGGATCGACATTATTTTAAGGTGGGTGCCCATGTGCATACTAAGGGCACCTACCATGCACAAAGTTGGGTGCTGCGGGGGAAGCCTCAGCTGTGGGCTCCCTAGAACACAGCAGGTGAGCCGACCCTGGGGGATGCGGTCCTCAGGGCTTTTTTAAGGCTCAGGGAGGGGAGCTGCTCAGCCCCGCCACATAAAATATGCTTTGGGTGCTGAGGGATGGGGCCCTGGGCCGAAAACAGCTTCAGGGTGAAGGGCCAAGTGCCACCCCCCAAAAAAAAACATGCATTGTCCCCCCTCCCCCGGGTCATGGCCCACTCTGGGGGAATTAAAAAGAAGCGAGGGAGCATGTGCTTATTTATTTTTTTACATTTGTACCGGATCCTTTGCGAATATGGGACATAATAAAAAAAAAACAGGCCTAGAGTGTCAGGGTATCCGTATCGCGCCCCTTTATCTCTTTTTTCAATGTTTTTGTAGGAGTCAGGATTAAGTCCTGAGTCTGAAGATGGTTGCCACCACTTCCTGGTAGAGGTGGTGGCAGTCAATCAGATCTCAGCTTGAGATCTGTCAGCTCTTCGGATTCTCCACGGTGTGATGTATACAATTTGTTGCAAACTTAGGGGCAGATATACAAGCCCTATCACCAACACAACGTCACTTTTTACGACGTTGTGGTGGCGATAGGGGCATTGCCTAATTTACAAGTCAGCGTTAAGCCACTTTAACGTGGTTTAACGCTGCCTTGTAAATAAGGCCCCCTTTTACGCTATGCTTAGCATGAAAGGGGAGGGCAATGGGTGTTGCGGTGGGCGTTCCACCACAACACCCACTGATATTGATGCTACCCCCTATTTGCAAGGGCAGCATAAATAGGAGGCAGCTCCAAAAACAAGACCATGGGAAACCTGGTCTTAAATTGGCGAAACGAGGAGAAATGCATTCAGAGAATCTGCCTTGTATTGTTTATGTACAGGAAGGTCCCCCTTCTTAAGAAAAAATGCCATTTTGTGACTTCCATGTGCGCTGCATTAAGCGGCACACATAGAAGTGACAAAATGCCATTTAAAGATTGTTTATGTGCAGGAAGGGGGACCTTCCTGTACATAAGCAATATTTCCCCTGCACGCAGACACAGTTGCACTATGGTGCAAGTGTGCCTGCGTTGGCGCGACACTCCTCAGTGTAGCACCAGTGCAGTGGGAAACGCAAGGCTGCAGCCATATCTTTGTAAATATAGTGCAGTCTTGCATTTCTGAAGTGCCGGAGTGAGGCGTTAAGCCAATACAGCTAATGCCTCACTACGCCACTTCCTTAAACATATGCCCCCTAGTTACTCCAAAACTACTGATCGGATTTACACCAATACAGAAAATGCACTCTATCTGGACCAAGTTCTAGCTTTCTGCAAATTTAATGTAAATCTTTTCAGTAGTTTGAGCTGTAGCTGTGTCTGAAGTTCCTATAAAAATATTTATTGGGAAAACTAGCTTTTGGACCTTTCCAATTTCTCGTCAGCCACTTGACAGATCACCCACAACTTTTCCATGCATAAAATAGTCAAAAAGTAGCAATTATTTTTAACATTTTTGTGGCGAATCGTCATATGGGGCTGATGTTATTAGCATCACACAAAATGCATTTCATTTGGATCCTAACTACTATAACTACCCAGTGGTGACAGTCCCTGGCTAATATTAATGCATAAATATATATATATTCACTGAAAAAACTAAAGTTTTTACAGACTTTATAGTTAGGAATTAGCATTTAAAAAACCTTTGAAATTCACTAAAAAAAACATAGGTTTCAGGGACGTTATAGTTAGTTGAACATTTGACTCATATAAAACCAGAGAAATTCGCCTGTTATAGTTAGTTGAGCTAACTATAACTCACGCGCCCGCACTGCACTGCTGATGATGTCACATATTACATCACTCATGACATGGTCAGTGACATCACTGATGACATCTCAAATGACATCACTGATGACATCACTCATGACATCATCCAGTGAATGTGTTTCTATCAAATGTAAATATGTTTTATATATATATGCCAAGGTGTATTGAAGAATGAATGCATTTACAAGTGCCTAAAGGAATTATTTTGTATGTATGTGACTGACTGTATAAGTGAGTGATTGAACGTGTCTTACTGAATGCATGGGTTACTGACTAAACTGTGTAAAAGTCTGTATAAGTCTCTCCATTGGTGTGTAAGCAACTGCATGGGTTGCTGAATACCTACATGAGTGTCTATATAGGTTATTGATTTGTTGTCTGAGTATCTGTATGGGACCCTGAGTGTCTGTGTGGGTGGGTGGGTCTGTGCATAGATGTCTGAGTGGGTGATTCAGTGGTGGTATGGATTAAAAAGTGCATCTGGAAAGGGCTGTATGGGTGAGTAAGTGTGTCTATGGGTGTGTTGGTGAGTGAATAAATCTGTGACTAACTACATATGTTTTAAGCCACTATATGTGAGTGGTGGAGTATATATAAATGAGTATACGTGAGACTAAGTTATTTCAAGAGTGGGTGTATAAATAAGTGTCTGCTTCTATCAGTGATTGTATAAGACAGTAAATATGCGTTAGTATCTGTATAAATAATTGATGTGGTATGTCAAAAAATAACGAAGTTGGTGTGTATAACTGTATACATGATTAAATGGGTATGTGATTCATTCTAGGCGTGTGAGTAACTCTATGGATGAGTGGCAGCGTGTGACTGCATGTATAGATGTATGAGTGCAAATTATAGTCCTCTATTGATGAGTAACTACATGTATAAGTGACTGGATGTGTGTGTAGACCTAGGAAATAGTGAGTGCTATGTAGTATATGGCATTCTTCTGTGTATGGTTTCAAAAACAGTAGTCAGCATTTTAGAATGGGTGTATCAAAGTTTATATTAGAGCATAAGTATGTGCATCAGATTGTTATGTGGATGATGTCATGAGTGATGTCATGAGTGATGTCATCAGTGATGTCATTTGAGATGTCATCAGTGATGTCACTGACCATGTCATGAGTGATGTAATATGTGACATCATCAGCAGTGCATTGCGGGTGCGCGAGTTATAGTTAGCTCAACTAACTATAACAGGTGAATTTCTCTGGTTTTATATGAGTCAAATGTTCAACTAACTATAACGTCCCTAAAACCTATGGTTTTTTTAGTGAATGACAAAGGTTTTTTAAATGCTAATTCCTAACTATAACGTCTGTAAAACCTATGTTTTTTTCAGTGAATTTCAAAGGTTTTTTAATTATTAATTTGATATTTTAATATTTATAAAACCTATATTTTTTCTATTATATTTTTTAATATTTTGGAACTCTATTATACTTCTTGTTTTTAACTTTAAAAATCATGTAATGTTTTATATCTTCCCCAAAAAATATGTATATTTTTTTGGGGGGGGGAGAAAACTGCACTCCCATACCGGTAGCGTACCAAGCTCCATCACCACATGAATCTTATCCGCCATATTGCTGAACTCGTAAATAATGCGCATTTCATATCCGACAAGTTCGTGGCACCGCGTCTCGTGTAACATCATATACGCATGAAGTCACCCCAGGTACTACTTTGGTATCCGATGGGTACGCAGTACCAAGCCATGTGTTACGTCATGTACGTATGGGGTCGTGCCTGCTGCGCATTGCGTATTTGACGAGTACACGCTGCCAGGCCCTGTGTTACGTCACAGACGTATAGTATCGCATCGGGTACGCCATTCTCTTTTTTTTGTCTCAAAAGTATATCTAAATAACTTTAAACAGTATATGAGAGCACGCGAAAATCTAAATTATTTTAAACATTTACATATTTCTAACTGTAATAAACTTATATTATGATAAATATATTTTGTCAAAATCGCGTCGGGTGCGGCCTCCTTGTGCGCTCGGTGGGTGATTGCCATGTGACCTTTAAAAAAAGCATTTGATTGGTTCATAACATTTCCCATTGTAACAGTTGTACGACCCCACCAATTTTACTCATTCTCTCTACAGCGTTTGATGAGAGACACCTCTTCTGCTTAGAAAGCTTTTTTGAAAAGTGTTTTCCTGTATACACATATCTTATACTGCACACAACATGCAACGATCATCTTGCTCAATATTCATGCTCTGTACATTAGCCTTCCACGTGTGATTGCCATGTATCTCAAACGTTCCATCAAAAAACAAATATGTGTTACACGATGCCCCTGGTGTGTGTGTCTGCACATTAGTGTGCTGCCTTTTGGCCTGGGTATTGCTGGCTCTAAGGAGCATCATCAGCCACGGGCAGACTGCACATCCTAGATCACATGCCATCTCATTAACGATAGTTGCCGCCCTCCCGACACATGCTACACTGATCTAAATTGCACACTCTGCGAGGTCAAAACTACAAAAGAAACACACATAAGTACACTTCCTGGCAAGGCAGGAACTAAACAACGCCCAAGTCCCCGGAATAATCATTCACACCCCTATGCTAGCCTGGCGTATGCAAGCCCAGCCCACATTGCGTACGTATAGATAGGATATCCACGACGCCACACGTCCCTCTTCTTCCACACTACCTCAAATGATTTGCCGCATCCACCTCACATATCACAATGCGCAATAAAAAAAAGAAATGGATCCATCTAAATTGTGAGCCCTACTGCCAGTCGTCTACGAAAGGGATCCATATGGTGTACACTCTCCTGCAATCAACACTCCATCTGAATTGTGAGCACTGCTGCCCGTAGTGTTTGCTCACACAACAATGACAGCAGGTAAGCAGAGCATCCTGGGTGCACAGGGCCTCCAATTGAGCGCGCTGCGGCGAGAGGGGTGGGGTGCTTCAACCTAGCAGCGCCGATCCGAACAAACGATATTGCCATGTGTTATGATGTGATCTTTGACCTCATTCAGTCACAACTCTGGCTCATTTTAAAGACCTGCTGGACTGTACTGTAGGCCTGAGCCAGCGGGCAGCGCTGCCCTACAGACACCTCTTCAGTGCAGTGCTGCGGGAGGGATGGGATGCATCAGCCAGACTGCGCAAATGCGAATAAGCGATTTTACCATGTGTTATGATGTGATCTTTGACCTCATTCAGTCACATCTCTGTCTCATTTTAAAGACCTGCTATACCATAAGGTAGGCCTGAACCTATGGGCAGCGCTGCTCTACCGACACCTGTTGAGGGCGGTTCTGCTGGAGGGGTGGAGTGCATCACCCTGAGTGCGCACGTGCAAAAAAGCGATGTTGCTGTGCGTAATGATATGATTTCTGACCTCATTCAGTCACATCTGTCTAAATTTAAGGACCTGCTGGACCGTACTGTAGGCCTGAGCCAGCGAGCAGCGCTGCCCTACAGACACGTGGCGTTGGCTTTTAGGACACTGTAGTGAGCTCCTTACTAAGTGTACATGCACACAGGCTCCTGCCACTGCATTACACGCGCACATTATGCTTCTAGCACGCACTCTGTTCCTTTGTATGTGAACGTTGGCATAACATATTATTATTTACCCTTGTGTATTCTCGTGCACTCCAACTCCTCTTTGAACCACGATTACCACTAACAGTTTGTAGATTGTACTTCAAAAACAAAGGATGCACTCAACTCCTATTTTCTATCAAGCTTGAAATAAACCTTCATTTACCTCTAGACGATTCCACCATTAAATTATTTCTCCCTTTTCAAACATTCCATTGATTACCACAAGAAGGGCGGAGCGGGAGCTGACCCCGCAATGATGCCCTGGCATTCTGACACCTTCCATCGTGGTATCAAGACACCGTCCCCGACCGGAGACCTGGTCTATCGGATAAACATACCCCGGACTAGGAGCTTGCACCAACACGTAATGGGACACATCAGTGGTGGCAGGTGAGCAGTGAAGCCTCGGTGTGCAAGACCTGCAATTGAGCACAGTGCCGGGGAAGGGGTTGGGGGGCAGCACCCTGGGTGCACAGGTGCATGCAAGCGATTTTCCCGTAGCTAATAATGTACGACTATATTATCAAACAACGTCGATAAAATTATCACCATATTAGCGACAGGAAACTGCCGCTAAAGCAACGATAAGGAGTTGATAATATGCCCTGGTAAATTCCCATAGAAGCCCAGGTTCACACCAGAACCTGGGCTTCTAAGGGAATTCACAAGGACATATTGTCAACCCCTTATCGCCACTTTAGCTGCAGTTTCCTGCCGCTAAAGCGGCGATAATGTTATCCTACACTGCTTCCACTGGAGTCCAACCCACGTTTTTTTATTATACTGTTCTATTAAAGTTACATTTCTATTTATTTCTGTTTTAATAAAGGTTACTTATTTTTTCAAATAAATAACTGAGTGTATAGGTCTTCTGTTTCTGACATTACTTGTCTATTGTTTATTGTGAAAATCATCTGTTTATAGGAGATTTTAAGGACAACATTATTTAATATTAGAGTGCACCTACCAAACATAATCTAACTGACTATTAGACAAATGAAGCCTGGGTAATTGTACAACTGCAAGAGTTCTATGAGTGTATCACTTTATAACACCATAAGTACTGCCCGTGTGATTACAGAACAAATAAGGCACTGCCTAGGACACCCGAGGCTTCAGGGACTGCCGAGGCCCACCCTGCATATTTAAATAAAGACCCGGAGTGTGGCGATCCCCGACCGTCAGTTAGCCTCGAACCCCCCGAACAATTAGTAAACAATACCCGGGAAGGTGGAGCTCCCCTAGGCTGCAAAACGTCGCTGTGCCCTTCCGCGCCTAATTTACATGTGACATTAAGATCCACAGTCTTACAGAGACCCCGCAATATAATAATTGGATTGGCCACGGAACATTACCCACCCACCAGGGGCCTCATTTAAAAGAACGGGTGAGACCCTGCTTTTTTTTGTTTTTGTTCTTTTCTCTCCATTTTTACCATCCGCATCCCCTCTATTACAGCGATACGAGGTTTTCCTCCTCTCGCTTCAAGTAGTCGAACAAGTATTTGCTATCACAGGGTGGAAGCCATGCACCACCCTCTAATAGCAAACACAAATGTCCAGCAAATGCACACCCCGGGACATTGTATGAGCTGCGCCTGAGAGGTCGCCCTCCCTACTACCATGATGCATTTGTTAGTATAAACGCATACTAACACTCCTTACACACGAGTAGTACTGCGACCAGAATGGAGTGAAGAAGCAGAGGAAGCGCAAAATTTAAAAATATAATTCCTACCAGAAGTCGGATGACATAGTTCAATTAGCCAACGACCCTGGCATGAGTAGAAACAGCTACACGAACAAAACGGGTCTTCAGCACAACGCAAGCAATTTTGAAATATTGCTGAGTGGTGCCTTCTTTTTGCCTTCTCCCACTCGTCACCAAATTTATGTGTTGACGAGGCAGACAGCAGTGAATCCAATAAGGAGATTTATTACAAGAAAACAAGACACCTGAAACAACCAGCAACAGGAGCAGACAGCAAAGCAACCGTCTAATCCAGTACCGTGTACAAACTCCCCTCATGACAGCCCTACATTCTAACATTACATACTGAGGGCCATATTATATTTATTAAGGAACGGCATTAAAATTATCGCAGCTTTAGCAGCAGGAAACTGCCGCTAAAACGGCAATAATGGGCTTGATAATATGCCGTAGAGAATTCCAATAGAAGCCCATGTTTTCGTGTTAATATGGGCTTCTATTGGAATTCTCTACGGCATATTATCAAGCCCATTATCGCCGATTTAGCGGCAGTGTCCTGCCGCTAAAGCGGCGATAATTTTAATGCCGTTCCTTGATAATATGCCCCTTAGATTTTGTAGAATTACATACTAACATTCTACTATGACTTACAATGGAATACTGCACAGAGCACATGACTTTACAGCAATGAGCTCATATTTTCATCCACGAGTCTTGACACCGGTAGGGGTAAGACTTTCGCTTCCCACTCCCTATATTGTATAAAAGTAAACTAACACTTCTTCCACAAATATGCTACAGCGCCCAGAGCACATCACTTTACAGCAATGAGTTCACAATTTAGGCTCACGATTTAATCCCCGAGTCTTCACACCAGTAGGGATGAGTAGTTCGATTCCCACTCCCTATATACTATAAATGCATACTAACACTACTTACACACTTATACTGCAGCGGCTAGTATCCTTCAATGCCCAAAGCCCATCACTTGACAGCAATCAGCTTGGTTTCATCCCCAAATCTTCACACCGGTAGGCGTAACTACTTCGCTTTCCGCTTCCGGTATACTATCAACACACAGTAGCGGTCAGTAGTTTGCTTCCCACTCCCTGTATGGTATAAACGCCTACTAACACTACTTGCACACGTATGCTACAAGCACCAGACCACATTACTTTACAGCAATGACCTCACGGTTTAGACTCTCGGTTTCATACCCGAGTGTAGCACCATATCATATCACCACCATGCCACTCTGAGCAACACCGCACTTTCAGACCGTTAACAGTGATAACTACCTTCTGTCGACCGCCAGTAGGTAATCCAGAACAAATTACAATGATTCTTTTAGCTTTCTAAAATTCTCTCTATTACTGTTTTTCTACTTTTCCATATAAAGAGTTTTTTTAATATTCAAGCACACATCGAAGTCAGAAATGCAATGTATTCTATCAACACACTTTCTAGAACATTCTACAACACGAGGAGGTTAAAAGCTCATCAATTTTTTTAAACCTAACGATATTTTTTTGCAACATTTTCTCGAACATTTAACGGCACGTGCAGATGAAAAGTTCACAATTGTTTTAAGTTCGAACAGTGCCTTCCAAATGCAAGTAGCAGGTGTGGTTGAGTTGAGCAAATTTTATCCTATAATATGTACTATAATATGTACGTGCAAACTGCTTTTTCTTAACCAATCACAAACATACTTTTCCACAAAACGAATGTGCACCCTACTTTTAAAAAACAATGCTTTTCATCTCCCAATCAGGTACCGTTTTGCATGCAAAAAGAAACTACTTCCCCATCTTTAAACATATCTCTTATTCTACGAAGGAACAGCATGATCTACAGACATCTTTCCATACTTTCCAGCCATACCTTCAAAATGCTAGTGTGGATCGTAGGACATAGCTATGTTTTCTGGTGCAAGAGGTATGCAGAACAGAGACGTATTGACTTAGACCTAGGTTTACAAAACGTGGACATTAAATGGTTTGGACTGAGAGGATTGAAGTGGCACCAATTGTTGCCTTTGGTTAAAACCTGTTTGCATCTCCAACACCCTAACCTCATGATTGTGCACTGTGGTGGAAACGACCTAGGCACATTCACTGGGGTAGATTTGGAAATGCTTCTGAAGGACACCTTTGGACAATTGATGTTACTTTTGCCTCAAACTGTCTCTGTATATTTCAATATATGCCAAAGACAGAAGAGGAAATGGTCCAAACAATTTTGTCCTTAGATTGAAACATCTCAGAAAAAAGTCAACAAAGCAGTCTCTGCATACCTCAGAGACCACAAAATGGTTTCCATATACAACAACATAAGTTTTGATATGGCGTTGTGATGGAGTACACTTCACAGATCAGGGAAACCGAGTTTCCCTGAATAACTTGAAGCTGTGCATCCACACTTATATGTAGCTCCAACTAATGAACACAAGGGCTCTTTTTAGAGCCACCCTATAACATACAACTTAGGCCCACTATTTTAGGGCCAGATAACTCCAACTCCCGCACCCTCGCCAAAATGTAATCTCCACACAGCTGTGGCGCAGCGGCCAGACCATCTCACTTTGCAGCACAGACCTCTCACTTTGATCCCCAGCTCTACTCACCCATAGGGGTGAGTAGTTTGCGCTCTACAAATACCATATTGATTTACCTTCGCCCTCCCTATACAACACCATCTAAACACCATACACAAGCTACAATGTTCTAAACAAAAGTTCATCCAAGTACCTATAACTACATGCTGACACTACTTGCACAGATGTGGCACAGCGGCCAGAGCACACAGCATATGACACACAGTTTGGGCTCACGCTTTAATACCCGACTCCGGCAGCAGCTCAGCTTAGCAACATGAGACTCTAGACAATACCTCACATATATTCCGTACCCCAGGACTTTCATACCAGTACGGGTCAGTAGTTCGTCCTAGTAGTTATAAACACATCCGGACACTAGTTCCACAACTGTAGTGCAGCGGCCATGGCACATGACTTCACAGCATAAGACACACAATTTGGGCTCACGCTTTAATTCCCGAGTCCCGCACCAGCTCACCTTACCCGCATCAGACTCTACCCAATACCTCACTTAATTTCCGTAGCCCACCACTTACACACCGGTAGGGGTAAATACTTCGCTTCGCACCCCCTCTATAGCACACCCTAAACACCCCACAGAGGTTACAGTGCTCATACCCTCCTATTTCCCACTTTTTTCACCTTACTCGCTTCAACGGAATCACAAAATGGCGGCCAACACTTCCTAGTTGCAACCGCTCGCACCGCTCGGAGCCAATCAGCAACAAGCTTGTACTCGTAATGCCTCAGCCAATCAGATGGCAGAAATCCCAAATATCGATATCTGTAAATTTCGATATACCTCAAAAACTACTGAACGAATTTACACCAAATAAACAAAAGCGTGCTTTCTAGACCAAGACCCTTCTCCCTGCCAAATTTGGGGTAATTCCGTTCATCCGTTCGACCTGTAGCCTTGTCTAAAGTTTCCTATGGAAATTAACATGGAAAAAACACGTTTTGGGACCCCCTTTTTTCTCTGCCCCCCCTTGACGAATCACCCCCAAACTTTCAACATAGGAGCTGATCTCAACAAAGAATTTGTTTTGAAAATTTTGCGACGATTCGTCAATCGGCACCAAAGTTATTGGGAATAGAATGTTGCCATTTTCCTATAGTTATTAGGTCCTAACTATAACTATCTACTGGCGACCGCCAGTAGGTAATATATATAATATATATATATATATATATATATATATATATATATATATATATATATATATATATATATATATATATATATATATATATACACAAACATATAGTTAAGGCAGAATGCACACTTCTTAAATGTATATGAATTTAACAGAACATATATACTTTGCAAAATAATGAATAATTGTCATTAAATATATGATTATTATGAGTTAAGTCCTTATCTAGTTCACATCAGACTCATGTTCCCATATCACTACTGATCACTTATAACTGCTCTACCTGAGTACTGGAGGTTGTTAGAGTGCTGTAAAGATCCTTTTGAAATCGGTACTTTAAATCATTTACAGTGACATCACTGACTCACCATAGAGCTGGTGTTCTTTGGTGCTGATTTTTGAAGTACTGGAAGATAGGTTGGGGGAGATTAGCGGTGATGGGGCATAGGAATTAAGAGAAACAAAGGGGATGATATGAGCTATTTTCAGAAAGAGGCGCTTGATTCGAACGACAAAGCTATAAGATAGAAGTCCATAAGCTAAATCTAGAATGGGGTTAAGGAGAAATATCCATAGCCCAAGGTCTAGTTTTCCGCCACTGGAGCTGGCTGCCGCCAATTCACAGTGGAGATTGCGACCATGTAGTTTTCTGTCATCAGAATTCCCACCATGTATCCAATCCTAGGCTTTTATTTTTAGATAACACTGTTGTTTAGCACTACAGTCCAACTGCTTCAACTTAACAACAGCAATAGTTCAGCTCCCAGAATGCACTTTTGTAAATGAAAATACAGGTAATATGAAGCTTTTTTCTGTTGCTTTTAGTTGGATAATTACTATCTTCCTTACCACTGGCAGAGGACCAAGATAATTTATATTTTATTTCAGATGGCCTGAATTTTTGCAGATGCTGCTTAGGGATTCTCCCGCGATATAGCAAATTCACTTTCAGTGATGTTACAATGGATTTACATTACATCTCACACCCCTCTGGGAAATTTGAAAGTTGACTCCTCTATCTGTGGAGTCAGGAGTCACATCTCTATATCTTCATTTATTTCATTACATAGTCTTTGGCACACAGCTCAGCGGACTTTGTGCAAGCACTAAAAATCTATTTGACTTTTTAACTGCATAATTTAAATACATTTCTTTCAAACCTGAAATATTGCTTTTTATACGGATTTGGAAGGCATTGCATTTTTCACACTATATTTTTACATCTTTGTCACACTTTTGATCTTAGCATTACAAAACAAATTGTTTAATTCATAAATAGAGACACACCTATGACTTGATATTGTTCTGAAATAAATCCTATTTAAAATGAACCAGGCAGAACGATTCACAGAGGAAAATGAAACAAAAGCGTGGCCATTACGCCCTACCCATACACACCCAAGAGCAATTTAGTGAGATCATAGGCCCCACCCACAGTTAGGATACACAATCCTATCCTCATGTGCCAACTGTTTTGACTTCATGTGTAGCTATTTGCGATATTTTGGGCATGGCGATGAATTTTAAAATAAAACGTCCTCCTGTAAGCTTCTTTTTCTGTATTCCTTCAGTTCACAAACAATAACATAAATATTAACATTAATAGGCATGGTTTTAGGCAAGTAAATGCATAGTTGCAAATTGCAATTACTGTTTCAGTCTTCTGTTGCTGTGGTAAGGAAAGTAAAATCTACTTTCCTCCTCTGCTACAGACAATAGAAGAAGAGATGCGTTTTTTTTTTATTTTGCACGGTTGTTGACCTAAGTGTCAGGACGCTTCTTTAGGGGAAGGACTGTCAATGTTAGGCCAACCTGCCCCTTAAAGATCTGACTTTTTGTTACCCAATACAAATTATGGCAGTATAAATAACTAAATAGGGAGCCATTGTAACATTAATTGTCTGAAGAAATTCACTGTACCATCTGTGGAAATCATGTCAATAAATATATATATTTTGTAAATTACATTTTTTCCCGCTACCCATTTTTCCCCTGCGAAAACCTGTGCTATATTGAGTAGTGATGCAGAGTTAAAAAGATGTTTAGTGTTCGTGATCTGCTAAAACAATGAGTTATACATAAACAACCTAGTTAAAGTAACTATGGATTAGCTCAAAGACGTGTGCACAGAGGGGAGCTTTGCATATATTATTGTCCTAGTGTACCGGTGGCCATCATACACAAAACCTCTTGTCTGAACTGGGGTGGCGTGGTAAGCAAAATAACGATGGATTAAACCCAGAACTGTGACTGGGGGTGAATGTTTTGCCAATGTGCAACATTCCATCTATCATCTTGTGTGTTTTGCTGTTCGCCCTATGTGGGAAGGGTATGCCCAGACGTGGGTCCCGTGCTCACTACGCCACTGGAGTCAAGCTATCCTGGCTGAAGAGGGGTGAAACCCCAAAACCGGTCCCAGGATGCTTGATTCTGGTTTAGGGAAGACATGGCTTGGCAGTTCGGGCTGGACTGTTCCCATGAGGCACAGTGTCAAGACTGATTTGCATGTGGCCATGTCTGAACTCGGGTGACGTGGTGAGCAAAATAACGATGGATTAAACCCAGATCTGTGACTGGGGGTGAATTTTTTGCCAATGTGCAACATTCCATCCATCATCTTGTGTGTTTTGCATATTGAGAAATATACATCCAAGCAATATTTCCAGTATGATTGCTGTTACTATTTATCCCTAATACAATACATTTATTTTCAGACCTCAACTAGACCCTCATCACACCCCTCAAACATCACAATATTTGTGAGAACTTTTGAAAACAATAAACTCACTAGAGGATTCTCTGGGTGGGGGAATAAGATGGATACTTGAGTGGTTTATCATGTGAAACAGGGCTATTTTGTTAACCTGGCTTTTAACATATGATGGGAATGCCAACATGAATGATCAGGATCAAACAGTAATCACTGGGTTCCCTCACTATGCTCCTGCGGCGTGTGTGCCCTTGGTCTGTTTCCCATTTCCCAAAGAAATAGGGCAGTCAACAGGTTCATCAACCTGGCACTTCGTCTAGCTAAGCAGGGATCACATGCGCCTGGAAGTTGACCCCCCCTGGCTGCTTGCTTGGGCTTGATCGACAGAGGTGTGGCCAACAGAGGAGGGTAATGCCTTGCAGTGCGAGGAGCAGTGAGGTGCCCGGAAGCACCCGATCTCGCACCACTGGAATGCCCTGATTGAAGAGTTCAGATCTGGGTTGGACTTCCCTGACCCCCTCTCACCTGAACAGCTGTTAGCCCCCATAGCCCAGAGCCTGATTCTCTGACCACAACCCCTGACCTGCTCTCTGCTGAATATGTTTCACCTACTACGTTGCCTGACTGCCCGCTACTGCATGACTGATTCATTGCTCCCCTCAATATTTTCCTAGTTCTCCCTTCCCCTAACTTCACCCCTTACCTGTCATATAGGTGCTTTGCTTGTATGTTTTCATATCTTATAACTGCAATGGATACCAATGTGCGTGCAGGAAGGGACCAGATGCCTTTCTGCGTTGGTCATGCGCACTTTTGTTGTTCACCCCGATCTATCTTCCCCCTTTTCTCAGCAGCTGTGAATTTGCACTTGTCTGTGCTTTCAACACCCACTCTTGTTATGAAACAAGTGAACCCTGCACACTGTCACCTGTTGTTGTAACTAGCTCATTTCATGTGTTGTTGAATCAAAAATAATGTTTTCAAAACTTCAATAAAAACACATGAAAATCTTTTACAATAAAAAAAAATCTGATTCAAACAATAATGGCCATAGTGTTGAATGTCAAGTTAGGCACAACCTTTTTCACAGAACAGTTTAAAAAAGAACCAAAACGCATATCTATCACAGGTGTGTGCTTTCAGTACTCTTTAATATTTGCAATTTCAAAGAAATCTGGACTACCAGTAAAGGTGTTGCCAAATTCCTATAAAGGCTACTATATTACAAACAGATAGGCACAGTAGAGGAACTGCAATGGCTTGGTGAGCAAAAAAACGATGGATTTAGGCCCAGATCTCTGTACTGGGGTGAATGTATGACATTGTTCTGCATTCTGTCCATCAACTGTTGTTTTTGCATTTGTCACCCCGAGTGGGAAGGGTATGCTCAGACGTGAGTCCCGTGCTCTCCATGCCACTGGAATCAAGCTATCCTGGCTGAAGAGGGGTGAAACCCCGAAACCGGTCCTAGGATGCTTGTTTCCAGTCCAGGGAGGACCTGGCTTGGCAGTTCGGGCTGGACTGTTCCCATGAGGCACAGGGTCAAGACTGATTTGCATATGGGCAGGTCTAAACTGGGGTGGCATGGTGAGCAAAAGAATGATGGATTTAACTCAGATCTCTTGACTGGTTGTGAATGTTTTGGTTTGTTCTGCATTCCGTCCATCAATTGTGTGTCTTTTGCTTTCTCGCCCTAAGTGCGCCAGGTATGCCCAGACGTGGGTCCTGGGCTCACTGTGCCACTGGAAGAGGGGTGAAACCCCGATACCGGTCCTAGGATGCTTGTTTCCGATCCAGGGAGGACCTGACTTGGCAGTTCGGGCTGAACTGTTCCCATGAGGCACAGGGTCAAGACTGATTTGCATATGGCCAGGTCTAAACTGGGGTGGCATGGTGAGCAAAAGAATGATGGATTTAACCCAGATCTCTTGACTGGGTGTGAATGTTTTGATTTGTTCTGCATTCCGTCCATCAATTGTGTGTATTTTGCTTTCTCGCCCTAAGTGCGCCAGGTATGCCAATAAGTGGGTCCTGGGCTCACTGTGCCACTGGAATCAAGTTATCCTGGCTGAAGAGGGGTGAAACCCCGAAACGGGTCCTAGGATGCTTGTTTACGGTCCAGGGAGGACCTGGCTTGGCAGTTCGGGCTGGACTGTTCCCATGAGGCACAGGGTCAAGAATGATTTGCATATGGCCAGGTCTAAACTGGGGTGGCATGGTGAGCAAAAGAATGATGGATTTAACTCAGATCTCTTGACTGGGTGTGAATGTTTTGATTTGTTCTGCATTCCCTCCATCAATTGTGGGTCTTATGGTACAGATGCTGGCAGAGCGGTGTGCTTCCCTGCCTTCACCTCAGATCTTGTTTTGGAAGAGATCAGGCCAACAATGCACTTTTGTGCCAATGCTGGAATCAGGCAGTAAAACGGAAAAGGCGGTCTTATGTGATGTGTAACATCTCACACATCATGTGCCCTTCTAGGTCACCAATTTGGCGCAGGAATTTCAACATGTGCAACTGTAATTGCAACTCTGTGGCCGACATGTTTGAACAAGGTTTACAAATATGAGCTTATCGTAAAGATCATAGTGAGAATGACATGAACACTACTAGTTGGAGTAATTAAGGAACAGCAATTTCCATAAGCCAATGTGTTTTTGCACAAGGTGTGTCTGTGTTAACGCTATCCTGTGACCATAATAAGAATGAAACTTTGCAGTATGCTGCCATCACAAATGCATCACTCATATAAACACCTCAGAAGGATGAACAACATCTCTGCTCCTCCCCCCATTTTTTAAAACCTCTTTAATGAACATTTCACACATAGCAACATTCCCAAACCATGACATCATCTCACGCATTACATCATTTGTCATCTCCATGCCCATCGCCCCCCAACTTGCTCTATTGTCTTTCTTCAACATTGAGGGTTGCTCGACTATCCTCATAATTTGCTCTTGATGTGTCAGTCTGAGCTAAGTCACCATAAATGTAACCTCTGTAGGAGTTCCAGTCTCTCCATCATTTACCCCACTTGTGGGAACATCCCCTTCCTTCATAGGTGACTGTTTAAGTCATCCTGGACCAGTCCATATCACATTTCTGGGCCTCCGGTCCCAGAGATTGCTTGGACCTCATGCTTTTGCTATATTTTGCTTCGCCACTGCCAGGCCTAGTGTATTCCAAGTTCGTTGTGATCAGCCCAAGTCTGTGTCTCCCCAGATATTCAGCACACAGCATTTAGTGGAGACGGTCAACCCTCCTCCCTTCACTTCCCTCATGCAGTTCATTACATCCATCCAGAATGTTTGTATCATTGGGCATTCCCATAAGATGTGTAGGAAGGAGCCCGCCTGTCCGCACCCCTGCAAGCATTGAGAGTCCCGAAGCACTCCCCATCTTAACTATGGTCCCGCCGCTTTTCTTGATGGTAGCAGTTACTCCCCTTTAGACTGGCGAAGAAGGAAAGAAGCTTTTGAACCTTACTTAGATGCCATTGATGAGTACAACTTTATTTAGTAAAAAGAAAAAACACTTCTTATTCATAATTTGTGCCCTGGAGAGAGGTACATTTTAAAATCTTTGCCAATACAAGAGGTGAATGTAAAATTGAAATCAAGAAGGGTTGGGAGGTGAACTGGTTACTGTGGAAATTATTTTAATAAAAAGTTTGGCCAACATGTTTTTGTCTATCTGAATGCCTGTGTTTTTCAACTTTTTATCGGGGATAAAACTAAGCCGTATCATAGACAGGTGAGAGGTCTAGTGCAACTGTTGGAGAATTGCCACATTATAGTTTCATAGCGTTGTTTTAGTTGAGCTCTCGATGGCTGTGGGACATCTAATTTTTTACTTCAACGATGAAGTGAATATTGCAGGGGGTCATTGATAGGGTTTTCTTGACTTCAGAAATTATTTCTGTACAACGTACAAAGATATATTAGTTAAGTTCCAATGTTTGATTGCTGTCCAGTGTACAGTGTGTGTGCTCTCTATGGTAAACATGACAGATTTATTATCACTATTTTAGAAATGCTTCTTTTAGAAGTGGGCATTTCTGTGTACTATGTGTCTTTGTGCCTGCCTGATGTATATTGCATGTCTGGCTCTGGAGTGACAGGGGCTGGGTGAGTCAGCACTAGGCTGAATAGGTCAATCTGCAATGGGAGTGGTGGGAGGAGTAGCACCTGGGCCTGAATAGGACAGAGCCTGCCTTCCATAATGCTGGCTCCACCCCCTGTGGTGTGTCTGGGGCCAGGGCCTACACTGACAAAGGGGGTGGTGGTGCACCTTTAGAAAAAGGTGTGAGTGCTCCCAGCACTGGTTTGGACCGGGCAGAGAGCCCTGGACCAGGGGGAGAACAAAGACATAAGGGGTATAAGTATTGGGGCTGTGACCCCATGAAAGGTTGCTGTATACTGGAACTGACTTGGGGGGAGGACACTCGGCTAGGAGGAACCGCCGTGGGACCCCTTTGCTGCTCTGCTGGGAAGCCCTGCGTGCTGGCCTCCTGGTGGGCGTCTCAGGAATCTGAAAGACTCCAGGAGACGATCTGGACTGTCCCTTACTATTCCTGTCTGCTACACAAAAGAAAATTGGCAGGAGGGCTGGGTTTCATCCAGCCGGGCGCTTGGCCCCCTAAAGACAGTGCATGATAAGAGCTAGGCTCTTGACCCTATGTGAGGGTCCCGGCGGTAGCGTGGAGGAAGTGTTGCTGCTCCTCACTGACACAGTTTGGAGATAGGCTGAGTGCCTTGATTATTGCCCCCTCATCCCGCGCATGGTGAGCACTGTGCCATTTTTCCTTGCTAGCCCCCTTGATCGGGGAAGACGTGGGGAGGGCACTTTAAATTGCCCCAGCCAGAGCAGCAATGATGCCTTCAGCTGCCTGAGCCCGAGGAGTTTTTTTGATTGCACAGGACTAAAAACCTGCTCTCCAATTCCTCATGTATAACATCATCTTTGCCTTGATTTATGAGCCAGGAAGAGAGTTGATAAAACTTAAATCTGGATAAGCTTTGATTTGTTTGAGAATTAAGCTCGTTCCATGGCAAAAGTTTATTATCACGCAGTAATTGGCCCCATTTCTGAAAACCATGATCCCATAGAGGGGCTGATAATCTATCATTTAAGCATTCTGGAGTCCCTGGAGAGTTCCAAATGGGGGCACTAGCACAATAATATGGAATTTTGAGCAGTTTCGTCATCTGGAACCATAGTTCAAAGGCCGCCCGTCTCACCTTCAGTTTAATTTTTTTTTAATATTTGGGATGTCCAATTTTATAAAGAAACCCATCACCCCCTTGCAGTACGCTATTAGACATAGCTAAGAGAAAAGGCGTAAAACTGGAAGATTCAAGAAGAAGAGATATAATGTTCTAGAAGAGAAAAGCCCAGCTGTAAAACCCAAGGTCAGGACTGGTTATACCCCCAGCTTTTTTTTCACATCTCAATTTCTTCCATGCAATCCTGATCCCTTTATCAGCCCAGAGAAAACTATTTATGTCAGACTGCAAGTTTTTTAGAGCAGCTGAAAAGGGATTGCATCAAAGATAAATATCATTTTAGGCAGTACCGACATTTTAACCAGGTTAGATTGACCAAGAATAGATAATGGGAGGTTATGCCAAGATTTCAATAGGGCTCTAATCTCCTTCCGTTTAAGTTAACCTGAGCCAATTCGTTGATGTTCTGGGTTATTTGAATACCCAAATATCTTATTTAAAGGTGTACCAAAGGCGAACTAAATAGCCAGTTCCAGGACATAATCTAGGTCTTTTGGGAGTTAACTTGGTAGCCCCATATCTTCCCAAAATCTGTCAACCGTTGTTCTAAACTTGGCAAGATTGCAGGTGAATCCTTTGTAAAAATCATCAGGTCATCTGCATACAGGGCCAGTTTTTTAGACCATCCCCTAAATTCGAACGGTGCAAATAACTCACTGGACCTGATTATTTGTGCAAGTGGTTCTATGTAAAAATCAAAAAGAAGAGGGGAAAGGGGACATCCCTGCCTAGTGCCTCGCTCCAGAAAAACAGAGTTGGTTAAGTTCCCATTAACTATAATCCTGGCTGTTGGGGATTTGTAAATCTTCCTAAGAGTTCTTGCAATATTTTCTCCAAAGCCAAATTCATGGACTAGCTGATGTAAGCAGGACCAATTGACCCGGTCGAAAGCTTTGGCCGCGTCAAATGCAAAGATCGTAAGTGGCATATTATTAGTTGAACAATATCAATAGCACCAATTAACTCGTGAGTTAAATCATCCAAATGGCGCCCTCTAATAAATCCCTTTTGATTGAGATGGATTAAATTACCCATTATGTTGTTCAGTCTCCCTGCTATGATTTGTGCGAACATTTTATAGTCACAATTGAGCAGGGAGATGGGTCTGTAAGACTCACATTTTTTTTGTCTTTATTGGGTTTCAGAATCAAGGTGATGGCTGCCTCGTTCCAGGAACTAGGGATTGGGGAATTATTTGTAAAGATACTATCAAAAAGTTCCTCCATGACCGGGACAAGCGTCTCATTTAGTGCAATATAAAACTCATTGGGGATTGCATCCAGACCTGCAGCACTCCCCCTCTTTAAGTTATTAATTGAAGCCCTGATATCAGATGGTGAGATCTTCCTACTATGCTGTTGAGCCTGCTCTTCAGATAACAACCGTAAAGATGTGTTATCTAGGTAATTTTTAATTTGAGAGTCAGTGACAGCTAGATCTTCAGTATATAGATCCTTAAAAAAAATTCAAACGCTTTTTCCATCTTAGCACTATCTGAAAATATCTCCCCTGTTTCTATATTGTAGATCTCTTTAATCAGATTTCTCGTTAGATTGACTCGAGATTGAGATATTATGTATGTGTTTTAAATCATACACAGCCTTATTTTGTAGTGAACCGTCGATAAACATTGGAATTCAGTTGGTAAGTGGTATAAATATGGAATCCTGTTTCCCAGTGTTTCAGTCCTCTTGGCACTTCTGGGTGCAGGCACTTATTGATCATCTATTATGAAGTTTGGGTCAAAATGTCATATTATCTAATTCAGTCATCATCTCTTCTGCTGATAGGTCCCAGCGGGTTGTTCAATGGGGTACAATGGGTTATCACTATGTGTGTTCAGCTTGCTAGGTGTACTCCTCAGAGAATGTGTTGATGCTCTTGGATATGTAAGTCACATTTGCTGCTGGGTATTTGCTGCTCCTGGATAATGTCTGTATTTCTACCACATCAGGACTTGATCTTTGGGAATGTTGCTTTAGAAATAATGAGTACGATTGTATCCAAACATGCTACCCTTTTCGGTATGGTAGGAGGCATTCTGCCTGAGTTGTTGTTTGTGGGCTGCAGGGTCACTGTGTGCTTGTTGTGCCTGACTGTCTGAAAAGTTTCAGCGCACCATCCATCATCTCCTTGTGTTTGCTTTGTTGTGCCTGACTGGCACAAAGCCTGCGAAGAATGGACACCCAGGATGTTGTGAAGCATGACCAGCAGCCATGGATCTTCCATGCCCCTTTTGTTTCATAACTGCAGTATTTGTAAGCTTTTGGGAACACAAAAATGCCACAGAATGTTTTGAGTGGGAGATGAGAATCATATTGAGTTCTCATCAGATGGTTTGCCTTCAGTTTCTCTGCACTCAAAACTCTTTTGTCTTAGTTAGGAGCATACTTTATGGTGGTGTAGAGAGGTTCAGCTTGGTGAGTGCAGCATGGAAGATGTTGTAGCTGGGCACATTTCACCTCCAGGCAACATTTTCTTGCTCATTGGAATACTGTTGTTGTTGACCTGCCATTCTGGGGAAATTGTTTGCATGGGTGTCAAGTTACAGATCTGGTGTAGGTGTATGTATGGGCAGAGGTATGGGCTAGTAGGTGAATTTCGTCAACTTTATTTATTGTTGAATCAATATTTTCGGCTATAGGAGTATTTACACAACAACCACAAGGATGCATGTCTGAAGTGCTTCATTCCTAATGCCCTAGTTCTAAGAGATTGCATTCAAACTAACAATTCAGCATGCATAATCAAGCAGCATTTAGAAGGGCACCACTTTCGACTTTGGTGGAAGCTAATTTTGACGTCTTATTATCAGCAGCCTGAGGTCTCATGGGAAAAAACTTTGACACAAGCTGACATTCTCTGGGGTCCCGTCTGCCCCCAGATCTGTGCCCGACATGGTGCCTGCATTTGTCAATTACTCTTTTAAAATATCTTTCAAGTATCTTTCTTATATACCTGTACCACAACTTTTGTGTTTTGCTTGATCAACATTTTTGTTGTTGTTTTTTTTCTGTTTTTAGCCCTCATTTATCCACAATATGCTCTGAGTTCAAGAAAGGAGTTATTCGACCACCTCATGAAGAAAAAGTGTTGTTTTAAGCCTGGTCCCTCCACAAGAGAGAGGGTGATAGCATATATCTCCAGGACCTCAACTTCGGCCTCTTAGAGGGCGTCAAGCCCCTAATCTTGATTTTACTGTCAGACCATTACTTTCCTCCTTTTGGAGGTTACGGCGGCCCAGCCGCCAAAGCCTCCTTTAGAGCATATTCTTAATCATTGGACCAAGAAAATAAAAACCAAAAAAGAAGAAGGAATAACAAAAATGACAGAGATCCACCAAGGGAAAGAAAAATAGACCAACAGGGGGCCGGGGTCCTGTAGATCCTGTATGATCCTAGTGTGTTGCCTTTGAGGAACCTATCTCCACCCAGTTATCCCAAATTTCCCAAAATTTGGTTTTTCTATTCTGTTTGCCAGATTGATCTAGGGAGGATACCCTCTGAATGGAATGAATCCATTCTTCTTCCGTAGGGGGGGCAGGGTAGAATCCATTTAATACAAAGCTCTCTACGAGCCAACAAGATCAGGACAAAGTGCATTGTACTTTTTTGTTAAAGGGCGATCGTCTAAGTCCCTCGGTAATATCCCAAAGATTATAGATAATGTAGTTAGTTGTATTTCAAGCTCCATAATATCTTAAATGGTCTTACCAACTTTCTGCCAATAAGAGTGTATTACAGGACAGCTCTAGAACATATGGACCTCGTTTGCCTTATCTTCTCCACATTTTGGACATTTCTTGATCTCCTGACTCCCCATTCTCGATATTTTCTGTGGTGTCCAATAGGCTTTGTGTACTGTGAAGAGGCGATTCTTTTTTAATGGTGCAGAATTCACAAACGATCATAAAAGAGACATAGATACTTGCCCTATTTTCTCAAAATCTTCATTCGGCAGGTCCTTTTTCCACATCTCGGTAAATGAGGCCTGCATCTCTTCTCCATTCTGAACAAATAGCCAGTACCACTCTGCCACTTCTTTCAGTTTTGTTTGACGTGAGCATATCTTTGATGCCAAGTCCGTATTCCCTTCTAACTCTTTTCCTATTGATTTTACCCAGCTTGACAATTGATAATATTTAAATTTTGAGACCGATTTCACACAGATCTCCGAAAAATTAGGCCAAGAGATAAGTTCCGCATCGACAATTAGTTGCCCCCATGTGGTGATGCCACAAGCGCGAAGAGGGACAGCAAGGGCATCTTCCAAACACATCGGCGTGCCTGGGGAATTCCAGATCGGTGCAACATCATTGTAATAAGGAATTTTTAGAAGTCGTCTCACCTGAAACCAGAGCTTCGTGGCTGCTACCAGAATCTTCAATTTGACCTTTTTAAAATATTTTGGGTGGCCACATTTTAGAAGGAAACACTCTGCTTGATGAATGAACTTGGTTGTAAGGGCTTTATATAGTGGAGAAAAAGTTGAACTTTCCATCAACAGTTGTCGGAAATCTTTTAGTTGGAAGGCACAAAAGTACAGATATAAATCGGGAGTTGCTATGCCTCCATAGGCTTTTTTCTTTCTAAATTTCTTTAGAGCTATTCTTGGATTTTTATTTCCCCATATAAAACTGGAGAAAAGCCCTTGCACCTTCTTAAGCCAGATTTTTTGGGAAATCTAAAGGGATAGCATTAAACAAAAAAGTATACTTTGGTAATATTGACATTTTTGACTTGCCCGAAAAAAAAAAAGAGTGAAAGCGCCCCCCATGATTGTACTACAGGGACCACAGTTCTTTGGGGTAACACGCTAGTGGGTGGAGCAGTGTGCGACCATTTTGTTGTCGCCCCCCATGATTGTAGTTGTGAGCTGACCTTCTTTCTCACTTTTTCAAAATTAACCAGGGCTATCTTATGAATATTTTGAGCTATCTGGATACCAAGATATCTGATTTCCTTCTTTGTGTAAATACTCCTGAAATTGGTATTCCATTTCATCAATTCTGTTTTTTGTTGATTGATAAGGTATCCAGAGACCTTTCCAAAACTCTCTATCTCTGGAAATGATCTTTCTAAGTCACCAGTGTATATTATAAGATCATCCAATTTTCTTTTCCCAACCATTGCATTTGAAGGGAATAATGTTCTGGCAGGCTCTCAATTTATATGCAAGGGGTTCAATGTAGATATTAAAAAGTAAAGGAGAAAGGGGGCAGCCCTGTCTAGTTCCCCTTCCTATTTGTATTGATCTTGTTAGTTTACCGTTAATAAGGATTTTAGCAGATGGATTATTGTATATGGCTTTTATTACTATTAAAAAGGTTTCACCTAGATTAAAATGCTGAATTATTTTAAACAGGAAAAACGAGTTGACCCGATCGAATGCTTTACAGCATCGAATGTCATTACTGCTAGAGGGGTCTTGTAAGTATGTGCCATATCCATTGCCCCAAATAAATCATGTGTCAATTTGCAAATCTTCCTCCCTTTCAAAAATCCTTTCTGGTCTGGGTGTATTAATGGTCCTTTTACCTTATTTAGGCGTTTAGTGATGATCTGAGTATGTATTTTATGGTCACAGTTAAAAACTGAGATAGGCCTGTAAGACTCACAGGATCTTGGATTTTTGTTTATTTTTAATGAAATCGTTATGGTGGCTTCTTCCCATGACACGGGGAGACTATGACCCTCTGTAAAGGATGAATTAAACAGTTGAGAAAGAAAGGGCACAAGATCTTCCTTTAAGATAATGTAAATCTCATTAGGGATGGAGTCAGGTCCAGCGGCCTTCCCTGTTTTTAAGAAACTAATAATTTTAGTAACTTCTTTCACAGAGATGGGGGGATTTAAATATTCTTTTTCATTACTCTGAAGGAAGGGGAGAACTAATTCTGAGAGGAAATCTTCCATGCGGTCTTCATCAAGTACCATCTCTTCTGTTTACAGGTTTTTAAAGAATTGAACAAAGGCCTCCTTAATTTCAGAGTCATCCATAATAAAGTTGCCAGTATATAAGCATCGGAGATCCTTTATCCAATTTCTAGTCTTGATCGACTTTTGTTTTCCAGGCAAGAAGTTTGCTGCAGCCCTCCCCATATTCATGATGAGTTAGCTTGCTAGCTTCCCACTTTTTTTAAACTATTATTTCTAGGTTGTTAGCAAGCTTATGTTTCGCAGTTAATAAATCTCTTAGGGTATTAGGGTTCCCCTGGTCTTTCTCTAAATGCTCCTGAAGCTTATATATATCAGCTTCTAACTTTCTGGTCTCCTCTTGCACTCTCTTAGATTGGGAAATGGATGTGGTTATTAAAAAACCTCTCAGGTAGGCCTTATACGTATCCCATACTACTTGGGGTAAAGCAGAATCAAGATTAAAATCAAAAAACTCTTTAGTTTCTACTTTTAGTTTGTCAATTACTGTATTTTCTAGAAGTAATGCTCGATTAATGGTCCACCTTCGAGGTGGTGAGCCCACATCCATAGCTAATTCTAAAATCACTGCAGAATGGTCTGACAGATGTTCTGGGACATGACTAACCTTAATGGTATTTGTACTTGTAACAACGTCAACTTAGAAAAAATCAATTCTGGAATGATGTCCACACTTTTTATTGTGGAAAGTGAAATTCCCTCCAGTAGTCCTAGTCTTATGGGTCATCTCTCTCCATATATCTAGGAGCCCTATATCCGACATCAATTGCCTCAGGGCAACTCTAGTTTTTTGTGTATTTACTGCTACTCTACATGAGATTGAGTCTTGACTAGGGTCTAAAACCAAATTAAAATCACCCCCTAATATAATGTGATTGTTCATTTTGGTTAATTGTAGAAGTAGAGTATACGAAGAGGCTGGATCATCTAAATCCAGCCCATAGTAACCTACAAAAGTCAACCATGAGCCATTAATTTTGGCCCTAGCAATTGCCCACCTTCCTAGGGGGTCAACCGTACATTCACCTAACATAGCTTGGGCAGTTTTTCTAAGTAAAATGGCAACCCCTTTTACTGTACAGAATTGAGTTGTACAGATACAGTGTTCTGTCCATTTTTGATGTTTTAAAACAGATGTCAATTCTTCTTTGAGAAAATGTGATTCTTGAATAAAGAAAACATTGCAATCAGATAGTCTTAAGTATTCTAGCATTCTCTTTCTTCTGGAGGGGACCCTTAGGCCATTGACATTCCAGGACATGATTCTCATGCTTTTCGCTTTTTCATTCTTAGCCATGACTAACCCAGGAAGCGTAGATTTCATCAGAAGGCAATTTTAAAATATTACCTGCATTTAAGGAAGAAGTCATAAGAGTATCTAAGACAATTTGACTAGTGTTTATAAATTAGGAATTTTTTTTGCTTTTCCCCCCCACATGCTCCCCCACACTGTGTATAGATAAAAAAAAAAGAGTTTTGCATTTTATATGTGACCCAACCCCCCCCCACCCCCCAGGGAACCCTCCCTTAATACTAGAGGTATAATTGAATACCTCTGGTTTTCAGACTCTATCTCTAACCAGGCTTAAATCCTACGTTTCTCATTTGGATGTGCTCTTTATCTGATTTATCAGGGCATTTGCCTCTTCGGGGTCCTTAAAATTGAACATTTTATTGTATCACATCACTTTTAGAGAGGCTGGGAATCAAAAGTTTGCTGTAGCGCCCAAGCTTCTTAATTCTTCCATAGATTTCCCCATCTCCTATTGTTTGTCCTGAGTGATGTGTGAAATGCCTGATCTGCCGCGGAATTACCATCCAGCTTTATTGTACACCCCTGGTTTTAACCCTCCTGCCAAAATCTTTTCTATAAGCGTGTACGACTTAAAATTAACTAGGATCCTTCTCTGGTTTTTTTCCCCAGGTCTGATGACCTTGGCTCTTCTGCTAGAATACTACTCTGAGAGGAGCCGTATATCTCAGTGCAAACAGACTGATTAGCCCTAGCAGTATTATCCTTTCCTGCCAGGGTTAACAGGGAGGCACCAGTAGTGTTATCTTCTTCAACCAAGTTTGAGAGAGTCATATCTATTTTCAAGACGTAAAAAATCCATTTCTGTGCCTGCTCCCTTGTTGTTTATTATTATTTTAGGTATTTCCAATGGTGGCTGTTGCTTCAAAACTCTGTTGTTACTCAAAGTTATCCCAAGATTATATTCAGGGCTTTGTTGTAATGTCTTCGAGGGAGTTTGTATAGCTTGGTCCTTAAAATACGACCTTAAGGAGGGGATGACGCGAATATTTCCTGGTTTGTTTTTAGACTGGTTTTTTTAGCTCTTTGCTTGAAGGGTTTTTCCCTAGCGAGGTCTTTTTACTCTGAGTGGTACTGGCGATTTTTGGAGGATTAATTTGTGTGGTGGATAACGCAGAGTCTTTATTAACTGCCTCAGGAGGTGACTGATTTTGACCCCAAATATCCCTACTTCTGAGGGTGTATCTATTTAGTCTAATAACCCCTGTGTATAATTCACCGTTCTGCTTCTCCTCCCCTGGAGCCCCTCGTTCTAAATTCAGTTTAGGCCCCCAGTCTCGCCCTCTCCTCCTTACCGGGGTCATTTGGGAAAGCCATGAACCGAGACCTGCCTTCTTAGAATATGCCGAGTCTCTGTATTTGGCCGTCTGTATCTCCTTCCGTGTCCACCGAGAGGTTTGTGAGCCCTCAGGAGCTAACACAAACTGCAGACACGGAAGCGCGAGGGCAGCCGCCTGACTCCAGCTGCTCCGGAAGCCAACTCTGGCAGCGATGTGTCTGCCTCGTGCAATCCGCTCTGCCGCTTCCGACCAGCGGCCTCTCTGAGGTGCCACCTCCCCTCCGACCGCCACCATCACCTCCGTTCACCAGATCTCCGTGACTGACATGAGGAAGGATCGAATGCGTGGGTAGGTTACTCCTGCTAAAATCTTGCCCTTCACCGTTCATTAACTTCTTGTTTCATTCACATCCTTTTTACTTCAGATTTGTGTATAATTCGGCATGGTAGAGCGAGAGCCCGCGGCCGCTGCTAACTCGCGGCCGCCATTTTCCCCAACCAGGGTCCGGGCTGGGCTTTGCTTGATCAACATTATCGTACCCTTAGTGCTCAATCATGTGTGGCCTGCAACTCATAGCCATTTTCAGTTTGGTTGCTTGGTCCTCATGTGTGCATACATCATATACCAAATACCACTGGCAGCACTGCCAATGACAATATATACACAACTCCTAGCTCTCACACTGCTTCAAGTGTGACAATGCAGTCTGTTCGAGGCCACCCAAAGCTATAAGACTTAGGAGGCAGGCATGCGTTTTTTTAATGTCTATTTGGTTACTAAATAACTGTTGTTGTGCTCATCTTTGTATTACACAACCAGCGCCACCATGTGTCAACTGTCATAAGATCTGGTGTTGACAATTAAGTGCCGGTGCTGAGCACCGGAAACCACTGGCTCAAATTAAGCACTGATATTTGTTCTATCACCGCCAAGACCTGGAATGACCTGCCCCTCCACCTACATACAGCACCATCCCTGTTGGACTTCAGAAAGAGACTTAAGATCTCGTTTTTCGACTGAGGCACTGCTTCCTCAGTGTCCAGATACCCCTAAGGGGGACAGTGCTGCGCTATACAAATACCAATTGATTGATCATGACACTGCGACATTTGTGTATATATCTGCATTCTTTTCACTATTGCCTCACTGTTGTGTTTGCATTCTTTCCACTATTGCTTTAGGGAAGAACTATTTTGCTGTGCTGCTGTTGGCACACTTTTTTGCATCAGTTGCTTGTCATCAGTTGCAGTCCATTTCATGGCATAAGTCGACAAGTCTGTGTGCTGACGCCCATATAGGGTGTCTGTATGTACTTTTGCTATTTAGGATTGTATACCGAAAGTTGAGTCTGAGTTTCGTATTTGGGTGTTTGCTAGGACCTTCTAGGACTTCTGTGTCAAATTTGCATAGACTTTGTCCTTCATGTATTCGCTCGAATTATGCAAGTCTGATTTCACCCTTATGTAAATATTTGTCAAAGTTTATTTTCGTGACTTCTAGATTATTTCAATTTCCATCCCGTGGATTTGCTCAATGATCCTTGAGTCATTTAGTGAAATTCGAGAAAACATCAGGCCTGATTCACAAAGGTAAACTTACACTACTGCATAAGTTTATGAATGTTTGCTATTCACAATTGTATTTTACTAGTAGTAGTAGGATAGTAGTAGTAGTAGGACGGTCCTATCTTTTTATTTTCGGAGACTCCGTAGTCGTAGACACTGCTAGTAAAATACCTTTGTGAGTACCAAACAATCGTAAACTTACACCAATGTGTAAGTTTGCCTTTGTGAATCCCATTGCCTCTATACAAAAGTAAAGCCAGTTGGGCTCTATCAGTGCTTGTTTGTTCCTGTGGGCGGACTTGCTTCACAGCACCATTGGATGGGGTGTGACTTGCATGCTGTCCCAGGTCGTGTGCTGTACGTGTAGTATTACAACATTTTCCAGGGTTGTTTTTGGTTCCCAGCCTTTCTCTGCCTGGAATTTAACACTTTTCCTTGAGTCGACAATGCCCATCAAATGATAGGAGGGCTGGTGCTGTCACACATTGAAAACTATAATGCAATGTACATCAGCCGTCCTAAGAAGTCTATTAAACAAACATAAACATGGCAAAATAAAGCCGCCTCAGTTGCTCTTGGACAGAGGCCCATCGTCTGAAACCAGGCAACACTGACATCACAACACCTGCTGCCAACATGCAGTGGAGAGGAATTTAAGGTTTTGGCCTTTGTTCATAGAACATTCTGAGCGACAGGAGAAATACCTACACAGAAGAACCACAAGATATGTAAACCCACAGGTATACTCCCCTCAGTGCTGCTCGACCACGACCAGTTAACTAAACTTTTATTCTCATAACTACCTTCTTATAAGATTGTGTAGTTTTGGCTCTATCTTTAAAAAATTGCACATATAGTACTCTCACAAAACCATAATAAAGAAAATCTATAACGTATTTTTGTAAGTAACTTTCCATAATGTAGGAGACACAGTGGCATTTCCAGCCCTCGCTTAAAACACGATAATCACAGATGTGCTCTGAAGCTGTTAAGCGCAGCAGGATGGAACCCTATAAATACTCTTTAAATATACTGAACAGGGACTGACCATGTCATACAACTTCATCCCAACCTAACTCTGCACTAGGAAAAGTTTCCAGAGTTGATTGCTAGACACGCCTCACTCAGTTCAGTACAGGATATGAATGTACAGGGGTCCATTGTGTATGACTGAAAAGTGCAAAATGCGTTTACAACCTCAATTTTTAGGTTTTGGGAGGCTTTTATTATTGTAGATTAGTGAGATGGATACATGGTACTCTACAACAAACCTCACAAATAGTTATACCAATGCATTCCCCCACAAAAGATAAGCACCCCGTAAAAAAGGGTATCCTATGAAGTCTAAAGTTAGAAGTTCTTGCAAGATCTGTAAACAAATACTGAAAATGAAAAAAGAAACTAACTAACTTATAATTATCCAATAATTTTCCAAAATCACGTTGCAGATTGTTCTTGTATTGCACACTGGGGGGCATATTTACAAGCCCCTACTGCCACCACAACATCACTTTTCTCGACATTGTGGTGGCGACAGGGGCTTTTCCCACTATACTTAGCGTGAAAGGGGCGGGCAATGGGTGTTGTGGTGGGCGTTCCACTGCAACACCCATTGAGTTTGGCGCTGCCCCATAGTTACAAGGGTGGCGTAAATATGGGGCAGGGCCAAAATTAAGACCATGGAAACCCTGGTCTTACTCTGGTGCAACAAGGAGAAATGTTTAATTTCTCCTTGTTTTTGATTTTTCCATGTGTGCTCCACAGATAGAAACAGCAAAACGCCTTTGATTGTTTATGTGCAGGAATGGACACCTTCTTGCACATAAACAATCATTCCTCACAATGCAGGCACCCTTGCACTATAGTGCAAGGGTGCCTGCTTTGGCGCTAGGCAACTAAATTAGCGCCAGTGCAGGGGGAAACGCAAGGCTGCACCGTATTCTTGTAAATGCGGTGCAGCCCTGCGTTTCAGTAGTGGAGAACGCAGGCGATAAGCCAAGGAGGCTAAAGCTGAGCCCTGCCACATCCTTGTAAATATGCCCTGGATTTCTCACATGGGTCCAGTGTTCTTCCAGTGTCATCAGTATCTCTGTATTCGTGTAGATCAAGAAATGTAGACAGAGACTTTGATGTGGGTACTTCAACTTGGGCATTCTCGACCGTCTCCATGATATGCCAAAAAATCTCATTGAACACCAAGCATGCGGGAAAATGCAGATCTTTAGTTTTTTCCAATGCCAAACAGTTCCTTCCTCATAAAAGCACTCACAGACTTGAAATATCATCGTGGGAGAGTTTCAGATGCGGTCTAACAGGTAATTCCAAACTGTCATGCAGGGAGCATCCACTTGGATGGTGTATCCATGCTAAGCAAGGATCAGCTTGCCCTGTGAGATAGAGGAGATTTAGAAAGCAAAGGCTGTCTTGTGTAATTATAGCTGACAGAATGAAAGGGAATAATTCCAAGTTTACAGTCATTCCCAGAGCTAAAAAAAAAGTGTTTTCTTGTTTGTGACTTCTGTAAAAAAAAAGATTAGTTATTATGCTAAAACTTTCAAGTCAATAACAGTAGATATTTAGGTCGAGCTTTGGAGACATCTTGTATATACTTTAGTACATACTTCTCATTGTGGGCTTACAGCTTTTTATTTGTTTGTTTCAGTGTCCTTTAAAAATCCTTGCTTGCTAGTGGTCAATCCTTCCACTTTGTTCCTCATTTTTGTCAGCACAGAGCAGCGCCCCAGTACTTGTACCCTTCCACTTGTACCACTGGAGCATCGGTTTAGGGACTACTTTTCTCTTTCTCCAAGAGCATTTAAGCCGAGGGCTTGATGTGCTTTCAATGCTCGGGTCCATTTCTATAAATAGGTCTGTAAATCATGTTTTTCTCTCATTGCATTTGCTGTGCATTCAAAGAACGAGGTCAAATGTTAGAGGCTGTTTTCTGTGGTGCCTGTTCCCTGCCCCCACGCCCTCTCTTATGCCTTCTTACTGTTGCTTCTGCTCCTGAGTGAGCGGCGCTGAAGCTGTTCACCTTGCTCCTACACATAAGCTGTAGGCCGGCCTTCGTCATACTTAGGAGTGCCGCTCTAAGGCGTGAGGTGGAAGTTTCAAGACTCCCTTTCGCTCTTTCCGGTTTGATTTTTGAACGCCTGCCTGTTTGCTCTCTTTCAGCATTGCAGGAATGTGTAGAAACCCGAGACGACCAATAAGAGATGCAAAACCCAGACTTTAGTCACGCCAGATCACTGCCACATACGATTGGGGTTCAACGCCCACATTAAACCTGTAGGTGGAAGAAAGACAAAACCTGGGATAATAGTTTTCAGGTCCGTGCAAGATTGCACAACACCCACACATTGCAGCTGAGAGATCGAGAGAAGCCACGCATGAGAGGGGGTGTCTCTTGCAGCTGGTTTTTCATTGGGTCTGGTTTCAGGTGCATACATTTGTTATTTTTTGTTCTCTCCTCTACAGTACACTGGGTCATTACTCATCATCCCATGGTAAACCCCTCAGAGAGTGAGACTTTTTACTTCTCCTTCTTTTCCCCTTTTATCCCCCTAACTTTTTACTCCAGTCTTATTTGTTCTTTCACTGCACAAAAATGTATTTTAAAAATCCTCCTACTTCACCTTTCTCCGTAATCTTACGCTTCCTACAACTGTCCTTTAATTCTGACATCCAGATTACATTACGCCTCCCCGTACAACACCCTCTTCCAATTTTTTGGCTGCTTCTAAATCTGCCACTGAGCCCTGTGCAAGCTGCTGTTACTGGTGTGTAAATCCCTCTGTAGATTGGGACTTGCCTGCTTTGCCTCTTGAGTTGTTTGTGTATTGTTGTTGATACCTGTGCTGCTGGTCTCCCCAGGCCTAAATTTTCACTGTTATCTTTGTCTTTATTCAAGTTAAAACAAGCACTGGGAAAACCATTATTTTTTGCCTGTGAGAAGTAGCGTTTTTTGCAAACCGACACGGTGGGGTCCTCACCTAAGGGAGGAATCATATACCAGTTTTTTCTAAGACCAATCCCTTCACATTGAAAGACAGACAGGCAGATTTATGCCAGTCTACATTTAAATGCTGCACTGTGCCTACTACAGGTGCATGTTCTTACCAATTCTGGGGATATTAAAAAATGTTTCCTAATTGGACACACTGTTACATTGTTTCCCATGCACAGCCAAACAGGGTGCACCGTGGAGCAGACGGGGACATTACACCACATATGTACTGCAGCATCTGTACTGCAAAGTGGGACTCAGAATCAAACACTCAAATGCAAAATAGCTCCGAATATAGTCGTTCAGCCTTCATCCAACTATTCACGGTGTTCCTAATTGTTCACATCTCCTGCATTGAGTGGAATACGCAAATGGAATGCCTGGTTGGGTTGGTGGCTGGCTGGGTCAGTGGGAGTATGGTTGCTTGGTGTGTGGATTGATTGATGAGTGGGACAATGAATGGATGGCTGGATGGACAGTAATTTGTACACAAAGCCTTTATTTATTTTTATTTCTGATAAGACATAGCCTGTGTTTAATTTGAGCCTGTGTTTGCTAGTGCTCAGCACTGGAACCAATTTTCGAAGACGTGAACTTATTTTGCAGAGACTCTCACTGATTGTGTTTGGGCTGAGCTACAGTTCCTCTCACTGCAGTGCAGAAGCTCACTCTGATATTTCTCATCTTTAATGAGCAATTTAACAACACTGCTTCTGCATTTTGCTAAGGATCCCGCAATGTTCGGCCAGTGTGTCAATGGAAGAGGTATGTGGTGGCCTCTGATCCACTTGGCTCTGATTGCTTGTCAATCCCAAGTCAACGGCCATGCTCCCAAGCAGAAAACCACCATGTGAGGGCAGCCCAGAACTTCCCTCCAGCTCCATCCTTAATTTCTGAGAAGGGCTGTATGCCCAATCGTGCAGCTCAAATGATCTTAAGATGTACCACTGTCCATTGCTTTCCTCCACTTCACCGGTCCGCTCACCAGGACGTCCTGCAGCGTACAGCCTGAATGAGCGCACTTGACACAGGGTGCCCAACTTTACATATTGTACCTCGTTGGCTCTTCTGCCTGCAGTCTGCTCACTCCTACTGAACACAGTGCGCAGCGTGTATTAAAGCTGCAGGTTTTCAGGATACTTGAAGGAGATGTGTTGGGTAAATAAAGGCGATCACGCCTCAAGGAACAGCAGACTCTTGCTCCCTCCGGCCTCCGGCGACTCCTTCTGAGCTCCGGTCCCGTACCGGTTCGCAGCCATTGTCGTTGCTCGAACTCCCTCCAAAGCCCATCATTCATTAAGGCCTGAAGGACAACTCGCTCCGGCCTCCCGCGCTTCCAGTCACTCCACCAAGCTCCAGCACTCCACAGCGCCTGCTGGCTCCTCCCTGTGCCATTATCGCATTGCCTTCGCCCACCTTGGCTGCCAGTCCGGCATTCTTCGGACCAGGTCTCTCTCCGCCCGAGGCTATTTCTAACAACTTATCAGGCAACAGTTCACATTCTAGTCCTGATGATGATCCCACAGTATTAAGAGCTAGGGATCGAAACGTCGACTTGTTTAGCAAACACCACAATTTAACCACTGTGTAAATTCTATTGTGTTGTTTGCTGGTATGAGCTTACTTAAGATTATTGTGTAATATAAGCCACCTTGTGCTCTTCAATCCACTAATTTCTTTGCCTGTTATTTCTTTCTTGTTTCCATTCTCTCCATTCCTTTACTTACAAGCTCGGTACAGGATTGTGCCTTTTTCCACCCTTGCTGTTTCCCTTATTCCGTTCATTCCCCTTGAATTTGTATGAATAAATGTTCCTCTGTCCGGCTGGACATTGGAAGACTACCCATAGTACTCATTGTAGTCTATGTAGAAATGCTTTCACTATTTACTCTTATGCTAAGGACCTTTGTTCTTTAAAATGGGTAAATAAAGGCAGCAGCAGCTGACGTCCCAACTCCAAATGGAGAAGCTGTGATGTAGCTGATAGCTACTCATATGGGTACATCTCCTGGTCATTGTTGTGCAGCATGTATTGTCTGCCGTGGCAGGATTGAGGGGAGGAGCTTGTGGCTAGATGAATCCAGCATCTTGAAGAGACAGAGGCTGCAGGAACGGGCAACATATTTATTTCTTGTTACTATCTTATTGCCTCATTCATGAGGTTTAGCCATAGTGAAGCACTGCAGGCTTTCCTGCTGTGCTGCTCTATGGCAAAATAAAAGGCCAGGAATGAGTTGTATCTATCAGATACTGCTTATTCTTGTCCTTCTCCCCTGTGCCGGCACACAATGGGCAGCAGTGCGCCAACGCAGGCACCTTTGCACCATGGTTCAAGGGTGCCTGCGTTACAGGGATGAATATTTTTGTGCAGGAAGGGAAACCTGCCTGCACAAAAACAATCACAAGAGGCTTTTTCCTCTTTCTATGTGTACTGCACAATGCAGCACACATAGACAAAGGAAAAATGTGGAGAAATAACAATATTTCACCCTGTTGTGCCTCCCTTACGCCCCCCTTAGACCTCACTTGGGGAGGCGTAAGTTTTGGGACCTGCCTCAGAGTTACGATTTCTCGTAAATCTGAGGCAGCGCCAAAAAGCCATGGATGTTGCTGGGAACGCCCCCAGCAACACCCAAAGCACGCCCCTTTAACGCACAAAACTGCATTGAACAGAACGATATTTACGAGGCAGCATTAAGCCCAAAAAAGTGACTCAGCGCTTCCTTGTAAAAATAGAGCAGGCTCCTGCACCACGGAATGTCACAAAAAATGATGCTCCGGTGGCACAAAGGGTCTCATAAATGAGGCGCTTAGTGCACAGACACTGGACTCCATTCTTCCCTGGCTTTCCCCAGCAGAACCATTGCAAGACAGGAGTGTTGCTGTTCATCTAACACACAATGTAGTGGGATTCGCCTGTAGTGGTCTGCCGGAGAACCTATGATGGAAAGTCCCAGCACATATTAATGTATTTATTTTTACAAATCAAGCACTGTACATAACCCATGCTTGTCCATATAAACTTGGATGCCACATGTCTGATTCGAAGGGGGACTCGCTTGGCATTCATCCTTCCTAAGCCGGTAAAATGACCACCTGTCGAATAAAAGGGATGAGAGGTTTTAGAGCAATGCAGCCGTACAACTGTTTACCAGTATTTAACCAGCCATACTCAAACATGGCCTGTGGCGCCCTTTTACATATTTAGAATTGTTTTGATATTATAAGAAACAATACATGCTATTGGCTGGATTTGGAAGGATAAAAAGCTGGCTGACATGCAGAACACTTGCATGGGCGCTACCATGCTTTGGGCCTGATTTAAAACACAGGTTCGCTCTAACTGTCCTATTCGGCTGCATTTTGCTATGTTTCTTTTCTTACTTCCTGCTTTTTCCGCGAAGCCCTAATTAAGCCACACTTACTTATGTATTAGATGTGACATATATAGCGCCATTTGGCTGCCTTCTCGCCTCTATTGTACCCTAGCACAAACAGAGAAAGGAGGAAGCATGAATTGTAAGTTGCAGGTGCTGGCTACGTGTGAATTCAGCAATGTTGAACTATCCAGGGGGCAGCACATACTTGTTAGGTGATATGTCACTAACCAAAGACAACATTCTGAAAAACTAAAGAATGGAATTGGAATTGAAGAACACCACCCAACACAACTCTAATAAAACAATCAAAAATCTGCGCCCAACATTACCAGGGATCGGGTTAACTGAGATGGTGAAATTATAAACCACACTAATACAATCTCTTTTGAAATAACCCAAACCTTTTACTGCAAAATATTTAATATGGTGCATTTCGAACTCCCCAAAAGGTATATGTATCGTTTCTTAGACCAAACAACTAATAATTTGCTACACAATGTTCTGTTTTAACGCAATATTCGATATGCTGTTCATTATTGAATATCTGACAAAAAATAGATACAAATTATTTGGTGTGTTATAGAGTATTCGGTATGTTACAAAGCAGTGGTACATAATAGTTCAGATAGGCTTGGGTCATTCAGGTTATTTCATAAAATTCAAATTGTTAATCTTATCTTACTCCCTATACAAAGGTTTCCTGGAATCTTTCCCTCAAACCCAATCTAACCTGCTATCTTCTTTTACTTTCTTTTCCGACATCTCTTTCACGCTTCCTCCCTAGATCCTTCCTTCAAACCCACCCTTCCTTCATTATAACCATATGTTTATTGTGGCACACAACACCAAACAATTCCACACTACACATTTCACCAGCTCACAATTCAAAACCACACAGCATAATTACACTACAAATAATATCACTCAACACAACTTAATTCAACTCCACATAATAACACTGTACTGACTACCACATAAATACACCTCACATAAAACGAATGTACACCACATAGCAATAATCCACATAGACTCCACACCATGCCACATAATTACAATCAGCATAATTTCACTAAACGCTACAGAGTTCCATGCCACACAAATCAACTCAATATGTTTCCATTCCACACCATATAATTCAACAAGAAACCACATAATACAAATCAACAACACAATTACATAACATACCACATACCGACAATCCACCCCACATAATTCCACATCAGACCAGAAAATTCAACAGCACACCACATAATTAAACTCCACTAAATAGCACTCCACAACACTAAATATCAGACCACACAATTACTCTCCTTAACCCCGTCAGTGCCCCGCCCTTTCCCCCTCCTGTGTCGGGCGTTTCATTAGCGGGCGGGGTCCATGACGAGATAGTCTCGTCATGGGCACAGCGCAACCGTGCTCCATGACGAGACTATCTCGCCATGGGCATAGAAGAGGTTAACACACAGTCCATTCCACATAATTCCAATACACTAAATACCACACAATTACTATCCACAATTCCAATGCACACCATACCACACAATTCCACTACACACCACATAATTCCACTACACACCACATACATCTACTCCACTCCAAAACACATAAGTAAAAAAACATTTACATTTACAATGCCAGTAGCTCCAAATCTAGCAAATGCAAGAACTATTGCATGGCCAATGCTTATTTCTTTAAGTTACAACTGCAAAGAAGTCACATTAATGCATTCAGCAGAATTTCTGATGTCAATGATGTTGTAAAGTTAAGTCCAAGCTGTGAGTTGTGGAATTACATTAAGAACAATTACTGGCAAAGCAAATTGGTTGGGCTACTTTCGTGAAAGTGTTCTTCATCGACTGGCAATTTTGTTTGTGGTAATCTGGGTGTAGGAGAGGGTGGATGTGAGAATGAGTCAAAAGATAATACATCGATGTCTAACGAGTGACTGAGTGCATACTTTATTAATGGAGTATGAGTGCATGGGTTGATAGGCAACACGGTTGAGTGCACTCAAACTGGTCAACTGAATGGGTGCATGATGATGAATGGATGGATGAATGGCTGACTACATGAATGGATGAGTGGGTGAATGAGTGCATGTATGAAGTAGAGAGTTACACCTTTCTTCCAAACTGAATCCTCAAAGAAACAGTGGTCATAATGTTGAATAAAAAATATTATCCATTTTATAGTAGTAAAAGGAGTGTAATAGGACTGGACTCCAGTGTGCTAAGATTGCCACAACATATAATGAATTAACACCATCATGCAGTTGCAAGCCTTCCGCCAGGAGTGAGCACAATGGTGTCGAGTTCACACAATATGTCAGTAATTACCACCTTTATGAATGCTCAGACGTCTCATATCTCTTATAAATTGTTAGTGCTTGTTTAGACTTGCAACCCCACTCAATAATCTTAACCTGCAGAGTTGCGTGTTACTTAATAACTCTGAATATATGATTAAATTAGCCCCAACACTTCATAATCATTTGTGTGTTTAAACTTGTAACTCTGCTCATTACCCTTGAATGGCTGTTCTGTGTTCTGCAGCAGAAACCTTGTGTCATGGATCATATTTGCACCATCATAGGAACTGACCTATCAGGCAGTATGCTACTCTGGCAATGGCAGATGGGCCATCTAATAAGGGGTCCCAGAGATATTCATTTTGAAGATTTAAGAGAAAAATGCCATGAAAAAGTAAAGTACCAATAGAAAGTACTGCTCGTGTGTGACCGGTAACCTATGCACGATTTCACGCAGACTCCGATGGAGCATAGGTTGGATAAGAACAGCAGGTTCATCCTGGTCAAATATTTTACCTGTAGACTAAGTCTTTGAAATGGAAGTCAGTGAGGAGTGAGCCTTGAATGGATTGATTTGAATGGTTGGAACTGGTCATTCGCAGGTCTGGAAGTCCAAAATCTTCAGAAGTCCCACTTTTTTAGAAATTGTTGGAGAAGTTCAGCTATACACAGACAAGATTCCCAGGACCTCAGGGACCGTACTTAATGTTTCAGAACTTACTGCAACAGAGTGCACAAACAGTGTCCAGTCCAGGTCCTGTTGCAACTGGTTAAGTGGCCACTACAGGAAAAGGACCTCTTGAAGCTTATTGTGTCCCTTTAGCCACACAGTCAGCCAACTTACCATTAGAGTGCACTTCTGTGTCCTAGGAACAAAAGGAGCAGGTCTAGTCCATCAGTTCTCGTTACAGGTCTCAAACAGCAGGATCAGTCCTTCTCAGTTCTTCCACAGGTCCAGAACGTTTTCTGGGGAGCTAGTGTTGAGGTCCATTTTTATAGAGGTCAGTAGCCACTGGGCGGTGGTAACTCCTGAAAACTCCCTGAATAATGAGGAAAAGGTTCCTAGGGGCAAACCTACCCACTTCTACAGCACACCCTGTTTGCTGTACTGCAAACTATCCCAGAGTGCACTATTGAAAAGGAAATCCAAGAAGGTGCAAGCCTCCTGGCATTGGATGGAGTGTGTGTGCCAGTCAGGGGTGTGTTTAGGTAATTGAGCTGTCCCATTCTCCTAAGCTACACCAAACTAATTCTGGGACCAGCTCCATCTCTCTCACTGGGCTGGTACCCAACAGGCTAACTTGGGCATAAAGAAAAAAGGCTGCCCCTTCCCCAGGTCTTCCCTTGTCCCCTTACACTAAACTATGACTGGACAAGCTTCTCCTCTGTCTATTTTTCTGTCTCTTTCAATGAAGTTCCAGGAACCTCCCCACATGCCCCTTCTGAGATGATATGGATTTTATGGCCCATGCCCAGCCCATCTTCTCACCAGGCCCAAGACATTGTCTCTGCTTTGGGAGTTGCTTTCACACTTCCTCAAGATCAAGTACTGTCAGGGCACCTGCTGTCAAACTAATGCAAATTTCAAACACTGATAGCACTCAGCAGTGGGTTGTGCAAGGGAGGAGCAAGCAAGATGGCGGCGGACTAACAGCTCTAAGCTGGAGCTCCGCTGGTTGAGGCCCAAAATTAGCCTGGGGTCGATCTGGAGGACGAGGCAGACAGCGCTTCACAGTAACACAGGGACTGGTGCTTTCGCTGGAACTATGACGATGCCCCCTGGGCAGAAACCATAACTGTCCGTACTTACCGAGGAGACCTGAGCAACCTTGGCTGATGCCTGTTGGAGATGTTCTATGCAGCTATAGAGGAGTTTGGCTCTGGTTTACCCCCTTGGCCATCACCTACCAAGCCAGACTTCGGACATTGTTTTCCTTGTCTCCCCGTTGTGTTTCCTTCCCTCCCCCGCCTCCTCCCTCTGTGACCATTCCCCCTCTAACTTTCATTCTCCATATGACGTGTGTCTTGGCTATGCTACACGCTAATAACTCATATTTGTGTAATCTCATGTTTTTCTCCTATGTCTATACTTGGTTCCTGTAATTGAAGTAACAATGTAACCTGTAACTTGCTGATCCATACGTAAAGCACTCTGATACCTCCGGGTCTAGCCAGCGTTATATAAAACTTTGCAAATAAATAAATAAAATAGCCCCCCAGGATTTTCAGGCAGGAAAAATGTCACTTTCTAAAGTTGCTCTTCCTAAATATTTATTACAAATCTAACATCACTTTTGAATTGGCTTTTTAAATAAATAATGCGTATAGTAGTACAACCATTTTTCTAGCTTGGCCCAAACCCAAGATAACAAAATGATTATATAATCTGCACTTTAGTATCTGTAGTTGCTAGCTGCTGTTTGTATTGTAATATTTCAAATTATTTTCAGAGGTTTGGGGCACATTCCTATGCTATTTTTGCTGTCGACATGAATGGTTTGAGGTGTAATTTAGTGCTTTATATGTGGACCGTTCAAGAGGTAACAGCAATGCACTTTTACATTGCCTTTGTTACTCATGAAGAAACATAATTGCAAAATATTGTCCACCAGGTAAAGGTGACAACCATACAACTGACTGTAGGATAATAAGAGTTGGAATATGGAACCTTCCTTTACACTTTTAGAAATAAATCAAATAAATGATAATAAAAGACAAGACTCACTCCCCCTTTTAAAATCTTGCCAAGCGCTTGTGTAGGAGGCAGGTCATATAGAAAAATTGTTGTTGACATTCCCATAACAACCTACATATAAATTGATATATTATCCCTCTCCTGTTCCTTTCTATCGATGTCATAGTGCACATTGAAAGAAGTGTAATAGAGATCGTACCTTTCCCCCAAAAGCTTTTTACAGACGCCCATCTCCCAATGCTACCATAACTAAAGGAAAGGGATTGAGCTACAGTCTATTGGAGGACTGCTTACATCAGTCTCTACAATCTGCAGACCATAGTGCATAGCAAGAGCGCAGTCACAGACCCCGTGGCTGATCTTGATGACTCAGTGGTTAATCAGAATGCAATGTTATACTATACCGCAGGCAAGGTTAAAATAGTAGATACTTTACACATGAGAAGTCTCTAAAGTGGTCAATATTGTGGTTGTCAATATTTTTGCTACAATGTTTTTGTAGTGTGATATTCTTGTGCTAGATTTTCTGACATACAACCGCATTGGATAATGCACTTCAGGGAAGCACTGCATGTTGTCCCTCAGAAAAGTAAATGTGAAAATTCTTTAGTTCATAGGACACTCAACTCATTTCAGAACTTAAGAATTATGAGAAAGGTCTGGCAATCACTGTAATATAAAACCTTAATTTGCTGTGCATACAGTTTTGAATTTTAGGGCTATAACTCGGACCTCTCTGTCCTGCTGTCCAACTTCTAGTGTGGGGAAGGCCCTTACTCTGCTGTCCCCACTGAAGCTGACCCATGGTATTCAAAATTCCATATGTGCACTGTTTTAATTTTTAGCCACAAATGCCCCTTTTAACATGGGCGGAGCCCTGTCAACGAAAATGCTCAACGCCGGTGTGGTTGCAAAGTAGCAGCCGGCGTTGTGGACGAGTGGCATCGGAGAGCATAAGGGTTGCGGGGCAAAATAAAAAACCATACCTGCAGCCGGCCATGTTGCGCTCTTTCCTGCTCTTCTTCTCATAAGCACAGGTTCCCAGACTGCCCTGCAGCCAATCCTGAAGCTGCTCTTGTGCATGAGAGCAGCTTCAGGATTGGCCTGAGTGCCCTCGATGTGCACTCCCAGGCAGGCTTCCAGCCTGTGCCCTCTGCGTTGCTGAGTTAGAGAGAGCTTTAATGCGCATGACTATTTGGCCGGCCTGAGACAACCGGCCAAACTGTCATGCTCACTGAAGGCACTGAAGGCAGTGCACTACCACTCCTCCTGTAATCCTCTGGCCTCACCCCCAAGACTCAGCAGGAAAGGAAAAAACAAAACAATAATTAAACGTGTTTATTACTATTTTATTTTTCCTTTCCTGCCGTTTTTGGGGGGCGACACTCCTCCGCGGAAGAACCGCCGCTGTGGCTGCATAGTATGGCGAGTCCAATCAACATTTTTTGTTTTTGAGAAGCAAACACCCATTACGGAAATGTGTTTTGGAAAATATAGCACAATTCTTTTTCTGAAAAAGATACAAATAATTACCTTATTGCTATGAGAGTTTTCTTCCAGCACAAAATGGACATTTGTTTCCCTGTCAGAGTCGCCATGCTTTGCATACTTTGTTTGGTTGTACAAGAAAAATAGTGTTGGGAAGCATGCCCTATAGAGCATAGGCCTGCTCATGCTATAGGGATTTCTGTTCTCTTATTGCTATTGCACCAGGAAAGGGATTCTGATGGCCCAGCCTGTTTGCCTCTGCCATCAGATACTAAGCGGTGAGAAACTGGGCCATTTCTTGCAGATTTCTTGTTACTTCCCTCCTCAAATGAGGCCTTTGCTTACAATTGTGTTGTATAAATGTACATTGCTTAACCCTTGTAAAGCCTCCACATGCTGAGAATCCACAAACGTGTGTATTTTCCTCCTATTTTTTCCTATTAATTAAAAAGAAAATAGAACACTCCTTATTGAATGCAACCCAATTAATCCTGTAAGTGTTACATTTTGTAAACCGCATTAGGGTTTTTTTTAATGTTATTTCACCATCTGCGATTCATCAGAGATAAAATACTTAGCTCTTTTAGTAGAATTTCTGGATTCATTATACAGCCACTATAACCTGCAATTACTTGAAATGGCAGGAATATTTTTAAATAATTGACCCCGTTTTATTTTGTTCTCGCAGCTTGATATTTGACTACTCTGATTAACATCCATGGCTCTACTTGATGAAAGCCAATTTTTTGATGAGAAGTAGTTTGATCTTTGACTTCATGCTGGAGTTGAATCTGATAAGGTAACTGAACAGCTTGATTTGGCAGGGATAGGGTAGAGGCGATATTTCAAGCTGGGAAGTGTAATCGCATGGGAGGCGCACTCTTGCAGCATGGAGTTGTAATTTTTTGCATCATGAGAGAATAGTTTATGTTATCTGTAATGAGGTGTTTTTTTTAAGGAGTGTTTAATTACAGATACAAATTGCAAACATTTCCTTTTACAACTTTCCTTATTTTGAGAACCAAAACACTATAAATAATTTTGAAGTGTTTTTATAAATGCTGTTGTAAATCTTTGTGGAGCACACTCCTGGGAAATTGCCTACTTATCAAGGAAACATCTTTTTAGTGGTACTCCTTACTGCCAATATGGAAGCCTGCTTCAGTCAACATACACATTCATTGCTGCCACCTCAAAATACATCTAGATGTTTGCGTTTGTTTCTGATTATGTAAGCATTTACTGCACGTGTTAATGGTAATGATGAAAGGTATTGAATATGGACGACAAAGAAAAATAGGATCCTCACGTGGTTCCTGTGCCATGGGGCAATGTGTTGCTGTGATTTAAATAGATCGAATAATGTCCAATTGTTTCAGCCTTTTCTTCTGTAAACCTTTTGGGTCCTCATTTATGAGTCCCTACCTGTACTTTTGAACTGCCGGAACCTCACTTTTTTTGACGTTCCTGTGGCGCAATGTGTCAGAAAACTGTATGAAAGGGGCATTCCATGGCTTTTTAACATTGCCCCAGATTTGCGTGAAATTGTAAGTCGGAGGCAGCGCCAAAAACTTACACCACCACGGGGGAAGTGTAAGGGAGGCACAACGAGGAGAAATATCATTATTTCTCCTCGTTTTTCCTCCTCCTATGTGGGCTCCATTCTGCAGCACACACAGAAAGAGGAAAAAGCATCTTATGATTATTGTGCAGGAAGGTTTCCCTTCCTGCACAAAAATAATCGTCCACGCAACACAGACACCCTTGCACCATGGTGCAAAGGTGCCTGTGTTGGCGCACGGCAGCCCATTGTGCACAGGCGCATGGGAAAAAGACAGGAATGTGCCGTATCTAATAGATACGGCGCATCCCTGCCCTTTTCTTTTCCCATAGGGCAGCGCAGCAGCAAGGCCTGCTGCACTGAACCTACGGCAAAAAACCCATAAATGAGGCCCTCGGTATACATATGAATAGGCTGGAGAGAGAGGCATGGTATTACTCCCACCCACCCAGTGGCATGTTGCCTCGTGTCCATCACCACACACCTTCAGGAGATTTTGGGAAGGGTAAACACACCATTTTTTTCATTCACATTGATTCCTCAAGACTCTAAGGGCCCCATGTAAAAGGTTGAGTTTGTAAACCAAGCAAAAACCAAAGGAAATGATGGACGGAGTGTTGAACATTGCAAGCACTCACCCCCAGTCAACTGATCTGGGTTTAATCCATCACCGTTCTTTAGCCCACTCTGCCACCCCAGTTCAGACATGGCCATATGCAAATCAGTCTGACCCTATGCCTCATGGGAACAGTCCAGCCCGAACTGCCAAGCCATGTCTTCCCTGGACCGGAAACAAGCTTCCTAGGACCGGTTTCTGGCATTTCAGCCGTCTTCAGCCAGGCTTGCTTGAATCCAGTGGCAAAGTGAGCAAGGGACTCACGTCTGAGCATACCTTGCCAACTTATGGCGAACAAAGCAAAAACCAAAGGAAATGATGGACGGAGTGTTGAACATTGCAAGCACTCACCCCCAGTCAACTGATCTGGGTTTAATCCATCACCGTTCTTTAGCCCTCTCTGCCACCCCAGTTCAGACATGGCCATATGCAAATCAGTCTGGCCCTGTGCCTCATGGGAACAGTCCAGCCCGAACTGCCAAGCCATGTCTTCCCTGGACCGGAAACAAGCTTCCTAGGACCGGTTTCTGGCATTTAAGCCGTCTTCAGCCAGGCTTGCTTGAATCCAGTGGCAAAGTGAGCAAGGGACTCACGTCTGAGCATACCCTGCCAACTTATGGCGAACAAAGCAAAAACCAAAGGAAATGATGGACGGAGTGTTGAACATTGCAAGCACTCACCCCCAGTCAACTGATCTGGGTTTAATCCATCACCGTTCTTTAGCCCACTCTGCCACCCCAGTTCAGACATGGCCATATGCAAATCAGTCTGACCCTGTGCCTCATGGGAACAGTCCAGCCCGAACTGCCAAGCCATGTCTTCCCTGGACCGGAAACAAGCTTCCTAGGACCGGTTTCTGGCATTTCAGCTGTCTTCAGCCAGGCTTGCTTGAATCCAGTGGCAAAGTGAGCAAGGGACTCACGTCTGAGCATACCCTGCCAACTTATGGCGAACAAAGCAAAAACCAAAGGAAATGATGGACAGAGTGTTGAACATTGCAAGCACTCACCCCCAGTCAACTGATCTGGGTTTAATCCATCACCGTTCTTTAGCCCACTCTGCCACCCCAGTTCAGACATGGCCATATGCAAATCAGTCTGACCCTGTGCCTCATGGGAACAGTCCAGCCCGAACTGCCAAGCCATGTCTTCCCTGGACCGGAAACAAGCTTCCTAGGACCGGTTTCTGGCATTTCAGCCGTCTTCAGCCAGGCTTGCTTGAATCCAGTGGCAATGTGAGCAAGGGACTCACGTCTGAGCATACCCTGCCAACTTATGGCGAACAAAGCAAAAACCAAAGGAAATGATGGACGGAGTGTTGAACATTGCAAGCACTCACCCCCAGTCAACTGATCTGGGTTTAATCCATCACCTTTCTTTAGCCCACTCTGCCACCCCAGTTCAGACATGGCCATATGCAAATCAGTCTGACCCTGTGCCTCATGGGAACAGTCCAGCCCGAACCAGTCAGTGTTTTTGTACAATCAGTGTTTTGAGTCCCCAGATTCATTTTGTGATGCAACTGATGTACTAATTCGTCTCATTAAAAAGTACTCATTTGCTGTCAGTCACAAAATAGGTTGCCTCATTAATATTGATGAGGTAGGACTCCATGGAAATGGACGTGAATGCCGAGATTTAGGCCTATAAGAGTGCTTCTTTTTTTAAAAAAAAAAAAAAAGGTGAAATGCAGTGAATTGATACCAGGGTACGCATGCAGTGGTCCTATAGCTCACTGAATTTTACCACAATGCCACAACACATTCACATGGGGACTTCTTCCAGTTTATGAATGGGACAACATCCCATTGAGGGAGTCGGCATCAATTAATTGTGATAGCAATAGCGGTTGCAAATGTTTGATTCATTCCATTACACTTAGGTGGGTGGAGAGGCTGTCCCTATCACAGCCCTCCTCCCAATGATGCACAACCAGTCAGTCACAAAGGCATTTTACAAGCCATAAAGTAATTTCTGAATCAACATGTGTGCGTTCTTTCCACATTCCAACTCAAAAAAGGCTTAGTACATTGGGTGCACAGTATTTTTATAGCGCAACCTGAATTTATAGCTCTGTAGTCGATTACACCACGGAATTTCTAATTTCTTGGAATATTTTTCCAAGAGCCATGCGTCAGGCAAGTCACACCCTCAGTCTCATTCTACCTTCAGTTTATGAGCTGGGAGGAAGTATTATGCTGCCTTACACAGACCATTATATGACTTGCTTATATCTTGATATGCTAACTACTCAAACAAGCAAACCTTCGGAAGGAACAAAGGGGCATATTATCAAGAAACGGCGTTAAAATTATCGCCGCTTTAGCGACAGAAAACTGCTGCTAAAGCGGCGATAATAGGCTAGATCATATGCCCTTGAAAATTTCCATAGAAGCCCATGTTCTGGTGTCAATATGGGCTTCTATTGGAATTCTCTGCGGCATATTATCAAGACCATTATCAGTGATTTAGCGGCAGTTTTCTGCCGCTAAAGCGGCTCTAATTTTAACACCGTGCTTGATAATATGCCCCATCGTTGGGTCAAATCGGGCACTTTTTCCAAAAAGAACTTTACTTCTTCTCTAAAGTGCTAATATTCCCTAACAAAAGTCACTCAAAATGAAATAAACTTTAGGTGTTGGTTCTCCTGTGCACTTTCCCAGGTGTCACCTCTCAAACTAATGTATTTTATACCACTTCGATTTAGTGCAGAATGGTATACTGATGACTTACTGTCTCATAAATAATGCACAGTGAATGCCACTGATGCTCCAACTATTGTCAAAAAGTAAAAATACATGTATTTAAAGTCACTTAAAGTTTTCAAGATAGCTAATAATTGAGACTGTGCTCAATACTAGTGTTAAAGCTTAAACAAGTGCCATATTTGATGCTCTCACTCCACAAAGTATTTTTTGTTCAGCTGGATAAACTTCCAAAGCTGAAGGTTTTTATTGCAGAACGGAAAAAAATGGCCACAAAAGGTAGGACATTTACTCCCTGTACATTTTTCACATTGCCATCCTGGATACTTAATTTGAGGATGATCTCACCACCCTAAATAGAGCGCAGTGACAGCCAGGATATTCACTGGTGGAGCTGGCCAAGTTTCCTTTGGTGGAAACTGGGTGGGCCCCCCTCCCACTAGATGGGACAGGAGAGCTGTGAGGTTTTTTTAAATGGTACATTGGTTGTTTTATTGCTTAAACACTATTTTTAAGGTACTGATTGACCCCCCTTTGTCTTTTTTGGGCCTACACCAAAGATATTCTGTTTTCTTCTCCACTGCTCCTACTCTCAGCTGCACCCTCACACTTATACACTCACTCATAGACTTGTTCCTTAAAATGCACATGAGCAGGTTTCTTTATTTGTGAAAACTTCATCATAATTTAACTTTTAAAATATTTTAGGGAGCGAGAGAAAGCTTTTTAGGTCTCGCCTGAGCGAGCGCTTTAGCGCTGCTCAGACGAGATCTTTAGTAAACGGGGGGATTTGGAAGTGCAAACTAGTGCTTTTCAGGCCTCCAAATACAGTGCATGTGCGCCGGGCGCACGCACCATTTGGCAGCCTGCGTGATCATTTCGCGGCCGCTTTGATGTTCTCAGTGAGCCGCGCGGTCACTGAGAACATAAAAGCGGCCGCGAAAGTGAACACCATTTGCCAGCCTGCGTGCCTCTCTCCCCTTAGAGGGCGCGACATGCCCTACCCCCTCCCTTATCCCACTTCCTGCTTGTTTAGCCTGGCTGCCCTCTCGTAATACAGACATCACACAAGTTTCCGAGGTCTCCACTGCATCCCATTAAAAGGCACTCACTGATGACGTCTTGACCTCATGAGCCACTATATGCCTGTAAATTGTGCCACTCTTACATTACCATCTTTATGAACTCAATTCTTCCAGCATGTCCTTGATGAATGATGCCTTGTGCGTAGCTTGCGATAATGTTTCTCACATGTGTACTTGTCAAATATGATGCCTCTGTTTCGGTTTTATTTAATGTATTTAATTACGAATATAATTTCACTACTGTACTATTTGGCACTCCGTGCTGATTGCTCTGTACTTGCTTATGTCAAAATGCCAATAAACAAATAAAAATATAAAAAGTGTAATTTCGCAAAATTTCTATGATGTTTTGTGAAAAGATCATGCAATTTTGCACACCCTAATCCCATTAATCTGTGTTCCCTACCAGAGGAGAGTGGCCTCCTCTACAATCTACTGATATTCATAGAACATTTGTGCACTTGTACTACCGTTTTCTCTTCGGCCCCGTTGTTTCACCCCACACCTAAATACTGCAAACTTTGGATTTATGGAAGGGCAGAGTTTTCTTTTTACTAATTATGTGAAGGTTTTGTTTTAATATTTTGGAATTACACCATGGCACACATCGTTTTAAGCTTGCCATTTGTGGTTGTATTTGTAATGCTTCTGCAATCTGTCAGGTAAGGCACTGCTGCCCTTTATGAACAATAAAACAAACAAGCATTGGCATAGCCAATAGGTCTCGCATTTGGGACACTATAAGTATTTAGCCACGCAACAGTTGATGTTGCACCAAGGATATTGTGCTGCAGAATTAAATACTTATAAGGTCCCAAAGGCGAGACCTATTGGCTATGCCAATGCTTGTTTAAGATATGCGCAGGTCACGTACGTAGTAATCCACAGAAGTGCAGCAGTGTTATCCACAGATATAAGAAATTTCTACATTTGAATAATGACAAATTAAACATTACTTAGATGAACCTGCCTCAAAAACTGATTTGCAAGTGTCATGTTCAAAAGGCTTAAATGATGGGAGACAACAGTGCTCTCCTGTCACCAAGTGCAATGATGTGTTTTATCGTGAAGCTGCGATTGTTGCATTTGTATGCTCTGTTATAATGTAGATATGTTTTATGATTATCTACCCAGAATCAAACATTTGGAAATACCCCAGAAAGACTCCGACCAATCTACAGTTTATTGTGAGTTAATTCATATCGTATCTACCAACTGTTTTTTTTATTTTAAATGATGCAATACAATCCTTAATGTATTTTAGCACTTGACTGGTTAATTCAGATTGATTTCATATCTTGGGCATTTCTAAATAATGTCTAAATATTTTTGCGCAATTTTATATAGCACAAACTTGACCCAAAGGCATTGGTACTCTTTACATGAACACCAGTTACATTAGCGAGGTCACATATCTGTCTTTCATGAGGCACAGGGACAGAGAGATTAAGTGATGTGCCCAAAATCACAGGATATGGTGCCATATGTATCAATTTTAGAAAAAGTGATTACCTAATTGCGATTTTCTGAGAATCGCAGTTAGGTAATAGCTATTCCTAATGTATGAAACCCCATAAGTTCCATTTAGCAATTCCTAGTGGGTCGCAAATTGACTTTCCTCATGAGAATAAATGAGGTAAGTCGCAATTTGCAATCCAGTGGGAATCACTAAAATCATGAAGATGTTGGCCTGCTGGGGACAGCAGACAACCATGTCCGTGATTGCTTTAAAATAAAGCAATATTTTTTTTAAATGTATCCCATTTTCCTTAAAGGATAACAAGCTGTGTTTAAAAGAAAAAAAAAAGTTTTCTTTACATTTTTTAAGAGCAGGCAGTGGTGCGTGGACCACCATTCACAAAAAAGAAGGGGCCCCTTAAGGACCCCTTCCCATTTGCGAATGGGTCACCATCAGATTGAATCTGATGGTCAACTGCGAATGTTTTGCAAACCGTATTTGGTTGCAAAACATTCCTACATACCTCTGCGACTCAGTGGCGTAATGAAACTTAATTGGGCCCCCCTGCAAAGTACATGGAGTGGCCCCGCTCCTGACTCACTCCGGAGCCCTCAGGCCATTGTACTGTGCTGAGGGGGCCCCCTGGAACTCAGGCCTCCCCGCACTGCAGGAGCTGCGGGAGCCTTTGTTACGCCACTGCTGCTACTCGCTATTTGGAAGGGAAACCCTTGAAACACCCCTTTCTAATATTGACTCGCAAACCCATTTTGCGATTCGGTAACAGGTTACATTGGAAAAGCCTTTTTTGCATTCGCAAATGGGCCGATTTGTTTGCGAACGTAAAATAGCTTCACACATGTGGTACATAGAGCCGACGTCAAGACCCGAACCCCGTCTACCGCCTCCAAAGTCGGCAGCTCTAGCCTAACACCACCTTCCCTCCCATAGCCTGTTAAAATACCTGTAACGTCGGTTTTCCATGTGGCTGTCAGTTATATTTTTCCATTTGGTTACATCTAAAGCTAATAAGGTAAAGAAGTTACTGGAAAAGTGATGATGAAAATACTAGGCCTGAACTGAATAATGTTAAATATAATATCCTCTGGATCACAGTCCACTTGATAGATAATACAATCAGACTGGGGGATCGGGCATGTAGGGGATGAAAGCTGTGGAAGAGGCAGTGGCCATTTCACTTCATTTTCCAGCAGGACTCTGCTCTGCATAAGTAAACAGCGGGTAATGGCTTGTGTCAGAGCCTGGCACACTCCATTAAGCGTGCAGCGTGACAATCCGCTCAGACGTCTCTTTTATACCCAGGGGATTACGTGTGACTCTGGGAGTCATTCGGCTGCCTCGGGTCACACGCAAGACTAGTTTTTTCATCCCCTGGAAACCCCATATGGTTCGGTTTCAGTCGCACTTTGAATCCTGCCGTGACCTTACCTTTCAAACCTCTGTTGGATACGGAGTGGTGCGGTGCTTTCGACACTGTGTGCGAGGAGAGAAATCTCCCCCGCTTTCAAGTCTCAACATTTCTAACATGAAGACAGTGCGGCCTTTGATGGGGGTGTGGTGGAATAGTCTTTGTGAACTGCACTAGTGTCTCTTATTCTTTCCCGCTCTGCAGCGCGCGGGAACTCGAGTGAGAGAGACAGTTCAGGCTCGAAAAGAGACTCATCAGTAAAAAAATGATCCATTGTGCACAACGCGCACGGTTTTTTTTCCCACTAAACTGCAGGCCTATGCACAACTAGCCGACTGACACGCTCTTTTCTTGCCCCGGGAGGATGAAAGTCAGAATTGGCCCCTGCATGGAATGTATGATAAGAAGGTTACCAATATCTCTAGAAGACATGAGTTACACACTAAGCTGTTAATTTTTTTTCTTTTTTTGTCAACTTGTCTGACACTAAAGAAATGTGGTTCTTGCCCTCACCAACCCTATGCTGGTTGTCTGAAGATACATATAAGGAAGTATGATGATCTCTTCAAATCCATTTCTTTTTTAGCCTCAGTGTAGGTTGAGCTGTTCTCTTGATATAAACCCTTTGGTCTGAGAGCTCTGGTGGTGGACAGTGCCTATGCTTGTTGGGTGCGCAGTCAGATGCAGAATTGGCACTGACCATGTATCAGGCATCATCAGTGCTTGAGAGCTCCTCAGAAGAGGAGCCAGGTAGCATTTCATAGCCTTTTGTTTGTAAGTGTAATTGTAGTTGTGAATTGCATTTATATAGCGCTTACTACTCCTGACGAGGCATCGAAGTGCTTTGTGTGCGTCAAATGCTGTGCAGTTTAGATAGCGCTCTTCTGCGTCTGTGACATCCATGGGCGTGCGCCCATGTCTGACATGTGTAGGCGGAAGGAGATGAGAGGCACCCAAGTATTGTTTATGGATCTGAACCTAAATCAGAGTCACCAGAGAGACACAAACAACATTTCTGAGACAGGAGGGGTACTCAACACTTAAAACAATGGATAAAAGCCTGCCAGAGAGGTCAGTTTCTATTCCAAAGTTTCACCCTTAGGCGTGATTTCATGAAGTGGCTTTTTCATAAAAGGGCACAGCACATGTGATAATCCCTCATGAATGAGTAGTTAAAAAGCTGAAGAATCTGTTCTTTGGTGTGAGTTTGACTACCCTTGCTTTAAAGGATTTTATGTATACATCCTGCATTAGTATGTGCTCCAAAAACAAATATCACAGAGATTAATATTTGACAGCACTTAAATTAGTCACTCTGTTGTTTCGAAATTCCCCCTCATTAAAAGCTAAGAGGTATATTTAGATCATTTAGTGTTTGCACAGGGATCCGAATTACATAGAAAAAAGGCAAAATATGCAGAATTCTGTGCTTCAAAACGATTCCTATGTTATGCCTCATTTTCCTGTTAGTAATAGGACGTATTTATCACACATAGTAAAAAACTCACCCCTTGGTAATGATATCCACCATGTGAGGTAAATACCCCACTCTATTTCAACACCAGTAGTGGCTGGTGACATCTGAAAGGGGTGGAGCATGAAAGTTCCGAGTGCCCTCGGGCGAGCGAGCTTAGAGAGCGAGTCTGAGCGTCAAAATGGGGATTCGCAAGTGTTCGCCCTCCGATAAAATTTTGAAAATGGTGCATTTTCAAGCAAATTTGAGAAAGCAAAAAGGGTAATAAAGCAATTGTGGAATTGTAGTTATGACATCAATAAAGAGATTTAATATGATAATGATGTAGGAAGATGCTTATTCAGTATAACCACAGAACTTCATAACAGACTTTAAGATAGCAAAGCTGATTACCTGACATCTAAAAGTGAGTTAAGTCCAAGGTGGCCCGCAGATAGGCCCTTATGAGAAGCAAACGTTTTTGCCAGGTTAAAGAGACAGCAGACCGTACTTTCGCCCTTTACCGAGAACCATTATTGTACAATGGTTAAAAATAGGTGAAGGGTGAGCTTTGGTGCATGGATTTTCGGAGACATAGGAAAAATAATATTTAGCTGTTTCATTCCTCATAGCAACACAGCCATTTTTAAAGACATTTGCTGCAAGATGGTTCTCTCTTTTGGCCACTTGTGCTAACACCATAAGTTTCCTGCAATGCCGATTGCCCTGTTAGCAAACTCATCGCAATGGCCCTGTTTAGACCAGAGCAAAACCAAAGGAAATGATGGACGGAGTGTTGAACATTGCAAGCACTCACCCCCAGTCAACTGATCTGGGTTTAATCCATCACCGTTCTTTAGCCCACTCTGCCACCCCAGTTCAGACATGGCCATATGCAAATCAGTCTGACCCTATGCCTCATGGGAACAGTCCAGCCCGAACTGCTAAGCCATGTCTTCCCTGGACCGGACACAAGCTTCCTAGGACCGGTTTCTGGCATTTCAGCCGTCTTCAGCCAGGCTTGCTTGAATCCAGTGGCAAAGTGAGCAAGGGACTCACGTCTGAGCATACCCTGCCAACTTACGGCGAACAAAGCAAAACCAAAGGAAATGATGGACGGAGTGTTGAACATTGCAAGCACTCACCCCCAGTCAACTGATCTGGGTTTAATCCATCACTGTTCTTTAGCCCACTCTGCCACCCCAGTTCAGCCATGGCCATATGCAAATCAGTTTGACCCTGTGCCTCATGGGAACAGTCCAGCCCGAACTGCCAAGCCATGTCTTCCCTGGACCAGAAACAAGCTTCCTAGGACCGGTTTCTGGCATTTCAGCCGTCTTCAGCCAGGCTTGCTTGAATCCAGTGGCAAAGTGAGCAAGGGACTCACGTCTGAGCATACCCTGCCAACTTACGGCGAACAAAGCAAAACCAAAGGAAATGATGGACGGAGTGTTGAACATTGCAAGCACTCACCCCCAGTCAACTGATCTGGGTTTAATCCATCACCGTTCTTTAGCCCACTCTGCCACCCCAGTTCAGCCATGGCCATATGCAAATCAGTCTGACCCTGTGCCTCATGGGAACAGTCCAGCCCGAACTGCCAAGCCATGTCTTCCCTGGACCGGAAACAAGCTTCCTAGGACCGGTTTCTGGCATTTCAGCCGTCTTCAGCCAGGCTTGCTTGAATCCAGTGGCAAAGTGAGCAAGGGACTCACGTCTGAGCATACCCTGCCAACTTCCGGCGAACAAAGCAAAACCAAAGGAAATGATGGACGGAGTGTTGAACATTGCAAGCACTCACCCCCAGTCAACTGATCTGGGTTTAATCCATCACCGTTCTTTAGCCCACTCTGCCACCCCAGTTCAGCTATGGCCATATGCAAATCAGTCTGACCATGTGCCTCATGGGAACAGTCCAGCCCGAACTGCCAAGCCATGTCTTCCCTGGACCGGAAACAAGCTTCCTAGGACCGGTTTCTGGCATTTCAGCCGTCTTCAGCCAGGCTTGCTTGAATCCAGTGGCAAAGTGAGCAAGGGACTCACGCCTGTTTAGACCAGAACATATCCTGTATCAGATATGGCTCAGCCTGGTAATACTCAGCGCACAGACACATCTTTTTAGAGGGAAAGAAATTTTACAGGTGTAAATTTAGGGTAAATCAATTTCACATTTTGCAATTGGGATATGTGAAGATTAAGAGTTGTATTTTCTGTAATTGAGGAGTGTGAGTATTCCTAAAGCCAGGATCCTGTGACTATCGGCCAATATCCGCTTCCCCCCTTTACAATGTCTGCATTTACATCCCATTAAAGTGGAGCTATTAAAGAGACACAAAAGTGCCAGTGGGGAGCCAGAAGACTGCGCCCATAATAAACAAGTTTACAGCCCCCATAAAAGGGAGGCTACATAGACAGGCAGATGAGACATGGCAGACATGGCAGATCTCCTTGGGCCTGGTCACACAATGTGCACCCATCCTGTACAGCAGAGGCGCAATTAGAGCCAAATTTCGGGGGGGGGGGGCTAAGAAAAGATTTGGAGGGGGGCTGAATCTTTAAGCAATAGGCAGAGTGCAGCTGATTTCGGGGGGGGACTGAATCTTTAAGCAATATGCAGAGTGGAGCTGCAGGGGCTCTTAGAAGGGGTGAAACAACAGCAAGGTCTCATTAACATGCAAATGGTCTTTTAAAGACCTGTGAAGTGCTGGGGTGCGGCTGTGTGTGTGCCTGGGAAGCTGTCTCATCCCGGGCTGCCACACACGACGGTGGGCTGAAGCCCTTTGAGTCCAATGGGTGTTGCGCGCCTGCTGTACAGTAAGCAGAGGATACACTTTTGGGGTGTCACACGATAGAGGTTCAAGTGGCCGTGAGTGGCATCTCCATGTGGCTTTTTTTGGGACGGGAAGTAGGAGTTCTGAGGGCTTAAGATCTTTTGTTTCTCCAAATGGTAGGCAAAGAGACCAGCAATTCTTGGCACAAAAGTGCTGCCCATGCTGGTCCTGTGTTTCCATGACACACACAGCACAGGACTACTAATGGGAGGTCCTTGAACACCTGACTGAATCAGTACACTACGAGTTCAAACTGTTTGAGAAAGAACAAGGTGGGTGTTTAAACTTAACACCCACGCTGAGGGTCTGGATAACAATATACCATGGGGACAATTTGTTGACTAACCCCTAGACGGGAAGAGGTCATCTGCACTTAGAATCATAAAGCAGATTTAAAAGATAAATTGTATAAACAAGCCAGCTTTTAAAACGCTGCATACCAGGAGAGAATAATATCTCTGAAAACATGTATACGAGGAAAATACATACGTATGGATACATGTTAGGGAAAACACTTTCCGACCACCTGTTGATTTCAGAAACATGAGCTTTCAATGGTTTGGTCATGATACGCATCCCGACTAATACACATATATACACCCTTGGGCATGAAGGTGACTATTGGGTATGAAAATACATGTTCCACGTTTCTTCTGTAGAACATCTCACAAATACTTGTATTTTTTAATATACATGCTGACATAAATGGTGACATCTTTCATTATTTTTAGGTCTCGCCTGACCCAGCGCATGCGCTGGTCTTGCGAGACCTTTTGAGAGGGCTCCAAAACGTGCTACCAGGCCAGCCTAGAGTTACAGTGCATGTGCGCGGGCGCGCGCGCCGCGCTTAACCACGATTACTTTCGCAGCCACACGGCCGCTTTGATGTTTCATCGCGATCACTTTCGCGGCCGCACGGCCGCTTGGCATAGCCAATAGGTCTCGCTTTTGGGACCATATAAATATTTAGTTATGCAACTGTTGCATGGCTAAACACTTATAAGGTCCCAAAGGCGAGACCTATTGGCTATGCCAATGCTTGTTTATATATATTATGCATCTGATATCCACCTAATCTTTATTCAGTTATTTTCACTCAGTCACACCTCTCTGTTAAAACATTAAAACCCCCTCTTGAAATTGAGCCGAGAACCTGTGAAAAGAGCTTCACATTCCCATACGGGCTCCTTTCTATTATGCAAATTAAACCAGGAAGTGATTCCACTCGAGGCTGCCATTTTAGATAGGGGACCAGCACAGTGCAGCGAAGATGCACCGCCGACAGAGATACTGGTTATTATACCAACGCATAGGGATGAGACCGGTAATATCCGGACCCCATTGCATATCTATGCTTTAGGTGAATGGCTGAGGGGATGCTTTGATCTAGTGAGTATGGCACAGACGATTTTGATATAAGGAATGCTCCTTGAATACATCAGGCATTATTTTGCCATAATGGGCACAATTTCTTTATCCCACAGAGTGTGACTATAAGCTCACTGTGACCACCGGCAAAACATTTGCTTAAATATTGTATGCGTCTCACGTTCATGTCTATGTTTTATGTGCTATGTGTTGTGTGTCAGAAGGTACACTTATTTTATTAGAACTGCTCACCACCATTTTGACATGTATTAGTTCACTAGTTATGACACTAATAGGTGTTGTTCAGAATGTATATAAACAGCACTTATTTGGATAACTTAAATATATACGTGTTAATTTAAGTATGTTCTCTGCCAAACCTTTAGCAGACTAACCCTCTCATGATTATATATTGAAGATTACAAAACAGTGAATACCAAGTAGGTATAATCACCTTCCAATATATAGCATGCAGAGTATTTGAGTGTGAATAGTGCCAACAGCACTGCAGGAGTGTTATCAAGGAGGTAGATCCTTGTTCCTGATGAAAAGCCAAGGGCATGTCTTGAAACATGTTGATCCTTAGGAAGGCAGGTACATAGCTAATCATACCAACTAGAGGTCAGAAGAAATAATAGTTTCCACATACTCAGCTATATTACATGCACACCCGTGGTGCATGTTTGTTTCCCTGCATTCTTTGGCCTCTGTCCCCTTTTAAAGTTTTTATTTCTGCTTTAGGGAGTTCTGGGACGCATGGTGTTGGGAGTGTGTCACAGAAAATGCTGTACGGAACATCAATAAGTTCCTATATTGTAAATAATTGAGCAATGGATTATTAGATAGTGTACATTTAACAGGAATATAGCACAGCAGCAAAAAAAATAGCAGGGATTAACAGTGTAGTTATCATTCATTCTAGCAGAGAGCAGTGCATGCAAAGTCACAGAGCATTCATATCTCTTTATGGCATGTGGGCCCTCTCAGCTGAAATAGAAAGAATCTAACAAAGGTCAGCAACGCCAACTTGGCTCCCTTGCTACACCACTGCCCGGTGATAGGCCTGAAAAAGGGACTGAGGCCCAGTTTGTGATTAGGACGGTGTGTTGCTATAGGAAAGAAAAGGGAGCTAATGGGTGATGGCTTTACCTCACGCAGTCATTATTTCGAGACTTACCTGACCATATTGATAGCTGAATCAACAAGGACAAGCACGTAAAGAAGTGTGCAACCTACACGGCACATCACATTTAAACTTTGCATCGATTCAACCATTTACCCCTCTGGGGTTGGTAAAATGAGGACGATTGAGTTGAGTAATATCAACGCATGTTGGTTAGAGCGCCACTATATGGGTGCTTAAAATTATATGCACAATTAGGTGTACTGAATTGAGTATAATATGTATTTCTATTTTCTACAGTCACCAAACTCACTACTTTACTTGTTTGGAAGTAGTAAGATCTTCCATGCATACTGTGCTAGCAATCAACGCTGCTCCCTGTCTGTCTTCATGTCGCTCGAAAAAGGGAAAAGTGAGCTAGAGAGAGAGAGAGAAACAGAGAGAGAGAGACAGTCACCTCTTACCCTTGCTGTGTCACGTGCATATACACCCCAAGGCCCTTAGCATCTACTACCGCATCATGTTTCTCAATTTCAATGCAGATGCTGCTCTTGCTGTTACAGCAGCTCCTGGATTGGCTGGGGCAGACAACCTCACTGCTCATTACTGAGATGGGTGGCTGCAGCTTTATGTCACCCCCAGATCCACTGTGCGCAGGTGGAGAGACTCCGAGAGACCTATAGTGCACATGTCAGACTGGCAGGAGAGAGGCAGCACTCCAACCCGACTGGCGCACTTGTACCCCCATTAATTCCGACGGTGTCTGTCAATAATATTGTTAAGCCCCACCTCCTCAGTCCTGCACTGGCTTCTCCAGGACCCATCTCCGCCTCAGGCCTTCAAACTGCAACTGGCCTGCCCGTGGCAGAATGCAAAGCACTTCAAATGTTTTAGTGCTTTACTCACATTTAATTGGGGGGCCAGGAGAGCCAAAATTGAGTTGGGCAATGCTCCAGCGCCCTAAGGGACGCAGCACCCCTGGTCAACTTACTTGTAATGAGCGCCTAAGAAGGAATAATCAAACAAGAAAAGAATTGGCAAGGGTTCAATTAGAGTTTGGTGGAACAGGAGCACTGCCATTAATCACCAATCATCCCACCCCACCAACACTACACTTTCCAGTTCCATTCAGAGCTAGGCAACTGACGAATTTACACCTATGATAATTACATAATTACTTCACCCTACAAAATTAAACACTGAGCTGCTTGGAATCTGTTGAATGAAATAATGTTTGCCTATTGACAGTTTTCTCTCAAAAATGGGGCATAACATGCACATTTTGTTGTTCTAATAAAATTCTCCTAGAAAAAATTGCAGAGGCACGATGCTTGTCATAAACCTCTGAATTCCGCTGTGTGCAGTCAGAGGAGTTACCACACACAATGGAATTTAATGGGCCACTCAAAATGAGAGCCTAGGTAGTTAAAACTACAATAAGAGTTGTGCAAATAAAAAAACGACTTAATTATATTGATATCACTGCTTCCTACAGAGGTGATTCATGGCCATTTGGTAGAAAATGAAACACAGCTTGAATTTCTTTGGGCATCTTAATGTCAATGTCAGGCCCGCTGTTGGTCTCTTCTACTGATTCCTTGCACTTTAACATTTCAAAGAAAATTAGTTTTCCTGAAATGCAAATATTGTTTTTTGCATGAACATTTATAAAAATGTTTTAAAAAACTGGCACCTAACTGAAATATTTAGACAAACTGCATTATTCTTACGGAGCTAACGCATTTGTGTTTCTGAAAACCATTTAAATGCATACTGCACATTATTATATATCAGTTTCAAAGAACAGAGCCAAGCAAAGTGTGTTAGAGTTTTTGACATTTCTAAGTAATAGTCCCCATTTGATAGTGGAAAATAATTGATCGGCTTAAGGTTTCACCACATCCTCGGGCTTATCTACAGTTAATATGTGTAGTGTCAGGGGTGTACTATACAGAAAATGGAATAAACATATGTTGATATCCTCACCATGCATCTCTGGGCAAACATGTTGCTCATTCATATGTATTTTTGTTTTCTTATTCATATTTGTATGTGACCTTTGCTGCCTGACCTGCACAGCTTTATAAATAATTGAATACAATGTAGTACACAAAATAATAAGGAAAAGTAATGTCATAAATACAAAAAAACTAAAGCACAGCCCACCCCAATCTAATATACCAAAAATGAAACCACCAAAGCACCCCATCAAAAGCACCCCTTAAATACAAACCTAAAGGAAAAATGTACTTAATAAAAGCTCATTTGAACAACAACATTATCAGCTACTTTTGAAAACTGTTTAAATGACCAAACAAAAAGAATCAAACATTGCAGAAATGAATGCATCTCACCTGTGTAACGTATTGGCATTACCAATGCTTATTTTATTCTCCAGAGGGCCATCTTGCATGCATACACAGGTGTGGCAGCCATCGTCGAACTATATTTTTTCAAGAAAAAAATAAAATCATTTGAAAATGGCCACCATCTGTGCACACATGCATGAACATTGGCCTTTTAAATTGTTTTTTCTTATGATTTCAGGAATCTTTCAAAGATCGGTGCAGTGAGTATGCACACACGCTTCTTATATCTCCTTGCGTATTCTTTGTTAAGATCCCTTGATCCCATGTTTTAATGATGCACAGCGGTGTGATGTTCATATATCATTTCCACTCTATACATAACAAATGGTCAGCAAACTTACAAAACAGTGGATATGTGTTCGTGCGACAGCCATAGACTGCATCAGCTGTGCTAATTACCTTCAAACAGACAACACAATGCTGCCTAATACTCTGATAAATTGTGGAATTCTGCTACGTTTTCTAAGGTGGGTTAACAAAATTAAAAACTTGCTCAACCTTACAGGAATTTCATGCTCTGTAATATCTTAGCAATTGAGACCTTTACACTGCTTCTCCGTGAATCTGCATTAATATTGTCTATTTTAATATGCAACGGGCATTCACTTCTGATTATAAGTGTCCACCATTATTATGGTGCTCAGTTAGATAGACTTTTTGTGCCTTAATCAATACCATTGTTGCTTCATAGACTTCAAAGTGTAGTCATTTATGTCAGGTTTCTAGTTATTTCTCATACACAAAATTCATGCAGCCAGGGATGTGACTTCGCCTTTCTATAAGTCTGTCAACATGTTTCTGTGATTGTTAGAAATGGTATCTCTAGTTGGCAGTGGTTTGCACCCTGTCCAAGGGACCCTCATTTTAATCAGGGTAAGGTACTCACATTGCTAAGATAACCCCTGCTCCCCCTTGGTAGCTTGGCACGAGCAGTCAGGCTTATTTCAGAGGAAATGTGTAAAACATTTGTACATACACACACTGTAACAGTGAAAAATCTACAACATGATTCCACATCAGTTTAGAAATATAACCAATTATTATCTGAATAAAACAAGACCAAAATGACAATTTCAACATACACAAGAAAAGATATCACTTTTCAAATGTTAAATCAGTTCAGTCCATAGACATCTATGGATGTGTCACCTGTAGCACAAAGTTCTTTTGATGTGTCAAAATTCAAAGACGATGCAGGTGCAGGGGAGGTGAGGTGAGGTGCCAGAAAAGCAAAGCAATGTGTCGGTTCCTTACTCCCATGGGAGGTGATGCATCTGTTCCTTAGTGGCAGGGGAGGTGATGCATCGGTTCCTTATTGTCAGGGGAGGTGATGCGTCGGTTTCCGGACACATGTCCGTAGTTCCTTACTGCTGGGACACGTCAATGAAGAAATCAGCACCCAGGGACAATGCATTGAAAATCCAGGTGCTCTGCGTCGATTCCACAGTGATGAAGCAGGCGCTGCATCAGAGTTGGAGTGGTATGTCACAGACTTCGGTGATGCGGTGCTCGAAACTCATGCTGCGGTGGCTCTTCTGATGTGCTGCAACGGAAAGCTTGGGCCTGAGGTGAAAACTGTGATCGATGCGCCGATCAGGAACCACGCTCCAATGATGGCAGTGGTGATGCATCGATGTGTGCAGCGGTGCGTTAATGAAAACAGATGCTGGGAGTCGATGTGTTGATTTTTTCCTTCAGCTCACCAGATTCCACTTCCAAGGGTCCAGGGACTGCATTTGACACCACTTGGCAAGTCAAGACTCTCAGCAGAAAAACCCAGGCACTGTGTCAGGTGTCAGGATACCTGGGTTTGATTTCCTCAGAAGCAGAAGATAATCTCTCAGTCCCTCTCTGAAACTACCCTTGACTGAGAATGAACTGGCAGTCTCAAGTTTTAAGGAAAGGGGAAAGGGGTAGGGGTAGGGGTCTGGTGCTCCCTGCTAGCCTCTGCTATTCTCACTCTGGCGGTTCCCAGCTTTTAGTCTTTTAGCAATTCCTCTGAATAAGGATGTTCAAGTCTTTGAATTATGTTACCTTAAGCTTCTTCTCAGAACGGAATGCTGTCCACAAGTCTTTCCTTCACTTCGTAATATCCACTCGGCTCAAACACTACTCACTCCGGAAATACTCTGACATAACCCTTCTCCTCAGCAAGCAAACACTACTCACTCTGTATACTCTCTGACTGGAGCTTTGCCTCAGAAGACGAACACTACTCACTGGATTCTGCTTGTAAGAAAAGTTAAATTCTACAGCTCCAAAAACACTTCTCAAATGAAAGCTGAACTCCTGACTGGAAGATTCCTTTCAGCTCAGGCAGAGGAACAGAATTGTTAAGCAAGAACATGCCCACTTTCTAAAAGTGGCATTTTGAAACATGCAATTTAAAAGCCAGCTTCACCAAAAGATTTTTAAATTGTGAGTTCAGAGACTCCAAACTCAAAGTCTCTGTCTTCTCCCAATGGAAAATGTCACTTAAAAGATATATCAAGGCACTCCCCATGTTACCTTAAAGGAGAACTAATCCTTGCAATAGTGATAAACAAAATTAGTAGTATTTCACTATTAGGGCATGTAAAACACAACAAGTACATGCCCTACCTTTTAAATACACTGCACCCTTGTGGTAAATATTCTTTTACCTGGACTGAATTTCATACGGAATCTAAAATAAAATAGCTCAGAATAATAAGAGGCAGAATCCGTGGTATAAGAGGTTTCTGAATGGGCTTTATTCCAAAATGGCCGACTCGAGTCGCGGCCTTCAGGTTCCGTCACCACGGGGGTTCAGGAAGTGAAGTACGATATTTTATTGACAGGAAATTGCTTTTATAGATTATACATTACAATGAAACCAATGTAGAAGGCGTAACAATTGATAAGAGAAACGATGCTATAAGTGCGTAACCGAAAATGGGCGTAATAAGGAGTAAAAAGAAACATGATTGGTCATAATGTTGTGCATAGGTGGATCTATAAGATAATACTTGGCATAAATGCGCGCGCAGCAGTATGACGTGTAATTGACGTGCAACTAGGGGGTGAAGGGGACTTGACATTTAGCTCTACATGTGGAGACAAAAAGTCTGAGGGGTCAAGTCAACCTAATCCCAAATCATATCTAACATCCTATGTTTAAAGAACTATGTTATCCACAAGGAAGGACTCTCGGACAGAATCTATTCTATACTGACTGTGAGTGCGTGTACAAGCGTCTAAGTGTCTATATGAGATGCGAGGGGCAGAAAACTTTCCATGGCAACAGGGCTATGAATTACTTGCATGAGGACAGAAAGGCCGAGCCCTTTGCTTGGGAGCTAAAGGAAATGTTTACCCAAACTACTAGACAGGAATGCATCGGCGGAGGAGCAAAGTAGATAATTCGAAGGTGAAATACAGCTTCTTGGCAGGCAGGCGAAACTGGCCGAGGCAGGCACCGTTAGCTGCACAGGAAGTAGGACAAAGTTCATGGATGCAGATGCGGGCTCAAACTGATGCTGTCAGAGGCAGAGAGCAGGGAAAGGCTTTGAGGACAGAATCGGGCCTACTCTGCCTGAACTGTAAAAATGGAGTCACTTAGCCATAAAAAGTCGGTGGCCTTTCATACTTAGGAATCGAATATCCAGCCCATTGATGGCGGATCTGACAGAGGACATGTTGATGGTGGGCGCACATGTGTTTGCGTCATCAAAACTGGAACTGGAGGGAACATACATGTACTTGTGACATGCACATAGAACCGTTGGGGTCCAAGATAGGGGACATAACTGATCAGGAAAATCCACATTTCCACATTCCCTCCTTGTCCCCTACTTGCCCTTCAAGAGATATCGATCTTCATTAATCCATCGATTTGCTCATGGAGCATCATTTCTTCTTCTTTCTTCTTCCGGGATTTTGAACGAAAACCTTGATATGGAATACACGATGTGGCACACAGACCACAAATCGCTGGTCCACATTGCAGGCATAAGCAGCAACTGAATAGTATAAGAAGGCCAATACCTAGGAAGGACAGAACTCTCCATCCCCAGGCTGATATCACACTCCAAAACCACCCGGACCACGTCCAAGTGCCTGGATTCTCGTGTATCTGGCTCACAATCTTATGAAGGCGTGTTATAGCTTTATATACAGATGGCGAATTTTCTGGTATGAATATGCAGCAGCTGGATCCGATGACCCTACAAGCTCCGCCCCTATCGGCCAGGATGACGTCAAGGACAAGACGATTCTGAAGAACAACAATTCTCATCACTGATTGCTCCTCTGTCAGATTGCCTAGGGCGGCTATAGTCTCATTCACTACAGCTTCAAGAGTCTTGGTTAGTCTACGTATCAGCTTACTATTTGATATTGTACCTATATAGGGAAAGATACCTTTATTGAAATCTACATACTTGTCCCATGCCGTCTCAGTATAATCGACAACTGGGAGATCTCTTCGCTCTCTATTGTGTACTAAATGAACATTTCGATAATAATCAGGAGGAGCTAGGAAAACAGGTGGCAAAAGGAATGCTATGTAACAGGTACCATCCCAATCTAGAGGCAGACGCATATATGCGGTCTGACCACATATAAAGTAGGAATGGCGAGAAGCTCTAAATGAAGATTTACCTTGATCACTATATTCTACTGTAGTAACGCATTTGCTATGGCCCATATGTATGGAACCAACTTTTCTTACACATAATTCACCCTTAACTGGAAATACTGACATAGTGGGCAGAATTAGTTCAACTTCGGATTCGACATTCAGAATCATAAGATTAGGTGTAAAATTACCTAATCCATACACTTCATTTTCTAGATCAATTCCTGTTCTACCGGGGTGACCCTCCTTATCTGGGTAACAGACTTTGAATAAAACTAGATTCAGATTTCCCCATATCCAATGGTGTTGATAAACTGCTGTGTCTGAGTCTATGGAATTTAGTAAACTAAACCATGCTCCACAGGAGCCATTATGTGTGAACGGATGGGGGAAGAAAGGCAGAACTCCTTTGTTAGTCTGATAGGGAGGGAGTCGGCCACACACCCAACAATTAGTGGCATTACTAGTCTGATGGGAATGATGTAACATACTAATGAAAGTGTTATTACGCAGCGCAAGTCTATAGGATAATTCATGTGGGGGTAGGTCACTAAAAGAATGTTCGTCAGTTATATTAAAAATATGTTTAGAGACAGGATAATACATATGCAACAATATACTTGCAGTAATTATTATAAAACTCAAGAAAAAAAAAATTAATAATGTCACTATACAGTGGCTACGCATTGCTTTACAGTATGTATGTCGTTTCAACATTGTTCTTGATTGTTCATGATTCAGACCTAAGGGATACATGTCGGGACAGATTCAACCGCTTCACCTAGGAGAGGACTTAAACAATCAAATCGTCCGACGGCCTGGGTCTAAGTTTTAGTTTGTAGAGGTCTGTGCTACTGGCCTCAGCCAGAGGTAACTTTGAGTCAATGGGTGAAGACACACGAGGAGGACTGTTTATATCTGAAGGAAGTCCATGAAATTTCTTGATGTGGCTTGAATGGATCCAACCTTTTCTTCCTTCGATCTTCACGGCTGTCCTTGTGGTCAACAGGACTAGCTTAGGTGTCTTCCACCTGGGCTCCAGTTGAGTCTTTCTGTCAAAGTTCCTCACAAGGACATAATCGCCCGGGATTACGTCATGGGGTTTCACCTCAGTGTTGTCAGGAAAGGCTGCAGCTACCTGTGAACGACAAGATTGTAGTGCAGACATCAAGGAAGCCAGGTAATCTGTCAGCATATTACAATCAACATCAGTTATTTTACGGGGTATAGGCGTCCCCCACATATTCGGTGGTCTGCCGAAGATCACCTCATACGGCGATAGCCCTGTTCGAGAGTGTGCTACCATTCTTATGTAAAATAGTGCAACTGGTAAGGCTACTATCCAGTCAACACCTTTCTCCTTACATATTTTAGACAATCTGATTTTCAAAATTTGATTATGTCGTTCCACGAGACCTGCTGCCTCGGGGTGTCGGACACAATGAAACTTCCACTGATATCCCAACAAAAGTGAGACATGTTTCATTAATTCGGATGAGAAAGGCTGGCCGTTATCTGAATATACAACACGTGGTAAACCGTACCGTGGGAAGAATTCTCGAACTAGCTGCTTGGCAGTGGTCGGGGCAGTGTAATCTGATACTGGGTACGCCTCAGTCCATCGGGAGAGAGCGCAGACAACTACAAGAACATATTTGAATCCTCGACATCGTTCCATCTGGATATAATCCATCTGGAGAGCTTCGAAAGGATGATCAGGAGTATGAAATCCACCCTGTTCTACGGGAACACTTTTTCCTGGGTTGAACTGACAACATATCATACAGGTACGGACTTTTTGTTTAGCTGCTGCTCGTAAATGTTTATTGAACCAAATGTGTTGAATGCTATCTAGCATAGCTTTCTCTCCTAAATGCGCCGGACTGTGAATTGTAGCTATAATGGCTTGGACCATAGAGTCAGGAAGAAACCATACAGATTTCTCCTTCGTCATCCATCCCTGATCTGTCTGGATCCCTCCTAGTTCAGTCCATTTCTTTATTTCTTCTGTTGTGGCATGTGACTGTATGTCAATTATGTCAAGCGCGGGATCCTTAATTGTCATACATTGTGTGGGTGTCGGGACTATTGGCTTTGTCATGTCGGATGTGTGAGTCTGAGCAGTCTGTTTAGCTGTTCTGTCAGCTAAATCATTGCCTTGAGAAATGATATCAGTAACCTTCGTGTGTGCTTTACATTTCATAATCGATATAGCAGTGGGCAGATGGATTGCGTCTAACAAAGCATGAATGAGAGACCCATGCTGAATATGGGTCCCATGAGAAGTTAAATAACCCCTCTCTCGCCAAAGCACCCCGAAGTCATGTACGACTCCAAATGCATAACGTGAATCAGTGTATATGTTAACTTTCTTATTTGTGGCTTGAATACAGGCTTGTGTTAGAGCAATAAGTTCTGCTGCTTGGGCTGACAAAGTATCTATACAGTTTGTTTCAATAACTTCAGTGTCCGTTGTAACTGCATACGCGGCCACTAAATCTCCTGTACTTGTTCTCATGCACGATCCATCTACATACAAAGTCAGGTCTGGATCTAACAATGGAACGTCTGTTAAGTCTTGTCTAGGTTTCGTCTTTATTTCAATAACTTCAACACAATCATGAGCTAGTGGGTCTGTTCCAATTACAGGTAAGAGTGTAGCAGGATTCAATGTATTACAACGTCGGATCTCTATGTGTGGCTGAAACAATGTCAGTTCATAACCGGTAAGTCTTGCTATGGTCAAGTGTTGTGTTTGCGTTCGGTTCACAAGAACTTCTACTGCATGTGGTACTTGTACTGTCAATGGATGTCCTAACACTATGGCATCGCTTTGTCTGATTGCTAAAGCTGTTGCTGCCACTGATTTCAGGCACGCAGGCAAAGCCTGAGCTACGGGATCTAATGTACTGGAAAAATAAGCACATGGCTTGCGTGATCCTGCTTGTTCCTGAGTGAGTACTGACAAGGCAGTACCTTCGCGTTCTGTAACAAAAAGTGTAAAATGTTTGCTGTAACATGGTGTCGCTAAAACAGGTGCTTGACATAAAGCTTTCTTTAAGCTTTCAAAAGCTTGTGTATGTTCCTGAGTCCAAGGGAGGACAGTCGATGTGGCTGCCTCCTGTGTTGTCAACTGAATGAGTGGTTTTGCTAGGAATGCATATTGAGGGATCCACTGCCTACAATATGAAGTGAGGCCTATGAAAGCCCGCACCTCCTTTTGTGTCTGGGGTATTGACATGTTAGCAATTAACTGAATGCGATCTGGTGTAAGCTGCCTTCCCTCCTTGGACAGCGAGTGACCAAGATAAATAACTCGCTGGACACAGAATTGCAGCTTAGAAGGAGACACCTTGTGCCCCTTGTCGGCTAGAAAATGTAAAACTGTCAGAGAAGCCTTTTCACATTCGGGTTCGCTTCTAGCGGTGATCAGCAGATCATCGACATATTGAAGCAGTGCAGTATTAACTGGCATGTGTATACTGTCAAGTTCTCGTTTCAGTGCTTGGCTATAGATGCTGGGGCTTTCTGTGAATCCTTGAGGAGCGCGTGAGAATTTAAAACTGCGCCCATTCAAACTGAATCCGAACAAATATTGACTTTCCGGATCTATGGGGACGCTGAAAAAGGCATTCTTGAGATCAATTACAGTAAAGAATGTTGCTTCGGAATCAATTGCTGTCAATAATGATGAGATATCGGGGACCACAGGAAATTGTGGCACAATGCACTTGTTTAGTTCACGCAAGTCAATAACCAATCGATATACTGGCGGAGCAGTAGGATCAGTTCGTTTAAGAATCGGAATTATCGGTGAATTACATACATTGGAGTCTGTTTCTACAACTACTCCTTGGGCAATTAGCTCGTCAATGATTTTCAGCAAAGCCACTACAGCATCTTGCGGTAACTTGTATTGTCGCATTCGTGGTAGTACCACTCCTGCCTTTAATGTGACTCGGTATGGTGTAATGTTCATGCAACCAACATCAGTAGGGCCTTGTGCCCATAGATGTGCTGGTAAAGCCTGTAATCGGCGATCCATGTCTCTTGATACATAATGACCTTTAAAATCACGTAAAAACAATCTTACTCCTCCCGGAGAACAACAGATAATAGCCCCTAGGGCTTTTAATGTCTTTATACCTAACAAGTTTTCTGGACAGGATTTGGTAAGCAATAAATCAGTAGTTCGTGTCAAGGGACCAATCGTAAGTGGAAGTGGCTGTGATACCTCATTAACAATAGGCTTTCCTGAGAAACCAAGGGAAACATTTTGAGAGCCTGAGAGGGGTGCCCCTGGAACTTCACTACGCTTTATTGTTGTTCGACTTGCCCCTGTATCGAGTAAGAATTTTCTATCTTGACCTAATAGTTCACTATGTACATAAGGTCCTTCTTGATCTACAGGAATCTCAATAAGTGGTAAGTCAACTTCCCTCTCTAGGCTAGTTCATGCGTAACGCTGATACTCAGGATATTCATATTGGGCAGTCTGATACATTTGTCGTGTTGTGGTTTGTGTGGCAGTAGCAGGCAACGGTGGTGCAGCTGGCACAAACTGTATGGGTTGTTGTGAGGCTGGCATAGACTGTTGCTGAGCTGGCATGGACTGTCCATGCTGCGTAGCTCCTTGTTCATTCTGATCCTGTCTGAGTGGTCGTGGTCTTTCTTTTGCAATACCTATAGCTATATTACGCTTCAGGACTTGACAATCGTGTACATAATGGCCTAGTTGTTTACAGTAATTGCACGTTCCTTTTACAGGAACTGCTGATTCTCCGGAATGCGTCACACCCTTTTTGTGACCATCCGCTGGTACTGTCTGAGAAACTAGCATTTTCATTTTTGTATCCTTCATACGTCTTTGTTCGTGTTCTTGTTCATCTCTAATTCTATTGTGATGATACTGTAACATTTGTAGCATTTGTGACGGAGTGTTACTTTGCCAGGTACTCTCGAATTTCAATATTCTATTCTTCACTGGAGGCAATGCATTTTCTACTAATTTTGTCACAAATAAATGTGGATACGACTCACTACTTGCTTTTATACCACTATTTACACCAAAACATTTTTCAAATCGGGCATAATAATCACTTGTGTCTTCATCATGCTTTTGTTTACAGGCTGAGATTGCACCCCAATCTTCCTTTTTCGTAGTTAATAAACGTGGCAGTACTTGTACTAGTAAACCTGGTAATGCTTTAACTTTATCCCCGAGCCCTGAACCTGCAGTTCGGGCCCTTTCTTCTGCTTCTAATGCTGTCCAATCTATCTTTTGGTCTCCCACTTCCCACTCTTTTTCTTTCAGTTTTTCATAAATGCCAGCAGGCATTAGTACTTTTAATATCGTCATAATATCAGGATAGGTATACTCTCCCATCAGTAACATGTCTTTAATTTCTCGGTGAAAACCCGCTGGGTCTTTGTCATGACTGGGTACTACTTTCTTCATTTCTAACAATTCAATTTTTGTTATGGGTGTGTATACAAATACACGGTGAAACTGATTGTCTTCGCCTTTTATTGGGTGCACTTCTCGTAAGGGATTTTGTCTATCCATATAATACGGCGTTCTTTCCTTGCTGGGCAGCGAGAAAGAATCCGGACTTACAAAAAGGACGTACTGTTTACGTGACACTAATATTTCTTTAATTAACTTGTTACTAGAACCTCTCCATCTGTTTGCGAGTAGTTCCGTTAATATATCAGGTAAAGGACCAGGATCAGCATGTTGGCTCTTATATAATATAAGGAGTTGCTGAATCATATAGATTCCAGCTAAACGTTGTTCATCTGGACTGAGGTTAAAAAACGTGTGTGCTACGGTCTCATCACCGTATTTTCCAGGACTGTCAATCCAGTGGACGGCTGATCTGGCTAATTCTTGCTCATCCATGGAATCGAGGAGGTGGTAACCCCTTCGTTCTCGGAGTATTTTATCTGCGGCTTGAAACAAATGTTCAGGAGACTTCAGATTTATTATAGGCGTCGGATACGTTCTGCTATTATTTGGACATACAGAGTGTATGGGATCAGAAAAGCATCTAGTATTATTACAGGATCTTCCTCTACCTACATAGGCTATGGTCTCTGACTGTCTTACGGAATCCCCTGATTCGGACACTTCATCTTGCTCGAACTCGTCTGTTTCCAATCTTTCTTCATGAATACGTTCTATTTCTTTACGGATTTTTCGGCACATGGCTATTATACAGTTTTGCTTATCGTGTCTCCCTTCTGATATATTCTGGCTCCATCTTGTAAGAATAAGCATCGCATTCGGGTCTACCCCCGGTCGGTCTTGATTTCTGATCACACAGTTTATGAGGAAACGTAACAGTTCCCCCTGTATCTCTACTTTCTGGAATTCCATAGCTCTATTAATACATTCTGGATCTCGCCCTGTTTGAACAAAATGATATATCTTATCTAGATGCGCAGTCATTCCTGGTAACTTCGCTAAATACCCTGCGGCTCGTCTGATGCGTAATGATGCCAGGACCATTTCGTCCTCTTTACCGACCACCGGGTCATATCTACAATCTATAAGAAGTTCCTTAAGCGCACGTTCACTTACGAATTTGGGTGTACGTGAATGCGCTGACTCTTGAAAAACAAGTTTATTTATTCTAGGTGGCGTAAAAGTATTGCTAGCACCTCCCGTGGCCCCATCTGGGGCGTCGGGTGTGAATGGATTCGTCGAACGTGACACAGCAACTATAGGTGTGGACACCACTGTAGAATCGATTGCGGAGACAGATGCGGAAACAGATGTGCTTGCCGAAGCTTGTGTCGGGACTTGCTGTTGCACAGGGACAGATACCTGATCCTGACGTTGAACCCCCCCGCCAGACGGTCTATGTGGTGCGGGGTTAGCATACTCGGGAGCTGCGTCATCTAGATATGAGGAAAGAAAAACATCTTCTGCGGTTCTGGGATGTCCTTTAGGATGTACCTTAATTGGAAATAATGGGGGTGGCAAGTCTTTCGGTATCTCTGGAGCAGCCTTAGGTAATCCTTCGGCTAGAAGGGGATACATACCATTCATAAGGGCATTTCTTTGTCTATCTACTTGTTCTGATTTCACTCGGATACCTTCCTCAATTAATAGATTTTCTTGAACTTTATTTGAACTTTCTTTACTCCTCTCTTCTTGTCTACGTGCTTTTTCTGTACGTCTATGAGATTCTTTACGCCATAACTCAACAGCGTCTTTCTGTGACTGTCTGACTTTTCTTTTCCATAATTCTTCCTCGACTTTCATGATGCACTCTGCATCCCAGGTTCCCGCTGCGGGCCACCTTTGACTTTCTGGCAATCCCTTGGTATAATCTACCCATAAATCAAGAAATAATATGGCATCTAAGCCATGCTTGTGATACATAAAATGCCCTGGAGTGTCCCTAGGAGGAATAGGAACTGCTTCTTCAAGCACCCCTTTTCTAGTAGTAATCTGTCTTAACTTCGAAAAGAGCGGCATATTGACAACTGATCTGATACCTGGTCTTGAACACACTTAATACGAAAAACACAATAATGAACAATCACTCATACCACAATATGCAGGACATATTAACACATTAAATATTGAACATAAAACATTATTAAAAATGACCAACAATGATGACAGTCTGCATAACTAATCACCAAGCAGAATTCTCGACAATAACTAGATACTTCGGAATACTTGATATACTGCTAAACAGTACATATACACTGCTAAACAGTGCAGACCGGATTTGTGTACCCAAATCCGTCTTGACCGGCACAACCTATGTGCGCGTCAACACGCCTCCCCGGCGATGGTACTCACCGGGTAGCTCCTTGAAACGGAAGGCCTCGGAGAATGGACTGGACTCGATGACTGCGGACATCGGACCCTCTGGACATCGGGACTTCGAAAACCTGGTGGGCCTCTGTATACCTCGGATCTTGCTCTCTCAGCTAGGCTCTGGTCGGGATACTTCGCACTTCTCACCGCCTCGTCTGGGTTGATCGCAGCCTCAGTCGCCCCCGCTTGACCGGAGGGAGCTACAGGAAATCCTGCTGGTACGCGTTATGGTCCGTCCAGCTGTGGCAGGAGACCGGGCCTGCAACGCACCGCCGGCGCGTGAGATGAGAAAGTGTCCCTGTTCGGGCGCCATTATGTGGTAAATATTCTTTTACCTGGACTGAATTTCATACGGAATCTAAAATAAAATAGCTCAGAATAATAAGAGGCAGAATCCGTGGTATAAGAGGTTTCTGAATGGGCTTTATTCCAAAATGGCCGACTCGAGTCGCGGCCTTCAGGTTCCGTCACCACGGGGGTTCAGGAAGTGAAGTACGATATTTTATTGACAGGAAATTGCTTTTATAGATTATACATTACAATGAAACCAATGTAGAAGGCGTAACAATTGATAAGAGAAACGATGCTATAAGTGCGTAACCGAAAATGGGCGTAATAAGGAGTAAAAAGAAACATGATTGGTCATAATGTTGTGCATAGGTGGATCTATAAGATAATACTTGGCATAAATGCGCGCGCAGCAGTATGACGTGTAATTGACGTGCAACTAGGGGGTGAAGGGGACTTGACATTTAGCTCTACATGTGGAGACAAAAAGTCTGAGGGGTCAAGTCAACCTAATCCCAAATCATATCTAACATCCTATGTTTAAAGAACTATGTTATCCACAAGGAAGGACTCTCGGACAGAATCTATTCTATACTGACTGTGAGTGCGTGTACAAGCGTCTAAGTGTCTATATGAGATGCGAGGGGCAGAAAACTTTCCATGGCAACAGGGCTATGAATTACTTGCATGAGGACAGAAAGGCCGAGCCCTTTGCTTGGGAGCTAAAGGAAATGTTTACCCAAACTACTAGACAGGAATGCATCGGCGGAGGAGCAAAGTAGATAATTCGAAGGTGAAATACAGCTTCTTGGCAGGCAGGCGAAACTGGCCGAGGCAGGCACCGTTAGCTGCACAGGAAGTAGGACAAAGTTCATGGATGCAGATGCGGGCTCAAACTGATGCTGTCAGAGGCAGAGAGCAGGGAAAGGCTTTGAGGACAGAATCGGGCCTACTCTGCCTGAACTGTAAAAATGGAGTCACTTAGCCATAAAAAGTCGGTGGCCTTTCATACTTAGGAATCGAATATCCAGCCCATTGATGGCGGATCTGACAGAGGACATGTTGATGGTGGGCGCACATGTGTTTGCGTCATCAAAACTGGAACTGGAGGGAACATACATGTACTTGTGACATGCACATAGAACCGTTGGGGTCCAAGATAGGGGACATAACTGATCAGGAAAATCCACATTTCCACATTCCCTCCTTGTCCCCTACTTGCCCTTCAAGAGATATCGATCTTCATTAATCCATCGATTTGCTCATGGAGCATCATTTCTTCTTCTTTCTTCTTCCGGGATTTTGAACGAAAACCTTGATATGGAATACACGATGTGGCACACAGACCACAAATCGCTGGTCCACATTGCAGGCATAAGCAGCAACTGAATAGTATAAGAAGGCCAATACCTAGGAAGGACAGAACTCTCCATCCCCAGGCTGATATCACACTCCAAAACCACCCGGACCACGTCCAAGTGCCTGGATTCTCGTGTATCTGGCTCACAATCTTATGAAGGCGTGTTATAGCTTTATATACAGATGGCGAATTTTCTGGTATGAATATGCAGCAGCTGGATCCGATGACCCTACAAGCTCCGCCCCTATCGGCCAGGATGACGTCAAGGACAAGACGATTCTGAAGAACAACAATTCTCATCACTGATTGCTCCTCTGTCAGATTGCCTAGGGCGGCTATAGTCTCATTCACTACAGCTTCAAGAGTCTTGGTTAGTCTACGTATCAGCTTACTATTTGATATTGTACCTATATAGGGAAAGATACCTTTATTGAAATCTACATACTTGTCCCATGCCGTCTCAGTATAATCGACAACTGGGAGATCTCTTCGCTCTCTATTGTGTACTAAATGAACATTTCGATAATAATCAGGAGGAGCTAGGAAAACAGGTGGCAAAAGGAATGCTATGTAACAGGTACCATCCCAATCTAGAGGCAGACGCATATATGCGGTCTGACCACATATAAAGTAGGAATGGCGAGAAGCTCTAAATGAAGATTTACCTTGATCACTATATTCTACTGTAGTAACGCATTTGCTATGGCCCATATGTATGGAACCAACTTTTCTTACACATAATTCACCCTTAACTGGAAATACTGACATAGTGGGCAGAATTAGTTCAACTTCGGATTCGACATTCAGAATCATAAGATTAGGTGTAAAATTACCTAATCCATACACTTCATTTTCTAGATCAATTCCTGTTCTACCGGGGTGACCCTCCTTATCTGGGTAACAGACTTTGAATAAAACTAGATTCAGATTTCCCCATATCCAATGGTGTTGATAAACTGCTGTGTCTGAGTCTATGGAATTTAGTAAACTAAACCATGCTCCACAGGAGCCATTATGTGTGAACGGATGGGGGAAGAAAGGCAGAACTCCTTTGTTAGTCTGATAGGGAGGGAGTCGGCCACACACCCAACAATTAGTGGCATTACTAGTCTGATGGGAATGATGTAACATACTAATGAAAGTGTTATTACGCAGCGCAAGTCTATAGGATAATTCATGTGGGGGTAGGTCACTAAAAGAATGTTCGTCAGTTATATTAAAAATATGTTTAGAAACAGGATAATACATATGCAACAATATACTTGCAGTAATTATTATAAAACTCAAGAAAAACAAAATTAATAATGTCACTATACAGTGGCTACGCATTGCTTTACAGTATGTATGTCGTTTCAACATTGTTCTTGATTGTTCATGATTCAGACCTAAGGGATACATGTCGGGACAGATTCAACCGCTTCACCTAGGAGAGGACTTAAACAATCAAATCGTCCGACGGCCTGGGTCTAAGTTTTAGTTTGTAGAGGTCTGTGCTACTGGCCTCAGCCAGAGGTAACTTTGAGTCAATGGGTGAAGACACACGAGGAGGACTGTTTATATCTGAAGGAAGTCCATGAAATTTCTTGATGTGGCTTGAATGGATCCAACCTTTTCTTCCTTCGATCTTCACGGCTGTCCTTGTGGTCAACAGGACTAGCTTAGGTGTCTTCCACCTGGGCTCCAGTTGAGTCTTTCTGTCAAAGTTCCTCACAAGGACATAATCGCCCGGGATTACGTCATGGGGTTTCACCTCAGTGTTGTCAGGAAAGGCTGCAGCTACCTGTGAACGACAAGATTGTAGTGCAGACATCAAGGAAGCCAGGTAATCTGTCAGCATATTACAATCAACATCAGTTATTTTACGGGGTATAGGCGTCCCCCACATATTCGGTGGTCTGCCGAAGATCACCTCATACGGCGATAGCCCTGTTCGAGAGTGTGCTACCATTCTTATGTAAAATAGTGCAACTGGTAAGGCTACTATCCAGTCAACACCTTTCTCCTTACATATTTTAGACAATCTGATTTTCAAAATTTGATTATGTCGTTCCACGAGACCTGCTGCCTCGGGGTGTCGGACACAATGAAACTTCCACTGATATCCCAACAAAAGTGAGACATGTTTCATTAATTCGGATGAGAAAGGCTGGCCGTTATCTGAATATACAACACGTGGTAAACCGTACCGTGGGAAGAATTCTCGAACTAGCTGCTTGGCAGTGGTCGGGGCAGTGTAATCTGATACTGGGTACGCCTCAGTCCATCGGGAGAGAGCGCAGACAACTACAAGAACATATTTGAATCCTCGACATCGTTCCATCTGGATATAATCCATCTGGAGAGCTTCGAAAGGATGATCAGGAGTATGAAATCCACCCTGTTCTACGGGAACACTTTTTCCTGGGTTGAACTGACAACATATCATACAGGTACGGACTTTTTGTTTAGCTGCTGCTCGTAAATGTTTATTGAACCAAATGTGTTGAATGCTATCTAGCATAGCTTTCTCTCCTAAATGCGCCGGACTGTGAATTGTAGCTATAATGGCTTGGACCATAGAGTCAGGAAGAAACCATACAGATTTCTCCTTCGTCATCCATCCCTGATCTGTCTGGATCCCTCCTAGTTCAGTCCATTTCTTTATTTCTTCTGTTGTGGCATGTGACTGTATGTCAATTATGTCAAGCGCGGGATCCTTAATTGTCATACATTGTGTTGGTGTCGGGACTATTGGCTTTGTCATGTCGGATGTGTGAGTCTGAGCAGTCTGTTTAGCTGTTCTGTCAGCTAAATCATTGCCTTGAGAAATGATATCAGTAACCTTCGTGTGTGCTTTACATTTCATAATCGATATAGCAGTGGGCAGATGGATTGCGTCTAACAAAGCATGAATGAGAGACCCATGCTGAATATGGGTCCCATGAGAAGTTAAATAACCCCTCTCTCGCCAAAGCACCCCGAAGTCATGTACGACTCCAAATGCATAACGTGAATCAGTGTATATGTTAACTTTCTTATTTGTGGCTTGAATACAGGCTTGTGTTAGAGCAATAAGTTCTGCTGCTTGGGCTGACAAAGTATCTATACAGTTTGTTTCAATAACTTCAGTGTCCGTTGTAACTGCATACGCGGCCACTAAATCTCCTGTACTTGTTCTCATGCACGATCCATCTACATACAAAGTCAGGTCTGGATCTAACAATGGAACGTCTGTTAAGTCTTGTCTAGGTTTCGTCTTTATTTCAATAACTTCAACACAATCATGAGCTAGTGGGTCTGTTCCAATTACAGGTAAGAGTGTAGCAGGATTCAATGTATTACAACGTCGGATCTCTATGTGTGGCTGAAACAATGTCAGTTCATAACCGGTAAGTCTTGCTATGGTCAAGTGTTGTGTTTGCGTTCGGTTCACAAGAACTTCTACTGCATGTGGTACTTGTACTGTCAATGGATGTCCTAACACTATGGCATCGCTTTGTCTGATTGCTAAAGCTGTTGCTGCCACTGATTTCAGGCACGCAGGCAAAGCCTGAGCTACGGGATCTAATGTACTGGAAAAATAAGCACATGGCTTGCGTGATCCTGCTTGTTCCTGAGTGAGTACTGACAAGGCAGTACCTTCGCGTTCTGTAACAAAAAGTGTAAAATGTTTGCTGTAACATGGTGTCGCTAAAACAGGTGCTTGACATAAAGCTTTCTTTAAGCTTTCAAAAGCTTGTGTATGTTCCTGAGTCCAAGGGAGGACAGTCGATGTGGCTGCCTCCTGTGTTGTCAACTGAATGAGTGGTTTTGCTAGGAATGCATATTGAGGGATCCACTGCCTACAATATGAAGTGAGGCCTATGAAAGCCCGCACCTCCTTTTGTGTCTGGGGTATTGACATGTTAGCAATTAACTGAATGCGATCTGGTGTAAGCTGCCTTCCCTCCTTGGACAGCGAGTGACCAAGATAAATAACTCGCTGGACACAGAATTGCAGCTTAGAAGGAGACACCTTGTGCCCCTTGTCGGCTAGAAAATGTAAAACTGTCAGAGAAGCCTTTTCACATTCGGGTTCGCTTCTAGCGGTGATCAGCAGATCATCGACATATTGAAGCAGTGCAGTATTAACTGGCATGTGTATACTGTCAAGTTCTCGTTTCAGTGCTTGGCTATAGATGCTGGGGCTTTCTGTGAATCCTTGAGGAGCGCGTGAGAATTTAAAACTGCGCCCATTCAAACTGAATCCGAACAAATATTGACTTTCCGGATCTATGGGGACGCTGAAAAAGGCATTCTTGAGATCAATTACAGTAAAGAATGTTGCTTCGGAATCAATTGCTGTCAATAATGATGAGATATCGGGGACCACAGGAAATTGTGGCACAATGCACTTGTTTAGTTCACGCAAGTCAATAACCAATCGATATACTGGCGGAGCAGTAGGATCAGTTCGTTTAAGAATCGGAATTATCGGTGAATTACATACATTGGAGTCTGTTTCTACAACTACTCCTTGGGCAATTAGCTCGTCAATGATTTTCAGCAAAGCCACTACAGCATCTTGCGGTAACTTGTATTGTCGCATTCGTGGTAGTACCACTCCTGCCTTTAATGTGACTCGGTATGGTGTAATGTTCATGCAACCAACATCAGTAGGGCCTTGTGCCCATAGATGTGCTGGTAAAGTCTGTAATCGGCGATCCATGTCTCTTGATACATAATGACCTTTAAAATCACGTAAAAACAATCTTACTCCTCCCGGAGAACAACAGATAATAGCCCCTAGGGCTTTTAATGTCTTTATACCTAACAAGTTTTCTGGACAGGATTTGGTAAGCAATAAATCAGTAGTTCGTGTCAAGGGACCAATCGTAAGTGGAAGTGGCTGTGATACCTCATTAACAATAGGCTTTCCTGAGAAACCAAGGGAAACATTTTGAGAGCCTGAGAGGGGTGCCCCTGGAACTTCACTACGCTTTATTGTTGTTCGACTTGCCCCTGTATCGAGTAAGAATTTTCTATCTTGACCTAATAGTTCACTATGTACATAAGGTCCTTCTTGATCTACAGGAATCTCAATAAGTGGTAAGTCAACTTCCCTCTCTAGGCTAGTTCATGCGTAACGCTGATACTCAGGATATTCATATTGGGCAGTCTGATACATTTGTCGTGTTGTGGTTTGTGTGGCAGTAGCAGGCAACGGTGGTGCAGCTGGCACAAACTGTATGGGTTGTTGTGAGGCTGGCATAGACTGTTGCTGAGCTGGCATGGACTGTCCATGCTGCGTAGCTCCTTGTTCATTCTGATCCTGTCTGAGTGGTCGTGGTCTTTCTTTTGCAATACCTATAGCTATATTACGCTTCAGGACTTGACAATCGTGTACATAATGGCCTAGTTGTTTACAGTAATTGCACGTTCCTTTTACAGGAACTGCTGATTCTCCGGAATGCGTCACACCCTTTTTGTGACCATCCGCTGGTACTGTCTGAGAAACTAGCATTTTCATTTTTGTATCCTTCATACGTCTTTGTTCGTGTTCTTGTTCATCTCTAATTCTATTGTGATGATACTGTAACATTTGTAGCATTTGTGACGGAGTGTTACTTTGCCAGGTACTCTCGAATTTCAATATTCTATTCTTCACTGGAGGCAATGCATTTTCTACTAATTTTGTCACAAATAAATGTGGATACGACTCACTACTTGCTTTTATACCACTATTTACACCAAAACATTTTTCAAATCGGGCATAATAATCACTTGTGTCTTCATCATGCTTTTGTTTACAGGCTGAGATTGCACCCCAATCTTCCTTTTTCGTAGTTAATAAACGTGGCAGTACTTGTACTAGTAAACCTGGTAATGCTTTAACTTTATCCCCGAGCCCTGAACCTGCAGTTCGGGCCCTTTCTTCTGCTTCTAATGCTGTCCAATCTATCTTTTGGTCTCCCACTTCCCACTCTTTTTCTTTCAGTTTTTCATAAATGCCAGCAGGCATTAGTACTTTTAATATCGTCATAATATCAGGATAGGTATACTCTCCCATCAGTAACATGTCTTTAATTTCTCGGTGAAAACCCGCTGGGTCTTTGTCATGACTGGGTACTACTTTCTTCATTTCTAACAATTCAATTTTTGTTATGGGTGTGTATACAAATACACGGTGAAACTGATTGTCTTCGCCTTTTATTGGGTGCACTTCTCGTAAGGGATTTTGTCTATCCATATAATACGGCGTTCTTTCCTTGCTGGGCAGCGAGAAAGAATCCGGACTTACAAAAAGGACGTACTGTTTACGTGACACTAATATTTCTTTAATTAACTTGTTACTAGAACCTCTCCATCTGTTTGCGAGTAGTTCCGTTAATATATCAGGTAAAGGACCAGGATCAGCATGTTGGCTCTTATATAATATAAGGAGTTGCTGAATCATATAGATTCCAGCTAAACGTTGTTCATCTGGACTGAGGTTAAAAAACGTGTGTGCTACGGTCTCATCACCGTATTTTCCAGGACTGTCAATCCAGTGGACGGCTGATCTGGCTAATTCTTGCTCATCCATGGAATCGAGGAGGTGGTAACCCCTTCGTTCTCGGAGTATTTTATCTGCGGCTTGAAACAAATGTTCAGGAGACTTCAGATTTATTATAGGCGTCGGATACGTTCTGCTATTATTTGGACATACAGAGTGTATGGGATCAGAAAAGCATCTAGTATTATTACAGGATCTTCCTCTACCTACATAGGCTATGGTCTCTGACTGTCTTACGGAATCCCCTGATTCGGACACTTCATCTTGCTCGAACTCGTCTGTTTCCAATCTTTCTTCATGAATACGTTCTATTTCTTTACGGATTTTTCGGCACATGGCTATTATACAGTTTTGCTTATCGTGTCTCCCTTCTGATATATTCTGGCTCCATCTTGTAAGAATAAGCATCGCATTCGGGTCTACCCCCGGTCGGTCTTGATTTCTGATCACACAGTTTATGAGGAAACGTAACAGTTCCCCCTGTATCTCTACTTTCTGGAATTCCATAGCTCTATTAATACATTCTGGATCTCGCCCTGTTTGAACAAAATGATATATCTTATCTAGATGCGCAGTCATTCCTGGTAACTTCGCTAAATACCCTGCGGCTCGTCTGATGCGTAATGATGCCAGGACCATTTCGTCCTCTTTACCGACCACCGGGTCATATCTACAATCTATAAGAAGTTCCTTAAGCGCACGTTCACTTACGAATTTGGGTGTACGTGAATGCGCTGACTCTTGAAAAACAAGTTTATTTATTCTAGGTGGCGTAAAAGTATTGCTAGCACCTCCCGTGGCCCCATCTGGGGCGTCGGGTGTGAATGGATTCGTCGAACGTGACACAGCAACTATAGGTGTGGACACCACTGTAGAATCGATTGCGGAGACAGATGCGGAAACAGATGTGCTTGCCGAAGCTTGTGTCGGGACTTGCTGTTGCACAGGGACAGATACCTGATCCTGACGTTGAACCCCCCCGCCAGACGGTCTATGTGGTGCGGGGTTAGCATACTCGGGAGCTGCGTCATCTAGATATGAGGAAAGAAAAACATCTTCTGCGGTTCTGGGATGTCCTTTAGGATGTACCTTAATTGGAAATAATGGGGGTGGCAAGTCTTTCGGTATCTCTGGAGCAGCCTTAGGTAATCCTTCGGCTAGAAGGGGATACATACCATTCATAAGGGCATTTCTTTGTCTATCTACTTGTTCTGATTTCACTCGGATACCTTCCTCAATTAATAGATTTTCTTGAACTTTATTTGAACTTTCTTTACTCCTCTCTTCTTGTCTACGTGCTTTTTCTGTACGTCTATGAGATTCTTTACGCCATAACTCAACAGCGTCTTTCTGTGACTGTCTGACTTTTCTTTTCCATAATTCTTCCTCGACTTTCATGATGCACTCTGCATCCCAGGTTCCCGCTGCGGGCCACCTTTGACTTTCTGGCAATCCCTTGGTATAATCTACCCATAAATCAAGAAATAATATGGCATCTAAGCCATGCTTGTGATACATAAAATGCCCTGGAGTGTCCCTAGGAGGAATAGGAACTGCTTCTTCAAGCACCCCTTTTCTAGTAGTAATCTGTCTTAACTTCGAAAAGAGCGGCATATTGACAACTGATCTGATACCTGGTCTTGAACACACTTAATACGAAAAACACAATAATGAACAATCACTCATACCACAATATGCAGGACATATTAACACATTAAATATTGAACATAAAACATTATTAAAAATGACCAACAATGATGACAGTCTGCATAACTAATCACCAAGCAGAATTCTCGACAATAACTAGATACTTCGGAATACTTGATATACTGCTAAACAGTACATATACACTGCTAAACAGTGCAGACCGGATTTGTGTACCCAAATCCGTCTTGACCGGCACAACCTATGTGCGCGTCAACACGCCTCCCCGGCGATGGTACTCACCGGGTAGCTCCTTGAAACGGAAGGCCTCGGAGAATGGACTGGACTCGATGACTGCGGACATCGGACCCTCTGGACATCGGGACTTCGAAAACCTGGTGGGCCTCTGTATACCTCGGATCTTGCTCTCTCAGCTAGGCTCTGGTCGGGATACTTCGCACTTCTCACCGCCTCGTCTGGGTTGATCGCAGCCTCAGTCGCCCCCGCTTGACCGGAGGGAGCTACAGGAAATCCTGCTGGTACGCGTTATGGTCCGTCCAGCTGTGGCAGGAGACCGGGCCTGCAACGCACCGCCGGCGCGTGAGATGAGAAAGTGTCCCTGTTCGGGCGCCATTATGTGGTAAATATTCTTTTACCTGGACTGAATTTCATACGGAATCTAAAATAAAATAGCTCAGAATAATAAGAGGCAGAATCCGTGGTATAAGAGGTTTCTGAATGGGCTTTATTCCAAAATGGCCGACTCGAGTCGCGGCCTTCAGGTTCCGTCACCACGGGGGTTCAGGAAGTGAAGTACGATATTTTATTGACAGGAAATTGCTTTTATAGATTATACATTACAATGAAACCAATGTAGAAGGCGTAACAATTGATAAGAGAAACGATGCTATAAGTGCGTAACCGAAAATGGGCGTAATAAGGAGTAAAAAGAAACATGATTGGTCATAATGTTGTGCATAGGTGGATCTATAAGATAATACTTGGCATAAATGCGCGCGCAGCAGTATGACGTGTAATTGACGTGCAACTAGGGGGTGAAGGGGACTTGACATTTAGCTCTACATGTGGAGACAAAAAGTCTGAGGGGTCAAGTCAACCTAATCCCAAATCATATCTAACATCCTATGTTTAAAGAACTATGTTATCCACAAGGAAGGACTCTCGGACAGAATCTATTCTATACTGACTGTGAGTGCGTGTACAAGCGTCTAAGTGTCTATATGAGATGCGAGGGGCAGAAAACTTTCCATGGCAACAGGGCTATGAATTACTTGCATGAGGACAGAAAGGCCGAGCCCTTTGCTTGGGAGCTAAAGGAAATGTTTACCCAAACTACTAGACAGGAATGCATCGGCGGAGGAGCAAAGTAGATAATTCGAAGGTGAAATACAGCTTCTTGGCAGGCAGGCGAAACTGGCCGAGGCAGGCACCGTTAGCTGCACAGGAAGTAGGACAAAGTTCATGGATGCAGATGCGGGCTCAAACTGATGCTGTCAGAGGCAGAGAGCAGGGAAAGGCTTTGAGGACAGAATCGGGCCTACTCTGCCTGAACTGTAAAAATGGAGTCACTTAGCCATAAAAAGTCGGTGGCCTTTCATACTTAGGAATCGAATATCCAGCCCATTGATGGCGGATCTGACAGAGGACATGTTGATGGTGGGCGCACATGTGTTTGCGTCATCAAAACTGGAACTGGAGGGAACATACATGTACTTGTGACATGCACATAGAACCGTTGGGGTCCAAGATAGGGGACATAACTGATCAGGAAAATCCACATTTCCACACCCTGCCCATGGTGCTGCCTTGGGCTTACCTTAGTGGTGACTTAAATGTAGTAAAAGAGAAAGTTTGGGCTTGGCAAGTGGGGAAACCTGCCAGGTTGAAATGACAGTTCATAACTTCACACACAGGCCCTGCAGAGGCAGGTCTGAGACAGGCTTGCAGTGCTTCTCATTTGGGTGGAACAATCAGTGCATTGGATTTACAGGACCTAGGCACATCTGGTGCACTTTTCCTTAGGACTTACTAGTAAATCAAATATACCAATCATGGATAAACCATTCACCAATACAATTTACACAGGGAGCACTTGCATTTTACCACTGGTCAGCAGTGGTAAGGTGCCCAGAGTCCTGAAACCAGCAAAAACTAAATGCAGCACGCAGTAAAAAACAGGAAGGCAGAAGCAGAAAGACAGGGAAAATCACACCAAAACATGCCAGGTCTAACAGTGATCATTAAAACCACCAGGGTCATACAAATTCGGCTGGGTCAAGTATCATTTGGAGACATATACCTGTCTCTTAGTGAAGAGGGAGGTATGACAATGGAACATACAAATATCCACATAATCCTCAATTGTTATTCTATAAGGTAGGTCATATGTAGGCATATGAGAGTTTACCTACCATGATAGTCTCCCTCATGTCCCCCCCAGTGTTGCAGTAAATCTCCCTGTTAGGTCAGAGATGAGGAAATTCACAAAGGCTCATATTTATATAAGTAACAAAATATAATAGACATGTAAAACAATGCTTGAGTTAAAAATACAGGAAAGGTCATTACTCATGTTGATCTAATTCATGAAAAATGAAATAAAGTTCAGTAATCTAGGTGTTCACAGAGGAAATAAAAAGTTTCCAACTACAATTAAATTCATGTGCAGTGCCTCACGTAAAACCAATCTATTATTGCATTTCAAAAAGCTTCATTTAAGTGTTTCACCATGCCTGGAAAGTCAGAGGTATTTAGTGTTTCCATGGTACTAGGATCCAACTTGATCAGTGTTTTTGATATCACGCTCAGTTTTCAGAAATCTGTGATCCAGAATTCCTTTAGGTTGGGGCAGCTGACGAGCATATGGACAGTGTCTGTCAGAGCATGTGAACCTCGTGGGCAATATTTAGTTGGACTGTGCCATTTTTTAATAGGATTGAAATCTTTGCAAACCCTATGAAGTGCAGATGAAATTTATTCAGATAGCCATTGAAACTATTTCTTAGCCCAATATGTTCTATCATTGAGTTTTAATTCACTACATAACTCAGAAATAGATGGTACATTTAAATCAAATAGAAGCTTTAAAAATGTGCAAGAATGAAAGGGACTTCTTCAAAAAAGGAAGTGTCTAATCTGTAAGTATTTGAGAAAATAATTTCTTTGGAGATTTCATTCTTCCTGTAGCTGCTGGAAAGGTTTGGTCGAAAGATTTTGATATACATCCCCTTGTATAGATACATTCCATGGGTACTATTTACAAAAAAAAGGTGTCATAAAAATCAGGGTCATTTCAAAATTGCCCCTTAATGGTGTTAGCGAGTGACGGTCAGAGATATGCAAAATAAAATCTGCTCTTGCACCAGATCTTCCCCAAGTAGCCCAGTGTTTTAAACTAGACGTTTTTGAAGAACTTTGGATCATCAAATTTCAAAGTCAAACATCTCATGGTTCGGTATAATGTATAAATAGTCCATTAGCTCCTTAGGATGATAATAGAGTACAAAATTCATAAACACTATCCAAAACAAGCTCACTAGTATACTCTCCAAATGGGTTCCCACCATTCGCCCTGATAACAGGAGTTCCAGTACTTTTCCAGTAATTGTAAGGATCTGTGTGGAGCTCTGCCTTGCCACATGAATCGTGATACCAACGTGTCAATTGTTTATAAATAAGCAGAGGTTATGTAGAGTGGTAGTGCTCAGAAGATTTGGTAAGAATGTTCATCTTAACTAAGTTAATTTCACCTACTAGAGGGATATGTGCAAGTGCCTCCATCTTTCTAGTTGAAAGTTAGTAGAGTGGAGTAGCGTGTTATATTTACCTTCAAATCAATTTTGAAGTTTTGAAGAGATCTTAATGCCATGATGCCAAATATTGTGGCAAATAATTCACCCAGGTATCGTCTGCATCCGCTCCCCATGCAGTAACTGTTTGAACTTTGGGTGTGTTTCTTTTATAGCCGGAGAGTGAGCAAAGTTCTCTGCCCTTTTTTCTATAATTTCAAGCTTGGGATTTAAGTATTGAAGAAAAAATGCCACATTATCTGTATATGCCAATATATTGATGGGGGATTAGGTTTATAATCTGGGGAAGTTGTGTCTGAAGCTGTTTTAAATATGGTTCCTTAAATAAAGCATAAAAGACAGGTGAGAGTGGACACCCCTGTCAAGCACAATGACCATTAGATATTGTGGGAGACAATTAACATGAATGCATATGCAGGTTTTATGATATTGATGTACAGTTTGGATCCATCTTATAAAGTCTGGATCCATCTTCTTTGTTTAAGTACTTCCCACAAAGAAGCTCAAGAAAGCAGGTCAAAAGACTTTTCAGCATCAAGTATTATAGTGAATATTGGTTCTTGTAGTATTTCTGTGGAGTGGATTAGTGCCACAGCTGAATTGGTTTGGATTCAATATAACTTCCAGGTATAAAACCATGTTGAAAATCAGATGGCAATGATGCAAGGATACTATTCAGCCTTTTAGTTTTTTTTAGTTACTTAGTATCATACTTTAGTTAAGATATGGGTCAGCAGAATCTGCAAGGAATAGCGTTTTTGTCTTTTTATCAGAAATAACCAAAATAGTGGTTTTGGACCATGAAGAAGTTGCTTATTTATTTAGTCTTATTCCCTGAAGAATCTTTTGAAAGAGAGAAGTTATTTCACCTATTAGAATTTTATAGATTTTGGCAAGGATATTGACTGGTCCTGGCGCTTTACCAGATGGTAATTGGGAGACGACAGACCTTATGTCGTCTAAAGTAAACTTGGTGATCAGTTTAGAGTTTCTGGCTTCATCAGCAAAAGGGATTCCTAAATTATTGAGGTATGTGCAGGTATAAAGGCCACTATATGTAGTGCTATTAAAATAAAGATTGGTGTAGAACTTTGCAAATATTGCAAGAATTTCCAGCTAGCTATGAAACATTTTGCCTTTATCATCTTTACTACAGCTGATATGATTGAAACATTCTGGTTGTCTGCATACACAAGTCTCAACTTCAGATTTAGATTACAAAGCTTTTTTATTGGCATTGGTAATATTGATTACGTTTCAGAAGATTTCTCAACCAATTGCTTGGAATGCATTTGTTGGACTACCAAAGGGTCATATTTGAAGCTATTTTCCTCCTATCCCATTATAAAATTACTCCTTTTTATTGTGGTTTTCCATTATTGAAAGGGTGTTATTGCTTCTAAAAGTTCAGTTTTGATATGGAGGCTTCAGGAATAACAAGCATAGAAAGTAATGATCCAATGTTTGCTCCACAACTTAGGAATGCAATTCAAACTCATAGACATCTACCTATTACCATCCATGAAAGGGAATGTTACTACTGATTGGAACATACATATACATCTAAATCAAATTCCAAGCCACGCATCTACTAGTAAAGCTTATTTTATCTAATTAGCATTCCACTCGAGTGAAATACACATTATACACATCCCCAGAATATAAACACCATGCCCATGAGATGCCTCATCCTCGCGTTTATTTCCACATGAAATATTTCACGATAAACACAAATGTTGAGTATTGCCTCAAAGCCAGTAAGTGATTTTTTTCCTGGCTACATTTTGATAGAGAAGGATGGTTGTATGTTGTAATATTGTATACAGAAATACTATTTGACATAAATATAGTTCCTCATTACAAGTTCTAGGCCAAATTCTGAATCAATTCCACGATGTGTGATAATTATTACAGCCCCGTTGTTTTAAATAATAGCTTCCTGACAGATCAAACCTGTCGAAATTTATAGGTGGAAAAAGCTTGTGTGAAATGCACAACATAAACAATTCAGTATGTTAAATACCAATTCTGCATGTTATGCCTCATCTTTAAGTTGAAAGTCTTGAGTAGAAGGCAGTCAAAGTCAAAATAATCTTTATTCAACTTACAAAAAGCCACAAAAGCACAGACTAAAACATTTAATATATAAAAAAATAAGCTTAACATAAAATTATAAAATAAGAACTTGATGAAAATCACAACCCTGTACAAAAGCAGCCTGAATCATTGGACAGAGTAAAAGGTACTTACCACATCCAGTAAATACCTCCCAAACTCCACTCTACTTGTAATGACAGCCTTAGCGTCATAAATATTGTTAAATAAATATTGTACTTTTGGGTGTAGATTCTCTGTTATTAACTTCAATGGGTCAATACATTTTTAGACAATATTTAGTGCACAATGTTTATGCCATACAACATGATATTCTGGTACCACACCTCTTGGGACTGTCTTAATTATTGTTATGAAACATGTCTCATCTTATTTAGTGAATTTAGCTAATGGGTGACTGACACGCACAGATGGCTGATAATACTCCATGGCTGTGATTACTGAGACCATGTTTTATCCTATACTGAAAAGACGATGCAGTTTTGTTTATTTGTATGCTTAGGCAGAGTACGCCATTGGTATTTCTGGATTTAAATAACATTATCACATGGCTCCTTCTTGGAAGAAAGAAAGTACTTTTTTGTGAATTATTTACTAATTCTCCAACCTCTTTGTTGTTTTTCTATTCAGCAAAAACATGATGTGCCCCTTGGCAGATTTGCATAGTAGCTTCCTCAACGTTCATTTGTCTTGTCAACTGGTCACCCTAATTAGAAACAATCTGTAAGTCCAATGATATATCTGCTGTCACTACAGGTTTCACCCCTTTGATCGAATTGTGGCATCGATTACATCTGTATGGAAGTCATAATACAGACTACTTGAAAGAATTTCCTTTACTGGAGTCTGAGACCCTGAATCAAAATATTTAGGTAGGTCTCTTCTCTACCATGTGGTTACTTTTCTCCTTGTTTATATTTTATATGGTGTGTTCTAGGAATTAGATAAGAAAAGCTGTTCTACATAGTCCATGTTGTAAGTTCCACAGTGGAGGGGTGCCAGAATTACTGAGTCTGGAATCACCAATGCCAGGCACTAATTACACCTGAGCACCACATAAGTATGCTTTTTTTATCACCCTAAGGGGTAATATCCATGTGGACCTGAAAGTGTTGGGTCCTTTCATGCATGCTTATCCACTATTCCATGGACAAGTCTACACTCATTTACCACCTGCTATGAGAAGATGGCAAATAGGAGCTGGGAGGCTTGGGGAAGGGATGGCTGTAGACTGGCTGGAGGGAGAGTTTCCAGCTCCCCCTGTTCTGCAACAGGGAGATGAATTAGGATCAGCCTGTATTTATCCCTGCAGCCCATATCCATGTGGTCAAATTGAGTCTGGTGTGCCATACCCAGCATATTCACGCGCAGGCATTTTTAAACAGTTAGAACTTGATGTATCAGTATCTCACCTGGGAATACAGCTCTGCCTGATTAATAAATGGGTCCAAGGGGTCTGGAGATGTTTTTCATTTGTACAGTTGGGTATAATTCTTATTGTTTTTGTTTGTGTGCTGTGCTTTGACCTAGATCAGGTGTGGATACAGCATGAACTTAACTCACCAAACATTAATATTTCAACAAAACTCTCATTTAAATACGAATGTATATCCATTCTTGCAACAATCCTCACAAAAAGGGGTCAGCATTATATATTTTCTAGATGTTTACCATGCTTTTAATACTATTGTCTACATTAAATCTCACACATGTCCAACCCTTTCATTCACACCACATTTCTTAGTGCCTTCAAATCAGCTGTTTTCATTGTCAAAAGACAGAAAATAATGCCGACTGCCCCATGGGTGGGTAGAAACATGTGTTGCAAAATTCTTTGTTATGGCACTGAGGATATCTGCACTGATATTTGTGGTCTAGCTTGACAGCACAGCTGTAACCAGACAAATATGTGAGCACCGCTAGAGAGGGACTTTGGCTCCGCTCACATGTTGGGAGCCAGGAATACATGTTTTGATTGGGTAGAATTTGTGTGCTTCCATAAAATGGTTGCCCTCCACCAACCGTGATAATTTTGTTTATGTATCCAGCTGGCTGAGTTTGAGCATTCAGGGGCACACTCATGACATTGTAATGCTGTAGAAGTGTCTTAGATAACTAGATATTTTATGGTGTTTGTCTTTCTCTGGGACCAACACAGATGGTAGAAGGGCAGTCATTAACCTTCATGGATTTTTAGTTTCTGGCTTGACAGGGCAAGTGTCACCTAACCTTTTTACCTACTCAAATATTATACTACAGTCCTTTGCTTCAACACAAATATATATTAATTCCCATGCTCTTTACTAGGGGTGAGCGCAAATTCTACTCTGCGGGTGGAATTCGTAGAGCTTCATACACGCTGCGTCCCAAGCCACGTGGAATGCGGAGTTCTGGAAATACTCTCCCAACCACCACGTGGCGGAGTTTTTTCTTGTGCGCTGCTCACCAATGTTAAGTTGACAAGCAAGAATTTGCATCCCCTAGCGAGATTTTCGTGGGCTAGAACACCTCCTGGAGTAATTTCTCAATGTGGGCGGTCGCAGCAGGTCACAAGCGTTTGCGTTGAGAAAGCTGCAGCTCGAGTTGAAAATGGACTCGAGTGGCAGAAAGAAGCAGTGCCCTCTGGCACACCACATGGTGCCATTCATGTCGATTTTACAGCGTGGAACAAGCTCTTGGTGCTAAAAATCACCTGGAGCAGTGTGCCGTGCTGAATTCAGCTCACTCGCAGAACTCCGCGGAATGTACAGCATTTTTATTTTTGTGGAATTCTTCAGAGTGAAATTGTGTGAGTTCCGCCCACCCCTGTTTACTTGAAATGCTCCACTTTACCATACAACCTTCCTTTAAAACCAGACCTATTGAATTTGCCAATGCTTACTTTATCTATAATGCTTCCTCAAGAGTGAAATACAATTTTGATTTAATATTGTCCAGCTCAATGAAACTTAAGACCAGTTATCCGAATGAGGCTCATGCTCTGTTGTGAAAAGGTCAAACTGCAATCTTCCCTGCAGAATAAGTGCCTACCCAGCAATAATATCTGATATTTGTGACAACGAATTAGGATCTTCTAATCACAACATTGATCGCAGTACATCATATTATCTATGCAATGTTGAATTTAACATGGTGTGTCCCATATCTCTACCCCTTTGTTTTAAGACGCTTCAATCACCTACTATCATCCCAATCAACTACCTTCTCTCCATGTAAGGTTTAAAGAGACACCTCGATGCAGCATTCAACACAGGCTGGCATCGTCAGTTGCAATAGGCAAGTTCATGAAGGCTGATAGATGTGCCAAGAAGTTGGCCAAGTCCTGCAGTATGGCCTCTTGTAATACGCTAGTGGTGTTTGACATTGTTCCAGCTGTGTGCATTTTAAGTGTAAAGGAATGAAACATATAAATAAATACTGACGGATGGGTGCATGACAACTACTTCACTCACACTCCCTGCAATTGACAAACATGTTTCATATTCAAAAAAGTTTTAGTCAAAGATAGGTTTATGCTGTTCCTTGTTACCCAGAAGTTAAAGAGTCACAGAAGACAAGGGTCCCATGGGTCCCGTTATATGGGAATAGTAATGGGAGGCCATAATTTGGATAGTAATGCCCTCACACACCTATGCAGGTGTCATGCTTCATCATCTGGGCTGCTCCTCGTTGGGTCGGCGGTGCAATACCTGACAGGCTACCTAAAAATAGGGGCTCTTTGGCGGAGATCTTTTTATCCAATGCCGTATGGTGAAGTGCGGGTGTGGGGCCAATATTGTGTAGATGAGGTGAGTTAAAATAGAGCTAGGAGTGCCGAAGTAAACAAGTATTTTATTCTGGGGGTCTCCTACCCTAATTAAAAATAAAGAGCAAGGTACTAAGCTGAGTATAATGTCTCATGTAGTGTTTTTCCTTGGTCTATTGGGCTCATATTCAAAAAAGGCCTGACATGCATAAGTTCCACAAAGTGGTGGCTGACAATGCTCACCCGCCCATGCAGTGTAACTCCGTGAATCACTACTGAACAGTCACATCGAGAAACAGCAGTATGCAGTTAATCTGCTTTAAATGTTATTCTTAACTTGGCATTCCTCACCCATGCTGTAAATCTGTTCTGGGGTGATAATTCAGTGCGCTCTTCATAGTCATGTGAATTTTCTTAACTCACTCCAGTTTATCACAAATTCCATGCTACTGGCGCATTTATTTGTCACGTATTTCACGCAAATATGTGTTTCCTTATTGTTCTGTCATCTATCACATTTGGCAGAATTTCCATCAGTCCAGAATTCTCAAAGTTCGTGTATTACTTTGTTCCCTGAATTCAATAATTGATTGGTGTTTGCAGCACCTTTGTTGAGCATTAGTGTGTTCACACATGTCATGTCAGTTTATTTTCAGATAATATCAAATCTGTTCAAAGATGTGATTCTGAAAGATAGTCTGTGACTGCAGATTGCACGGCCCTAGTAGGATGTAAATTCCACACCCAGAAACACTAATACGAAGTGCTAATGCTTCACCTTCTAATTAATCCTCTCAGAATGGGGAATAACCAAGGGTACTCAGTGTTTTCCAGGTGAAATTCCGCATGGTATTTGGCTGGAATTGCTTCGGGCCACAGAGGCTATACAGGACCTTTGTCTGCTATGGAAGTCGGTATGCAAGCAGTATGCTTTTGCTACTGCAACCAGTGGTTAGAGAGGGGACTGTAGAATTTGAAGATCCTGCTGAGCTGTGTGGGACTTAACTTGAGGGCTGGAATTATTATGTGGAATGTGAACAGCTGTGAGGAGTAAATTGGCACTATGTGGACCAGGTTTTTATGTTGATACACACCTGCAACTGTTTCCTCAAGTAGTCGCAGTCACTGGAGACCTAGCTTGTTGAACTCGGTGACTCAAAGTTAAAACCTGCAAACTTGCTTTCATTGAGGGCCATGGAAGCTAACTTTGCCTCACTCTGAAGTTTTGGGGTGTACTTTTATGGTTGATCAATACTTTATTTTTATCGTATTCTGCCCAGTAGAAAGTAAATTGAATATCATGTTCAGAATTGTCCTCCTGATGATTGTTTTAGCTCCATAGAAGTTTCTAAATAGACAATATCGGTGGTTTCCCAGTGATTTTACCATGGATTGTCAATTGTTTCTCATATAATCCTTTCTAACATTACGGTCCAGATTTACTAAGATGTTGGGTCGGTGTTGTATCACTTTTGAGATGTAGCCCTGATGCCAATCCGTGTGGAGTTTACCAGACCATGCAGATTTGCGTGACTTGGTGTGGAATTGTATGCTGTGCGTTTAACTTGTGTTGTGGTGGTGTTACATGGGTGAAACATGAGCATTTGCAGCATGCATCCACCCATGTATGTATCCCTTCCTGTACAAAAACTATTCTAACCACAGCGTTGCATTGCCACGTTGGACCTTGGCAGCCAGAAATGCACCAGTGCAACAAGAGAGCAGAACTGCACCACATTTCAGTAGAGATGGCATTTCTGGTCTCCTCCTTTGGCAAGAAGCAACTCTGCAGCTACCCTTGCTGCACTGCATCAAAGTTTAGTAAATATTACCCTGAATATTTAATTTCTTCCTCTGTTACTGACATTGTTAGATCCTATGCAAATTGCCAACATGCATTTTGTCTATGATTTGCCTTGAGGGTTGGTCCAAGCTACCAAAGCTGAGCCAAGATGATTATGCTCACTGAAACCTGTTTGCTTTCGACAGATTGATCTGTTACTCACATTGCTGGTCAGTGGTTTTCAGTGGCAGGATAAGATTTTATTTGTTGTGTTTAATATATGCCAGACAGCATTCCAAGTCCTGCCAGAGATTTGTGTGTTACATATTTTTATTTTTGTGGTCAACAGTATTCATTTTTAATTTTGTGCTTTTGAGATTTAATCTTATTTTTTGATTTCCAAGTTTTTAAGAAAAATGGCAAGCGTCTGACTTCCTAGTGTGACCTGTGAGAGCCAAATCATACGGAACTGCACTAGACGGTAGAATTCTCCTTCCAGCCCCAGCGTGAACAACCCCTGAGGTAGAAGTCCCTGAAAGGCCAAAAGAAAAGTAAATGTAACACGAACAAGGACACCAGGGAATTAAAAAATATAATGGCCCTGGAAGAAAAATAGGTGTGGCCTTACACCTTCTGAGAATACAAGAACAGAGCATTTCTGAAATTGTAAGCCTGGCTCAAGAGAAAAAGACATTTGATAATCAAATTGAAGACCCTAAAGACGGTGTTGAGTGAAACTCTGAGCACTACAGAACTTGCACTATACAGCACAGAAAAGTTTGGGCTACGCCATTATAAATAGCATTTTAAATGATGTCAGAAATTTGAACTAAACTGTTGACTGTGTCAGGTAAAGAAAGGGTGTTAAAAGTGAGTTTAGGTGCAGGAGATCACTTCACTTAGTGGGTCTTGGGGTTGTTTTTTTCTCTGGGCCAGTACAGTGCACCAACTACGCCTACATAAAAAAACATTGTTACTTCTTGAAAACACTTTGGTTGAGTAAGCGGGCAAATACAGTGCCTGAAGATGGCTAGGGAAAATATGAAACTACTGAGGCATGTGAGTGGATATGTGATTTAAAGGCAGCAGAAACTACACTGAGTAATTTTAATGAAGATCCACCCCACATTTGGAGTAAGCTATGTTATTGAGGCTTAGGTGGCCTCAGTAGATATCTAACTGATGGGTTCCTCTTAACATGTCTATTAAGCCCCTGAAAATTACAACCAGGAGTGGAGGGTGTGCCCCAATGGAGTTTGGTGGAGATACAAATGAGCTGTTTTTATCCAACAATTACACTTTTTGATGGGAGGAGGGTTGCAGCGTACTGCCAGTGAGATCATAAAAGTTACACTAAGGAGGTAAGCAACCCACTACCCACAAGACCAAAAGTGAGCTTGAGGTTTACAAGAGTCCCAGCCAATTAAAGGAGGACTAGAGATACCCTAGGAAACAACATGCTGATTTGAAATCCACAAAGATGGCTTCTTTGGTGAGAGTTAGTAGGTCGGATTGCGTGCGTGACGGACTGGTGAAGGGGTGCAATGTTGCCATGTGTCATTGGATAAAGTCAGGGTGCCATTGAGAAAACATTTTGGGAATGGTGTTTATGAGAGGAGACAAGAAAGGGTTGGTGTGCTCACTGTCATACCCTTTTCTGTGGAACGATTGTCCTTTAAGGGACATAAAGGGGATGTTGTGCTTCCTTCTTACACTGAGACACTCGGGCGCATATTTACAAGCCCCTAACGCCACCGAAGTGTCACTTTTTCTGATGCTCCAGTGGCGTTGCTCCACACCTCATATTTACAAGGTGGCGTTAATCCACTTATCATGTCTTAAAGCCACCGTGTAAATATGCCCCTTTTTGCAGCAGTCTGCTGTGGCAAAGGGGCAAGTAATGGCTGTTGCAGTGGGCGTTCCACCACAACACCCATTGCTTTTTTAATCTGCCCCATATTTACAAGGACGAGGCAGCGTCAAAATTTATGGCCAGTTAAAACCTGGTCTGAGGATCGCTCGTATTTTGCTCTTCCTATGGGTGCTGCATCCTGCATCACATATAGAAATAACAAATCGCATTTAAAGATTGCTTATGTGCAGGAAAGTGTTCCTACCTTCACATAACCAATCGCCCCTGCAGTGCACCCTCACAACATGGTGCAAGGGTGCCTGTGCTGGAGCTAGGCAGATTTTTTAGCACCAGCTCTAGGGGAAATGCAGGGGTGCGTCCTATTTTTGAAAATACAGCACATCCCTGTGTTTTGTAAATGTCACAGAGCGGCACTGGCAAATTTGGCGTTACACCGCGAGCCGTCATTTTCTAGTACATATCCCCCTCTGTCTTAAATCATCAAAGTGGTGAACTACTGCAAAGGTTCCTTCCTTGTGGTGAAGATGTACACAGAGGAAAAGAGAAGGTTTTGTGATTGTCAGGATCTGTCTATAGCATGTATCCCAGGCAGCACTTTATCTACATATCAGTTAGGACTTAGGGCGATCTGAGAGTTGGCTTCAGTAGCCCCAGAGAAAGTGATTGCTAGGAAGCCGATTTGCTTTCCAGTTTTGAGATGAATGGATCTTGTTTTATTTAATGTTGAAGAACATGATGCTGAAGTTGAGGCAGAAGTTGTCATTGCAACTGATGACTTTGAGGCACTTCATGAACTGTCTGTGGGACAAATGATAGGAGAACTCATCCAGGTGCATGCCTGCATGGCACAGAGAAAGTGTAATACTCTTTGGGGGCTGTGTTCCAAGAGGCAACCCCAGAGACCCTGACGTTGAGTAGAGTAATGGGTTACCTACTAAATATATTTTCCTCATCTTTCTTTTCAAACAAGTTCTGCAAAGGATTTTAAATTTCTGTTTTAGTTATTGAGATATGGAAGACTGATTAGTTCATTTGTTTTTTTAACCATGGTGACTTCATTATATATTTGCATCTCCTATACTGGAGGTACATCCAATTAACTTAAATAAACAGTCCTGCATGGAGCTCTGTCAGTGCGAGGCAGAACTGTGGCTTCGAGGGACAAATGGTAGAAAATGAATAGAGTTGTGATCCAGTGTTTCAGGAAACTAACTTATTAAACATCTGGACCCAAAATCAATACCCTATAGTCCCTTTCATGCTGGGTGAGTTTAAACCAAACTTACCAATTGGTTCATTACTGTTCATACTTTTCTTTGGCGATGAAATCTTTATAAGTCAATCAGTGTTTGGCAAAATAATATCAGAATCTCAAAAATAATACTTAAATAATCATCTCACGCAACTAATAAAATGACTCTAATAAAGACAAACTCATTCGTAAGTTATAATGCTTTATCTAAGTAATGTGATTGCTTATCAAGTACAATACAGCTCAAATCATAAGTCACCACATCAAGAACAAATCATCCAAATAAAATATTATCAGTTATACATCTCTTATGACAGCGCAATGAGTGAGAGGAAAGACGTAGAGACAACGAAGACTAAGAAATAAGTTGTTTGCAAATCTTTTATGCAAATTCAGAATATCATACTAACCAAAGTTCAAGAAATTTGGAAAGCTACCATCTAGCCATGGAAGTAAGCAAGGCCCCGCAAGAGGAATTAAGGAGCAAAGATAAGGAGTCAGGATCAGCAGAACAGCAGCCAGCCCATAGGATATAGGAAACAGCGTCACAGCTCTTCCCTCTCGTAAAGTAAGAAAATGTGCCTAAACCCACTCAATATCTACAACTTTTTATACCCTGAACTCATGAAAGTTCAATCCCTATTCTAGCCACTCCACATAGAGAAAAACATTTTATTGGCTAAAACAAGGGGTGTCTGAATCACACCACTTTTGTCATGACTTCAATTTCAACAGTTCTTTGTTACGAATTATACAAGTCATTCAGCCTTCAGTAGTAGAACTTCAATTTCTATCTTCCGTGATTTGCACATAATCCTCATTCGGGCAAATGTGTCGAACTGCGGAAGAAAATATCCTCATGCCCGATCTTGGAGGAAGTTCTGTTTCTGTTATATTCATTGTTTTCTCCACACAACCCTGACCATCACCGGTGGCACACGAGGATCAGCTTGCAGCGCTCAATTTTTCCCTTTCTACATTTTTACACATCCCATGTTAACTCTAAAATGTTTCTTGGGCCTTCTCTGCAAAACTGCAGACTATGCTTCTAGGAAAGACATACACATGCATTAATTTTCACTTTATAAAAACTCAGTTTCTAAGCAAACTGAACCCAACTTTTGGGCAATTTGGTCTTACTAGGAAAGTATTTTGAAGACTTTACGGCTTTGGGAATCTTCAAATTCAACACTTAGCTCTTTCTAAAGCACTTGTAGAATATCTTTATTTCCTTTGGATAAAACAATTTGCTTCTGGATGTGATTTTCATTTATTGGAGCCTTTTTGCAGGCAGGAAGCAACACAGGAGGTGCAGTTTCTTTCTGAGTCTCAGATGGATTTATGCAATCTATAATCAAATCCCACAAAACGTTTTCATTTTGTAATATTTAGACTGTTAGTGGTTGGAAATATTTCAGCATTGGCTAGACATCCCTTTATGAATTGCATATCTTGTTTTTTTCTTAAAGTTCCAGCACAGCCATTTTTCTTGCTTTTAAGACTGGAAGAAGGAAGGAACTGTACAGAAGATTCTCACTCTCCATTGGATAAAATACGTGAGATTTAGCCTCATCACCCCACTGAAATTCTTTTCCTAATGGTTGGTAGCAGGGCCTGAGCTGCAACCAGTCAGGCTGCTGAATTGGGCCACAAGTTATTGAGACCATAGTCTTCTGTAGAATGTTGTCTGCTGACGACCTTTACTCTTCGGAGCTGTGACTTGGAGAGGGCCCTATGAAACCTGTGGAAACTGCAGATCAGTTTGGGATTCTGAGTCAGTCAGAGGCCTGGAATTCTGAAGGTGAATAGATTGAGCTGTGAGAAGGAAGCAAGTCCAGATACAGGAGTCAGGCTAATTCCATCGAAGATTTAGAAGGTGCCTATAAGTTTACAAAATGTGGTATGCAAACCCTCTATTTGAATCTGACCATGAATGCTTGAAAGAAGGCTACAAGATTGTTTCGATCCTGCCAAAACTTTTGGAGGACACTTAAAAGAATTTTACGTTTTTTTCAATATTTACTTTTCATCATTGACTTTTCAACATGATGCCATTTACCATTATTTGTCCTTGAGGGGTACGTGTAATGTTGATTGGGAGTCCTTTACAATTTAGCTAATAAATATTTACTGTATGTATTGTAATAGCTAGATTGTTATACAAAGCAACTAGATATGCCTTACCTGAGAATTGGTTTGTTACTCACACCAACCAAGGTTGTACTCATTGCAATTTATTTATGTCCACTGCTTTTTGCTGGGCTATTGAACAGCTCTATTTGCTACTATTACGCAATGTCAAAATCATAGGTGGAAAGGATCGTTTTAGAGTGAGCAAGAGACTGTACTTTATTCACACATATTAATACACAGAAGATGGGGAAAAAACACCAAAATTAAGGTCATGACATTTACTCATTTCAGTCTCCAAACAGTGTCAATGTTTGCAAAGTTTAGGCTACTATGGGGAAAAAGTGATAGCCCATGATTGCAATGGGGCAGTAAATTACTTTTTTAAACACAAACTCCGTTTGCACCCAAAACAGGATTTGAAACTTAACACAAATCAGGGCCGATGGATGGATGTGCTGCATGAAATGGCGTTTTGTGCACCCCGTAATGGCTGAATTTATGTACCATTTGTATATAATTCCCTATTCAGCTAAAAAATGCTGCCCACAAGTTAGAATCGCAGTTAACACATATTCCCCAACTTTGCCTTGGGGTCTGCTTCCTACAGGCAATAGTGAATAAACATACCACAGTGTGTCATTGACATGGCTGAAATAAATAGCACTACGACAAACCCAGATAAGTTCATTAGAGTGGGTGTAAAAGAACCTCTCCCACCAAGTAAACAAACTAATAATAGCTTATAGTAGGTGTGACCGGTGTACAAGTGGGCATTTCCCACCATTGAAACTGACTAATGTTACCACAAAATAGTTCAGGTTCTGCTACTTGCAGTTCTGAACATTATCTGAAGCATGTTGTAACTCTGGATTATGGTTCAATCTTGTAACTGCCTGTATGCAAAACCTGAAATCCCCTTTGAGACACTAAACCTTTCCAGATGTGGTTGAAATCACTGAGTAGCTCTTTCTTGTAATTTGGTAATGTCATCACATGCCGGGCTTCTCTGGTTTGTGTACAAGTGGGTGGTTTGAGGTTTTGGGTGAATGTTTGTAGTTTATAACTTAAAAAGAAAATGACAGCTTTATTTTACTGTTGAAGCTATGTTGACTGGCCTTTGCTCTGTGACTTAAAACCCAAAGCAGAGGAAGGCAGGCGCTTGTTTTCACTTCTCTACTTCACTGTCACACCAATGTTGTCTTTATGCTCACAAGATTCTTTCAGCAGAAACACTGAGTTCAGATGCTGAGGCTTGTTTTGTACTGGAAACTGACAGCTTTCTGGCTTGCTTGTATTACTCTTTATCATGCTTAATGCTAGTGATACATGACATACCCTTGCGGTGTTTTATGTTTATATACGTTTTTTTGCATCTCGAAATCCCCAAGCAGCTCTTCACTGTATAACAAATGACTGACAAACTGCTGTATTTCCCACCAGAACCTTACCGACGTTTCAGGAGTAGTTCAAAAGCAAACTAAACGTCTGGTTGTTGTAAAAGCCAGTAACAAACATTTGGGCCGGTCATCAAAAGAATTTATGAGTACAGGAAATAGTACTACAGGAGTACTCTTTTACACACTCCTACATTTCTTTGTGAAGCAGACCCGATACATCCAGCTTTCTATTAGTAAATATACAAAGATGGCAGAGGGCTTTCTATTTCTACAAATTGTAAATGAATATTTTCGGAATATTCACATTTTAGAAGTGGGGAAATTCGCAAAGGAATGCGAGAGTATGTAAAAGAATACTACAGGAGTACTAATTTATGTATGCCATAATGCCTTTGTGAATCGACCCGTAATGTTAAACTACCTATTGTTAACAGTGTAAAAATTGTGTAGTTCTTTCGATTTTGACTAATTATATAGTAATTTTTCCCAAATATTGCCATTTTGGATGTTTTTGTGCCAAAATTTTAAAAACGCATGAAAGAGTATTTAAAAGAGCACTACAGGAATATCTCCTTTACTCCAAAATGCCCACATAATATATTTCTTATGATCAGTGTTTCCATGGTTTTCTCTTGGTAGTTTTAATCTAAACAGCATGTGCACATGCTATTAGTAGAAAGAAATGTACTTACTGTATCTATGAGTTAATTAAAATCTAGTGCTTGCAAAAGCAGGTCATTACTTTGAGAATTGGGTGGAGGGTAGCACATGAAGGCCCTGATTACTACTCAGAGGATTAATTACAATCCCTGTGCAAAACCCTGTTTGCACAGAAATTGGATTACCGAGATTTACAAATATCAAAGTAACCCGCATTATTTCCCGGTTAATTTCACCAGGTGCAACCAACCAAAATGTAGTCAGTAGAAAAAGTAAATAAAAATCAGATGCTTGTGAAAATCAGTGTAAAATGCTAAACATTCCACATTTGATTCCTAATTTTTATAAGAATTGAAGGTATATACTACATCCAGTAATTATTGCACCCATGGTAGCAATATTTAAATCCCCATTCATCCCATTTTCAATTAAGGCCAAAGAGATTTGGGAAATCCAAGGAAGTGTGAGAAGGAAAAAAAGGATGCAAAGGAAGGCTGGTTGCCTTAGGAGATTTTTATTGATGGATTGTTAATCTTTTTCTGCTCCTTACTACTGAATTCACATTTTTATTTAATTAGATTTGTTAGGATATCATACAAGTAAAAAAGAACCTCTACCAAGGCTAGTATGAGAAGGGAATGATAAAATGCAGAAGTTTACTGTGCATCTTGAGATGTAAAAATCAAATTTCAGTCTGACCTCTGAAAATAAAGGATGACCAATGAGAAATTCCCAATGTTTACAACTGAAGGTCTTCATGGGCACCTAAAAGCCACAGAATATTGGGATGTGTGGAGGTGATTAAATTAATCTTGTCCCAAGGACACCTCAAATTTTCCCACGTAATCATGTGGCCATTCATTCAGATATGAAGTACTAACAACTCAGTGGGCACCTCATTGTACGTCTGATCTTCAAGATAATTTCTAGGGTCATCTTACTGATGTTCATCACATGAAGGTCGATTACCATCCAGAGAAATTTGCTATTTTATTGCCTCTGGGCCAGGGTCTAGCTTTTCCTTTAGGGAAAATCTTGAGAAAACCCCTTTCTCTGTCCTACTCAGTCTCTCTCAGTCTCCCTGCTTCCCATGCTCTTACTTTCTTTTTTCTTTTTGATCTCGAGTTTTCATCATTCTTTATCATCTGAGCTCACAACGACGTCCGCTAGCTTGCTCCTTGCTACGCCTGGCACTGCCCTTGTGAACCCTGGTCTCAACGGCATAAAACTGCTGAAGAACAATAACTATTTTATGTTTTCCGTGCAGTTAGTTTCCAAAGCAGCTGCTGCCTGAGGCGAAGCTTGCTGCAGACAGTGTACAGTTTCCAACTTGCAACTATTGCTATTTTCGTTTGCAGGCTCATACAACTGATCTCAAACAGCACCAGAAATGATTGAGTCTGAATCACATGTATCTATTGTCCATTCATTGGAAACATGGCAGACAATCTTTTCAGATGTAAAATTTGCTTTGAAGAGGCAACAGCTCCAATATTCTGCTCAGGCACGGTTCAGTGTCTAAAGCAGAGGTCTTCAAACGTTTTGATGCCGAGACCCCCCTGTCAAAACTTTTTAGGCTAAGGACCCCCTTCTGACAAGAATTTCTAGAACCTGGTACTCCTTATCATTGACAACTATCGACAATCATAAACTCCCATAATTCCAACAGCAAATCACTTTTACAGTCTGGAAATAGTATTATACAGTGTTTAGCAAACCAAAGGTCAGTGAGCTTGGGGGCGTGGTCAAAGGTATGGCTAAAAACAAAGAGCCTAATTTATGAGGAATTGGTGTACGGCAGCGTCACAAGTCTTCTTGCTGTGCTGCCCTACACCAATATGAAAAATGGTGCATTCCTGTCCTTTTCCCTTGTGTTGAAAAACAAATTGCTGCCTAGCGCCAAAGTAGGCAGGATTGTTTTTGTGCAGGAATGGGCACCTTCCTGCACAAAACAATCCAGAGTGATGTTTTCCTCTTTCTTTGTGTGCGACAGAATGCAGCACACATGGAAAAAGGAAAAAAACAAGAAGAAATGAAAGAAATTCTCCTTGTTACGCCAGCTGTGGGGTGACGTAACGTTTGCCCCAGGTGTACATGATTTTCTAAATGTGGGTCAGCATCAAATTCCATGGGTGTTGCATGGGAACACTTATCGCAAGGTCAATGGAACACCTCCTTGACGCAGAGTAAGGCAATGCAGTGACTTGCGCTGCTTTGTCTTACTCCATATCTATGAGGCTATGCAAAGGCACGCAGGGTGACTATGCGTCAACTCAGATATGATTGAGACACTTGTGCCGCTGGAGCTTCAAAGAAAGTAATGCTCCGGCGGTGCAAACCTCTCATAAATAAGCCCCAAAAAATGTTGTTAGTTTTTAGGTCTTTTCTCAGTAGGTAGCTACATATAAAATAATTGGTAGCTTAACTGAAAAATACATTTTAAAAAGTTGTTACTTAGTGGAAAATGAACCAGACAGCCATAGAATTAAGTTTGGTTTGTGCAGTGGAGAATAATGGTTTGTATACAATTAGAGCTGCAAGGTCACAGCCTGTGAGAGAAAGCACTGTGAATGTGTACGTAATTTTAAACTTGCATTGCACACAGTATAGGATACACTGCTACACAATGTGCAAATAGTTTTACCATTAAATGGTGCTTCCAAAATGCAGATTTTAGAGACACCAGACCATAAGTAATACCATTTTCTTTCTACTTAGATAACTGTCCTGTATAAACACAATTACAATTAAAAGCATGCAATTCACAGCCCAGTTGTTAACTCTTTGCACAAACAAAACAACAAAAAAACAGATCTTTGTCATCACAATGCTTGGAGCAATTTGAGCAATTAAAGCCAGAACCGCTCCCAAGCATCCTTTACATTTGCAGATTAACTCATAGCAGCACATTTGCATTTCATTCAGGCAGGGTGAAGTAGAGTGGTGTAGACTGAAGTAGCATAGAGTGAAGTGGTACAGGGTAGAGTGGAGTAGTGGAGTAGTGCAGGGTAGAGTGTAGAGGTGTAGAGTAGAGTTGCGTAGATAGCAGTGGCCTAGAATGCAGTGGCATAGAGCGTAGTGGTGTAGAGTGTAGTAACATAGAATGCAGTGGTGTAGAGTGTAGTAGAGTGACGTAGTGTTGATTGGTGCAGAGTAGAGTGTAGCGGCATATAGTGCAGTGGTATAGTGTGAAGTCATGTACAGTAGAGTGTCCGAGTGCAGGGTCGTAGATTGCAGGGTCGTAGATTGGTGCAGAATAGACTGGTGCAGAGTAAAGTGGTACAGAGAGCAGTGGCGTAGAGTACTATGGTGCAGATTAGAATAGATTGGCGTAGAATGCAGTGACGTAACGTGCCATGGTGTACAGTGACATAGCGTGCAGTGGCGTAGAGTGCAGTGGCATAGAGAAGAATGTTGTAGAATATAGTGATGGAAAATTCAGTGGTGCAAAGTAGTTGTCTTAGGTGCAGTAGCGTAGGGTGCATCGGTTTTGAGTAAAGTGGTGTAGAGTGCATTGGTGTAGAGTGCAGTGGTTTAAACTACAGTGGCATATGGTAGTCTGCAGAGGTGAAGAGGGATGCAGCATATAGTGCAGAGGCATAGAATGTAGTGGCATACAGTAGATTTTTTCAGAGAAGAGTGGAGTGAAGCAGGATAGAGTATAGTGGTGCAGGATAGAGCACAGTGGCATAGAGTAGCGTAGTGTAGAATAGAGTGGTGTAGCATTGATATCAGTGGCAAAGAGAGGAGTGGCACAGAGTGAAGTACAGTTGCATATTGTGCCTTGGCATAGAGCACAGTGGCATAGCTTTGATTGTTTCAGAGTAAAGTGAAGTGGTGTAGAGTGGAGTGGTGCAGGATAGAGCTGAGTGGTACAGGGTAAGTGGTACAGAATAGTGGTGTAGAGTGCATTGGCATAGAGTGCAGTGTTTCAGAGTGGAGTGGTGTAGACTGGAGTGATGCAGGGTGGAGTGGCCTGCATTGGCGTGATGAAGAGTGCAGTGGTGAAGAGTGTACTGATACACAGTAGAGTGGGGTAGAATTCACTTAGTCTAAGTGTCGGCGTTCTGGATTTTAAAAAGGAGCTCCCTTCAGTATAGGGGACTGCTATAGAAAATTGTGCTTTGTGGGGTCAAAACCCGTTTAGCCAGTTATTTTTTATTCTCTATATTGACAAAGATACATACAGCAAACTTATCACTGATGGGTATATCTCAATACTCAGTTCAACTAGAAAATCAATAGGAGTGGCTGCAACTGTTATATTCTCAAGTTAGGCCCATGTAGCGAGGCTGCTTATTTCTTACATTGTCCTCCCAAACAACATTTTCAGCTGTGACATTTGAATATATTTGCATGCACGACAATGTTGGATTAGTTTCCCTGAAACTAAACTTGTTTACACATCTAGCTTCGCACAACATCATTACAATACCCTGAACATCAAGTACAAGGTCTTGTTTCTCACTATGTACAAATGTCATCACTATCTTCATCCACGGGTCGACTGGGCTATCTAAATATTCATAACATCACTAATCTATATACACATCGGAAGGCTACTTTCTATTATAAAAGATGAGCATCCTAATAGATTTACAGAGGAGGCACTTCCGCTGACACCAATGTTCTTGCTTGCTGAGAAATTACCACTCAGTGGTCTGCAATCTTATGAGGTGGTGTCCAGTTCGGGGCCAAGATAGGGTCCTTCATTCTATCCCATCAGGTAATGGGGTTAGATCGTCCCTGGGGGGATTCTTGGCTCTACACATACACATACTCTAGGTACACTTTGAGTAGGGTCAGCATGGTAGGAGTACATTAGATCATTGCCTTGTTTTATATGCCTGCATATATACATTGTTTTTGCACCATGGTAGAACTCTATTTACTATTCACGCTATTGGTGCTTGTAATCATGTTTATCTGCTTATGTCTATTAATCATTGCAGCACGTGTATTTTATGAAAGAATAACATTGGTTCAATACATTTATTGAAAACGTCCCACTGTCTATTCTCTGTATATTCCTCTGAGGATATGTGAGCACGAGTAATTGAGCGAAAAGTTCTGTACTGTTTCCACAATCCCTGAGGGGACAGGGTTGTCATGTTCATTGGTTGCCAGAAACCATTTGCTCCCTGACAGGTTAGGGGAGCTTACAGTGGCACTGTGAGCTAGCTGGTGTATAGGCCAACATATCCTGCGGGGTGTCCGGTATCAGTCTTGGCACCAAGCCCCTTATTTATTTTTTCCAAATAATGCACAGATCCTATGGATTAGTAGGAACTACACAACACAACATTACTCCCAATAATGAGCTGGCACTGCTATTTTCATCTATTCAGAGTTGTGCTTTACAAAACAGTTTCACAATCTTCACTGCTGCTAAGATGCCTCATTCTTGAGGAGGATCCGCTAAAAAGGCCATGTTGCTTCAGGTCTATCTTGAAATGTCAATTAAAATTCATTGGTCCACTTAAAAATTTTTGATGGCTGCATCAGGAAACTGGTGATACTTTTCGAAGCCAATTAAAATAAAGTCAGGATTTTGCCTTTCAAATGAGTCACCCTTTCATGTTTTCCTTATTTTCTTTCCAAGCTGTTTTTGATTTCATAAATTTTGTGCATGTTGTAGTTTTAAAAAAAAAGTTTGCGATGTCACTTCCTCTGATGTTATTATGGTAACACAACATGAAGTCTTTGTATTCAAACGTCGCATTGGAACGTTTCGTATACCGCAGTTGGAAAGCAGGTAAATCGACATCTAACAGTTGTGCCACCTTAAGCATTTAGATGAATATTACTTGGGTAAGTGATAGCTATGCGTCTGGCATATGTTAGTGGTAACTTGATAAAAATAAAGGTTTGAACGAAAATAAGGCAAACACATACACACACACACACCATACACACACACACACAAACACGCACACACACACACGCACACACACACACATAATTACTATAAAAATGTTTTCAAGGTTACTGCATGTTAGAGGCATGCATGGTAATGGCATGTGTTGTAAAGTCACACATCCAGGTAACTATAGCATGTTAATTTCTGTAGAAAGGGCAAATCTCATTAGAGAATTCAATGTGCCTAAAAGAGAGACCTCAGAACTGCCACCCTAAGGCAAGAGAGTAAGCAAGGGGTGCTGGAGCCGATCTGGACATGATGTTTGCCCTATTGCCCCTCCCTATGTATTTTGTCATGTTGGCTTGTTCAGAATATGAATGACACTCCAACAAAGCACAGCAATGGCTGAAGGAGGCTGAGCCAAACCACCTATCTGTGCATTATGCTTATCAAGTATTTTTTTTTATGTTTACAAATAACCTGCCAGAGAGTTATTGCTGATTTGTGGCTAGATCTAAAATGGAACATCTGGGCACAGTGCCATAAACAGTGTGCCTTATGCAGGGGAACCCTATTAGTTTGGAGATTGTGCTTCCTACATAGGCATCATTTGTAGTCACTGCTAAGCAAGACATTCGGTCTTGTAATGTCAAATCTTTTTTCTTAACTTAACTGAGTAACTTTCGTTTGTCTTTTTTACTTCTGTAATATATTTGTAAATAGCTGAGCAGAACGTTGCATGGCCTCTTCAGAGGATACCCTAGAAATGTCATTAACTATTCCTAAACGTCTAACAGATACATGATATAAAGTATTCACCACCTCCTTGTCATTCCGCAGGAGTCGCTGTGCGAGATTCGTGCTGTCGGAGCTCTTTTAATAAAATTTGCTGAACTAAAGGGTACAGTAAATCCAAATTACCTTTGGAAAATCCCAGCTCCGAGTCCGAACCATTACCAATATTAAACTCTGCTAATGAAAGCAATTTCGGCTTCTTTGGGTTTGTTTAGTCAACCTTTTCCGAGAGGAGAATTAACTTTCAAAGCCTAAAACGGCGATACGAGATGCGAAATTAAGGACGGGTTGGTATGAATCAAGTCCTATTGAAACATTAACAAAAGTTTTACAGAGAGCTATTGTTCCCCTGGGATAGCGGATGCGTAGTTTTTATATCCAGAGGACTGCATTAGAAATTCCTTAACCAAATATTTAGTGTAACTTGAGTTTCTGCCTATATCCTTCCTTGTACTTGTGTAAATGAGGTTTGCTGTAATTGCACCCAAGAGGGAAATTGTTCCTTACCAAGCGCAGAACCAGGTGGCCAGGGGCTTTCTTTGAATACAATCACTGCTAGGCGGAAAATAGCTAAGTGGGCTGCATCCTTTGTGGGCCGTTTGCCTTTATATGATTTTGCAAATAGCAAAATCTTGTATTTTTTTTAATTATCATGATTAAATCTAGATGCCATGTCTGATTAATCTTTGAACTTTGTAAAGAAAATGTGGGCAATAATATTTGTTTCTGTCAACTAACTTACAATTCATGTAAGTCCTGGGACACACCAGGTATAAAATCAGTCAGATACATCTTGGATGTATGTCTAAGTACATCTAGACACTACATGAAAGGATGCCATAAGAGGGAGTGTTTGTTCTCAAGATGCCAAACCAAAAAAATGTTGTTTTTCCGGATGTTTTTTACATTGCCTTAATGTCTTGGGAAATAAAGATATTTCCCAAATGTTTTTATTCTTTCCATGATAGACAAGCAAGAAACAAATAACTGATGTGTCTGTACTGTGTTTGTGTGATTGATATAGCTGCCAATTTTGGAAATAGAACACAAACATATACAAGTGATCAAGGATACTGTGTTATCCGAAACGCGTCTGACAAGCTGAACCCAAATAAAGACCTGCTTTTACCACGAGAATTTGGTGTCTGTATCCCTCTCTTCGTACATTTGCCGACTGAGAAGTGTGGAGAGTCAGGAACAAGTTCCATATATATATATATATATATATATATATATATATATATATACATATATATGTGTACTACAAAGTTTGCCTTTTGTGGAAACACTCGGAGCAGTCGTCATTGCACAAGGGAGTCACTGCAAACATTCACCATCCAATGTAGGCTGCGACGCGTTTCGGACCTTGCGCCCTTCTTCCTGGTAGCATTGAAAAACCACAAGCCATGGTACCGGATACTTCCCTTAATTTATTTAATTTACATATTCACGCCCTTGTTGGCCGGCAGTACACTCACCGCCTGTGCAAAGCATCATGGGCCTGGTAGTCCTTCTTGTGGCAAAATAATTAAAACAAGCCGGCACGTGAGATGTAGCAGGTGGCTGAAAACTTCCTCAAACTGCAAAACTGCTCCTCATGTTGTCGGCTGCCCCAATAAGCAGTCACGGACCCGCTGGCAATATCGCGGTGGTGCTTGCCCTTGACCTGGCGGGCCGAATTAACTGTACTACAAGGTTTGCCTTTTGTGGAAAGCACTCGGAGCAGTCGTCATTGCACAAGGGAGTCACTGCAACCATTCACCATCAAATGTAGGCTGCGACGCGTTTCGGGCCTTGCGCCCTTCTTCCTGGCAGCATTGAAAAACCACAAGCCATGGTACCGGATACTTCCCTTAATTTATTTAATTTACATAGTCACACCCTTGTGTGTAAGATTCATAGATCGACACGCAAATCAACTCACTCACCCATACAGCGACTCATACACCCACTCACTCACTAACACAGCCACTGACATATCCACTCATACACCCATACAGGCTTTGGCACACTGAGTCAGTCACCCATAGAGCTACTCACACACCTACTCACTCACACATAGAGTCAATCACACAGCCACTTACTCACCCATTCAGTTACAAAAACATACCCACTCACTTACTCATACAGATACTAACACATACTCACTCACCTATACAGTAACTGACACAAGCACACACTCACCCATACAGCCACTCATATGTACTCACTCACCCATACACTCACACATATACCCCATTACTCACCTATGCTGTCTTTCACATACCAAGTATTCACCATATTGCACTGACAAATCCCCTCACCCACACAGCCATACACACACTCAGTAACCCATACAGCCACGGATTCACCTACTCACTCTTCCATATAGACAGGCACACACACCCTCACCCACCCACATAGACAGACACCCATACAGGTACTCAGATAACCAATCAATCACCCATACAGCCTCTCATATACCCACTCACACACCCATACAGTCACTTAGACATCACTCCCAGACTGATACAATCATTCACACAACCAGTCACTCACCCATACTTTTACCGAGACACATAATCACTCACCTATACAGTCAGTCACACACCCACTGAAACATCCATACAGGCACTCATACACCCACTTATTTTCACCAATGCACCTTGGTATATATATTTAACACTCATAAACTTTTTAAAAACACTTTCAGTCACTGGATGATGTCATCAGTGAAGTCAATTGAGATGTCATGAGTGATATCACTGACCATGTCATGAGTGATGTAATATGTGAGGTCAGAAAGCAGTGCAATGAAGGGGCGTGAGTTATAGTTGGCTCTTGAGGGTCCTTGGGGGCCAACTAGCCCTCCCATTATCTCCAGTGCACCCGGAGGCACATTTGCAGAGTGGTGGAGAAAGGGGGCATTGCCTCTGACCACCTCTTAGCAATCCCACTGTGTGGGGCTTAGTGAAGGTAGCAGGAGGCCTTGTTGGCCCCAAAGGACCGTCAGCAGCCAAAGGCACTTCATCCCCTCACCAGCAGTCTGCAGGAGGCACGGTTGCAGAGTGGTGGAGTTACCAGCTTTTTTTTCTACTTTTGAGGACGGGGGCCGCGTGCCCCCCTTCCCGGACCATTTTCCCCGGGGCCTGATGCTTTTAAAAAAAGATGAAAACAAAAAGGGAAGGGGGCCGAACAACCCCCCTCCCAGGCCACTTCACCCCAGGCATTCCATCCAGGGCATGACCGTTTTATAATTTTTTATTTTATATTTCTTTTTAAAAGGGAGGGGGGCTGCGAGGCCCCCTTCCTGGGCCATTCTCAGCCCCAGGGACCCCATCCCCGGGGCCCGCCCATTTAAAGTGGGTGCCTCTAGGGCACTCACTGATCAATAGGATTCACTGCGACCACAGTTGTATATCTGAGAAATCTTTAAATATCGCAGGAACTACTGAACTGATTGCACCAAAAAGAGTGCTTTATGGACCAAGAGTTACCTTTTTGCCAAATTTGGTGTAATTCCGTTCAGCAGTTTGGGCTGTTGCCGTGTCTAAAGTTTTATATGGGAGGTAATATACACACGGAGAAGATTCTCACTTGGGTCCAAATACCGTATGGGGAGAGAGGATCCAGCATTCGACTGCTTAGAGGTGTTAACAACAGTGATTTCCCATCATTAACTGCTGGGAGAATGTGCAAACCGCAGCCAGCAGGACAGGGAAGCCACTTGGTGTCGAGTTATAAATCACTGTATTTTTACTCGCTGTGGAGCGCACAGAAACCTGATAAGGATTAGTTGGGAGCAACACAATCAGTGACTGTGGAGGTTGGGCCAAGATTATACTCCAATGGGAGTGGACTGTGATCTTTTTAAACCGGCCCCCAGGTGGAATAACATCGTTTGATGGAACAGGCACTGAGGCCTTGAGTTTCATTCAACACTCTCACGTTATACGCTTGATCTTCGGCAATAAATCTAGTTGTTAGCACCGAGCATGTGTCGGACCCGTGTTTTTTGGAAAATGGGACTGGACTGTATGTTTGACCGGTTAAGCAAGCACCGGTTCCCGGCACGTGCCCTCTCGGTCTGGAGCTCCGCGTCTTGCTTGAAACTTTGGTATGATGTATGGTCTTGGACCGTGGCTGGACTGGGGTCTAAACTCCCCAATCCAGAGTGGGGCGAGCTTATGGATAACTATGATATATGCTTATTCCAAGAAACGTGGCTACGGTCCATTCCAGTGAGGGTAGGCTATGCGTCCTTTTTTGTTTCTGCGGTTCAAGGAGCCAGGGGTAGACCCTCGGGGGGCTAGTTGTCTGGGTTGCCTCTCACCTAGGTTGTTCAGTTAAGATCATAGACACCCAGTGCCCTGATATTTTATGTTTAGTGCTTACCTTCCCCGCTGGATATTCGCTGGTAGTACTTAATGTCTACTTGCGTCCCTATCCCCTTCAGCTGGGTTTATCGATTTTGGGTGCCTTAGATGCCCTCCTACACTCTCCTCCCCCTTTGTCCCACAAAATTATAGGTGCTGATTTTAATTGCCATTTTGAACCCCTCCTTGGGATCCCCTCAGTGGCCCTAGATGAGGATGAAAATTATAAAACCCCAGACTGTATTATGTACCCGGAAAAACGTTTATTGCCTCTGGCCCTTGAGATTAATAAGATAGTTATTTTTCATTCCTTGAGGGCCAGTAATGGCAGACTTCTTCCCGATGTCCCGGGTTCATATACTTTTAATAGACCCGGGAATTGTTCAACAATTGATTATATTTTGGTGAATGTCGAATTCTGGGGCTATTTGGGAGCTTTCTCTGTTATCCCTAGGGCCGACAGCGACCATAATCTACTGTCACTAGAATTGGTAAACAATATCGGGGGTCGTAGAGTTCCTAGGGGTCCAGTAACATCCAGAAGTGTGAATTTGGTTTTAGATGCAGGTGGTCGATGCATCAGGTGGGCAAAGATCGCGACTGAGGAGGCGAAGTTGGCGGAATTATACCGCCACGTTGCCTGCTCTTTGGCGGAAGTTTCCCACCTTTTGAGTCCCAATGGAGATATTTTCAGCATTATCTCCCGGACCTGCAGCATATTCACAATAAACTCCTCGGTTGTCTGGCTGGCTACTTTTACAGCTCCACCACACAGAGGCCAAGGACATCCAAGAATGATCACTGGTATAATAAAAGTTGTAGGTTGGCCAAGACTGCTTTGATTAGGGAAGTAAAAGTGGGTACCCAGTCAAGCATTAGAGCTGCGAGGGTTTACTACAAAAATCTGATAAAAGAGGTAAAATCCAAGTGGGAGGATTCAAGGTGGTTAAGCATGAAGCTAGCCTTAGAAGCTCGTGATTTCAGGGTATTTTGGAATCTTGTTCGAGCTGGTTCGGTAGAAAGTCCCTCTGCAATCATTCCTAATCTTAGCGAGGAGGTTTGGATTGAGCATTTCAAGCCCCTCTATTCGCTTAGCAATCCCGATAGTGGATTAGACCTAGTAACCCAGCCAAATGATATTGTTATGGCTTACCCGGAACATGTGGATCTGGAGAGTCGATCCTGTACCCTTTCGGAAATCGAGTTGGCTCTTAGTACCCTATCTGTGGGGAAAGCCCCGGGCCTCGATAGGATCCCAGGTGACTTTTATCAAAGCAAACAAAAAATCTGGGCTCCTTACATTTGGGTTTACTTCAATGCTATCCTGCAGGGCCTTGAGATTCCCCACACCTGGTTAGGAGCTGAAATTATACCTATCCACCAAAACTCCTCCCCCTTGGACCCGGCCAATTATCGCCCCATAAGCCTGATCGATGTTCTACAGAAACTGTTTGCCCGCATGCTTTTAACAAGATTACAGACTTGGATGGAGGAACATCAAATCTTAACCTCTCTTCAAGCGGGCTTTCGAGCAAAAGTCTCCACCATTGATCAACCGTTCAGGCTACAGTTGGTCTATTGGAAGACGGTTTCCATGGGTGCTGGCAATTTGTATTTGATTTTCGTGGACCTTCGGTCCGCGTTTGACATGGTCCAAAGGGAGAAGCTATGGGCTTTATTATTGGAGATGGGCACCCCCCCTTATCTGTGCCATTTATTTAAACGAATGCATGATGGAACCTATGCAAGGGTGAGATATGGGAGATGTGGGGAAATTTCGGGTCCATTTCCGGTTGAAAAGGGTGTGAGGCAGGGATGTGTTCTGGCTCCAACACTATTTTCCCTTTTTATTAATGGGCTGATTGAGCATTTATTGTGTGCTACTAATCTGGATTCCCCAAGGTTAGCGGGGCGTAAGATACCTGCCCTAATGTTCGCGGATGACACGCTTTTACTGTCAAAATCATTTATGGGCATCCAGCGTTCACTAGAGGCATTTTGCTCCTTTTGTAAAATAAGGGATCTGGAATTGAATTTATCTAAAACCAAATTTATGGTCTTCAGCCCTAGCTCAGCCAATTGTCCTCATCCCCAGATGGAAGGCATAGAGCTGGATCGTGTATCGACATTTGATTACTTGGGGGTAACCCTTAATGATAAAATGAAATGGGGGTCTCATATGGCGAAGGCCAATTTGAAGTTAACACAATTTGTGGGGGGTAATTTGAAGGTCTTTAATAACACCTCTTCTAAACCCATGGGCCCCCCTATGGAAATCTATAAATCCCAAGCAAGAGGGGGTGCGCTTCACGGCGCAAAGCTTTGGGGCCACTGTAGTATTGCCCCTCTAACCTTAACCGAGAACAGTTTTATTAGGCGGCTTTTGAAATTACCAATGAGTACCCCCTTAATCCCCCTGAGATGGGATTTAGGTTTAGTCCCTATTGAAGAGATCGCCCTGAACCACCCACTCCTGTATTGGAGACGACTCTGGTCAACACCCGAGCTTGCGAGCTACAGGCAGGATCTTGGTGATCTCCTGTCAAGAGGGAATTTGGGGAAAATACCATGGCTGATGCATGTTAAGAATCTCTGTTATGTCTTAGGTAAGGGGGACTTGTGGTTGGCACCTGAAGAGTCTTGCCGTTTGCTGACTAAGAAATCACTGATTGTGGCTCTCCAGCAGTATCGAAAGGAATTTTTTTAAAATTCCTCCTTGGGTAGGCTTACCAACACCTTTTTGGACATTAAGACTAGTCCCCATTTTGAAATTTTCTTGGATGATATCCAGCCCCCACTGGCCAAGAAATTATACATTCAGTTCAGACACTGCTCTTTACCACTGAGGGCTTTTACCCATAGGTGGACTAGTGTGCCCTGTCTCACGAGTTCTTGTCCAGAATGTATTGACACCTGTGAGACAGAGTTGCATGTTGTGCTCTTTTGCCCTCTTTACACCAAGGCAAGAGCAAAATGGATTATTCAACTCTGTAAGTCCAGGGGCCTTAGGGACTATCAGGAGGTGTTCAGAATTCTTAAATATGACACTACCCCTATGATAGTGTTTGCGACGGCTAGATTCCTTCTTTCCATGTGGTATTCAAGGTGTAAAAAATTACAAAATGAGAGGTTATAATCTGTTCCTAAAGATGATTTTAGTGCTGTAGCAAAAGCATGTTTAGATATGAGATTGCTTAGGGATTGGATCTTGTTCTACCTCGTCCCTTCTAATAATGCTTTCAATTGTGTTTTAAATGTTATTCAATTTGTAAAACAGGTCCTTATTTTTGATCGACTATATCACATGTAAATGTCCATTTTTTATTAATTTTTATTGTAAATAGGTATTTATGTCTTTTTATGGTATTATACCAAAATAAAAGTTTTTGACTGACTGGTATGATGTATGAAACTACAGCACGGCGCCCCTTCATATGGAGAAGATACTCACTTGGGTCCAAACACCGTATGGGGAGAGAGGATGCAGCATTGGCTGCGTAGAGGTGTTAACAACAGTGATTTCCCATCATTAACACCCTTAATGTTTGCTGGGAGGATGTACAAACCGCAGTCAGCAGGACTGGGAAGCCACTTGGTGTTGAGTTATAAATCACTGTATTTTTACTCGCTGCGGAGCGCTCAGAAACATGGCAAGAATTAGTTGGGAGCAGCGCAATCAGTGACTGTGGAGGTTGAACCAACATTATACTCCAATGGGAGTGGACTGTGAACTTTTTAAACTGGTCCCCAGGTGGAATAACATTGTTTGATGGGACAGGCACTGAGGAAAGCCGCCAGGCTGAAATGCGTTTGCCTTGCATTTCATTCAACACTCTCACGATATGCGCTTGATCTTCGGCAATAAATCCAGTTATTAGCACCGAGCATGTGTCGGACCCGTCTTTTTGGAAAATGGGACTGGACTGTATATATATATATATATATATATATACATATATATATATATCTATATATATATATATATACACACATATATACATTACCTACTGGCAGTCGCCAGTAGGTAGTTGTAGTTAGGACCTATTTTCCATAGGAAATCTGCAACATTCTATTTGGAATAACGTTGGCGCCGATTGACGAATCTTCGTGAAATTTTCCAAACTTTTGGCCAGCTCCGTTCCGCTCCTATCCTGAAAATCCCACGGTGATTCATCAAGCGGGGGTCGAGAAAAAAGGGGGGTCCCAAAACGCATTTTTCCAATGCATTTTCCCATAGGACCTGTTGACGCAGCTACAGCCCGAACTGCTGAACGGAATTACACCAAATTTGGCAAAGAGGTAGTCCTCAGTTCAGACTCGTGCCTTTTGCTTAAATGGTGTAAATCCGTTCAGTAGTTCCTGAGAAAATCAAAAGTAAAATCACATATATATCTGGGCGGAGCCTTACCACACATCTCATCGTGAGATCTGATTCGCTGTCAGCACTTCATCCAAGAAGTGTTGGCAGCCATCTTGGGACCAATATACATGATAGCACCTCATTAACAAGTATTGCAGGTAATAGAAGGTTTTAAGACTTTAGTTACATTATAAATCATTTGTTGATGGTACCATACTCATTTTAGAAATTGTGGTGTTTTCTAAGGTGATTTTACCATGTGAAAAAGCCTTCTGCTGGGATATCATGAATCATGTTTGAGAGAAAATTATTTTCTCATGCTTTTCACACAGAGGTTTGGAAGGTGATCTATAAGCTAAACTGAGAGCATATTTTCTGCAAATTCACATTATCTTTCTCAGTCATGTGACAATGAAGTCTGACATTCTCAGTAAAACATGTACATCCAACAAGGGCAGAGACTGTCAGTTGATTCCTTTGTGTTCTACTGCAGCTTCCCAGAGTGTTCTAAAAAACAACTAGAGCGTTAACAGTCCTACTTATGACAAACATATGGCACACCTGAAGCCATCTTGATTGGAATAAAGTGGTAACTTTTAAAACATTTAATTTAAAAATGAACAAAATGAGGGGTTCATTTTGCCATAGAAGGTATGAATAGTGCTGCAAAAAGAAAAATCAGTGCACATTTTGAGTGACTTCTCAAATCCTCTTCTATTTCATTAAAACATTCTGACATGCAGACTGAAACCTGCACTTTCAATACCAGCAGCAAACTTCCCTGGTGAGCAGTAGCTTTACTACAGTGATCTAATGAGCAACTAGAGTGCTAACATTCAGAATTTATGGCAAATGTGTGACACATCTGAATGCCTTCATGATGGAACCAAAGTAAACACGCTTTGAAAATGCAATAGGTCTCGCCCTCGTTTAAGTTAAAGCAATTCTGTTTGTAATTAGGTGGCTTTTTAGCTTTGCTTTTCTTAGTGTTTTTCAAACTTTCCTGTACATAACATGCATATGTATGCATATATGTATATGTATGCATGCATTTATAGTTGTATTTATATAGATATGCAGATTAAATATATGTTTATATATGTGTGTAGATATATATATATATACACACACATACATATATATAAATGCATATGCATATATATGCATATATATATATATATGCATATGTGTGCCTGTAAAGAGAGGTAGAGAGAGGTAGAGAGGTAGAGAGGTAGAGGTAGAGAGGTAGAGAGGTAGTGTGTAGTAGAGAGAGAGGTAGAGAGTAGAGGATGAGTAATAGAGAGTAGAGAGTAGTAGAGAATAGTAGAGAGAGTAGCTGAGAGTGAGTAGTAGAGAGTAGTAGAGTGAGTAGTAGAGAGTGAGTAGTAGAGAGTGAGTAGTAGAGAGTGAGTAGTAGAGAGTAGTAGAGAGTGGGTAGTAGATGTGAGTAGTAGAGAGTAGTAGAGAGTAGTAGAGAGTGAGTAGTAGAGTGAGTAGTAGAGAGTAGTAGAGTGAGTAGTAGAGAGTAGTAGAGAGTGAGTAGTAGAGAGTGAGTAGTAGAGAGTAATAGAGAGGGAGTAGTAGAGAGTGAGTAGCAGAGAGGGAGTAGTAGAGAGTAGTAGAGAGGGAGTAGTAGAGTAAGTAGTAGAGAGTAGAAGAGAGAGAGTAGTAGAGAGTGAGTAGTAGAGAGTAGTAGAGAGTGAGTAGTAGAGAGTGAGTAGTAGAGAGAGAGTAGCAGGGAGTAGTAGAGTAGTAGAGAGGGAGTAGTAGAGAGGGAGTAGTAGAGAGTAGTGGAGTAGTAGAGAGTGAGTAGTAGAGAGTAGTGGGGAGTGAGTAGTAGAGTGAGTAGTAGGGAGTAGTAGTGAGTGAGTAGTAGAGTGAGTAGTAGAGAGTAGTAGAGAGTGAGTAGTAGAGAGCAAGAAGTAGAGAGTGTGTAGTAGAGAGTGAGTAGTAGAGAGTAGTAGAGAGTGAGTAGTAGAGAGAGTAGTAGAGAGTAGTAGAGAGAGTAGTAGAGAGTGAGTAGTAGAGAGTAGTAGACAGTGAGTAGTAGAGTGAGTAGTAGAGGGAGAGTAGTCAGGAGTAGTAGAGTCGTAGAGAGTGAGTAGTAGAGAGTAGTGGAGTAGTAGAGAGTGAGTAGTAGAGAGTAGTATGGAGTGAGTAGTAGAGCGAGTAGTAGAGAGTAGTAAAGAGCGAGTAGTAGATAGTGAGTAGTGGAGAGTGAGTAGTAGAGAGCAGTAGAGAGCGAGTAGTAGAGAGAGTAGTAGAGAGTGAGTAGCAGAGAGTAGTAGAGTGAGAAGTAGAGAGTGAGTAGTAGAGAGAGAGTAGTAGTGAGTGAGTAGTAGGGTAGTAGAGAGTGAGTGGTAGCGAGTAGCAGAGAGTAGGAGAGTGAGTAGTAGAGAGTAGTAAAGAGTGAGTAGTAAAGAGAGTAGTGGAGAGTAGTAGAGAGTGAGTAGTAGAGAGTGAGTAGCAGAGAGTGAGTAGTAGAGAGAGTAGTAGAGAGTAGTAGAGTAGTAGAGAGTGAGTAGTAGAGAGTAGTAGAGAGCGAGTAGTAGAGAGTGAGTAGAGGAGAGTGAGTAGTAGAGAGTAATAGAGAGCGAGTAAGAAAGAGTGAGTAGTAGAGAGTGAGTAGTAGAGAGTGAATAGTAGAGAGTGAATATTAGAGAGAGAGTAGTAGAGAGTGAGTAGTAGAGAGTAGTAGAGTGAGTAGTAGAGAGGGAGTAGTAGAGAGTAGTAGAGAATGAGTAGTAGAGTAGTAGAGAGTGAGTGGTAGAGAGTAGTAGAGAGTACTAGAGTGAGCAGTAGAGAGTGAGCAGTAGAGAGTGAGTAGTAGAGAGTAGTAGTAGAGAGTAGTAGAGAGTAGTAGAGAATGAGTAGTAGAGAGTGAGTAGTAGAGAGTAGTAGCGAGTAAGTAGTAGAGAGTAAGTCGTTTAATTTAAAAGGAACACAATGAGGGGGTTCATTTTGCCATAGAAATTATGATTAGTGCTGAAAAAATAGGGCACATATTGAGTGACTTCTCAAATCCTCTTCTATTTCATTAAAAAATTCTGACATGCAGACTGAAACATGCACTTTCAATATCAGCAATAGACTTCCCTGGTGAGCAGTAGCTTTACTACAGTGATCTAATGAGCAACTAGAGTGCTACTATTCAGAATTTATGGCAAATGTGTGACACATCTGAATGCCTTCATGATGGAACCAAAGTAAACAAGCATTGAAAATGCAATAGGTCTCGCCCTCGTTCAAGTTAAAGCAATTCTGTTTGTAATTAGTTGGCTTTTTAGCTTTGCTTTTATTAGTGTTTTTCAAACTTTCCTGTACATAACATGCATATGTATGCATATATGTATGCATGCATTTATATTTGTATTTATATAGATATGCAGATTATATATGTTTATTTATGTGTGTATATATATATATATACACACACATACATATATATAAATGCATATGCATATATATGCATATATATATATGCATATGTGTGCCTGTAGAGAGAGGCAGAGAGGTAGAGGTGTAGAGGTAGAGAGGTAGAGGTAGAGAGGTAGAGTGTAGTAGAGAGAGAGGTAGAGAGAGGTAGAGAGGAGAGGATGAGTAATAGAGAGTAGAGAGTAGTAGAGAATAGTAGAGAGAGTAGCTGAGAGTGAGTAGTAGAGAGTAGTAGAGTGAGTAGTAGAGAGTGAGTAGTAGAGAGTAGTAGAGAGTGAGTAGTAGAGAGTAGTAGAGAGTGGGTAGTAGAGAGTGAGTAGTAGAGAGTAGTAGAGAGTGAGTAGTAGAGTGAGTAGTAGAGAGTAGTAGAGAGTGAGTAGTAGAGAGTAGTAGAGAGTGAGTAGTAGAGAGTGAGTAGTAGAGAAGGAGTAGTAGAGAGTGAGTAGCAGAGAGGGAGTAGTAGAGAGTAGTAGAGAGGGAGTAGTAGAGTGAGTAGTAGAGAGTAGAAGAGAGAGAGTAGTAGAGAGTGAGTAGTAGAGAGTAGTAGAGAGTGAGTAGTAGAGAGTGAGTAGTAGAGAGAGAGTAGCAGGGAGTAGTAGAGTAGTAGAGAGGGCGTAGTAGAGAGGGAGTGATAGAGAGTAGTGGAGTAGTAGAGAATGAGTAGTAGAGAGTAGAGGGGAGTGAGTAGTAGAGTGAGTAGTAGGGAGTAGTTGAGAGTGAGTAGTAGAGTGAGTAGTAGAGAGTAGTAGAGAGTGAGTAGTAGAGATCAAGAAGTAGAGAGTGTGTAGTAGAGAGTGAGTAGTAGAGAGTAGTAGAGAGTGAGTAGTAGAGAGAGTAGTAGAGAGCAGTAGAGAGAGAGTAGTAGAGAGTGAGTAGTAGAGAGTAGTAGACAGTGAGTAGTAGAGAGTGAGTAGCAGAGGGAGAGTAGTAGGGAGTAGTAGAGTAGTAGAGAGTGAGTAGCAGAGAGGAGTGGAGTAGTAGAGAGTGAGTAGTAGAGAGTAGTAGGGAGTGAGTAGTAGAGTGAGTAGTAGAGAGTAGTAGAGAGCGAGTAGTAGAGAGTAAGTAGTGGAGAGTGAGTAGTAGAGAGCAGTAGTGAGCAAGTAGTAGAGAGTGAGTATTAGAGAGTGAGAAGTAGAGAGTAGTAGAGAGTGAGTAGTAGAGAGAGAGTAGTAGAGAGTGATTAGCAGAGAGTAGTAGAGTGAGAAGTAGAGAGTGAGTAGTAGAGAGAGAGTAGTAGTGAGTGAGTAGTATGGTAGTAGAGAGTGAGTGGTAGCGAGTAGCAGAGTGTAGTAGAGTGAGTAGTAGAAAGTAGTAAAGAGTGAGTAGTAAAGAGAGTAGTAGAGAGTAGTAGAGAGTGAGTAGTAGAGAGTTAGTAGTAGAGAGTGAGCAGTAGAGAGTAGTAGAGAGTAGTAGAGTAGTAGAGAGTGAGTAGTAGAGAGTAGTAGAGAGCGAGTAGTAGAGAGTGAGTAGAGGAGAGTGAGTAGTAGAGAGTAGTAGAGTGCGAGTAGTAGAGAGTGAGTAGTAGAGAGTGAGTAGTAGAGAGTGAATAGTAGAGAGTGAATACTAGAGAGAGAGTAGTAGAGAGTGAGTAGTGGAGAGTAGTAGAGAGGGAGTAGTAGAGAGTAGTAGAGAGTGAGTAGTAGAGTAGTAGAGAGTGAGTGGTAGAGAGTAGTAGAGAGTACTAGAGTGAGTAGTAGAGAGTAGTAGAGAGTGAGCAGTAGAGAGTGAGTAGTAGAGAGTAGTAGAGAGTAGTAGAGTAGTAGAGAGTGAGTAGTAGAGAGTGAGTAGTAGAGAGTAGTAGAGAGCGAGTAGTAGAGAGTGAGTAGAGGAGAGTGAGTAGTAGAGAGTAGTAGAGTGCGAGTAGTAGAGAGTGAGTAGTAGAGAGTGAGTAGTAGAGAGTGAATAGTAGAGAGTGAATATTAGAGAGAGAGTAGTAGAGAGTGAGTAGTAGAGAGTAGTAGAGTGAGTAGTAGAGAGGGAGTAGTAGAGAGTTGTTGAGAGTGAGTAGTAGAGTAGTAGAGAGTGAGTGATAGAGAGTAGTAGAGAGTACTAGAGTGAGTAGTAGAGAGTGACCGGTAGAGAGTGAGTAGTAGAGAGTAGCAGAGAGTAGTAGAGTAGTAGAGAGTGAGTAGTAGAGAGTAGTAGAGAGCGAGTAGTAGAGAGTGAATAGAGGAGCGTGAGTAGTAGAGAGTAGTAGAGTGCGAGTAGTAGAGTGTGAGTAGTAGAGAGTGAGTATTAGAGAGTGAATAGTAGAGAGTGAATATTAGAGAGAGAATAGTAGAGAGTGAGTAGTAGAGAGTAGTAGAGTGAGTAGTAGAGAGGGAGTAGTAGAGAGTAGTAGAGAGTGAGTAGTAGAGTAGTAGAGAGTGAGTGGTAGAGAGTAGTAGAGAGTACTAGAGTGAGTAGTAGAGAGTAGTAGAGAGTGAGCAGTAGAGAGTGAAAAGTAGAGAGTAGTAGTAGAGAGTAGTAGAGAGTAGTAGAAAATGAGCAGTAGAGAGTGAGTAGTAGAGAGTAGTAGCGAGTAAATAGTAGAAAGTGAGTAGTTTAATTTAAAAGGAACACAATGAGGTGGTTCATTTTGCCATAGAAATTGTGATTAGTGCTGAAAAAATAGGGCACATTTTGAGTGACTTCTCAAATCCTCTTCTATTTCATTAAAAAACTTCTGATATGCAGACTGGAACATGCACTTTCAATATCAGCAGCAGACTTCCCTGGTGAGCAGTAGCTTTACTACAGTGATCTAATGAGCAACTAGAGTGCTACTATTCAGAATTTATGGCAAATGTGTGACACATCTGAATGCCTTCTTGATGGAACCAAAGTAAACAAGCATTGAAAATGCAATAGATCTCGACCCGTTTAAGTTAAAGCAATTTTGTTTGAAATTAGGTGGCTTTTTAGCTTTGCTTGTATTCGTGTTTTTCAAACTTTCATGCACATATGTATAGTATATATGCAAGTAGTAGAGAGTGTGTAGTAGAGAGTGAGTAGTAGAGAGTGAGAAGTAGAGAGAGTAGTAGAGAGTAGTAGAGAGTAGTGGAGTAGTAGAGAGTGAGTAGTAGAGTGAAGAGTAAAGAGTAGTTGAGAGCGAGTAGTAGAGAGTGAATAGTAGAGAGTGAGTAGTAGAGAGTGAGTAGTAGGGAGTGAGTAGTAGAGAGAGAGCAGTAAAGAGTAGTAGAGAGTGAGTAGTAGAGAGTGAGTAGTAGAGAGTAGTCGAGAGTGGGTAGTAGATAGTGAGTAGTAGAGAGTAGTAGAGAGTGAGTAGTAGAGAGAGTAGTAGAGAGTGAGAAGTAGAGAGAGTAGTAGAGAGTAGTGGAGTACTAGAGAGTGAGAAGTAAAGTGAGTAGTAAAGTGTAGTTGAGAGAGAGTAGTAGAGAGTGAGTAGTGGAGAGTGAGCAGTAGAGAGTAGTAGAGAGCAAGTAGTAGAGAGGGAGTAGTAGAGAGTGAAGAGTAGAGAGTGAGTAGTAGAGAGTAGTAGAGAGTGAGTAGTAGAGAGAGAGAGTAGTAGAGAGTGAGTAGTAGAGAGTGAGTAGTAGAGAGTGAGTAGTAGAGAGTGAGTAGTAGGGAGTGAGTAGTAGAGAGAGAGCAGTAAAGAGTAGTAGAGAGTGAGTAGTAGAGAGTGAGTAGTAGAGAGTAGTCGAGAGTGGGTAGTAGATAGTGAGTAGTAGAGAGTAGTAGAGAGTGAGTAGTAGAGAGAGTAGTAGAGAGTGAGAAGTAGAGAGAGTAGTAGAGAGTAGTGGAGTACTAGAGAGTGAGAAGTAAAGTGAGTAGTAAAGTGTAGTTGAGAGAGAGTAGTAGAGAGTGAGTAGTGGAGAGTGAGCAGTAGAGAGTAGTAGAGAGCGAGTAGTAGAGAGGGAGTAGTAGAGAGTGAAGAGTAGAGAGTGAGTAGTAGAGAGTAGTAGAGAGTGAGTAGTAGAGAGAGAGAGTAGTAGAGAGTGAGTAGTAGAGAGTAGTATAGTGAGTAGTAGAGAGTGAGCAGTAGAGAGAGAGTAGTAGAGAGTGAGCAGTAGAGTAGTTGAGAGTGAGTGGTAGAGTAGTAGTAGGGAGTAGTAGAGTGAGTAGTAGCGAGTAGTAGAGAGTGAGTAGTAGAGAGAGTAGTAGAAAGTAGTAGATTAGTAGAGAGTGAGTAGTAGAGAGAGTAGTAGAGAGTGAGTAGTAGAGAGTAGTAGAGAGCGAGTAGTAGAGAGTGAGTAGTGGAGAGTGAGTAGTAGAGAGTAATAGAGAGCGAGTAGTAGAGAGTGAGTAGTAGAGAGTGAGTAGTAGAGAGAGAGTAGTAGAGAGTGAGTAGTCGAGGGTGAGTAGTAGAGTAGTAAAGAGTGAGTGGTAGAGAGTAGTAGAGAGTAGTAGAGTGAGTAGTAGAGAGTAGTAGAGAGTGAGTAGTAGAGAGTGAGTAGTAGAAAGTAGTAGTAGAGAGTAGTAGAGAGTAGTAGCGAGTGAGTAGTAGGGAGTGAGTAGTAGAGAGTAGTAGCGAGTGAGTATTAGAGAGTGAGTAGTAAAGAGAGAGTAGTAGAGAGTGAGAAGTAGAGTGAGTAGTAAAGAGTAGTTGAGAGAGAGTAGTAGAGAGTGAGTAGTGGAGAGTGAGCAGTAGAGAGTAGTAGAGAGCGAGTAGTAGAGAGTCAGTAGTAGAGAGTGAAGAGTAGAGAGTGAGTAGTAGAGAGTAGTAGAGAGTGAGTAGTAGAGAGTGAGTAGTATGGAGAGTAGTAGAGAGTAGTAGAGTAGTAGAGAGTGAGTAGTAAAGAGTGAGTAGTAGAGAGTAGTAGAGAGCGAGTAGTAGAGAGTGAGTAGAGGAGAGTGAGTAGTACAGAGTGAATAGTAGAGAGTGAATATTAGAGAGAGAGTAGTAGAGAGCAGCTGCGGCCCGTGGAGGGAGTTCCGTGGGGCGGAAAGGCGGGGCGGGGGAGGGGCAGCATGGGGGGTACTAAAAACCGGAATATGAATAATTGGAGGTAAGTAAACAATTAAAAAAAAAAACGAATTTCATAGCGCGCGCTGCATCGCAATGTGCGATGCAGGGCGCGCTACGGAATTCGTTTTATTTATTTAATTGTTTACTTACCTCCAATTATCCATATTCCGGTTTTTAGTACCCCCCACGCTGCCCCTCCCCCGCCCCGCCTTTCCGCCCCACGGACCTCCCTCCAGGGGTCGGGGCTGGTAGAGAGTGAGTAGTAGAGAGTAGTAGAGTGAGTAGTAGAGAGGGAGTAGTAATGAGTAGTAGAGAGTGAGTAGTAGAGAGTGAGTGGTAGAGAGTAGTAGAGAGTACTAGAGTGAGTAGTAGAGAGTAGTAGAGAGTGAGCAGTAGAGAGTGAGTAGCAGAGAGTGGTAGTAGAGTAGTAGAGAGTAGTAGAGAATGAGTAATAGAGAGTGAGTAGTAGAGAGTAGTAGCGAGTAAGTAGTAGAGAGTAAGTAGTTCAATTTAAAAGGAACACAATGAGGGGGTTCATTTTGCCATAAAAATTATGATTAGTGCTGAAAAAATAGGGCACATTTTGAGTGACTTCTCAAATCCTCTTCTATTTCATTAAAAAATTCTGACATGCAGAGTGAAACATGCACTTTCAATATCAGCAGCAGACTTCCCTGGTGAGCAGTAGCTTTACTACAGTGATCTAATGAGCAACTAGAGTGCTACTATTCAGAATTTATGGCAAATGTGTGACACATCTGAATGCCTTCTTGATGGAACCAAAGTAAACAAGCATTGGAAATGCAATAGGTCTCGCCCTCGCTTAAGTTAAAGCAATTTTGTTTGAAATTAGGTGGCTTTTTAGCTTTGCTTGTATTAGTGTTTTTCAAACTTTCATGCACATAACATGCATATGTATGCATATATGTATATGTATATGTATGCATGCATATATATTTGTATTTATATAGATATGCAGATTATATATGTTTACATATGTATGTCTATATATATACACACATACATATATAAATGCATATGCATATATATGCATATATATGTGCATATGTGTGCGTGCAGAGAGAGGTAGAGAGAGGTAGTGAGGTAGAGGTGTAGAGGTAGAGGTGTAGAGGTAGAGAGGTAGAGGTAGAGAGCTAGAGGTAGAGCGGTAGAGAGGTAGAGAGTAGTAGAGAGAGAGGTAGAGAGAGGTAGAGAGGTAGAGAGTAGAGAGTGAGTAATAGAGAGTAGAGAGTGAGTAGTAGAGAGTAGTAGAGAGAGTAGCAGAGAGTGAGTAGTAGAGAGTAGTAGAGTGAGTAGTAGAGAGTGAGTAGTAGAGAGTGAGTAGTAGAGAGTAGTAGAGAGTGAGTAGTAGAGAGTAGTAGAGAGTAGTAGTGAGTGAGTAGTAGAGTGAGTAGTAGAGAGTGAGTAGTAGAGAGTGAGTAGTAGAGAGTAGTAGAGAGTGAGTAGTAGAGAGTGAGTAGCAGAAAGAGAGTAGTAGAGAGTAGTAGAGAGTGAGTAGTAGAGTGAGTAGTAGAGAGTAGTAGAGAGAGTAGTAGAGAGAGAGTAGTAGAGAGTGAGTAGTAGAGAGTAGTAGAGAGAGTAGTAGAGAGTGAGTAGTAGAGAGTGAGTAGTAGAGAAAGAGTAGTAGAGACTGAGTAGTAGAGAGTAGTAGAGAGTGAGTAGTAGAGAGTGAGTAGGAGAGAGTGAGTAGTAGAGAGAGAGTAGTAGAGAGTAGTGGAGTAGTAGAGAGTGAGTAGTAGAGAGTGAGTAGTAAAGTGAGTAGTAGAGAGTAGTAGAGAGTGAGTAGTAGAGTGAGTAGTAGAGAGTAGTAGAGAGCGAGTAGTAGAGAGCAAGTAGTAGAGAGTGTGTAGTCGAGAGTGAGTAGTAGAGAGAGTAGTAGAGAGTGAGAAGTAGAGAGAGTAGTAGAGAGTAGTGGAGTAGTAGAGAGTGAGTAGTAGAGTGAAGAGTAAAGAGTAGTTGAGAGCGAGTAGTAGAGAGTGAGTAGTAGAGAGTGAGTAGTAGAGAGTGAGTAGTAGAGAGAGAGTAGTAGAGAGTAGTAGAGTAGTAGAGAGTGAGTTGTAGAGAGTGAGTAGTAGAGAGTAGTGGAGTAGTAGAGAGTGAGTAGTAGAGAGTGAGTAGTAGAGAGTAGTCGAGAGTGAGTAGTAGAGAGTGAGTAGTAGAGAGCAAGTAGTAGAGAGTATGTAGTAGAGAGTGAGTAGTAGAGAGTAGTAGAGAGTGAGTAGTAGAGAGAGTAGTAGAGAGTGAGAAGTAGAGAGAGTAGTATAGAGTAGTAGAGTAGTAGAGAGTGAGAAGTAAAGTGAGTAGTAAAGTGTAGTTGAGAGAGAGTAGTAGAGAGTGAGTAGTGGAGAGTGAGCAGTAGAGAGTAGTAGAAAGCGAGTAGTAGAGAGTGAGTAGTAGAGAGTGAAGAGTAGAGAGTGAGTAGTAGAGAGTAGTAGAAAGTGAGTAGTAGAGAGAGAGAGTAGTAGAGAGTGAGTAGTAGAGAGTAGTAGAGTGAGTAGTAGAGAGTGAGCAGTAGAGAGAGCGTAGTAGAGAGTGAGCAGTAGAGTAGTTGAGAGTGAGTGGTAGAGTAGTAGTAGGGAGTAGTAGAGTGAGTAGTAGAGAGTAGTAGAGAGTGAGTAGTAGAGAGAGGAGTAGAAAGTAGTAAAGTAGTAGAGAGTGAGTAGTAGAGAGAGTAGTAGAGAGTAGTAGAGTAGTAGAGACGGAGTTGTAGAGAGTAGTAGAGAGCGAGTAGTAGAGAGTGAGTAGTGGAGAGTGAGTAGTAGAGAGTGGTAGAGAGCGAGTAGTAGAGAGTGAGTAGTAGAGAGTGAGTAGTAGAGAGAGAGTAGTAGAGAGTGAGTAGTAGAGTAGTAGAGAGTGAGTAGTAGAGAGTAGTAGCGAGTGAGTAGTAGAGAGTGAGTAGTAGAGAGAGAGTAGTAGAGAGTGAGTAGTAGAGAGTGAATAGTAGAGAGCAGTAGAGAGAGTAGTAGAGAGTAGTAGAGAGTAGTAGAGAGTGAGCAGTAGAGAGTGAGTAGTAGAGAGTCAATCATTCAATCAATCAGTACTTTTATAGAGCGCACTACTCACCCGCGAGGGTTTCAAGGCGTTGAGGGTGAGGGGGTGCTGCTACTGCTCGAACAGCCAGGTCTTGAGGTGTCTCCTGAAGGTGAGAAGGTCTTGGGTCAGTCGGAGGTGGGTGGGGAGGGAGTTCCAGGTCTTGGCAGCGAGGTAGGAGAAGGATCTGCCGCCTGTTGTTGTTCTTCTGGTGCATGGTACGGTGGCGAGGGCGAGGCTGGCTGAGCGGAGTTGGCGAGTCGGGGCGTAGAATGAGAGGCGTTTTTTGAGGTATTCGGGGCCGGCGTTGTGGAGCGCTTTGTGTGCGTGGGTGAGGAGCTTGAACGTGATCCCTTTTGTTGATGGGGAGCCAGTGCAGGTCTCTCAGGTGGGCGGTGATGTGCTTGTGGCAGGGGATGTCCAGGATGAGGCAGTAGAGAGTGAGTAGTAGAGAGTGTGTAGTAGAGGGTAGTAGAGAGTGAGTAGTAGAGAGTGAGTAGTAGAGAGTAGTAGAGTAGTAGAGAGTGAGTAGTAGAGAGAAAGTAGTAGAGAGTAGTAGAGAGTGAGTAGTAGGGTAGTCGAGAGTAGTCAGTGTCAGTCAGTGTCAGTCTGTCAGCGTCAGTCAATCAGTGTCAGTCAGTGTCAGTCAGTCAGTGTCAGTCAATCAGTGTCAGTCAGTGTCAGTCAGTCAGTATCAGTCAATCAGTGTCAGTCATTCAGTTTCAGTCAATCAGTGTCAGTCTGTGTCAATGTCAGTCAGTGTCAGTCAATCAGTATCAGTCAGTGTCAATCAGTCAGTGTCAGTCAGTCAGTGTCAGTCAGTGTCAGCTAGAGCAGCTCTGCTGACCTGGTTCTCTGGCTCTAAAGCAGCTCTGCTGACCTGGTTCTCTCCCTCTAAAGCAGCTCTGCTGACCTGGTTTCTCTGGTTCTACAGCAGGTCTGCTGACCTGGTTCTCTGGCTCTAGAGCAGCTCTACTGACCAGTTCTTTGGCTACAGAGCAGCTCTGCTGATCTGGTTCTCTGGCTCTACAACAGCTCTGCTGACCTGGTTCTCTGGCTCTAAAGCAGCTCTGCTGACCCGGTTCTATGACTCTAAAGCAGTTCTGCTGACATGGTTCTCTGGCTCTAGAGCAGCTCTGCTGACCTGGTTCTCTCCCTCTAGAGCAGCTCTGCTGACCTGATTCTCTCCCTCTAAAGCAGCTCTACTGACCTGGTTTCTCTGGCTCTACAGCAGCCCTGCTGACCTGGTTCTCTGGATCTAGAGCAGCTCTGCTGACCTGGTTCTTAGGCTCTAGAGCAGCTCTGCTGACCTGGTTCTCTGGCTCTAAAGCAGCTCTGCTGACCTGGTTCTAAGGCTCTAAAGCAGCTCTGCTGACCTGGTTCTCTGGCTCTAGAGCAGCTCTGCTGACCTAGTTCTCTGGCTCTAGAGCAGCTCTGCTGACCTGGGTTTCTCCCTCTAAATCAGCTCTGCTGACCTGGTTCTCTGCCTCTAGAGCAGCTCTCCTGACCTGGTTCTATAGCTCTAAAGCAGCTCTGCTGACCTTCTTCTCTGGCTCTAGAGCAGCTCTGCAGACCTGGTTCTCTGGCTCTAAAGCAGCTCTACTGACCTGGTTCTCTCCCTCTAAAGCAGCTCTGCTGACCTGGTTTCTCTGACTCTAGAGCAGCTCTGCTGACCTGTTTCTCTGGCTCTAAAGCAGCTCTGCTGGCCTGGTTCTCTGCCTCTAGATCAGCTCTGCTGACCTGGTTCTCTGGCTCTAAAGCAGCTCTGCTGACCTGGTTCTCTGCCTCTAGATCAGTTCTGCTGACCTGGTTCTATGGCTCTAAAGCAGCTCTGCTGACCTGGTTCTCTTGCTCTAGAGCAGCTCTGCTGACCTGGTTCTCTGGCTCTAAAGCAGTTCTGCTGACCTGGTTATCTCCCTCTAAAGCAGCTCTGCTGACCTGGTTCTCTGCCTCTAGATCAGCTCTGCTGACCTGGTTCTATGGCTCTAAAGCAGCTCTGCTCACCTGGTTCTCTTGCTCTAGAGCAGCTCTGCTGACCTGGTTCTCTGGCTCTAAAGCAGTTCTGCTGACCTGGTTATCTCCCTCTAAAGCAGCTCTGCTGACCTGTTTTTTCTGGCTCTACAGCAGCTCTGCTGACCTGGTTCTCGGCCTCTAGAGCAGCTCTGCTGACCTGGGTCTCTGGCTCTAGAGCAGCTCTGCTGACCTGCTTCTTAGGCTCTAGAGCAGCTCTGCTGACCTGGTTCTCTGGCTCTCCAACGGCTCTTCTGACCTGGTTTCTCTGGTTCTACAGCAGCTCTGCTGACCTGGTTCTCTGCACTCACAATGCACGCACCCGACTTTGCGAAAATATATTTAAAAATAAAATAAGTTTATTATATGTACAAATATATTATTTTTATGAATATCTTAGATAATCTCTTGCCCTGATATGTATATTAAAGACACATACATATCATTTTGGAACATAATTTTTTTTTGCGGGAGTCACGCATCCAGCGCGCCCCAGCACGTATATGACGTCACGCGGGACTCTCCACCGCGCAAGCATCTCCTACTGTAATGCGCATGTGTCACGAATGGTGGGAGCAGGAGTCGCGGACTGGTCGCATACCAATCACGCACATCAGGTAATATTAAATGTATATGATGTAACTGAAAAACACGCAGCCGTCGCACACCGTACGTGGATCCTTCACGACTTTTCTAAAATGGCGGCTAGAATCCGCGCACCCACTGTGATGTGTACACTTTGAGTGCATGACTCCGAAAAGAAGTTGGAAACATTTTTTAAAAAAAAGAAAATAATATAAATATATTAAAATAAAAATTGTAAACAAAAAAACCAATCAATATTTCAGTTTTAATTTTTTTAATTTTTTGTGTGCAATTTTTAGAAAAATATACAATGTTATTTAATAAATAAAATATTTATAAATAAACAGTTAAAAACTGTAGAAAATCAGTACAAAAAATAGTTATAACTACTATCACACTTAAAAATTAGCATTTAAAAAACCTTTGAAATTCACTGGAAAAAAACATAGGTTTCAGAGACGTTATAGTTAGAAATTAGCATTTAAAAAAGCTTTGAAATTCGCAGAAAAAAACATAGGTTTCAGAGACGTTATAGTTAGAAATTAGCATTTAAAAAACCTTAGAAATTCACAGAAAAAAAACATAGGTTTCAGGGGTGTTATAGTAAGCTGGCCATTTCACTCGTACAAAACCATAGAAATTCCTCCGTTATAGTTAGTTCTGCTAACTATAACTCACGCGCCCGCAATGCACTGCTGATGATGTCACATATTGCATCATTCACGACATGGTCAGTGACATCACTGATGACATCACTGATGACATCTCAAATGACATCACTGATGACATCATCCACGTGACAATCTAATACACCTCATCATACACTAGTATAACCTTTCATCACTCACTGTAAAATACAGAGTACCATATTTAAAACCATTGACACACCAATACCAGTTACTACATACCCACTCACTGATTCCTAAGTCTACACACACAACTACCCATTCAAAAACAGAATCATTTATACATGCAGTCACTAATTAATAGAACACTATCAAATACACTTATACACATATATATAGACATTGACACATCAGCAGTCATCTTAGTCGGTTATGCAGTCATCCTACTCACTCATGAAAACAATTAATCACACTTACATTTACTCACTTACACAATTATCCAACAACACCTAATTTATTCAAACACATAGTAACTCATAGTTAATATGTTAAAATGCCACCATTACAATTATACACTCATTCATATAGTTACTCTCACAATCACTGACTCTTACACATACTTATTTATATACACCAACTCTCACATACCGTGCCTTTTATTTTTTTACTTTGTTGAAGATGTACAACTAAAACATATATTCGCTCACCAACACACAAATAAATACACTCAGTCACCCAAACATCTGTTTCCACATGCACTCTTAAACCTATACACACATCTATGCATAGAGTTACACACACCCCATCCAACCACACACACACTCAGTGTTCCATACAAATACTTACCCAACTAATCAATAACTAATATACACACTTATTTAGTTAGTGACCAACTGATGCAGCATGTTATACAACAACAGAGACAGCGATGCACACATTCACTTAGTTTAGTTACTAATCCATGTATTAAGTGAGACACTTTTAATTACTCACTTAAACAGACAGTCAGACAGCTTCTAAATCCTCCATCCAGACAGTTATATATCCACTCAATCTTCAATACAGATTGGTATATATATAATACATATTTAAATTTCAAACTAAACCACATTCACTGGATGATGTCATCAGTGATGTCATCAGTGATGTCATTTGAGATGTCAAGCCCAGGAGGTCAGGATCATTTGTCCTTTACAAAAGTGGAGTTTCAATTGGGGCACCTGCTATGTTTATATATGTAAGTGCTTCCAATTTCTGTAAAAATTAAACAGGTCCTCACGCCAGCTCCCCCTGCGACAATTCTCCTGTAGAGCTTGCCCACAGTCTGCTACCTTCTGCTGCTTGTCAACCTGTTGCTCTCTGTTTGTGCCTCCTCTGTTCGTTTATTGCTCTGCTTTGCCTTTTCTGCACATTTTTCTGCCCTCTGTTTTACCGTTCCTGCTCTCTGTTTTGCCTTTTTGCTAATTTTTTTGCCCTTCATTTTGCCTTTCTGCTAATTTTTCTGGCCTCTGTTTTGCACTCTTCTGCTCTGTTTTGCCTTTTCTGCTCTTTTTTCTGTCCTCTATTTTGCCTTTGTGCTTGTTTTTCTGCCCTCTTTTTTGATTTTTCTGCTCGTTTTTCTGCCCTTTGTTTTGCCCCTCTAATGTTCTGTTTTGCATTTTCTGCCCTCTGTTTTGCCTTTTTTGCCCCATGGACCTCATTCCTAAGGCCCAGCCTCCTGTTTCTGGGTGCCCTGGAGCCCATCCTGGGCACCCAGTGTGCAGTGTTGGGGACCGCGCAGGGAGCCTCAATTGCTCCGCGGTTCCTTGCATTGCTCCCTCATGAAGGGAGCTGCTAAGCATGCAGCTCACTGTGTGGGGGAACAATCCTCTCATCTGTTTGCCTGCCTGCTGGACAGCAGCAGGGAAACAGATGCAAACTTTTATGATTTACATATTACATTACTCATGACATCATATCATGGCGAATGTCTGTGTTTTTTTTTAGTTCAAAATGTTAATGTTTTCACTGACATAGTCCCTATAATGTTACTTTAACCTTTGTTTTTTTCAGTAAATTTCTAAGGTGGTTTTTAAAATAAAAACAGATCTTTTATCACACCTAACTTTAATGTATTTTAACCTTTATTTTTATCAGTGAAATTCTAGGTTTTTTTTTCAGGGAAAGAAATATTTTGTCACCATTCATTGGCAACACAACCTTATATTTTTAAAGGAGAGGTGGGACCAGATGTCTGCCCTCCCGAGTCTGATTAGGGCCTGGGGACCTTATCCAGCAGGTCCTTTTTTAAAAAGGGGAGGGGGCAAAATGGCGAACTTCCCTGAGCCTCATTAGGCCCTTTGAACACCATCACCTTTTTATGAATAGGAAGAGGTGTCAGTGGTACCCCCACCCCAAGTTTTTTAGGCTCTGAAGACCCCATCCACCCAGGGCCATTCTTTATATTAAAGTGGAGGGGGGTCACATGTCCAGCCTTCCTGAGCCTGATTAGGCCCTGGGACCCCAGGCCCCATAGCCATTACTTAAAATAAAGGGGAGGGGCCATGTGTCTCCCCTCCCTGAGCCTTGTTAGGCACTGCAGAACCCATCCTGCAGGATCACTACCATAATTAAAGGGTAGGGGGCTTCATGCCACCCCTCCCTGAACCTTGTAAGGCATAGGGACCCCATCCCCTAGGACCATTTTTTTAAATTAAAGAGGGGGACTGCAGGCCCCACTACCCAAGCTTTGTAAGGCCCTGGGGATCCAATCCTTGAAGGCTATTACTAAAATTAAACAGGATTAGGGCCACATTCCCCCGTCCATCACGGCACCCCAACCTGTGGGGCCCGCATTCTTAAAGGTGGGTGCCCTGGTGCCCATTATATACTCATAGGAGGCTGCAGAGAAAGCCCCTATGGCCCCTGCGGGCTCCCATATGCTGCAGGGAGCGGCTACCAATGCTGCTCCACTGGGCCAGAGCAAAATCTTGATTTCTTACCCTGCCCGCATCAAGTTTTAATCTCCCGCCCACTGGGATCATTTGACAGGAGAATGAAAAATGAGAGCAAACACAAGTTTCCCTACCGGCACCTTATATGCCTTTATTGGCTCGGGGAGGGATATGCACGGGAAATAAACACCCCTAGGTCAAACAGAACACTCTCTATTTAAATTGCCACTCCAGCAAGAGTCTCTCGAGCCTCTCGCTAACCCAACAGTCCAGCTCTAAAACTACTGAAAAGATTTACACCAAGTCACAAAAATCACACTCTGTGTACCAAGATCTAGCTACTTGCCTAATTTAGTGTAACTCTGTTCAGTAGTTTTTGCGGTAGCCCTTCTTAAAGTAGTCTATGTAAAATGCATGGGGATTTTGCGTTTTGGGACCCTGCTGTGCTCTCAGCCCCTGCTTCACAAATCAACCTGAAATGTCCCGTGCACAAACTAGTCAATCAATCAATCAAAAGAACTTTACTTGGTTTTGAGAAAGAAAACCATACAAGTTGGAAATACATCACAACATTCACAAAAACTACAATTTGGATTCGTTAAAAAGTTTAAAAGAGTACAAATCGCTCCAAATCCCATTTTTCCCTCACCCCTCAAGTTAGTCGCAGGTTGCTCTAAACCTTACTGCAGCCTTTAAAAAGCTAAGGACATACCATACTGTGCTCCCTGAAAGCATTAATAAAAAGGTGAAAGCAGGTTGTACTTGATTAAAATTGGCTTGTTTTAAAATAGGGAATAAGAAGGTCTTCCAAGGCACCTCATAGTTACTGCAAAACATTGAAAAAGTAGGTGTGTCCTGTGGAAACGTACCGTTGCAGCCACAGGGCAGTTAAGTCTCACCTTTCTTACTCCCTCTGAGATGTGCAAGGAGAACTGGGAATCCCTAGAAGATAAGGTTCCATTTTCAAAAGGTACACTGGGCTTCCTTAGCTCACATTCTTCCCTTTCCATCATCCTCAGTCTAAAAAAGGGCTCTTTTACCCAAGGTTTGCACAATCTAGTCAAAACATAGCACCATTTTGGAAAATGTTGCTGAGATTAGTAGAACAGCGCCAAAGTTAGCAACACAAAATAGCAATTTTCTATGGAAACATGATCCTAATTATAGCTAAAAAGTGGCAACCGACATATATATATATATATATATATATATATATATATATATATATATATATATATAAGATAGCATTTCCTGCCCCGTTAATCCTTTAGCGGGAACTTCTGGCATGTATATATATATATTATCTACTGGCGGTCGCCAGTAGATAGTTATAGTTAGGACCGTGTTTCCATAGGAAATCCGCAACATTCTATTTGGAATAACTTTGGCGCCGGTCGACGAATCCTCGCGAAATTTTCAAAACTAATGGGGCGCTACGCTCCGCTCCTACCCTGAAAGTCTCGGGGGGATTCGTCAAGCATGCATTTTCCCATAGGACCTTTAGTCCGAGCTACAGCCCGAACGGCTGAACAGAATTACTTGAAATTTGGCAGAGAGGTAGTCCTCAGGTCAAGGATGTGCCTTTTGTAGGTCTGGTGTAAATCTGTTCAGTAGGTCCTGAGAAAATAGCATTTAAATCAATATATATATCTGTAAGCGCGCTCCGTGCGCTTACCGTAAGCTTACCGTACGCGTACGGTGCCGTGCGCGAGCTCAATTCTGATTGGTGGTTACATGACTGTAAACATTCGAATCGGTCGAAATCAGGAAGTGTCGGCCGCCATTTTCTGTCTCTCGCACTGAGAAACAAAGGTGGGGAACGTGAAAAGGGGGCAACGAAGAGAGTTGCAGACCCCCTAGTGTTTGTCAGGGGGTCCAAGAAGGACCCAAAAGTACGGAAAATACATTTAATAATTTTTAAAAAAAATCGCGGAGTGCGCGTACGGTAAGCTTACCGTACGCGCACGGCAAAAAATAAAAAAAATACAAAAATACAGAAGTAACAATCACATTTATTAAATAAATTAAAGGACCCACAAGGGAGAAAAAAACAAATGTTACTGTGTAAAAAAAGGCGAGGCGCGCACGGCATGGACTGCGCAACGTGGGCGCTCGGTGCGCGAAGCACACCGAGCGCGCAGGGTGTGCGCACAGTGAAAAACCAGAGAAAAATAAATAAATAAATACATAACTTAGCATTTAAAAAACCGTACAAATTCACTGAAAAAACCATAGGTTTCACACACGTTATAGTTAGGAATTATCATTTACAAAACCTTGCAAATTCACTTAAAAAAACCATAGGTTTCACACATGTCATAGTTAGCTGTACATTTCACTCGTAAAAAACCAATGAAATTCCACGTTATAGTTAGATCAGGTAACTATAACTTGCGCGACCGCAATCCACAATGTGTAATTTCAGATGTCATCATTGATGTCATGAGTGATGTCACTGACCATGTCATGAGTGATGTAATATGTGACGTCATCAGCAGTTTATTGTGGGCGCGCAAGTTATAGTTACCTGATCTAACTATAACGTGGAATTTCATTGGTTTTTTACGAGTGAAATGTACAGCTAACTATAACATGTGTGAAACCTATGGTTTTTTAAGTGAATATATATATATATATATATATATATATATATATATATATATATATATATATATATATATATTATACAATCCAATCCAAACGGTACTGAAAAGGCGCTGACACCGTGGGAGATTTCATCAAGAAAAATGCTTTATTCACACCAAAAGCCAAACGCGTTTCGACGGACTTGCCGCCTTGGTCACTGAACACAGGTAAGACATAATCACTGCGTTTAAATACACCCTTAGCTAGTTAACCTGTAGAGGTTACTCATAGACATAGAAAGAGTCACTACTGCTCAACGAGTGTTTGTTATTAAAGGAAACGGTAATCACATAAATGTTAACTTCCATCGTAAAACATAAACATGAACATTGCAAACATATGCCTCAATGGTATTGAATTGACTCGCTGAAAAAGCAATTGAACCCTAGTGGGTAATATATATATATATATATACACATATTTATTACCTACTGGCCAGGTTGCCAGTAGGTAGTTATAGTTAGGACCTCATTTCTGTTCAAAAAGCATTTTTTGTTTTTCCAATAACTTTGGCGTTGCTTGACGAATCTTTGCAAAACCTTCAAAAATAGTGGGGCGCTCTGGTCTGCTCCTGTCTAGAAAGTTTTGGGGTAATTTGTCAAGCAGGGGCCGAGACAAAAGGGGGATCCCAAAACACGCTTTCCCCATGTAAGTTTTACTTTAGACAAAGCCACAGCCCGAACTGCTGAACGGAATTACACCAAATTTGGCAAAACGGTAGGTCTAGGTTCAGAAAAAGCCCTTTTTGTTAAATGGAGTAAATCGTTCAGTAGTTCCTGAGAAATTTAAAAAAGAAAAAGTTTTGATATCTGAGCACCGAGGAGGGTTTGCGAACCCTCCCGAGCACAAGCTCAATTCTGATTGGCTGCCAACACTCCAAAACAGGAAGTGTTGGCAGCCATCTTGTGACTCGGTAACCGAGTCACACGAAAAAGGGGAAAAACTGTTGAAAAAAAAGAAAAGGGGGCAGGGTAGAAATACCGTGACCCCCTAGGCCTGCTCAGGGGGTCCCACAAGCTTGAGCGAGTACGTCCTGCTCTGACCCATCCGCTACCAGGGGCGATGGCGGCCACTTTGCTCTTGAGCCTTCCGTGACAACCCGTTACTGACCTCATTGACCGCTGTTGGGCGGCGGCACACCTTGGCCCCTGAGCATGAGGGTCACCATGGCTGCACACTTAATCGCTCATGTTAGCATCTTTTGAAACTCAAGGCTGTCATTACCCTCCAACACTTCACTTACCACATGGATTGCCGGGATGACTATGCCACTTTAGATGTTGTCCCTATTTGGTTTGGTTTTCTTATTCGCTCTTCCCGGTTTTTTACTCCAGGACCCACGTTAGGAGTCCTTTTTACCCGCCGGAGACTGCTGCAAGATTGCCTTGCTAACGCAAGAGGTGAGTTTTCCACCTCCGCTCTGTCTCCGCACCTAGTCCTGTCTCTTTATTTATCCGGTCCTTTGAGACCTTCCAGTACCCGCCATGGGAGCTTCACCCCAGGAGACTCTCTATGATTTCAGCTCAATATGTTATGTATGTATTGTTTATCCTTACAGTATAGTGTCATGTGTTTTCTGTCTCCATTCTTTCCATAGGTGACTCCTGAGCACCTCTCGGGTATGTAAAACACACATACCTTGTTGTAGATAGTTTATGTTTTCCTGATCCTGACGAATTGCCGTGACCAATTACTGGCTTTAAAGGCAAGAAACATGTTGATCCTTTTGAGAGTAGGGCATACACAACTAGCGTCATAATCACTAGTAGCTATCCCCACCTCACTTTCCTTTTAACTAGGCTGTTTACCACTCTATTAAATACACTTTTTGTGGACTAACAGTACCTATTTTATCCTTACACTACATCTACACATTCTAGGGCCCCTTACCCCCACAGCACCCTTCGGCAGGAACAGAAGATCCCCGCCAAAGAGCCCCAGTATTGGGAGCCCGTCAGGAATTGCAGCGCCGACCTGACGAGGGGCAGGCTCAAATGATGAAGCATGACACCTAGCTTGCTGGGTGTGTGAGGGCCCTAGTTCCAACTAAAGGGTCTCCCCCCTTTTTCCATGACATACGACATTATTTGCTGAAATCACTACTTTTACTGACCTGAGGAACTTTGTACCCTTTTTGTCTTACCGGTCCCACAAGGCCCCCAAGGGTCCCAAAAAGCATTTTTTTTTTAAACAACAGAATTTGCGTTGGGGTCGCGAACCCGCCGACATTTTTTTTAAATGAAGTGCGGGCTCCCGCGTATCATTTTAATGAGGCTCCCAGATAGCCCAGGTCCCGGCGGCAATGCCACAAAAAATAGCGATGGCCCATGGGGGCCACCGCAGCCCCGGGACCGCCACCTCCCCGGGGCTATGTAAACTATATGCGGGAGGGCACATGGCCCTCCTGCAGCACTGGAGACCGCCACCTCCCCGGGGCTTGTTTTTTAATCTGTGGGGGGCCTCCCAGGCCCCCCAAGCCCCGGGGACTGCCACCCCCGGGGCTTTTCTTAAATATGCATGGGGGCACACCCCCCCTGGTGCCCCGGGGACCGCCACCTCCCCAGGGCTTGTACCTAAAAAAAATAGTGTGGGGGCCTCACAGACCCCCCAAGCCCCGGGGACCACCACCTCCCCGGGGATTTTTGTAGAATTATTTGCAGGGGGTCCCACGGGCCCCCCAAGCCCTGGGGACCACCAGCTCCCCAGGGCTGTGCATATGATGGGAGGGGGGCCAAAGAGCCCCCCTCCAGGAGCCCTTGATGGCCTTGGGGACCACCACCCCCATGGCTGGCTCCTGCAATGTCCCAGGGTGTCTATATGGGTTATTGATTATTTGTATGGGTGCCTGAGTGTGTGTGTGTGAGTGGGTGGGAGGTGTGTGACTCTGTGCATAGATGTGTGAGTGGTTGATTCACTGGGTGTATGGGTTCAAGAGTGCATGTGGAAACAGCTATATGGGTGGGTGAGTGTGTGTACGGGTGTATTGGTGAGTGAATGGATGTCTCAGTGGTACATGTCCAAGTAACTACATATGTAAAAGGCAGTCTATGTGAGCGTTGGAGTATATACATGACTATACATGAGAGTCAGTGATTGTGAGAGTGGCTGTATGGAGTGTGAACTTGTATCAGTGATTGTATAAGAAAGTAAGTATGCGTTAGTATCTGTATGAATAAGTGATGTGGTGTGTGTATAACTGTACAGGTGAGTAAATGGAAGTGTGATTGATTCTTTGCATGACTGACTAGGTGTGTGAGTAACTCCTTGAATGAGTGGCAGTGTGTGAGTGTCTATATAGGTGTATGCGTGCATATGATAGTGTTGTATTGATGATTGACTGCATGTATGAGTGATTGTATGGGTGAATGAGTGTATGTGTGTGTAGACCTAGGAATCAGTGAGTGCGTATGTAGTAACTGGTATTGGTGTGTCCATGGTTTCAGAAATGGTAGTCTGTATTTTAGAGTGGGTGTATCAAAGGTTATATTAGGGTGTGAGGAGGTGCATCAGATTTTCACATGGATGATGTCATCAGTGATTTCATTTGAGATGTCATCAGTGATGTCATTGACCATGTAATGAATGATGTAATATGTGACGTCATCAGCACTGCATTGCGGGGGCACGAGTTATAGTTAGCTGAACTAACTATAACAGTGGAATTTCTCTGGTTTTGTACAAGTGAAATGTCCAACTATAACGTCCCTGAAACCTATGTCTTTTTCAGTGAATATATATATATATAGTTATGGTACATGTTCCATACTTAGATGGCAATTGTTTTTTACCAGGTGGAATGGAGAAAAATTCCCAGACAATAGATTCTCATGGTAATCTGTAATCCTCAGTCTGACCATTTTTCGGTACTTCATTTCCTCCTTTTCTTTCTTGTTCTGGATTCCTCAACTAATGTTTATTCTCTCAGAGGCCATCAGAAAAGTAGGAAATGTTCTGGTCTGCAAAAATGAGAAGCACAGCAAAACAACTGTGCAGTCTTCTTAACTGCAGAACCGTCCTATGGCAAGAGTATATCATGTGTGCAAGAAAGTCAAGAACTATTTAAATATGAAACATTTAATTCTCCAGAAAACTCGGTAGGGTAGGAATCCTCTTTAGTGGTCCATGAGCACTCACAGAACCTCTGGTAATTTTTGGAAGAAAGGCAAGGGTGGATCCAGCACACCTTAGATGTGTTCCTGGTATCATGAGTACCACATGGCTTAAAATGGGGAAACATCTAAATGTAACACTACATCTGTGATTTTTTTGTTGCTCTTGGATAAACCATACAATCAAACAACATATTACAGTTTATTTTTTTACCAAACATAAATGTTTTAGTTATGTGGTTTGCAGAACCTATTTTTGGATGTGCGGTACTCGAAAAGTAAAATATTAGCAAACCTTTGAAACATATCACCAGTTCTGTATTATGCTCAGGCAGGTGCAGGACTTTGGCTAACAATCCCTATCTACAGTTCTTTGTAGATAGGGATTTATATCAAAATCCATTTGAGTTTGCACTGGATCGTCCATGCACCTCCCATGGAATGCACCCAAGATGCAAAGGAATGCAAGGCATCGCATTGTACTGTGTTGCATTGATTTTTGTTACAATTAGGGGTGGGCGGAATTTGCGAAATTAACGTTCGCAAACTATCGCGAAAATGCTGAAAATCTCCGCAAACATGCCAGAAATATCGCGAAGACGCGGACGTTTTTTTCCCGTCTGTTTGCGGTATTTTTTGCGTGATCGCGGCTCACAAACTTACCCATGCGGTTGCTCACCGGTGCGGCCATCTTGTTTTCACTTGTCCCACCCTCTCGCGATGCTTACTTCCTCTTCCGGGTCGCGCAATGCATGTTCGCGCCCGTTCGCGGAGATATTTCCTGTTCGCTACCGCTTTTACTTGATCGCATTGCTTTTTGCTTGCTCGGGGAGAAAATATTGCGCGAACTTGCGCACATGGTCGCAATGGGCGCGGCCATCTTGTTTTTCACTCTATTGCATGGTTCTGGGGCCTGATTTTGAATCCTCCCTACATCTTTTCAATCCTTTGTTTAAAGCCACTTTTTTTTAATCTTTCCTATTTATTATTTCTCTAACTATTTTCCTGCCTCTATATTTTTGGTTTTTGTCTACTTTTTTTTTGTTTTTTAGCTACTTTCTCTCTCTTTCTATTGCCTGCTATTTATTTCCTTTACTTCTTTAATTTTATTACCTTTTCTTTCCCGCCCCGTCCCAGAACCATGTCTAAGGGTAGGGCTGGTCGTCGTCGCAGCCAGAGCCGCGACCACCTTCCTTGCGGAAGGCGGCGCCCACAAGGGGTGCAGGCATGGGCCTTATTTGGGGAGGTGGAGTTGGCTGCACTCATTTTCTTTGTGCAGCGCCACCTCCCCTCAACCCTGGCAGCAGGTGGCAGGCCTGGGTCCGGGTACGGCCTCCGGGAGCGTCGGCAGCGGTGGGGGAAGGTGCGCTGGGCAGTGTCACGCTTCTCTGGGGTCCGGCGCACCCAGGCGCAGCTGACGCACCGGTGGTCCGACATCCTGGACCGTGAGCAGGACCTGCTGGACCTGCTAGGAGTGGAGGTCCCGGGGCTTGGTGAGTAACTATTTAATTATTACTACTTTGTGTCTGTTCTTCTGCTCTGTGTTATATGTTGCGAATATCTTTTTTTTCTTCCAACCAGCTAGAATGTTGCTGCTTACATTCCAGGTTAATTACGTTTAAAAGTCTTCTGTGATTATGACACAGGTGCTCTTCTGCGCTACTACTAATCTTACTTGTTTGCATCTTTGCGTTTGCGCTCGCTTAGCGTGATTCTGTAAGAGTTTATTTTAGAGAAATTAAGTTACGTAATGCTACAGTGACTCTAGTCCACTCCTTACTTTGTCCTGTCACTAAGAGATAGGGGTGGATTGATACTTAGGTTTAGGTACTTTGTATGAGTTTCTAATTTGTTAGTGGTATGCGTGATGCCCCCTCAGTTACGTGACGTGCTGCTAGTATGGCAGTCTTTATTAGAACCTTTTCTAGTTTGTTCAATGAGTGGTGGTAATTGGCTTAGCACTAGCAGAACATCAGCATCAATCAATCAACCCAAAATTTGGTGTATACAAAAAATGTAGTCATGTGTCCTCCATTTGACCATATGCATTGTTGAGGAATAAAAGAAGTGGAAATGCATTCTTAATGTACAATTGGCATGCCTGGAATAGGTGGGCTAGGTCGGGTGGTACGTCGTACTTAGGCTTAGTTGTAAGTAACTTAGGGGCATATTAACAAAGGCCGGCGATAAATATCGCAAAGCGCGCTTAGCGCTTGCATATTAATCGCCGGCTATCTCTGGAATTTATCACCCGGTTTGCGCGTTACAACGTTGAGATATCGCCGTTTTCCATGGTGGAAAACGGCGATATCCTAGATGATAGGGCCTGTGGTCTTAGCCACAAAATCCACCCCCCATGTTAAGTATGCCTTAGTCAGGAATTTAACAGACGTTAAATTCCTGCGTTAAGGCATACTTAACGCAATTTTAAAAATCGCTACCCTCCCTTGTTAATATCGCGAAGCTGCCTTCGCGATATTTTCCCAAGGGAGTCTTGTCAGGAATGCCCACTTTGCATCTCATTAGAGATGCAAAGCTGGGCGTTAGGAATCCTGACACTAAAGCAAGGTTTCACGCGTTAGCATGACATTGCTGATTAGGCGATAAAATTATCGCCGCTTTTGGGCCAAAAACGGCCGCAAAAGCGGCGATAATTTTTTATCGCCTGCTTGTTGATATGCCCCTTAGTATTCTGGAATCAGAATGGAAGACTGGATTACTGTTGATAAATAGTAACTTAAGTAGTCGATCCGCGAATCCCCCGATACTACTTGTTGACTAGAGGAGATCGGTCAATTTAGTTATTGCAATTGTTGTTTACATAAGTGTTTTTTGACCGTTCTTTAAAAATATTGTATTTATTTGACACCATCCATCAATGTTTGTCTCTTTCTTATATCTTTCCTGTTCATCAGCACCCAGGGGCAGACAGACAGGGAGTGGGCAGTCGGCGGGACAACAGTCTGAACACCACCACCAGGAGGACACCAATGAGGGCTCCTCTGCTGGCCCCAGTAAGTCTTCTTGTTTTTAATAATATTTCTTATTCCATAACTTTTACTGCACCATATTTTTCACCAACTATTGTTTCAGTTTCCCAATGCTATTTTTTACCAATAATTATCCTTCGATCTGTACGGTTTCAAAAATATTGTTATCCCTGCATCTGCTATGATGACTCTCAGTACTACTACTACTACCAGTCTGTCTGTACTGTAGTAGCTAAGCTTGCCCAGTTGGCCAGTGCCACTCTTTATGTGAAAGGTTGTAATAAAACTCAGATTCACCAGTAGCTCTAGCCATTGAGTCCAGTCCTTTGGGTCGTCCTCTTGTACTACTTCTAGTCTTATTGATCTTGAGTCTTTGTTAATCTTGAGGCTTTGACAATTCACAGCAACAAATGCCCAACCAGATTTATTACTATTTTGATATGATAGCCTATAGGACATACTACTACTGTGTAGGGATCTTGCACATACAGACCTTTGCACAAGAAAACAGGATGTTGGTGATGGTAGGTTGGACCTTCCTCACACACCTCAATCAGAAAGTCAGAACCCACCCCATACCCCTGCTCGACTATAGTACTGTCTTGTCATAACTATTAGGTCTCCGAACCCTCCCCCCAAGATACCCAACAAGTAGACAACTCAGAACATAACACACCCAACCTCTCAGTCGTGGAAGCAATGCACATGCACACCCTTACTTTAATTTGCTCACTCGTGTAAGTTAGTCCACACCAAATACCACCAAGTCTTTGTAAGTTCAAAATGTTTATTTTGAATTGAGAAGCTCTGTACATTGTTCTATTATAAAATGCAGCACCAACCATAACATTAAAACAATGAACATTGTTACACTTACTTACAGTTGGGAATTAAATCATGATAACTGAACAGTGGTGGAAGGCAGCACCACCATCCCCTTGAAATTTATAGGCAGATTTATGAGGTTTTGCCGTAGGGAAGGGCAGCAGGCCTTCCTGCTGCGCTTCGCTACGGCAAAAGAAAAGGGCAGGGATGCGCCGTATCTATAAAATGCGGCGCATTCCTGTCCTTTTCCCCTGCGCCGGCGCACAATGGGCTGCCTGCGCCAACGCAGGCACCTCTGCACCATGGTGCAAGGGTGCCTGCGTTGCGGAGATGAATATTTTTGTACAGGAAGGGAAACCTTTCTGTACAAAAATAATCACAAGAGGTTTTTCCTCTTTGTATGGGTGCTGCAGAATGCAGCACACATAGAAAAAGGAAAAACGAGGAGAAATAAAGATATTTCTCCCCGTTGCGCCTCCCTTATGCCTCCCCTAGGGAAGCGTAAGCTTTTGGCGCTGCCTCAGATTTACGATTTCTCGTAAATCTGGGGCAGTGTCAAAAGGCCATGGATGTTGCTTGGAACGCCCCCAGCAACACCCATTGCACGCCCCTTTAACGCAGAACACTGCGTTAAAGGGACTGATATTTCTGAGGCAGCATTAAGCCACAAAAAGTGGCTCAGTGCTGCCTGATAAATATCACGCAGGCTTCTGCGCCACGGAACGTCACAAAAAGTGACGTTCCGATGGCGCAACGGGCCTCATAAATCTGCCCCCTAGTTTATATAAATTTATAAATGAAGATCTGAGTGAAGGGACCCCTCACCTTAGAAGAACCTAGTACTGGTAGTTGTTGCATCATTCATAAGCTCTGCAAAGCTCTGGTTCGTAGAAGGGAATCTTCCATCTGTAATGCGAAAAATTAAATGATGCGCGTTAGTATATTGCAACTTGCAAGCATTTCTCAGCCGTGCCAAAAAGTGTAGCATTTATGGATAAGCAATATGGACTAACAGTACACCAGTACTTCATAAAAAAGTGGCTTGTTAATGTTTTTGTTGACCGCTTGTATGCAGCGCGTAGACAGTAGCAGTGTGAGGCAGGTCATGTGGGCTCAAAGGTGTCTTATACAAAAAGCTGCAAGGTAACGTCACATGTGCAAAAATAAAAGACACAAAGGTAAAATGGTTGCATGGCTCGGGCTAACTAAGCAAAGGCTAGAATGACCATATATAACTATTAAGGTCTACTCTACTACTACCTGATTTGTACTAGTGATGTATGTTAGTATACTATTAACTCATTTTTCAACCTTGCTACTGATCAATAGGGGGAGGTGTATATGACGCCTAATAAATGTGTATTGTTTTCTAGGCGCACTACCGACCACCATTGCCGGGGCCAGCGAAGGCGACGCGGAGGGAGAGGATGCAGCAGTTGCTGCAGATACCGACGATGGAGCGGTAGGGGGAGTGGCAGCACCAGTGGCGGGCGGTGGTAAGTTAGATTCATAGTCCTTAACTATTGTTGAACTTGACAGTACACTCACTGCAAGGGTGTACTGTATGTATACTGTACTGCTGAGACTTAGGGCCCCATTAGGATGGCGGGCGTATTGCCCCCGCCGGGCCAGCGGTATTCACCACTGACACCGCAGGGGCAAACCTCCTGCCATCCCTGTAGAAAAGAGTCAGACCCCCCACATGTCGACCAGGCGGAAAAGGGTTCAATATGGTGGTGGTGTCTCTCTGAACACACCGCCAGCCATATAATCTGCATTTTGGAATGCCTTTGCGTGGCGGCATTGCCGTCCGCCACGGAAAGGCATGCAGACATTGCAGAGTATGCTTGGGGGCCCCCATGGAGGGTACCTATGCTATGGTACCCACCCTGCCTTTCAAAGCAAAACGTGTCATGTTGTGCTTGGAAAAGCAGCACAACATGTATTTTTAGCATTGCTTTCGGCACCGCCAACCAGAATGTAAAAAAAACAGGATGCGCCCGCCACTGTGCCGGACGCATCCTCCTAATTAATTGTCCCCACGGGACCCCCACCCTTTTTAGCGTGAGGATGGCGGGCGGACAAAGTCCACCGGTCATCCGATGTCCTAAGTAAGTATGAGTTGTTATGAACGTTTGAAGAGTGAACTAGAAGACTAGAACCCCTTTAATTGGCATAGGAGTGGGAGTATTGAGTTACCAATGGCCTCATCTATCTGATTTCAACTCCGCTTTGAAAGTGTTATGGAGAAGAGCACCTGGTGCACTGTTCAACTAAAAAGTGAAAGACGGGTGGAAGGAAGAAGGACGGGCGAGATTTAAAATATTATGTACTACTGTGCTTTATATTATAGTGCTACTCTGCCATGCCACTATGTGTATAAATATTTAACTTGTCTTACTGTTTTTCTAAGAGTATATTTTACAATTGTCTTTTGTTTTTCTTTTTGATACACAGCTACTCCTAAACTCAATCGAAAGGAGTTGGCCGCCAAGGCACGGCGCCGGAAGCTGGAGGCAATCCAGCGTGAATACCGGCGGCTGGTGGTCTTGGCAGAGGAGGAGGAGGAGACTGCAGCAGCACTTGAAGCCACCTCCAGTGCCCCGGGCCCCAGCCACCGTCCTCCAGTGGATATGGCGCCACCGTCTGGCGGCTGCCCGCAGCCACCGCAGTGCAATCTCTGGTGCCCCCCCACTGTGGCTGCAACTGCCGCGCCCTCAGATGCCGCGTCACCCGTTTAGAGGGGCAGATGCGTGTCCTCCTTCAGTCCCGCCCCACACCTTAGTCCCTGTCTTCAAGTTCTGCCCCTTTTTTAATTCTTGTTTGGGTGGGTGGGAACTTGTTTGGGCGTTGGGTTTTCGTACTACTATTTTCTCCTGGACTTTCCCACGGACATTGGTTGGGGTTAGGTAGGGGGGTGGGTCAGCTTTTGTGGGTTTTTAGTTTATTTTTGTTAGGGTAAATTAAATATATTTTTCTATATTACATGCAATGTTGTTAATGTTTTGTAGGTGGGGTTACTGTTTTACATCACACTGTTTCCTTGCTGGTGCAGGGCCGCCCATAGGTTGTGTTTGATTTAAATAATTGGCTGACTGTGTAAGACACAAACAGATAGATGCGACACACCTCACTGATTGACTTGTCCTACTAGTGCTTTCAGTCTGTCCTCTAGTCTATGCATTCTTTATCTGGACTGGTGTGTGAAATTGAATTCATTGAAAACATGTCCATTATTAATACTGCCTCCCCCAAACTTCTCTTTTACCTGTGCTTGATGTTTATGTTTAACTTAAGCACAGCAATGGCTGCATGGTGAAGATGGTTTCCTTTTTCTAACATGCCATGATTGGGGGGGTGGTGGTATTATAGTAGTAGTAGTAGACACTGGCAGGGCGGCAGCATTTGCAAAAAAAGAAAAGGAGACAGTCAATCGCCTTTTGAGAGACTGTTAGAGGAGTAGTAGAATGAAGTACAGTACAGAACTTACCGAGCAACAATAATATGCTAAAATATTTTACAACAAAACATAATGCTGGTTGGGATAGCTTACTAGACAGAGTTACAAACTATAGCTGTGTCGACTCGAGTCACTTGACTAGGCCTACAGCCTAACAGTTAGTGCTGTGTATGAGGAATGATAACAAACAAATCCAATCAATGCCGGCAATTAATGCTGAGGTATAAGTTCCTGTGTTAAATAAAATAACCTCTAAAATATCCTACTCATGGGTGGGCAAGCAGAAGAAGATCATCGCTCTGCCTTGAAATTTAAGAACTGTTGCTTTCGCCACATCCGCCCCAGCAAGTGTGTGATTAAGTATTGGTGTACATTTAATTTAGTCACACCGACAATAAGTCACACAGCCCGGGGGAAGAGGGTTAAGGTTTGTTGAATGGATGGTAAGGGGGTTTTGGGAAAGGTTTGACATTGAAAAACAGTATGCATGGACAAACAAATGACAATCTTTGAAGACTAACATATCCATATGTTAAGGGAGAAAAAGGAAATGCATGCATGATGATGAGAGACCCGGATTACATACACTTCTTGTTCTGTTGTTCAGGCCTTAATACTTTTACAGATAGCAAATAGAAATTTTAAATATTGGTAGGGAAGAATCGTAAACAGAGAGCAAACCTAATGATGATAATAACAACACACTGTTGTAAAGATTGTATACAAAAAAATTATTCAAATTATTTAAAAGAAGATAAAAGTTGATACTGTTACTGTGTTATCCTGGTAAAAAAATGTGGACTGGATTTGCATCTCGGCATTCCTCTTAGTCCTCTCGTCCATCAATCTTGGGTGTGTCGCCACTCGCCACTGCCCGGCTGGAAAAAAAAATTCGATTCATTGGTAAGGTAAGTGTGCAGTGTAATGTTTTCCAAAGTATAGGGCAAGGCCCGGCCTGTAATTGTAGATGGAAAACCAAAGGGGATATTGAGAAACAAAGTTGAAAAAAATGCACAAGTTATGGTGTAGTAACACTTTCTGAGGTGGCATGTATGCATCATCTCCACTCTAGTCTGTATCCAGCATTGACCTTCAACAATAACAGGAGAGAGCAGGCCCACAGTGACAGGCCTGATAGCACGTTGCTTAGTAGTAGCACATCCTACGTTAGACTTTAGAGTCCATTTTTTTTTTTTTTTAAAGAATTGGACAAAGGCAATGCACATTATCCATTCCAAACATAGCATTTAAATCAATGCACCGCAGTCATCCCACCGCTACACTCTATTCCACTTCTACACAGACATTTGGGTCTGCTGTGGTTGTTGACGTGTTTACCTTTAGGCTTTTAAGTAGTTCTTTTATGCCACTCATGAAACGTCCTCCTGACTTCATCATCATCTCCGATACTTTTACTGACTGACTGTGAAGATCGGCCTGCAGTAGAAGTAAAATTGTTATTACACAACAAGAGTAGAAATATTATTGACTTGAGTCAGTCTTTAGTGTGTACAGAAAGATAGATTACTAGTACACTTTGACTTCACTTTGTGCACAACAAACAAACAACGAAAACACAAACACCAATCGCTCAGAGTCAGGTGTCCAATGCATGCCATTAATTGTCATTACCTGTTCCTTCTCATCTTAAGTTAATGGGCCGTCTATTTCACCATCATCATCATGGACGGTGCTGTTGTCTCAATCATACTCATTGCGCAGATTGAGTGAGTCCCCTTCCTGTATTTAATTAAAAGCAATGTATCACCAAGCTGCAGGAGAAGTACACATTTCTTATTTGCAAGAAGGGGAGAATTGAATTCACCTTGAGTTAAGTTTAGTGTGTTCTGTAGAAAGATGATTAGTGCACAATTACATAACTTCATGCACAACAAACACAACAAAATCATTCAGTCTGAGACTCTGCGTCCAATGCATGGCATCAATCATTACCTGTTCCATCTTATTTTCAGTTAATAATGGGCAGTCTCTCTCGGCTCTGAAAGGAGGATATCTATAGTAGTCATCTGATTCATGCTCCACTTCATTTCGCAGGACTAGGAAAGTTTGAATTTGTTCTTCTAGTATTTACCATCATCCAATCATCATTCATGAGGGCAATGGATTTGGGCGGGACATTCAGTATGATGGAGCAGAGGAGCTGGATTCGGAGGACTGTACTGTCAAATTGCAGACACCTGAAACTTGTATATGAAATAAGAAGAGTAGAAGACGGTGGTAATGGATTTGTTGTGATTCACAAGTTTGTAACCGGAACAACAGACACACAAATAAAGGGGGAAAAAAGGGAGGAAGACAGTAAGTGCAAGCCTAATTGTCAGGGAAGTATAGGTCATCCTCAAACTCTGGGGGTTCATCCAGTAGTAGGTAATCATCATGTGACACACTACTTCCGTCACCTGAGCCGCTGTCCTCATCTTCCTCCATTGCTTCATGTATTGTGTAATTCGGTGGTATGAAGTGCTGATTCATTTTGATCATTGTTAACCTCTCCACGTTTTTGGGCGAGAGACTGGTCCATCTCAATGTTACAATGGAACCAGCAGCACTGAAAACACGTTCGGAAGAGACATTTGCGACATGACAAGCCAGATAGCTTATCGCCAGCCTGCTGAGCAGTGGCCATTCAGACCTCTGAGAAGGGAGAAAAAGCAGGAAGGAGGTGGGGCAGGGAAACAGGCTGACCATGCATGGAAGGCCGGAATGGGCAGGGATAGCAAAATGACCACAGAAGGCAGGAGCATGACACATGAAGATGAAAGGGCAGGTAGGTGGCAGGGATAGCAAGTTGACCATGGAGGACAGGCTGGAATAAACAGGGCCAATAAGCTGCCCATTTAGGGCAGCCAGGAGAATGGTGGGCATGCAAGAGTTGGCATGGGTGGGCAGGCTATCCATGAAAGCAGGCTGGTATGGGAAGGGGCAGCAAGTGGACTTTGTAGGGCAGGCAGGCACTTTAATCTTTATTTTTTCAGTAAAAATATATAGGCATAAGTATAATTAGGTATAACTTGTACCACTTATTATGCACTGCTTATGGCCTCATATATTGGCTTAAAAATCGCTTTACTGATTAGTAATTGAAATATTATTGTTCTTTATATCTAATGCATGATGTCAACAGCGATGGTTTTTAATATGCCATACAATTGTATTATGTGATTTCATAAGCAATGAATGATGTGGCTCAAGTACCTGTGAACTGACCAAACTATAATGGCATATTTCAGAGTTTTTTGTGGGTTTTGTAGTATTAATTGTCTCTCACTTCAATACCTAACTAGAAAGGTGCTTTACCCACTAGGTGTTACAGTCAATTTCAGTTCTTTAAAAATCATATTCTAAATTGACAGAGCACAGAACCCCCCTTGAGTGCCTAGCCCCAGTTGCTCAAGGCCTTAGGCCATGAACAGCAGGTGTGAGCTGCAGGGCCTGGCCTCATGGAAACGCCCTGTTCTCAACCCTCCACTGGCACACAAACAGCAATGCACATATCCGCTTGCCATGAAGAGCAGGGTTTGGCTGCATGGCCTGGCTTAAAGAGAAGGCCCTGCACTAAACCCTCAGCAGGCGGCCAAACACCACTGTGCAGAGCATCTATCTATGCACCGAGGGAGTTGCCCACTGAGCCTGTGCCCAGGCCTGCATGGGCATCCCTCTGCAGGCACCCAACACCTCTACACACAAAGTTTGTATACCAAAATGTTTACTATTTTAAAATTATGGTGCTATTAAGATGTGTAAAGGGAATGCTGTACTTATGCAGAGGTCTCCCTCTTTAACTGTTTTTAGCCCCTTTTAAAATACATTATGCTTTAAATTACTATATTTCCCTACCTCCCCTGACATTTTTAACTTGTGGATTTCCTACTTGTATTAACATCTCAATGCTCATTTACTTCAGCCTGCTCCTCAGGAAAGGTTCTAAATTCAACAGATTCTATTCCAACAAAATTGCATTCAGGAGTGTCTCACTTTTGTCATGAATACATAATGGTAGCACTCTAGTTGTTCATTAAAACTTTGTGGTGACAATGCAGTTGCCTACTAGGGAGTTAACTGACAGACTGCTGTTGGTGTTGGAAGTACATGTTTGACTCTGTATGTCAGAATGTTTTACTGTAATGGATGAGGAAAATATTTGACAAGTCATGGAAAGTATGTCCTCATTTTAGCTTTCTGAAGCATTATTTTTCTATCACAAAAAAAGCCTCATTTTGTTGATTTCTAAAGGAAATAGTTTAAATTTTGCAGCTTTGATTCCATTAGGACTACTTTAGGTGTACGTCAGTTTTGTCATAAATATAAAATGTTAGCATTTCAGTTGTTGATTAGTACACTTTGGGAAGATGAAACAGAACACCGGGCCATCAACTGACAGGCACCTGCTGCTGTTGGAAGTAAATGTTTTACTCAAAATATCAGAATTTAGACCTAATTTAGAGCTTTGATGGGAGGGTACTCTGTCGCAACTCTCGCCATTGTGGAAGTACAGTGACCTGTCATGACTACGGTACATAATCCATCTGCCAAACCTTAAATCAGGCCCTTTATTGTCACTTGGCTAAAGAAGATAGTGTGAATGTACAGAAAATGTGTTTCTATTTTAGCTTCTGGAGCACCTTCTATAACCTGTATGAGAAAATCATGAGAGGAAACTGTTTTCCCTAAAAAAACATTGTTCATCAAATCCCAGAAGAGGATCACCATATTTCACAGGGCAAAATCACCTTACAACACACCAGGGGGCATATTAGCAAGAACCTCGTTAAAATTATCACCATTTTAGCGGCAGGAAACTGCCGCTAAAACGGCGATAATGGGCTTGCTAATATGCGTTATAGAATTCCAATAGAAGCCCAGGTTAGGTGTGCAGGACATCTAACCTGGGCTTCTATTGGAATTCTATAACGGATATTAGAAAGCCCATTATCGCCGTTTTAGCGGCAGTTTCCTGCCACTAAAACGGCGATAATTTTAACGAGGTTCTTGCTAATATGCCCCTAAGTTCCTAACATTATCATGGAACCACGAACAAATGATTTGTGTTGCATCTAAAATCTCTTGCCCCCTTTATATGGGCTCCTTCAAAACCTGGCATCCACTATAATGCATTTCATTGAGTACCAAGACCTTGAGTCCTGTAATGGCTGCCATGTCATGTTGTCCATGTTGTGGCCAGTCACTCGAGGGGGGTGTCCTTTTCGCTCCCACCATCACATGCCTCTTTGTGTCTGGGTGTGCTTCTTCTGCCCCGTTATATTTTTTTTAATTTAATTTTCAGGATGCAGTGACCATGTTCCTGAGTCCTGTAATGGCTGCCACAACATATTGTTCAGGTTGTAGCTTGTCAATCACTATTCCCCTTTAAAGTAGCCAGTCAGAGCATATATGGACACCAACATCCAGACATAACTAACATTTTATCCCCTTCATGCCTCACCTGAACCTCTCTTTAAATGCTGAATTCTCGAAAACAGCTGAACAGGTTGACACCAAATCACAAAAAGGCCTGCTTTTTGAGCTTTTTTAAAAATATTTTGGCAAATGTAGAGCAATTCCATTCAGCTTTTTTTTCTGTAGCTGTGACAGAGATTTACTGTAGAAATTAACATAGGAAATCAATCTATTTGGACTTTCCCCACCACCCTTTTTCTTGGCCCCTGCTTGATGGACTGGTGCTAAACTTTCCAGGAAGGAGCTAAGGTAGATGTACATTTTTCTGGAAATATTTGTGAAGATTCATCAAACAGCAACAACGTTATTAGCAGAAAAAACTCTTCCTGTGGAAACTCTCCCCTAACTATAATTAGCTACTGCATTCAGTGTAAATCTCTTACCATGCTAGTGAAGCTATACAAAGTTTGAAATTTGTTGATGTTTATGAAGTTTCCCTGTTTAAATTCTTCTTCACCTGTGCATCGTTTTTGTGTGCATTGCAAAATAATTTCACAACATTGCAAGATAGTTTTCACTTTAATGAATCCACACCACAATCCACCACATACACAGATTTTTACCTTTTGTTGATATTAGTCATCACAAGGTAGGAGATGTAGCTTAGTGGTTAGAGCTGCTAACCTTAGAACCTGGGGTTCCAGGTTTAAATATCAGACTCAACACCAGGCTCAACATTGTGTGACTGTCTGTAAATTACTTAATCTACCTGTGCCTGAAAAATAAATGTATTTATGTAATCCCAACTTGTACGCTATCTATGATCCTCTCCCAACACTCCCCATGTAATTAATGTACAACACTCCGTTGCTTCCTAGGTAGGTCTCAGCTATAGATATATATATAGATATATATATATACCAATACAGGATTTGTGTTACTATGAGGAAAGTTTAAAAGGTTGTAAAGCTTCAAAGCTTTCCAAAGAACTTAATGAAGGTTGTAAGGAAAACACTTTGAAAATTTGCAGACTCAACCAACCATCCAATCCAGAGAAAATACATAAATGTTCTTTGTTACTCCCAATCATACAGATAAGACACAAGAAAGATCATCCATAATTAAACCCATTTTCCTCTCACACAAGTTTACCTGAATCACACCTAAACTAAACATTAAACAAAATATCTAATTACATTTCCAACCAACTATCAAGCAACAATAGATAAAACTCTCAAATGTGTGTGTAGAGGCACTTATTACTATGATTGACTATTAGGGCAGTATGATGTCACAATAATCGTAGTTGTCACCTGTCAATGTGAGTAACATTAAATATGCTTCCATTCCTTAGCTCATCTTGTCTACCATCTGAAGACTTATAGTGCTATTGATTTCTGTTATGTAAAAAATGTGCTGTGCATTTTTGGCCATCACTCTAAAGGTGGTTGGAGGAATTTTTGAAAATATACTAAATCACTGATTATTACTCTGGCACACAGCCCAAACCTATGTTTTTCCCACTTTGCCACTCTAGACAGAGGCCCTCCTTATGGAAATCACTACTGACCCTGCTCCACATGTTAACAGTCCATCCCTAACTTCCAGTCAAGGCCCCCTCTCGAAGGTTTCACAAGCAACCTCAGAGCACTTTCAGCCTTGTTAAGCCTTGTCAGTGAGATACAGTTTGGTTCTTGCATTACCGTGATCAAGGGGCCCTTGTCCATGGACACTTATGGTGTTATATAAACACACAAAAGGTGATCAGAGGCATGCGTGCAAATAATATAAACCTCTGACATTCACTCTGGGTGAGATTTAACCTATCATTTAGACAGAGGGCCTAATTCTACAAATCATTACGGACTTTGTTTTTTGCTGGCCTTAGGATTCTGTGCAATTTACCACTGCTAACCAGTGCTGAAGTGCTTGTGCTCCTTCCCTAAAACGTGGTAACATTGGCTTATTAATTTCCAGTTCCGGGGCACAAGCGGCAGGCTTAGCGGGAGAGAAGCTGACAGACTGAGGGTCACACAAAGCAGCGAGTCGAATGGGCAGAGTGAGACTCTGATTATAAATCAAGTAGCAGGGGAGCAGAAAAGAGGAAATAAAAAGCTTAGTAATAACAAAAGCCTGAAAGTCGCAAAGCAGAATACCCTTGGCTAATGAACCTTAAGAAGAACACACCGCTATTGATAATTGAGGGGAAGGCTCTCTCTGTCTCACAGACCAACAGAGACCAGGGAGTCTCAGAAAATCTGACAAACCCAGAAAACATTACTAACATAGAAAGCATACCCTGTGGTGGGGCGGGCAGACTGGAGAGAACAGCACCAGACTTAGTTGCAAGCTGTTTTAGTCAAGAGGACATTGGTAAGAGCAAAGAGGAGAGATATACCCAAGTACATCTTAAAACGAGAGTGGATATTATAAAATCCAGGGAAATAGAAAGAAACCCTGATTCAGGTGCAATAATAGAGGCAGAGAGAGACAAAGATCTGGAAGGAGTAGGTAAATCCTCTTATTGCTTAAGGAATCGCAAACTAATACCACAGTTTGATTCAATAAAAAAGGGTGTATCTCCAGGAACAACTAAGCGAAAACAGAGAGTGCTACCTAAACTAGCAGAACTGTCTGAAAATGTTAAAATAAGATCCACGAGATCAAAGCTCGCCGCAAATCAAAAAATTAGAGTCACTCCCTCTCTGCGGTCTTACTTTAAGGTTCAACAGTCAGTGAAAGTAAGAGGTGGCCTCTCCTCTATACTGAACGAGCCCACTGAACCACCTATAAGCACCAGAGCTCTTTCAGACAGATCACCTGCACATAAGAAGTATCTAGGCAGTGTGAGTGGCGAGGAGACGTCGAAGATTACCGGAAGAGAAAGGTCAACTATCTTAGTTAACGCAACTCCGATAACCACACACTTAATGGAGGTAACATTACCACAGACTAAACCCACAGAGAGACCTATAGAACAAGAAATATTGGTAACAACAACAGAGCAAGAGTTAATCACAACTGGAAAAGTCATGGAGGGACTTGCTGAGAAAATAATGGCAGCAATGACAGAAAAATTCTCAATCTCTGAGGAGAATCAAAAAAAGATACGCGAAGTATGTGAAGGTTTAGACCAAAAACTAAACGTTTTGGGAGAGAGAGTTACCGCAGTAGAAGCAGCAGTGGAATCCCTTAGTGAAAAGGTTAGCATGGATCAAAAAGAGATTCTAAAGCTAAAAGACAATGAGAAAATAATCAAAGAAAAGCTGGAATTACTGGAAAACCAAGGGAGAAGAAATAACCTCAGGATTTTAAATGTACCGGAAAACATGGACGGATCAGACATAAAATCGTTTGTCGTCACTCTTTTTGAAGAATTTTTCCCGTGGACCAAAAGTTGCAACTTGATGGTGGGAATTCAGAGGGTCCATAGGGATCCTTTCAGAAAAAGTAAAGAAAAGAAAAATCCGAGAAAAATTTTGGTCAATTTGATGACCTACTCCCTCAAGGAAAAAATACTGAGTGAGGGCTTAAAAAATGGAACACTAAATAAAGACAACTGGTCATTTAAAATTCGCTCAGATATATGTAAAGCCACACAAGATAGACAGTGGGAATGGGGACAGTACATGCAGGAGTTGAAAACACTGGGGGCAACTGTCCAGATGAGATTCCCAGCAGCATTAAGAATTATGTGGCGAAACAAAATGTATAATATCAGAGAGCCTCAAGAAGTAGGAAACCTTATAAATCAGATAAAAGATCAGACTCAAAGGGAGAAATCAAATTAATTTAAACACTAGAGATATCCCTTTAGAATAATCTAATTGAAGAAGGAAGGAAAATCTTAAAACACTTTTAAGTAAGAAATCGGTGAAGCTGGTGCTTCGGAGTTCGAATCGGGTGGAAAATTCCATCCAAAAGGAAAAGGGAGGCTTCCTCGGGGGGGGGAATGAACCTCGCAGAAGAACTATAATGTTAAAAGAAATACACGGGTGGGGAGCAAATTAGGGAAAAAAATCAGAAAAAATATCCTCATAAACCAAAAATGGAGTCATAAGGATGCCAAACAAAATATATACAAGAAATGCCTTAGCACAGCCCTTTCCGTAAAACTTTTCAAGAAAAAATGACAAGAGGAAAAACAGTAAAAGTTCTCTCATGGAACGTTAATGGACTAAGAACTCCCAACAAAAGGAGGAAAATTATGGAATATATAAAAGAGACGGATAGTGAGATCATTATACTTCAAGAAACTCACCTTGTTAGTACTGAGTGGGAACAGATAATAAAAAGATTAAATTGGATAGAAACATGTATATATACTACCCAAGACTGTAATGTGAAGGGGGTAGCAATTATCTTAAAAAAATCCTTAAAGGCAAAAATGATAAGCAAGAAAGTAGATAATAAAGGAAGATGGGCCATAGCGAAAATAAGAGTAGAAGGAAACATGTTTAACATAGTAGGATACTATGGCCCAAACATAGATGATCCTACACCTCTTCAAAATCTGTACTCGGAACTTCTATCAACATCTAATCCCATAATAATAGGAGGAGATTATAATATAATACTGGATCCTAAAAAAGATAGATTACCCCCAAACAAACACCTCAATTTACCCAAGATGAGGGAATGGTTAAGTATATACAAAAAAGATTTAGATCTGGAAGATATGTGGCTGCAAAAGGGAGATGAAGTATATCCTTTCACCTTCCACAACAAGAAACTAGGACATAAGTCAAGGATAGACTTTTTCCTCTTAAATAGATCCTTACAGAACATAGTTAACTGTATTGAACACATTCCTGCACACTTATCTGACCACTCAGCGGTAAAACTAACTTTGTTTCTATCCAAAGATATAACTCCTTCTAGATGGACAGTAGATCGATCCTTATTACATAACCAACAATACATCAGTCAGCTAGAAACGGTGTCACTACATTATTTTGAAGACAATGAAACAGGCACTTCAAAACAAACAACCTGGGATGCATATAAAGCTGTGATAAGGGGTAAATTACTCAGCTTGGGAGCACATAAAGTAAAAACTAAGAAACTGGAAATCAACAAAATGGAATCAGACATTAAAAATGCGGAGTTACAACTAGAGAACGAAACCTCTCCGGAAAAAAAGGAAGATCTAGAGATGAAGCATCAAAGACTAAAAGAAAAGCTAGTAAATTATTTAGATACCACGGTGAGAGAAAAATGGGAAAATAGTAAACTAGCAAACTATGAATATGGGGAAGGGAGTGGGAAACTATTGGCATGGAAAATAAAATGTGAACAATCTAGGAATAACATACCATGCATCCAGATACCAGAACAATCACTAGAAACTTTCGAAGATAGCATAATAAGACAGGAGTTCTCAAAATTCTACTCTGGCATATATAAAGAAGATATAAATCCAACCGAAGAACAAATCGGTAAATACTTAGAAGCCATTCCCCTTCCAAAATTAACAAATGAAGAAAAGACAGTGCTAAATCAAAGGATTAAACCTGAGGAAGTCGGAGAAGTGATAAGCAACTTAAAAAAAGGAAAAGCCGCTGGGCCAGATGCCCTTCCAAATGAATTCTATATAACTTTAAAAGAAGATCTAGTTAACAAACTAACAGATATAATGAACAGCATATATATAGATCATGAAAAGATCCCAGATTCCTGGAACGATGCGATGATCAGTATTATTTTAAAGCCCGGGAAAAATCCCAAAAAATGCGAGTCATATAGACCAATATCGCTACTTAACAGCGACTATAACATTTTCACACAAGTTATAGCAAAACGACTCGCTAAGGTTATGCCTGGATTGATTAATTTAGATCAGAAAGGATTTATAAAAGGGCGGCAAATTCATGAAACCACTCACGAGCTGTTTGCAGCAATTGATATTGCTACCTCCAAAAAACTTCCCCTCACCATAATCACCTACGACGCCGCTAAAGCGATCGATAGGGTAAATTGGGCTTTCCTAAATGAAGTAATAGGAAAATATGATCTGGGGGAGAGTGGTGCTTATGTAATAAAAGAAATATACAAGAATCCAAGGGCTAAAATAATAGTCAACGGGAACCTGACTAACAATATTAAAATACAACGTGGTACAAGGCAAGGCTGCCCGTTGTCGCCATTACTTTTTAATCTATATATTGAACCACTGGCCACTCTGATTAGAGACCATCCACAGATCTTAGCTTTTCAATATCAAAACTGGTCAAAGAAAATAGCATTATATGCTGATGATTTAATGGTATTTACAACAAGTTACGAAAGTGCCTATCAAGCATTGGATAAGATGATGAGTGACTTTGGTAAAGTTTCAGGATATCTAACAAACAAAGAAAAAACTGAAGCAATGAGCTGGAACTGTAATCCACTTTCACCATATAGTAGGGATAAATTAAAATATCTAGGAATCACCCTGGTAAAAGAAATAGATAAAGTTCCGCAAGTAAATTTAACGATAATTGCTAAAGAAATGAGAAAACTACTTAAAACATGGTCAAGCCTACCATTAACTTTCCTGGGAACATCCAATGTAATAAAAATGTCTATTATCCCAAAATTCACATATCTTTTCAATACTATACCAATGGATTTAAAAAAAGAACTCATGAAGAAGATCCAAGGCGAAATTGCAAGCTTTATTTGGGCTTCAAAAGGAACAAGAATAGCCTGGAGTAAACTCAGGAGGAAGAAAGATCAAGGAGGGATAGCTAGTCCTGATCTGTTTGAATACTCTAGATCTTTCCAATTTAAGAATGTTAGATCATTATTGAGAAAATACCAAGATTACCCAAGTTTCCTACAAAACATGATCGAGAAAACAGACCACTTCCTGTTTAAATTCGGACATCCAAAGTTTTTCAAAAAAATAAAACTAAAGATTTTATATAACGCTGCTAGACTTTGGTTCCAAATAAGAAGCTCATTAAATATACCGTATTATAGTACAAAAGCACCAATATGGGATTCTCCAGGGACACCGGAATGCCTAAAAGACTCTTTAGCAGCACCACTTAAAGCAGCAGGAATAGTAATATGGGGACAAATATCAAAAGGAAATGAGATAATCCCATGGAACTTACTATATGAACTAACAGACGGTAAAATATCGAAATTTAAATATTATCAGCTATCAAATTGGGCCAAGTCGTTACAAGAGGAAAATACCGGAAACGAGACACTTGAAAGCGAAATGATAAGAACCACACTAATAAGAAAAGAAATATCAAAGTGGTATTGGACACTTGAATCAGAGGAAAAAGACTTCTCAATCCCGGAAAAACTTTGGAGGAAAGACATACCAGATCAAGAGATAGATCTACAATTGATATGGCAAGAATCTATGGGGAAATGTTGGTCCTGCATAAAATCAGCACCACTAAGAAGAAATCACCTGTTTACAGTTCACCGGGCTTACTGGACCCCAAAGAAATTGTCTAAATTCAAAGGATCCAATATTAAGCTCTGTCCCAAGTGCGGAGAAGCAAAGGCGAATGATATCCATATGTTTCAAAAATGCCCCGCAATAACCAACTACTGGGAGGAGATTGGTAAGACAGTGAATACGATACTAAGAACCAACATAACTGTAAGTATCTCTCTCATCTTTTTTGGGATACATCGTAACACAGGTGCGGATAGCAATAAGTTAAATAAAAAACAGGAAAATTTACTCTTTGTATTAATGCTATTAGCCCGGAGAGAAATCTGTACTAATTGGGTCAAATCGACCGCCCCAAGCTATACAAACTGGTTAAACTACACCATTAAAATCAACAACTTCGATAGAAACAGGGGCTATACGAAGAGAAACAATTTTGGGGAAATTTGGGAACAACATTTTCAAAGTAATTAAAATGTTCTATTGGGTCATGAATAACAAATCCAATGATTAATGCGATAAACCATAATACCAGGTAGAAATGATTTCTGCTGAGTAGTCATACTGACTAGCTCCCCCCCCAAACAATCAATGGTAATATTGGAAACGATAAAGGGTAAATGGAGAAAAACTGATGGATCAAATGAAAGGGATACTCCCCAAAAATGCATCCTTGGAAAGTGATGGGGCTGTGAAGGCAAAGATAAACAAAAAAGAACATCAGACTCCAGAAACCTCCTTATCTATACAATCGCAAATGAGGGAAAAAAAAAAAAAACATTGGCTTATCAACAATTGGCATACTTAATTTAGTTATAAGCCCCTAATAATGTGCACTCCATGTGCCCAGGGCCTGTAAATTAAATGCTACTACTGGGCCTGCAGCACTGATTGCACAACCCACTTAAGTTGCCCTGTAAACATGTCTATGTGTAGTTTTAAACTACCATGTCGACCTGGCAAGATAAACATCTTGCCAGGCCCAAACCTTCCTTTTTAAAACATATAGGTCACCCTTAGGGTAGGCCTTGGTCAGCCTAGAGAGCAGGGTACAATGTATTTTTTTTTGTTTTTTGGGGGGAGTTTTATACAACGCGAACTAGTCCCGAAAGTATCAGAGTGCTTTACACGAGCACCAGTTGCGTTACAGATGGATACGTTCATTTTTTGTTAGGCACAGGGAGTTTAAGGGGCACATGCATCAAGCCTGAATTTTGCAATTCCCAAATAGTGAATTTTACAGATTCTCTATTTGTGAATCGCAAAATGCTATGCATGTAGGAATTGCAAAACAATTTACGATTCTGTAACATTACCTAACAGCGATTCAGAAATTGCGAAACGCTATTAGGTAATGTGACTCCATTCATTCCTATGTGCAATGAATGGTATTGCATTCACTAACTGCGATTTCCAAATTGGCAATCGCAAATAGCGAATGCAAATCCAAGAAAGCCCTGGGACCTAAAGCCCCCCTGAAGCACCCAACAAGAAAAGGTAAGTGTGCACATATAAAGCACACACATGCCCTACATGGCACTTTGAAAAATGCATTTTTGTGCATTATTCAAAGCATGCACATATTACCATCAACTTGAAGTTGATGGTAATTAGCATTCCCTAAATGCACTGTTTTCATTTAGGAAAGGCTACATGCATCGGCATTGAGGAATCGCAAATTGCGTTTTCCTAAATGCATTCCCAATTTTGGTAATCGAAAATAATTGCCATTACCTAAATTGCGAATGCCAAAACCAACATGCATAGGAAAATGCCTTTATCCATTTGCGAATCAGCCCGTTTGTGAATGGGAAAAGGCTTAATGGATGTGCCCCTTTGTGATCTGCCTAGAATCACAGAATGTTGAGCGTCCCTGCTGGGACTCGAACATGGTTCCCCAGCTTTGAGGTCGACCACCCTAGCTATTACGCCACATCCTCTCCTCGATTTAAAAAGCAAGACATGTACTTTCAGTTTTAATTGTGAAAAACTCCTGCATTTGTTTTTCACTACTGCAAAGCCTATATCTGCAATAGGATAACCTTGGGATTACCTCTTTACATTTTATAAGTGTAATTCACAAATGGGAAGATATAATTTGGTTGAGTTTGGTGTCTCTGGAATCCTAATTTAAAATCCTAACTTAAGGTGAAGTTGAATTTCAAATTACAATTCTGGAAAAGCTACTTTTAGAAAATGGGCATTTTCTTGCCTTAGCCATTTGGTACCTGCAGCCTGTCTTTCATCACATGTCTGGGTGCAGTTGGGCTTTGTGTATGCCACCTAGACAACCAAACACAATGGGAGCTTAGGTGTGACTTGATGGGCCATCATGACAGGATGGGAAGGAGGAGCTGGGCAAAGCCTCACTGACACGGGAATAAGCTGTGACCTGTCAACTCACAAAGGGCTACATATCCCCCGTAGTGAGTCTGGAATAGTCCTAGGCGGTGAACTCCACTCTGTTTGCGGAGATTTCTGCACTCCGTGGAGCATGTGGAGTTCCAAAAAACTCCACTAAGCCGAGCAGAGTTTTTTCCCCGCTTGCATTCGGCAACTTGCAAGTGAGAGTGAGAAAATTCCAACGCTGGACCACCTCCCAGTGAGAGTAACGTGCTGCCTGCTGCCCTCTTGACTTAGTGAAAAGGACTGGACCTCCATTGCTTGAACCCAGAACCCAGAGTGACTCCAAGAGCTAGTTGGCTGGCCTCCTGAACTGAAGCCTCAGCGACATAAAAGTCTTTCAACTATGCATCTGCACCTGGACTCTCCTATCTGTGAGTCTACTCTGCCAAGTGGTGCCACCCCAGTCCTGGACCCTTGGACATGGCCCTATTTATTTGTATTTATATATTACAGTGCTTGCCAGCAGAACCAACGCAACTTCTCTGCTGAGCACATCCTGTAGCTGAACTAAAAAATCGCTGCTTCTGCGTGGATTGGGCCTGGCGCAGAAGTTCCCTCGCATCTTCAGAATCAAAGCATCACCAACGTCACAGAGCATCTCTGACCCAGGTCCTCACATCCCTCATCGATGGCAGCTCGACAACGACGCCGGCCTCTGCATCTCAGCCATGCAACTTATCGGAACTGAATCATTGCCCCAGCTTCGCACCTCATCCTTGACATCCAGTTATTGTACCGCAAGATTCTTCAACGGAATCCTCGACAATGACACAACAGGACTTCACACTGACACATCGTTGCATCTCGGACCCGATGCATTGCTTCAACTGTACAACGCTACCTCGCCTCAGATCCACTCAATGCTTTGAAACCAGAACTTAAAGAACTTTTTTCAGCAGGCCTAACCTGGTCCCTGTAGCTGGCCAGCGCTCCATTGCGGTCGGCCTTAACTTGTAACTTTGTCTTGGTCCGGCGCAGCCAGATATTCCTTGCTGCGCTTTGTGCTTTACAGCACTATTTTACCAGAAAACTTTGAAATTCAATATCTCTGGTTTCCCTCATTGGATTTTTGTCGTTTTGGTCTTGTTTTATTTATTAAAATCTACTCTATTTTTCTAACCCTGTTTTGGACTTTTTTTGTGGTGTTTCCAATGTTATACTGTTTGAAGAGTTGCACAAATACTTTTCACATTGCCTCCCACTTAAGCCTGGGGGCTCTGTGCCAAGCTACCAGAGGGTGAGCACAGGTTAATTTGGGGTTTGCATGTGCCTTACCCTGACTAGGATTGTGGTTGCTGCTTCACCGGGTTCATACCCCAGTCAACTACTGACTAATTTCTAACACTTATTATGGCAGACCTCATGACACTGCAAGAGTTCACACCTGGATGATGGTCAGGTGATAGCAGGCTTCAAGACTGAACAATGAAAACATTTCCACATAATTGGGAGGCGTTTGTTAAATTACTTATATGCCATAGTCAGTGGATTGTGTATTGGAAAACTACACAAAGACCTAAATATGTCATACTAGAACATGCTCTACATGCCTCATACCTCATTAAGAATGCAGTATGAAATTGTGAGATTGCTTGATGGGGCATTTCTAAAAGCCAGTGTAGAAGAGTAAAATACTGTCTTGTTGATTGGAGAATCCATGTCTGAACGAAGCCGATGGATAAATTATAGATCAGGGATACATTAAAAAAGAGCCTAATATTACATTCCAAAAGCTCATTTTCTGCCATGAGTTTGAGCTGTTGTATAACTTTTTCCTAGCTCCCACATACATTTGCTATGACAGGAATCAGTCCCTGTAGTAATGATAAAGGTATATGGTGGGGTAACTAAAAGCACCCCCGGCTCAGTGTTTCAGTATGCTGCCAGTGGCTGCTGCTCCTGCTGTAGCTCTGACCACATTAATATTAATTGATAATCTCCTGCACTCTTACTAATGCTTGATGTTGTCTAAATAAGAAATGAAGCCTGACAGATTTATAGTTACCACTGTTTGTGACTTATAAAAGTGCATAATAGGTTTTATTTCAATGTGGATGCAGTATATTTTAATCCTCTCCTTGTTGGTTGACCTCATTTAAATCAAAGCAGGAAGAGCACAGACAGCTTTAGTGTCATACTCGACCCATCCACGACTGTTGTCATGGAGAAAATGAACATTGATGGAGGAGGGCATTGGTTTATTTCTAAACCTTAAAGGACAGGATTTCAAATATGTTAGGCTGTTGTAAAATGGCGCAGTGCCCATCTGCTTGCTGATGGCACTCACAATCTGTTACCTTGTTTGTTTATCCAACTGTAGCAATTTCTATTGATTGAATTTCTAAAGCTCTCACCTATGCTGAGGGCCTTTTTTTAAAATCTTTTTGAAATGATAATTTTTCTTAAACTATTGTCGCCGATTTAATATTGATTGTTGTGAAATGTTATGAACTGGGATCATTTCTTGCAGTGAAATATAACATTGATTCAACGACACCATATTAGGCAATATAAAGAAGTTAAAATACATAAGTAAATTATAATACAAAAAACTCACAAATGTTGTTATTTAGGTGCCTGAGGTGTTGCTTTTTACAGGCTTAAGAGTTAAACCTGGTTGTGCCTTGCATATACTAACATCAATTGGCCTAGACTTTTCTCTTTCAATTCTGTTGTGAAACTAGTCTTTTCAACTCTTAATCTCAGCATCATTAATAAATAAGCAGAGTAGATTAGTGGTTTCATTTATGAATCTTTACATACTAATTATGCACTGGCACTTGTCTTTTAACTTTGATATGTCACCATCTTGGCTTGTGGAGTGACAATTTGTTCTAAAGATGTGGCAGCACTTGTGCTCCCATATTTCACAATACAATTGATGTAAGCCTTAGATGGGGTACCAGGGCATTGTAATGGCACTCTTGAAAAATAATCTGAAGGATTCTGATCTTTCCCTAGATGACGAGGAATTGTATAGTTGTATTCTTGAAACCTCAAACCTCAACATTCAGTTCTAGGAGGCATTTTGACTCTGGGATTGTAGATTATCGTCAACAGTGCTTGATTATCAGTCACTACTGTGAGGAGCTTTCCACTCAGAAACACATGGAAATATTTAAAGCCCAAACCACTACAAAACTTTCTTTTTCAGGCTACGAGTAAGCATGTTCCCTTTGTGACAGGCTTTAACTGATGTATGCCACCATATGTCTCCAGGCATTGGGCTGTCCATTGTGCTATGCAAGGATTGCGTCTAACCTGACAACCTCTGTGTGAAGTTTGGGATCAAAGTAGGCCATATCAGTGGCACTCTCAATAGCTTGCTTGAACCTTAGAACGCTCTTCTTGCAATCTTGTGACCAAGGAAAGACACATTATTTTTCGTTATTTCTCGTAATGATGCACTGACCATACCAAAGTCTTGTATTTATCTAGAACAGTAACTGCCCATTCCAAGGAATGATTGTAACATAGAAACGTGTCTTGGGGGATTTGCAGTAGACAACGCTTATACTTTAGCTGGATCAGGTTTCATACTCCCATCAGAAAAGACATGGCCAAATAATTTTTAGCTTACTTGCATGAGAGCGATGTCATGCTTTCTCTGTATAGCTCCAAAATCCAATATGTCACCACTACAGTTAAATGCATTTACTGCAGGCTGTATGATATGTCGAATGATGTGTTGGAAAAGTTCAGCAGCAGAAGATATACCAAAATTCAATTGCTTGTATTGAAACAAAGCAATATGCTTAGAAAAGGTTGTAATGTACCTGTATTTTTCTTCAAGCTCCAATTGGTGATATCCTTTATTTAGGTCGAGCCAAGTGAAGAACTTAGCACCATTCATTTGAGCTATCATGTCAGCAATGTGCAGACTAGGATGTCTCTCTCGCTCAATTGCCTTGTTGGCCAACACATGTCAATGCATATGTGCACAGTTCCTTCACTGTCTCTTTTAGGCACTATTACAGTGGGGGAAACCCATAGTGTCAGACCAGTGGAGCGTTCAATGATGTCATGTTTAAGCAATGAATTAAGTTCCTTTTCGACAGCTTCTTGCAAGTGAAATGCAACTTCTATGTGTATTTGAGCAACAGGACGAACATCCTCATTTATGAGTGACTTTACTTTCATTGTTTTGAATTTTCTGAACCCATGAAATAATGAGAGAAATTGGCTTACAATTTCTTAGTGAGCATTCATATTGTAGTTCACTGATATCAGTCCCATATCAACAGCAGTGTTGATGCTCAGCAAATAGGCACTTGAAGCTGTTCCTTGAAGTACATGAATAGGCACTTGTACCACAGTTTTCTTACGTTTCATTGTGACTACAAATGACCCTTGACTCTTTAAGGTTGTTGAGGCAGCCCATGTGTATACTTTAGTCTTTGACTTCATAAGTTGTAGTAACGAACACCCGTTTATCTTTAGAGTGATCTTCGGACAATGTTTTAATGTTTGTGGTGCTTTTTCATGTCGACTTTTCTCCACTTTGGATTTTTCCTCACATTCGACTAGTCCCACATGTGCATGCCTTTTTGAAGTAAATATCGACATTTCACAATTGTCATTGATATTTTCACTGGAAACTAATACTGAGGAACTCTTTGTTGATGATTTAAGTGGCGATCACCTTTGGTGTCTGGTTGCCTCTGTTGTTGTGACCGCTTGGCCTTGTGGGAGTGTTTTGAGCGTCTCTGAAGTAGCGTTCGGTTGGCCATTTTATCTTCACGCTGTGATGCACCTACTTTTCTCTTCGCCTGGTAAGTCATCACAAAATGGTTTGCTTTGCCACAGCTGATGCATATTTGTCAAATGGTGGGACATTTACCTTCGTGTGGAAACGACAGTCCACATTTGTAACATTTATTGTTTTTCTGTGGAGACATCACCCTGTGTTCCTCGCCTTGTACTTTGGCTTACTCTTCATGCTCATGACTGACACACTTTGGGCACCTCTGGCTCCATGTCAGTCACTTGATGATCAGCACACTCTTCAGCTTGAGCAACCTTGAGGTCTTGTTCTAAGCTGAGGGTTACCTTCTTCATTTGTCATCGAAAGAAATCTGACAGAAATCCATTAATGACTCTGAGGTGGGTAGCTTCCTCATAGTAAACTCATTGAATTTACAGTGCCCCAAAAGAACATCCAATCTCTCAACAAATTCATTGATGGTTTCACCTGGTCTCTGGTGTTCTTGACAAAATATGTATCTTCCATAATCCACATTTTGCACTAGATTAAATTTGACATTCAAGGCTGTTTTGATTTGATCGCATGTCACTTCACCTTCTTGTGGTATCTTTTTCATCAGCCATCAGCCATATTCTTCATATACTTTATAATCTTATTATCATCTTTTTCATTTATTGCATCTATGAAATCTTTAAAAGTCTCTATCCATGCAGGACATCTATTTCCAGTATTGTGTTTTTTTGCAGTATCAAATGCAGATGGTGGTTTTAAGAATCCAGCAGCTTTATATACATTGGTGGACAGTAGTGGTCTCTCACGCACTTCTTGTAGAACTTGATCGGACAGATTTCCTCTAATGCCTTGTGATGTGCTGGCTTGAGGATCAGCCTTCATGGCTTTTGGAGCTTGAATCTCATCCTGGCTCTCCATCGAAGCGTTTAACTTGATGGTGGTTTAGGGAGTTGTTCTAGGCCCCTATACAGTCACTTTGGTGGTGGGGGGTCTTCTTCACCATAACAGCTCCACAGGTACAACCTTATCCCTCCCTCCGGGGCCGCTCCATAGCATGTGGTGCATGATGAGTCGTTAGTGGTTTCGGTAAGTATATAAACCTTATACACTACTAGCCCATGAAAACAGATAATGTTATGATATTTGGTTGGCTTTATGCCTAAATGTTTCTTCACAAACACCTGGCTATTTTCCGTTTCATAGCATATGAATTTCAGTTTGACTCGTATGGAACTATGGCTCTGCACTGCTTTCGTAACGTGGTTACATCCGTCTTTTGCGTTGTTACTCTGTATAGTGCATGGCATTAATTTGGCATAATGGCACAGTACCTTTATTCACAGCCATTTCATTCAGTTTCTGGCTACTTACTCACAGACTTTCAATGTGGCTTTCTTTTCTTTAGGAGTTTTATACAGACTGGTATTGCAGTTTGAATGTGGCACACGTGGCACGAACAAGCAGTTTGCTGGACCACAGCAATCTCTCTGGAAGAGCTCTTTCAATATAGGGGCTTTGTATCCCCTGTCTCGTTGCCAGTTGCTGCGTACTGCCAGCCTAGGTACCCTCTAATAACCATTCCACACACATAGAGTATACTGGTGGCCAATAGAGCTAGGACAAACACACCAAGAACCTTGGTATTGTCGTCAACAGCAACTCAACATGACCGGCCATTTCAATGCAGTCACCGCCTCATGCTTCCATACCCTGACGTTGCCGATGAAGATTTTCAAATGGCTCCCAATCAACAGCCAGACAACCATAAAACACACTCTTTCACAAGCAAACTGGACTACAGGAACATCCTGCATGCCAGGATCAATGACAAACTCACCTGATGACTGCAGCCAATTTAAGGCTCTACAGCCCGAACCACTCTCAGCCTCCCATGCTGCATTCATATCACAGCACACCTGAAGTTGCTCCGCTGGCTCCCCATACACAAATGAGCGCAATTCAAACTCCTCACCTACATTTTTAAAACAATAAATATCCCTGGCCTACCATAACTCAACAATCGCTCTGCTTTCACAAATCTTCCAGATACATCCATTCATCCGGTTTTATATTTCCCCATACCCCCCTCATTCAGCAAACCAGATCCGGTGGTCGATCCTTCTCTTAGATTGCTCCTAAAGCATGGAATGACCTGGTGCTACACTCAAGAGCCTCCTTCTCACTTCTTGTATTCCGCAAGAAACTGAAGACCTGGCTAATCCCACTAGGCCTAGACCCACAACTTCTCAGCGCGAGGATACCATCCCGGAGGATTGCGCACTCTACAAATCTGCATAACATTGCAATGCTGTGGCAATTTGACAAGTTCTATCATTTTTTGGAAAATGGACATGTAGTTATGTTACTGCACATTGTTGAAACATGGCATAGAAGTGCATTACTAAACAAATATATAGACTGAATATTAAATTCTGATTTGGATATTAACTTTTGTCACTTGAGCTAGAGTATTCTGGCTCTGAGGAGAGGTTGTTTTTAAATATGGACACGTTTGGATATTTGGTTTTGTTCTGATGATTTTCCAAGATTATGAGCTATTGTATATGTAATTCTACATCTCTGAGATTATTATTTATTTATATGGGACTTTTAATCCCTGAGGGGTATGGGCTGCGAATTGAGAACTTACTGGCAGTGATTGGACAGTATGCGTTTTTAGAAGGGGAACTGATGGCTACTATCACGAAATATTTTGCTTAAATATATTTTAACTGATTACTAAGCTCTAGAAATCCTTCAGTAATGATTTTAACCCAAACGCATTGCCATTGATTTCTGTGAACAAATGTACTTCTAAGTGCCCTATTTGCTTGTAAATTCACAAACCCTTTCTTGGAGCAAGCTCTACTGTACAGTTTCAAGTAAATCACATTAATTTTTTACCAATGTCACTGTCAAACCAGGGCACATTACTAACAACGGTAAAAGCCTTTCTTAAGTACAACTTGGTGGAAAAACGAGCCGGCCCCCAAATAAATCACTTCAATGCCAATCTAGGGTGATCAAATCCACTATTTAGTTGTGCTCTAAAATACATCATTCGTCAGAGCTTCCTAAGAAAACCAAAGGCCTTAGCAAATGAGCAATATACTCACAAAGTACCACCCCAGAAAATCACAATTTGCCAATGTAGTCAGGTTAGGGCCTTAGGTTAAGCTGTGTTCCATTTTAAACCAGTGAGAAGTCCCTAGTTTGAAAGGCAATACAGACTTTGGAAATTGGTACTACAGTGATCTTAATTGTTGCTTACTGATTTATCTACATATATACATATTTATGTGATCACTGTACGCTTCCTGAATACCTGCTAAGGATGTCATAGATATTATGGTCTAGGTTCACAATAATTTGCCCTGGAGCCTATTAGGGATTGCCTGTGTCATTTAATAGTTAGAGTGGTCGCATTAAGAAATATTCAATAACATGTGTTCTCAAGCATATCTAGGTGTTTGTGGAACATGCTGGGAATGGTACTGCATTTTCAAAACGCCCCTAAGGAAATACAAGTGAATGAAGCACATCTATTCATGAGCTTTGCGATTTTATGGCAGGCCTCTCAATCATGTGTTCTAATTTAAAGCTTCTTTTATAGCTGAACAATTCTGGAGCCTGATTCTTAGCAGTGGCTCCACACATAGCGCTGTTTGTATTGTGCCTAGCCTCTTGTTCCAAGGTGGGAGGGATTCTCAAAGACCTCGCACAGCAAGAAGTCTTTTAACCAGGAGTTTCAAACCTCAGGCTTCATGATCATATAGTCAGGAACTGGTCTACCATGCAGTGGCAGCCGGCATGGCTAGAGAGTGGCGGGCGGACACGGGGCGTCGCCTGGGGGTCACAGGTGGGGTTGCGGGGGGTCGCATGGGGGTAGATAAAAAAAACATGCCTTGAGGTCGGGTTCCGTGTCTCTGCTCCCGCTCTCCTGTCTCCAACCCCAGGAACAGGAAGCTGGCAGACAGACTACTCCCCTAAGCCAATCACAACGCTGCATACCACAATGCTGCAATGCAGCGTTGTGATTGGTCTGAGTGCCGTGACACGGCACTCAGCCAGGGGCTGGAGGGGTGGGAACGTTCTCCATGCATGCTGTAATGCAGTCTGCATAGAGAATGGGGAAAGTGTGCATGACTGGGTCACCCAAACAGTCATTGCAGACTTAGGAGTGGGCAAATCATTTCTCCCCGGCTCCGAGAGCAGAGCAGCCCCGTGCAAAGCAGCAGGAAACAAAACATAAAATGATAATAACTCTAAGTTATTATCATTTTATGTTTCTACTTGGCACTGCTTAAAAGCGACGCTCCTTCGCCATACCGGAGGAACCACCAATGCTGACATGCCTAGGGAAAAGTTGTGAATGCTGAGATGGAGATCTGCATGTAACAACAGCCCTCAATGCTGGCATTCAAAATCACAATGTTTCGACATTGTAACCTGTCAAAGTAACACATGTGGAACGCTTTTACTAAGACACAGAGGAGACCATTTATAGGACAACTATGTGCTTCCCGCACAGGGTTTACCTTCCCTTTTCCTTTTTGATTCACAAGGGATCACAACGTGTGGCTTGTGAACTATAGTTGTAATTATGAATCATGAAGCACTTTTTTGCATTACAGTTTCTATCACTGCATTAACAAAGTCATATGCTCTGACTCTGCAAATGCATTCTATTGAGATTTAGGTGTCTTGTGTAACTTTGGTCATTTCCTAATCTTCTTGTGCATAAATCTTTATGAATTTGAGGTTTTCCATCTGGTGAATCATTGACTTCACAAGCGATTTCACAAGAGAAGAGATATTGTGAAAAAGGATGGAATACAAAGACATTTTTTGATTTGACTCCTTCTGTTTTTAGCCCACCCAGGGCTTGGTGGGGATGTTCTATCACAATATTGAGTTATAGATACTGGCAAAATATTGTTAAGACTATGTAGATAATTATAGATTCACTGTAACAGTATATTTATCTTCAAAGTGCATAAATGTGGAGTTGGGAACAATACATTTACACCCACCTATATATTCTCACATGCATAATTGTTTGGTAGCGCATATTCTGGATGCAATATTATGGCAGGACGATATTTTGTCATTCCATATTGCGACATACTTCCTTTTGCAGGCCACATGAGAAATAAGAAAACTCCAAAGGAAGCTTCACAGACCTTGACTCAACAAAATGTCAGCTTAGGTGTTGTCAGGCACCCTTCGATCCCAATGCCCTCAGAGGGGTGACAACTCTTCCTAACCTTTGTTCCTCAAGAACACCCCCTTTGCTCCTGATAGTCTAGTGAAAATAGTTGAAAGTAAATATAGCTCTTAGAACTCTTCTATGCTAGCTGTTCTGCCTCTGCTTGTAAGATGTCCCAAACCAGGGTACCATGAGTAGTGCCTAAGGTACCAAAGGAGGATCCAGGTGCACCACCTGTGGTGCTTGCCTACCCCTCAATGGCTTCTACGTAGGCCATGGGCAGATGCCTATCATCGGGCCTAAAGGCAACACAGTGGGAATATCAAACTATTATCTTTAGGCACGTACGTCACGTGCTGCTGCTGAGAATTAACACTTCTGGGCGCTGTGTGGGATGCTGAAGTATTGCAATATTTCATGAAGTTCTCTTTAGAACTACCTGTAAAACCCATTGTTTTTAAGGCTATCTTTAGGAAATGAGATGGTTTTAGCTTCCACTCTTGCTCTGTGCACAGCCTTTTCTGTAGACCTGCTGAATATTCAGGGCATAGTCCTCTCAGTACAGGAAATAGCAGAGTCCCTTGTTAGTGCTCATGGAGTTTCATATAGGAATTAAAGGCTATTGGTGTATCCGTCTTAGTGCAGCAGGTGCAGTGGTACTGGGGCCCAAATCAGTGAGGGGCCCACAGCACCCCAAGTAGATGATATGAAAGGGATTTTACTTGCTTACATTAGGTCCCATGGTACCAGTGATATGCATTTACACAGGGTGGAAACAAGCCATAGGAGCACAAAAAGGTTTTGAGTGAGAAATTAAATGGGGTGTTTGTTAACTCGTTTGTAACCCAGAAAACATGATTTAAAATCAAAGTCTTCACTTTTTCAAATGCTTCTTCAAAGAGCGGGTAGCTCTCACAAAGATCATGAGCCTGCCCATTCCAAGTATGCAAAAGTAGGAGATAGTCTACACATATCACAGGATCCTGCCAGTAAACAGATAGCCAAGGAGCTTTTTGCTGCATTCTTTGGCCTCAGGTCAGCAGGGTAAATCAGTTGCACAGAGGGTTCAGGTAACACCACACAGTTCTTATCCCGTCCCCCCCTCTGCCAAGAAGCCCACTCCATTAAAGAGGCGCTGCCTGAAAGGGAATTTCATCCGATATTTTCTTGGAGTGTGTGCTATCACTACAGCACTTGTTTCAATCTGCAGCTACCGAATTACAGTCGGTCACAGCTCACTCTCAAGTGGGAAGCAGCGAGCAGAATGCTAAAAGGAAGCTAGAACCGAGCTTTCATTGTTTGCAAGACGCTATTGTACAAGGCCTGCCACATTATCTAGGTGTAGGCTATTCTTATGACAGGCAGAACAGATGTACCTCATCACAGGAAGCCCAGCCCAGCCCAGCTGATAAGCAGGGCCGAATTATTTCACAATGTTCGTTTGTTTGCAATGTTAAAATTGGCTTCCCATTCATCATAAAATGGCAGCTGTGTGTAGCCTATCCTAGTTTCTAAACACAACAAACAAAACAAGGCCAACTTGACTGAAAACTCCTCGATACTCAAAACTATTATAGTAGCTGAGCTGTTTCTTGGATAATTAATTTTTTAGACTGCATTCCTTCGGTGCTTTTTATGCAGCCGCACTAGTGAATAATTGAAACTGTTTATGAAAAACATTTCTAAATATGAAGTAATGAAGTGATGGTAAGATCCCGAATTTTGCGTGAACAGCTGCACCTCAAGGACACTTGTTCTCTTATTGAATTATAGAGCTTACAACACCTTGCCACTCAAAATAAAAGTCCACAAGTGTATTTGGAAACTTAGAACTGAAACGGATAAAATCTTACACTTTGACAAAATCTTACCTTTGACATTGTACACCTCCCCCTCACTTTCGTTTAGGTTTGCACTATAAAAACTTCAATACATACATGCATAGATCTGTCTGTGCACAAACTTATCCTAAAATCCAACTCAAGAGGCTCGCCAAAGGCTAGGAGCAGGAGCAGAATAGTCCCGACACCGACTTTGGGGGCATATCAACAAGAGCTTTATCTCTGCTTTTTTAGCTTTAAAAGCCAAAAAAGCAGAGATAAAACTAGCGCCCTATCAACAACAGGGTGCTAACACGCAAATTTGCATGTTAGCACCCTTTTACTCTACGCTTCCCCTTGCATCTCTAATGAGATGCAAAGGGGGCGTTCCAGAGTAAAATAATAGGAGAAATGTCGCTAAGCGACATTTCTCCTATTATCAAGAATGTCGCTAACCCTGTTAGAGACAAAAAAAGCAGCTCTAACCGCGGTTAACGCTGCTTTTTTACATCTGGTATTTTTCAGACTTAGCCATGATATCCTATGGAAGGAGGATATCATGGCTAAGTTTGCCTGTCCCTATCAACAAGGTAACGTGTGATTATCGCTGGGTTTCCAGCGATAATCTCACGTTAGCCTGTTAGCGTGTAGATTTTTATCGCTATTGAGATAAGCGTTGCTAATAGCACGCTATCTCAGCGATAAAAATTCACGCTAGCCGGCGATAATTATCCTCACGCTAAGAGCGCTGAGCGATAATTATCGTCGGTTGTTGTTGATATGCCCCTTGGTGCGCCCCGACTGGAGCCTTCACTTTTTCTGGTAGATTTGCTCAGGAGCAGCTGCTAAAACCTTCTTGTTAGAATGACAGGCAAGAGTTGTCGTTTCAAAGCTTCATATAAAGAATTAGTAGGCAGATTACATAGAACATACCATAAGCAAATTTAGTAGCAAAGCATACAAATCATAGGTACAGAGAACTCTTTACAATTCTAAGTAAAATGTGGCATAGATTAGTCTTCTAAGGTTGGGAGAATAAGGTCTCCTGAACACAGAAATCCACATGCCCTATTATAGGCATTTAGACCAAGACATTCATACATTCTACGCAGGTACATGGTTCTCAGGCTATGGGATAAGTAATAATGTGCAGAAAGTGAAAAAGAAAAAACTCAGCGAGGGATTAACAAAAATCTTATAATGTGGGTAGCATGCTCAAGATTGAAGTGAAAATTATTACTTATCCTAGATTTATATCTGGGCAAGTTCCCGACTTTCTGTGATTTTTGCTTCATTATTCACAGATCCAACTTCCCCTGACGAAGGGTTCACCCGAATTGCATTGGGTCTGGACGACATGACTCATTCCTTTCCATGACGATGCAAAGTCTCTAAGGAATTTAAATTCATTTGCAACTATGATGTTGAATAAAACACCTATGCAACTCTAAATCATCATTCTCTCATCGATTAACTTTGGTTGAGCCTCCCTTGGGAGCCTAGCAGTGCGATTGGGGGACGTTTCCCGGTGGGATAACGCATTTCACTTAAAATATGCAGAAAGGGAAACAACTCCCACACATACATACATGCATACATACATACACTACCACAAATTTCAATACATGCAAATACACATTCATCCATACATACATTCATGCATACACATCTATGGGCTGCTTTACTACCCTTATGAATTAACTACACTGACCATTGGTCTTTTATAGGCAATTATAAATGTTACTTTTGCTCCTTTTAGTAATTGGTTGTATCGATGGTATGATATCAATCCCTGTTAGAAATTTCCCAGCGTTGTTATTATTTTGATTGACATGTCTAATAACAATAGCAAATCACAATATTTCCTGTCTTTGTGAAGCTTTTAAACTCATATTCAGGCGCAATAAGTGGCAATTGAACAGTGATTTAACTATTTTTCTCTCACTCTTTGGGTATTTAAAAATGGGAGCAGAGGAGACTGCCAGTTGAAGAAACATAAAATGGCAATTTAACTACAATGGCAGCAATTATTTTCCATCTTTGAAGAAGCATATTTCAAATCCACATAGTAGGAAATCAAATAAGTGTTACATATTCTCCTCTAGTGAAGAGATTCTGCTCTTTAATACCCCTTTAATGCTGTTCATGTGTGTCTCTTTCACATTGGCTAAAACAATAAATTTAATTAACACTATATCGTTGTTAATTAGATTTGGCCAAACATCTAGAACCCTATTCACAAAGATACATTTACATGTGTAGGTTTGCTCACTTCTAACTTTACTCCTCACACGTAGGAGTAAATCTGTATTTTTTTGCTATTCACTATTTCCAAGTGCAGTTTTACACCTAAGTATACTCTTACATGTAAGACAGAAATTATGAGTGTAAATTACTATGAGTAACATTACTCATAGGCAGAGATCTCCACCAATGTGGCAGAGATCGCCCTACGATAAAGCATTATATAGAAAAAACAGTAACGTTTATTAATGGGTAAAAATATTTAAAATATTACTGTACAATAAAAATGCAAATAAAATTAAAATCATTATTACTAACTTAGAACTAGTAAAATAAAATATCACAGCACATTAACTCAATAAATGTCTTTCTTCTGAGAAGCAGCATGGTGGTTTATTTTTGGGGCAAAAAACATGGAGTTTTTTTTGGGGTGGAGTATTTTTTAACCTATTGCAGAGCTTAATGTGAGGTAGTATCGCAAACACCTGTAACTCCTCTTAACTTGTCAATCTTTTTAAAACGAACTTTCTGTTTGCTTGCTCTGGCCTTTACATGCAGAAGTCGCTTATAGTCTGAATCAAACCATAGGGAGTTCAATGTTTGTGTTCTTCTGTCTAAAGTCGGCAGGTAAGGCCTGTATTCAGGAACTCCCTGCTTGATTCAGGATGTTTGGCATCTGCAGAGAGTGGCTGTTTTAATGCAAATACCCCTGAAGAAATGAGAAATGGGTAACAGTGATGGGAAAGATGTCAAACTTGTGAAATATTCAATTTGTCTTTTCCGATTAGTCCCTTGCTTGTATTCAGCTTGCCTTATTGTGGTGTTTTTCTACAATTTGACTGCAAATCTATTGCAAGTTGATGTTGAAATTTGTCATTGAGAAGCATATGTAAGATGTAAATCTTCTAATGTTTAAGTTGACAGTCTGCGGGGTTTGGCCTTATTTTATATTTTAGCATCCAGGGTGTGATATACAGTAGCTTAGTGAGTGGAGCTTCCTGGTCAAAACTCTTGTTACACAGATATGCTTATTAAGCAAGGATGAATGATGAGAATTGACTGTCCCACCCTTCACCCTTACCTTCAAAAAAGGGGCAGTGCTTCAGTAAGTCTAATTAGCAGAGCCCTGCTAACAAAGCCTTCATAAAATTTCTAAAGGGAGTCCAGTAACCATCCTCCTCACCTGAGTGTCTGGATCTCCACTCTGCAGTCAGAAAACAATGCAGGCTATATATTTTCATTATCTGTGGAAGCAGTCCTCAACTTGTGCCATGCCAAACCAGAGACATCGTAATATATTTCACTTTGCCATTGTAATATAAAATGTAAGCCAAACATGATGATGAACTTCCCTAGACCTCCACTCCAGTATCTTTGATGTTTGCATAAGTTATCCATATATTTTCACATTGATGTGATCTTGAGGTTGCGGCTTGTATGTTTGAATGGCAATTAATTTAGGCTAAAAAACCCTGGGCTGATCAGCAGCCATTGCTGTAGCGGTGGTGTAGTAGTAACCTAGCAGCGGATGGACTGCTTGCCTGATTATAGTGTCTACCAAAAGTCCCTCATACCTCACATGCAAATAATACTGTTTCTATAGTTTTGCATCCTGAAATTGCATGCTATCTTAAAAGCATCCTCAGTCTTTCTAAGAACCCTGCATGAAACATCAATTCTTACTTAAAGACTCCGATTGTTGCTGCTGCTTACTAAAAGAATAAACATTTAATTGAATTAAATAAATTACTTATTTGTTTACATAAAAATGTTTAAATGTATATGTCATATAACTGCTTAACATTAAAAACTTTGATATATATATTCACTGAAAAAATCATAGGTTTTAGGGAAAGTTATAGTTAGTTGGAAATTTCACTCGTACAAAACCATAGAAATCCCCCCGTTATAGTTAGTTCAGCTAACTATAACTCATGCCCCCGCAATGCACTGCTGATGACCTCACATATTACATCATTCATGACATGGTCAGTGACATCACTGATGACATCACTGATGACATCTCAAATGACATCACTGATGACATCACTGATGACATCATCCAGTGAATGTGTTTTTCTTTAAAATGTAAATATGTATTATATATATACCAAGCTGTAATGAAGAATGTGTGGATGTATAAGTGTCTGGATTGAGGAGTATAGTATACGCGTGACTGACTGTTTAAGTGAGTGATTAAATGTGTCTCACTGAATACATGGGTTAGTGACTAAACTGTGTGAATGTCTGTATCAGTCTGTCTGTTCGTGTGTAACCTGCTGCATCGGTTGGTGAGTAGCTACATGAGTTTCTATATGGGTTATTGGTTAGTTGCCTGAGTATTTGTATGGGAGACTGAGTGTGTGTGTGGTTGGGTGGGGGGGGTGTGACTGTGTGCACAGGTGTGAGAGTGGTTGATTGACTGGGTGTATGAGTTTAAGAGTGCATATGGGAACAGCTGTATGGGTGGGTGAGTGTGTGTATGGGTGTGATGGTGACTGAATGGATGTCTCAGTGGTACATGTCCAACTAAGTACACATGTAAAAGGCAGTGTATGTGAGAGTTGGTGTATAAAAATGTCTATATGTGAGAGTCAGTGATTCTGAGAGTGGCTGTATGGATGAGTGTGTTCTTGTATCAGTGATTGTATAATATATTATGTATGTGTTAGTATATATTTGAATACGTGAGGTGGTGTGTGTATAACTGTATAGGTCAGTAAATGGAAGTGTGATTAATTCTTTGCCTGACTGACTAGGTGTGTGAGTAACTGTGGACGAGTGCTGGTGTATGAGTGTCTGTGTAGGTGTATGAGTGCATATGATAGTGTTTTATTGATGAGTGACTGCATGTATGAGTGATTGTATGGGTGAATGAGTGGATGTATGTGTAGACCTAAAAATCAGTGACTACATATGTAGTAACTGGTATTTGTGTGTATGTTTTTGAAAATGGTATTAGGTATTTTGGACACAGTGTATCAAAGGTTATATTAGGGTGTGAGAAGTTGCATCAAATTATCACATGGATGATGTCATCAGTGATGTCATCAGTGATGTCATTTGAGATGTCATCAGTGATGTTATCAGTGATGTCACTGACCATGTCATGAATGATGTAATATGTGACGTCATCAGCAGTGAATTGCGGGGGCGTGAGTTATAGTTAGCTGAACTAACTATAACGGGGAAATTTCTATGGTTTTGTACGAGTGAAATTTCCAACTAACTTTAACTTTCCCTAAAACCTATGGTTTTTTCAGTGAATTTCTAAGGTTTTTTAAATGCTAATTTCTAACTATAACGTGCCTGAAACCTCTGTTTTTTTCAGATAATTGCAATGTTTTTTTAATTGCTAATTTCTAACGATAATGTGCCTGAAACCTATAGTTTATTCAGTGAATTTCAATGGTTTTTTAAATGCTAATTTCTAACTATGCCTACAAAGTTAGGACTTGTGAAGAAAGAGGAAGAAAAGCACAGCAAGAAGCAAGACAAATGCAGAAAGAGACAACAGAAGTCCAGAAAGACGAAGAAAAGTGCATGAAGAAGCAAGAGATGTGCAGAAAGAACCAACAGAAGAGCAGAAAGTCCTCCTGTGCCCCAACATTTTAGTGACATGTACTGGTGGTAACTGACTCTGACTAACTAGTACCGGAGCAAGTACTATGCTATAAGAAACTTAGAATACAGTGAAAACACCCACATACACTAGGGAACACTATGCGTTGGGGTACCCCTGTGATTCGCACTACCTCCTCTGTAAGGCACTAGTACCTAATAGGGCAGAGGGATTAAAACTACCTCTAAGTCAGAGATGCAGAAATATGCTACTTTAACTAGTAGTCACATTTGCAGAGTGGTGGAGAAAGGGTGCTGGGCGTCCAACCAATGCTCAGGAATTCCACTGCGTAGGACTTACAGGAGGTACCATAAGGGATTCTTGGCCCCCAAACTCCCTCAGGACTAAATTGGACTTCATCCTCCATCCCGTAGTCTGCCACGAGGCACGTTTGAAGAGTGGAAGAGAAAGGGGGCCATGGCCTCCGAAGACGTCTTAGCAATCCCACTGTGCGGGACTTATTGGAGGTAGCAAGAGGGGTAGTTGGCCCCCAAGGACATCCTTGGGGGCCACCTTCCCAAACTATTACCTTCAGTCAGTCCAACACAGCAGCACTGGTAAGTACTCGTACCAGGCCATGCCCACTTTGCCCACCACTCTACAAACGAGTTCCCTGGCAGGCTCTTGGATGGGGATTGAAGTCCCCTTCACTGCTGGGAGTCCTTTAGGGGCCAACTAGCCTACCTTTTACCTCCAGTAAGCCCCACGCAGTGGGATTGGTGAGAGGTAGACAAAGGCCATGCCCCCTTTCTCCAACACTCTGAAAACGCGCCCCCTGGCACGTTGTAAGTTGCGGGATTAAGTTCCATTCAATCCTGAGGGTCCCTGGGGTCAAACTAGCCCACCAGGTACCTCCAGTAAGTGCCACAGAGCTGCGTTGCAGAGAGGCATGGCCTGGACCATCTCTCTGCAGCATAGCGCAGTGGCGCTTACTGGAAGCACCTGGTGGGCTAGTTGGCCCCCAGGGGCCCTCAGGATTGAAGGGGAATTAATTGCCCAACTTAAAACGTGCCACAGGGCATGTTTGCATACGTCACCTCAGGCCCAGTCCCCTCCCTTTACCACTGTGCAAATGCACCCCATAGCACGGCCCGTAGCGTGTTTTAAATTGGGGGATTAAGTCCCCTTGAATCATGAGGGTCCCCTCCCACATAATGCAAAGCCCCAGGGTGGTGGTCCCCGGGGCTCGGGGGTCCATTACGGACCCCCAAATTTAAATATTAGTGCCCTGGGCTGGTGGCGGTCCCCGGGGTGTGTGGGGGGGCTCAAGCCCCCCCACACAGGTGCATTTTGTTTTGCCTTGGAGACCCCCACATATTAAAAAAGAAGGCCCGGGGGTGGTGGTCCTCGGGGCTGCGGGGGAGGTTGCGTGCCCCCCGCAACTCAATAATCTTGCCCTTGGGAGGTGGCGGTCCCTGGGACTGTGTGGGGGGGATTGTGGCCCCCCACATTTTTTTTCACTGCCCCCGGGACCTGGCACACCCGGGGGCTTCAATACAACGAAGCGCGGAGCCCCCGCTTCATTTTTTCTAATTTTCACGTCCGGATCCGTGGATCCGTCCCGACTTTTGCCGATTGTTTTTTTTTTTAAACTGCTTTTTTGGGCCCTGGGGTTCCCTGTGGGACCCCCTGAGCAGGCCCAGGGTGTCAGTGTGTTTCTACCCTGCCCCCTTTTGCTATTTTTCACCTTTTGTTTTTATGTTTTCTTGTGCCTCGGTTACCGAAGCACAAGATGGCTGCCAACACTTCCTGGTTTGGAGTGTTGACAGCCACTTAGAATTAAGCTCGTGGTCGGGAGGGTTCGCGCATCCACCGCGGCCATAGATATCGAAACTTTTATTTTTTTATTTTCTCAGCAACTACTGAACGGATTCATACCATTAAAAAAAAGGTCTCTTTCTGAACCAAGGGCTACCTTTTTGCCAAATTTGGTGTAATTCCGTTCAGCAGTTCGGGCTGTAGTCGTGTCTAAAGTTTCCTATGGGAAATAACATGGAGAAAACATGTTTTGGGACCACCTCTTTTCTCAGCCCCCGCTTGCCAAATCACCCCGAAACTTTCAAGACTGGAGCTGACCGGAGCGCACCACTAATTTTGAAAAGTTTGCGATGATTCGTCAACCGGCGCCAAAGTTATTGAGAACAGAAACAATGCTTTTTGATTAGAAACAAGGTCCTAACTATAACTAGCTAGGTAATATATATATATATATATATATATATATATATATATATATATATATATATATATATATATATATATATTACCTACTGGCGGTCGCCAGTAGGTAGTTATAGTTAGGACCACGTTTCCATAGGAAATCCGCAACATTCTATTTTGAATAACTTTGGCGCCGGTCGACGAATCCTCGCGAATTTTTCAAAATAGGTGGGGCGCTACGCTCCGCTCCTACCCTGAAAGTCTCGGGGGGATTCGTCAAGCGGGGGCTGAGATAAAAGGGGGGTCCCAAAACGCGTTTTTCCCACATGCATTTTTCCATAGGACCTTTAGACAGGGCTACAGCCCGAACGGCTGAACAGAATTTTATGAAATTTGGCAGAGAGGTAGTCCCCAGGTCAAGGAAGTGCCTTTTGTAGGTTTGGTGTAAATCTGTTCAGTAGATTCTGAGAAAATAGCCTTTAAATCAATATATATATCTGAGCCAGCTTACGGTGCGCTTACCGTGCGCTTACCGTACGCGTACGGTGACGTGCGCGAGCGCGATTCTGATTGGCCGTTAGATCTTAGTAAACATTCGAATCGGTCTAAACCAGGAAGCGGCAGCCGCCATTTTCTCTCTCGCACTCTGACAGGGGGTTGAAAAACAAAGTGAAAAAACATGTAAAGGGGCTGTTTAGACAGCTCCTAAGCACCTAGACATGTCGAGGGAGTCCCCAACGATCCCCCAAGTGAAAAAAAGCAATTTTAATTTTTTCGAAAATTTCGCCGATTACGGTTACCGTACGCGTACGGTAGCCAATATTAAAAAAAAAAAAAATATCCACATTCTCCCCACCCCGTGTCCAACTGGTGCCCGACGGGCACCAGTTGTGCATGGCATAACCAGTAATTACAAAACATATATTTTACCTGTCACAACGATGCTCATCATATGTTTCCTCCATGTGCGCACGGTGCGCGAAGCGCATCGTGCGTTCAGGGCCCATCTAGCGTAACGTGGACACGCGGTGCGCGAAGCGCACCACGTGCTCACTGTGCGCGCACGGAACGAACTGCGTTAAGTGGGCGCGCACGCCACAAATGGCGTAAAGTAACTTAGCATTTAAAAAACCGTACAAATTCACTGAAAAAAACCATAGGTTTCACACACGTTATAGTTAGGAATTAGCATTTAAAAAACCTTGCAAATTCACTGAAAAAACCATAGGTTTCACACATGTTATAGTTAGCTGGACATTTTACTGATAAAAAACCAATGAAATTCCCCCGTTATAGTTACTGTAGGCAACTATAACTCACGCGACCGTAATCTCTGCTGATGACATATCAAATATGAAAATATGAAAAAAAAATATTTGTAATATATGTATAGCTAAAATTTAATGGAAGAAGACATGGGCAAATAAGTGTCTAAATACAGTATTAGCATCAGCAGAGGATTACGGTCGCGTGAGTTATAGTTGCCTACAGTAACTATAACGGGGGAATTTCATTGGTTTTTTATCAGTAAAATGTCCAGCTAACTATAACATGTGTGAAACCTATGGTTTTTTCAGTGAATATATAGATAGATAGATAGATAGATAGATAGATAGATAGATAGATAGATAGATAGATAGATAGATAGATAGATAGATAGATAGATAGATAGATAGATAGATAGATAGATAGATAGATAGATAGATAGATAGATAGATAGATAGATAGATTTATTCATCTATATATCTATACACACACACACATTTCCTAGAGAGGGCAAACAAAGTACGTGCAACTGCATTCTGTACCCGTTGGAGTCTTGCAGTGACTGTTTACGCCAAGCAGAAGACCGTTGCAGTAATCCAGGTGCGACTGGGCAACTGATTGGACTATCAGTTGGTGGGTGGCCACGTCAAAAAATCTTAAAATGGGCTTTATGCCGTGCAGAAGATCAAAACAAGTGCCAGACACTTTTTTTGCTTGGGGCTCAAATGAGCGGGCAGTATTGATTAGGATCCCTAGGTCTTTAACTGTGTTTTTCGGTGTGAGAGGGGTGCCCAAGGTCGCAGGTAGTCCCATTTGTGGGTGTCCCAGCCAACCACGAGTAACTCCGTCTTTGACGAATTAAGCTGTAAATAGTTGTTTGCCAACCAGTCTGCAATGGCCAGAACATCGGCACAAAATTTCAATTGGTCCAGAGCAGGGTTGTTGGAGAAGGTAAATATCAGCTGGGTATTGTCCGCGTAAGATACCATTTTGATGTCACGCTCTATAGCCAGGAGGGCCAGAGGGCGGACATACACGTTAAACAATGTGGGGCTCAAGGCGGAGCCCTGTGGGACACCACAGCTAAGGGGGTAATTACTAGACTGGTGGGGGGCATGAACCCAGAAATAACGTTCTGATAAAAAAGAGGCAAACCAGGCCAGAGCCTGGCCTTTGACCCCGATCTCCTCAAGTTGTTGGAGAAGAATTTTGTAGGAGACCGTGTCAAAGGCCGTGCTAAGGTCAAGGCCGTGCTAAGGTCAAGAAAAAATAATGCTGAGGTATTGCCCTCATCTAGCATTGCCCGCCAGAAGGGCTGATTCTGTGCTGTGCCTGGGACGGAATCCATTCTGAGAACTATCTAAGATCTGATTGGCCTCCAGATATTTGGTAAGTGTGATATTGACATGGGACTCCATAAATTTAGCCAGGTAGGGAAGCAGGGAGATGGGACGAACGTTCTCTGGCAAAGATGCGTCCAGTGTAGTTTTTTTTAACAATGGGACAACTTTGGCATGCTTCCATGACTTCGGAATTACTGCTGACAGAAGTGAGCCATTGATGAATTCCTGGCCGTCCGTCATAAGGCAGTTATGGAATTTCCTGAAAATAACAGGTTTTACAGGATCGTCAGGGGACCCTGATTTGACTCTAGCCGAAAGGGTGTCTAGGTTTTTGAGAGACATGGGTGGCAAAGTTTGCAAGGTGTATGGGAGTGCTCTGGGGGTGGGGGACACCAAGGATTCAGTAGAACTCCGTCTCTTTTCTAGTGTGCACTATATGCATTCCACTTTGTTGATAAAGTACTTTGCCAGTGAGTCACAGTGAGTGTTGGAAGATATGATGTTGTTGGTGCCTGTGGGGGATGTAGACATATCTTTCACGAGGGAAATTATAGTTTTGGAGGGGTTAGAGCCATATTTCCTATAGTCTCTTTCTAGAAAGTCCAAATAGCAGTGATACGAATCAAAATAGTGCTTTTCTATATATGTGATGTGATGTGTTGCAATGATTCAGAGGTTAGCTGACAATAAGGCATGTGATTATCACATACATTGGGAACATACCTGTACATTCTGCTCTTCAGAATCACAGAAAGAGGCACCGAGGACCCAATGTGGTGAGGACATTAACCTGCCAGATTATGCAGGAATGATATGTCATCTGGATAATAATGGAATTGAAAATGCCAATGCCAGGTGTAGATAGTAGTACTGGGCTAGGCCTACCTACATGTATAAGATTGAAGACACCACAAACTGACCGCTAGAAGAAAATGTTGCAACTAAGGCAAGTATTGCAAGGGTGTCATTTGGCCGGTGGCAGACGGCCTGCTGTCTCAGCGAGCTGGTGGAAGCCATATGGCTTTTACCACAGTTATGGAGGACTGTCTACCCTATTGTTAGTTCCCCAATTGCATTGAAGGGATCTCTGTACAGTGATGACCCCCTTCAAAGCACTGAAGGGTTGCTGAACTGAGTGGATGCCATGTTTGAAGCACCTGCTCAGCAAAACTTTTTTAAAATTAATCAATCAATCAATAATAGTTTATTCAATTTTGTAATAAAATCATACAAGTGACATGTGATAAAATTTCCAACATCATTATACATAAAATATACTATAAATTTACATAATTTACAGGTATTAACGTCATCAAGAGCCAGTTATACCCAGGATCAAACTCTATTGTGCAGAAATATAAACCCCCATAAGAAACTTTGACACATTAAACAGACTTTATGTGTTTCTAAAAGTTGCAAATATAAAAAGGCCGGTCTAACCTCATGAAAATCCAAGAAAATAAAAAGAGGTTTTAAGTATTTATGCCAGAGAGATTTATATAAAGGACAAATCAGAACAATGTGCAAGGTTTTACATTTAGATAACAGATTATATTTGCATATGGGTGGCTCAGAGTACTTAAACCAGAGACCCTCAGGATAGAGCAGCTGATGGAACAAAGCCAGCCTAAAATAGGGCAACAAACAATGCTGGTGAATAGGCATATCAAAGAGAGAGTGCGGCTCTCTCCCGGGAATTATTTTAACCATGGCATATCTTCGGAATAATGGCTTGACCAAAGCTGAGGCTACCCTCTCAAATGCAACTCTATTGTAAAATGCCTCTCTTATCCAGGCAACATCAAATTTAATAATTCCCTGTAGATTTGTAAATAGCTCTGGTCTCCCAAGGGTTTTGAGATTTTCTGTAACATAGACCAGCCAGGGAATATTAGCCATATTATCCACCTGCATGCAGTCATAAATGACTGATCTATTAAGAGTTACATCATCCTTGAACCATACTGCACACCATAACAAAAGAGGTTGCATCCGGATATAATCTACCATGTATCTGAACCCTAGCTTTTCATGCAGTATCTCAGTGGGAGTACATTGCCCAATTGGGTCTACATTCAAGTAACCTAAGATCTCACAACCAAAAAAGGATAGGGAACTACACTTAACTTGGTAAATCTCTAGTATGATTCTCAAAAGCTTATGTTCCAGGTGCGTGGAGAAGTCACTTACTTGGGCACATACCCTCTTAAGGTTTCCAATATTCTTCTTTATTAAGGGTTGTCAACGGAGCCTTTGATCTATTAAATTTCCCAAATAGGTACAATTTTCTACCTTACACAAAATTTGAGCTTGGACAGAAAAAGTGGCACTTTTTGCATTTTTTGGACCCAAAACCATAACATGTGACTTTTTAAAATTAGTGAGTACATCCAAACTACCCATAAAACCAACAAAAAAGATCTAAAAGCCACTGCAAACTTCTGGCAGTGCGGACAATTAAAACAGTATCATCTGCATAGAGGCGAGTCGGAAGCCATCTACTCCCGACTCTCGGAACATCCATACCCGGCTCAAGAAGCACATTCTCCAAGCGATTAATATACGTGACGAATAGAAAGGGAGCCAAAATACAGCCCTGCCGGACCCCCTGCTAAGAGTAAAGTACTTTAGTGTTTTCTCCATCACTACAATAGCGGACTGATGCCATCAACCCACAGTGTAAATTCCTGAGGAAATTAACCAGATTTGGTTCCACCCCATGGAACTCAGCTCTGCCCATAGCTTTTCTCTGTTGACCTCATCAAAGGCATAGCTGAGGTCCATGAAGGCAAGATGAAGGGACACCTTCTTTGCCCAGGTGTATTTATTAATAAGCAGGTGGAGATAAAGATTCTGCTCTACCTTACCCCGCTCCGTACGAATCCCATATTGGACATCGGACAATATTTTCCCTTCCTCTGCCCAGTGAGTTAACCTTTTTAATAAAGCCCTACCTATGAACATAACCTCAATGAAAAGTGGTCTTCCCAGACCTGAGTAGGGACTGAAGCGGTTAGATTAGTAGTCCTGTCCACCTTGAGAAAAGGGTGGTTAACCATCCTATAGAATAATACACTATCGTTCTGAATACTTGCCTGGAGTAGGTCCTCCCAGATATTTTTATTTAATTCCAATTTCCTAAGTTTAATTTTGGCTTTATACATCACCCTACACTCTCTTACCACACCCCTATCCCGTGGTTGTTTTTTCAACACCAACAAAAGAGCTTCACAGGCATTTATACAGCCTTTATCGAACCAATGAAAAGGCATCTGAAAATCAGTCCTTGCTGACCTGGAAGGAGCGGTTTTATTGTGAGAGCAAATTTTGTCATATGCCAAAATGATATTGAGTTGGAGAACTTCTATGTTCAGACAAGTCTGAAACTAGCTTGCTGATAAAAACATCAGGTATGATATTGCACTACTTCAATCTTCGTCCCTGGGCCGTTGTTCTAACCTGAGTTTTAAGACATTAGAGACATTCCACCTGTTTGAATTCCAAATAAAGGCTGGCGACAAGAGAGTTGTGGTCACTGGTGATATTCCAGTGCACAGGGAATTATTTAAGAGAAGAGAAAAAAACCCAGAGACATAAATGTAGAAGATCCACAGCCATGATTCAAAAAAGGTAGGGGCAATGTTGTCCATGAGCAGGCTTTAAAGACTCATGAGATTAAATAGGTTCTAATTAACCGAGAGCTCATTCATCATTTCCCCTTGCGTGGTATGCCTAAAGTGGACTTGGGCCTGAAAATCATCATCCCCTTGACCACCTCGCTCATAAAGATAGCAACCTCTACAGTGGTGGAGATTGAAATCGGCCAGTATAATCAAAACAGTGTGGGAGCTAGAATGACCAGAAAAGAAAGAATGAAGGAAAGTGCTGAGTGAGTCCAAAATATCCTCAGTTACTGACCCATGAATCGCATTATAAATATACATATACAAAATATTTGAACTTTTGTTGAAGGAGAGCAGAACACCCAAGATATGAGCAGAACAACCCTCAATTACTTCCAGTTTAAGATTGTGTATTATCACAAATGTCACAAGGCCCCCATTTGCTCTCCCACTTGGTGATGGTAAGACATTAATTGAAAAAGATGCATAGCTATCCAGGTGACCCCCCGACCCTTGTGTCCCATGTCCCCTGAAAAGCAATAATATCAAAAAGGGCCAAGGACTTTGCCAATTCAGGGAAGTCAAATTTCTCCCTCAGGTCAGCAGTGTTCCAGGTCATAACTTGGAAAACCCTGGGTGAAGTGGGCACATCAACAGGGATACTAAAATTAAGATCCCTCCCTATGCAGTCTTGGTTGCTCAAGCCACTTAGGAGCTCAAATCGATTGAACAAAGAAAGATTTGAGTCCTGGTTTCCAGCATAACTTCTAACAGGAGCTTTGGAGAAACCACAAAAAGGAACCACCTGGAGGGGAGGTCCCATGCATTGGTATATAGAAATAATGCAAGGGTAAATGAATGATGCCATTGGGAGTTGTAAGATCAGACCCAATTTTCAATAGCAAAATAAAACAGCCCTGTAGCTTTTACAAAAGTTAACTACCATACAGTCCCCCCTAAAAGATTTGGGGGCACTACCTATCCATCTCACCCGATTACCATGATTAACCCATTATATAGTTTCTAAAATCAGGGGGGATCCTTTCTGCAAGCCAATGTGCTAGCTAGTTTTTAAGTTGGCGGAAATCCTCCTGGACCGATTGTAACACAGGTGGAACGTTAGCCAATACCACAACATGAGAGGTACAAGCCGGTGGAAGGTGCAAAATGGCAGGAGGGGTGGTACAAATTTGGGAAGTCCCTTTGTGGATTATCTGTGATGGGCAAGAGGACAGCTGCACTGGGATGGATACTTGAGAGGCCAACCTTGACACGCCCACTGGGATAGCACTAACGCCACTCCCTGAATGAGAACCCTGGGATTCAACAGAAGTGGCTGGTAAGTATTTTATTTCACACGTTCTGGCAGTAGGAGCAGGCTTATTAATAGGCCATAATTTAACATCATTTGAGGTAGGGAATTATGACTAGAACATGATGATATTGCAACAGGGGGCTCATTTGCTTGTGCAATAATAATCAGTGGACTTACAATATGGGAGATCTACACATGCTGATTTCAACGGGCCCTATAGAGCTTATCACAGTTCCCACCCAAACTTCCAGCATGACAAGTTTAGGAGCTATGCTATCTAGGGCCGCTAGGATTTTTGCTTTCATGGTATTAGATACAATCTATGTGTACTGCTCATCTGTGGTGGTCACCTGACCCTTCTTAGGTTTCCATGTGTTAATTATACTAGAACATGTGGGAAGCGAAGTTGCTCCTTTATTCCTGTTACCGTAGAGTTGGGACCATGTATTGCCCTGTCTGTGTGGCCATTGGGGTGACCAAGACCGCATCATCCCTCGGGCTCCCTCCAGTTGATGGTTCTTGATCAACACAGTCCGGAACAGTTTGCGGAATTGAGGGAGGAGAAACCCCAACTGCTGTTAATGAGTCTAATACCTGTCTGTAGTGAGTAATTTGTTCTTCCACGGACGAGATTTAATTAGCAAGAACTCCAACTGCATTACTTAAAAAAGTTAAGATTGAACTACTGGATCTGGGACATTTGTCAGTAGAGTTCCTGGCCTCTGCATTCCTCTTCCCCATTGTACCAGATGACAGGCAGGTATTAGATACATGGCACTAACCGCTGGCAGGGTCGGACAGGTTTGGCTTATAGACAGATAAATAATTTAAACCCAAACAGCACCTGGATCCTAGGGAGACAAGTCAAAACACTAAAGGCCAGTTGAAGATTTAAAAAACAAAAGGAAAGGCCCAGCCTCTTCGGGGCTATGACGGGCCAAGACGGGAAGTATTTTTGTTGTTGCAGGTTTATATAGCGCAAACTTGACCCAAAGGTATTGGAGCGCTTTACATGAGCACCAGTTACTTTACACAAGGACACATTCATTTCTTGGTAGGCACAGATTTGGAGTTGTCACTGAGCTAGATAGTGCTCTGAATTCAGTCCAGGTGTGTACAGAAGGTGTGTACAGAAAAGGGCCTCCTCCTCACCCTATGGTAACTGGGACAACACCCCGATCCTGGAAATGGCGCTCTGTTCTCCTGCAGAAGGAGTTGTCACTGCGCTATACAGAACTCCTAATTCAGTCCCGGTGTGTGCAGCAAAGGGCCTCCTCCTCGCCCTGTGGTGACTGGGACACGTAGTCCCCGATCCTGGAAATGGTTCCCTTTTTATTATTAATAAAATAAACTCCCAGACCAGAAGTTAGTTTTCTCAATACAACAAATAAATGACAGCAGCATGCGGGGAGTTTTCTCCGTGCACATAGGAGCCATTCTACATTTTCCCTGCCTATGTCTACTATGTCTAGCATGATGGACATGGACAGGGAAAATGAGTGACAGTCATCCCACCCTACAGAAGGTGTATCAAGCCTCACTGTGACTGTGCATCACTTTGAAGAGTGAAGCCAGGTCAGAGGATTACATTGATGGACTGAGCAGAGGCTCTGAGGCTGAAAACCTGGGGCTTCTCCAACTCAAAATTAATTGAGGGGAGCACAACTTTGATGGGTGGTCTTCCTGCTTCTCCAAAACTACAAGTCAGACCCGAAGAGTTGGTTTAATCCTAACAAGGGAACAAACAGAAGTATGAATCTGACTGGGATTCCAACTTCTGGACAAATACCGCCCAGACTCACCGGTTTTTCCGTGCTCAAATTTGACCAGGAAATACCTGTTAAAATCGTGCAGGCCAACACCGGACATTTCAGCTTTTGCCTTCTTATCCCCTATTTTAAACAGAAGAACTTGTAAAAGATGATGCAATACTACTGTACCAGAGAAGAACTAAACCCCTTAGTGACGGTAATTCCCTGCACAGTACCACTGCATGAGTTTACCGTCCTCCTTCAGTGCACATTAATAGCTGGCAACAATACACACTTTGATATTGACAAATAATAATTCAGAATGTTTCAAAGTTGTATCAATGACATAAAGGTATTTGTTCAGTATATTTAGTAGGGTCGATGCTGGGTGCTTTAAGGCACTCCACATGAGTTTGAAATTATGAGGCCCCTTAGCTTCCTTTTGCTAAAACTGCAGCTTGTAATTAAGCGCTTTTTCCAAACACAAAAGAGGAAATAATTGGACCCAAAGGCAACTTAAAACACAGATATGGGGTGCAGCCAGCAATTTCTGTGCTATGCGTCATTACAGATTTAATAGGGCGTTGAATGTGCAACATTTTCTAAGACTGGGGTTTTTATGATCTGTGCAGTTGCAAGAAATAATGGAAAGCAGTTCCTTTCCCAACCTTTTTAGACTCGAGGTCGACTCCCTTCTGCCGTAATGTTAAGGATCACAGACACTTGGGCTGGAGGACAGCTCTGAGTGCACAGCGATTTGGTTGAAGTTTTCAGCCATCACGAATCAGTCCCTATCTGGGTTACCGTGGCTCAGCGTGTGAAGAGACATTTCAGGACGAGGGATAAGTGTTTTCTCACTTGTAATAACGCGTATGGTGCTCTGACTAGGTGGCTGTGAAGTATTTTTCAAGCTATATCGTCCCATAGTGGCATGACCTCGACAGAGAAGGAAGCATCAATGTGCAGACACGGAGACCTGTTTGAAGTTTCTTGAGATGTTTCAGTGATTTGGCTGGAATGTGGGCCATGATCCAGATTTAGCTTGTTGGAAAGCGTGCCAGGCATTGGTATGATTAGACCTGGCGCTTCATAACATGGGAAATTCCTTCGCTACTGATCCATACGATTCAAGAAATTCTGCAAATGACTTAACTCCTTACTCAGGGCCAATCCACAGATTATTTGAAACAGTGAGGTAAAAAAGGCAATAATAATTCTACATGTCACTTGATCACAAATCAGGATAAGTGGATTTTTGTATCGCAAAGGGTACTTATTATGGTAAAAAATGCATCAGAATGGCAGATTTTCTACCATTGTTAAATCTGATAGTAAGCATGGGAAAGGATACATTTTGGGTAGTGTGGCCATGTAAAATACACAGAAATCCCATAAATGTATATGATTTTGGGTATTCACAGATAATTATCAGGTCATTTCCATCCTGGGCAATATAGCAAAGTTACTCTTAAACAAGGTTGTGGTAATTGGGTTTCCCGGGTGGACATAGGTAAAAAAACATGCCCAATATCACAGGGTGAAATGCTTGAATTAAGCTTAGTCACTAGTAATTACTTAAGGGCTCATCCTAGACAAACATTTCTTATCCGTTGTGCCACTCCAGACATCAGTCATATTCAAATCAGACTCAACCTGCATAGAGCGCCAGTCCAACCCAACTTGCCATGTGGGACCCTTTCTAAATGGGAATACAAGAACCCATGGACCAGTTTCGGTGTATTTTTGTTTTTCTAAGTCAGATGCCCTAACTGCAACAGGGGCCATTTTATGAATACAACGCAGTTTCCATGTTTGCGCCTGCGCCATGTTGCAACTTTTAAAAGGTGTACCGAGAGCAAATAGGGAAAATGTGAAGTATTAGAAAGAATGTGCTTTCCTCAGTGCAGCTGCGAAGTTGCGCAACCCTTGGAGCAGTGCATTCAAGTGCAATATGGAGCAGCTGTTTAATAGCTGATCCTCGTATCACAGTGTGGATGGTACCCGTCCGCACTTTCAAGAGAGGAGATAGATCCCCTTACTGTGAATAAATATACCCACCTTCAAGGAGATATCTGAGGGGTTCATGGAACCTCCTTTCTTCCCCAGAGGGCTGCCTTTAGAAGGTGCACTGAAAGTGCGCCACCTTTTCATGGCCTACTTTCGATGCACCTCCTAAAGGCATGTTTGCCTCTTCACCCGCATCCATAATATTACGCAGGCGCAGAGGCAACCTGATTCCCTCATTTGCATGAGACGTCCCCATGCAAATGAGGGAATGCCCTCTTATGATTGCGATGGCACAACATGTGCACCAGCGCTATCTGTATTTCAGAAGGGGACAGACAAGTGTTTGCGCCCCCTTCTGTAATACCATTGTGCACCAGGGGCGCACAAAGAGGGCCAGGTGTGGGTCCCGTGCTCATTGTGCCATAGGATTCAACATGGACCTCACTGATGATGCACAACAAGCGTAAACAAATCTCTTAAGGTGCTTGCATTCCCTATGAAAGGGGAAGTGGCCTGGCAGGTGGGGCTCAACTGTTCCTCTAAGAGCTGAGCCGAAGCTGTTTTGTATATGGGTGCTCTGAGACTGGAGGGCCACAGTAAGCTATAAAACGAATTTGAATATGGCAGAGAGTAATTAACAGTGTCTCAGACTGGTCCAAACATTACGTCCATCACTTTTTTTTTATTTCCTGGTATCAAAATAAGCATTTCACACCAGTCAACAATTGATCAATATGGTGGGAACAAAAAGCAAGTGCTTGATTCTCTTTATCTTATATTTCAGAAAAAAAGTTACTTAGGCACAACTGTCTCTATAAAAAATATAGGGCCAAATATCAATTTATAAGAAAGGGAACTGAATGTACATTGGCAAGTTCACTGGTATTTTCAGCAAAGCACCTCCAACTGAGTAGGTAGGTACATACTGAAAGTGACAGTTTTTTAAGTTTGTCCGCGGGCACACTATAATAAGTATCTGTGTGTGGTTTACCCTGTAAAGTATCACTGCTGAAAAGTTCCATGTGCATTTTTTATTGTAAGTCTGCTTCCTTACTTACAACCTGCCTCTGAAGTTTCAGGAATGACTTCATTCCAATTAGAGGCAAGGAGAATAATTCAGGGGAATAATGAATGCTTTGAGATAAAAGGGCTTGCATTGCAGAATACCGTCAAAAATGTAAAGGCATGGTCCCCCGAGTGGCTTTTCCTTGATATACTTCAGTGGCTGCATGTCTGTTGTGAGGCATGAGAGAACAGTTTCCGGTTTCTGGTTTAGTCGAATGTGTGCATTGTAGCTGATGCAAAATGAGACCCTACCCTGACCTTATAAGCAGAAGCAATGAACAGCACTATTTTCAAGCAAAGTGAAGACAAGGCGGAAGGCTACACTTCTACCAGCACTCCAAAGAGAAAGGTTGAGGGTAGAGTGGGTAAGAGAGACTAAGAGACAGGGCCAGACTGGCCGTAGCGGGCACCGGGCATTTTCCCAGTGGGATGGAATAGTGGGGGCTGGTTTTTGACCCCTGGGGGCTGGTTTTGTTACTGGCGGGTGGTTTTGCAGCAGTGCTGTAATATCAGCCCCCTGGTACAAAAGCGGCAATAATTCTTGACACTAGCACCACCCCTCCGCCAGCCAACGCTTCTCAGTACCATACCTAGCCCCCCCCCGCCAAACCCCTGGGGGCTGGTTGAGAGGAAATCCCAGGACTGGTTTCTGTTCCCAATCCGGCCATGCTGAGAGGGAGGGAATATACTGTGTGAATAGGAGCTGCACTTCCATAAAACCAGCACAGTTCCCATAGATCAATTCATACTAGCACAAAACTGTTACAACAGGCCTACAAATGGCATTTTCATCCGTGTGAGTGAAGATCTTCTGCATGAAAATGCGCTACTTGTGAGTAAGACTACATTGGTGAAATACAGAGGTTTATGGTCAACAGAAAATATATCTTGATAGAGGTAAGAGAGTAGAGGATAAATGGACATGGAGGTCGAGGTAAAGAACTCACAGGAAACAGACTGCATGTTGATCATGAGACAAGGGCATGTGAGGCAGGCATGAGAGAGGAAAGAGAGTGAGAAGAAGTAGTGAAAAATTGGGAATGAATGGCAAAAAAATGTAAAAGAAGCAGAGGGAAACAGGAAGGAAATGAACAAGATACAGGTTCAATTAGAGCAAGAGACCTGATATTAAAGCGAGAGAGAGATGAAAGGGAACAATGTGAGAGGAAATACACAAGAAAGTTTTGTGGAGGCAGGAGCAACAAAGAAAGTGAAAACGTGAAGAACGACAGGATGGGATAGAGAATTTGATGGGGGGATGAGGGAGTTTGAGCAAACCTTCAGAAATTAGGCTTGCCGAGACAAAAGCAACTGGTGGACAAATACAAACGACAATAGCTGATTGGGTGGGAAGGTGGGCTCAATCAAGGATTCACTGAGAGAAATAGGACAATAGGATGTGAGAGGAAGTGATACTAAGGCCTGATTCACAGTTAGATGGTAATGAAAAATATTCTAATTCAGTGAAGGAGTGCTAAACCCCAGGGAATTTCTAGCACAATAACATTTCTATGGTGGAGTACACCACAAATCACACCTGTTATGTTGAGAGCAGGTCAGCAAAGCAACAAGGGAGCAAGCAAAAAACAGTGAGAGGTGTGCAGAGTGAGAAATCCAGGGTGAGCGATTTAGGAGATAGGCATAGGTGGAGTGGTGTAAGTGCGACTAGTATAGTGTTATAATGTAAAGAGAGAGAAGCATTTAATAATATGTGTTGGAAATCTGCCCTTTCTGCAGGGTCACCCAGAAATGTTTGCCTTTCAGCTGAACCCCTATTTTTGCTGGATATAAAATTCTGTGCACTTTACCCCCGATAACCACTGGTAAAGCACTTGTGAACCTCCTTTCAGCATGGTAGAATTTGTATACTCCTGATCGGCACATTTAATTTACTCATATGTTCCAAGTATAAGGTATTTTAAATGCTACCAGTGGACTGCAGCACTCATTGTGCCTTCCACTGAGGTGGCTCTCTGAAGCATGTATCCAGGCCTATCATTGTAGCCTGACTGTGTAGTTTTAAAACTGCAAATGAGACCGGTCAAATAACCCCTTTTAAGGCCTAAACCTTCCATTTAAATATTAATGTGACCTCTAAGCAGGCTATATTGCAAACACTAGGCAACATTTTAATTTGCCTGTGAAATTTACATAATTTCGGGAACTTTGAGTTATTCTTTTGCCAAAAATCCCTGAAATTAAACCATTACACCACTTAGTGTAATTATGTGCTCTTCACTATAAAAACATGCCCTGAAAAAACAGGAACAGCAACTGTTGTTCTCGGTGCTCTTGTTAAAAAACATCCTTGTGCTAAAAATTGACGTGAGGATACATTCTGCACAAAAAAACTGCAAAATGACAGATTTGCATTTCATGTAATTACACATAATATTTTGTAATTTTGCCATGATTTCACTTAGTTAAGTGAAAGAAAACTCCGGAAATTTTGCGCAAAACTATTTATTGCCTATAAGTAAAAATGCTTGGTATTTATAAATAGGGCATGTTAAAGTTTAATGTTAAACCTATCCAAACAGTGAGAAAGCCTTACTAGCAATTTTCATTGTAGCAGGGTTGGCTATTCTATATAGGAAAGCATTGGGATAAAATATTAGTTTGATAAATGTTATCTCTGCTTATGAAATAGCTAAAAATTAAATTGTTTGACTTTTTGAAATATTTAGTATGGGCCCAATTCACTGGTGAAGTCTGATTTGTAATAAATGTTTTGGGAGGATGATTTTTAGAAAGTCTCCTTTGTCCTGCCTGAAGTCCTAGGAAGCTATATCTGCATTTTCCTCTCTCCCTTCTGCTAGCCAGTAACTAGCATTGTAGTGGGCATAAATGGGCATACATGGGGAGTGAAACTACTCCAAGGACAGGGACAAAAGGCCTTGGGTGTGGGGATGCATTGTGGTGCCAATGACAGGATGGCCTGTTGGCTGGGTCCATGGATTTGGTTAACTTCAAAGAGGCCTATCCTGTCACAAGCAGGTGCAGCTAACACGCAGGCCTGCACTCTTCTTTTGTGAATACAGCGAGATCGGCCTCCATTAGAGTGGGCCTCTTGTTGACAATCAGTGTCAGATCCTGCTGGAGTGTCAATACCTGCTTCACAGGCCTGCTGAGGTTTTTCATATGGCGTTTGGGGGAATCTTCATTGGAGAGAAAATAATGGCAAAACAGTTCTTGTGTATTCTCTGTCTGGTTGCTGATGTACTTAGCTTTTGTTCTACCCAAATTCTAACTGTTAATTTTTTGAACCATCTTCGCGGGCCCTTTCTGAGCGCCGAGGCCGGGAAGATTTCTCCGGCCGTATTACGATATGCGGTCGCATCTACAGCGGAGCACATATCCCCGAATATGTTGCTGCAAATGTGTACAAAATCATGTGAATTGTTCACACTTGCATGACATGTGGGGCTATGCCTTGTGCACCATGTACCCCATTTCTGGAATATGCACAGTCCAGTCAATGGGGATTAAGACAGCATAATGATTACCTGGGTTCCGGCGCCCACAGGATCGTAGTCATCGGGGTGCAGCTCCTCCGGTGTAGGGGGGACCTGGGGGAATGGATATATGGAAGACGCTGCTGAAGGGAAGTGGATTTGGGTAAGTAAGCGCCCCAAATCCATCGTTTCTGACGACTCGAGGCAGTCGGTCAGACCACCACAGTCGGGTCATTGGAAACCTACATTGTAATTCAGACGGTGGTCAGAGATCCCTGTACTGCCCTATGGATGCTGTTTTCTCTGACCGCCATCTCTGGCGGCTGGAGAAAGGTTGTTCAAGTCAGTGATCTTTCAGCAGTCGGTCAGAATACAAGATGCATGCATCGCAATCCAGCGGTCGACGAGACCACGCAGGTCCGACCGCCTCTGACAGGAACGCGGAAGGTGGTCCAACTAGCATCATAATCAGGGCCTTAGTGTTAAATATTCAGGACTCTAAGATTACCATAGTACACTCCCCTCACACACATCCAGCAATTAGAGCCCAATTTAGTAAGGCTGAAGACTTCGGCCATCTTTAAATCTCCCAATGTGGGAAGTGTTAGCCCTGGGAACTGTACCACATTCATAGGGTGTGCCCAGGGGTCATTCCCATCCACAAGCTTGTGCCAGACATAAGTGTGGCATCTCCAGGCAGCCACTTAAGAACTCTTTTTGGACCTGAGGAAGATCACACAAAAACTGAACCTGTTGTCTGCACCCTGAGAAGAGTCATGGAGGACTGGACATGCTTTCGCTCTCTCTTGTATCCAGGACAAAGAAGTGGAATAAAAAGGTCATAAGGCTAACCTACTGTTCAAGCTACAGGTAAACAGCAAGCTACAAGAGGTCTGTTCCTGCAATTGCCTAGCAAACCAGTGGCAAATGCACCTGGACTGGACTCTCCTGTTGGCCTCTGCCTGCCACCCTGCGAGCATCCGAGCGCCTTAATTGGGTTGTGGGGGTTTAGAAGTGTGCTCCTGTGGAGAGTTAGGGCTTAAAGGACTAAAGCCAAAGGTAAAATCTTTGACCAGGAGGAACCTGATTAGTGTATCTGACCTGCATTTCATCGTAGTCAATGTCAAAGTGAGCCTATGTCCTGTTCTACAGTGACCAGTTACTATCATTGGCATTTGTGCATCTTGGCACTATTTCTACTTAAAACATCAAAAACATCCTATCCCCATGTCTCCTTATTGGATTTTGTGTCATTTTGGTGTTATTTTGTTTTCTGAAAGTGTACTCTATTTTACCAATACAGTTTGGGATTTTTATTGTTTTGCATTTTCATTTATTTACTTTTTAGTACTGTATAAATACTTTACGCATTGCCTTTAATTTACACCTGTCTGTCCTGTGCCATTGCTACCAGGGGGTTCAGCTTATGTTAATTTAGTGCCTTTAAGGGTTCATCCTTGTAAGTACTGTGATTGTTACAAGAGGTGAGTACTTACAGCCCTAGCATTTCTTTCAGTGGTACCTACATTTGCAATTAGTGTACTGTCCCTTTCAAATAAAGTTGGTTTATATTTAATGGAAATGCATCAGCTGTGTTGCTCAACTCTTAATGAGACAGTGTTTGCACTTTATATTGAGTATATTTTTAAATAAATTGTATAAACAGTTCTAAGCAAGTTTCCTGTACTAGAAATGGAATGTTACCAATATTTCTCAAAAGGGTGGGTATTGGCCTGTGAGCAGCTAGGATGGATGCAAAATACTGAAACTCCGGGGAGCAAGATTCTAATCTTCCAAATATCCCACTGAAATCTGAATAGAGACACATAAATATAGGTGCACCGAAACAGCAGACGCAGTGGCACCCAAAAAGGCAGAATATTGTCTTTATGAGTAAAAAGAGTGAGGAAAGCTGAACAGCAGTGAGCTGTGGCCTACACACCAGTCCTCAGTAGAGAAGTAATTTGAAGGGGCAGAGTCCTTGAGATGGAGGGTGCCCAGGAGCAAAGCTGCCGTCCAGCGGATTTGTTGGACGATGGTTCAGGATATAGCCCAGCGTGCTGATCTTGCTGAGGAGTGCTGCCTGAGGAACAGCAGGTGTTGCGACTTTGAGGCCCCGGGGGAAGATTTGACTGTGAAGTTTGGCAGCACCATACGTTGTGACTACTCTCAAGGAGGTGGGACGCGTTAGAAGTCCAATTAAATTCCCAGATGTTAGAAAAATTGTTTTTTGTTGAGGGGGTGTGAACACTTCTCAAGCCACTACCACAATTTATGTCAGGGTGAACCAGCCAAAGTCACTTAATTAACCAGTGCTTAACCCTCTGGTAGCTTGGCACAAAAGCAGTCAGGCTTAACTTAGAGGCAATGTATTCAGTATTTATGCAGCACTCAAAGAGTAATAAAGTGGAAACACACACAAGACAAATACCACACCAATTTAGAAAAGTGGAGAAACTGATTAAAATCCAATCAGTAGAACAAGAGTTATGATTTTTAAAATTTTTTAGAGAAAACTAGCACTTAAAAGATGAAAGCATCAACCAAAGACATTTAGTGATGCAAGACCAGGACAATGTCGACGGTTACGAAGGGTGTCGAAGGTTACAGCCAACTGCAATGGAGCATGGTTCAGATACATAAGGTGGAGTGGGCCTAGTGTACTTAGAAGAATATTGGAAGAAAAATGTCTGAGATAGTAAAGTTCAGTGAGGCAAGACAGACGGCAGTGTCCAAGGAGGAGGTGTCATCGCCAAGGAGCCTCTGGACGAAGCAGCGATAAAGATTTCTTAATTTGGATTTAGTCTCTTTTTTGGAAGTCGAACATCAACAGCCACATGAAGCAGCAGGCTGTAACTGACAAGGGCTCCAGGAGGCTGGATACCCTTCCGAAAAGAAGCCTCTGAACAAGATTCGCTGCTGCGGGCAAGAACTTAGTGGGAGCTACTGCAAATGGGCAGATTGGCGAGCAGGTAGGTCCTGGTCTCCTGTCGGTTCTCAAAGAACTTTTTTGACAAAATCATATCTTCTCTCCCACCCTTTTATATCTAGTTTTCTCTGAAGCTATTGTCTAAATTAACTTTTTACCTGTTTGAAGTTTTTCTTTCTCTCCTTTTCTGCAGCCATTCGATCCCATTTACTAAGTCCCTCAAACTGTGTATGTCTGAGCATTGGCTTCATATAGCATATGGTTTGTCTAAAAAAAGCTGACGTCCTGCTATTAAAGGTACCCTCTAATGAAAATTGAAAAATTTTGTTGCAGTATATATATTCCATTCTGAAATCCAGGTACATGTGTAGTACTCCACCTATTGTCATTTCATAGGATGGTGAACCTTCGACAAGCATTTTCTGGCCCTCACTAGGCCTCTCTGTAACCTTAGGCTTTCTCAACAAACCCAATTATTTGTTCCCACATAAAACATGCTTAAAGCACATACTTCACTTCTAAACCCAGTCCCAAGTCCCACATTTGTTTTTTGGCTGTTGGGCACCTTTAGTGCCTCTTCCAAGGGTCCAGGACTTTGTAGCACAACTTGGAGTTGACTGTGTCTGGTCAGAGCCCTTCCTACTGGTTCAGGGGACAAGACAGGGGTGACCTATTCCCCCAATGGTTTTTCCCTGGAAGCCCTCACCTGTTGGATCCAAATGGACCGTCTGGTGCTTGGTTTACATTGGAAGACTGGGTGGGATGCTATCCTTCTGTACATCTCAAAGCCAGATGACACCATTCACCAAATACTACATATTTTCCACTTAGTCAAAAACTACTGAAGCTATCACATAAACTGGAAAAAATCCCTAATGTATCTACTCAGGAAGTGGCAGCAAAATTTGATCCACACTACTAGGACTGCTTTTGTCATTGGCAGGTTTTAAATACCTTGGCATCTATATTACAAGGGACCTGACAGATTCCTAGTGGAGAATCTTTACTCAATACTCAAACAATTAAAAAATGACGTCAAGCACTGGAGATCTCTTCTCTTGTCACTACTGGGATGAGCAGCACTATATAAAACAATCATTGGTAATGCATCGGTTTCGCCTATGTTATGAATAAAGAGCTATTTTCATCAATCATCGTCCGGGAGACGGAAAGAGCGGAGTGGAGAGGATGTGGTGCAGTGGCCAGAGCTGCTGATTTGAGAGCTGGGGATCCTGGTTCGAGTCTCAGCAGCACTGCGCAACATCCTGTGATTCTATGCAAATCGCTTAATCTCTCCGAGTGATAAATTGTTATATATATATATATATGCTGCAATAGTGATAGGCAAAACTTTATGAAAATATAGTTCCACCAAAGCAGATGTTAACAGTATTTCGGCGGCGTGAAACTGATAAGAGAAGCAGAAGTGTAACAAGCATTGGTAAATGCAGGAAAATATGCTACAGCCAATAGAAATGGAGGAAAGGTAAGCGGCACACACAGGAACCAATGAAAAGTCAGGAAAGAGAGGAGATAGGGTGTAAGTCCCTTTTAAGTTCATATTAAAAACAATAGATTTCTCAAGTACAGCGTGAGCGCTGTGCAGGTGACACTTAATAAAATTATCACTCTCCCTAAACTCGTATATGAGCTTTAAAATACACCATACAGATTACCCTCAGATTTTTGGGTAAAATAGAATCAGAACTAAGGGCCTGATTACGACTTTGGCGGTCCTACAGCAGACGGTACATTGCACCGTCCACTATAGGACCGCCACCGCCCACCAGATTAGGAGCTAAATCCTGGTCTGGTGGGCGGTCCTGCGGTGGTCTGACGGCAGCGGTTTGCTAGGCTCATAGAAGAGCCTATTATGCAGACCTCCGCAGTTAGAGTGCCAACTGCACCTTTCTCCACATTGTGGCATATATGCCACACCATGCAAGAAGGGGGGGGTGTAAATTCACGGGGGCACTACATGTCCCCCACCCCTCGCATGCACCCCAGGTCCAAATATGGCAGGGGGCACCGTTTTCGTGGCGAGTTCACAGACTAGAAAAGGGCAGTCAACTGGCAACTCGAAATATGCTAAGCTGTGCTGGCTGCGGTACCGCCAGCATATTCTTGCTGGTGAAAGGCTGCCGACCCAGTGGGATCCTTGATCCCAGCGGTGCCGGAGGTATTGTGGTGGTCGGACTGCTGCAGTCGTAATACTGCAGGCAGTCCTGCAGTGTGGCGGTGGTCAGACCGCCACCACGGGTTCGGCGGTCCATACGGCCCTTAGACTTTTATTATTTAACGAGGCAGGCAGCTCAAATAGGTCTACCAAACTAATGAGGGTGATGTATGACAAAGCCATTGCCCTGCAAGACATTATTAAATACTGATGGGCATCACACTTGACCGTAGTTAATAATTGGGCATTTGCATGCCAAGAAGAACCATAACTGTGAGCAGACCATATGGCCATATGGGTGTGTAGTTACCCGGCAGCCTTATACAGAAAAAAAAACTACGAAACATTTTCATCGCATGCCAGGGTGGCAGTCTGGTAGGTTGCCAACAGATACCTGGGATGGGATAAAAACAAATCACGGAACTCCGCTGTCGGAGATGGAAAAACTTAAGGGCTTTAACAGCTGGGTCACAATTGTCATTATCAAACTGGGTAATGTGTGGAAGGAGGGGACATCGAACTCTCAGGACACATCAATCAGAATATGGACCAGCTGGCACTGAGGCCTATTGGTACCCTAGAGATTAGACATGCATATTTAGCGTAGGAGGGGAATATAACAATAATAAAACCGATGCCACTGAAGGATAGGTTACTCATGGACCCTGTCTGGAAAAAAGACATATCCGTAACCTATAAGAACATTGTCAATAAATCACCTAACCCACTGACATGGTTAAAATCAGACTGGTAGACAGATCTGGGAGGGATGGAGTAGGGGCAGTGGGAGGAAGCTCTACGCCCGCTCCCCCCTCCCCCCCAAGAAGTGGAAGTCCAAGCAGAAGATTATTGCTTATATTACACACATTATACTATACCAGAAATGCACTGTTTTAGATGGGGCGAGTGGTCTCAGATCTGTGTGTCAGGGGATTTGAGATGTGGGGTGCCTTTCTGCATTTGCTCTGATCCTGCCCAGCACTGAAGTCCTTTTGGGAGGAAACCAAGGCATTCCTCAATCAGATCAAAGGACCTCAAACTACGGATTCACCTAAGGAAGCTCTAAGCATCTGGGGGGAGGATGGTTTACCGAAGTACACAAGACTGTTTGTTATCCTTGGGCTAATGATATCCAGGAGAAATATAACATTCAAGTGGGGAGCTCCTGCCCTGCTTCATTTGAATACATGGAGGAAAGATATTGATTGGTGCATGAAGGCGGGAAAAAGTGTCTGAAGGCCGAGGTGCCCAAACAAATGGACTAAAGTGTAGCAGCACTGGCAATCCTGCATAGGACTGAACATGTCAGAGTGAGAGTATGAAGAGAATGGGAAATATAAAAACTAAAGATTGAAAATCCTAATCGATATGAATCTATGCTGGAGACTACACCATCTGAATGCTTGCCAGGGTGTGTCATCTAATAATGTATTCTGTCAATAATGGTGGCTAATGCTTTGAAAGTAATAACATTTAATAAAATGTTGTTTAAAAAAATTACTTCTCAAAAGACATGATTTAAGTTTAAAGGCAAAGTGCACGTACTGAGTAGGGTTTCTAAACTTTATTGTACTGTGCTAGCATTTCTAATTAGGGTTTATCCTCTAATGAGACTTAACGAGTACTTTTAGAAATGCTGCCAAGCATTTTATAACACATATGAATATAGCTTATTAACACAGACCCTTCACTTCTCAAATGGATGCTGTTTTTGTAATGGGACTCGGTTCCCACTTCTTAGCAACACTGCAATTACTTTACCAATACAATATTGGCACTTCTTAACTAGACCTACTCTTGTAATGGAACAGTGCAAGCACTTCACAATCTGACTTATTTGAAGTGCTTATCAAGCTTCTAATTTGCATTACTTTGGTTGAAAAGAAGTTGACTAATTTGTAAAAGAAAGAGTGCCGGTGCCGAAGGTCTGCTCAGAAACCCGCAGCCAATGCAATTAAACATTGGCATGCCAAATACCAAGGCTGGTAGTATTAAATCCACCTCAGGCCTCTTTGATCCACTACCAGACACTCACTGCCCCTTTATCTCACTCATGCACGTTCTTGCTTACTCCCTTTGTGATGGTTTTTCAGTCTTTCTCTTCCTCCGTTTTTCAGATTTGTGTGCTTTTCCCTCTGTCTCACCTGATCCGGAAAAATATGTGCGGGTACCCAAAAATTAGTGCCTGTGGCCCCCACTCATTTTGACTAGAGGTGCGCAAAACTCACATAATTTGTTTTTGCAAGATGGCATGAAATTCTGAAAAAATATGCAAAATTGCATTAAATTACAAGAAAAGCAAAGCCAGAATTCAGTTACATTTTGGTGCAAATGTGTCCTCGTGTCTATGTTGGCCATGAGGACACATTTCATGCTAAATTTAATAGAGTAAAACCCACAAATGCCGTGTACAAGAGCCACCTATGTTCTGGTTGTTCAGTGGTTGTGCTCCTGATCCAGAACTAACATTTGGCCCTGTGGTGTACTGGTGTAATTTTTAGAATTTTGCATAACATGAAATTCATGAAATTGGTGAAGACTATGCCACTGTATCAGAAATTTTGCGTGATCCTAATTTTGACTGGAGTATAACAATGCAGTCGAAGATGTTTGTCTTTGGTAGAAATAACTTCATGCTTGTAATTTTTTTTTCCTGTTAGTTTTTGAAGCATAAACTGAACTCAGGGGCAGATTTACAAGTCCCTTGCGCCACTTTTGCGTCACTTTTAACATGGGAAAAGTGTTTTATTGTTTCTTTAGTAGCTCGCTCTCTAGTTTTCTGATTTTGTTTTTTCCCCACGAATAATTAATCTGTACACTAAGTAATACGTTTCTCGGTGGTCAATTCTTTTTAAAGGTAACGATTGTGTTGAAGGCTGTAAGTGCTTCATTGTTGTAATCGGTATAAAATGCATTAACATCTTGTGAGTTGATTGTGTTGTACGAAAGAACATTTAGTGCCTTATCAAGGTCCTGGCGAGTGAGTATAGGATGTGGAGAAAGGAGAAGGAAGCAAGGATTAATGAGCTGGAGTGAATACGTGACTAAAAAGGTTGAGAATGAAACAAAGAGGGGGAGGTGAGCCAAGAGAGAGTGCTGCTGAAAACCAGAGACAGAAAACGAGAACATAGATCACGGACATTTAAATTGTAGGTATATTCAGGATGAGTGTACCTGCATTTCTTTCTTCTTCAATGGTCAGGAGCAATACTACCTGTCTCTCTCTCTATGCTTCTGGGGCGATTGTTCATATTACTAATGCAAACACTGCAGGGATCTGCGTTAAACCTCTTAGTCTCAGGTTTGAACCCTGGCAGGTCCTCTCACCCTCATTTCACACTCCTGAGGTCATTAAATGAGTTGGGTAACAACATACATATTTAATACCTATTGAGATTTATACATTGATGTGATTTTTAGGTCGAGCATCAGCGCACATGCGTTGTCTAGACCTATTGCTTTCACCAAAACCACGTTATTCCCACCTGCTACTTACCATTGGTTCGCTGCTGCATTGCTCTTTTTGCTGCTCTCTAAGTTGTTCACTCAGTCGCAGTTTACTTCTGGTCAAAACGAAGGAGCACCAACCAAGCACAGTCTTCTTACTCTTAGGGGCATATTATCAAGCCCAATTTCGCCGCTTTAGTGGCCGTTTTCGGCCGAAAAGCGGCGATTTAAATATTGCTCTATTATCAAGGACACACTAACGCGTGTTTCCTTGAGGTAGCAGCCGTCTTTTCTCCACTTTGCATGTCAGCGATATTTATCGCTAATGACATGCAAAGTGGGCGTTCCTCTCTAAAATAACATGAATACTGTCGCTAACACAACTTCCCTCTATTATCAATCCAGCCCCGAACCCGCGTAGTGATAACAAAAGTCGCGCTAACCACGATTATAGCTGGTATGTGAACGGCTGATTTAAACCTGGCTTTGCCATCTTGTCAATGGGAGGTGGATTGTCAGGATAAGTCCACCATGGCATATTATCAATGATTTCCCTATCGCTGCAGTGTTACCGCTGGATTTCCAGCGATATTCTGGCATTTCGCCGCTATAGCTGGATTTTTTATCGCCTTGGAGTTAAGCCTTGATGATAACGCGCTAACTCAGCGATGTAATCCAGAGATAGCCAGCGATATTTAAATATTTAATTATCGCTGCCTCTTGATAATATGCCCCTTAGTTTCTTCATCTGTGTTCTAGAGAACTTTTTTTTTTTTAAAGTTGCATTATGGCTGTCGCTGCTTCCATTCTCCAACACAAACGCAGTCATTTCCATAACCAGACGGTGAATGGGAACGTACTTTGCACCTAGTGTCTCATCTTTCAATGTGGCATTTATGTTAGTGATCTTTCAATGTGGCATTTATGTAAGTGAAACTTCGTTGTTTTTTTTAAGCAGTTTTATATAGCGCAAACTCGACTTATATGAGAGCGCTTTACATGGGCACCCGTTGCATTACAGACACATATTCCCTTTACAGGCATGGGGAGATTAAGTTATTTGCACAGGCTCACAGCATGCTTGAGCGTCTCCGCCGTTAGGCTAGATGTGAACACAGGTAAGGGGGAAGAAGGATCCGTGAACTTCCCAGGGGCATGAGTGACTTAAGCAGTCACCCAATTAATCACTCTAGAGGGGGGGAGCACGCATCGAGCTCACCCGTGTTAATTGCCGCCCACTCCATCTCTACACCATTATTACCTCCTGCTCCCCTCAGTCTCCTTTATCTACATGTCGCTTTTCTATGTGAATTAATACTATAATGTTATTTTACTTTTTTTTTTTAAATAAAAGCTAAACACTTTTGCCTCTGCAAAGCTTGTGTATAAAGCTGTTGACAGTAATGTTTGTGACTTCAGTTTCGCTGTGAACTTTTTGGGTATATTCGTGCATTACTAAGTGATTGTTTTATTTTACGTGGAATAATGCAGAGAAATGTTGAGTTTTAATGTAGTTCGCCACTGGGTTTAATTGTACTATAACCATGTAACTGCACACAGAAAGGAAAGCTGTGTGTGTGTGTGTGTGCGCTCACTTTAGGCTGCTCTGCAATTCATCTGAGACTCGATACTGATTGTGAATCCCACTAAGTACTCCTCGGCTGCTTTAAAACACCCGCACTTGGGTTATCAAGGCCTGAAGCAGGGCTTTAAGTGGGCCGGGTCTCAAGGGGTCTGAGCACCGCCAGTTTTTTAAAGGGGACCTCGAAACGGGTCTCTATCGGGCTCTGTTTTGAGCCCTGGCACAGGCAGTCCATTTTGTTCCGGTCTGCAGTTTGCTGTCACTGCAGTCCGGAAAAAAGTGGCAGTGCACAAAACAGCCCCATAGAGACCCGTTTCGAGACAGCAAGCACATCGATGTGCGCTGCTCACTTCTCACTAGTGGAGAAGATACGGCATGATGTCATGCCAGGTGAGCGTTGTGGGGGAAGGGAAATCCTTTAAAGAAGCATTTTTTTCTGGATTTCCCTTCTCTTTTTGAAACACAAGAGCAGCAACATTGTGGTCGTGTCACCAGGACTTTAAGTGGAAGCTTTTTCAATATTATATGTAACAAGCCATAGTTGCAGCTTATTTATCTTATGCACCTAATAACCATTGACACAGCCTATAGTCCTGACTTGTTGTAGGTATGATGTGACTTCTTGTATCACATATCTGGATGCAATGACAGAAACAGCAAAATACAAGTCGGGCGGCACACTATTCTAAACACAGATTTTTAGGGTAAGTGTTTTAAAGCCACGCCCTTAATTCCATTGGCCACGTCCCTTTGAGTGACCCCCCGCTTTTTCATCCCACTGAAAGATTTGCCCTGGATCACAGCATGCTTGAGCGTCTCTGCTGTTTGGCCTCGGGTTCTTGTTATTGTCATCATTCCGTTTTTTGCTGTACTTGTCCAGGCCTCGAGGACATCTTTAGCAGTAGAATCGGGAAGGTGGGCAGGAAGGACTTACAGGCACATGCATCAAAGGAATAACCGGTCGCAAAGGGGCAGATTCTCAGAATCTGCCTCCAAGCGGACCAGGACAATGGTGCCTGCTTCTTTGAAATGAAATAGGTCTCGCATTCATAAGAGTTTAATCTATTGGCATTGTAAATGGCAATGCTTTTTATTTACGTGTTAATTAGCAAAACAGATAAATAAAAGGCATTGTCGTTTACAATGCCAATAGCTTAAACTTTCGCAAATGCTTGACCTATTGCATTGCAAATGCTTGTTAATGTAGCACACAGTATCAGTCGGGCTCAGTAGGATCGGAAGGGGTTTAAGAGAAAGTGTCAGCATTTCTCCAAAGTATCGCTATATATTCGATGAGACAGAACCAGCATGTCTCGTCATAGCACTTACATCTTAAGTAGCACAGTGCCATTCCTTCTCGATAAAGTGCTCTGCATTTAAAGGAACAGTATCCACAGGGATGCTAAACATGTAATGAGATCGTATCAGCACTTCGTGTTGGAACTGCCTCATTACATAGATTTAACGCAATCGCATCAGCATTTCTCCGAAGAATCCCATACTGTAAAAGGAATTACACCTAGGATGCCCAATAGAGATGTTCCACATTTAATGACAGAGCGTGTGTAATTCTCAGTGGGGGTTCTATTCTTTTAAAGGCACTCTGCTAGGATTTCTTATTAGTGTTTCCCTTTTTAATGAGACAGTACCAGTAGCTGTAGCAGTAAGACACAGTTGTATATTTATTGGTACAGACCCTCCAGTTCTCAACATGGTCGATGTTTCTTTAATGAGACTCGATTACCACTTCCTAGTAATGCTGCGAGGGCTTGAAAGGATACACTATTGGAGCTATTCAGCCGAGCTGCTATTCCTTTAAAGGAACAGTACAAGTACTTCTCAGCCTGAGTACTATAGTTTTAGGGCTCTGTTATGAGGCCTCCAGTAATCACAATGGAGCTAGTAAGCAGGGGTGTAGCTTGGTTAGTAAGATGGGGGGTGAGCTTTAGATTTCCTGATAATCGCGCAGGCTTATAATGTTAAAATGCCTTATATGACAAGCAAGGAGCAAAAGGGGCTGAAGGGACAGTGGAAGACGAAACAAATACGTATTGGTGGGGGTATTAAGTGAGAGAAATCACAATATTTTGTAAAATAATCAGCATTTTTCAGTACTTTCAAAAGAGATGAGAGAGAGTGTGTGTGTGTGTGTTTCTGTCAGTGTGTGCATCCAAAAATTCCAGGTGAAATCCGACAGACAGCTCACCATACCCGACTGAAAGAACCTGTACCCAGCTTTTCATCGAAGAAGACATTCATTTGAGGGGTGTAACACCCCAAACACTCCCCTTGAAGCTACTCCCCTGCTAGTCAGAGAAGTTAGCAACCTCGTTGGCATTATAGGACTTGCTGCAACACTGTGGGCCTGGTATTATTCACCCAGTTACTTTGTCCATCGAAATCTAGGTGACATTTTGAGAAAATTAGCAAAGAGCATGCTTGAATCAACATAAAACACCCAATTCCAGCACTTTATTCACTAACAACATGTAATCAGGAGTATCTGGGTGATGATGGTAGCCTATTGCTGGTGAGGGGAATGCTGGGTCGAATTTAGAACCACTTGTGAAATGCAGGGCCGGACTGGGCAATCCCCCAGTGGGCCACACGGGTGCGGGCCGGTTTTGTTACAGGGCCGTTTTTGCAGCATAGCTGCAAAATCGGCCCTGTAACAAAATCGGCCAGTAACCGGCCCTGGCAAAGAGCTCAGCGGCACCCCCAATTTCCCGGGGGAGGGGCCGGCCGAGCACTTTGCCAGAGCCAGTTTTGGTTCCCAGTCCGGCCCTGGTGCAATGCCTCTTAATGAGAAGGTGTGCAAGCAGAGTTTCTTTTAAAGGACATAGCAAAGGTTTTTATACGGGTGACTTCAGTTTTAATGAGACAGTAGCAGTACTTCTCAAAAGGCGTATTGTTCTTTTAATTGGGCGATACAAACAGTTTGCAAGATGGCTTATTTAAGTAGGACCACACCAACTTTTGAGCATGTAATGGTGCAGTGGTGGCTATTTTCAGCAAGGATAATATATATTTTTAATTGAACAGAATGAGCACATTCCTGCAGGGCAGATGTACTTTTCATCAAGAAATTATAATTTTCAGCAGGGCGCCAGTAGCAGCAGGGGTAAATATATATTTACTTTACAAACTTTAGATTAATTACTCCACAGAGGAAGCTATGGAAAGTGGTGTTTTAACCTATTGTGATTGAAAATTTGAAAACTACTTTACTCCATCTCAGGCGCTTTGTGGTGTCCTTTTCCATATTCCTTCAAATAATGCAGTCCTTTTTAGGTCCTGCCTATTAGCCACAAGCTGTCTGGTCGTGAAAGATACTTTGTGGGCTTACCGAAAACTTACAATGGGCTTTTAGCCATCCCATTGCTTACCTTTGATGGATTTTATTGTCACTCTCATTTGCTTGCTTCTAATTTGAGGCCTTCTTCTGTTTGTCCCTTCTTGAGAGCATGCCCTCTTTACTATCCTTTTGACTGGTATCCTTCCACAGCTCACTTTAGGAATTAAGGTCCTGATTACAATGGCAGGTAGACTTCTGTCCGTCCGCCATCGTCCCGGGGATAGGGACCGCTCGCTATAAGGCGGCGGTCACACACATGGCATTACAATGTGGCCGCCACCACGGCAGCCGCAAGTGCCATGTTTTCTATTGCATATTAAGAAGAAGTGGGCAACCCAGTATTCCCTTGACGGCTTGGGTAATTCAACGATTAGCAGGTATGTGTGCCTACAAGGGATTTGCTAAACCATATATTCACATTGATTTCTGCATTTAATGTTGGCAAACTCTATCAAGTATCTTGCAATTCAGTTCCTTTGGATACAATTTTGATTGTTTAAATATGAACAAATCTTCTAAGAAATTTTAAACACGGGTATTTGTATTCAAAGCATATATTTATATTAACCAAAAATTGCAAATGGTACAGAAAGATAAAAAAATTCCATAGAAAGCACAATGCAACAAGAAATTACAATAATTTGATGTTACAAATACTTCATTGTTGCCATTGTGAACACCATTTACAAATATTCATAGGGAAATGTGACCGACTAAAAAGACAACATTGCCTTCAATCCAATAATACAAAAATAGGTGTGGTTGTCCACATTTCGGTCTAATGTTGTATATATCCGCTAGACCATCTTTAGGACATTTGGTATAAAGATGAATGACCCTTCAGAAATGATGGGAATAAAGTTTAGGCTTTGTTCTGTAATCCAAAATCAAAGAACGTGGTGGCTCAACGGCCTCCCACTTTTACCAGCAATAAATGCAAACAGTTAGAGAGCTGTGACCATTAATGTGGTCATTGATCAGCACTCTGGTCCAAAATATGCGTGAGTCTGTATTTCGATAAGGCTTGATTCGAAAGCTGTAGCCTTGTAGGCACACATACCTGCTAATGTTTTCCATTGCGGCGGGTGCTGCTGGCTGCAGCACCAACTGCAATGGAAAAAATGCAAGATTTGCATTTCCTTGCACCATGTGGCAGGCACCACGCCGTGCCTGCCACATGGTGCATGGTGCCCCCAAGTGCAAAAACGAACTGCCCCTGGTCAAGGGGGGCCCGCAACAGGCCCCTAAAGTCCATCCCCGCCAGCTTTTCCATGTTGCTCTCTTCCTTGTGTACAGTTTTTCCCCTCCACCCCCAACAGGCATTTATTTTATTTTATTCCCCCTGGTCACTCGCCGCTACTTCTACCATCTGCTATCCCCATCTGCTCATCCATTGCCCCGTGGTAGTCCTTTTTTAAAAATTATATAATTTTTGGAGGGTGCTTCAGCAAATTGCTGCTGGATCTTCTGCCTTGCAAAAAAGTGCTTTTGCGCTACTCCAATTTAATTTACTCATCTGTCTTAGATCAGTAAATAAAAAAATGCACACGCATATTAAATGAAGCAACAACCAGCAGCAGTCATGTCATTGCACCTTTTATTTTTATTTTTCCTTTTCTTTTAGACAATGCCATATTACATTTACCAAAAAGCATTGGTAAAGCCAGTAGCTCCCAATGGTAAGACCTTTACCAATGCTTATTTGGTTGACTTGATTTCATGCACAGAAAATCAAATGCGTTCACAGTCACTAGAAGTTACCAATCACACCTGTGTAAATACATGCAGCTGTAACTTGCTATGCAAGATTTTGAAACAGATGTTTGATTTAGAGAAGTTTTTCACATAGTTTGTAAGCAAGCTTTTTCAACTTGCAAGCTTACTTTTTATTTATAAATATTTTATGCTCCAACCCAACTGTCTAGCATTCCTGTAACCCTGTTGTTTATCACACTAACCTACTCATTGGTATTTGGACTGCACAAGGACTGAATATGGATTACAGAACTGAGTGCAGGAAAAAAGCTTTGGCAATACCATAGCAAGCATAGTCATCAAAGATCATATTTTCCATCAGACCCAGTTGTGGAACTACCAGCACCAACACATGAACAGTAGTTGAAACGTATGTTACATTTGTTGTGTGATAGGATTTCCCCACTGCAGGTAATTTATTATACCCATCTAAGGCGTGATACCTCTTAACACTAGCAGTCTTTATCCCCACCAGTACAATACTGCCCTCAAAATTCTAATCATCATACCTACCTCCAACCCCATTTCATCTGCCACCAGTTCCCTGGTGAAATTCACTGAAGTTGTGCACTGTTAGATCTGAATAATTTCAACAATCACATTGTGATAGATATTTTCACCCTGCCAGTGGTTAATTTGTAAAAACATAAGTGTCTGGGCTCTCGCCAGGAGGCAGCTTGCACCAGCCCATTTCTCCTGTTAGTGCCACCTAAAACAGAACCAAGTACCAACCATGAAAGAGGGGAGAGAATGTGGCGTAACAGCCAGAGTTGCTGACTTCGGAGCTGGGGAACCAGGTCGAGTCTCGGCGTTGGCTCAGCATCTTGTTATTCTGGGCAAATCACTTAATCTCCCCCTGTCTATCATAAATTAATGTGAAGGTGCCCTTAAATGGTGCTCCTGAATAGCACCAGCATTGATTATTAAGTGCCAGTGATGAGCACCGGAAACCAACGGCTAATATCAAGCACTGCACCCTGCCTGTTCAGTGAAGAGTGAGCCCACGAAGGTTTGCCCACATGTTTGGCTATCCAAGCAATTTCGGGCTCAATGTTTTTTCTGAATTCTGGGTACTGTATAATGTGTGTGTATCACTTCTAGAGTAACAGGTGGGAGAGCTTCAGGCTTATGATGTAGGAAAGAAAGGTGTCTTCCCTGTGAAAAACAATGTAGTATATGTGGCTAGTGCCAACGTAAGCATTTTTTGGGGCCTCGGCAAACGCATTGGGTCTTCCAATCTTCGAATTACTATGATTTTGTTACCCATTTTCATTTAATTAAAGCCCTTATGAGACCAAACATATTGAGTTATACCCTCATTTTATCAGCATTGGTGGCACTGAAAAGAAGCCAAAGCCCAAGTTGACTCTCTTACTCCAACCAAATATCAACAGAATACAATTTGAACAAGCTCTGATAAAGGATTTATTTTTTAGTAAAGGTGATTTTGTGACAATGGATATTTAGTGGACCAGTACTCAATGTAAAAACAAGGGATATTCACATTGTCCTTGAATTTGTATCTTTAATTGGAGAATCTTTGCAATAAGAAAGATATCCTTCTACATAGCTGTCATTCTCACTGCAACTGCAAAAAGCAGAGTTCTGGGTCTAATTCGATTCCCCTTCCTCGACCCTTCTCTCCTTTTCTACATGCACACTCTCTCTCACCAGACAGTGACCTCTGTGTTGAGTAAGAGAAATTATTTTGGGAAAAAGACAGAAGAAAGACCGAAGTGAGAGAGGTGAAGTGGAGGGAGAAGGGATGTAGAAATAGAGATGTTGCATAGAGGTAAGTGAGGTAGGGAGTGATATAATGGAAATAGAAAAGCACGAAGCAGCCAGCAAGAAAGATACAGTAAAGTAGAAAAGGAGTAGGAAAGTAGAAAAGAAAAGACTTTAGAATGATATCTAAAGGGATATAGACAGAGAAGAAATAATTTGGAGAGAGGGCTAAGGTAGAAGGAGAGAGGTGAGGATAGAAAGAGAGTACAGAGATAGAGTAAGGGGTGAGATAGGAACAAATATGGAAAGACTAGTCAGGTAAAGAGAGCAGTGAGGAAGAGAGTAAATGTAAGGGAAAGGAATGAAGTGCAAGCCGTTGCACTTAGCAGAGAAGTCTTTGGACTCTGGTGTCAGATAATTCACATATTTCTCTTGGTCTCAGTCAGTATACTCTTAGGCACCTGCAGGCAAAAATAAATAAGAAGGAACTGAGTGAGACTTGGCAATTCATATTGGTGCAATTCATGTCATCATCACCATCATAACAATATTATAAAATTTGATTAATTTAATAAAATAATACCAGATGTCACTCCAGGGTTTATGAGGCCCCCCATGAGAGGCAAGGAAAAATCAAATAAATTAATAATAAAACAACTGTATACTACAGACTACTACATTCAGCCTTAAGCACAAATAAATATATTGGCAAGATTATGTTAGGAAAATCAAAAAATTATCATAAATTGCATGCCATCTAATATCAGTGCTCAAGGAAAATAGCTTTAAAAAAATGAAATAATACAAATACTCAGAAACATACACTCTTTCTACAAAACGGTGGTTGTTCACCACATGGCCAGCAAGGAAGAAGTAATGGATAACAAAGACACATGGACATCTGTGACATGAAACAAAGCACACACACAAACACACACATTGGTACACAAAATGTTGATTACCACTCGGCCTGCAAAGTAAAAAGCATGAAGCACAAAGGCAAAATGTCTGCCTATGATTCTCACACACACACACATGTAACTACTGGCCCTGCAAAATTCTGATCGCGCACATGGCAGCAAAGAAGGAGGCATGGAAAACAAAGAGAACATCGCTGCTGTAACCTGGCTGGAGCCCATCCCTGCACTAACTAAAACTTGCAGGATTACTGGGAATTGATTGCATAAATATGCACCCAAAATGTGACTGGGCTCATCCATGGGCCTTAGTACTTAACCAGATAAAAACTATGATACCAGCAGAGCAAAAAGAAAACGGTGAGAAAATAATAAAATCTTTTAAAAATGCTCCAAACACAACCACAAAGAAACAATTATCCCAGAAAAATACTTCTGAAAGTTGAAAAAATTCAATTAATCACTGTCTCACACAAACAAAAAGGTGCACAAACACATGGGAAAGAACAAAGCTGCATATACCTGGATTGCTAAACTACCCTGACCCAAGCCACCAAATGGCACATGCATTAAAAAATGGCATTAATACATGGCCATCAACAATCCCATAAAATAATAAAAACTACCCATAGAACAAAAGCAATGAGTATGTGAACAATGCTTCAAAAACTCTACTGTGCACAACTCCACTCCACCACACTTCACTCTACTCTGAAACAATCTGTTCTATGCTACTGCACACTCTGCCATTCTATTTACGCCCCTTCTTTTCTTTTTCCCTTTTTTTCTTTTTGATAAGTTCATTTGAAATTGTTATAATTTACATGTGTAATTCATTTACAAGAGGCCAACAGTAAGGGCTCTCACAATTCATTGTGTACTATTGAATAATTTAGCATTTGAAAAAATCCCTTGTGGGCACCATTACCTTATATTAGTTCATATCAGCCAAGCCGCCAAGGGTATATTGGGTCACCCATTTTTGCTTAACAGTATTCTACTCCAATCTGCACCACTATACTCCATGACAGTGATCTGCAAACTTTATTATGGGAAGTCCCCCCCCCCCCATGAACAAAATGTTTAAGGGTCATATCCCCCCCTTAAAACTTCGTAAGGACAGACTGAGACCAGGGCAAGAAGCTCTACTAAACTTTTGGCACATTGGAAATGCCACTGGGCAGCAAAGGCCCCATATTGGTTCTCTATCAAAGCACCTCCTCTGCAAAACACCATCCTGGCCCATCCTTACAACATCCTATCCTGAACGCTCTGCAAATGTGCACCCTGACTCACTCTACATACCTCTCAAATAGATCTCCTCTGCAAAACTCTATCTACTTTCTCTGCAACGCGCCACACAGATCTCACCTACTAAAGAAGTACCCTGACCCCATTGAACAATGCATAATTCAGACATACTTTACCAAACCTCACCAGACACCATTCTGAAAGACATAATTGAATCCAATATTTTAACCTCATGCGGTACCCATTTTCAAAGCACCATTCACCCTGCCGTAAACCTAATTTTAAAAAATGCTCCTAATGCCCATTCAAAACTTTTCTGCAAAGTACCATTGTGGTGTCTTCTTTAAAGCCGCAACCAACAGCAATCTTCAGACTCCCATCTAGACTCCTAAGCAAAACCATTGCAGGAATTTATAATGTCACCACTCTCCAAATCTCTCACTGCACACCATTTCTGAAGACTAGTTCAAAGATTCTTTACAAATGCTCCTACTTGCCCTTTCTGCAAAGCCCCATCCTAATAAACCCCCAGAGCCCCATGAATATCCCCTCTAGAGCCCCACCTATTTCACCTCTACATCTTGAAATCCCCTCTGTCCCACTCAGCATAGTCTAATTCAGGCATCCTCTCTAAAGACTGATATAACCTCTCTAAAAACCCATCCAGTTAACCTTAAAACTAGATTGTGTACCCTACTAGAAAGCCACATTACCTTTGAAATCCTAATCACTCCCTCTTCTAAAATGACAGCTCTAGTCTCTGTTCTTGAAATCTCAATCCACCATCCCTTCTGGAAAGTCCCATCCAGTTCCATTTAGAAAGCTCAATCTATCTCCTATTATTTAAAAAATCTTACCCAGTCATAAAATTCCAATTTGTATGCCCTCTTGAAATCCCACAAGCTTTCTCTTAAAATTCATATTAAATACTCTCTTCGCCAGCTATAGGCAGTGCCAAAACCCTGTTGTAACTTACCCCTACTTTTAATCATACCTCCTCGCTTCTCTAAAACAGTGGAAAAGCTGCCTGAGCACTATATACAAACCACAGATATAAATATCGTAAATAATCAATGTTGCATAAAGTAACACAGTCACTGCTGAAGTTAAAATCCAGAAAGTATCAATACAGAGTAATATTTAGTAAACAAGCATTTACAATGCAATGGTCTCGGCATTGGTAAAGTTAGAGCTATTGGCATTGCTCATGACATTATTTTTGTTTATGTTTTTGTTTGTTAAAACATTTAAAGAAATGGCATTGTTATTTACAATGCCGTTGTATACCTCTGCTCTGCTGTAATAATGGAGGCAACAATAGTAAAAATTTAAAATAAAGATATTATTGAACAAAAAAGCTTATTTTGTGTATTTTGGGGAGGGAGGAGAGTGATTGGTTGGAAGCCCTACCTCCTCAAAGGCCTCCTCTCTCACACGGTCAAAAAATGATCGAGGTTGGCAGGTCAGACATGCAAACATTTTTGAACCGCCAAGTGGAAAATCAGCGAACGTAAATTGTCTCAATGTAATATCCTCGTTAGCTTGCTCTGCATGTGGGGTGATTTTAAGCTGAACAAAACAACAAAAACGTTAGTGGGATTAAATCACTGGGAGTGTCCTGATCAAATCGGGAGTGTTGACGGGTGAATTATGGATGTTGCAGTCTTGACGTGCAGACACTTACAGGTGGAAAGTTCAGAGCTGGGGACAGGGTCCATGGTGACATGGAGTGAGCAAACATCCATTCTGAACTTCAGTGACCTCTGGGGGTCTGACGCAGCAGGACGCGTCCCTGATGTCTGTGCACGCGCAGACACCTCGGTACAAAGACAAAACACAGCAGAGAAGACATACTCCGCAAGACGTGCATTGGTCTGCAATGCAAAAGAATGCGTCACGGCTGGATTTGATGTGTGATTCTGTCTCAGAACCCAAGTTAATACCTCTTTCGTTGGCTTTGAAGATGTGCAACTGGGCTTCCAAAAATGGAGCTAAACAAGCTATACGTTTAACAAATCATGAAATCAAACCAGATGCCCTCAGCCTTGAAAGCATGGTGGTGTTTACAACTATGAAAAATACACAAATATATCCTCCATACAAAGCGCTGATGTTGAATTAAACAAACAGTACTAACTCTGAAACGCTGCTAAGAGATGCAGCTACATACACACAGCAGTTTTGTGTGAAACCTATTCCCCGAGTTCGTTGCATCTAAGAGGTTCCGGCTCACAGAGAACGCTTGTTTTCTGACCGAAAATGTTAAAGAAAATAAAATGGCCAAGTCTGGCTCTGGCCCAGAATCTTAGAGGGTGGGGGCGGGGTATGCTCCTTCCAGGGCTGGAGTGGATGGAGAGGAGGGGCGTCTAGGCGCTCCCTGCACCTCCGTGGTCTGGGGTAGAGGAGGATGGGGGACATGTAGGCGGGCCCTACACCTCCCAGAGCTGGTGCAGAATGGAGCCAGTCACAGCTGAGTGCACACCTCACCGGGCCAGTAGAGAGGGAGGGGACAGCCACCCGAGGAAGGGCAGAAGAGACAGCCAGTGCTAGGCACCCACCTCAGAAGGCCGGCGGAGAGGTAGAGCTGACATGGTTCCAAGTTGGCTCCATGCCATGTGTGGCAATTTCAGTCGGTCTTGGATTTGTTCGAGCAGCACTCTGCGTTCTGTTTTTGACGCCTTTTTTACTATAGTTAAAGCAAATCTCCCCATCCCAAGTTGCAAAAGTAATTAGCGTTCTGTTTTTGACGCCTTATTTACTATATTTAAAGCAAATCTCCCCCTCACAAGATGCAATATTAAGTTGCATAAAAAGCCAAGGCTGATTGAAGGTGGCATCGAGGCACTTGCCAGCTATTCGGGGCAGTGGAGGCTGGGTCTGCACTTCAAAGGACTGGTGGAGAGAGAGGGGGAGGGGTGAGATAGAATATGCACCTCTAGGGTTGTTGGCGAGGGGGACGGACGGCACCTAGGACAGGCCCTACAGATCACATGTCTTGAGGTGGGCCAAGTCCCGGAGTGTCGTGCAGACATGGCGGGCAGCACCTCGGGGGCTGGGCGTGATGTGTAGGGGGATGGAGGGAGGTTGGGGCGGAGGCATGCCACGGAGCCAGGATCTTAGTCAGGGTGGGGTCTCCTCTCCCACTTAGACTGCGGTGAGAGACATTCTTTTCCAATGAGAATAAAAATAAACATTGAGCGGTTGAGTGAAAAGGAGGGAGTGACCCTATTTAGAAGGGAAGGGAGTGTTCGCCGTGTGCTCAGTCCGGTGCATGGCGATCATTCCTCAACTTGGAGACTCCGAATTCAAGCGAAGAATAGATTACAATTACCTACAAACCACGAGTTTGCACTACAAAGCACAAACACCGACACACACAACCACGGGGTGGATCGATGCCGCCGCTGAGGAGGGGCAGAGGGGTGGGGCAGGCAGGGAGGGCGCCAGAGCGGGACTGAGCTGAGGTTGCCAGGGAGAGGGGGAGGGAATCTGAAGAGCGGATGCAGTGTCGAAGTAGGAAGGAAGGAAGTAGGAAGGCACTACTGTGGTGTAGACTCCTGCTAGGACTACAAACCGCATGCTCCTCCCTGCCCCCGATATCGCAGGAAGCCCTGTGCTCCACTAATATCGCACTGATGCTAGTCCCACAGCCTGCAAGTGTCAAGTAGCATTTTGTCCTCAGGTACAATCCTATAGTGGCAGAGGTCACGTGATCTACCACAGCACAAAGGGAAAGCAAAGATCACTGGCAGTGGCCAGCGACAGAATATCCATCCACTCCCTCACCTCACCAAGACTTTCCAGGCAAAACATCTGCCAACAGCAGCACCGGGCATAAGGACTTTGACCAAGCAAGATGCCGTGCAGAAGAAAGAAACAGCCCGGAACTGACCGCCAAGCCGAGGGCACCGGAAGACACCACCGCCTTTCTCCGAGGCACAGCAGAAAATGCCTCGGAGAAAGGGAGTGTCCTTTTCGGATTCGGGGGCGTGTTTTGCTGGTGTCTCCTCCCTGAGACTTTTCGCAAAAAACACGCCCCCCGATCCGAAAAGGACGGGGCTTCAACGGAGTGACTGGACCTCTTCTCCAGTGGCTGGCCAGCATTTAAGAGGCCAGCCAATGGAGAACAGGAGAGAAGAGGGGCGGGTGCAAGCCCCTCTTCTCAAAGTCACTCAAACTCATTAAATCTCGGAGCGAGACTGCGCAAGCGCAGCCTTTCGCAGCCAAGACCTAAAAAGAGATTACTACCACAGCAAACTGATGAGCTGGTGATAGTGGAAGCAAGTTTTTTTCTTTTAATGAAGGACTAAGGCTTTGGACAGGCTGCCACAAAGACAAAGGCCATACTTCTGAAACCAATATTAAGCTTGATGGCCTCATTTTGAATGGTATTAAGTTCAACCTGTTGCTATTTGGCACTCTTATATAGCACATTGAGTTCTCTCCTTTTGTTTTCCTTTGTCATTGTTTCTTTGGCACTGGGGGGGGGGGGCAGAGATTCCATGGGCGCGTATTGGCTGATTCGGTGCTGGGGCCACCGACTCATCTCTTGCTGTGGTTGCCTTGGAGCTATATCTCTTTGGATTTGTGTGATGGTGTTATTTGTTGTTTTGGGAGAATTGCTTCAGATTCCGTTCAATCTTGTGGCAGGAGTGTTTGGTGCTCCGTGTCTGCTGGTTGGTGTTTGGCATGTTGTGATGTTATGTATGTGTGTTGGTGACAAGGTGCAGCACCCTCAAACTGGTGGCTTGTCTTTGGGGTTTATGTATATGTTGAGTGGTTTCTTGTGTTGGCTCCCCACAACCCCATTGTATTCAACTAATATCTCTATTTGGCTGTCCAGTCATTTACTGAGTCAAGATGGGAGCTCTTCCGTTAGAGTTTTTAACTAGCTTGAGGTATGACTAATGTTTTGACTCTAAACAACCCTCCAAGTGTCCTCATGGAATTACTTCATCCCAGCTGGTCTTTGCCAGGTTGTGTTTTTGTTCCTTGTACAAGTCTTGAGGAAAAAAAATGGTTTCTCCTTGCCCTACATGAAGAGGTTTTGCTTTGCTTAAGTTTTTTGCTGAGCATGAAGCGATGAATAGTGCAGTTATCGCAAGTTTTTGAAGGGAACTAAAGCTTCAGGTGGGAGTCACTCTGCCTAGGTAAGTTCTTGTGATGGACAACCAGGTGGAGAGGCAGACAAATCCACAACTATGTCAGACTGCAACCATAAATAAAAGGAAAACTAGCTGTGGCAGTGAAATCAATGCCTATGGGTAACTGCAGTGGCAGGTACAGCTGAAACATTGCGTCTACAGATGGAAGGGGTACCATGACAAGAAGAGGACATTGATATTAATGTACAGTAGCCTCACTCTCTATGTCCCTTTCACTGTAAACAAACAAAGAAAAATGTAAAAAGATTTATTTTGCGCAAAAAAAATGACCGGAATGGTTCGCTCGGATAAATAAGTTAAAACACAATGCCTTTTCCGGTAAAAGAATACTACTCATTTCCAGTCGCGGCCCCTCCCCTGCCAAAGTGGCGGGGCGGGCCGAAGGAGGGAGCTGGGTTGGGGCTCGGGGGACAAAAAAAAAAGAAACTACCATGATTGCCGCCACCTCAGCTCCATCGCGCTCTTCCTGCTTCTGGGACAGGCTCCCAGAATGCACTGCGGCCAATCAGGACTCTGTAGGAAAGCAGTGTCAGGATTGGCCTGAGCGCTATGACTTTGCTCTCCCAGGCAGACTGGGAGCCTGTGCCTGCTTTCTCCATCCCCAGCAATGCATCTGGGGTTGGTGAAAGTGTCACTGCGCATGAGATGTTTGGCCGGCCAAACGCTTCATGCGTATTGAAGGGAGAAGGGAGTGCACTACCACTCCCCCACCACAGTGTCATCCCCCTGGAAGTGGCCCCAAGACTCGTCAGAGTCCTGGGAGCGGGTCCAGGGGTTTTAAAATAAAACAAACAATACTAAAACGGGTTAGAAACGGTTTCATTATCGTTTTATTAGCGAGCGGTGGCAAGGGGGGGGGAGCGCTCCACCGCCCTAATGGTGGGGCTGCCGGGGTTTAAGTTGATCTGTTTGTTTGTGACCGCATCTCGATTGTGTTGTTCCCATGCAAACGCAATAGGATTTTTCCCCAAGAGAAGATCTTGTGTACACAAGGCAACATATTGCAGTACTCGCAGGCATTTTGTGTACTTTTTGCAATCTGAAATACACTAGATCACGCCAGAATATGCAGCCGTAACAAAAACGACTCCTGGACCCAGTTGAAAACTCCTGGACCCAGTTGAAAAGAGGCACGGGTCTCCAGGTTCGGAACCTGACCAATATGTTATTGGGAGGAACACAGACCTAAGGAGGTAATACAAGTTATGTATGAAAGCCCTCACTCACCAACCTGGTTGGTGACATGCTTCATCATCGGGCTCCACTGGGTATGGCCAAATGCCATCCCAGTGTGCTGCAACGCCAGGTTACTGCGGAGCGGGGTTTTGTGAGGTGACAGTGAATTTAAAATTCCCAATTAAGTCAAAGAGATAATTTAATAATTTTGCTAATTGGGAAAAATTAAAAAGGAGTGAGAGTCAAAAAAATAACAGACCGGGTTCACTCCATGGCGGTCAACATGTTTCTGCCTTCGTGTGTGTTCAACAGGCTTTCATCAGGACCAGAGTGGAAGTGTGGGAGCCCCGGTGGTATGAACGCGCTAAGGTTCACCCTACCGTGGGCTGCTGTGTGAAAAAAATATATATATTGGTGGCTTGAGGCATTGCAGGTTCCTAACGGGTGCCGAGCAGCGAGGGCGGTGTGCCATATTGCTCCCACCCCCACCCCGGGATCCCTGAGGCGACGAACGGTCTTGCCTCACAAATAAACTAGTTTCTCTCCACCACGATATTACTTGGCGGATTTTGCACTGTGTATATATATTTTTTTCACACAGCAGCCCACGGTAGGGTGAACCTTAGCGCGTTCATACCACCGGGGCTCCCACACTTCCACTCTGGTCCTGATGAAAGCCTGTTGAACACACACGAAGGCAGAAACATGTTGACCGCCATGGAGTGAACCCGGTCTGTTATTTTTTCGACCCTCACTCCTTTTTAATTTTTTCCAATTAGCAAAATTATTAAATTATCTTTTTGACTTAATTGGGAATTTTAAATTCACTGTCACCTCACAAAACCCCGCTCCGCAGTAACCTGGCGTTGCAGCACACTGGGATGGCATTCGGCCATACCCAGTGGAGCCCGATGATGAAGCATGTCACCAACCAGGTTGGTGAGTGAGGGCTTTCATACATAACTTGTATTACCTCCTTAGGTCTGTGTTCCTCCCAATAACATATTGGTCAGGTTCCGAACCTGGAGACCCGTGCCTCTTGGATGGTAAGTGCCTTGTTGACACTACACTGACTTCGTTGGTTTGTAGCCTTTCCCTTGAGGGGACTAGTCGTGTTATTACCCTTCCTCTTCTGTTGTTGATTTACTTCCCAGTTGAAAAGAGACACGTGTCTATGTTTACAGTAAGATTCAACAAGCATGATTCTGGAGCACACCCTTCATTTTTTGCTCTGGGTTCCTTTTTAACTTTTTGTCAAATTTAGCGTGCATACACTTGTGTGTGCTCCGTTCCTTTTTTGCACAGGATACTTGAATTCATAAAGAATGATGGCCCGCGCCTTGTAGGGCATGGCGAGTTGCACAGCTGTGTGCACTAAAGTGTTCCAAATAATTCACTTTCACCACAGTTAATTCAAATGTTATCCATTTTATTTCCAAGTTTTATCCAAATTTTATTGCCACGCCAAAGCTGCGAAATTCATTAAACTTCTGCGTTTCTTTACTGCATGATTGCCTATCCCGGCCTAAACATGAGCGCTGTTTGAATCTCGAGTCCTCGATATTATACATGAATTACATCACACCCAATGCATTTCGGTAACAACCTTCGTCAGGGGTATCTAAGATATAAAAATATACATGTATCCGTCACTTATTATTTAACATTCTGCTTGATTCACAATTACTTTAAAAAATTCGCCCACTTTAAATCTAACAAACCCACCCAGTTACCGACACATCTCTAATCCCCCCCATCTATCCCGTGCTCATACTAATCCTGCCCCGGCATCATGACAAAAATAAAATATTTATTTTTGTCATGATGCTGGAGGACTCAAGGACTCGAGATTCAAACAGTGCTCATGTTTAGGCCTGGATAGGCAATCATGCAGTAAAGAAACGCGGAAATTTAATGAATTTCGCAGCTTTGGCGTGACAATGAAATTTGGATAAAACTTGGAAATAAAATGGATAACATTTGGAATAACTGTGGTGAAAGTGAATTATTTGGAACACTATAGTGCACACAGCTGTGCAACTCGCCATGACCTGCAAGGCGCGGGCCATCATTCTTTATGTTTGCAGTAAGCAATGGTGCCAACCAGGCTTCCAACTACTCGAAAAAAATTCAGGCTACCTCGATGACCCTTGTTCACATTTATTTTCAATTAGTATTTTTCTTTATTAGCTTCAAATTATTTTTAAGTACGAGAGATGCACATATTCCAAATATTATAAGTAAAATGTCGAACCACATTTCTCATCCCCCCAGTTGTTTATTGCTCTTTTATACATTTCATCCTGCAGTAAGTGCAGGTTCTGGGTGCCCACACATTATTGAATTTCCTTTGAGCGGCGCTAGTATCCTCACAAAAAAAAATTACGCCTTCTGAAATCATTTCTCTAAACAGGCAGGTGGCGTCAAGGGATATATATTGTGGCGAAAACAGAAGAGCACTTTCAACCTCATTTTCCTAATAGGAGGAACTTCCTGACAGTGAAAAATTGGAGCAATAAAAACATGTGCGCGGTATCAGCCCGCTCTGAAGAGCACGCCAAGAGATTCCCGCGTTTTCCTGTCGTGCTTTCGCTCAGATTACGATGGTGCGAGGGTGGATATATGTCAAACCACCTTTGGTAAACAGCAAGAAGACCAAAAATGACGTTTAAACATTGGCCAGAATTTACAGTGCATCCTAGCAATAATATAGAAAGGTCAGCGTGCACAAAATGTGTAAGATTAAAAAAGCATACGTTTATCAAAGCATTTTAAGAGGGTGCAACCACAGCCTATTACAAAAGCAAGCTATGCGAGCAGTCTATCGTCAAAGGAAGCCTTTGAACCCAGCTTCACCAGCACAGGGGCGGCTCAGTGCTTCTGCTGTGTAACGCAAGTGTGAAACTCCTCGCCTATTCATTGCCATTACATTTCACGAGACACAATGCGCGAATGCGCAGTTCAAGGGCTGTATCGTGCCTCATATTGCCTTCAGCGGGCGAAACTGTTTTCAGACTATTTAATAGGGTGGTACTGCTCTTGTAACAATACCAGGAGAGTGAAAAGAAAATGGTTGGCACTTATAAATAAAAAAGAAGCACAACGTGCAACCCCATTTGCCTCTTCAACTCTTTCCAAATAAAATATGAGGGACGCAAAGGGCACGTTGATATTTTTTTTTATTCAAGCTATCAATTTTTTGTCCTATTGTTGTTTTGTATTACCAATAATTCATTTCTTAAGAACAGTTGAGGCATACATGCAATGTGAGTTAAGCCACTAATCATGTTTTTGCCTGAAATGTTAATTTTTCATTTTAAAATAAAACGTAAAATATTTCCCTTAGACCCAATGTTCAATATGGCGGGATCCATAGCAGATTTTAGGACATCCAGACAAGATACATTGTCATAAAATTAGCCTAGATAGGGTAATTGGCATAGTTAGTGATACACTGAATATTGGATTCAACCCTCCAGAAGTCGGATAAATACCAATGTATTAGATTTCACATGGTAGGGCTTGGACTGAAAATTGTCCTGGCACCAAAATAACATTGGCCCGCATCAGTGAATCAGATAACTAAACAAAAGTGACCCCCATTTGCAATTAGGGCACCTTCAAATTTGCGAAGACAATTAAGTGCTGTGCAATGTATGGGAGACTGCTTGCATGTGATCTTGCTGTAGGCAATGTTTGTGGTAACCGGAAAATCAACCCTAAAAATGGGTCACCAGGCCATAAAACAGCTCAACAAACCTCCAAATAACCGGTCCACCAACAAGCCCACAGACTGACCTATCAGATCAGCCCCTCTGGCACTGCCTGATTGCCCTATAGGCCACCCTAACCCTGGATGTTCATGTTCTTAAAGCACCACAGAATTTGAATTGATAAGAATTCAAAACTTTTTACAGGGTCAACTAGACCCAAGTACAAGAGTTAAAATGTGAACAAAAACACATTGTGCTAATATTAAGACCAGCACCCATCTGGCAGTTTGGGATGGACTATACCCACGAGAAACAGGATCAGTTCTCATTTGAGTAAAGCAGACCTCTACCTAGAGTTGCATAGTCAGTCAAAATAAATGGACTGGAATGTGGCCCATCGATTGTCAGTTGTATATTAATGTATTAGCAAGCAACATGTAGCCTAGCAACTGCAGCTGGGCTATGACAATAGGAGTAGACTGTTAGGAGTTGGAATACTGTACTAGCCGTCGCTGTTTGGATCATGCCAGAGTTGGTCATACGTCTTAGCCGCCACTCAATTAAAGTATATTAAGAAAACTGGTGCAGTGTGATCTTTCATCAGGGACTTAGATTAATTCAAGCATTCTGTCCATTACCTTATTATTTGTTGCAGCTGATGTCTTCAATGCAACATGGGTCATGTGCTCACTGTGCCAAAGGCCTCAAGCTGCACCCCACTGATAAGGCCCTAATAGCGTGAACCAGTCTGGGGTTGCTTGTGTTCTCTTCTGAAGGAGGGGCTTACCCAGCAGTTTCCATGATGAGATAGTCAGTAATGATGAAAGTAGCATAGGGGCAAAAAACAATGGAGAGGAATGCAGCCTGAGCAATCACCAGTGACAGATTAATTTAAGCATGCTGTCCATCACCTTGTTGTGCTCAATTTAGCATAGGCACTTATCACCATAAGGTTTGATCTGTTGGTAACTGGGCACGCTATCTTTTAAAATGGGATAATAGCACACAGGGACCAGCTTTGAGATCTTGGGGAAACAAGCATTCCATTGTGTTAGGCAAGTGTTGAGTTCATTGACTCGTAGATTCAGAACATGTTCTTCTCTCTAAATTGGCCACTTTCTGGCATCAATAAGACCATTTTGGAGGGAGACTTTCGGAAGTATTTTAAAAGTGCCTGAATATCAGTGTTGGATTAAACCCTGTGGAGGTCCGTAGGCAGCTGAAATTTCGTACCCCCCCTCGCAAATTATCTCCTAATACCCAATGCACCAGATTTTGTAACAAACTGACAGCTGCCAGAAGATTAGCTTTTAAGAGATAAACTGATGTCTCTGGTTTATGTACTTTAAGTTGTTAATGGGTACACTACATTAATTCTGTATTTTCTTTATGGAGTCTTTAAAGTTTTCGTATCTTTGAGTTGATTCATTTTTTATATCTTCTGGCAATAATCTTTAAGAAAGCTTGATTTAAATCAGTATTATTTTGACCCGTTGTCAGGGGTTGAGTGGGGGGGGCTAAAAGGACTGGGTCACTTAGGGGCATATTATCAAGGACGGCGTTAAAATTATCGCTGGTTTAGTGGCAGAAAACTGGCGCTAAAGCGGCGATAATGGCCTTGACAATATGCCCTGGAGAATTCCAATAGAAGCCCATGTTGACACCAGAACATGGGCTTCTATTGGAATTCTCAAGGGCATATTATCAAGCCCATTGTCGCCACTTTGGCGGCCGTTTTCTGCTGCTAAACTGGTGATAATTTTTAACGCCGTCCTTAATAATATGCCCCATAGGTCGGTGCCTACTTTACTTATTTGTTAATCCCGAACTGCTTGATATTGAAGAAGGTTGGAACCCTGCCTTGTCAATCTGCCCCAGTGTTAACCAATCCCACAGAAATGCATAGTCCCTCCTGTTCTTCAACCATTTAATAACCACTTAAAGTGACATTCATAGTCCAATCAAAACAAGTGTCGCTAGGTCACCACTATAACTTTAGCCACATGGACACCTGATTCTTATTAATTGAGAATGATATTTTAAGTGTAGAATTTGTTTTTAGAAACACCACATTTAATGGGTGAAGCCTAGAAAGTGATGTCTGTTTTAAATAAAGCGGTTTCAAACGTATTGTAGGTAAAATGAGATGCAATGAAGATATTTATAAAGCTGGTGTTTTGAATATGTATTGCTATTAGTTTAATTTCATGCCGTTCATAATTTGGAAATCTAGATGCAGACATAACCACGCATATGGCTCTTTTCAAATTATTCCAATAACTACTTATGAACAGGTTTTCACCCATGCACTTGCAGTAGCTGAACCCCTTGTGATTTGGGTGTCTTTACTTAACCACACTTGTTTTGATTAGTTTGTTTTGCAACACGTCCTTCAGTCTCAGGGGAGTTCAAGTAAAATGTGTGTTTTTTCATGTAGAAATGGCTATGAGGACCCTCACCAGATAAAACATTGCAAGCTATCCTTGCCTGTTATTTTTCTAAGGAAATGAGTAGCTGTGTATAGAACGTGGTCTTGCTCCTCTCCACCACTTAAATTCAGGGCTGCTCCGAGGTATTAATTGGATGAGAGTCAGCACACCTGACGGGGGAGGGGGGAAGAAAGCGAGTATGTTACATATGCCCAGTAGTGGTTTCATGTCGTCATATTTTGATACCATCATAGGTAGCCATGCAGTCCAGTATAGTGGATTAGTTGGTGGCAAGTCCAGCACCTCTGATTTCTTTAAAACCACCCATTGTGTAGTACAGGAGTCCAAAGAGACCTTTGGGCATATCATCAAGCCCCTTCTAATGAGATGCAAAGTGGGCGTTCCTGCCCTGACATAACTGGAGAAATGTCGCTAAGCGACATTTCTCCAATTATCAACGGGCACGCTAACCTGCAGAGCGACAAGCAAAGTAGCAATAACCTCTGTTATCGCTACTTTCCTTACGCCTGCTTCAAAACTGACTTAGCCGTGATATCCTATGTAAGGTGGATATCATGGCTAAGTATGCCTTGCCCTATCAGCAAGCTTTCGCCAAACCTTGTGCAATTATCGCTGTATTTCCAGCGATAATCGCACAATTGGCAGATTGTGCTCTGAATTTTATTGCTTTGGAGATAAGCGTTGCTGATGGCACGCTATCTCCGCGATAAAATTCAGAGTTGACAGGCGATAATTATCCTCACGCTAAGAGCGCTGAGCGATAATTATTGCATGGCCTTGATGATATGCCCCCTTGTGTTTATCCATTGCTGGTGGGGACTGTGTACAAATGATGTGGAACATTTTCATCTCACACATTATCTCTTTGCTGATTTATTGAAATCTACTCGGTGACCTGCTGTTAATATAAGTTTACAATTTAGAGCCATATTTATAGCCAAGTGACATACTGCAGCGCAGCAAGTCACCTTGCTGTGCTGCATTGTGTGACCGAGAAAGTGAAGGAATGTGCTGTATTTAAGGGACTTTGGCGCATTTCTGCCCTTTTCCCATGTGCTGGTGCACAATGGGCTGCCTAGCGCCAACTGAGATAGTTTTTGTGCAGGAAGGGCCACCTTCCTGCACAAATACAATCCTTGGAGGCGTTTTCCTCTTTCCATACATGCTGCAGAATGCAGCACCCAAGAAAGAGAAAGAAATAAGGAGAAAAAGAGATATTTCTCCTTGTTACGCCTCCCCTGGGAAGGTGTAAGATTTTGACGCATCCCCAGGTTTACAAGTTCTTGGGAGCTGCATGAGAACACCCACGCAAAGCCCATAGACTGCCTTCCAAAGGCAGTCACGCAATGCAGCAATTTGCGCAGCATTGCAATACTTCTGATTTTTGGAGCCACTCAGAGCCACACAAAGTGACTTTGTATGGCTTGAAAAATTTGTCTTAAGGTTTGTGTCACTCTTGCACCACGTCGCGTGGTGCATGGGCAACACAAACAGCCTCATAAATAGGCCCCTTAGAGTATATGTGCCCAGTAGATCAATAAATAGGTTTGGATGCACACATAGCAAAGTGATTTGCAGCAAGGTGGACATGTTAACCACACATGCATGATTCACTCCCTTGAGTGGGCATAGGTTCCAAAAGCCTTAATGCAGATCAAGCACAAGATCTTTTAAGGTCACTTCCAAAACCACATTATTGCACTCTTTGTGGAGCACTTTAGAATTATCTGACTCTCAATGATTTACCTGCCGAACTGTGTCATTGATCATCAACAGTGATAATACAACATAGTGCCATGGAAGGCTGTGGCATGGGGCAGATTCTGGATTGGGGCTCTGTAAGCAACCATTAAATACCATTCATTTCTTAAAAGACATATTTTCCGAACGTGCTAAAATTAAGACCCAAAAATTATACAGTGTGTCTCTAACCTAGGTAGGTGATGCATTCAGCTGTGCACTTCACTATAAAGTATCAGTGCTCAGTTCTGTTTGATGGTGTGTAAGAAATGTGTATACAGTTGCTTTAGTAATGACAGTTTAGGAGGAATAGAGCTCCTGTCATACTCTATGGTTGAATCTGCCTCCAAGGTGATGAGGGCATGCAACCAGATGGCCGATGGACAAACGTGGTGCATCCGCGGCCCAACTGAGGTTCTGGACTTTTAAGAGTCCAGAGGTGTCAGGGAAACAACACCCGAAGACCCCTGAGTTCCTTCCTGTCTCGGTGCACAAATAAACAGAGACGCGGGTTTCTCGATGGTGGCGTCAGAGACCAAGATTTATTCACTGCAGGGACACAGAAGTCATAGGAACCACACAGAGGCAGAATCTACGAGACTGTTCAAATTGCATTAAGTGGGTTGTTCCTTAAATACACGAAAAATGTCTTTAGGCAACATTACACGAATATTTCTCATGCCCACCCGGTATCCCAAACAAACAATAAATAGACATCAAACAATAATTAGTCGTAGGTTTTCGGTATTCGATCAGGTCCCCTTGTCAGTTTTCCATTCTTTGCCCGATCCTCCCCATCATAAAAATCGTAACCTCCCCATTGTAAAAGCCCAGAAGGAGAGGAGCAGAGCCAGGTGCAAAGGATTGAAAAGTAGGATAAGAGGTGTTTATGGATCATAAACGGGCATGGCTACCGTCTTCGGCCTCTCAGTCAGGACAATGGACACGAGAACCAGTATAGCAGGACTGGCCTCAGGCAAGGGAGGCAGCTTGATTCTGCCTAGTCATGCAGCGTCAGCCTTTCTCGGGACTCGAGCTTACGTGTCCTTAACAAGGTGATTCTGCCGGGGTCATCGCCCGTTCATTGACTATGTGAGGGCAAGAAACAAAATGGATGCCGTAACTAAAATGGATGCCATGACTTAACAACAGAACGCCCTATTTCTCAGTGAATTCATGCTAGTTGCGCAGCGAAAACACTGTCATGCATATAATGGATCATTTACGGTTCATTGGTACCAAAATCGTGTCAGTACTACGATACCGAATACACGGGTTCGGATCGCTACAGAACCTCACAACAGCTCAAATCTCTGCCCCTCTTCACCAATAACGAGCATCCAAGACACTGCAGCACCGGCACCTGGGAAGGAAAGTGCCTTCCGGGCAATGTTGCGGCCCTGATGTCCTCCCATTTATTTATCTGGATTTCAGTACTTGCTTCCAGACAGGCGGCAACTATAGCACAAAATGCTGAAGAACTACTGTTCAAAATGGGGTCTCTAGTTGGCAGTGGTTTGCACCCTGTCCAAATTGGGACCCTCACTCAAGTCTGGGTACGGGAGTCACACACGGAAGATAACTCCTGCTCAAACCTTTGGTAGCTTGGCATGAGCAGTCAGGCTTATCTCAGAGGCAGTGTGTACAGCATTTGCACATATGCACACAGTAATACAGGGAAAATGCTACAAAAGGAGTCCACACCAGAAAAATAGTCAACATTTATCTGAATAAAACACGATCAAAATGACAAAAATCCCGCATACATAAGTCAAGATATCACTTTTAAAAGGTTAAGTAAGTTTAGTTGATAGAAATCAATGGATGCATTCTTTTTTGCACAAAGTGCCTTAGGTGTGTCAAAAATTAAAGACGAGAACAGGTGCAGAGGAGTGTCACCGGAAAAGCAAAGCAATGTGTTGTCTTTGCTCCACAGGGGAAGTGCCACTTTGTAGCCTTACAGCTAGGCAGGGGAGAGAGATGCGTTGGTTCCTTACTGGAAGGGGGGGGTAATGAGTGAGTTCTGGACACGTGGCCTCAGTTCCTTACTGCGGCCCGACGTCAATGAAGAGTCAGCGTCTAGGGATGATGCATCAAAAATCCATACTCTATGCATCAACACGGCGATGTAGTTGCTCCATCGATTTCACAGCTGTGAGTAGGCGCCATGTCAATTTTGCAGCTGCACGGCTGGTGCTGCATCTAGAAAACTGTCACTCAGTCAACGCATGTGTTTTGTCACCAGGTTACACTTCCAAGGGACGAGGACCTGGATTTGGCACCACTTGGCAAGTCAAGGCTTTCAGCAGAACAGTCCAGGCACTGATAGGTGAAGTCTTAGATGGCCCTGAGACTTCTTAACAGATGGCGAACATGAAGAAACCCTTGGAGAACCTTTGTAGCAGGATGTAGAAAGCAAAGCCCAGTTCTTTCACTCACAGGACAGAAACAGCAAGCAGCAGGCCAGCACAATACAGCAACAGGTAGAGTGGCAGTCCCTCCTACAGCATCCAGCTCTTCTACCTGGTATAATGTCCTCAGTCCAGAAGTGTTCTGATTCTGCGGAGTCAGAGGTCCAATACTTATACTCCTTTCTGCCCTTGAAGCAGGCAAACTTCAAATGAAAGTTTTTGTAGGGCACAAGACTCTGCCTCTCCCTGTCCTGGCTCTAAACACACTAGAGGGGAGTGAAGACAGCTTTGTGTGAGGACAGGCACAGCCCTATTTAGGTGTCGGCAACAAATGTACACACCACTCTAACTCAGGATGACACATTAACCTGATGATGGGCCATCAAGATGTGCAAGGCACACCTCAGTTCCCTTTGTGTGACTGTCTAGAGTGAATGCACAAGACTCCAACTTTCAGCCAACCCAGACGTGCATTCTACAGACTTAAAGAGGCAGAGAATGGTTAAGCAAGAAAATGCCTACTTTTCAAGCACATAATTTAAAAACCAACTTCATCAAAAGATGTGTTTTTAAATTGTGAGTTCAGAGACACCATACTCCAAATCTCTATCAGCTCCCAATGGGAAATCACACTTAAAAGATATTTTAAGGTAATCCCATGTTACCCTACGCTAGAGATACTCCTTGCAATAGTGAAAAACGAAATTAGCAGGATTTCAGTATTAGGACATGTACAACACAGCAGCACAAGAATTATCTTTTAAATACATTGCACCCTGCCCATGGGGCTGCCATGGGAGTATATTAGGGGTAACATGCATGTAATAAAAGGGAAGGTTTGGGCCTGGCAAGTGTGTGCACTTGCCAGGTCGAAATGGCAGTTTAAAACAGCATTCACAGACATGGCAGTGGCAGGACTTACACATGTTTGCAGGGCTACATATGCGAGTGGCACATGTTTGCAGGCCCACTAGTAGCATTGATTTACAGGCCCGGGGAACACCTGGCGCACTTTACCAGGGATTTACTAGTAAATCAGATGTGCCATTTGCTCCAGCGGAAAAGGGCAAATTTACATATTCCCCCTATGTCACAGACTCGTCACCACATTAACTCATTCATACATTCATTCATTGGTAGGGCCCATAACACCAACACTCATATGTCTCATTTGAATCTGCGCACAGGAGAAAAAGAAGCGCTGGACATTTGGGGGTACCTTGTTACCTATTGGGAGTAATTGCTTTACATTATATAGATTATATACATCTGTACCTATAGAATCCTAACTTTGACATCAAGGCACTCCACCACTTGGTCGATCGGCCAAGTAGTTGGACTGGTTGATGGTGATTTAGAACCAGCTAAAACACATTTAAAGCTTCGGAACCATTTGATTAACTTTCAATACCTTATTAAAGAATCACAAACTCATTTCTTATGAATCGATTTTAGTTTATCTAACTTAGTTCACTCTGTATTGGCATATTCAGGATTACAGTTCAAATAATTTTTCTATTGAGAGGCTTCCAATCTTTGATCTTTAACATAAAATTGACATAACATTTATATTTACCTAATTTTTTAACATTGGCGACCTTCCGACCACCCCGAATATTATTCCAGTCTCTGCGACAATCTCCAGAAGAACCCGTCAACCCACAGCAATAATCAAAACCCTTCAGATGGAATCGTCCTCTTGTAATCAAAGAAAAACCCAGGTAAGCCAGGAAATCTTCAGCTCGAGGCAGTCCCCACAAATCAGCCAAATGACCGGACGATCGAACCAACGAACCAACAACCCAGCAACCCACAGCAATAATCAAAAGCCTTCAGATGGAATCGTCCTCTTGTAATCAATGAAAAACCCAGGTAAACCAGGAAATCTTCTTCAGCTCGACGCAGTCCCCACGAATCAGCCAAATGACCAGACGATCGAACCAACGAACCAACAACACAGCAACCCACAGCAACCCAGCAATAATCAAACCCCGACTTTTATACCCTTTTTCCCCTTACTTTTAGGTCAATGTGCAACAATTTAGGGGTAGAAAGTGTTCTGATTGGCTAAACCCTTTGCAACTTGTAAGTCTCCTGAATGTTCCCAGGTTTGCCTGTTTCCCATGAGACCGGGCATGACATTTCTCAATTGTATTCTTCTTGGTAATTCATAGGCAAAAGTTCCGAAGTAACAACATGCAAGCCTTCTGATACCGGTACTTCATTGTCCCCTTGGTCATTCGCACCATTCTTAGCAATCCTCCATGTTCCTATCCTTGACAAGGAACATTTCGGTTCACGTTTGGAGGTCGCTTGGAGATCTCCCGAGCCATCCGAGTCTGCGCAGTAGACATCGTGCTCGCATGACAGTGGCAACCTCAGAACTCCATCTTAAGTACTGCGGCCTAGTAGGCCCGAATGCCAACTTAAGCAAAAACAAACATAACAGTAATTAATATATAGAAATGAAGATTCTAATGTTTAAACCCACACTAATCCCAATATATATTAGTATTTTCCTAGCTTGCAGCAACATTTAAAGCAATAATACTCACCATTCTGCAGCATTGGAAGCACAAACCATCACAAAAGCAACATGAATCATTCAATTCTCTATTTCACCACATTATAAAGTTAGTTTGCGTACCACAGTTAATCATTTAATTATTTGCCATGCAATTAGCATTTTAGTCCCACGTGTATCTCATGTTTATTAAGGTGCAGATGCTGATTAGTCATGCCACTTTACACTAATTAGTAAAGGTTAATATTTAGAATGATTACGTAATTAAATTTCATGCAAAATAGAGGAGGTATACAAAATTTTGCTTTACCTGCTCCATCACATTCATGGATAAACTAATCACAAATACATTTTAGACAGACAGCATATGCACTTTAGCACTGGATATCAGTGGTAAAGTGCCCAGAGTCCTAAAACCAACAAAAACAGGTCTGAAAAAATAGGAAGAAGAAGCAGCAAAACATTTGAGGATAACCCCCCAAAAATGGCTAGGTTCAACTAGGGAGGCAGCAAGACGCAACGCATCAGAACTCTCTGCTCCATGTTTCATAAAACTACCCCTCCATATTTCCACTTTGGATTGTGCACGGAAGGTGGTCCCTTTGTGAATCAGCACTCATCTGTATCCACCCATGTACCACCACGAGTTGCCAGGAAGCGTTTTTTGATTGTCACTCTATTTCCCCGCATCAGCAAGTAAATACGAGTGGTGAACCTTTCAAAATACTCGTCGTAACAGAAGAAGACGGGTGCCGGACATAAGGCATACCTGAATAGGGTAAGACATTTAGACTCAAAAGCTGTGAGGAATATACCCCTTTCAGCGCTACTTGCTTGCCTAAGTCCAGGTGCATCTATACTGACAATTGGTGGAGATCTCAAAAGGGGAGCCAAGGGGGGCAGTGAAGTAGCAGGGGCAGCAAAGCACGAGGACAGGGGAAAAAGCATCACAATTGTGTACAAAGAGGTACAATTTGGCAGTTTGGAAAGGTGTTACAAGTATCATACAATAACACCTTCAGCTGGGGTCTAGGGTGGAAGCAGTCTGAGGGGTTCACTAGATTCCCTCATTGTGAAGGGGGTTTAGGGGTTGCCACAGCGTGGTCTGTGGAGCATAGTTTCAGATTGTGGCCTTCTTGTGATCCTCCAGCATCCCCGAAGTTTGGCGAAAGACTTCGCCATCACCCTCTTGCATACCAAATGAAGCAACTCTCACGAGACACATCGATTTCATGAAGCATGAGGCACCCGCTGGCATTATTCAGCAGTCAAAACTAAATGTTGTTTTTAAGGGACAAGTGTCCATTTTTCATTGTATTGACCAGACTAGGGTTTTTTTACATTCAGTAAGGTTGGATAGCGGAGATGTGCAAGAGGTAGCAACTTTCAAGGCATTGTGTTTCTTTGGAAGGATTGAAGTTAGTTCAATATCACAAGCGCTTCTTAAAAAATATAAAGCTTTGCCTGGTTTTAGCCAAGGCCCATGTAAATTTGTGATGAATTGGCCAGCCCTCTATTACCCTCGGTTGTAGTTTCAGGGAGTGCTATGTCAGGGAACTTATCTAGGGGGGAAAGGTGAGGAAGGAAGGGTGGTATTGGCACACCAAGGTGGGTGAGCTACTGCTTAGAAGGGAGCCTAGGGCAGGCTCGGCTTCAGGGCCATCAATAGCAGGGTGGGAGCTTTGGCAGGCATGGGTCACTTTGGGTTTGAAAAATACTGGTAGAAAGGTCTTTTGTTTTTGTTTTTTATGTCCAACATATGGCTGGAGCATGTCGCTGCCACAAGGGACTCTAAGCGGCTACAGTATACAAATAGCACAGACAAACAAGCAATCAGGGCCAAGTCAGTTGTATATCTATCACCATGAACTTTACATTTCTTAGAATGGTTTCATGCAATGTTAACAGGATAAACAACCAAGTTAAGTTTAGGTCCATACTTCAGTGAGTTAACGTTGTCTCAAGTTCAGATAATTCTCCTCCAAGAAACTCACCTTAAACCACAATCTAAATTGCCCAAATTTCCACAGTTTTTCTCTCAAGTATTCTATTCATCAGTCAATGTGGCTATCCGAGGGGTGGCAATTCTGATTTCATGCAATTTCTATGGGCGAAGTGCAGCAGGTTTTTAGGGATTTTAGACAGCCTGAAAGAAGAGAAACAACTTTTCCACCTGGTCAGCTTTTATGACTCAAAAAAGGACAATGCAATCCCCCCTTAGTGAAGTATACAATCTTCTGCTCTCACTTTTTTTTTTTTTTGTGATGGTGACTTTAACATTATAGAAGATATTCGGTTAGACTTGCCACGTAGGAATAAACTGTAAAACAAACCTAGAGCCTTTCATTTTCTAGGAAAAGTAATTAGCGATCTAGCCATAGTAGACCCTTGGTATCAAGAACACACACAGGCACAAGAATGTACATGTTTCTCTAAACAGTTTAATTCAGCCTCAAAGATCGATCTTGTAAAAAATGTGCATAAATGGGCTAGGAGGAATCACAGCATATTATCAAATCCTTTTTTGGGCCTTTGGGTCTTCCTGGTTGATATAATCTTAAATACCAATCGGATTGATCGCCACGATGGTTCCTCAATAAATCACTTTAAACAGATACGTGTTGCTAACAATTATGCAAACTGCCTTCGATGATTCGCTCTCTTGGCATATAGGCTCAGCCTATACATTGGCAGTTTGGGGGGGCATGCACAGCTTTCATTAGGGGTGAATCAGTTTCCTACAAAACTCAAATCGTCAAACTAAGAAAGGAAAATACATTAGTCTTCCGGTGGGAACTAGACCAAGCACCGCTGGCCCATTCAGTACTTCATTCCCAAACCTCTGGGGCTAGAGCATTATCTGTCCTAGGAACTTATAAATCGAAACACATGCTTCCAACAATATTACGAAGAAAGTGAACATGCCAGGTAGTTTCTGGCATGGTCCGTTAAGAAAAAAACATAATAATGCATCTATTAAGTCAATCTACGACCAGGCTAGGAACCAGACGGTTAATCAACCCAAATATATGAATAGAGTATTCCTAGAACATTACACCCACTTGTATGCCTCCGTGTCCATAACCACCTCAGAAAAATAGATGAGTAACCTGCCAATAGTTAATAGCAAACTTCAGACTTCCACAACAGCACCAATACACTTACTGAAGTGAAAGACACTGTCAAAACATCTCCCAATGGGAAAGTCTGTGGGAACGATGGGTAACCAGTTAAAATTCATAACATTTTTGCGGCTCAGATCGCTGAATTTCTAGCTATATAATTTACTAAAGTACTTGATGACTGCAAGGTACCTAGTTCTTTAACAGAGGCAGTAATTATTAGTTTCCTTAAAAATGAAAAACCTTTGAAAAGGGTGGGTTCATATCACTCAATTAGTCTCTTGAACAGTGACTATAAGCTATTAAAAAAAAAATACAGCATCTAGGTTAACTCCATTAGCACAGGCTGTGAGTCACAGGGATCAATGTGAAAAAAGAACTATCTCGACGAATACCAACTCCTTGCTGCAGGCGATAAATTAATTCTCAAGCAATAATATTAAGGCTGCTATCATCATGCTTGATGCAGAAAAAGCCTTTGATTTAGTACAATGGAGGTCCTCGTCGCTATTCTATGTCGGTTTAATTTCACCCTGAAACTGGTTCACTTATTGGAAAGTCTATACCAAAAGTCAGAAGCCAAAGTCTAAGTCAATTCTTATATGGCAGGAACTCTGTTAATCAGCAGATGTTCACGTCAGAGCTGCCCTATATCCCGGGTTTCGTTTGCCCTGTTTATTGCACTCTTTGCATCAAGATCCCCTAGATTAAGGCCCCTCGGCAGGGTGCAACTAAGATCAAATTTATAACGCACAACATGATTCTGTATTTGGCCGCAGAGGAGCAGAATATTGCCAGCACATTCGCCAAAGTGAAGGTATTTACTGATATAGGGTGATACATAATAAATCATACACAATCAGAAGCCCTGAATTTAGCAGCTGTGAGTTAGACTTACCTAGTATCAGCATGCTACATTTCCTAACCTCTCGTCCTATTAGATACTTAGACATCTTTAATTTTCATAATTTTCCTGCGACAATGGCAGTCTTTTTCCCTGATAATCATTGGACTTAAAGCTCTGATTAAAATTATGATTCTCCTGTTGTTCCTCATTATTTTCTCCAATGTCATGATCAAGGCTACTCAAATATACTTTAATGAAATAGAATAGATGTTGTGCCACTTTTTGTGGCAGGGGAAGAAAGCTTACACTAAGTTGATGACCTTACAAATGAACATCGAGGAAAGGGGCCTGGCGTTGCATCATTTAAAAAAATATTATAAAGCTGCCTTTCTAGTTTGGATTACTTGGGCAGTAATATCAAGTTATCTACTTAACACTTTTTGTCATGAGCAAATGCACCTAGAAGATGAAATTCGGCTCTCCCATTTTCTCAAAATTCCCAAGCTTCCGAAACTCATCAGATACAAGTTTCCCCATATTTTGCTTTTTAGATATGCTAAACTCAAAGAAGAGTTTCATTTTTCTCAATTCTATCCATCTATGCCAATAGGGGGAAATGGCTTGCTGAGCTTACAGGTGGACACCGAAGCCATTAAAAGATGGCAAGAGGTGGTAATTTATTGATTTGGCAATTTTACGCTGGCTGGAACTAAAATCCTGGGATCAGTTGATAGCTGGCAATCCCGCAATCCTTTCGCACTGTTTTTTCCTACCTCCAAATCTATCCTTTCATGCAATATACTCAGCCATTCATGAATTCATTAGTATTCAGTATTAGCCGAGCATATTTTATTAGTTGCTTGACTGAAGTAGGCAACTGGTTTTGCGTTCTTCAGCAACAACTTTATGCAATACTAGTCCCCATCGCTTTAACTAAGATTGAAACCTCCCTTGTGTGTATGGTTGACTCACGCACTTGGAATCAGTACAATCAAATGGCTCATAAAGCCATTAGAGTGGCAAATTTTAAAAGAATAGTATTTTATTCTAAATGGATGCTTTATTTTACACCATCTCACATACACAAAATGATCCCTACTACTTCCAGGGAGTGATGCAGGCAAAATACAGGAGATTGGCTCCATATATGCTTTACCTGTCCCCCTCAGGTCCATTTTTGAAGGAAGGTATTTCAGTGGATCAGTGCTAAACTCCAGGTGCCCATTACTCCAGATCCCTTGCAGCCCTATTTGGAATTCTGATAGCACAAACCAGTTTGGCAAAACTGTTTTTATATATAGCTTCTCTGGTGGCCAATTCTCTAATATTACAAAAGAGGAAATCCGCGAAAGTTCCTACTTATAATTCGTGGATAGACAAAATTAAACAGGTTAAATTGAAAATAAAACTCCATGCACAAAGAGTGGGGGCACTAAAAATAATTAATGATATCTGGAATACCTAGCCAAGAGATAGTTAATGCAAATTGCATATGGCATTAGAAAGCCATAATTTAATTGATATTTTTCAGAATCATACATATGAATTTTGGACAATGGAAAATTGCTGTCTATCTTCGACATGTAATGTTTTCTATTTTTGTCTTTATGTGTGTAAATTAACTGATATTTAGATATTTTCGATGATTTTTCCTTTATTTATTATGCTATCAAGCTTTTCTACCAGATCAACTAAATACAATTTAAAAAAAAAAAGAAAGTATAAAGGACAGAAAATGAGTGCACACAGATGAAGTGTGAATATTAGGTAAAGGGGCTGATTACAAGTTTGGTGGTCCATGGGGCTGCCGAACCCGTGGTGGCGGTTCATTGACTGCCATACTGGCGGTCCACCTGCCTTATTCTGAGTTTGGCGGTATGAGCGACACTGGACCACTGCGGCCACTGGGGATCCTGCGGCGATGGCGCAGCGGTCAGGCTTAGTAATAGACTGTGGGTGCTGCTGAGGCCGCCAAGCATATTACGAGTTGCCTCACCGCCAGCCTTCCCATGGCGGTGAGCCAGCCATTGAAAAGCTGTGGTGAGGCAACAAAAGGGACCCTAACAGGGCCCCCTTTCGTCTATGGGCCTGGGGGTACATGCAGGGAAGGACATGTTGTGCCCCCCTGTAGATTTGCTCTCCAGTTCCTGCATGGTGCATCATGCACCACATGGTGCATGCTTCACCATGCAGGAAAGCGCTGCGGCGGTGTCACAGCGCTGCCTGTCTGAGGCTCACCTACGGGCCTTTAGACAAGCACCGCCATGATACCGCCACAGCACTGCCCACCTGCCAAGGATTAGAATCATAATCCAGGGGGCGTGCTGAGTACGGCTTTGGTAGTCCTCCAGCAGGGCGAATGGAGATCAAAAAATATTTTGGCTTTTAGCTGTTTTTTTATATATTGGCAAGAGTCAAGCTTTTGCCCCAACATTAAAGTTTTACAGAAACCATGATTAAACAACCATTGACAAAGCCAAAGGTCTGGCAGTCAACATCATATGTGTTGACTTAACCAATACTTAGTATCTGTTAAAATAAGATGATGTTTGAAAGAGCCTTGGTATGCAAGAATCCAGTTGACTCACACCCCTGCCGTCTGATAGCAATGGCTCTACAACCCCTGGTTCACACTCTCGAAGTGACATCACACTACACATACGTCACGGAAGTTAACAGAAAGCCAGCACATTATTTTCAGGCTGCAAGTGCTCCGAGTTTTACAAGTATCAGATCAAGGCGGCCGCCAAGGATGGGAGTTTGGAATCTCGGGATAAGGGCCTGTTCTTTCTTTGCATTTTCATCATTGTCCGCCTAATTAACCAGGGCATCAAAACATTATTGCCCTGTTATTTTTCATGTTAAATATCAAAGTGGAACACAGAGTGGTTGCTCCTCGGTTATGAATACGTGTTCACATAAATCTGAGCACCTGCTATCGATCTGCTCACAGCTTGATTTGATGATTTCTGGGGATCCTGTAGGCTGTGAAAAGAATATGTGAAGAGAGTGCATACAGTTAAGTGGGATAATGAAAATACATGTGTTTTCACTCATGCAACTGTTTAGCCATTTATGTGCAAAAGGGCCCATTATTATTTATTAAAATGTACCATAGCTGCAATAAATCCACGCTAAATGATATTAAGATCCCATAATATCAATCTCTGGGTCATTAGGTTCCCACTGTTTTGCTCTGAAGCCTGGCCTTGTAATTGCTCAAATGCAGGGATCATGGCCAACAATGTGAAAAGGGCTACAGTTTGGCTTGACATAAATCCTAACACTTCTAAATGATTAATCACACCTAACCAGTGTTTTTCTTACAAACCGCTCCTAACCTAGATGCATTCTGGTATTCCTGGCAGCTCTGCGCCTCTCCTGAGTCTGATAAAATGCATAATATCTGGGCAAGTCTTTGTGCTTTCCTTTATTAAAAAGAATAGAGCGATACAAGACCAACACATAGTTAGGATTTTTGTTTCTTGTTTTCCATGGGATCTTAGTGGGTTCATAAGGGAATACCAGGGGGGTATTTGGTTGTGCTTGGAACAGACTTCAAACAGTGTTCACATCCCAGTACCCCTTTGCCTTTCTCCCTGATCTTTCAACTGCTACATGATCTTGTCTCATAGACTAGGCACAGGAGTAAGCAACCCATACAGAGTCAAAAAAACATCTTTATTGTGGATCAACAAGTCAAACCTGGTACTTTAAATGAACTATCACATCAGCCTGCAAAACATCACTTATCTGTTCAATTTTCAGAAATCCTCATTTCCACGCCTTATCTCAAAACAGATTTTAGCAGATGAGGTGGTCTTTCACAAACCTGGAGGATGTCTCGTGCACTATAGCCTATGGCACCTGTAATATGGCGGACGGGATACCCACCACATTTTGTCAGACATACCAAAATCAAACTCTAAATAAACAAGGCAGTAAGTTCTAAAACACCACTCTCTGGTTCATATCTTATCCTATGCCTCATCCGTCAAAAACTGTATTGGAAGCATAGTTTCTTATCTTTTCATTTACGTTTCTTTGACCTGGGTAACATTGTCACCATTAGCCTCTTAGGCTGCCATTCACAGTACGTGCATCCATTGTTATCTTCCATCTTGTGGTGTTTGAAGCATGTATTTCCACTCACAAACAACCGATCCCTACGTAAGGTCAGCTCATATTAGATATCTACATCTGTGTTACGTTTTTAAGTGTACATCTGAGTAGTATTTAGCCCACACCCCTCAAATAAATTCCTTGATGGTGCTAATGTGATGATCATATTAACCGTCTTGTAAACCATGTCCTTGTGCTAGTCATATAAGCATTGAATGCATCCAATAAGAGCCAAGGAAACTGTCATTGCTTAGTTTAGTCGTCTTTCAGCATCATAGATTTCTAGCGTCCAGAGTTATTTGTCTGGACTAAAAGTAATTTGCAGCACATGTCATTCAAGCTGAACTATTTGTGTGCGTGTTCCATTGCTGTTTGTTGTCCCATTGTTTTCGAAATGGGGTGCCTGCGGCCGGGGAATTTAAAATGTTGCATGATGTAATGTGTGAGGTCATAAACAGAGCATAGCGTGTAAGGAAGTTATAGTTAGCTCAGTAAAATGTAACGGAGGAATTTCAGAGGTTTTTAGATTTTAAATGGTCGTTTTTCCTTTTTTCAATACCTTACTAAAACGTCACTTTAGCCATAGCTTTTTCAGTGAAAATAATATATGGTTATATAAAACAAAGGTTACAGTGACATTATAGTTAGGTGAAAATGTCAGTTAAAAACATACCATTTCAAATGAACAAAACAACTGAAATTCACCTAGGATAATGTGGCTCATTTATTGATACTAATACTTCATTATTTTGTTATTTTACAAATGATAATAATATCAGTGGCGGCTCATCCACTAAGGCGGAAGAGCGTCGCCCCACTGACCAGGTCAAAAAAGGAAAAAATAAAACGATATTAGCTGATTGTTATTATCATTTTATTTTTCCCCTTGCTCAACTGGGTAGGGGCGGGGCTACTCTGCTCACAGAGCAGGGCAGGGGAGGAGTGGTCTGCCCACTCCAAGTGCGCATTACGCTTTGGCCAGCCATCTCGGGCTGGTCAAACAGTCATGTGCACTTTGTTCTCCATGCAGGCTGCATTACGGCCTGCATGGAGAACATGCCCAACCTCCCATTCTCTGGCTGAGTGCAGATCCACGGCGCTCAGAACAATCACAACGCTGCATTGCAGCATTGTGATTGGCTATCGGAAGGCTGTGAGCTGGGTGCTTTCTACTGCCTGCCCTGGAAGCGGGTGAAGAGGACCAAGGGGAGGAGGCAGCGGCTGCGTCGGCGGCAGAAGACAGATAAGTGTTTGATTTAATTTTTTTCATTCCCTCAAATCCCACAACCTGCCCCCCCTACGCCGTTGAATACCAACCGCCACTAAATAATATTTGTGCAAAGATTTCACCTCATTAGTACTGGTTGAACAACCAAATTCATGAATAAGCAACTGAAAGTTAACCTTTGCGAAGGGCCTTCCACTGCACGCAAACATATCACGTTTTTATTAACGTTGTATACTTTTGATTCAGAAATACATTTTTGTTTGTTAAAATCTGCAGTTTATCAGCAGATGATGGCTTATTTGGCAAATGTGCAAAATCCATAATTATGCAAAAAAAGCTGGAGCTGCAGTATCGCATACTTCCATTGGTCCTATCAATGATGTCATAGAACATGTCATGAGTGATATAATGTGTGAAGTAATTAGAAATGCATGGTGATTGCCCAAGTTATAGTTACTTGAGACCAGCGGCGGCTTCTCCTGTTGGGCGGGCGAGCATTACCCCACCTGCTGAGGGCACAGAAAAAAAGGAGAAATTAAATGGCAATAAAATTACGTTATTGCCATTTTATTTTTCCTCTGCCAGCCCGAGTTGATTGTGAGGACGGGACCATTGGCACTGACTAGCAGCAGGTGATGATGAGTGGTGCACAAGTTTAAAGTGTGCATGTCTTTTTGGCTGGCTGTCTTGCGACGGCCACCCTGACATGAACACTTTAAACCTCTCCAACCCAAGCCTTAGACAGTTGAGTGGAGAGCAAGCACTGAGACAGCCCACTCCATCCAATCCTGGCACTTCTCTCATGCAAGTTAACATGGTTCAGGGAGTTGGCTGGGGCCAGCACTGGATGATGAGAAGAACACCAGAACCAGAGCAAGGATGTGCAGCAAGGTAAGTGAATGTTTAATTTTCCTTTATTTAATACAAACTGAATCACCGACATGTATTACATTAACATTTTAAAGATAAACATTCTAACTAAAGCGTTAATGTAATGCATATCAGCAATTTAGTTTGTGTTTGCCAAGCTTATTTTCCCATAGTTGGCAAGCCACCTTTTCTCGCCCAACTACTTTTAGTTAATGGCAGCTGCCACTGCTTGAGGCAGCTATAACTGGTGAATTTCAGTGGTTTGTTCGTGCGAAATGGTATGTTTTAGTTGACATTTTTGCCTAACTATAAATCACTGTAACATTTGTGTTTTTCAGTGAATTTATATGCTTTTTAAATATAAGTTAAGATGTCCATTGCCATACACGGCGTACGGTTGGGTCTGTCACGAGTCCTAAGAAAAGCGTTAAAAAAAACATAAGGGAGCAGGGTAGGAAGGCCTTGATCCCCTAGGCCTGATGGGGAAGCGGGGTTCAGATGGCACCCGCCTGTGGCTGAAAACGATTCGCATATCTGCAGTCATTTTTTCAATTTGTTTTAAAATAGTGTGTTCCAAAATTAAGCCTCGGGGTGGGACAGGGCCTGGGGGGGCAGCACATATGTTAGGGACAGGGTGTTGCATTGCCCTCTTCCACAAGCCTCTATGAGGTCTTGGGGACCCCAACCCCCGGACTGTCATAAATAAAGAAGACTGACCTGAAAAGACTCAGGGACCCTCTCCCCTGGGGCCGTAAAACAAATTAAGTGGAGGGTTGGCACGGCCCCCCTATCTGAGCTTAAAAAGGGTCTGGGAATCCCATCCCCAGGGGCCGTGTTTTTAATGAAGGGGAGGGGGCCTCCCCCGCGAGCCAGAAATGGCCCTGGGGACCTCATCCCCTAAAGTTGCAAACCAGTAGATGGCTCAGGTACGGTGTCCCAGGGTCTCCAACCCAGGACGCCATCTATTTCCCTGCCTGACAGCGCAGGAAGGGAAAGCACAAAGCTGCTCCCACCCCTGCCTGTGCTCCCGGGCATGGAAATAGATTGAATTGCTCCCACCACATGGGAGCAAAAGAAAACTACTCCTGTGGGGTGTGAGCAGTGCTGAATCCCGATGACCCATGATGCGTGCTGGCGGGGAACCAGAGGTGCTGCGGGGGCCCTAGACCTCCCCGTGCAGCCCCAATGCAGAATCAGCTATAGTTTCCCTGGGTGGGCACTGGGGAGCACCACAAAATATATATGGCTGGCTCCTGCAGGCACAGGGAGCCTGCAGGGGCACGTTGGCCCTGGGGCTCGCCGTGCAGCCCCAAAGAACAATTGTGGTGTGGAATGCCTCGGTTGGCCAATGGGGCACCCCTTAAAATGAAACAAAATGCTGGCGCCTGTGCAACCTTTTGTCTTTTGTAATACTCCATGAACAAATCATCAGTTATTAATAGAAGTGCAGTTGTGGGCATGACAGGAATCCTCATTTGCGCTCCATCCAGTTCTCATGGAGGGCATCCTTTTATTTGTGTGCATTGAAGACTCATTAGCCCCAGAGGGAGGACATCAGACCATTTCAAAGTGGTGAATGCGCACAACTTCAATTGTATTTTTTCCATGAAACCATTTTATGCATTCCACCATGCTGGATGATGGAGGGAGACAGAATGCCGTCTCTGTGTGATGCCTACAGCCTTGCATATTAGTTTCATGATTTCCTGTTTGAACTGTCCACCCTGATCACTTTCTATGTGCAGCTGTGTCTGTTCTTTAAGCAAAGGTTTTCCAACAGTCATAATGTCTCACCTGCATGTTGGGTAGGCCACCCACCTTAGAACATGCAGATCATTGACATTACGTATCTGTATCCTCCGCATGGTGGTATCTTTATAGAATCAATTTACAAACCTCAAAATGGCCCACAAGCTAAATGCGGATGACTAATCGTAACCACAGTTCTTTTTCCCAGGTTGTTTTTCTGACAAACCAAACACAGTGCATCTATTACAGTGAACAATAGTCTTGGGCACATGTTCAAAAACTATATATATATTTTTAAATAGCTGTCTTTGCATCTCTACCTGAATGGGTGGGCCCATGAAACAACTTTAACATTTGTAATAGCAAAGAATTTGGTTAAAAAAAAACTCTTCTGTCTGAATCTACCCACACCCCTTCATTATTTTTCTTGCAACCCTTTCACTCCCATTGCCGCTTCTTCATTTATACTCTTGAATATTCCAGACCACTTTTTCTGTATATGCAAACATATTAGGGACTGTCACTGCTGCAAATTGAGCAGTGCATTCAGCAGGCAACTGCATCTATGAAATGATTTCCTATCAAGTCATCTGATGCCCCCCAGTGTACTGCACATTCCATGACAGCTATTTGAGATGGTAATTGCATAGCTAGCCACTGATTAAGCACTTGGACACAATTGCCTATTTGAGTATTAGCTGATGTCATAACCGCCTCTGTGAACAAAGATGCGCATATTTATGCACTACACTAAATCCATAAAGAGAATCAGTAAAAATTGTCACATTTACATTCTTTGCTCCGCAAGATGCTCTTTTGTGAGAGCAATCAATTCTGCAACTGGTGCTGACTGTACATGTGCTAAAGGAAAGGCATCAGTTTCTCCTGATTTGTCTCTAAAGCATTGCCCATCTAAGAGCCCCACATCAGCACAATGCTTCAAGAGTTCATCTTGATGTTACAACATGGTTTTGTGCACAAAGCTGTCACCCATACACAACCTTGATCTTCATCAGCATCTTGCTGGGAAGGCAAAGGCAGGAATGTGCTAACATTCAAAACTCCACACCTTTTTACTGATGAGTTGGATATCTGTCAAATGTTGTGTTTTATGTTGCAATAACAAAATTGCAACTGTATGGAGTTCATGTAATGTCACAGGATATCCTAACACAATACTATCAGAATGTTCCACAACCACTGCTGCCTATTCTTCAATGGCTCTCAAGTATCCTGACAACTGCTCCTACAGGATCCAAGGAGGCTGAAAAATATTCAACTAGGTGTTGCTGACCACCATGGCATTGTGTCAGCACTGACAGAGCACTCCTCCATACTCTAAAAAGTCTTCTTTGTGAACTGGCAAACCGAGGGCTGGGGGTGAACACAAAGCAGGTTTAAGCTACAGGAATGACTTTTGATAATCCTCTGACCAGGGCACTTAATATCTTGCCTTGTTAATAACTGAAGGGGTTGGGGTATGAGGGAAAATGTTGAAATCCACTGCCTGCCGTACCCCACCATACCAAAGAACCCTCTCACCTCTTTCTGTGTGCGGGTGCATCTGTAACCACCTGTCACCCTCTCCTGAGACACAATTAGAAACTTAGCAAATAGTATACCTTTTACTTGCTTCCCTCATAGGTGAGACATCAAACAAGTCGTGAATGTAGTGGACCAAAACACAGATCCATAAGCAAGATATAAAGATTAGAGGTTCTTGTAAAGGGATTGGAAGTAAATAGATTGTGATTTGCTATACCCTAGTGGGATTCTTTGCCACCAAAACACCATATTTTTTAATGTAAATTTAAATAAATATTGACTGTTGTTATGCAATGGTATTGAGAAAAATGCAAAACAGAGATCTATGGCAGAGACAGAGAATCATTCTGGCATGGTGGGGATCTGGGACATTATCACAGCAGGGTTTGGGACAATCGGGAAATTGAGGACTGCTATATTGTTAATTGCTCTCAAATCTTGGATCATTCTCCAAGGTACCCCATCAGCTTTGCACACTGCAGAAAGGGGGTTACATTGGCTTGATTCTATTGGTCTGGTAAAAATCTGCCTTAAAAAGTCTTGTATTACGAGCTCAATTTCTGCCTCAACTGCTTGTGACAATTTGAATTGGGCAATCTCACACCCGCCCTCAACTTTATATGTACCAGCTAGTCACTGTGCATCTTTCCAATTTCTCCACCCTTTACTGCCCAAAGCCCAATCAGCATTGTATTGCAAAAATCTTCTGGTATTTCATTCAAATCGGGAGAGGTTTGGTGGAACACATAGCTACTTGGACGCTGATTGAAATGGGAAGAGTGCTAACAGATTTGGAAATGCTGACAACTTAAACTAATTTTCCAGAGACAGGTAAATGGGTTTCTGTACGTCTTACAGTAGACTGTGCAGCCCCAGTATCAACCAAGAAATCCAAAATGTGTCCATTCACTCTCCCTTTGACATATGGGTCTTTCTTGACCCTATTGGAAGCATTGCAGCCTGCAAGCAGTCACCTCCACCCCCTCAGGCAGCCCTATGGGACATAGCTAGGGCCCGTCGGGACCTACGATGTAGGAGCAAAATGGGCAAAACATTGTTTAACACAAACATTGGCCAAGTTGCAGGCACCTTGGCAGAGGGAGATGGGGAAGGTGCTGTTGGATAAAATTGAGTTGGTACTACAGTTGGGGGAATTGGAGAAACAGGTGGGGCTGTGGCAGTAAGCATAGATGGTGGAGTGAATTGGTTCTGTGGGCCTACCCCTGTGACATTACTCCCTTCTCGTTCTGGACATTCATTCCTCCAATACCCTGGCATCCTGCACCTGAAACATAGATTATTTGCACTTACTTCATCCCCGCACATTCTCCCTCTTCCCCTTCCTTAGCGATCTTGGCCTCTTCCCCCAACTCCTTCAGTCTGGTGTATTTGCACATTCACCTCCACCACCTGCAGTGCAGGGAGTGTTTGTACTGCCATCAACTTGCCCATCTCATTCTTCTGTTTTGAATCAAGATAATCACTACAACACTGTGCACATGTCAACATTTACTCCAAATTTTCTCTATTATTTAAGCTTGGCAACCATAACAGACTGTTGCAACTCAGCACTAATACAGGGTTGTAGCCCAATCACCAATTCTGACACAACTGCTGGCATTCCACTCTGAGCTGCATATTTTTTTTCACTATGTTGGTTATATCTTTGTAATCATTTCTCATGGTAAGCATTAAAGCTTAACTCATTATTCTGGATAGTTTGTTTAATTTTTGACATATTTAAACTTTGTGGCTGCACCCTTTCCTTAAAATACTGCATCACCTCTTTGTACTTCTCCATCACTGCAGATGAGGGTTTAAACTTTGGATCCACACACTAACGTTCTGCATCTGGCCACTTCGCAGACACCTTTCACCTTTCCCACAAGTCTTTTGGCACAACAATAGAAAATAGCGCATCAACACCTGTCCATGATAATTTTGACAACTTTAGGGCCCATCAAAGGTTTGGCTGTCCACAGACTGCCAGACTCGTGGATGCACATCAGTGGTGGTTTCCTGACTGCCCCTATTACAATCAGGGCGGTCAGACCGCCATTGCCCCGCCGCAGCCATAGCCACCAGGTAACCACCATTCCCTGGTGGTGTTGCAATGGTCAGGAGGGTGCAATATGCTTGGCAGGACTGCCGCGGTCCTGCCAAGCATATTAGGAGTTTCCTCTCCACCAAGATTTTCATGGCGGTTCTTCATCCTTGAAAACAGTGGCGGAGAGGAAACTCTGCTCCCTGGGATGCATGTAAAATATATTTAATTATAATATTTTATACACAAATTATATTAAATGTATATGTGTTAATGGAGTTTATTTGAAATATCTTTTTAATACAATTTTGGGAATATATATATTTTTTTAAATAAATGTGCATAAAGTAATATATTCGTTTTATTTGTTTATTTTAGTAAACTTAAATAAAAAACTGATAATACGTTTTAATAATTAAAAAATATATCATTTACCAAATATTTTGATAACTTTTAAAATTATATGTATACATTTTAAAAGTTAAAATTAACATTAACCTTTTAATATATCAATAATTTTATTTTAAAATTATGTAATCATATTTTTTTAATGTATGAAAGGTAGGAAGTATTAAAGAAAATATTGAGATTTTACATCAATTTAATAATATACAGATTACAATTGTATATTCAATTTCATGATATAAAGGTTAGTAGTTTAAAATAGTGTGTTTGAATATTTTTTCTTTCTTTTACTAAAATGTTAGAATGTTTAGTAGTTTGTTTACATTTTAATGTATAATATTTTAGGTACATAAGTAGTAATGTCAACTGGATTTATATTTTTTAAAGATTTTAGTGTCCAACCTTTTTTGTCACATTAGTAAAGATGAAGTGTGAATAGTAAATGTCACCCCTTTAGTGTCCAACACTTCCCTTGAGTTCATTTAGATTGGATTGGGAATAGTAAGGGGTGTGTTGCGATGTCGGTCAATAAGCCTCCGACTGCTCATCAGAGGCTTACTGACCGACATAGTAGGTTTACAATCTGACCGCCTAATTGCAAAGTCGTCCGTCAGAGTATAAAACGGCTGGTCAATCCGACTGGCTTCAGATGGGCTAAAGGAGCCCGTCGGCCAGTCACAAACCTCCACATAATCCCTTACGGATGGCGTTTCTGCTGTCAGGATTATGTTGTCGGTCTCCGACAATCTCTCCATGTCGGCCTTTCCAACATGGAAAAGCTGTCGGAGAGTGACTTTGGGGGTCCCTTGCAGGGCCCCCTTCTCCCTTGGCCCTCCAGTTGTAAGCCTGCCCCCTGTAAATCCCTGCACCGTGTGGCAGTCACCATGAGGTGCTTGCCACACGGTGCAGGGATTTACAGAAACTCCCATTTCTCTATGGGAGCTTGTGATGTAGTCATTTTCCAACCACCACACAAGCTCCCATAGAGAAATGGTTGCATCGTAATTGCGGTTTTGGCACCACCAACTGGCGTTCGATCGGTTCCACAACCGCAGAGATGTCAGTCAGAGACAACTCCGACCGACATCATAATGAGGCCCTGAATGTCACCTTTAGTGTCCAACACTTTCCCCAAGTTGGTTTAGTTGTGAGTGAGAATAGTAAATGTCACCCCTTTGGTGTCCAGCACTTTATTCTAGTTGGTTTAGATTGGCGTGTTAATAGTAAATGTCACTGCTTTAGTGTCCAGCACTTTATTCTAGTTGGTTTAGATTGGCGTGTTAATAGTAAATGTCACCGTTTTAGTGTCCAACACTTTCTTCAAGTTGGTTTAGATTAGAGTGGGAATTGTTAATGTCACCCTTTTAGTGTATAAGATTATTTTTTAAATTTAGTATAATAAAAAGATGGCTCACATATCTTAAATGTTAAATCTTTTTCACAATGTTCTTATTATTGTGCAGTTTTACTTTTTAACAAATATACATTTAAAGTAGAAATAAAAGTAATTACACAGTGACATGACATTTTTTTACTATGAAAAAAGTAGAAGTACATCATCTTTAATATATTTGCATAACATACATTTGCCTATTGTTTTTTTTCATTGCTTACAATTTTAATACAATAGTTAACTTTTTAAAATACATGTTTTACATTATTTTAACTTTTTTTATTAGAATATATTAAATAATTGTATGTATTTTATACTATTTAATTTATACTCTACATTTTTAAAAATAATTTACAACCTTCGCTTGACAAGTTTAATATTTTAAAAAATGTATTACATTTGTTAAGCATTTATAAACATTTGTTAAATAAATGTTTTCACATTATTGTAACATTATTTTTCTTAGTGTATATTAAATAATTGTATACATTTTATACTATTATATACTTTATACTTTACAAATTTTATAACATTTTTTACAACATTGTTTTACACGTGTATCTTTTAAAAAAAGTATACTTTTTTTTAGCAATTGTTAAACATTTTTACTATATTTCCCTTTGATTTCTATGGGGAGATAGTGTTTTTTTAGTTTCATTTGGTGGACATTTTTTTTAACCGCTAAGTTCTATATTGTAGTCTATTTGTGTTATTTTCGCACTGCTGTTCATTGGAACAGGTAAGTCCTTTTTTTAGTGATTATTTCAAAAGTTTAGTGAGTAGTGGGGATTTAGGGAGCATGTTTAAAAGTTGCGTATAGTTTTATTTTAGGACCTTATTACGAGTATGGCAGTCTTCCTGTTGGACCGCCACTGTGGCAGTCCCAGGAAGACTGCCAAGCCTGTGGTAAACCCGCCCACCTGATTATGACTTGAATCCAGGCTGGGCAGGCGGTTCTGCGGCGGTTTCATGGTGGTGGATATGTTAGGCTCATAGGATAGCCTAAACAGAATACTGACTCTGTGACAGCACCTACAGCACGTTTGTGCACTGTGTGGAATGCATCATGTCATGCATGCCACACAGTGCACAAACAAATGTACAAATCATGCCCCCCCGCACGCACCCCCAAGGGTCCCCTCAATTAAATGGTCAGTGAAAATACAACTCGAAATTTGCTTGGCATCACCAGAAATTTCTGGCCCTTTTCAGACCGCTGCCACGGCTGGATCCTGGATCCTCATGGAGGCGGCATTCTTGTGGTGGTCCCACATCCACCATCATAATACGATGGTCAGACCCGTCGGAGTGGTGGCGATCGGACCGCCACAGTGAGTATGGCGGTCCCAGGACCACTGTACTTGTAATTAGACCCTTAGGGTCAGATTAAGAGTCTGGCAGTCTCACAGCGGGCTACTATGCCAGCACCCCCTGCAAGACCCCTAAACCTGTACGCTACCACCCGCCGTATTCCGACTTAAATACAGGTCGGGTGGTCCTACGGCAGCAGTCCCGCAGCAGTGCCTTTCCAAGTTTCAAAGGAGAGCCTTTAGAAAGGCAGTGCTGTGGGAGTGCTCAAGCAGGTTCCTGCAGGGAACGAACCCTGACGTGCGTTTCATCCCCTGCAGGAATAGGGCGTGCAGAAATACAGGGGACATACCACGTGCCTCCATACATGCAACCACATGAACAGAGGCAACAGGGGGATCCATAAGGGCCCTCTGCGTTGCGTCACCGCCATCCTTTCCATGGCGGAGCTCACCGCCACAGAAAGGGTTGCAGTGGGGAAATTCATGATATGCTCAGCGGTGCCACCAGCATATTGCATCCTCAGACCACTGTGTCATGGGATCCAGGATCCCCAGCGGTTGCAGAGATCCTGTGGCAGTTCTACCGCCACGCTCAAAATACAGCGGTTGGACTGCCAGTGCGGCAGTGTGCGGACCGCCATCGCGGGTTTGGCAGTCCCATGGACCGTCAAACTCATAATCGGGCCCTAAGTGTGTTGTGTACATTTAGATGTATTTTTAATAGTGTTTTGCCTGCTATATTATGACTCCGCCAGCCATTCTCCGACTGCCTCGATAGCGGCATGGGGAAATCAGCTGTCAGAGGACAGTAGAGACAAGGTTCCTATTGTCTGGATTATGAAGGGAAGACCGCCTGCTTTTAGTCGGGAGAATTGAAGGAAAAGGGGTACAAACTCACCCATTTCCTTCTTTTCCCTTCAGTGTCTGACATGGAACCCTTCGTCCAGGGCCCCCCTTTACAGCCACAGCTTGACCCCAAAGGAAACAACCCCATTGACATGAAAATCCAGGTAAGTCTGTTTCTCACTTTTCTCTCATTGACTGGACGGGGCACATATGGTCCGGCCTCCAGCAATGGAAAAGTACTCGCACAAGGTATTTTTTCACATGTCATGCATATGTGTACATTTGACACTTATTTAATCAAAATTTACACACCTGCAGCAACACATATGAAAAGATATTTTTAAATTGCTGATTGCATCCTGCACCAGTTTCCCGCAGTCAGAAACACCGCCACTGGGCCAGAGGTGACATCTAAATATGGCGGGTCAGAGACTGCTGACTCGACGAGTACTTGGGACCGTCAACGCGGTAGGATGGCGGGATGACTGCCAAAATCGTAATCAGACCCTAAGTGTTGTTTATTTGTCTATTTGGAACTGTGATCTATTATGCAGGTGGGTTTTTAATGTTTGTTTTACAGGTTTTTGTTCCTGAACTATTCTATTGGAGTTTGGATTGTACATTCTTTTTTAAAGTAAATCTGGTTTGGTTTGTTAAGTGTTATAAACCAATGGTTTTTACTTAGATTTCCTTTATTCAGGTTTCTTGGAGTGGTCAAGGGTTTTCGATTGGATTGTTCATATGTTTGCTTTTTTATGAGTTTTTTTGCTTTCGCATTTTTATCTTATTTTGTGGATTCCAATTTTTTATTTTGTGGGGATGGAAAAAGATCTGCATCTAAGAAACTGTAAATGTGATATTATATTATTTATGCTATATGTATGTTAATATTATGTGCAATTAATTTGAATATGTGTTGTATTTATTTGATGTTATGCATTCACATTTTTCACATTGGTTGGTGGATTATTGTTATTTCTTTTAGATATTTTTATATATATTTTACTATATCAATGTTTAATAACTTGATGATTTTATATATTTGTTCCATTGATATAATAAAATATTTATGTTCACATTCAAAAAAATTAGAAGGTTTTGATTTGATAGTTTTTGAGGTTCTGGTAAATTCATATTTAATTTAATTTGCTGTTGGCTATCATTTCTAAGCAATGTAGCCCTTTTTTATTTATGAAGAGTTTGACTTTAAATTGTATCATGTCATACATACTTTTAGTTTGTATGCTTAGTTTAGGGCCAATTTAGGTAATGGATTGCTCTGTTCTTAGTTCTAGGTAGCTTTGTATTTTTTGTAATGCTTCGATAAATTTGTGTAATATAGGTTGAGTTCTTCCTAGTGTGGATTGGAAGCCATTGTGCCATCCTTCCACTGCATTGTTTGTTGCAATGGCAACTTTGTGATTGACTGGGACGCCTACCACACAGGCGTCTATGGGGAGGCCATTTTCTCCTTGTAGGCTTCATACAGCCTACATGGAGAAAAGGGAGAGTGCGTATGACTGGTTTGGTCGGCCCTGGGGCCGACCAAGCAGTAGGCGCCCTCAGAGTGGGTAAGCCACTCCTCTCCTGCCCTAGAGCAGGACCTCCCAACCAAACCCTTCTGCTTTCTCGCAGTGCAAGAAGCAGAAACATAAAATGGTATTTATAATACCATTTTATGTTTTTGCTTCTCGCACTGCGAGAAAGCAGTGGCGCGACGTTCCTACGCCCACACGGAGGAGCCTCCCTTGATGAGTTTGGCAGTCAAGGTACTGCAGTCAAAGCAGCGTCGGATTGACTGCCACACAGTTGGCGGTCTGCCCGCACTATTATGATGCAAGCGATTTCATAGATGAAAGACCACCGGAGCACTGCCACCAGGAAATCTTGACTATGGTGGGGAGATAGGTAAATGTGCCTGTCAGAGGGCAGACTGCCAGTGTTGCCGCCGGCTCAATCTCGATGTGCCTTCCTGCCAATGTGTCTGTGGTGGTCAAACCACCACACCTGAGCTGGTGGAAAGGGACTGATATTAGGCTGGAACTCACCTCAATGTGTCCCTTACCGCCATGGAGCCGATCCTATATGTTCTGCTGCTGCTTGATGACGACCAACACTAGTCGCAACCAACCGCAAGCCACACTCTTACCCGTTTCCATCGACTCATCAGCAAATAGATGCCCCCCATGGACATGTCAAGAGGTTTTGGCTCCCTGGGCCACACATATATTGTAAGCCCCTGTTCGGAATACTTCTGAATGTATTATCCAATTACAACTCTATGACGCTGTCTTTGGCCAAGTCACTCACACGGTCACACTCTACAAAACTCGACATCTGTTTACATCTAATAATCAGTAATTGTGATATGTGCATTAACACAACAGCACCTCCTCGTCAATATCACAGCTATTAATCTCTGTGACACCCTTTTATTGCTCATATGCTAGGTCCTGTTGGATATCAAAGATACCTCTGTATGGATGTGTCATGAAACAGAAACACACCTTTTCTGCTAAATATCTGTAATGGACTCTCACATCACCCACGTTAAAAGGTAATATTAAGTAAATGGGATTTCAACTAATTAGTGTGAGAAGCATTCAAAGGTCACAATGTAAAGACTCTCTGCGGAATACATTTGCCTCTGCCAGGGGGAACCCTGAAAGACTAGGGCCCTGGTCACAGTTCAAATGCCTCAAAAATGTTATGTGTACAGGACCCTTGGCTTGAAGTATATCAAGGACAACCAATAGCATAACCAAGTGCCATGCATATGTGGTAATGTGTAAGGGCTTCATTATGAATACGGCGGACCGCCGTACTCGCTGTGGCGGTCCGACCACTGCCATCACTGCAGGTCCACCTGCAGTATTTTGAGTGTGGCAGTTGGACTGCGGCAGGACCACCACCTCCACTGGGATCCAGGATCCCACAGAGGTAGCCCCACAGACAGGGGCAGCAATATGCACTGCCAAGCATATTATGAGTTGCCTGTCTACTTCCCATTTCATGGCAGTGAGACAGCCATGAATAGGGTAGCAGAGAGACAACTAAGGGCTCCTAGGCCTGGAGGTGCATGCGGGGGGTGGGGGGGCACATACTGTGCCCTCCTGAAATTGCACCCTGTTCCTGCACAGTGTAGCATGCATGATATGGTGCATGTCATATAATGCTGGAACGTGCTGCAGGCGCTGCCACAGCAGCGGTCTGCTGTTAAGGCTCTCCAATGAGACTAACAGGCCACTGTCGCAGCGCTGCCTGGCCATCATGGATTAAACTCATAATCCAGTGGGCAGGCGCACTACAGGCTTAGCCGTCCTCCTGTCGGCACAGTGGTGGTGGTCCGACAGGAGGACCGCCAAACTCATTACCAGGCCCATACTGCTAGTCATGAAAGCAAGCACAGCAGTAAAAGTATTTGTCTCACATTTACATAAAGTAGGTGTAAGGTACCCACTTGAAAATGGACACATCCATAAACATTTCTAAACTGGTATGACAATTTACTGCCCTCCATATGTGGATGAGCAAATAACTAACTTACACACATCAAACACATATCCAACCTACATCATCAAGGGAGAAGTGCAAGCTAAATGATGTTGACATTGGCTAAGCCAAGCTGAAATATATACTGTATGAAATACCACCCAATGTAATGTCAGCCTCAATTGGAATTCATCCCACATATCCATCCATTGAACATTTCCCCTTGTCCTGTGTAACTCCAGCACCGGTTCCAAGGTCAGATCATACTAACCACTTCAAATGTATAAGCAATCAGGGTCAAACAAACACAGCCGTAGTCACACATCCCAAAGTATCCAATAACATCAAATAGTTAGAAAAAGTAATGGCAGTACTGTGTTCTCAACCAAGCTAATTTTTTATTTCTCCAAAATAACTAGATGGAGTAATCCAAAGGCCAATGGCCAGTCCATGTACACATTGTGCAGTCCAGCACACTGCTGTGCCACTAAACTTACCCTTCATGACACTGCCAGACAACCTCCTCACAAATGGGCACCCATTGGGCATGGTAGGGACCTTGAAGATGTTACTTGGGAGGCGGACATTTGGTTTTGGGATGGTGTCCTTGGGCTTGGAAGGTGGGGGTTTGGAAGAGAAAGGGTTGGACTGACATTTAGGAGGGGGGTTGGGAGTCAGAAGAGGTGGACCAACATTTTGACAGGGGACCCTGGGAAGTGGAAGGGGTGGATTGATACGGACTAGGGGTGGATTTGGAGGTGAAGTGGGTGGTCTTGGGTGTGGCAGTGGTTGAAACCTCTGTGGAAAGGGTGATAGGAGGGTTGGGTGGGCAGAGGGCCAGGTGAAAGATTGGATTCTTAGTGGGGAACTTGGGAGGGGTGTTCTGAAGGTGTGAGGACCTTGCAGTATCAGCGTCTTATGTGGTTGAGACTGTTGCGGTGCAGGTGCATGTGTGTCAGGTGTATGTGCAGCAAGTATGAGGGTGCCTTGTTTCTCTTGTGTATGTTGGGTACATGATTGTTTCTGTCTGAGATTCTCAGGTGTGTAGAGTAGGAGTGGTGTGTCTGTGGATGGTGGTGCAGTAGAAGTGCAGGGTGTGTGCTGTGACTGCTGATGTGGTGGTGACTGTTGGTGTGGTTGACAGTGATGTCTGCGATGGGGTGCATGTGGGTGTGCAGGTGTCTGCTGGGTGGGGATGTGGTGATGGGGGTGTATTGTGTGCATGTATGTGTGGTGTTTCCTGTGCTGTGTGGAGATGTGATGGGGAGTGTGTAAGTATGTGGCTGTGGTGTTGTCAGTGGTGGGTATGGTGTCTGTACGTTTGGATGCATGCAATTTCTTTTTCTGTGGTGTGTGCTTGTGTGTGGGTATCCTGCTTGGGTCTGTATGGGTGGGTGTGTGGGAACATGTGTATGTGCTTTGGACAGGTTTGGAAATAGGGTATTTTTATGGGCAAGGGCAAGCGGGAGGAACACATGGTTGGGGTGGACGGTAGGCTGCGGTGAGTGAGGAGGCCAGAGCCAGAAAAGATCTCTGTAGGCCAGACTTGGCACTACAGAGGTAGGCCACCATCTGCTGTAGATGACTACCTTGCAGAGGTAGGCCACCATCTGCTGTAGATGACTACCTTGCCCCTGGATGGCATTCAGGAGTATAGTCTGACTCACAGAGATGTTCCATCTTCGCAGTGGGTGCACAGGGGCAGGGGCTGAGGTGCCAGGGGCAAAGATGATGGGTCCTCTCTTAAGGTACCGGGCACAGACATCTGGGTGGGGATCAACAGAGAGGGTGGAGCTGGAACATGGGGTGGCAAACCAGGACGATGTTGGTAGATTTCCTGAAGGGTCCACCACCCCGCTGGGGTGTCTACAGGAGGATGACTCAGAAGAAGATGATGTAGAGCTGCCATCTTCCACAGTACTCCCTGCACTCTCTCAGCCACTGGATAATTTTGTGTCCATTGTTTCTTGACCAGAACCACTGTGGCCAGCTGCTTCCCCCAATGATGTTGGCCATTCTCCTTCACTTACCCTGTATAAATCAGAAATGACATTAACAATCAGTTTACTGAATCTGCGTTAACACACCTGACCATGAGCTGCTATCACAAAACATTTCAAAGGTACACAGATTACACCAGATCGAAGTTCCACATTATTTTCTTCAACATTAGCCTTAACGCATGCATGAATGGTACATAACCTATAAACAGTTGCTCACAGTGATGTCAGAACCTCACACAGCTTCAATACCATGAGTGATGTTGACTCCACTCCATCCTAATGTATCTACTGGGATTGTTGATCACCTTGCATACTTTGACCCTTGTAGGATACAAAAGTTGACTGATCTCTAAAATGTATAATGTATCATGTATTGCCTGTCAAGTTAGACAGCTATGTTGCTGCAATATGTGCAGTAGCTGAAATCACGTTACATGAAAATAATCATTTCATACTGTTGGAGCATTCAAAATTCAAAATTACTCATTGTCCACTGTAGAAATGTTCCAATGAAATTTGAACTGAAGTAGCTTTGCTTATGTGACACATGTAGCACAGAAAAGTTGAGTGGAGACATTCATGGACACAGATTTGTGTGATTTGTCAACCAATGCCCACAGCATGGGAATTCACATAGCCTTAAGAACATCCCCATTCCATCTTGACACTGGCTGGCAACCCCATTCTACCATACCGTTACCTTAACACAATAGACCATTGAAGTCTCTTGTGTCTCGGTGACTATCTGCGACATAAAGAGGAGGTGTAACTTTGACACCAATGTGAAGGCCCACCACAGTACTAATTTGTATTGAAGACAGCAATTGCCTTGGAATACCATAGGTATGATCCTTGCAAATCTGTATGGCACTCCCTGATGCATGTCACCATTCAGTGATTAAACCTTTAAATATCAACATGTTCGGGTTACATTACTGATTACTCCCACAGTGATGCCATAGGAATCCATATAATGACACATTACTGTAAGTCTACCTCTCACATCCTTCATAGCTTCATCATTTGGACACGCCCTAGGACATTGAGTAATGGATCAGGGTATGTGTTGCACACTCAACAATGTGAGCAGTATCATGTCTGTGGTGACGTATTAACTGTCTAACACAATTAACTCTCAATAAATCACAGTGGCCTATCACAGTGGCCTATACACATATTTGTGATGGAGTCAGTCATTAACATAAAAAGCCACTTCATTCATGTAGGAAACAGTTTTGCAGATGAAACAGGGATAGGCTCACAGGCCGGCATGTAGGCCCTAATACAGCTGGACCCAGTGGTGTCAGCACACTCATGTCATTGTAGATTCCCAATTTACCAATGGGAAGTGTTGTCTAGTCACTGCATCAATGGTGCACTGTATACTATGTCACATAGGGCTACCATCACATGAGACACAGTATTCAGGGAGCATCACTCATTACACAATGAAGACAAGTGGCCTGTGTGGGGGCAACAGTCACCAGGACCATCAAATAACAAGAGGTGAAACATGACATTAGTCAGCCATGTGACAGCTCAAGATAGGATATTAGTAGTTCAGTGGTTACTGCTGTATTTCAGGTTCATAAAGACAAAAGGCAAAGCACATCATTATGCATCTTCCACCAGACCTACACTTTTGAGAACATTTCTTGTGCATTGTACTTCGGTCACCCTCAATATAGATGGGGAAAATGGCTGCCTTTAACCAAAAATGATGGTAATGTAACATTTACAACTCTGGTCATGACTTACTCCCTTGTCGCTGCTGTTGGGCCCTCAACTGCCCATCAATCTCCGAATATGCCACCGCAAGTATGTTGGCCATTAGGGGGGTAAGGTTACGGCGTGCACCTCACTTAGGGGCATATCAACAAGGGCTTTATCTCTGCTTTTTTGGCTTTAAAAGCCAAAAAAGCAGAGATAAAACTAGCACCCTATCAACTACAGGGTGCTAACATGCAAATTTGCATGTTAGCACTCTTTTACTCTACGCTTCCCCTTGCATCTCTAATGAGATGCAAAGGGGCGTTCCAGAGTACAATAATAGGAGAAATGTCGCTAAGCTACATTTCTCCTATTATCAAGAATGTCGCTAACCCTGTTAGAGACAAAAAAAGCAGCGCCAACCGCGGTTAACGCTGCTTTTTTAAGCCTGGTATTTTTCTGACTTAGCCATGATATCCTATGGAAGGAGGATATCATGGCTAAGTTTGCCTGTCCCTATCAACAAGGTAACGTGAGATTATCGCTGGGTTTCCAGCGATAATCTCACGTTAGCCTGTTAGCGTGAGGATTTTTATCGCTATTGAGATAAGCGTGAGGATTTTTATCGCTATTGAGATAAGCGTTGCTAATAGCACGCTATCTCAGCGATAAAAATTCATGCTAGCCGGCGATAATTATCCTAGCGCTAAGTGCGCTTAGAGATAATTATCGCCGGTTGTTGTTGATATGCCCCTTGCTTTGGGAGGACTTCCCGAGTTGGACCACTGCGATCTTCTAGGTCCAGGGTCTTAGGTCCTCCCACCTCCTATGGCAATGTACGCTGCCCCACCTGTAGCACCCAGGGTCAGTAGCGGGAGTGCTGCGGGGGGGGGTAGGGGCAGGGTGGGGGGTAGTAAACTCTGGCATACGGCCGATCGGAGTTAGGTAAAGAATAAAATAAATAAAACAAATTAAATTGCGTGTGCTGCAACGCATTTGGCCAGGGCCATCTTACATGTACTGTGATGTGAGCTACTATGACATGGGAGGAAACATTGCGGCCTAATGATAGCTAAGCTACTTTAGCATTAGTGTACAGACACCGTTACAGCCAGGCCCATTGACTAGATGCCGATGGTCCATGGATCCTCATACTATCCTGGCTACATCCTAAAACTTAGGCCACTATCGAAGTGCTGGCATGTGTGTAAGTGAGAGCTTGCTCTCTGAGGATGTGTGGACAGTTGCACTCATGGATGGGATAGCATACTACAGTTGATGGAGTATGTGTGGTATGTACTGGCATCACAGGACACACATTTTGCTTCATCCTGCACTTTCCATACTTCTTTCTGCAACTGTTTTGGTTCTTTCTGCACCACTGTTGTCTCTTTATGTACCTCTTTTGCCTCTTTCTGCACTTTTCTTGCCTTTTTCTGCACCTCTCTTCCCTCTTTCTGCACGTCTATTTCTTCTTTCTGCACCTCATTTGCTTCTTTCTGCATCCGCTTTGTCTTTTTCTGCACTTGAATTCCCTCTTTCTGTACCTTTCCTGCCTGTTTTTGCATCTCACTTGCCTCTTTCTGCACTTTTCTTGCTTTTTTCTACACCTCTGTTGCTTCTTTCAGCAATTCTCTTGCCTCTTTGTGCACTTCTCTTTCCTGTTTCTGCACCTCTCTTGCCTCTTTTTGCACCTCTGTTGGCTCTTTCTGCACCTCACTTGTTCCTTTATACACTTCTCCTGTCTCTTTCTGCACCCCTGTTGCTTCATTCTGCACTTTCCATGCTTCTTTCTGCACCTCTCTTCCCTCTTTCTGCACGTCCGTTGCCTCTTTCTGCACCTCATTTGCTTCTTTCTGCCATCCTGTTGTCTCTTTCTGCACTCGTCTTCCCTCTTTCTGTACCTTTCCTGCCTGTGTTTGCATCTCACTTGCCTCTTTCTGCACTTTTCTTGCTTCTTTCTACACCTCTGAAGCTTCTTTCAGCAATTCTCTTACCTCTTTGTGCACTTGTCTTGCCTGTTTCTGCACTTCTCATGCCTCTTTCTGCATCCATGTTGCTTCATTCTGCACTTTCCATGCTTCTTTCTGCACCTGTCTTGCTTCTTTCTGCACCCCTGGTGTCTCTTTATGTACCTCTTTTGCCTCTTTCTGCACTTTTCTTGCCTTTTTTCTGCACCTCTCTTCCCTCTTTCTGCACGTCTGATGCCTCTTTATGCACCTCATTTGCTTCTTTCTGTATCCCTGTTGTCTCTTTCTGCACCCGTCTTCCCGCTTTCTGTACCTTTCCTGCCTGTTTTTGCATCTCGCTTGCCTCTTTTTGCACTTTCCTTGCTTTTTTCTACACCTCAGTTGCAACAATTCTCTTGCCTGTTTGTGCACCTATCTTTCCTCTTTTTGCACCTCTGTTGGCTCTTTCTGCACCTCACTTGCTCATTTCTACACTTCTCTTGCCTCTTCCTGCACCACTGTTGCCTCATTCAGCACTTTCCATGCTTCTTTCTGTACCTGTCTTGCTTCTTTCTGTACCCCTGTTGTCTCTTTATGTACCTCTTTTGACTCTTTCGGCACTTTTCTTGCCTTTTTCTGGACCTCTCTTCCCTCTTTCTGCACGTCTGTTGCCTCTTTCTGCACCTCATTTGCTTCTTTTTGTATCCCCTTTGTCTCTTTCTGCACTTGTCTTCCCTCATTCTGTACCTTTCCTGCCTGTTTTTGCATCTCACTTGCCTCTTTCTGCACTTTTCTTGCTTCTTCCTACACCACTGTTACTTCTTTCATCAATTCTCTTGCCTTTTTGTGCACTTCTCTTGCCTGTTTCTGCACCTTTATTGCCACTTTTTGCACCTCTGTTGGCACTTTCTGCACCTCATGTGCTCCTTTCTATACTTATCTTGCCTCTTTCTTTACCCCTGTTGCTCCATTCTGCACTTCCCATGATTCTTTCTGCACCTGTCTTGCTTCTTTCTGCACCCCTTTTGTCTCTTTATGTACCTCTTTTGACTCTTTCTGCACTTTTCTTGCCTTTTTCTGCACTCGTCTTCCCTCTTTCTGTACCTTTCCTGCCTGTTTTTGCATCTCACTTGCCTCTTTCTGCACTTTTCTTGCTTCTTTCTACACCTCTGTTGCTTCTTTCAGCAATTCTCTTGCCTCTTCGTGCACTTCTCTTGCCTGTTTCTGCAATTCTCCTGCCACTTTCTGCACCCCTGTTGTGTCATTCTGCACTTTCCTTGCTTCTTTCTGCACCTGTCTTGCTTACATCTGCACCCCTGGTGTCTCTTTATGTACCTCTTTTGCCCCTTTCTGCACTTTTTTTTGCCTTTTTATGCACCTCTCCTCCATCTTTCTGCACATCGTTTGCCTCTTTCTGCACCTCATTTACTTCTTTGTGTACCCCTGTTGTCTCTTTCAGCACTTGTCTTCCCTCTTTTTGTACCTTTCCTGCCTGTTTTTGCATCTCACTTACCTCTTTCTGCCCTTTTCTGGCGTCTTTCTACACCTCTGTTGCTTCTTTCAGCAATTCTCTTGCCTCTTTGTGCACCTCTCTTGCCTCTTTTTGCGCGTCTGTTGGCTCTTTCTGCACCTCACTTGCTCCTTTCTACACTTTGCTTGCCTCTTTCTGCACCACTGTTGCCTCATTCTGCACTTTCCATGCTTCTTTCTGGACCTGTCTTGCTTCTTTCTGTACCCCTGTTGTCTCTTTATGTACCTCTTTTGCCTCTTTCTGTACTTTTCTTGGCTTATTCTGCACCTCTCATCCCTCTTTCTGCACGTAAGTTGCCTCTTTCTGCACCTCATTTCCTTCTTTCTGTATGCCTGTTGTCTCTTTCTGCACTCGTCTTCCCTCTTTCTGTACCTTTCCTGCCTGTTTTAGCTCCTCACTTGCCTCTTTCTGCACTTTTCTTGCTTCTTTCTATACCTCTGTTGCTTCTTTCAGGAATTCTCTTGCCTCTTTGTGCACTTCCCTTGCCTGTTTTTGCACTTCTCTTCCCTCTTTCTGCACCCCTGTTGCTTCATTTTTCACTTTCCATGCTTCTTTCTTCACCTGTCTTGCTTCTTTCTGCACTGCCCTTGCTTCTATCTGCACCTTACTTACATCTTTCTGCACTTCTCTTGCTTCTTTCTACACCTCTGTTGCTTCTTTCAGCAATTCTCTTGCCTCTTTCTGCACTTCTCTTCCTTCTTTCTGCACCCCGCCTGCCTCTTTCTGTACCTCTCTTGCCTCTTTGTGCACCTCTCCCACCACTTTCTGCACCCCTTTTGCCTCTTTTTACACCTCTGTTGGTTCTTTCTGCACTTCACTTGCTTTTTTCTGCACCTCTCTTGCCTCTTTCGGCACCTGTGTTGCTTCTTTCTGCACTTCTCTTGCCTCCTTCTGCACCTTTTAGTTTGAGGCAGTTTTAATCCCTCTGCCCTATTATGTACTAGGGCCATACAGGGGAGGTCATGCCAATCACAGGGGTACCCCAACTCATAGTGTACCCTAGTGTATGTAGGTGTTTTCACTGTATTCTAAGTGTCTTTCAGCATAGCACTGGCTACGGACCTGGTGAGTCAGAGTCAGTTACCACCAGTACCCATCAGCAAAAAGTTTGGGGCACAGGATGTCTTTGCAACAAGGCCTCTTTCTGCTCCTCTGTTGGTTCTTTGTGTACATCTTTTGCTACTTTCTGTACCTTTCTTTGTCTTTCTGGACTTCTGTTGCCTCTTTATGCATTTCTCTTGCTTCTTTCTGCACCTTTCTTCCTCTTTCTGCACATGTCCTACCTTTGTAGGCATAGTTAGAAATTAGCATTTAAAAAACCTTTGAAATTCACTGAAAAAACACAGGTTTCATGGACATTATAGTTAGAAATTAGCATTTAAAAAACCTTTGAAATTCACTGAAAAAACCATAGGTTTCAGGGATGTTATAGTTAGAAATTAGCATTTAAAAAACCTTTGAAATTCACTGAAAAAAACATAGGTTTCAGGGACGTTACAGTTAGAAATTAGCATTTAAAAAACCTTAGGAATTCACTGAAATAACCACAGGTTTCAGGGACGTTATAGTTAGTTGGACATTTCACTTGTACAAAACCAGAGAAATTTGGCCGTTACAGTTAGTTCACTGATGACATCGTTTTCCTTAAGCCCCCGGGTGGCCCACCCTGTGGCAATGTGAAATTATATTATGGCATTTTTTATTTGGGCTTACTGAGTCAAATGGAAATGCCAAAGTACAGCAGGCCTAATGCATAAACATCCTTGTTTCTTTTGTAAGCAGTTGTACAGTGAACACATAACACGCACTCATTTGAAAGGCAGCACTCTAAAAGATATGAAAGCCTTCTCCAAATACAAAAACTCTACCGCAGAATGTTGTTACCTTCAAGTTTCTGATAACAGAACTCAGCACAGTAGCAGATAACTGCGGCCTAACGTCACACGTCACCGTGCACAGAGCAGACAAACAGAAGGAAAACCTGGGATCGCATATCATCGGGGGCAGTGCATGATATCTGGCCAGGAATTCACTCTTGCTGCGTGGTTTCTACCTTGTGACCGGCTGCTGTAAAGTGCAGCACATTTTGACACACTTCACACCCTGGAGCCCTGAAATCACAAACAGAGATCTAACACGGCTGCACAACGGGTGCGTGTGTAGACAGCCCGTGAGACTTCTCGAGTATCTACACAATGTAAAAAAGAGTATCCAATGTTGCACTGTGGAATATACGGAGAGGAACACAGTAATTTCAGATTTACAGGCTGGTGGAACATTTGAAAAGATCACATCTAAATATGCCTAAACCTTACATACCAGTTAACTGTGTTTAATTGGTCGGAAAAATCCCGACTTTAGAGAAGCATTTGGTCCTGAAAGAAGGGTATGTGTGGATGCTGAAACTGGACTGACTGATACATAATGAAGGGGACGTTGAATAAGGACATCACAGAGAAGAGGGCGCGCCGGATGCTGAAACACGACCGTACTACTGCAGGAGTACATGAGGAATGCTGGGACTGGTCCGCACTGTTGCAGGAGGACACTAGTGCAGTAAGTCCTGTGAGATGCTGAGACCAGACCATACTGATGTGGGAAGGCATGTGTGATGCCGAGACCAGACCGTACTGATGTAGGAAGGCATGTGTGATGCTGAGACCAGACCGTACTGATGTAGGAAGGTGTGTGTGATAATGGGACAGGACCGCACTGTAACAGGAGGGCGCGTGGGCTGCAGAAACCGCCGACGAGTGACACAGGAGTTACCGTCAGATGCTAATCTGTACCACACTGATGCAGGAGTGAGTGTGAGTTGTTGACACCGTATGGTACAAATACAGGAGTGGGGGCAGGATGCTGAAACCAGGCCGCCAAGGTAGAGGAGGGCGTGTGGGATCCGACCATGCTGGTTGAGGAGTACATATGGGACCGGCATGCCTGTTATTGCAGAGTTCATGCTCGGAAGTTCCTTGTTTAATTCACAACGCGTTTCACCTCTGGCGAGGCTTGATCACGTGATCAAGCCTCGCCAGAGGTGAAATGCGTTGTGAATTAAACAACGGACATCCACATCACTTCGTGTTTCTCTTTCCTGAGAGCGCGCTTTCTACAAATTCTTTAAGAAAGTTATATATATATTAGCATTAGCGCGAGGGGAGAGAGGAGGCAGCGAGTGGCTGCCTGAAAAGGATACTGACACAAGTGTGAGCTGGATCAACACATTTCAGGAAGGCTGCGTTATTGTTAATCCAGCGCCAAACAATTTTTGGGGCATCACTTGATGTTTGGGAATCCCCATTACTACAAGAGGTACCTCGTTGGACTGCAAGTACCATCATGCAACCCACCTGAATCCAGCAACACTGACGATAACCACCTGGTTAGTAGGAGGGGCCGAGAGACTGCTTTAAAGGAGTGGTTCCTTTGTCAGTGGTGAAATCAACAGTCGCTGAAACCGGCACTGGACTGTTAGCCAGCTCTGAGAAGCTCAATAAATTCTTTTGTCTCAAATTCCGGAGCTGTGTCCAGCTTGCTATCTAAGCTTGAAGTAAGCATTGGTAGTGGATATATATATATATATATATTCACTGAAAAAACCATAGGTTTCACACACGTTATAGTTAGGATTTAGCATTTAAAAAACCTTGCAAATTCAGTGAAAAAACCATAGGTTTCACACACGTTATAGTTAGCGGACATTTCACTCATAAAAAACCATTGAAATTCCCCCGTTATAGTTAGTTAAGCTAACTATAACTCGCGCACCCGCAATCCACTGCTGATGACGTAACATATTACATCACTCATGACATGGTCAGTGACATCACTCATGACATCACTGATGACATCTCAAATGACATCAGTGAATTTGCAAGGTCTTTTAAATGCTAATTCTTAACTATAACGTGTGTGAAACCCATGGTTTTTTCAGTGAATTTGTATGGTTTTTTAAATGCTAATTCTTACCTATAACATGTGTGATTTCCATGGTTTTTTCATTGATTTTGTATGTTTTTTTTATTATAAATTCTTATATTAAATGTGTTTTTTTTTTTTTTTTTTTTACTTTATATTCTCTTAAAACATTATGTTTATTTTTTTTAAATTCTGCAATATATTAATTTTTCTCTTTTTTTTTTACCAAACAGGTAAGATATATTAGTATAACATACAAATTCTTTTTTTCCTTTTTTATTTTTTTTTTAACTTTATATTCTCTTAAAGCACTATGCTTAATTTTTTTTAATTCTGCACTATATTAATTTTTGTCATTTTTTTTTACTAAACAGGTAAGATATATTAGTATAACACAGAAATAATTTTTTTCCTTTTTTTTTTTTTCTAAGTGCGCGTACGGTAAGCTTACGGTAAGTGTACGGTTTGCGTAATGTTCGTAATATTTCTACACTTTTTGCGTATGGTTACGCAATTTACGTAGCCGTGCGTACTGCGCATGGGGCGCGTAAGCGTGTACGCTACACGCAAACGTTTCGCGGAAGTGTTGGGAGTGACTGTTATGCGCATGCGCACGAGGGCGTGTCTTTTTTACGCGTAACGTAAGCGTAACGTACGCGCACGGTGGGTCATGTGATCATGAAACAAAACTTTTGATTGGTTTAAAGTTGTTTCAGTTCTAGAACTCTCCTACACCACACCCATTCCCCTCATTTCTGCTTGTGATCCCTTAGGAGAAGGAGCTGACTTGTCTTTGGGATACGATGGCAGACCAGCACTCTTCTTCTTCGAGTGAGGCTAGCAGCACCACCATCAGGCAGAGAAGGAGGAAACAGAAGAGCTCTTTTATATGGGAGTATTTTACTTTTCCTGAGGGCGAGAAAAAAGTCAATGCTGCCTTGGTGACTTGCAAGCTGTGCCAGCGTGTACTTTCGAGAGGTAATCCCAACAAGAAGTATTCCTTCGGGAATCACACTATGTTGAGACACCTTCATGATGTACACCCTAGGACACATGCACGACATACTAGAGGCAACCCTTCAGTAAGTCAAGCAAGCACATCCACAGCAGCTCAGCCGAGTCCTTCTTCGGAAGCTCAGCAGAGCCCTTCATCTGTGGGGGCAGATTCACCTTTTTCTGATCCTGTGGAAACGAACCATCGGTTTGCGAGGGTTACTATGCGGTGTTCATTTTGCCATGGTCTAATTGTTCATAGGGAGACCAGTGTTCCCCTCATTAACAACAAAATAGACCAGCACATTTGTCCTACCAGCTAATGTTCCCATTCTTCCTTTCCTCTGTCCCTGCATGAACACAACGGCTCTTTTAAGAGCCAACCTTACCTCTCAACTTTTTTGTATTTTTTCTTTAAAACTTTTTTTTTTTTTAAAAACACTAAAAATCAATTACCACATTTCAAGATCCTTGAGGGATTAATAACTAAATACTGAAAATCTGTTTGAGGGCGAAGTGGAAGAAAGGGACCATCTAATTTCTGACTTACCTGACCCACCCAAAAATTTAATTATAATTTTAAATTTAATTGAAATTGCTTATAAAAATGGCTTTATTTTTTGAAAATTTTATTTCTCAATCTGAAAAAAAAGAAAAAAGTATTAATATTTAATAAATACAGTACACATATTTACATATTTTCCCAAAAACAATTTTTTGCCTTTTTTTTGCTGTTTTCAGAATATATTGCATTTCACTATAAATCGTGAAAGCAATTGCATTCATCACTTAACAGCGGGCAAAAAAAAATTAACAATCTCAAAGATTGTTTTAAAAAAGCCCAGAATCTCTTCTGACTAAAACATAACATTATAGAAATGCAAAATATTCAAAAAAAATTTCATCTAATAACAATAACTTTTTCTTTAAAATACCGTCTGACAATTTTGTTACAGAAGCATAATCACAAAAATAATATATCTCAAATAACTCCACAATACATCTGGTTTCCTTTCCTTTAGGCCAAATGGTAATTTTAAAATTCTTTTTTGATTAAATTTCCAATGGTAATCCAATAAAATTCCAAAATTTAAATTGGACAGATGTTACCGATTCTCTCTAAAATTTTGGTTTCCGAAAGATTAATTAGGAATTAAATAAGTCCACAATACAATTGATTACCTTTCCTTTAGGCCAAATGGTATTTTTAAAAATCTTTTTTGATGAAATTTCCAATGGTAATCCAATAAAATTCCAAAATTTAAATGGTACAGATGTTACCGATTCTCTCTAAAATTTTTGGTTTCCGAAAGATTCATTAGGAATTAAATAAGTCCACAATACAATTGGTTACCTTTCCTTTAGGCCAAATGGTAATTTGAAAAATCTTTTTTTTGGGAAATTCCAATGCTAATCCAATAAAATGGTAAAATTGTTTTGTACAGATCTTGCCAAGTCTCTCTAAAATTTAGGTTTCAGGAAGATTAGATAGGAATTTGCTAAATCAAAAGGCAAACGTTGCTTGAAAATCAATTGGGAATCATTACACAGTGTCCAGCCTTTTTCACATTTAAGATAAACTGTGTAATGTCCAGAAGTTACAGTAGGTCCATCATGGAAAATTATTGCAACTGTTACAAAAGTTTTTCCTGAAATTGATAATTGCTGTCCTATAAACTTCTTTATTAAAGTATCCAATTTTGAACCATCAGCTTTACATCGTTGCATCATTAAAATTACATACTGTCCGTATTCCTTTAAAATTAACGTTGAAAACATGTCTGATTTACACTCACTGCATTCCATGCTATGATTAGCATCTTTAACTAATTTAGCAAAAGTGACTGTTTTACTGTCTGGCAATGTTAAATAAATAAACCTTTCAGAATCAACATTAGAGCCACATGTATTGAAACAGTTTTCACAACTATGTTCCCATTTATAAGAGACACCAAACATATTTTCAATTGGCACCCCTTCTTCTTCCAGTACCTGAAGAAAATACATCAAGAATTCCTGTGCGTCTTGCTGTACATTTTGAGAAAACTGTGTTCGTCCTGAACATACATCTAAAAGTTTTCTAATTTCAGTAGCACTTTCTATTTGAGTTTTATCATTACTCAGCTTTTGAAAAAGGAGACTCAACTCAGAACAGAATCTTTTTCTCTGATTTACTATTATCTGCTCTTGCAAACTTTCCAGATAAAATGCAACATTCAGCACTACATTAGCATAGCAGTTGACACCAGAGCTATTTCAAAATGACATCCTACAACCTCTTCAACATTTTCCTTTTTCTTTTTGCTTGCAATTACATCACTCCTCTTTTTTTTCCTCCTCTCTACATCCTCATTACAGATATTCTCAATTCTCCTTTTACAAGAAACTACACGTTTCTCTAACACAGGATACTGACCTAAATGAGGAGCATAGGTTCTTCTTAATCTATTACACTCCTTTACACAGTTTGTATCAGCACTAACTTTTGAATCATCAAAGTCTATCATGAATAAACCAGATAATGTTTTCACTCGTGACAAAGCTACATAAGCCATACCTTCTTTGAACACAGTTGAACCAATGTTTACAAATGCACAATCTACAGTCAATCCTTGAGACTTGTGAATAGTTACAGCATATGCTAGAGAAAACGGAAACTGTTTCCTTTGTACATATAAGTCTTTCACAAGCATGAAACGAACTGTACAACGACAAATGTCTATAACTTCTTCTATCTGATCAAATTTTATTTTTAAACATTCAATTCCATCTTTTTTCTGATAATTAATAAAGCCCACAACTCTTCCCATAGCTCCATTAACTAAACCTTTTTCAACATCCAAATTTCTCCTTAAAAATACTCTACAGTTCATGCAAACATATAGATTTTTTTCTAATCCAGCAGTTTTGGAAATGTTCTTCTCTAGTGAATCCAATTTATTTTTCAGTTTGCCTGTTAATGTGATAGTAATTCTTCCATCCTGAATTTTGTCCACTGCTTCCAATTTCCTGATATCTTCCTTTTCCAATTTCAAAAGCTCCTCATTGAATATTGAGCATTCACATAGAGTTGGCATTAAGCAGATGACACTTTTCTTTTCTGCAATGTTCTTGTATATCTTCTCTGCAACTATTTCTTCCTTTGGAAATAAATTATGTAGCAACCAACTCTGTAATGCTTTTGTGCCAGCTTCAGTGAGTAGTCCAATTCTGATATCTTTCAGAATACTTCCATATTCTTCATCGTTTGCTTGCCTCATATTAGTAGTAAGTTCCTTGTACTCAAAGAAGGACCAAATATTTGCATTACCAATGCTTCCCAATGACTTCTTTGTGTCTTCATGTGTCACAGTATTAAATACTGGTTGTCCTTTAACTGGAGTAAGCTGTAGAAGATCCCCAAAAACTATGACATGTTTTCCACCAAATAACACGTCATAGTCTGTCCTTAGAATTTGCTGCATTCTTAAATGCACAAAGGCAAGCATTAAGTTTGATACCAGGCTCACCTCATCAATAATGAGAACTTGCATCTTCTTCAATACTCTTGAAACTTCCAAGCATGCTTCTCCAGTTAGCTTGTGGTATTGTATTTTGTTCTCATGCTCCACTGGTAACATTAGCAAACGATGTAAGGTGATTCCTTTTATGTTATATGCTGCTAACCCAGTTGGAGCAGTAACCACACAAGACAAAGTTAAATCCGTTTTTTGCTGTAGGTAGCTTCTGATGACTTTTATTAAGAAACTTTTTCCAGGTCCAGCTTGTCCGCTTACATACATCCTCATTGGATGAAATGATGTGCATGAGCACTCTTTTTTTTCATGTAGTAATCTGTGATCAATTTTGTTTCTGATCTCTTCATAAATTTGTTGCTGCTCTTCATTCAGTTGTCTTTCCAAATTTGGTAAGTCTATAAATTCTTCTTGAGCTTGATTCATAGCCGTTTCCACTTCATTCATGGCTATTGCAGCTTCATTTTCAACGATTGGTTGTCCTAGGGGATCTTGACTGAGTGTTCCTGAACTTTGGCTGTCTTGAGAACTGTCTCTAGCTACTTCTGCTGCAATTGTAGTTTCCTGTTCAATTTCTTCATTTAACATTTGCACATAATTTGTAAATGTACTGCATTCTATGCTGTCTTTGCAAGCATTAAATGAATCTTCATAGCTTTGAAATTCTCCCAGTAGTTCATCCTCTGTACGCCATGGTTTAAACAGCTGTAAAAGAGCCAAGTAGTAAAATTCCTTTTTGTCAGTAGTGTCGCAACTCAGCTTCCTGTGATTTATCAAACTTCCTTTTGTTTGCTTCACCAAACATCCTTCCTCACCAATGACTTTATATTTTCCATTGTTGATGTCTTCTGTGGCTTTCCGTGAATAAATGTAGTTCTGCAGCACTTCATAGAGACACATGTTCTCTAGATGAAGACTTCTCTTGGGATAATATGTGTCCAACATGTTTGATTTAAAAATATCTGTACTTTCTGGGTCATTCTCGGCCAAATATTCAATTTCTCCAACAGATTTCAGTACCCGATTTCTCATTGCTTCAAGGCCTAAACTTGCCCAAATTATTCTTCTTGATTTCGAGTAGAGACTTGCAGAAGATAACCTATCTGAACATTCGTAGGATCCAATTTCTCGATGCGATAACATCTTTAAACTGAAACTGTACAGCTTCTTACTGACAGTCTTCTCGTGAGAAATCTCTTCCCACATTTCTTTCAATTCAGTTTTTTCTGATTTAGTAATGTAAGACGTTACATATCGAGCAACAGCAATGGAATTGTGAGCTACATACTGTATATCCATGTTAGCATTCCACATGGATAAAATGACTGGGTTGTAGTCATTTATATTTTTTGATTCTTCTTTTCTTTTAAGGTTGTAGGTATTCTTAGGTGATTTTCTTGTAATTGTATGTCTCACAGATGACATAAAACTGTTTACTCTTCCATTTGAAAGAACAGGTCTAGGAAATCCAAATCGACATTTAGTGTAGTATTTATCTTTGCTCTTGTATTTCCGTCGACAGTATTTTCCACACCGATGACTTTGGAAACGTAAAACTTGCTCCTTTAACTTTTTCTCTTCTGTGCTTTTTGGTATAGCACATGTTGCATATTCTTCAATGAAAGATAACACTGCTTCATCAGTATCTGTTCCAAACTTTGGGGCATCCTTGATCCACAACAGCATATGAATATGAGGAGCACCTCTTGCCTGGTACTCTTTTCTCCAAAAGAAATCCACTACTTCTCCAAGAGGTGGATTTTTTTTATTGCAGATGAAAGACATCATAGCCTCAAATCTATGATTGAAATATCTGCAAACATTAACCGGATCCAATGAGCACAGTTCTCCTGCTGTCTTGTATTCGATGTTTTTAATGTTTGAATTTGCCTCTCGTAGAAAATCCAGTAAATCATCCCAAGCGTACTCAGCACAGCTTAGGGTAAGGAACCATGTTGGTGTTCCTAAATGCCGTAACATGCATTTTAATTCACCATGGCGTCGGTACCAATATTCATTTGTCCCACGCTGACAAGCCATCAGATTGATCAGTTGTGTTTCCAAATGATCATCTCGGTGCTGCACTTTCTCCATAAAATCCTTAGCAGACACATTTTGTAAATGTACTCCACTTTTTAAAATGTGATTTACTGCATATGATAATGCAGACAAGTCGCTTTCAAATAAAAGATGGAACAAATAAGGAATACTTTGTCGAAATCTGGGATCTTCTGCATATAGTCTTGTAGTTCGATACTCAGAAGCTGGTATCTGTTCTGGACGTTCATCGTATCGTCCTCCTTTTCCTGTAGGAAACAGCTGGGGAAAACATCGAGCTTCCAAGCTCTCCTCCCATACACTCACGGGAGTTCCTTTTGCTTTCTTCATCTGAAACAGATCAATATTGTCTCCCATAACTTCTTTTGAATGAAGAGGATGTATGCTAAAATGTTCATAAATTTCTTCTTCCTTTGACTTGTCCACTTTTTCAATTTGTCCAGTTGGTGTTTCCGTGTCTTCTTGTAAATCTTCTTCTTCTTCTTCTATATAAATTGATTCATACCATTTGTTATTCCTTTTCAAATACAAATTTGCTCTTTGTACTTTCCGTACATCTACCAGCTCCTGCCAAATCTTCTTATTCTTTGTAGGTACACCATTAACCAGAATAACTAATGATTCAGTTTCCAAAGTATCTGCATCAATAGTTTCCATATTGTTTTTCAAATCCAAGGGCAAATACACCACTCTACCTTTTAAACCTCTCAGTAAATCTGAAGGAGGTAATTTACCAGTTTTGGGCTCCATACGTACTATGGTCTGGAACGGATGAACCCATTGAATAAGTATAGACTCATATGTATTTAATTCAGAAAGTTCGGCAGGAATAGCATCCAATTCTAAATTATTATGTACAGCTCTGGTCGGGATTCTATTTTCCTCTAACTTGTTGTAACAGTATTTACAAATACGCTGATCTTCACCCAATTCAAAACAATTTTCAAGAAATATATATGTGGCAAAATCCTTCCACTTATAATTATCTTCATTTTCACTTTTTCTGTAGAGATCAACATTCCTGGTTTGTTTTCTATAATGAGTTCTGCGGCAACAAATACAAGTAATATTTGGTCTTTCATTAGAGATTATTGCAAATTTTGTTATGTGTTCAATAAATGTCTTACTTACAGAGGGTTCTACATTCTCTTCCACTTCTTCCTCATTTACTGTGTCCTTTTCTGCACTGTCTTGCTCAGGACCAAAGTAACAAAACTGAATTTCATCAGTAACCTTCTCTACATCTGATACCAATCCACGGAACAGAGCCCTATTCAATTCATCTAACTTTATTGCTGGACTTTTAGCAAAATACAACCGTCTCACAAACTTTCTCATTTCAGTATGATGAACAGCCAGCATCCTAAAATGATGAAAAACACTTTTACACACTTTTCTAGATAGACAAGCCAGAGAATGACCCTGCAATCCAGTATTCTCTCTCACTCTGCATGGATCTAGACTTTGAAGCACCTTAATCTTCTGTTTAACACTTTTTTTACTATATTCTCTTAGAAACTCACGAAATTTATCAATAGATTCCTGACGCACAGTGCAAATACTACTACAATTCCAAGTGTACACTGGGGCCTTAGGACGTCTCCCCATAGCCTCATCCGCCATCAACTGCATGCAGCAAACTATTACTTTGAAAATAACTCTCTTCATTAAAAAAAGGTTCACTACTTGAACTATGCATCCATTCTCCTAAAAACACTTTACAAAAGTTTGTTCTTTTCACTACTCTTTTCCTTTTGCTTTGTGATTTCAGTACATTGACCATTTTATCTAATGTACGCATCCTATTCAAAATTAAAATGAATAGTTTCCTTTTTAATTCTAATACCTTTGCTGCAATGGCTTCAATTTCTTTTTTTCTCTTATACAATTTAGCCTTTTGCTTATATTTCTTCACATCCTTTATCAAATTGGACATAACTCTTCTCTGAAACATTTTTCTACGTATCTCTTTAAACGCTGTTTTTCTTTTTAAGTTAATCTTTATTGTTTCTGTAGGTATATTTGCATTAACTAAATGCTCATTTTTTTTCCTGTTGTTTTCTATTTAAAACATTCTTTCCAGTACAGACATTTTGTACATTTTTCTTTTTTTTGAAGATGTTGTTTAAAAAATCTTTTGTCTGCTTACCAGAAGACTTTCTCTTTTTCCCAACATGAGCATCTCCAACTAACTTAGGTCCTCCAGTTGTCTTCAAATATAGTTTTTTTTTGTGGTTTTTCCTTAGTCTGGATTTTGTAGGCATCTTAAAATTTGTTCACTGCTCTTCAGCAATACCTGAAAAAAACTAAAAAATTCCTTTATTTTATTTAAATATATTACTACATTTTTTATGATCTTTTCAAATCTTAAAATACTATGTACCCCTTTCCTACAAGTGAAAATCACAATAACACCTTCACAAATTAAATATCTGTGCACACAGTCATGGTTTGAAATTAGGCAGAAAACGAAATTTCTTTGCCAATTGGAAAGCACACTTCCTACTGTTTTTTTGGCAAGTGATAAGTACTTTTACAGTCTGACACATTTTGAATCCACTTTTCAGATTCTGAAAAAAGCACATGTCCAAACAGCTTTTTGAGACCAGCAACATGTGTAACCTGGGTGACTGACTACACTCCAGCAAGGGCAACCAGCCTTAGTGATGCTGAATGTATTTGCATTACTGACTGCAACCTCAAACCCCACTCGGTTGTGAATACTGTGCATGATTCCACAGGATAAGCAGCTGGGTGTGTGCTAAGAGTCTGCTTCTGCAGAAAAAATAGCTCCCCCTTTCCATCTAATGCAAATGTAAAATTACCAGATTAATACGCAATAAATCTCTGTCTATAATTCCTCTTTGCACACAGAGTCATGGTTTGATATTAGTCAGAAAACTAAATTTCTTTGCCAATTTGAAAGCACACTTACTACTCTTTTTTGGCAAGTGATAAGTACTTTTACACTCTGATACATTTTGAATCCACTTTTCAGATTCTTAAAAAAGCACATGTCCAAACAGCTTTTTCAGACCAGCAACATCTGTAACCTGGGTGACTGACTACACTCCAGCAAGGGCAACCAGCCTTAGTGATGCTGAATGTATTTGCATTACTGACTGCAACCTCAAACCCCACTCGGTTGTGAATACTATGCATGATTCCACAGGATAAGCAGCTGGGTGTGTGCTAAGAGTCTGCTTCTGCAGAAAAAATAGCTCCCCCTTTCCTACTAATGCAACTGTACAATTACCAGAGTAATACGCAATAAATCTCTGTCTATAATTCCTCTTTGCACACAGAGTCATGGTTTCATATTAGTCAGAAAACGAAATTTCTTTGCCAATTTGAAAGCACACTTACTACTCTTTTTTTTTGCAAGTGATAAGTACTTTTACAGTCTGACACATTTTGAATCCACTTTTCAGATTCTTAAAAAAGCACATGTCCAAACAGCTTTTTCAGACCAGAAACATGTGTAACCTGGGTGACTGACTACACTCCAGCAAGGGCAACCAGCCTTAGTGATGCTGAATGTATTTGCATTACTGACTGCAACCTCAAACCCCACTCGGTTGTAAATACTATGCATGATTTCACAGGATAAGCAGCTGGGTGTGTGCTAAGAGTCTGCTTCTGCAGAAAAAATAGCTCCCCCTTTCCTACTAATGCAACTGTAAAATTACCAGAGTAATACGCAATAAATCTCTGTCTATAATTCCTCTTTGCACACAGAGTCATGGTTTCATATTAGTCAGAAAACGAAATTTCTTTGCCAATTTGAAAGCACACTTACTACTCTTTTTTTTTTGCAAGTGATAAGTACTTTTACAGTCTGACACATTTTGAATCCACTTTTCAGATTCTTAAAAAAGCACATATCCAAACAGCTTTTTCAGACCAGAAACATGTGTAACCTGGGTGACTGACTACACTCCAGCAAGGGCAACCAGCCTTAGTGATGCTGAATGTATTTGCATTACTGACTGCAACCTCAAACCCCACTCGGTTGTAAATACTATGCATGATTCCACAGGATAAGCAGCTGGGTGTGTGCTAAGAGTCTGCTTCTGCAGAAAAAATAGCTCCCCCTTTCCTACTAATGCAACTGTAAAATTACCAGAGTAATACGCAATAAATCTCTGTCTATAATTCCTCTTTGCACACAGAGTCATGGTTTCATATTAGTCAGAAAACGAAATTTCTTTGCCAATTTGAAAGCACACTTACTAATCTTTTTTTTGCAAGTGATAAGTACTTCTACAGTCTGACACATTTTTAATCCACTTTTCAGATTCTTAAAAAAGCACATGTCCAAACAGCTTTTTCAGACCAGAAATATGTGTAACCTGGGTGACTGACTACACTCCAGCAAAGGCAACCAGCCTTAGTGATGCTGAATGTATTTGCATTACTGACTGTAACCTCAAACCCTAAAAGTATTCCTCATTTATAACAATACACCTTATTTTATGGTGAAAACATAGTCGATATTATTTTACATGTTCCTCACATTTAAATTTCTCCCAAAACACAAAACGATAAACACAACTTCAACAAAAGGAATTCCAATTCTATTATTCATTTCTTAATTTACCATATACATCCCCTCTCAAACTCATAACTCACCTTTAAAATTAGTTAGTTGTGAAAGAAATGTGGCACTCAAACAGCAGATTATCAGAGCCAGGATCTCTGTTCTGTACACCTCTCTCCTCTCAGCAGAACCAGATAATGGCAATGTTTCCCTCTCTTTTTCCACATATATACATGTTAATTTCAAATCTCAGTGCTTCCCCCTTTTTTTCAAATGTAATCACACATTTCTATTGGTTGAAAACCAACCCTTTTCCAAAAGTACCCTTCCCCCAACTTGACTTCTGCCTGCTACCATAGCAACAGCTCATGGAACACTGCTGTTTGGAGTTAGGTCAGAAGTTCACCACACAATGTTTCATTTCCAAAGAGCAAGAGTGCTTGACTTTTCAAACCTAACAGCAAATCCATAGTACTGTTCTTTGGTAACACATTTTTCTGTACCAATACAAAACATGCTTCTATAAATTGACACATACAGCCTAGTTTTTAGTGTAGAATGGTATGAAACAGCCAATCAGTTCTTTTTATTTAAAAAAAAATATGTATGCCTCCATTTCCAAACTGTCTTTCATTTCTTTTTCCCATTCTACTGAAATACACCTCCTGAGTGCATCCAGATCTCCTTTGAAGATGTTCACAGTGTGGATTGTAGGGCACAGCTATGTCTTCTGGAGTGAAAAGTATGCAGAGAAAACAGGTATGGTGAGAGACCTTGCTTTGCCAAATGTAGACATTAAATGGATTGGTCAGAGAGAGTTAAAGTGGCACCAATTGATGCCATTGGTGAAATCCTTCATGCAAATCCAACACCCTGACCTCATAATAGTGCACTGTGGTGGCAATGATCTAGGCACTTTGACTGGGGTAGGTCTGGAAATGCTTATGAAGGAGACCTTTGCACAACTGTTTTCACTTTTCCCTAAAACTGCCTTTGCATATTCTAACATATGCCAAAGGCAAAAATGGAACTGGTCCAATCATTTTTGTCCGCAGATTGACAAAGCAAGAAAGCACGTCAACAAATCTGTTTCTGCTTTCCTCCGAGACTATGGTATGGGTTCCATTTACCACAACAACTTGCGTTACGACATGCAAGACATTTATAGAGGAGATGGTGTACACTTCACTGATGAAGGGAACAGAGTCTTCCTCTTGAACCTTAGACTCTGCATCGGTACTTACTTGTAGGTACCACTAAAAAATCAAATCACTTCATAAACACAACGGCTCTTTTTAGAGCCCCCTAATATCTAAACACTTAAATCTGAATTTTATTTATTTTTTTATTTATTTTTTCTACCGTACGCGTACGGTAAGCTTACCGTACGCGTACCCCGCGATTTTTTTTTAAAATTAATAAATGTTTTTTTTGTACTTTTCTGTCCTTCTTTGACCCCCTTTCAAATGTTAGGGGGTCTGTAAGTCTCTTCCTTGCCCCCTTTTCAAGTTATCACCCTTTTTTTTTCTGTGTGAAACACACAAAATGGCGGCCGCCGCTTCCTGGTTTCGACCGATTCGAATGTTTACTAAGATCTAACAGCCAATCAGAATCGCGCTCGCGCACGTCACCGTACGCGTACGGTAAGCTTACCGTAAGCGCACGGTAAGCGCACCGTAAGCTGCCACAGATATATATATTGATTTAAATGCTATTTTCTCAGGAACTACTGAACAGATTTACACCCGACCTACAAAAGGCACTTCCTTGACCTGAGGACTACCTCTCTGCCAAATTCCAAGTAACTCTGTTCAGCCGTTCGGGCTGTAGCTGTGTCTAAAGGTCCTATGGAAAAATGCATGGGAAAAACGCGTTTTGGGACCCCCCTTTTTTCTCAGCCCCCGCTTGACGAATCCCCCCGAGACTTTCAGTGTAGGAGCGGAGCGGAGCGGAGCGGAGCGGAGCACCCCACCTATTTTGAAAATTTCGCGAGGATTCGTCGACCGGCGCCAAAGTTATTCCAAATAGAATGTTGCGGATTTCCTATGGAAACAGGGTCCTAACTATAACTACCTACTGGCGACCGCCAGTAGGTAATGTAAAATAAAAATATATTTTATATATAAATGTGTACATAAATGTGTGTATATATATATATATATTCACTGAAAAAAACAAAGGTTTCAGGCACGTTATAGTTAGAAATTAGCATTTAAAAAACCTTAGAAATTCACTGAAAAAACCATAGGTTTCAAGGGTGTCATAGTTAGTTGGACATTTCACTCGTACAAAACCATTGAAATTCCCCTTTTTGTAGTTAGTTCAGCTAACTTTAACTCGCACCCCCACAATGCACTGCTGATGATGTCACATATTACATCACTCATGACATGGTCAGTGACATCACTAATGACATCACTGATGACAACTCAAATGACATCACTGATGTGGGACACCCTGAGCAGGCCTAGGGGGTCAGGGTAATTCTACCCTGCCCCCTTTTCCTGTTTTCCACATTTGTTTTTCGGTTTTCTTCTGCATCTGTGCTACCGAGACACAAAATGGCTGCCAACACTTCCTGGTTTGGAGTGCTGACAGCCAATTAACATGAAGCTCGTGATCGGGAGGGTGCGTGCAGGGTGCCTCTAGATATCACTATCTTTATTTCTTAATTTATCAAAAACTACTGAATGGATTTACACCATTTTTTAAAAAGGTCGCTTTCTGAGCCAAGCAGTACCTTTTTGCCAAGTTTTTTGCTATAACAGTGTCTAACGTTTCCTATGGGAAAATGATTTTTTCACCACTATTTTTGAATTTCTCAGGAACTACTGAACGGATTTACACCATTTAAAAAACCAAGGGCTAACTTTTTGCAAAATTTGGTGTAATTCCATTCAGCAGATCGGGCTGTAGCCGTGTCTAAAATTTCCTATGGGAAATAACATGGGGAAAACGCGTTTTGGGACCCCTTTTTTTCTCGGCCCCCGCTTGATGAATCACCCCCAAACTTTCAAGATAGGAGCTGACCAGAACGGGCCATTAGTTTTGAGAAGTTTGCGAAGATTCGTCAACCGGCGCCAAAGTTATTGGGAATAGAATGTTACAATTTTCCTATGGATAATATGTCCTAACTATAACTACCTACTGGCGAACGCCAGTAGGTAATATATATACATATATATATATATATATAATAAATTAAATAAATATATATATTTCACCATACCAAACCCCAACCATTAACTCTTGCCCACCCAAAACCTAAACTTCCCTTACCACCCAAACACCCACACCCACCGGAAACTCTAAAAATTCCCTTACCACTCAAAAACCCATACCCACCCTAAACCCTTAAAAGGACCTTGCCATCCTAAAAACCCATACCCACCCTACACCTGAAAAATACCCTTGCCATCCCAAAACCCATACCCACCCTAACCCCTAAAAGTACACTTGCCACCTAAAAGCCCACACCTACCACAAACCCTAAAATCACCCTTGCCACTCAAATACCCTTATATATATATATGCGGATTTCCTATGGAAAATAGGTCCTAACTATAACTATCTACTGGTGACCGCCAGTAGATAATAATATACCCTTATTACATACCTAAACAATACTTACATTTACATGTAGAGCTGTTACCACGCATATGCCTTTACCATTCATGCCTTTACAACAAAATACATTGTAAAGGCATGCATGGTAAAGGCATATTTGCTGTAAAACCCTGCGTGCTAAATGTATGAGTGATAAAGAAGTATGCATGGTTAAGCCTGCATGGTAAAGGCATGCAGGGTTCAGCTGTGGTTGTAAAAGCTGTTTCTCTCCCATAACAGCAGTGGAAACTAGCCATTTCTTATGATTTATCAAACCTCCCATTTATGCCCAGCCTGTCTGAAAGGTGCTTTACAAAAATCAGTTACAGGATCAAATCTGTGAAATTCCCTTATACTGAATTTGTAATTGACAACCAACCACAAACATGTCATTAAACCTGTGAATACATTTGAAAGCTGTCTATAAACCTGTGAATACTCTTCAATGTTATTTTTATAGCACAATATGACCAAATTCTTGTACCAAGTTTTAATTATTGCACAGAAATTTACAGAATATTAATATCACTGCATTCCTCATGTTACGCTCTAAACTGAAACAGCAGCTTTAGTAACACAGCATCACTACAAAATGTTAACAATGCAAATAGTATATTGCGATTAAGATTCAATCAATCAGTATTTGTATTGCATGCTTGTCACCACGGGGGTATCCAGATTACATGATTGTGTTGCAAGTAACACTATTCACATTAGTGGTGCTACAGTGACAATTATCTTCTTCGGTCGTCACTTTTATGCAACTCAGAGAAAGAATAAGAAGAAAATAATACAGTTTTAATAAATGTGCAGAATTAACATGTAGACGTTAATGAAAAAGAAATACATTTAAATGCAAAAATTGTAGTAGGCAAACATATTTACTCATATTAGGCCTCAAATGGCTGAAGCAACACTGTCTGACAAGCTGACTTAACTAGAAACACTAAAGGCCCGATTACGAGCCTGGCGGTCCAAGGCCCATCTGCCTGGCGGAGGCAAGGCTGTGGCGGTCTAGCCACGCCAAACCGGCAGTCCGACAGCCCCATTATGAGTTGAGTGGTCGTACCACCCTGGGATCACCGCCATGTACAGGGAACCGTCATTCCCTGGAGGTGGCACGGCGGTCAGAGGCCACAATATGCTTGGCGGGACCACTGCGGTTCCACCAAGCATATTAAATGTTTCTTCCCCACCAGTGGTGTCATGGAGGTTCCTCCTCCATGTACACCATGGCCAAGAGGAAACAAAGGGGGACCTACATGGCTCCCTATGCCTCTACAGCATGAGGATGCATGCAGGGGGGCAGAATATGTGTCCCCTGTGTGCTTTTTGTGCCCTCCACCTGTGTGCTTGCACACCAGTTCCCGCACGGCATGGACTACCGAGTCCATGCCATGCAGGAACCTTCATGTGTGGTCCCATTGCGGTGCCTTTTTCAAAGGCACCGATGCCTTTGAAAGAGGCACCGCCGTGTGACAGCCACACTGTCTGCCCGGCAGGCCACTTTAAATTCGTAATATGGTGGGCAGGCGGGGAGAGTCTCGGTGGTTCTGTGGTGCAGCGATGGCATACGCCCACTCCTGCACCACTGAAACTCATTATCAGCCCCTAAATGTGCATAAAATGCTTATTTCTTTACATTTCCATGAACATACTTTTCATAATAAATAATAGTTGCATAAATGTTTTCATATATTTTCGCAGAATTATTCTACTCACACAAAGACCACTGTTAATAAATGATCAGAAATTCCTTTTTTAATGAGGTGATGAAGAGTTCATATATAAAGATGTAGCACTCTTAAAGAGAATAAATGGTTGCTGTGCTAAATATTCTTCTTTTGGTTATATTTGTTTCAACTTCTAAATAGACCATTATTAAACAAATGAACGAAGTTAATATATTGGAAGTTTAGAAATGTAGTTTCTACATGGGAAAGGAGACCTGAATGGGAGAATAAGCTATACTGAAACTTAGAATTGATACAATAAATTGTAAACTCAACATTACTGTCTGTGGACTATTGTATTTCTGCAAGAAGATGAGGAGTGATCCTGTTTCCATGAGAGCATTACAAGATGATTGGCTAGCTGAAGTAGGAAGAAGACCGCAAACTGCAACTTTAATAAAATGTGTATTCTATAATAGCGCTTGTTCCTAGAGTAGGCTCATACCACTTTTTCAATTTTCCCATATTTGTCCCCACTCCACGCTGCTTAGAGACTCTACTGTGTTTCTTGAACCTCTCTTTATGGGAAGTTCTGATTTTAATTATTTTTGATCTGTTGAGCTGACTTTAATTCGTAAGCTTTATGCTTTCCTTTCAATCTCTTGAATTAGAACTCTTTATAGGTTCTGACTGACACCTTTCCCCTGATTCTTAGAATAGGGACTCTTTCCTTTATGGATCACGCTTAATGCATTTAATATGATTTTCATTTGACTAATATTGATTATTGATTTCTGTTCATATTTGATGATTGAGATTAATATAAATTAACGTGTGGCCTTAATGAAGATGAATTACTAAAATGATCAAATCAATAAAACCCTTTAAATCATACCAAACTCTCATTATTGACTGAAAATAGAACAGTGATTGTGATTATTACGTATGTAATGTACAACTCTTGATCTTCTCTAAAACAGCGGCAAAGATCCATTGCCTCAGTGATAGTGCAGGAATTAGCCAGGATGATGGTTAACCAATATTTTAAGTTAAACTGATTCTGGTCTCCTTTTTATAATCTACTTAGGTAGCCCCAAAAGTGTTTAGATGAATACTACACAAATAATACTATGCCATTTGTTACACTGCTCATGTTTACCATGTGTCTCTGGGAAGAAAGTACCAGTTCCTTTTAACAAAACCATGCCTTATACCAGCAAGGATAGTGAAAGATGTTGGTTTTATAGAGGACTCTGAGTTTCCTCTAGCCCAAAAAATCATCACAGCGTTATGCATCTTTCTATCATCAACAAATGCCTGACTTGGTCACTGTTGATATTGTCTTAAACAGAAGCACTAATTAATTACCTACTTTCTAGTCAGGGTGACAACAGCAACATAATGTATCTGGAGTTTTTGTTAAAGTAATTCACATTGTTATATTCTGATTATGTGTTCATTGTTTAGCACATATTATACATAATCTATTTTGTGTTTACATATTCCTAAGTCCCTTCACCAAATTACTTTGGGCTTTTTATCTGTGTCTGCACCAGAAAAAACACTGTCAATGCCAATAGGTCTAGTATCTGGAAACTGGTGTAATGGTTATTTATTTAATCATTTCCATTGATAGCATATACCACAGAACTAAAATTAAGAAAAAAGAAAACATGCTGCCTAACCATAACAACCAAATGCTTGCAATAGAAATTTAAAATTTTAACTAATTTCCCATTGCAAATTTTTTATAGAGCAGAAAGTAGCTTCCCAGCAAGATAGTGCACACAGAGAATGCAGAACCTCTTTTTATTTGTTTTAAAGTAGATCATAGGACAATATGATACTTATTGGCACAAAGAAAATGAACCATTGGTTTTTAATTACTGTTTCATGAAGGCATAGTCTAAATTATAAAAATGACAAGCAGATTAAGAAGGATAAAGTACTGGGAAAAATGTTTACCAGCCCTGGCATTGAAGAGCACTTCTTATTAGGTGGATGGACAAATGTGATCAGGAAAAATACCAACACTCACAATGCAAGGGAACCAGAGGCTGAAATGGGCTGACCTATTGCCCCATGCAATATGCTTTGATGGGTGAAAGCAAAATGAGATTGACAGTTGAACAGACCAGTGAGGGCAGACGAGTAACCCAAAGCCACTATATGTAGGTACATATAGGAAATGACCATATTTTGAGTGATGTAACCCCAGATTTTTGTCTTATCAGCTTTTTGTGGCCGGTAGATTCTGTCCGCTTCACCCCTGCAAACCAGTAGTAATGTATATGTACTCCTCATTTTAACATGATGAATTTCGACATAACCCTCATTGGCATAATCTGCTTACTTATAAATTACTACTATATGGTACAAACTGTACCAGAGACTGTAAGTTAAAAGTCTCTAGTGGACTGCAGCACATATTGAACAATCCTTAACAGTGACAGTGTAAACCATGGCTTCAGGCCTACCAATGTAGCCTTATTGTGGCAGTTTAATACTGCAATTCAACCTGTCAAAATAACTTCTTTTGAGAGCTCAGCACTTTACTTTTAAATATTAATAAGTCACACCTATGTATGCTTTACTGCCCACAGGGCAGGGTGCATGGTATTTAACAGTAGGACGTGTAGAAAGCTAAAGCTGTACGTGTCCTTACAGTGAAAAGGTAAAAAAAAAAGCTCTTTTCACTGCAGCAAGGCTGGCTGTTCCATTGCAAAACCCTGGGATGCAATCATTAAATGCAACAATGTTATCTCTGACTGGGAAACACCTGGAAATCTCATTTTTGGACTTTTTGTAATATTTGTTAAAAGCCCAATTCACTGAGGAATCTGATTTATAATAAGTATTAAGAAAAGAGTACTTTAAGACAGCTAATTTTTCCTGCCAAAAGCCACTTGAGACGACTTGCCTTTGCCTCTAGCCAAAACCTCGTTGAGTGCTTAACCCTAAATACGGTTTGAAAACTGCTCTCAAAGCAAAAGATAATGGCTTGGGTGTGGGAAGGTATTTCTGTTCCTCTGGCAGGATGATAATTTGGGCAGTTCTCAAGAACTTAATTAATTAACTTAAAAGGGGCATGCCCTGTCACATGCTTATGTCAGGTGACATCTGCATAGGCCCCTTCTTTGTTCTCCCAGTCCGCCAGGCACCAATCACAATGGGAATGGAGCTGCCCCCAGAAGTGGTTTAAAGTGGGTTAAAGTGACCACAGAGGAGGCACTGCTCTGCTCATTTTTATGGTCTCAACTCTGAGAAGGGCACACAGGTCCTGCACAAGGGGAGATGTTTTTCACCATCTTGGATTTAGTCAGAGAGGGGCACACAGGGAGTTCTGACAAGGTGGGTAAAATGACCCCTAGGATCTTTTATTCAATTTTAGACAGGTGCCAGGAGTTACCCCCTAGTTAGTGGCAGGCATAAATGTAGCATTCCCAGTACCCTCCTCAGAGCACTATTGGACCCGTAGAAGATCAGAACAATTCTGAACCTGTTGTCTGAGACCTGAAACGAGACCTGAAGAACTGGACCTGCTGTCCCTCTTGTAACCAGAGGTGGACTTCGAGGGTCAAAAGCCTGGCCTACTGTTCAAGTTGCAAAGACACAGCAAGCTATCCGAGGCCTTTCATGCACTGTCCATTTGACCAGTTCCAACTGGCCTGCCGTGGTCCCTGCTGCAGGCCTCTGCAGTAGTGAGTCTTGACCCCCAGGTGCTGTTCCTGAATCCTGCAACCTTGGGCGGTATCCAAATGTACTCCTCCTAACATCCTGAGAAACCTAGGACTTTTGAACCTTTTGGCTTCAAACACCTCCAGAGGACTGGGACAAGTCTGCCTTGCCGATCTGACCGGGGTTTGTTGCTGCTGGGCTTGAGAATTTGGTTTCTCCCACTCTCAGCTTTTCCACAACAACAAATACGAGTCAGCGTGACCTCGTGGAGATGGTATTAGGCCTTGTGGAGCCCTCATCAGCTACTCAGTGCAGCCTTACCCCACTGGAAGAATATGAGATCCAAAAATGTGACTAGATGTGAATGTAGGACTCTTCTAAGGGCAAAGTCGCCAAAAGTATCTGGTCAGAGAGGGACCTTTCTTGGCGCAGAATTCAAATTTCTTCTGCTTAGAGCATTCCTGTCAAAAGTCAATGGCTTTTCACCTGCACATGGTACAACAGCTATCCAAGCTAATGGAGTCCTCCTCAGCCATAGCATGCAGCCTAACCTTGCTGAAGATTGTGGATTTCCATTTCAGAGACAAAGTCCAAAGGTAAAACGTCCAACTAGGTCAAACCTGTTTTCTGTGTCTCACCCACGTTCCATTGCAGTCAGCCTCAAATCACTACGAGGCCCAAGTCTACCGTGACCAGTTGACCGCGGTTGATACTCAACACTTTTTGGGGCTATTTTGATTTAAAATGTTAAAAGTCTAAACTATGGTTTCCCTTATTGGATTTTTGTTGCTTTGGTGTCGTTTTAATTATTTAAATTTACTCTCTTTGTATAAATTGGTTTGGGATTTTTCTTGTGTTGTGATTTCATTTTATTACTGTTTTGGTACTGCATACATACTGCTCTGTATCAAAGCCACCAGGTAGTTGAGTGTAGGTATATGTAGTGACTGGAGTGGTTCACCCTGATAAGCAATGTGATTCTTGTCTAAGGTGAGTCGGTACCACTCTCAACTAATATTCCAATTTCTCAATTTCTTACAGTACATATCTCAATGTGATTCTTGTCTAAGGTGAGTCGGTACCACCCTCAACTAAGATTCCAATTTTTCAATTTCTTACAGTACATATCTATGTATTACTATGTATGTATATTTTGATTACATGAGTCTAGAGACACAGCGAAAGCTGTCTCTAGGCCAGACCTAAAAAGGGTTGAATTCATTTCTGTAGCAGCCATTTGTCAGATGCTTTTGTCAGCGGTTGCTCCACTGTGCTGTAGGGATACTTGCTGACTCATTATAGACGTGGCTGCCATCTTGAAACAGTAAAATAGTAATATAATATGTAGAACACCATTTATAATCAGTCAGCCAGTGGTGCAAAATTGCTGGAAAGAAAAGCAGACAAAAGCATATGTAAAATAGATGCTACAGAAAACTAAACAACCTTTTTTTTATGTAACATCCATTTTTCAGATGCTTTTGTTAGTGCTTGCTCCCCACTGCAACTGGGTCGCTCGATGATGATTTCTGATGTAATATTACAATAGAGGTGGAACGATACACGCAAACATTCAAAAAAACATGGTGAGAGGTATAATACAGCTGTGGGCTGATCTATGATGAGATTGATAATGTCCCAAGTCAGTGGATGAAGGTTCCAGAGCAAAATAATCTTTTGGCTAAAGTACGCAAACTCAAAGGCCTTTACATTAAGACAAGAAACAATGGGGCATATCAACAACAACCGGCGATAATTATCACTAAGAGCACTTAGCGCTAGGATAATTATCTCCGGGTAACGTGGATTTTTATCGCTGAGATAGCGTGCTATTAGCAACGCTTATCTCAAAAGCGATAAATATCCTCACGCTAACTGCCTAACGTGAGATTATCGCTGGAAACCCAGCGATAATCTCACGTTAGCTTGTTGATAGGGACTCACAAATTTAGCCATGATATCCACCTTCCATAGGATATCATGGCTAAGTCAGTCCTGAAGCTGGCGTAAGGAAAGTAGCGATAACAGGGGTTATCGCTGCTTTTCCTGCCGCTATGCTTCATAGCGTGGGGCTTGATGATAGGAGAAATGTCGCTTAGCGACATTTCTCCTATCATGTCAGGTCAGGAACGCCCACTTTGCATCTCATTAGAGATGCAAAGTCGGGCGTTAAGAATAGGTGCGCTAATGCAAGGTTTCACACGTTAGCGTGACCTTGCTAATTAGGCGATAAAAATATCGCCGCTTTTTGGCCGAAAACGGCCGTTAAAGCGGCAATAAATTATTATCACATCCTTGTAAATATGCCCCATAATGTTTTCCAAGAATGGCACAGGTGCTATGCATGTCAAACTCAAAAATGACCAAAGAACCATGGGGCATATTTTCAAGGTCCGGCGTTAAAATTATCGCTGCATTATCGGCAGAAAACTGTCGCTAAAGCAGCGATAACGGGCTTGATAATATGCCGATGTGAATTCCCAAAGAAGCCCATGTTCTGGTGTCAACATGGGCTTCTATGGGAATTCACATCGGCATATTATCAAGCCCGTTATCGCCGCTTTAGCGGCAGTTTACTGCCGATAAAGCGGCAATAATTTTAACACCGGACCTTGATAATATGCCCCCATTTTTTTGCCAAGGCTTCTTAATCTTGATCTTGTGCTATGTTTAATGATAATTGTTTACTCATTCCGTTTTTTCTACATTTTTGGTACTGCTATATTGTGTCTCATGTTTTGGCTAAAATTACTCTAGCAAACAAGAATAACTAAACCGTTGTTAATTAATGGTAACAAAAGATTTAATGGATTTATGTGTACTCCCTTTACCTAAATAAAGAAAAGTTGGAAATAAACTCAAGAAATTAAGCATATGTGTGACATTTTGTGCATTGAGATTGACAGAAGTACATGATAAATGCTTACATGGAATAGGTTCACTACTTGGCATCTTGCATTTTGTAAGTAAATATGTAAAATGTATGTAAATATGCAAAATAATGGCATTAATTGTTTGCATGTATAGATCTGTGTGGACATATTTTTGCTTTACTGACCCTCACAGGGTCCTGCATAACTTAAAATGTTCTTGATTTACGTGTACATTTTGGAAATTGTGTTAAGATCTTCAATATTAATTTAAAATGTTATCACATTATATCATTGTAATGTTTTATAATCCTATTTGGTTGTTTTGTATGCTTCCTAGAAGCTCAACCAAGGCATGTCTTTTCACATTATAAATAATAAGCAAACAATCAATCAGGGATTCGAAAACGCGCTACTCGCCCGTGAGGGTCACAAGGCGCTGAGGGGGAAGGGGGGTTGCAGCTCCGTTTCAGCCGAGGAACCAGGTCTTGAGGGCTTCTTGAAGGTGTTCAGGGAGGGGGCGCATCTGATGTCTGTCAGTAGCTCATTCCCGGTTTTAGCTGCAATGTGGGAGAATGATCTTCCGCCTGCTCTGGATCTGTGGATGCGCAGGGTTTCAGCTAGTGCAAGGTTGGCAGATCAGAGGTTCATTTTGGGTATGTGGAAGTTTATTCTCTCGTTGAGGTATTTGGGTATGCTGTTGTGAAGGCATTTGTAGGCGTGGGTGAGGATTTTGAAACTGACTCTCTTCTCCACGGGGAGCCAGTGCAGTCTCCGCAGGTGTTGGCTGATGTGTTCGTGCCGTGGGATTTAGAGGACGAGTCTGGTCGTGGTGTTCTGTATCCTCTGGAGTTTGTGGAGTGCGGAATTGTTGATGCCGGCATAGAGAGCGTTACCATAGTCGAGTTTGCTGGTGATGAGTGCGTGGGTGACTGTCTTCCTTGACTCAGGTGGGATCCATTTGAAGGTCTTTCGAAGGATGTGGAGGGTGTTGAAGCAGCTGGAGATGACGGCGTTGACCTGTCGGGTCATGGCGAGTGATAAATCGAGTACGATGTCGAGGTTTTTGGCGTGGTCTGAGGGGGTAGGCAGGCTTTCAAGGGCGGTGGGCCACCACATGTTGTCCCAAGCTGATGGGGTGGTTCCGAGGACGAGGACTTCAGTCTTTTCGGCGTTGAGCTTTAGGCGTCTGTCGGTCAACCAGCCTGCGACGTCCTGCATTGCTCTCTGGAAGTTGAGTTTTGCGGTGACGAGGTCCCTGGTGAGGGAGAGGATGAGCTGGGTGTCGTCGGCGTTGGAGATGATGTTGAGGCCATGACGTCTGACGATGGCTGCGAGGGGGGGCATGTAGATGTTGACGAGAGTTGGGCTTAGTGATTACCCCTGTGGGACTCCGCAGGTGATTCCAGTAGGGGCGGAGAGGAAGGTTGGGAGTCTGATTCTTTGGCTTCTTCCGGTAAGGAACGATCGGATCCAGTTCAGGGCAGTTCCTTGTATGCCGGCGTGATGTAGTCTGTTGCTTAGTGTGCGGTGCGAGATGGTATTGAAGGCTGCGGATAAGTCAAGGAGGATGAGGGCTGCGGAGTGGCCTTGATCCAGGAGGGTGCAGATGTCGTCTGTGGCGTCGAGTAAGGCGGTCTCGGTGCTGTGGTTGCTTCGGAATCCGGATTGGGATGGGTCGAGGATGGTGTTCTCTTTGATGAAACGTGTCAGTTCCCTGTTTACTGCTTTCTCTGCCACCTTGGCTGCGAAGGGGAGGAGGGAGACGGGCCTGTAGTTCTTGAGGTCGGAGGGGTCAGCCATGGGCTTCTTGAACAGGGGTCTGACTTCTGTGTGCTTCCAGTCGTCAGGGAAGGTGCTTGTTGTGAACGTGGTGTTGATGGTCCATTGTAGTTCCAGTGCGATGGCATCCGCGACCCTGTGGTAGATGTGCGGGGGACAGGGATCATCGGGGGCCCACAAGTGGATGCTTTTCATGGTCATGGCGGTGTCCTCGGTCGTGATTGGTGTCCAGCTGGAGATGGTGGGCTGGCTGGCGTCTCTGGTGGGCGGCTGTGGCATCTTGTGGGTTGACGACGAAGTTGTTGTAGAGTTCATGATCTTGAGGTGGAAGAAGGTTCCAAGCTTTTCGCAGAGGTCTTGGGACGGGGTGATGTCTGTGGATTCACTGCGTGGGTTGGTGAAATCCCGAATGACACTGAAGAGTTTCTTGGAGTCGGCAAGAATTTTGTTGTGGAGGAAGTACCTTTTGGTTGTTCTGATTTGGTCGTGGTAGTCTGTGATGGCGTGCTTGTAGGTGGAGTAGTTGTCGGTGGTCTTGGTGTTCCTCCAGTTCCTCTCCAACCGTCTACATGTGCGCCTGATTTCTTAGAGGTCAGTGGGTAACCAGTTGGCTTTCCTGGGACGCCGTTTGCTGGGGTTGCGTAGTGGGCCAAGCTTGTCCGCGCATCTGGAGATCCAGGTGTGGAGTCCTGTGGCTAATATGTTTGCGTTGGGTGTCCAGGTGGGTGTGTCTAAGGTGAGGACGGAGTTCAGTTGCTCATCGGTAACCTTGCTCCAGTTCCTTCGTGGTGGGCGGGGGGTGGTCTTGGTGCCTTGGGTTTGTTGACGGTGAAATGGACGCAGTGGTGGTCAGTCCAGGGTGTTTGCGTTGTATGGCTGAAATGAACGCTGCTACCTGCCATGAAAATGGGGTCGAGAATGTGTCCTGCTTTGTGTGTGGGTGCGGTGATGAGTTGGTTGAGTCTGATGGTGGCGAGGTTGGCCCGGAGGTGGTGGAGTTGGGGTCGCTGAAGTTGTCGAGGTAGAAGTTGAGGTCTCCGATGAGTATGTAGTTCATTGATGCAATGGCGTGGGTTGCAATGAAGTCTGTGATGGCGGTGGCGAAGGGTGTCCGGGGGCCGGGGGGCCTGTAGACAAGGGTTCCTCGGAGTGTGGTGTTAGGGCTGGTCTGGAACTGGAAGTGAAGGTGTTCGGCGGAGGGAAAGTCTCGCTGGAAGTGGTGAGGTGGAGGGTGCTCTTGTGTGCGATGGCGAGGCCCCCTCCTGGGTGGTTGGGGCGGTCCTTCCTCTGTATCTGGTATTCGTCCGGGATGGCGGTGTTGAGTTGATGTCAGGGGCGGAGGTGGCGTTGGTCCACGTCTCCGTGAGGAAGGCGATGTCAGGAGAGAGACAGTCGAGTAGGTCCAAGATTTCTATTGCGTGTTTGTGTATGGAGCGCACGTTTAGGAGGTTGCATCTTAGGGCGTAGTCAGTGCCGGTGTCGGCGGTGCTGGAGGTCGTGGTGAAGGTCTGATGGCAGTGAAGGCAGGTGAACTGGCCGTAGGTCGCGGTAGGCGAGGCCTGTTGGCAGTCTCTGTGCCTCCCGAGGTTGAGTGTGAGGAGGGCGTCCTTGTCGTAGCGCTGCAAGGTCGTGGATCCAGGGTTCCTGGCGGTGGTCACGGTCGGGTCGTGAAAGGGCACAGATGAGCTTGCCTTAGGCGCACCTTCGGCATCCGCTGAGTAGGGGAGGAGGCGGGACTGGAGGTAGGGAGGCGGGAGTGGGAGCTGTGTCAGGGGCGGGGCCGCAGGGGCAGCAGCGGCGGGAAAGACTGAGATAAAAATTAAAAAATACCCAAAATAGAATGAATGGCAATCAGGAGGAAACCAAGTGAAAAAGAGAGAATTAATTAATTACTCAGGCGAAGTACAATAGCAGGAGGCGATGGGGGCACCAGGCGGCCTGGAACTCCATCACCTCTGGGTTGCGTAGGTCTGCAGGCGCGAACACTGAGACGGGAGGGCTCTTGTGTTGAGCCGATGCGGTGCTGAGAGCGGAGCTGCTGGGGAGAGTGCTGGCCTGGACCAGAGGTCTAGGTTTCACACGCAATATAATACAATGCAGACAAACACTTGGGCCCTCATTACACGTTTGTCAGGCAAGGGTGTGGTATTTACCTCACAAAGGAAATACTATACGCCCAGTGTGAAGTATCTACCATGTGTAGTAAATGCATCATATTCCAAATTTTGAGTGGGGAAACAAGACATAACATGTGTAATCGGTTTATTAACATTCAAAATGTTAAGTTTGCCTTTTTTCCGGGCCTTTTCCTCAATACATTTGTGCATGTTTGAGCTGCTGCTATTTATCAGTGGAAAAACTGCAAGGATGTTATAAATATCACACAACTCCTAATTCCCATTCCCTGGGTGGGATAATTACCACGCAACTCTGATCCCCGTGCAAATATTAACTTGCACAGGGCTCGAAATTTAACTTAAAACATTGTGGGGGCCTAGGAGGGCAGATCTACTTATTTTTCAGGCAACGCAATGCTGCAATAAAATGTGCTGTGCCTCATTGTGCAAGAAGGAAAACAGAGTGCCGAAACATATTGAAATAACCACACTGGTAGTGATTATTTAATGGTATTTTATTAGAAAGTATATGCCCAGCGCTGAACTCCACAGTCTTCTGACTGAACAATTCTCCTCCACACTCGTTCCACGTGGAACCCACTTCAACGTTTTCTTATTTAAAAGAACACATATGCCTTTTAATGCTACAGCAAAATACATGAGAATATAACACGTCTCCTAAGATTGGCCAGTTCGCTCTGCTATCCCCTGCACTGGTGCTCTGAATGGCCGCCTTGTGTGACACACTGTGCCACAGAGTTCAGTGTGCGCTGTCTAGCAGAGGATCTGCACTGTGAAAATCCCTGTCTAGACAAACATAGAAGGATTCCACCAACTGGACATGTCCTGTTTACGTGAGCACACATGCAATGCATGGGTTTTTTGAAGTATTAAAACATTTCTCCTTGTTAGTGCCTTCTTTAAGGAGGCATTAGTTTGTGATGTAAGGCTTGGTTTGGCTATCGTAATAGATTGGGCTTTGCATCAACCCTATGAGTATTGCGATGATCCACGAAAAGTGATGCCCCTGTAATTCCCTTGATGCGGAGAGACAGAGAGAACCGGAGAAAGGGTACATTGTGCTGAAAAAAAGCATCTTTCCAGCACAAAATATCTTTTGCATGACTTTGAGTCACTTTACAGCTCTGCAAAGCTTTAGTATATCTGGGTTTGAAATACAAAATACATTTCCAGCCTTATGATAGACTTGTGCCTCCATGTAGGAGTAATTTACACCTGTGTAAGATACAGTGAGGCAGATTGTCTGACATTCCACCAATGCAATGCAGCAAGGCATTTTGCTGGGACGCGTTGCGTGAAAGGGAGAGAGCAGAAAGGCACTTTATCTACACTTCCGCTTTCTCCGAGTGCTGGCACCCTTGCACCACGCCATTGCAAGCATGCCTCTGTTACAGGCTAAATAGCTTTTGTGCAAGAACGGGTACCTTCCTCCACAAAACAATGCGAACAGGCAATTTCCTCTTTCTTCGTGTTATGCAGAATGAATCGCGTATAGAAGAGGAACTGACAAGTCGAAATAAAGATATTTCTCCTGGATATGGCTGCCTCGGGTAGGCATACCATTTCAGAGCAATCCCAGGTTTACTGCCTTTGGAAAATCTGGGATTGTGTCAAATTACATGGATGGATGCACTGAAACACCCATGCTCCAACTTTGGCACACTTACTGCAATGAAATGTAACACAAGGCAATGCAAGCCTCTTTGTTTAGTTAAATTTCTTTAGAAAGTCACACAAGGTGGTGCAAATAGCCCCTGTTGTGGCTTTGTAAATGCCATTTGAGGACTTGTGTTGCCTTGCGACAACTTGCGTAACACAAAGACAATGCAAGCACTTAGTAAATCTGTTCCCATGTATTTTCAAAAGTTAAAAACTACATCAATATGAGTTGAGTGCATAATATATGCACTCTCTTAAGTGTCAATTGTGGAAGTTCCCAGGATGAGCCAGGGGAGTGGCTAGGGAATATCCTGTCAAATCATATGGACACCAAAACAGAGCTATCCTTTTTAAGTGCATTCCCCACTCTTCTGCAGAAAGTGTGTTGAGGAGCACCAATTATATCAATTATCTAGGTGGGAGTGTGGAAGGAAGAGCAGGTCAGTAGAAAGTATGTAAATGTGAGGGAAGAATGGATTTTCAACGTTTTTTTGAACATTTGTAAAAATTGCAAATCAAACTAGCAAATCAAACTCGCATATTTTACGCCTCCTAAGCCTGCAATCAAAATTGGGATCATCTTCACAATCATCAAAGACTTCACCACACTCACAGCTGTCACTGGAAACATCAACCCATCATGAGAGCAGTGAAATGGCCTCTCAAACTTCTTCTGCAGCAAAATTGAAACCATATACAGCGCAATTCCCTCCCACAACTGAATCCTCGGCCCTCTTAAGATGTTTCCCAGTGACAAATGAAATCAACACAGTCACCACATGGGACACCATTAGCACAGAGAAAGCCGCAGCAATCGTGAAGACCATTCACTCTGGGTCCCTGGTGGACCCCTGCCCCCAACATGCCTTTGACAAAGGGGCAATCCCTATCAGCAAGGCCCTCACCCCTATCCTCAATACCGACATCAGTTCAATGCCCTCCTAAAGAAACTCTTGGCTGATCCGGCCAAATTCGACAATTACTGCCCGATATCCCTCCTCCTTCCCTACCCACCCAAAGTCCTGGAAAAAGTCTTCAACCATCACCTCTCTAACTACATCACCAAACACCAGCTTCTTGACACTGAACAATCAGGATTCATACCCAACCACAGCATGGAAACCACCGTTATTGCAGCAACAGATGACTTCCAGATGACCCTTGACAGGGAGGAAATCACAGCCCTTATCTTTCTAGACCCATCAGCAGCCTTCAACACCATCCCCCACCCCATCCTAATCCAATGACTCCATGGAGTAGGCATCCACGGACTCACCCTCAAAAAGATCTGCTCCTTCCTCACTGGAAGAACCCAGTCAACATGTCCCCCTACAACTCTACAGCATGAGATCAAATTTGCGGAGTCCCATAGGATATCTCACTCAGTACAACGCTCTTCTATATCTACATGGCCCCACTGGACGATGTCATGCAAGTTCAAAAAATAAACAACCTCACTTATGCTGACACATAAGTGATAATGTCCTCTTGGACAAAACACCCAGCAACAGGAGCAAGTTCACTACATGCATGACAGAAGAAGCCACCTGGATGAAATCCAATTGCCTCAAATTGAACTTGAACATGACCGAGGTGATAGACTTTGGGAAGGATGCTTTGCCATGGGACTCCACCTAGTGGCCCACAGACCTTAGACCCATGCTCTGCTCTCAAGCAAGAAACCTTGGAATCATCATAGACAACAAACTGGTCACAACCGCCGAAGTAAAAACGGTGGTTTCGGCTTGCTTCAACACACTAAAGATGATGAAGAAAATCTTCAAGTCGCTACCAGACAACACCAGGAAAATGATCAACCAAGCCCTAATTTCCAGTAGACTAGACTATGGAAACACCCTGTATGCAGGGATTGCCAACCAGCTCACATGACTGCCATAAACGCAGCAGCCAGACTAATCCTTAAATTCCCACAGCAACCTCACATCACACTACACATTAGGGCAATCCACAAGCTCCAAATATACAAGAGCGCACATTTTAAACTCCCCACACACTCCTTCAAAGTTCTCCACAACACTCGCCGTGCCTACTTGAACAGCCACAGTGACATCCACCAAGCTTCTAGACACCTAAGTTTGTGACGGTCTCTCGCAACCACACACTCCACGCATACATAAACGCAGCTCTGGTACATACTACTTCTCGTACCTGGGTCCTACATCCTGGCATGACCTCCCACAACATATCTGAGCCTCCTTCTCTCTTCTTGCTTTCACAAGAAGCTGAAGACCTGTTTTTTCGAGTAAGCCTAGGAGCTGGACTCACTCACTTGGTGCAGAGTGTATAGATACCCTCCCGAGTGATTAGCAGCTATAAAAACACTGATAATGTAACATAACATTTGTAGGTGATATTCTTTAGTGAAGCTGAGGAACTTCGAAATGTACTCTATAAAAGGTGTAAATATGCCGAGTCCGGAATAGAAAGCTAGTAGATATGTTCTGAAGGTGAAATTTAAAAACAGGCACTGGTGAAATTTACAAGAGTCATAATTGCTTTTTTGTAAATAGGCACATAAAAACAATACTGTTTTTTAGTGGCATTAATGTCACGCTCCATAGCATTACATTGAGCTGAGATATATTTGCTCAATATATTTCAGACAGTCCGCAGACAAGTAAAGTAAAATGTCTATATATCCTTTTTTAACCAAAACACCCACTTTCTAGTTACCTTGAGAGCAGTCCAGGACGTTCTGTATTTGAAAAAAGTGCAATATGCATGTCCTTTTTTGGATACTTGGTACATCTACCCAGCTGAGCATTAATCTTAACTTTCATCAGATGTTACCCCAAAGAGCACTTCTGATCATGCGTTACAGATAGCAGAGCATAAGAGTAGTCGTGTTTATCATCGCTGGAGGGCCCGCCCTGTCAGCCTCCCTCAGATGTATCGGTTTGTGCATGTGCTGATGAATACATGCATACAATAAACGATGCATCACATACATTGGTTTATTATCACGTTCTGCTTAACAAATGTGGCTAGTAAAGGCCTTAATTGCATTTTGGAGATTCATAATCCCAGTGTGTACGTTCTACGACATATTTTTCAGGACAGGGTGTCACATTTATTCATGAACGCGGAATGCATCCTGTGGGGCTCTCCATCACCGCTGATGGCGGATATCTGTTTTAATAGAAAAGACATCAGCGATGCACCGGACCTCTGTGGCAGGTCATTATGAGCCCTTCAATCAGTCACCACGCCGCAAAGTGACAAGGGCTGCTGCATTTAAGACTTTTCCGTGGAAACTTCAAAGTGTTAGTTTACTGCAGTAAAAGGATGTTGTGCGCCAGGGGTAGGAGGGCGCGGCTACAGTCGCGATACATTAACTGCGACTACAGGCGGTGTATCTGGTTCTCAATATGGGGAGAGCTAGAAAATGGGGAATGACAGATGTGTAATCTCCATTAGAACATTGGAATGCCGAGAGCTCCATTGAAGACAATGAAGTGGCTCTGGGTTTATAATGGCTGATATAAGCCTTCTGCTCCAACAGTCCAATGTTTGTCTCTCTGTTTCTCCCTTTTAATTTAGAGCATTCTATCCTCAGGGGATGGAATGTTCTAATAGCCTTATAGCACTTCTACCTTGGGCTATATCTGCTGTTAAAGGCCCTCATCCTCGTTATAGGTGCTCGCCTGCGGCTCAGGCCTATAACTCGGGTTCAGGGCCATTAACAACCGCTATAGCCCTCGCCAGTGGGCTTTAAGGCTGTATTCTATTACTTGCATATTCTTGTGTGTATTTGCACTCAGGATCGTAAAACATGCTGCAGATCACTTATGCCCCAGAAACAAAACATGATTTGCTTCAAAAAACGATTGTAGGGTGATGCCTGAGGGTCATCATATCTAAAGACGGCCTAATGATCACAATCTATTGTAAACTCTGAAGTCTGACTTAACAGATCTGCTATTCGGCTCCATTCCTTGACAGGCTTATTTTATTCACTTAGAAAAGAGGAAGGCGGGGTGTGATCCTGTGACCTTAAGCTTATTGACATTTACCTCTTTGCACCCTGATTACCAAGTCCTGTCACCAAGTACAGTGTAATTCCCCATCTAAACAAGAGATAAAAGGCCAGACGTACTTTTTACTGGTCACAAAACACTGGTAAAAATTTGAGACCAGTATTTTTGTGACAAGTAAAGAATTTTAAGAACCGACCTATGTACTAAAAGGTCGATTCCTATGATTCTCAATCATAGTGAGTTGCAATCTGACAATTCATGAATATTAATGGGGTAGGTTGAACAATGAAACTCACTACATCACGTGGGTGGTGGCCTGCTAGGGTCAGCAGACCACCATGTCTGTGATTGCTTTTAAATAAAGCAAACTTTTTAAAAAATCATACTGTTTTCTTTAGAGGAAACAGGCTGCATTAAAAAAAAAAGTTACGTTTGTTTAACAAATTGGCAGTGGTTCCTAGGATCACTGCCTACTCTTTAAGAAACTTTTGTTTTACATGCACAAACGGAATGGGGATCCAAGGGGAACCAGGAACAGTTTCACAATATTTGATATGAGATACCAATGCCTATAGTACTGAGGAAGGCATCTTACCCAAAGGGGCAATATTCAACCCTGAAAAAAGTCAATAGAAAAGAGAACCGGGGTCCATTGTTCAACAATCCTCTTTTTCATCTTGTGGTACAGAGACATTACTAAAACTCCATTTTAGCTCTGCCAAACACAATTTTAATTTCAACAGCGAAAAGGGACATAGTGCTAGATGTGCAAAGCATTTTTGAGGTCGCAAATGGCCTATTTGCAGAATCTGGCTGTTTGCGACTGCTAAAAATACTTTTTTGGGATGTACAAAGCCCAAATCGTGATTTGGTAACTTGCTACTGAATCGCAATTTGGGTTTTGCGATACAGTATTTGGAAGGGGCGTGTTGAGGGCGTCCTTCCAAAAACTGAATTGGAATGGTATGTATGAATGTTTTGCAACTGAAATGCATTTGCAATTTACAGCCACTTGAAAGTTGGTGGTAACCCATTAGCAAATAGGAAGGGTCCCCCAAGGGACCCCTTCATCTTTGTGAATGGTTGGTAAAATATTTTTTAAGAGCTTGTAGGGGTCCCATGGACAGCTGCCTACTTTTAACAAATGAAACTTCCAAGTTTCATTTTTTTGTTTGTAAATGCATCCCATTTTCCTTTAAGGAAAATGGGTTGCATTTAAAAAAAAATGTTTTATTTAAAAGCAATCACAGACATGGGGATCTGAAACCCCCAGTAGGTCACCATGGCTTTGATGACTGTGAATCCTACAGGGTCGCAAAATGTGACCTACCTCTTTAATCTTTATGAGTTATGTCTACTTGCACCCCACTAAGAATCACTAATGAAACTCAAAAGGATTTCATACATTAGGAATAGCGATATAATTAGGAAGTCGCTATTCTTAACTTTCGGACATCTAGCCCATAACCTCACCAAAATATTTAGTTCCATAACACAGTGATTGTGCCACCAGAGAACAGTAATACTCTCCGGAGCTTCCCAGTGCTGGAGATAAAACCCACAGTTGAGGCATAGCACAGCGTGAGGGTTCTTCATCTGATCTGGTCTGTTCACAGAGAGAGAACAGTCCTTCAGCTTCTTTTACTTCCTCTTTAATGTGTTTCCTACCTGTGTGGTACTTGTTCTGTATGTTTGAGAGAATCCTCTGACAGTACTCCTGCTACTGTCACCTGTACTTTAGTTATTCTTTGTGGTAGGGAAAGGCTGTGGTGCTACTGTTCATGTTGTACCTTTATTTTTGGGCGAAGCTTGGTATAAAAAGTTGCACTACACAAAAGAGAGAACACTTCTAATTGCTAATGTGAATCAATGACTTAATCCTCACAAAAATATAAACACATTTTAATGTTGAATTTGCATGTAAAACAAACAGTTTTTCAAATGTACTAGGCAACTTTGTAACATTTTGAAACATAGCTGACAATTAGCTCCATGTCATGTGTTACACCTTTGGCCAACTTTGACATTTTAGCCAATAGCACTTCGCATGCTGGGGTTTTGAGCCCATAATAACAGTGTTAAAATTAAACCTGCAAGCCCCACAGTGCAACAAGCTTTTGGCTGAAAACCCAGGAATGGCTGATGGTATTTTGTCATAGTGCCAATTGACAGACTTGTGAAATGTAAAACAAAATTCATGTCCTGATTTAGAGTTTGATGGACAGGTTACTCCATCACATGCATGACACATATCCTGTCCATCTCATTACAAGTGCAAAATATCCTAAGGCATTTGTAATAAGGAGGACGAAATAGCCATCATGTTTGTGACATATTAGCCCATCTGCCAAACTCAAAATCGAGCCCTTAGTACCTGACCTTCTGCCTTTTTCTTGCTGACAATCAAGGAATAAACAGTCAAGAAGGTGAGCTGGCAGAGAGAACCTTTCAAATGCAGATGTGAGCATCTCTGGGCTAATGGGCTAACATTAACACTCCTTGGAAAACAAATAGCATGCTAAAAGCTGTGCTTAATTTGAACTTGTGATTGCTGGTAGCGGCCACCAGCAGTTGTTTTTGGGGACCGGCACTTATTTTTCTGCATCTTTCTGCATCAGATATTTACAGCAAGAGAAAGACAAACATACAAATTGGAAAAACAAAGGAAGATAAAGACGGAAAAACTGTTAAAAGGGAGAAAGCAGGAACTTGCAGGAGAGATAGATAAATGGGCAGCAAGCAGTATCTGGAAGTGGATTAAAGAGGTCTGAGGTGTTTTTTAAGACTACGAGCCTTGGTATATGGTGCACTGACATTTAATTGCACCAGACACGGCTTCTGAGCAGGACGTTGGGCACCAGCACTCTTTCTTTCACAAATTAAACACTGACTGAAAGCCATTATCTACAACATGCAAACAACAGCAGGAACTGAATGTAAGATTTTGAAAAGACACCAGGGAAAGGAAAAACAATGTGCTGGCACCCGTCTTCCTGAGCTCCTCCTCAGCCTAGAAGTTGATGTGATCTGGTGGACTGTCTGCAACACTACTATGATGCTTTCTGCTCTCAACAGGTGCAGCACGTCCTGCAGGTGCTGCTCAACCACTGACAACACGTGTAATAGAACACCAGAAACATCAATACTTTGGGGAGAGGATGTGGTCCGTCGGCTGCGCTGCCGCCTCTGGTGCAGGAAACCAGGGTTCGAGCCTCGAGGTCGCGTCCACATCCTGTGATTCTAGGCAAATCACTTAATCTCCCCGTGCCTGAATGTGTAATGTAAATACGGTGCTATGAAAAGCGCTCCAATACCTTCGAGTCGAGTTTGCGCTATATAAATAAGCAACAAAAAAAATAAAATACTTGAGTTTTCAAACTCTGACCTGCAGTGAAAAGGTTGAAATGGCATGGACATCATGCTACATAACCAACAAACCAACAGCACTATCATCTCACTGGTTGGCCAATTGATCTTATTTAAAGTTCGGCAGATGCGGAACATCTGCCAAAATGTGACGGATGTCTCGTCTACGGAATATAGATTGGATAGGGCCTCTATGCACTGCACATAGTGTGGACAGGACAACCTCCTCTTCTTGGCATATGTCCCGCATCAGCAAAAACTAACTATAGCCTTAAATTCCAACTATATAACAAAACAGTACATAACATACCATAATATACCATAATATGTCACAGACATGGTGTTTGCTTGAAGGGTTTACCAAGCTAAAGGAAAATCTTTGATAGTGCCACTTGGCAACCTGGTAAAATGAGTATGACATGTCCATAGTACTCTAGTATTTATGACCGGCTCATACCGATATCATACAGACATGAGCTGTCCTTTAGGTACACTGCTTTAAACCTTCTTGTGTGTTCCACATTCAGGTATTTCATGTTATTTTTTAATTTATTTTATATTTATGGTATTTTTATAACATAAGACTGACTGCAAGAATAAATGCAACCCTACTGATGGCAAGTCAACAACAATGACAGGGAAGTTAAAAGCAATTATGGGACTACATACATTTATGGGACAGTGATGTTTACATAGAAAGCGAAAGGTTTAAGACTCAGGGTTCTGGAGTGTCATGGTCGTTCACTTAGGTAGTTCTTACAATTTACGTAAGGCAATTCTTTATCATAGAACCAAGTGTACCCAAAACCTGATGCAAATAGACAGAACTAATCATTAGCAGATGGAGTATCTTTTAATCAGCTAACTGACTGCTAAATTATTCTACACTGGAACGAATATCTACCTTGATCCTACTATTAATTAGGTATTCATCGCTGTAAACCAGCTCAAGGCAGAAGAAAGCAGGGTCGGACTGGTCGTTCCAGCATCAGGCATTTCCCTGGGAGGCTGGAAGGGTGAGGGGCGACATCGTTAAGGGGCGGCGGTTGTGCAGCTGTGCTGCAATATTAGCCCTCATTAACAAATACAGCAAGCAAGCATAATCCACTAACTTTCGTTTCCAGCCTCCCGAGGACAGCCAGTGCTTCACACTTGCACATCACCCCCCACCTTCTCCAGCCCTCAAACTCCCCTCAGTAGTAAGGCTCACTCACTATGCACTGTGCGGGGACTGGTCCAACAAAATAGCCATGGCTGCTTTGGGATCACAGACCAGCCCTGATAGAAAGCATGGACCTTCAAGTGATTATAAGTCCCACTGCTGTAAGGAGAGACATTACCAGAGAATCATGATCAAAAACAGGCACATGTTTGTGTCTATTCCATATGTTCATGGGGTATTTGGACAATGAACTTGTTAATATATGTAGAACGGACTGCAAATTGCCATCTGAAATACAAAGCTGTTATAGGTATTGGAAAATCTAATGCACGATATGGGTTGAGAGCGTCTGTGTACATGTTTCATAATCTGGCCACAGCAAGATATAGTACATGGGACAACATTGCATTGGTTGTAAAGTAATTTGAATGAAGATAGAAGCTCTCAATTATGCACCATTTGACCCTATGTGGCATCACATGGTTAACCTCTTGACTTGCCTTGAGACCCTCAACACCCTTCTATCTCTGCTTAGGACCACAGTTAGCACCAGTAGTGAACACTGCAGATTGCAAACATGCCTCTTAGAGCCTTGTTTACGTTCTTTTCCTGCTACTGCGTTCATGACTTCTGAAAAATAGCCAAGACTGCACTAGCGGTATCAAAGAGCAGGTCACTTGTAGCAGGTTCTAGCTTGTACTATGAACTCGAGCGTTTAGCAGGTATTTATAAGATCAATGATCTTACAAGATCTCTGACTCAAGCGCATCCCCAGGTTTTCCAAAGTCCAACAAGGAGGTAGATCCTCGCAGTATTGACTGCAAACATTTGGAAATCCCTCCCTACCAAACTCCACATGGGTGAGTCTGAGCACCATTTCAAGAAAGAACTAAAAACCTGGCTCTTCGATCAAAACTATATTTGACTGTCTGGTCCTGTACTCAGTCTCTGCTTTGCGCACAGGGATGCTTCTTCTGAAGCAGCCGAGCGCTTTATAAATCCTAGTAATAGTAGACTGATAAACACATGGAACAAGCCTTCTTGGTATGGGATTGGTAGTCTTTGGCTGGGTCCCGTCTAGTTTACAAATTCAGGTTTTCATGAATGTTAAATCTGGCCAGCTGATCCTCCATGACTTTCCTGCAGAAGTGTTATATGCTGGTGGGTCCACCCCCAGTATTCAAAGATATTCTTCCATGAGATGTATTTTAACACCTCTACGTTCAGTTACAAAATATCTATGTGGAGATTGGAACACAATATTTAGTTTTTGACACTGAGAATGAGAATAAATGGCTATGATAAAGGGAGATGTACTTCCTCCCTTCTTTCTCGATTTGAAATTGCAATGCATTTTTAATGCAAGTGGACTCAGCTGGCCTACGTCACGATTGCCTTCAAGCAGGACTGATTGAGTAACCTTGCAAATCGCCTACAGCGTTCTCCAACACATTCTCTCCTCCAGGTCCAGTTTTTGATTAACAAATAGCAAACCTCAGACCTAATAACCACACCGTAGGGCTGATGTGGCTTTTGCCCGTGAGACTTTTCGAATAAAGTTGGTCACTTATGCCCCGTAGTTGACCTCAAATCTTATTACCCCACACTGGGGTTACATTGCTTTCTTTTTAAGCTGTTGGGATTTGAGTGTTACAGCCTGTTAAAAAATAAATTGTCAGACAAAGGTGTTTGAAATGCTTTAGCTTTTTTACTACTCTGTAAAGATAAAACGTTTTCTTCTTTGCAATATAGGTAGTAGAACCCTAGTACACATTTATGGTTTGGGATTTGTTACTTATAGTACTCACGTCCCTGCAAAAGAATTCAGTGGTGAAGGTATTATGGAGAGGCTTATATGTAGTCAAGTGAAGGGCCTTGTTTGCACACAGGATACTTTGCAATGTTATTTTTTTAATCTTAGGGCTACTTTGCCAAAGATGCTAGGCATTTGCAAAAGCAGGCAGAACTCCTTGACAACTGTTAATAATAAATTGTTAAGTAAATTGCACTCCAGCACCAAATCTTAATTTGCCATTAATCCCTTAACATAATGTGCACCACATTCCACCATCGTGCACCATGTGCACCATGGAGTGTTATGGAGTATTTGTTATTTGCTTTTGAATGGCAGCCTCAGCATTTCTACTGCACTCTGTCTGAATGTGTAGGGTGGTAGAACCCTTGTCCTTTAAGGGGCAGTCTGGTGGAATTCCTGAAAAGTGTCCTGGGCCCATTTCAGAGACCAGATACTGGTCCAGTGTGATGACTTATTGAGTAGAAGTACATGCACATTTTCAGATTTCGGCAACAAAAGCTAATCTTGTCATGGGATTCAAGAGTCTCACCAGCAGGACATCAGGAGGGGTTCACCAACAAATCTATTCCTTGGGTGATGGCAATGTGGATACTGAACTTAGAATGGTCTGAAAAAGGCTAGGCCTTAGATGAAGGGAGCCGTTCTGTGGCACACTAAGGGGGATAGTTACAATAAAATGTCTGAGTGTGGTGTTACTCCAAAATTGGTAAAGCCATGCTCTGACATTTTTTAAAAGCAGGGATGCTCTGTATTCACAAAACTACATTGCACCCCTGCGATTCCCCTAGCGCTCGCAATAAAAAAAACTGTCTAGTGCCAGCGCAGGCACCCTTGCTTCATGTTGCAATGGTGTCTGCGCTGCAGGAGTGATTGTTTATGTGCAGGAAGGGACACCTTCCTGCACATAAACAATCTTTAAAGGTGATTTGCTGCTTCCTTGTGTGCTGCAGAATGCAGCACACATAGAAAGAGCAAAATACGAGAAGAAATTATTAATTTATCCTCGTATCGCCATCCTAAGATCAGGTTTTTTGGCACTGCCCCAACCTTGTAAATATGGAGCTGTGCCAAAAAAGCAATAGGTGTTGCGATGAAACGTCTACTGCAACACCCATGACACACCCATTTCACGCTAAGTGAAGCGCGAAAAGGGGCCTTATTTACAAGGCAGCTTTAACCCCTTCAGTGCCCGCCCCTTTCCCCGCCCTGTGCCGGCCGTTGCATTAGCGGGCGGGGTCTATGACGAGCTGGACTCGTCATGGGCACAGCGCAACCGCGGCCCATGACGAGTCCAGCTCGTCATGGGCACTGAAGGGGTTAAGCCACAGTAAGTGACTTAACACCACTTTATAAATAAATATATATTTGTTTTTATTAAAAAATTGAACTGAGATCATTGCAAAACATACTCTCCTTCAGGAAAAAAAAACGGGTTGTTCCCCCAACTTCATTAACTCTCAGTACAGCACTCACCAGTGCAGGGAAGCCGTCGGACAGCCATGCGCTCTACAAATCATAAATACAAATACAAAATACAAGGAGAAGGGGATATCGCCACCAGAACGTCACTTGTGAATATGCCCCTAAGTTACAATAAATGTGTCCTCATACATCTCTAATTTTCTTTAAATGAACCCCATCCATATCAGACAACACCCATACACATAATCATCTCACACACCATGTGTGTTGCTGTATTTGGTTATTACAGTAAGGATCATATTTATTGCCAGTGCATGCAGTATGCTGGAAACTGTTACTAAACCTGAGCAATAGATCATTTTTATAACCAGTGCATATTGCGGAATAATAATAATAAGACTGTATAACTACAACTTTTTTTACTTGTCTCAATATCACAATCATAATATGAAAAGTGTAAGAATCCATGCTAACTGCATTTTCTGTCTGCATTCCAGCAGTAATCTATGATGTGAACTAAATCATTTTGGTGTGCTGTGAGTAGCACTGGTTGCTAACATTTCAAGGAAAGGATGAGCCCCATCTCAAAATCACATAATATCTGCAGCTAGCAAAGATCAGGTCTTAACATCAATGAAACTGTATTTTCCATTCTACATGACTAAAGTAGACTAGCCTAATGCTTTTTGATGTGTGGAGATCACTACTGTGTGAAATGAACACAAGCTTATGATCAACACATCTGTTCACCAAAAGTTTGGTTCATGCCATTATGTGAAAACTGAAGCAGTATTTAGGTGCACAAAAAATGACATTTGTGGTCAAAAGTGGCAGCTGTTAATTTAATGTTGGAGATGGAAGCATGGGTGTACCGAAAGAAGAGATGGGGAAGGTTGTGGCCATTCAAAATTTAGCGAACATTCACAAAGAAGTAACAAAATTATTCACCAGCCTCCTTGATGGTCTTTCACAACTCATTTGTAATCCTATACTTAGGAACACTGTATGAGTGACCTTTTAAATCCGATGACGCTAGTAACTGTAGTCACTGTTCCAATTGGAAATATATGCTTTTTTACTTTCACATATAGTTTTCTGCTGCAGAAAACAGTCAATTTCTCTGTGTGAATTACCAGAGATCAAACCCCAAATGTCTCATTCCCCTGGTAATTTTTCATTTGTTTGTGGCCCCTAGGCTCCATCTCACAATGAGCCGGATACAGAGACGTTTTAAGGCATGGGCAAAGTGCTCTCTGGTGTAGGGTCCCAGCCTTTCAGGGGGCCGCTGGACAGAGACAACTCTGTTCTGCAGTGAGTCTATCCCTGATTACCTTGAATAATTGTTAGACAGATTGTTTTAAATACAGTCTTCCTTCCTTTAATGTGTTTTTAGTGTGGGTGATGTGTGAGAGTCTATTACCGACATTTTGCAGAGAAATTTGTTTGTTTCAGGCGACATCCATAAAAAAGTTTCTTTTAGATGACAGTAGAACCTCACAGATAAGAAATGGGAGGGTGTCACAGAGATTATGCACAGTTATATTAGTGAGCCGCTGCTGTGGTACAATTTGAAAACGCACGTCGCTATCCCTGAATATTAGATACAAACACATTTAGAATTTGAACCAGTGTGCCTGTGCACTGTCAGTGACCCGGCTAAAGAGGGACGAAAGAGCTGAAAGTGAATCATAAATTAAAAGCTGTACAGAAAAGGGACCCCCAAAATACATTTGACCCAGGGCCCAAAAATCCTTAAGATGTCCCTGGCCGGATATTCCCCATCCCAGGGGACACCAGACTTGCCAGTAAACGGTAACTCCGGGAGTGGGGAAAATCCAGTCCAATTTTTAGGCCAAGTATAATGAGGGTCTATTGGGCATATTTACAAGCCCCTATCGCCACAGGAACATCACTTCTTACGACGTTCCTGTGGCGATAGGGACTTCGCCTTATTTACAAGGCAGCGTTCAGCCACTTAACTTGGCTTAATGCTGCCTTGTTAAATAAGGACCCCTTTCACGTTATGCTTAGCGTGAAAAACATGGTATTACCCTGCGCAACGAGGAGAAATGTTTCATTTCTCCTCATTTTTGCTGTTTTCATGTGTGCTGCGTTGTGCAGCACACATGAAAAGAGCAAAAGGCCAATGATTGTTAACGTACAGTAAGGTCCCCCTTCCTGCACATAAACAATATTTTTTTATAAATGCCGTTTTGTAACTTCTGTGTGTGCTGCATCAAGCAGCACACATAGAACAAAACGGCATTTAAAGATTGTTTATGTGCAAGAAGGGGTACCTTCATGAACATAACATTTTTTTCCCTGCACGCAGACACCATTGCTTGCACTATGGTGCAAGGGTGCCTGCGTTGGCGCTAGGCTGCTAAGTGTAGCACCAGCGCATGGGAAAACGCAGGGCTGCACTATATTCTTGTAAATACGGTGCAGCGCTGTGTTTCTGAAGTGGCGGAGTGAGGCGTTAAGCCAGGAACGCTCATGCCTCACTCCCCCACTTCCCTTGTGAATATGCCCCTTCGTGTCCAAAAAGACTGAAGTTAAACAGGCAAACTGGACGTACAAAACAGCAAGATCATACCCAAAATATCCTACGGGGAAAACTGTTTTGTAGGTCAGAAAAAGACATGTTAGCATTAATTTTCGAATTAACACTAATTGTAAACCAAGAATTTTCAGCCGATTAAAAATTTGAAGCTTAAAGGTTAGGTTCACTGTTGGCGAATTTTTGATGATTTCCATGGGCACCTCAGAGAATTTCGTGAAACCCGTAGGGGTAATATTGGAAATCATAAATGTACTATTTTTTTTACATTGAAAGTCTGTTAGGCATTTGCTTTATGGTCCATTTGTACATAGCCCTGTCTCACTGAATGGTTCACTTAAATAGCAAAATGTTCACTTGCCTCACATTCATTCATCATAATGCGTCACTTAATTCAATCTAGAATGTTATTTCTCAACCTTACTATATAGTCTGCATGTAAATAATTGTATTTAATCTCAACATCTACAAAAAAGAAAAGTTTAATTTTTTTGGGACACTGTGTCCTAAAATAGTCATATCTAATACATGCACACTGATATGTCAAAGAATTAATGTGAGAATTCAGAAATCTTTTGTCCCTTTCCTTAATCGTGCTAAATGTCAATTTTCTCTCTTTTCATAACAGAAGGTGCGCTGGATCTTTTATTCATGTATTATGAAATTTAAAAAGCTTTATCTACACCATTTAAATATAAAAAAAGAAAAAAAAGACCAGCTTAATTTTTAGATGAACTGCTGCAGACGCTAAAATCCATTAGAGAACCTTAAAGCCATCCACAGCTGTAACTGCGATGATAAGAACCAGAATTTAATTTCGAAGGGACATGTATTTTCTCACAATGCGTGAAGGTATAATTTTACGTACACATTTTATAAATGGCTCTACCAAATCAGTCCATCGGCCAAAGAGGGATATTAAAAGGTGCTGGACAATGTTATGCAAATAGGAAAGTTCAATTCATGCTCTCCAGTGAACAAAGTCACAGCCTTCATGCTACAGATAAATTTACTGGAATGTGATATAAAAGACATGAATTCATGGAGGAGTCCAAAATTAGTCTGTGCACTCTCACATGACTCATTCCCATCTGCATAATCGCATCCAGCCACCGTGCAAAGACAGGCACGTGGCTACTCCCTGTGCCTGTGCGCAGGTTGTTCTTGTTCTATAGGTTTAGGATCTTATGTATTTTTTTTTTTAAATCATCTTTATTGGCCTTTATAATATTGAACACATTACAAGTCATGTATAATCGCAGCATCGACAGTAGGTACCCTTTCCAGACAATGGGGACCTTCAACATCCTATGCAATAAGCTTCAGTATTACATAAACAGTAAATCATGCACAGAAGTCACTTCCCAGGTAGGTCTCGTTCAACGTGATGTCGCAACCTCTTATCTGTGGATCCAGTCATTAATGTCTTGGTGTGACAAGATGTTTTACAGGGATTGGTTGTGTCTTCTGCCTATGCTTCATTCTCACAAAGTAATGCCCTTTATGAGTCGGTATGTGTATTAATATACTAAACCAAGAGATGAAAAAATTAAAGGAAAACCCCGACTTAAAGGCGTCTGTAAAACAATAGACACCGATCTAAACTTAACTGTAACTAAATCCACCTAGGGTCCTCTGCTCTTACAAAAAATCAGTGCAGTATATTTTCCGCTTATGGGGGTGATTCCCCCGGGCAAGCCGGGGATATCCAGAGGGGGGGAAGACAGGGAAAAGGAGGTTCCCAGCGGGGTAAGGCAACGGGGACAGTGGGGTGAGAGGGAGACGAAACAACAGAAGTGAAGTAGGGAAGAGGTCTCCTGTGGCTTCCCCTGAGTGTGAAGCATGTAAGTCCATCTCTTCAGCGTGTCTCCTCAGGCCCATGAGCACCAGATAATCTCTAAGCAGGACCAACCTCTGCCCCTCACTCCCCCTCAGGGTCTAAACTGTCTGTCTGTATGTCTTGGTCAGTCTCGTTACGGGAATGCCACATCCCCAGTATTTCCGCCAATGGTTCTGCCAAAGGTTTACGCCGTGTTGTGACATTGTTTTCCCAGGTTAAGGCTCTCTCCTCTGCTCTGGCCCAACGTTCTACATCTTTCTCCCAATCCACTACCAGTAGGCTCTTCGCCGCCCTCCATCGTACGGCTATACTCCGCTTCCCTAGCAGAAAAGCCAGGTCCACAAATCTGTGCCCCATCCATTTGGATTTGGGCATCGGGAATAGTCCCAGGAAACAAACCTCTGGACAACATGTCATGTCGCGAGCTGGAACCTTCTTCACTGTCTCTACTACCATGGCCCAAAATTGTTGTAGTTCCGGGCAGGCCCATAACATATGATCAAAATTCGATACCTGGCACAGGTCGGGTCATCTCTCTTATGAATTACATTTAGCTGGTGAGGTGTAAGGTATGTTCTGTGTAAGATATTACATTTTATAAACTTAAAAGCCGTATTCCTAGACACCTTTTTTGGGCTTCTCAGGACCTTCCCCCATTCCTCTCTCCAATAGCTGCTTACCCCTCCCGTTTCTCCTGTATGCGTGGAAGACGGTTCTGCGACATCTCTGTTATTGCCAGATAGAGCCATTTCACTAAGTGACCTGCAGACCTCAGTGTCACCACTGCCTGGAGGGCCGCATGAGTGGCTGGCTCTCCCATTTCATCGCCCCATAATTCAGCCATTGCCCCTCATATTTCATGGTAATTCAAAAACTGCCCTGGGGGTAGGTCATGATACTCTAAAAAATCATCGAGTGGAAGCAGCTCACCTTCTCGGTAACCATCCCCAATCGTCAATACCCCTGCCTCTTCCCAGCCCTGTAGCTGTTTCTGCGTGAGGGGAGGTCCCAGTCCCATCTGTGGAATTTCCATGAGGGGAAGGCTTGGTGTATATCGCAACACATCTGGAGCCCTTTTGGTGCATCTGTCCCAGCATGTTATTGCCACCCCTAACAGAACATCCACGTTTTTGATCTTATAACAGGGGTTGAGCATTTCGGAAAGCAATGTTCCCCAGTAGGTCCGAGCTGGTAGAGTTAACGTCATCACCGTGGCGGACGTCCTGCCATTTCTAAGCATTCACAGGAACAGTTACGGCGGTTCCTGTGAATGCATTGTAACTTTGACGTATGGCTCCATTAAACATGATGGAGATGAATGAGAAAGCGACAAGGTTTTCTTTATTCTCAAAAACAAAATCCCAAAGTGGGATTTTGTTTTTTTAAATAAAAAAGCAATGTTCCTTTTTCATGTTTAGAATGACTCTTACTGCCAGAGTGTAACCTGCGGTACAAAATGGTTATGTATCTGCATATCTAAAGTGGGCAGGCAAACATATAGCCAGTACTCAGATAGCCCTCACTACATCGGGCCATCGGAGAAGTCACCAAGCTATTATCTGCCCGGGTTTAAATTTGGTGGGTGTACCATTGTGTTTTTGGGAGTGGTACTCCGACAGTGACAACAATGGAGCACCCTTCCTGCCTAAACATAAATCAGGCCCATAGTTAGGCTAGTCTTTCCATAGGAAGAGTGTTTTTTGTTTCACTAATAACTTTGACGCTGGTTGATACATCTTCTTGAAACGTTCCCAAAAAATGTCACCCACCTCAGCTCCTTCATGGAAGGTTTCATGGTAATCCATCAAGCTGAAGCTGAGAAAAAGGGGGGGAGGAAGGAGTGTCCTACAACATAATTTTCCCATGTTAATTTGCATAGGAAGTTTAGGGAAGCAATACCCAAAAAACACCACGTTTGGCATAAAGTTAAAACTTTACTTAGAATGCATGCTTTTTGTGATTTGGTGTAAATATGTTGAGCAATTTTAATAAAATTGCACTTAAAGAGTTGCTCGGCTGGGCTTGAAAGGGTTGAAAAAAATAGGCACGGTTAGTCCCACAGGAGTCATGCAAGATAGAGCAATCTGATTGGCCAAGGGATTTTTTTCGCATCAATCATCTTAGTCTCAAATGAAGGGTACTGATCAGCGGGACCAAATGACTTCATTGGCTGGTCGCAGCTTGAACAGAAAGTTTTCTGCCACCATTACTGGGCTCAAGGACTTGGTTCCCATGTTCTGAAACTATTTAGAAGAAACCCCTGAGCCCTGGAACTTCAGGGGGCTCAAGAGGACTCCCTCTAGGAGTAAAGAAAAATAGTATTGCATGAACTGGGCACTGCCACAGGATCCAACACGGCCCTCCCATGAGGTACCACAGTACTCCTGCAAGTACTCCTGCAAGAGCTGCCTCACAAATTGCACCCCATGGTACCACAGAACCGTGCAACCAATAAGTGAAGCTCACACACTCCCACAGTATCATTTAGGTGAAGCTTGTGTGAAGAACCTTGATAGTACCATAGTTTGCCCAAATTAAAAGTGCTTTGTGCGTGGCTTCCTGGCAACCTGGGTACTGCTTTTAGATTTACATTTATTGAGCAGTTGGACAATAACAGAGGACAAAATTCTAGATGGTACATATTCATTCAAACGTATCAGTATCCAATCATACAGTATCGTGGTATACCATTTCTGCAAGAGAACAAGTGCACAGAAAATTGAGCATTGATAAAAAACATTACAGTGTTGCAGCCACAAAGCTCACATTTGATTATGGAGGGTGGGGGATAAGTACTCAAATGGGATAAACATACGATTAAAACTTTACAATAAACAACCGCAGTTGCGCAATCACAGAGTGTACATTTAGTCAGAAGAGGATGGGCACTAAAATTGGATAAACATATGTTTAGATTTTACAATGCACAATCACAATGATGCAATCACAGAGTATGCATTTGGTTGAGAGGCAAGCACATAAACCTAGACTTGCGAGGTGAGTGAATAAACCTTAGCTTGCAATGCTCTTGGTTTGTGGCTGCTGCTATGCTGACCTTAAATTGGAGTACAAGCAACTTTGTTCTAGTGCAAAAATGAACTACATGCAGCTAGAATAGAGGGGATTGCTTCTGTGTCAATGTCAGTCTTAGGCGCTGCTAGAATACAGAATTTATACTGCTTCAAGAGCTATAATGTACATTAGTTCTCATTATGAGGCCCTCCTAACCATTAATATTAAAACGCTAAGCTCTATGCCTCAGGCACAGGATGTATTATGCACAGATATAAGTCAAGTACCCACTGAGTGCCCATGCTAGTTATAAGCAATGCCTATCAGCTGCCTCAAGGGGGAAGCTGGAATCTCCATTCTCATCTCCATTCTCACTTTTTCCTCGGTCACAGGGAATCGGGTTTGCGGATTAAGGTGCTGTTTATAGTGCTTCATGCTACTTTATAAAGTGCTATAAGTGCCCATCGATAAGCCCTTCCAATTTATATAAAGTGACTGTCAGCAGGCTGGGGGGGGGGGGTGGGCTGGGAACTGAGATACTTTGTGAGAACCTGTGGTTTTGAGGCCTCAGAAAATGCCGCCCAGACCCTGCAGCTGCGGACTTGGTGAGTCTTTCCCCTGGCCCTTTTTTTTGCTCATGGGCTCCTACTGCTACTCCTTTTCTTTTCAACTTCAAAATGGCAATCACCTTCCTGAGGGTTTGCAACTGCCTTTTATGAAGACTCCATAGCAATTCCGCTTCAGGTTTTCATTCTCTTCTCTTTGTTTTTCCATTTCCTTCATGGCTGTTCCTCAGTTTATTTTTCCTGATCTTCCCAATCCACTATGTTTCTTGTCATACGGTGTTTGATGTCATTTCCTTTTCCTGCTCTTTAACTTTTTTAAAGGTCTCAGTGGGCGTGTCACAACAAAGCAGTGTTGCTTTGCTTGTTTGCATGCTCCCACCACTTGCTGATTTCGACTCCTTGCTTTTGAAGAATTTCACTATTTGATTCTGGATTCCTAGTTTTTGTCTATCCTCTGAAGTCGGCATCCAGTAAGGAGGTTTTTCATGCCTTTGGTTTTTTCTACTGAGAAAATGTCAGTTTCTTCAGGGGGTACTTGACAATCACATATTACAGTGTGTGGTGACATTGTGATTCCAAAACAGTCTCCTATACATCGGACAGCAGAAGACCTGGCCAGATTACAGATAAGCATTAATACCTGAACAGGTTGTGAGGCCAAAATAAATTCTGACTGTTTCTGGCATGGATCTTGGTGTAGGTCTGGCCACTGTCCCTCAACAATAAACCCTGGAATAGGACCCGTTGAGAACTTAGAATTCTACCCTTCATCAAGTGATCCGTTCCAGGTATTGCAACATTCCTGAGATCAATCCTTCAACTTCTAAGTGTTCTGGAGATCCTTCAAGAATAAGGGAGTTTTTGGACTGCCTGGTGATCTAGACAATTTTTCTCTGACCTATCCAAAGTGGGGTATCTGAATGGTTCTTTGACAGGTGCAGCTCTGGATTGGGAAAACTCCCTTCGCTGTCAACAAAGACAGTTGTATGAACAATTATGGCAATTTCTTAGAAAACTTCAAGAAGATATTTGAGATCCGGCAATGAAGCTTACACATAGTATACATTGTGCTGGATATTCCCAGATCATTTTCATGTACTGTCAATTTTGTTAACTCGCTGCTGTAACCACATGGTGGAATGCCCTCAGATTACCTTATTGTGAAGAGCGTTAAAAGAGGAGTTAAATGATGAGTTGGCACCAGTTGCCAGCTCTTCCTCATTTGCTGAACTTTTAGATCAAGTTCTCCTGATTTAATACAGACTTAAAGAAAGGAGAACAGAAAAGCGGGGAAACCAGAGTTTCACTTTGATTCATTTTCCTGAGGTCAACTACTGAGCTCCCAAATCCTTAGCCTGATGAGCCTGATGTGCCTAATGAACCAATGCACCTTGGGTCCTCTAGAGGCCCATTATCTAATGCTGAAAGGGGTCAACGACATAAGAGAGGCTTGTGTCACTGTTGTGCAAGCCCAAATACCAGCTGCAAAAATGTACTGTTCAACCTTCCAGGCTACAGAGAAAACACCAGACTCCATCCCTTGTAAAGAACAAAGGGGAAAAAGATTCTACTCTACCTAAAGTTTTCAGCTCCTCCTGTAGGTCCAGTTCACCCTCTGCTGGCCTGGCAGTTCAGGCTGGAATGTTCCTATTGGAGCAGGGTCAAGACTTATTTGCGTATGGCTAGGTCTAACTGAGGTGGCATAGTGGACTAAAGAACGATGGGTTGGAATGCTACCCCAAACAATTGCCAGTGATTAGAAAAATTGCAAGTATTCCTCCCATCACCTTTTGTGAGTTAAATCTATTTTCACGAGAAGTAAGAATATATATATATATATATATATATATATATATATATATATATATATATATATATATATATATATTACCTACTGGCGGTCGCCAGTAGGTAGTTATAGTTAGGACCACGTTTCCATAGGAAATCCGCAACATTCTATTTTGAATAACTTTGGCGCCGGTCGACGAATCCTCGCAAATTTTTCAAAATAGGTGGGGCACTCCGCTCCGCTCCTACCCTGAAAGTCTCGGGGGGATTCGTCAAGCGGGGGCTGAGATAAAAGGGGGGTCCCAAAACGCATTTTTCCCATGCATTTTTCCATAGGACCTTTAGACACAGCTACAGCCCGAACGGCTGAACAGAATTACTTGAAATTTGGCAGAGAGGTAGTCCTCAGGTCAAGGAAGTGCCTTTTGTAGGTTTGGTGTAAATCTGTTCAGTAGATTCAGAGAAAATAGCCTTTAAATCAATATATATATCTGAGCCAGCTTACGGTGCGCTTACGGTGCGCTTACCGTACGCGTACGGTGGCGTGCGCGAGCGCGATTTTGATTGGCTGTTAGATCTTAGTAAACATTCGAATCGGTCGAAACCAGGAAGCGGCGGGCGCCATTTTCTCTCTCGCTCTCTGAGTTGGGCAGCAAAAACGATGCCAAAAAATGTCTAAAGAGGCAGTTTCTTGAGATCCTAACCACCCAGCATTGATATAGGGGTCCCCAAACAACCCCCAAGCCCAAATAAAAAAAAAAAAAATTTTGGGAAAATCGCCGATTACGCTTACCGTACGCGTACGGTAAAAAAAATTTTTTAAAAAAATTATCAACACCCTCCCCACCCCGTGTGCAAATGGTGCCCGAAGGGCACCATTTGTGCATGGCTTAGTACAGGTATGAAATAAACAAAGAATAAAATTCACAAAGATGCGCATAATATGTCCCCCATGTGCGCACGGTGCGCGAAGCGCATCGTGCGTACATGGCGCATCCCGCATAACGTGGGCACGCGGTGCGCGCAGCTAATTGCGTAAAGTGGGCGCACGGAACGAACTGCGTTAACTGGGCGCGCACGCCATGAATGGCGTAAAGTAACTTAGCATTTAAAAAAATGTACAAATTCACTGAAAAAACCATAGGTTTCACACACGTTATAGTTAGGAATTAGCATTTAAAAAACCTTGCAAATTCACTGAAAAAACCATAGGTGAAATTCCCCCGTTATAGTTAGTGCAGGCAACTATAACTCACGCGACCGCAATCTTCTGCTGATGACATATGTGTCTTTATGAAAAAAAAATATTTGTAATATATGTATAGCTAAAATTTAATGGAAGAAGACATGGGCAAATAAGTGTCTAAATACAGTATTAGCATCAGCAGAGGATTGCGGTCGCGTGAGTTATAGTTGCCTGCACTAACTATAACGGGGGAATTTCATTGGTTTTTTACGAGTGAAATGTACAGCTAACTATAACATGTGTGAAACCTATGGTTTTTTCAGTGAATATATATATATATATATATATACATATATAAATACATATATTCACTGAAAAATACGTAGGTTTCAGGGACGTTATAGTTAGAAATTAGCATTTAAAAAACCATTGAAATTAACTGAAAAAACCATAGGTTTCAGGCACGTTACAGTTAGAAATTAGCGTTTAAAAAAACCTTACACATTCACTGAAAAAACCATAGGTTTCAGGGACATTATAGTTAGTTGGACATTTCACTCATACAAAACCATAGAAATTCCGCCGTTATAGTTAGTTCAGCTAACTATAACTTTCGCCCCCGCAATGCACTACTGATGACTTCACATATTACATAATTCATGACATGGTCAGGGACATCACTGATGACATCTCAAATGACATCACTGATGACATCACCCAGTGACTGTGTGTTTCCTTAAATTTTAAATATGTATTATATATATTCCAAGGTGTATTGAAGAATGAGTGGGTGTATAAGTGTATGGATGTTGGATTTAGTAGGTGCGTGACTGACTGTTTAAGTGAGTGATTACATCTGTCTTACTGAATGCATGGGTTAGTGACTAAACTGTGTAAATGTCTGTATCAGTCTGTCTGTTGCATAAGCTGCAGCATGGGTTGGTCAGTAGCTACTTGAGTGTCTATATGGGTTATCGATTGGTTGCCTGAGTATTTGTATGGGTGCCTGAATGTGTGTGTGGGTGGGTGGGAGGTGTGTGACTGTGCATAGATATGAGTGGTTGATTCACTGGGTGTATGGGTTCAAGAGTGCATGTGGAAACAGCTGTATGGGTGGGTGAGTGTGTAAATGGGTGTGTTGGTGAGTAAATGGATGTCTCAGTGGCACATATCCAAGTAACTACATATGTAAAAGGCAGTGTATGTGAGAGTTGGAGTATATGAACAAGTATACGTGAGAGTCATTGAATGTGAAAGTGGCTATATGGATGAGTGTGTACTTGTATCAGAGATTGTATAAGAGAGTAGGTATGCATTTGTTTCTGTTAGAATAAGCAATGTGTTGTGTGTTTAACTGTATAGGTCAGTAAATGGAAGTGTGATTGATTCTTTGCATGACGGACTTAGTGAGTGACTGCATGTATGAGTGATTGTATGGGTGAATGAGTGGATGTGTGTGTAGACTAGGAATCAGTGAGTGCATATGTAGTAACTAGTACTGGTGTGTCAATGGTTTCGAAAATGGTAGTCTGTATTTTACAGTGGGTGTATCAAAGGTTATATTAGAGTGTGAGGAGGTGCATCAGAGTTTCACATAGATGACGTCATCAGTGATGTCACTGACCATGTCATGAATGATGTAACATGTGACGTCATAAGCAGAGCATTGCGGGAGCCCGAGTTATAGTTAGCTGAACTAACTATAACGACGGAATTTCTTTGGTTTTGTATGAGAAAAATGTCCAACTAACTATAATGTCCCTGAAACCTAAGTTTTTTTCAGTGGATTTGTAAAGTTTTTTAAATGCTAATTTCTTACTATAACGTTCTTGAAACCTATGGTTTTTTCAGTGAATTTCAATGGTTTTTTATATGCTAATTTCTAACTATAACGTCCCTGAAACCTATGTTTTTTTCAGTGAATTTCAATGGTTTTTTAAATGAAAATTTCTAATTATAATGTGCCTCAATCCTATGTTTTTTTCAGTAAATTTCTAAGGATTTTTAAATGCTAATTTCTAACTATAACATCCCTATTAAGTCCCCTTGAATCTTGCGGGTCCCTGGGGGCCAAGTAGTCCACCAGGTACCTCCAGTAAGTGCCACAGAGCTGTGTTGCAGAGAGGTGGTCTGAAGCCATGCCCCTTTTTACACCTCTTTGCAACGCAACTCTGTTGCGCTTACTGGAAGTACCTGGTGGGCTAGTTGGCCCCCAGGGTCCCTCAGGATTCAAGGGGACTTAATTCCCCAACTTAAAACACGCCACGGAGCGCGTTTGCACACTTATCACATCAGGCCCCGCCCCCTGCCTTCACCACTGTGAAAACACGCCCCGTGGCACGTTTTAAGTTGGGGGATTAAGTCTGCTGGAATCCTGAGGGCCTCTGGGGTCCAACTAGCCCACCAGGTACCTCCAGTAAGCACCACAGAGCTGCGATGCAGAGTGGTGGAAAAAGGGGCGTGGCCTCAGACCACCTTTCTGCAATGCAGCTCTGTGGCGCATACTGGAGGTACATGGTGGGCTAGTTAGCCTCCAGGGACCCCCAGTATTCAAGAGGAAGTAATTTCCCAACTTACAATGCACCACGGGGCGCGTTTGCAGAGTGGTGCACTGAGGCCTCTGGCATGATGCCAGTTTTTCCCTTATTTTTTTGTTTTGTTTAGAAGGGGGGCTGTATGGCCCCCCTTCTTTTTCTATTTTTTGGGCCCTGGGGACCCCATCCCCCAGGGCCTGACCCCTATTTCATTACTTTTTTAAAAAGAAATACAGGAAGGCCATTTATGGCCCTGGGGCCCCATCCCCAGGGCATGGCCAGGATTTAAAATGTTATTTACAATATTTGGAGGGGGCCGCCCTCCTCAGGCCACTTCTAGCCACAGGGACCCCATCCCCCGGGGCCTGGCCACTCCGTTGGGGGAGCCCCAATGCCCCCACGGTTCTGCCAGCTCCCCGCCTCCTGCGGGAGCCGGCACGGCTTTTCCACAAGGGGAGCTGCTAACATGCAGCTCCCCTTGTAGAAAAGCAATCTGCTTTGGATTTTGCATGACTCCCGCCCTGCCATGGCAAACAGCAGTGTGGGACACTGCAGGAGCCGGCCCTGGGGGCTGGCGGTCCCCAGGGCCATCAAAGACTCCAGGAGGGGGCCGCGTGGCCCCCCTCCCTACCAGTGCAAAGCTCCGGGGAGGTGGTGGTCCCTGGGGGCTCGGGGGTCCGTAACGGACCCCTGCATTTGCATACTTAGTGCCCCGGGGAGGTGGTGCTCCCCGGGGCATGTGGGGGGGCTTGAGCCCACCCACACAGGGTATTTTTTTTTATTAGAGCCCCTGTGAGAGGTGGCGGTCCCAGGGGCTGCAGGGGGGCTACGTGCCCCTCGTGTTTTTATCATCAAAGCCCCAGGGAGGTGGTAGTACATATATATATATATATATATATATTTATATATTTAGTAGTTATAGTTAGGATCATGTTTCCATAGGAAAAGCATTTGTTGACTTGCCTATGTTCTGGCGCCGGTTGGTGAATGTTCACAAAATGTTCCAAAGAAAGTGTGCTCATTATTCTTGTTGTGCATGAAAAGTTTCGGGGTGATCCATCAAGCAGGGGCTGAGAAAAAGGGGGGTTCAAAAAAATTGTTTTTCCAATGTTCATTTCTATAGAGATTTTTAGACACAACTACAGCCGGAACAGCTGGACGAAATTACACCAAATTTAGCAGAAAGGTAGCTCTTGGTCCAGAAAGAACCCTTTTTGTAACCCACAAATATATGCCTGCTATATTCATAAGGGATCAGGTAAAAGAAGAGTATATAGAAGAACAAAAATAGAAGAAAACTCAATATATACAATAGTTTTAAAAGAAAAGAAAAGAAAGTTGAAAAATTATATTATCATACTGGCTGTCGATAATTCTTCAGCCTCCAGAAAAAGAGGGGTAAAAGAAATGTCCAGACCATGGTTGCATATGCTGTACTCTTTAGCCACCTGGCCCGTAGGCTTCTGAAAGAAGGCATACCCTGTGTGCATATAAAAACAAAAGCAAACAAAACAAACCTATAAAATCACTGTATATTATGCATATCCCATAACACATCATTAGAGACAGCTATAGTTAAAAAGAAGTTTCTTACAGACCTAAAGGCAAGATGTTAACACAGCTATTTGCACTTTAGGATAACAGACTGATGGCTCATAACCCACTATGAAAGGGATCATGTAACTAAATTTGTATATATCTCCTCATCAGAGTTCAGACCCATTGGGACCTTAGTGTCTAGTTCTAATATGTACTTTGATTCAGGTTGACGCAAATGGCACATTCTGTCCCCACCCCTGTTAGATTTGGGTATTCTGTCAATGACATAGAAACAAAGCAAATTTCTATTACTGTCATGTTTTGCTTTGAAGTGTTGTGCTGCAGAGTATTGTTTATCTTTATTCGGTATGGCTTTCCTGTGTTCCAGCGCCCTTTCCTCTACTGGAAACACAGTGCTCCCCCCGTATAATTTATCACATGGGCACATCAGTACATATACACATAAGTCATACAGGCATGACAGATGTTTGTCCATCACCCTATATGTGTTGGCTATTTGGGAGAAGACTCTCTTCATGTTGGAACTATACTTACATGCCTAACAAGCAGTTGAATGTAAAAAATCACTTCACTGTGGGCTGATTGGAATTAGGATTATCAGTCACCTCATTCCTACAGCATTTATCACTGAAAGATGTGCCCTTCTTAAAAGTAACCCTAGGATGGTCTTCAACTACATCATCCAAAGTGTTTCATGTTTTAAGAATATCCCAATGTTTACTCAAACCTTTCCTCACTTCCTGAGCTTTGTTGTTATACGTTGTGATAAATCTCATAGTAGGTGTGTTCTCTGACAAAGGCTTAACTTTAGGAGCCAACACCTCTTCTCTGCTGACACCCTGTGCTTTCACCAAAGCACTACTGAGGACAGATGCCTTATTCCGTCTTTCTTTGAAACATTCAGTCATCACCTTGAACTCTTCTTGAAAAGCCATTTCTGAACTACAGTTCCCCATGTAGGATACTGTTTATGAGATTTCTTGGGTGGCTACTCTGAGCATGTAAAAGAGTATTGCCCACAGTGCTTTTCCTATGCAAATTAGATGTTAATTTATTGCCTTCAACTATTATCTGAGTATCCAAGACTTCAACATGCGTGCTACTGATGTGGCCATCAAATTTTAAGTTGTATGTATCGCCATTCAGGACAGAAATTAATCAGGATGTCTGATCATGATTCCCTCTCCAGATGAGGAATAGGTAATCAATATAATGTTACCACATTACCTATGCGCACTCTAGTTATCAAGGGCTTCGGACACCTGATGCTCCCACTGCCTCATCATGAGGTTCACATAACTGGGAGCACAGCAGGTGCCCATCACCATCCCTTGTGTTTGTCAGAAGAGCAAGTTATTAAACAGGAAGTAATTGTTCTTGAGACAAAATTCAATCATTGAAATAAGCATTTCCATGTGATGCAAATAAGTGATAGAATGGGCCCTCAGGAAATGCCAGCATGCCTGTACACCATCACTTTGCCTAATGCTGATGTAGAGGCTGCCATTGACCATTTCATGAGTGATGTAATACGTGAGATCATAAGCATGAATGAATGAATGAAATTGAAGTTATAAAAGCGTAAACTTTGCCCAAGGGCGTCAAGGCGCTAGATGCAAACCATCAGAGGACGAGAGAGAAGGAACAAGCTCATACTGAAGGATTAACGAAAAGCCAGGTCTTTAAGGCCTTACAGAATAGAAGTCGCGAAGGCTCTCCAGAGATGTTGAAAGGCAGGGAATTCCACATTTTGGGCGCCAAAGAAGAAAAGGCTCTACCGCCCCATTTGGCCCTCCTGAACCGGGGCACAACAAGAAGATTTTTGTCCGCAGACCGAAGAGGCCTAGAGGGGGCATAATGACAAACAGTCGACTTTATACCATAAGGACCGGCATCATAAAAGGCTTCATGGGTCAGACAAAGGATCTTAAAAATAATCCTATCATTCAACGGGAGCCAGTGCAACGACTAGATTGAGGCTGTGGCTGAATGAGATCTAGAAAGATTCAAGACAAATCTAGCCGCAGCATTCTGCACCATCTGCAACCGATGGATGAAACCTTTATTAATGCCCAAATAAAGGGCATTACAATAGTCCAGTCTTGAGGTTACCAAGGCCACTACAGCCTGCTTACGTTATTCAAAAGAAAGGTAATGAGAGATCTTTCTAAGAATCCTAATAATACCAAAGCAGGTGGAAACAGTCCTGTTTACCTGCAGCCTCAGAGAGAGCACATTATCCATGATCACCCCTAGGTTTTTCCCATGGGAAACTGGATAAGGACAGACCCCCCAGCGAGGTCGGCCACCAATCACTAGACCAGATTCCATGATCATTCCCGAAGATCAAGACCTCGGTCTTCTCTCCGCTCAGCTTCAGAAAATTTTCCACCATCCAAAGGGAAACTGCCTCCATGCAACTCCTAAAAATTGAGGGCTGTGTCTTTAACGGTATGAGTTATAGAAACCATTATTTGGGTGTCGTCCGCATAGGACAATACCTCCAGCCCAAAGGATCTTACCACCTCAGCGAGAGGGGCCACATAGATATTAAAAGTATAGGGCTTAGAGAAGAGCCCTGGGGGATACTGACCCAATTTCACCTTCTGTTCACGTTCCCCCAGAAAGGAGGCAAGGAGGCTCAGAGCTGTGCCCCGACACCCACCTCTCGAGGTAAGCATAAACAGTGCTTTGCAGGGCTGTAAGTTATTGTAAGTTATTGTTAGCTCAGGTAACTATAACTGCTGAATTTCTATGGTTTTATACAAGTGAAATATGAGCCTAACTATAATGTCCCTGTGACGTTTGATTTTTATGTAAATTTCTAGGTTTTTTTATTCTATTTCCTAACTATAATGTCCCTGTAACCTCTGTTTTTTTAGTGAATTGCTAACGTTTTTTAATGCTATTTCCTAACTATAACATACCTGTAACCTTTTTTCAGTGAATTTCAAAGGTTTTTTTCTTTTATGTCCTAACTGTAACATGGAATCTTTCAGCGTGGGTGTGTGAGTGCTATATAGGTCAGTGAATGGGTGTGTGAGTGACTGTATAGGTTGGTGAGTGGGTGTGTGAGTGGCTGTATGGGTCTGTGACTGGTTGTGTGAGTGGTATGTGGGTGTGTGAGTAGCCGTGCTGGTTTGTTAGTGGGCATGTGAGTGGCTGTATGCGTATGTGAGTGGGAGTGAGAGTAGCTGTGTGGGTATGTGAGTGGGTTTGTGAGTGACTGTAGAGTCTGTGAGTAGATATGTGAGTGACTGTATGGATCTGTACATTGGCTGGAGAAAGGGGGCAAGGCCTCTGATGAGCTCTCAGAAATCCTGTTGTGTGGGACTTACTGGTGGTAACAGGAGGGGTTCTTGGCCTCCAAGAACCTTCAACATCCACCGGGGCTTGATCCCCCAACGAGCAGTGCATCAAAATACACGTTTGCAGAGTTCTGAACAAAGGGAGCAGGGCTTCCGATGAGCTCCTGGTCAATCCCGCTGTGTGGGACTTACTGGTGGTAACAGCAGGGATTTCTGGCCCCCAAGAACCCTCAGCATCCAAAGGGAAGTCACCCCCAATGAGTAATGCACAAGAAGGCACGTTTGCAGAGTGGTGGAGAAAGGGGGCAGGGCCTCTGACAAGCTCGCAGCAATTCCGCTGTGTGGGACTTACTGGTGGTAACAAGAGGAGTTCTTGGCTCCCAAGGACCCTAAGCATCCAAGGGGAATTCACCCCCCAATGAGTGGTGCACCAGGAGGCGCGTTTTGCAGAGTGGTGCAAAATAGGGAATGGTTCCTCCGACGAGCTCCCAGTCATCATGCTGTGTTGTACTTACTGGTAGTAACAGGAGGGGATCTTGTCCCCCAAGGACACTCAGCCTCCCAGGGGACTTCATCCCCCAATGACCCGCAGGAAGGGAGCTGCACGGCCACCCTCCGATATATTAATAAAGCCCTGGGAAGGTGGCGGTCCCCGCGGCTCAAAAGAGTCACAGAAGGGGGACCACATCCTCCCGCTCCCTATTATAAAGCATGCCCCCGAGACCTGGCCCACCTGGGGGCTATGATAAAAACAAGTGCGGCAGCCTGCTTTTATTTTTTTTTTTTAATTGCCGTAATTTTCCAGCAAAATTTAAAAAGAAAAATGCTTTCATGCTGTGGCGGGGTACCAGGGGGACCCCAAGACCAAGGCTTGGAGGTCAGGGTATAACTATACTTTATATATGTTTTCACAACAGATAAATGAGGTCTGATGAATTTGTGGCGACTCACCATAAACTGATCAGACCTATCACATGCAATATAAATTTCCTCAATTAACAAATAGACGTGTGGCCTTTTTCATTCAGTTAGGCAAAAACAGCAAAATGGAATTACACTAAATTTGACAGGATCCCATCATTCTTCTCTATACAAGTGGGAGTACTGAGAAGGGGCTGGAAGAGGGAACCATGGGGCCTGGATCCTCATGATGGTATTCACTCTCAAATGGCTGTCGTACCAGCAGAGATCAGCCCTTCAAAATGAACTCTTCAAGATCACAATGCATCCTGATGATCTGCTGTTTCCTAATGGGTCTATCATACCACCAGTCTCCACATGGACCCTCTGATCGTACTCCTTGCTGGCAAGCACATCAAGAATGACGATGTGACACCTATCTCTACTTGATGAGCTTATCTGGCAATGACCTTAACTTCCTAAAGGACTGCTGGCCAGGCAAAATTGAAATTATACCAGCAAAATTCATGTAATTTCAAGAATTTGTCATTACTCTTACTAAGCGAAATTCCCAAAATGCCACAGTGCATAATTACTCCAGTATTCACAGCAAAATTACAGAGAGGGTACAATAACAACAACCAAAACACCAGCTGCTGTTTTTCATGACCCTCATGATTTTTGTGCTCATATATAACTCTAAATAACTAATTTGCATTTCTCATAATTAAGCATTATTTCACATCATTTTCTGCACATTTAATAGAATTACACAAAAGCATATTACGCAAATTTTATACACCCCAATATTTAGTATGACATTCCATTGCATTCACATAAAAATAAACAAAACATTTTGAAACAAATCTTTACAAGTGGATCGATTTGCACATTTAGGGGCATATTATCAAGCCAGGCGATAAAATTATCGCCGCTTTAGCGGCAGAAAACTGCCGCTAAAACGTTGATAATAGGCTTGATAATATGCTCTATGGAATTCCAATTGAAGCTCATGTTAGATGTGAAGGACGTCTAACATGGGCTTCAATTGGAATTCCATAGAGCATATTATCAAGCCCATTATCGCCGTTTTAGCGGCAGTTTTCTGCCGCTAAAGCGGCAATAATTTTATTGTCTGGCTTGATAATATGCCCCATGGTCTGCTGGGTTTCCGAACTCCAGGCAGAATTGCACTACTTAAATAACCAAACACATTCATGGTGGTTACTGACAATTCTGAGGAATTCTCTTAAAGAGTCTATCCACACTCAGGATATAAGGGGATTTTCAAATACTTTGGGCCTGACTCACAAAGGTAACCTACACTTTTGAGTAATTTACACTTTTGAGTAGGTTTCATACTTTTTGCCTTTTCACAACATCCAAGCATTAGGTACTACTATAAAAAGTAGGGCATTAAAACATGTTATAATTAATTGACAAATATGTACTATGTTGATATATTTATTTAGATAGAAAATTATATGTATTTATAGGTTTATCTCTTTTAAATAAATTAACTTGAAATTCAAAACATTCTTTCCCATGGCGTTTTATTTTAATTTCATAGCTCCATTATTTTCTATGTGAGGGTGTTGCAGGACCAGTAGTTGGCCATGTGTGGTGCTGGACTTACTACTATTTTTTTTTATTAGTAACTTCCACTCAGATTTTATGAATAAGCTAAAAGTAGTAAACTTACTCAAAAGTGTAAATTACTCAAAAAGTGTAAATCACCTTTGTGAATAGGGCCGGTAATGTGCCTCACTGAGCTTAACATTACACAGCACACCATACAAGGTAAAAGATTGATTTTTACTGGTAGCATCAAGGGTTTGGCTGTAATGAACTGTGCTCCACAAGTGCCCAATGGCAGAGCAAGTCTTTGTTAATTAAAGATGCTCTGCCACAATACGTCAGGGTAAGCATGTATTGGGCAAATAAAAAAATAAAAAATTGTGTGCTTGTGCATACACAGCAGTTACTCAATTTACACAGACCACCATCGTGCAAGCCCTAGCAAAGCCTATACATATGACATGGTTTTGAAAATCTGACCTCAAAATATGTGACACCCACACCAAAACATATAATGAGTGTATGCGCCGAAAATTCCGGTCTAGCAACTGATTATAAAAGGAGTGATTCATGTGTAAGTGCATAAAAGCTTTGCATATCTCCTAAATATGTACATAATATGGATGTTTTTAAACTAACTTCAGTAAGGTACTGCTTTTTCGCAGAATCCCCTGTTGCATCCATGGAAATAAAAAATAGTTGACATCGAAGCACACAAATTACAGTAAACAAGCAGATTTTCCTTCAATGGAATATTTTCACATTTAAGAAAATTACAAATGTGCAAAAGTTCTGATATTTGCTTTTTCTCTTTTTCTCCACAAAGAAGCAATTATTTCTCTGGATTACCTTTAACCCACGGCAAACTCCACTTCTTTAACACTTAAATACAACGCTGTCACTGAGGTCCATCTCCTTTAAAACCAATTTTAGTGACCTTGAACCTGTACACACGAGCCATAATGCACAGTCAAGATAACAGCATGGGCTGCAGGACGCTGCGCCACCATCAGGAGAAGGCCTTCTGGACACTAGTCATCACTTCCAAGAAAAGCAGGGACAAGAAGTGGGTGAACAAAGGGTATCCAGTTAGAGCCAGGTTACATTAGGAGTGGCATGGCGAGAGACAAGCTCCACCAGAAGTAGACCAAGCATTGTCAAAGCCAATAGGTTTTGCCTTTGGGATCTTTTGACTTTAACAATGGTTTTTAACAATGTTGCACAACATCCCAATGCTGTGCAGCATGGATAAAAAAATTAAATGCCTTTGATGTGACAATGTATATGCCGGCTTACAAAATGGCGCAGGCATTTTTTTTTAGTTTAGTTACTGATCCCAGATGGATCATTAACTAAAACGGAAAGAAGACATGCAAAGGTGATTTTAAAGTGGATGGGGCAGAAGCAACACAGGAAACCGGGAGCAACATGGGGGTGAAAGCAACCCGGCGTGGCAGAAGCAGCACAGAGGGCGCAGGGGGGGGCAGGAGAAGCAAAGTGTGAAAGGGCAGCATCAAGCGTACAGAGGAGAGCACACGATCAAGCAAGCAACAGGTGGAGTATGGGGTGCAGAAGAACAGCAACAGGTGTGAGAGGAGGTTGAGTGTGGGAAAGCAACAAAATAGGGTTGGGGGTAGGGGAGGGAAGCAACAGGCAAGAGAGAAAAATGGCCAGGAGATAAGCACTCGGTGAGAAAGAAACAGGGGGGTATTCGAGGGAGGGAGAAGCACACAGACAAGAAAAATGTGCTGTTTAAAAAACAAGCAGTGAAAGAATGGAAGCCAGACAGTCAAAAGTAATGGCAAAGAGGCAATGCTCATTGAGAGGGACAAACACAAGCTTGACAAGCTGGGACATGAATAAGAATTAGCCAAACGAGAGTGACAGGAAAGTCAAACAATGAAAAGCAAATCGGGGGTGGGGGGGGGGGGGGTTGAATACCCTCAGTTTATCTTGGAAAAGACAGGGGCTGCTGATTACATGCCCTTGTGCTGCAGGTGCGTCACTTTTCTTGAAGCACCGGCAGAGCAATCGAGTACCCCATATTTACAAGGCCATGTAAAGTCACCCTGCAAGAATTATGATGGCCTTGTAAATATGTTTCCCTTTCAAGTATAACTCTGCTGAAAGGGGTATTCCGTGGATGTTGCTGTGGGTGTTCCCACACAACATCCATGGAATGTGACGCATCCCCAGATTAACAACATTTGGAAACCTGGGAATGCACCAGAATCCTCTCCCACCACAGGGAAGGCGTAAGGAGGCGCAACAAGGAGAAATTCTTTTATTTCTCTTCAACTTTTCCTCTTTCTATGCGTGCTGAGGATAATGCCTTTAATGATTGATTTTGTGCAAAAAGATGTCCATTCCTGCACAAAACAATTCATCCCCTCGGCACAGGCAACCTTGAAAAATGACACAAGGGTGTCTGCGCTGGCACACGGCTGCTGTTTGTGCGCCGGCGCATGGGAGAAAGACACTGAAAGATAGATACTGCGCGTTCCTGCCCTTTTATTTTGACGCACGGCAGTGCAGCAGCAATGCTTGCTGCGCTGCCGTGCGTCAAAATATTGTAAATGAGGCCCTGGAAATGCACTGTCTAGAAGGCAAAACCTAAAGATGAGAGTTAGAGAGTTTGATCAAAAAAGATTGACTTCATTTAAGCATCAGTGTCATAACTTAGATTGAGAGTGAATTTCGGTGAGTGAAATCTAAATAAGGAGGATGGCCTACACTTTTTTTTAAATATTGGGGTACTTCTCTGTTTCCATACCTCCCTTGAACATTAACTCCTGTCTTTTAGGCACTAGATATATGGGAATAAAATGGGTATGAAAACTCATTGTAAATGCACATAAAATGTTTTGGTTGCTCATCATGTTACCTGTGATCGCCTCTTGCCTCTCCCATCGCAACAGCTTAGTTCCACGCTGCCATTTTGTCCGCGTTGGTAAGAGGAATTCTTGGGCAGAGAAATCCACAAGTCTTTATTCATTAAATCAGGATTTTTAACTACCCCCACGCATACCCCCCTTTGAACCTACATTCATCATTTTTTCCCCAAATAGCACCAATGTGACATAAACATACTAAGGAATTGTTCATGTATATTTTCACCTTTATATGCAGATTGAGGTACCTTGAACCAGTACACAAACTAGTCACATCAATGTACAGCTTTACATACCCACATAAGTAGGTATGTGTGCAATTGTACACAGTCGCTCACGACTCTGTTGTAGCAGAATAAACAAGAGGCAGACATGCTAACCATTAGAATATAAGCACTGTTTTAAATCACCACGAAATTCAATTTCCGCGCTCATTACATATTAGTGCCCGAGTCCACAACCCTTAATCCTTCCTCAGGGGACTTGAAGACTGGCTGCAATTTCGCAGGGTGACAGAGAAATACGTCAACCTATCCAATAAATGTCAATGTTTTAAAAACATACTTAGAAATATGTATATTTCAGTATGAGAAGGAATTACACAGCAGTGATTAAATGTGCATCGAAATATTGTGCGCAGGGAACATCACTTGCCGCATGCATGGTATCATTTTTTTAGACATAACAGCACATAAATAAAAGCGTTGCAGAGGCACCCAGACCTATTCGACCATAGGGACATATTCTATTTTATTTTAAACTTCTCGACTGGAATAACATTCTTGTGCATTTAGACATCATTTCAAAACGCCATTTTTTTTTAATACAACAGAATTCTGGATGAAATATGTTTTTGAATTAACATGCTCCGAACCAGACCAAATGAGGACAACTTGACAGTGCAACTCCGCTTGCAATAACAAAATGGCAGAGAGTAAATGAGCAAGAGTGCATTGGTGACTAAAAGACATCTCCAGTGCACAGCATTCACTAAAGTCATCTGACGTTGGAGTTGAATTCTTTGTGAACATGACAAACAGCAAGGTGGAAGTGTACAAGACCAGCCCCCAACACTCACCTACTTCTAGGCTGTGGAATAAGGCATCAACTTCTAGGCAAAGACAATATGCCCTTCCTCAAAGTAATAAAGACAACCTTAACAGGCTTACTCAGACATGCACACACACCTACCTTGTACACCCTCGGCCACAACTCTGTGAGGCAAAGATGGCTGCCACATATTGCATGGCGGTAACAGGGTGCTTGCATTGCCATCTGTGAGCTGATTTACCAGGGAAATCTTTGTGCCTCTAAAACACACACTTGTACGAGCCACGTGTCGATGCTGAATCAGGCAGTGAGAATGGCAGAATCAAAATCAGCACACAAGAGGAGGGCAGTGAGGAAAGTGACAACAGACTGGAGGTTTAACAAGAGTAGGGGGGCATATTTTCGGAGCTTGGTGGAGCATGCATTCTTACTGCGTTGCCCACTGTGCCAAAGAACAATGCAGTGTACCTTAGAGAGAACACAAACAGGACAGCTCATCAACAATGTCACAGTCTAGAACAAGAAAAATGATATCAGGAAAGAGCTCACAGAAGTCAGCAACAACAAGCATAACGCTATAATTTGCAGAATTGTAGTGGTTAATTTGAATAGCAAAATATCATATTCCTAATTTCCTACACACCTTCCTCTTCATTTAATGAGTGACAGTGCTAGACTATTTGAGAGTGGAACTAGGTGAGAACTTGGTGGAATAGGGTCTTAATACACTCTACGTATTCCAGCATTTGCAATTTGCGAATGATAACCTGGTCACAAAAAGTGTCTACGACTTTCCTCTCCTTTTCTTGTTTAGATCGTCCGATCAATGCTGTATATGAATACCTTAACCATGTTTGAAGGTACTGCTGCTGGCCATCAATGTGACAAATACATATTCTGTGAAAGTAAGAACAACTGGCAAAGATAACTTATACTTTTGTCTGCACAGCCACAACATCAGTCTCACTGACAAACATTTGATGTTTTCAGCAACTGGATCTGGGTCTTCTTCAATGATGCTGAGTTCGTACTCAAGAATACCTCCATTCTCACCACAAAAGTGCCTCTGCATAGCGCAAGAGTCCATCAAATCCAACTAGGCAAGAATTTATACAATCTCAGAGATAGGTGAATATTTAATTCAGTGAAGTTCCATCCATGGAAGCAGGTAATGGAAACAGAATTTCACCCAGGTGTTCAACCGTCCACCAGTGCATTTGTGATGAAGGAGACACTATATGAATGTTTTTGTTGTTCTGTGGATCATGATTGTTGTTTGCTGCTTATATTGACAAAAAGGCATGAGAAAGGATGAGGTCCAACTGGCAGTAAAGGTCTCAATTATATACTGTTGGAACAGGTTGCACCACTGCTAAAGCTAATATAAGATATTATGAAAAACTTAGAATCATCTGAATCCACTGCATGAGCAGGGACCAAGATGGAGTGTCATATTTTGGCCCAGGGCGAGGCTCTCAATCAAATGTGAGACATAAGCAAATGCAATATATTCTTGGTGTTGCCATGAGCCATCATCTCAGACACAGCTGGGGCAGATTTACAAGCCTCTATCGCCACCACAACATCACTTTTAGTGACGTTATGGTGACAATAGGGACTTTGCCTTATTTACAAGGCAGCGTTAAGTCACTTAATTTGGCTTAGCCCTGTCTTGTAAATAAGGCACCCTTTCACGCTGTATTTAGCGTGAAAGAGGAGGGCAATGGGTGTTGCGGTGGGCATTCCACCGCAACACCCATTGATTTTGATGCTGCCCCCTATGTACAAGGGCGGCGTAAATAGGAGGCAGTGCCAAAATTAAAACCAGGGAAAACCTGGTCTTAAAAAGGCGAAACAAGGAGAATTGCTTTATTTCTCCTCGTTTTTGCTGTATCCATCTGTGCGCACATGGGAACAGCAAAACGCCAATATTTGTTTATGTGCAGGAAGAACTCCCTTCCTACACTTAAACAATCATTAATAAAAATGAAATTTTGTAACTTCTGTGTGTGCTGCATTAAGCAGCACACATAAAAGTTACAAAACGTCATTTAAAGATTGTTTATGTGCAGGAAGGTCTTCCTTTCTGCGTATAAACAATCTTCCCCACAAGGCAGACATCCCTGCACTATGCTGCAAGGGTGCCTGCGTTGGCGCTAGGCTGCTAAATGTATCGCCAGCTCAGGGGGAAATGCAGGGCTGCATCATATTCTTGTAATTATGGTGCATTCCTGCGTTTCTAAAGTGACGGAGTGTGTCTTTAGCCTTGGTGGCTTAATGACCTGCTTCGCCACTTTGTTGTAAATATGCCCCAGTTGTGTCAAAAAACCCAAAATCAGATCATTCACCTCTTATGAAGATCTCTTCTCATTGGATACAGCCAATTTGGTCAAGGCATCAAAACCTTGTACTTTTCTTCACAAAAGCTTTGCAGAGTGTTGCTTTATGGTGGAAAGTACGATTTTGTATTTGACCACTTGAATGTGGCTAATAGCACTGACAGTTAAGCATCCTGAAAAGTGTTGATAGGTGTGTTGTCTGTACTGTGCTTACTTGTTCCCATTTATATTAGCAGCATAGCATAAGAATCTTAGTTCAATGTATCTACTTGCGAAGGACGTACCTGACATGCCCATACAGATCTGGTACTGAAATAATAGATATGATCAGTTTTGAATCTTCCAGTGAGTTTGTTCTCTTATGATCCGATGCAAAAAGCCTGTGCTCACTGTAATGAAAAGATAAATAAATAAACTGACAAATACCACAAAAGTAAAATGCAGAAACATTGAATGATCAAAGCAAGACCAAGATGACTAAAATAAGATCAGATGAGCCGGAGATATGAATTTTTAGAACTTAAAAAACAAAGTGTCACTGTTAATGAAGGGCCATGTGTGATCCAGTCATAGGGGTCTTTTGAGAGAACCCACAATTAAGTAAGGATCAAGTCAGCCTTTTGATCATCATGGACAAATGTCTTACCGCCTATTTTGAATAAAATATGAAAGTCTAACTCCTCCAGTAGGACACAGCAGATGAGGGATCAACGAATCTGAATATGATGAGCTTGGGCGCCCCACTGAAGCTTTAAGCTTCATATAAAAACAAAGAGAGAAAAAAATTGAATAATATAGCTGCCTCAGTCACTTCACTGATGGTATCATGTGCCAATATTTTCTTACTCTCAAGTGTTATCTTTCGACTAAAAAAAAAAAATGGAGACAAAATTCTTCCAGCGGGTAGCAATAAGTGCTGTAATCATGTGGTACTGAACACGCCTGCATACCTCCTGGTAAAGGTGCTGCTGAAGGGTCTTTACTTGTGGTAAAACATTTAGAAAGGGACGAACTATCAAATCTTGCTGTGGTGTTTGTCCCTTTCTCCAGTAGTCTTGACATCATTTAATTTTCCACGAGAGGTCGAAATTTAAGTTCCGTCTTTTCTTGGATACTGAAGTTCTTTCTCTAGGACACACCACAAGCTCTCATTCTACAGAGAACAGCTTGCAGGATACCAGGCCAGGGGCATCAGCAAGAGGCAAGTTCAAATACTCACTTCAACCAAAGCCCAGCCAAAGTCTAACCAACTGATCAGCGGGTTCTTCAGCAAGAACTCCTTCCTTTCCTAGGCTCCACAGGAGAACAGCTAGTTGGGCACTGGGCATTACTTTTAGTTATTGGTTACAGGCTTCAGTTGTCTCCTCAGGCAGAGGCTTCACCACAGGTAGCCAGGCAGCAGGATACCTTTCTTCTAATTGTCTCCAAGTCAAGTTGTGCTTTAAAGTCTTTGGATTAGGACCCTTTCTTATAGTACCTAATGATCGGCATTAGACATCGACCTTTCATTGAACAGTTTAATTCTCCACTTGCTTATTTAATACTTCTTGTCTTCCTGCCCTTTTACTGCAAAAATCCCAGAAAACACTATTGCCTCCCCCAGAGAACTGATAAAAAGATGTCTTTTAATCCTAAATTAGTTTGCAAATGTAAAGGATTTCTGCACTTTACAAAGTGAGGCAGCACTTTGAATCTCAACTCTGTCAAAGCCTTCTAATTCCATATTTAGCATTTTTTTATTTTTTCAATTATTTGCAGAAAACTCCATCAATGTTGACAACGATTATTTGGAGGATGGTGTATATCTACTGTTTGTAATATTATTGATGGTTGCTACACCACGGACGATGGATGCTTGCATCAATAGTGCACTGCCAGTCCACCATGTTTTCAGGCATACCCTATGCTGGAAATAGTGGTATTGGATGGTGTACAATATATGGTGAATGACTGATCTATCCATCCCAGTCCCACACTTACCGAATCCGTCGTCCATCATGTACGCGTACATTGATAGAAATTTCATCACATCGGCATACACATTTTTTTCAAGGCCATTATGTCACTTGCCTCCTAACCATCAAGTGGTGAGAACCCCCACAACCGTAGCTACTCATTTTCTTCTGCAAGGATGCACCATGGATGATGGAGCAGGTGACAGGGCCCCCAACTTCACTCTTGAGGAGTTGGAATTCCTTGCTCATAGATCCCAGACCAATTACAGCCAGCTGTATGGTCCAGCAGAGAGTTAGATAAGCTGGGTGCATGAAATGAACTCAATGTTTATATTCAGTTAGTTATTAATAAGATTATGAGTGACTTCACACTCTGACCCTAATGCTTTAAAAGTCTCATCCACCATCCGAAATATTTTTCAGAGCCTCATAGCAATCTGTGATTTACATACAAGCTACTGCACAATTACATATTATTTACACATTTGTGTCAATCTTATACATTTGATGACTTAAATCGACCATATTTTATACAAGATCTAAGAAAGCAGAGCTTTTTGGGTTGTCTTTTAAAATTAAAAGGTAACCCCTGACCAAAACACACAGGTCTATAGTTTTCTTAGAAATAGTTATGACTGCAACATTATTTTGGGTCTGATTATTTTATGTACTCAAGTATATCAGGAATTATTATGTTATGAATATCACGAACATTATTGATAGCTAAACAAATACATTGCTTAGCCAAAAGACGTAATTAGTAACAAAGTTTGTCATAAAATAAGAAATGAGTTACACATTGGCGAGGTCATGTAGGACCTTTCTTTGGCATTGGTAAGCGGTGTGGTCACGCAGGGCAACCGCAATCAGGGTGACAAAGTTCTTGAGATCCATGGTGTCACGAAGTAGTTTGGGCCTGATTACTGGTTTGGTGGTAAATGGAAACTCTGTGGCCTAGTTGGCGGTCTGCCCATCTAATTACGATGTTGGTGATTTGTGGAACAAAAAAACACAAATAGGGCACCTCCCACTACCACCAACCATTCGCCGACCGCCTCAACAGCAGCATGGGGAAAGAAGCTGTCAGAGGTCGGAACAAAAAAGTTCACCGTTGTCAGAATTACAAGTTGGTTTTCTGTCGAGCCGACCATGGCAGGGAAATCGCCTGCTTCGAGTTGGCAAAATCGGACAGATTAGGGTGCATACTCACCTCTTTGCTTTTTTTCCCTGCAGTCTCCCATGTGGATCCCTTCCTCCAGGGCCCACAGCATCTTGGCTCTGAACAAATAATCCATGTTGGCGCCAAAATCAGGTAAGTGCATTTTGCAGTATTTACCCATTGAATGGAGTAGGCACATATAGTCAAGACTCCATCTATGGAAAAGTACTGGTAGTAGGTCTTTTTTCACATGTCATGCATGTGTGTACATTTAACACTTGTGCCATCAAAATGTACATACATGCATCAACACATATGAAAAAATATTCCTTGCCATCAGAAACACTGCCGCTGGGCGAGAGGTGACACCGTAATATGGCGGGCAGGAGACTGCTGCCGCCATGGTCTTCTTGGGCCCGCCACCGCAGCGGTATGGGGGTAAGACCGCCAAACTCGTAATCATTCCCTTTATGTTTTTGTGTGAACATTGTTTTAATGCCATAAAATCTGTAGGGCATGGCACTATCAGAGCCATAGGTAGTGACTGGGTAGTGGGAATATGTGTTGTTTATGGCAAACACTCCAATTTGGTGATATTATTAGTATTTATTTATTTTTAAAGCACTTAAAAATATTTAGTTATTGAGTTTTAGTATTATGTTTATCTGGCCATGTAGATGTAATAAAAATATCCAATAATTAACTGACTTGAATGTTGGGGGTAGTAAAATTATATTACATGACTATTCAATATGAGTATGAAGTGTCAAGCATGTGTTGAATCAGACAGACAGGGTAAATTGATGTTAAATATGGTTTTGTTGTAAGTTTATTAGCATTTATAACCTAACATAGTACATAGAAAAAGTTTTAAAAGTTGTATTTCATTTTTTTATTTTGTTGAGGATTGTCCTCTTGTTCCTCCAGCACTGCCCCATAAAGTCCCAGTCCTTGGGTTAGCAGGGATATGATGATACAATTGAGTAGGCTTTGTGGTTGTTGTGGGCAGGGTTTGGATATTTATGTTCCTTAACACAGGTGTGGAGGATGGTCCACCATGATTCTGGTAATGGAACGTATACATTAAATATGACAGAATAGTTGCTTTGTCTCTCCTTCTTTCTAACTTTTATCCGTCAAACTGCCATACTCTAAATCTGAGAAATCGACATCCATGGCAGCAGAGCTATAAGCAAACCACAGCCAAACTTTAATCAGGCCCAAACTCAGCCAATGATTACGGCCATAATCCTCAGTGGAGTTCAATGGGGTTTGAAGGTTTCATATCTTGGTTTTAGTTAACCCCTTCCAGGCGCATATATTGAGTAATCATGTCATCTAAGTTCTTTGGTATCCTCTTTCACCTTTAACCAATTATAGAACCTGAACTTTTTGCCCAATATTTCTGAGAGTTACAGTTTGACTTGCAGACAGTACAGAAAAGAAGCACTGAACAGGATTTGCTCTTTCTGTTTCCAAGTTGTGAAGTCTAAAATAATGCACTAACTCTTTGAAATATCAGGTTAGTCCTATCCCTCTTTTGTTTCACCGCTAACTTTTCTGTCCTTTCCTCCTTACCTGTCTTTCACTCTCAAAGCACAAGCAGTAGGGGCTAGTTATATATGTAGCAAAATAAGAACGACTAATACCATCCTTGGCTAACCCTGCAACAGTGGCCGTGAATGTATTCTGTATATAAAAATAAAAATTAAAAAAAATTAAAAGCAAAAAAAATGTACTTTTCACAGAGCAAGCGCATAAAATCAAGTGCCAGCACAACTGCTCATGATACAGCCAATTCAGCGAGTCCTAGTGCTCTTGTTTTAACCCTGGCAGATATATAAACCTTGGCTCTCAAGCACTAAGAGAAGTAATGTATAAGATCTATTCGTGCTTGTGAAGGGCATGTTGATCAGCCAGTATTTCATACAAAATGTGAAATATTGTGGCCAGTTTGAAAGCATTGGGCACCACCCCGCTAGCCAGAAAGCCATGGATGTCTGTGATCCGCCAATCATGTTTTTATGGAAGAGGTATGTCATGACTGCAGCTTGGTAGGGCTGTTCTGTAGGTTTGTGCATTAATAGTCTGCGAACTTCGAGTACCAGAGAGTATTCCATTTTCTGTCACTTGAGTGAGTCGATGAGCGAGGGGAAGTTTGAAATCAGAAATAAAAATAAACTGGCACACGAGACCAAAAGAAAAATTGAACCATAGGACCTGCACGCTACATGTGTAGTATAAACGCTACCAAAGAGTATAGCAAAGGTCAAAGTGCTTAATTTATCCTCACTGTTGCTACTCGATTCACCTAACAGTTCAGCAATTGTATAAAGACTTTGCTACTGCTTCCAGGCTTAACAAGTTGAAAACTGAGGGGCAGATTTACAAGCCGCTTGCGCCATCTTGCTCCGCAAATGCGTCACTTTTTTTGACGCAACGACCGCACAAACAATGCGGCCTATTTCCATCGTGACATATCCAGAGAAATGCATCAGGTTGTAAAGCCCTGTGTCACATTATATCTGTGTCAGTTATAATGTATGCAGGGTGGGCGTTCCTACGCAGGAAGGCCTCGTAAAATAGATGCATTGAAATCTACAAGATTTCACTGCGCCACTTTTAGGACGCCAGAGCGTTAAAACCTTACGCCTGCTTGAAGCAGGCGTAAGGAGTGAAGCAGTACATTAAGTATAGGCCTCAAAATACATTGCTGGAGTTGTGTCGTGCTAGCCACACAATCCCAGCAATGCATGACTTTTGGGCCAACAAATGCGCCAGACTTTCTGATGCATCTGTTAATCCTTGCACCATGGAGCACTGTATAGTAAATACAGCGCATCCATGGTGGCGCAAGGACATTTTACACTGCCGCAAGGAAACTGACGCATCTATGCACATGCGTCAGTTCCTTGTAAATCTGCCCCTGGGCTTGTTCTTTTGGGACTCAGGGACCGGCTTCGCGGTCCTCAAACACAAACAGCTAGCTTTCGCTATAGCCAGGACTTTCAGGAGATTCCCCAACACTTAAGATGCAAAGTCAAAGGCAAACATCATATCCCTTAGCATGGACTTCTGTATGCAAACACCATCTAGCTTTACTAGAAATTTTAGACCGGTCACAACAAGGAAATAAATCATATACCATTTTTTCAATTCCTGATATAGTGTGGGTCTTCTACCATGGGTTAAAGGGTCTCATGTATAAGAGGGGCTTCAGATCTGTGTGCACAACACATATACTCGCTGAAGACAGAACTCTGTAACTTCTCTCCTCAGGACACTGCCCACAGTGACGATTAGCAGATACAGCACAATAGATTTCGAATTGTTTCATTACATTGCCCCTGGCGCATGTGTGAAATGGATTTGGCCACCTTCCACTCCCAGAGATGTCTTGGTTTCTCAAATAAAAGCAGCAATCCTTCATTTATAATAAAACAAACGACTTTTTCATTACTTTTTCATTACCTGCGGCAGGAAGAACACATCACAAGCAAGCAGCATGGCGGCAGATTCCTTTCTACAACCCAAGTGTCGCTTTTACTTAACTTGTCATGAACTTTATTTATCAGCATGCAGCAGGACAACGGAAATCTATGAAAATCATCATGCCTTCTGCTTGTCATCGCCACTCCCAACACCCAGCAACAATTCACCAACTTTATTGTTTTCAGCAATATGCCGTTAATGCTAAATTAAACGTACACAAATAATAAAGGTAAAGGAAGATATTAGAAGGTGAATAAGTATCACAGGAAATCACTTTCCGCATCCAAGGATAGCATTTTATTTTGGAAACGGAATTCTAAAAGACAACTCTGAGCAAACCAACAGTCATACTAGTTGCGGTACTGTAAACAACCAGTAAACTCGGACTCGCCTGCACAGGAACTCTTTAGTTAGTCTTTTCAAGGAAGGTCCCACATCCTGTCCTGGCTTGTGACAAACTTGGGGGCATATTTACAAGGCGGCGATAGTTAATTATCGCCGCTTTTGCGGCCGTTTTTGGCCGAAAAGCGGCAATAATTTTATCGCCTAATTAGCAAGGTCATGCTAACGCGTGAAACCTTGCATTAGCGCACCTATTCTAAACGCCCAGCTTTGCATCTCTAATGAGATGCAAAGTGGGCTTCCTGACCTGACATGACAGGAGAAATGTCGCTAAGCGACATTTCTCCTATGATCAAGGCCCACGCTATGAAGCATAGCGGCAGGAAAAGTAGCGATGACCCCTGTTATCGCTACTTTCCTTACGCCTGCTTCAGGACTGACTTCGCCATGATATCCTATGGAAGGTGGATATCATGGCTAAGTTTGTGAGTCCCTATCAACAAGCTAACACCACATTTCGAGAGATTATCGCTGGGTTTCCAGCGATAATCTCACGTTAGGCAGTGAGCGCTAGTATTTTTATCGCTTTTAAGATAAGCGTTGCTAATAGCACGCTATCTCAGCGATAAAAATCCACGCTAGCCAGCGATAATTATCCTAGCGCTAAGTGCGCTTAGCGATAATTATCGCTGGTTGTTGCTGATATGCCCCTTGCAAAGTACAAACTGCGTCATCTTTTTACTATCAATTCATAAGCAAAGTGCGAGTGCTTTAGTGCAATGTAGAGCAAAGAAAAACTTGAGAGGGGAAAAATGCCATGGTTTTTCCTCATTGTGCAAAACAGTACAAAAACAAACGCCATCTTAAAAGCACTGCCCCCCGACGTTGATAGCTCCGGATCAATTTCAAAAGTGTTCTTCTCTTCATAATCCATGCATCCCACAGATATTTTGATATAGTCATATAATTTAAGAGCATATCAGGTCTGTACCAAGTGCACTGGTACACATTGATATTGCGATACGCGTAAATTATTGATATCTTTTTGCAGTTTTACATAGCGCGAACTCGATCCAAAGGTATCAGAGCACTTTACATGAGCACCAGTAACATTACACAAGGATGCATTCATATTTTGGTGGGCCCGGTGAGATTAAGTGATTTGCCCAGAATCACAGGCTGTCAGGGGCACGCCGAGACACGAACGTGGGGGCATAGTTCCAAAGTCAGCAGCAATGGTAGTTACACCACAACCTCTCTACCATAAGAGCACTAATCAATCACTTACGATGCGGGGCTTTGGCCAATGTGCAAAATATTAAGAGCGATATTGAATCTCGGCTCCCGAGCTCACAGGCACAAAGCTCGCTGAGTGCTTGATTGCAATTACATTTTGACATACACACTCTGGTAGGAAAAACACCCAATCTGAATTTAATATATAGAGCGCGGCGTGCCTGAGGTAAAATGTAATCGAGAAAACTCTCTGCCCCCACCAAGAGCTTTGCACAGAGGTAATTGGCAGTCAGCTGCGAAGTTTCTGCGACCGCAGAGAGTAGCTTCAGCTTACAGGACCAGTAAGAGTCCTTACATGTTGTAATAACATGAGGAGAAATTGACGTAGCGTCTGACCGGGGACCTATATACCACAGATCTGTTGGTGTCCTTTCACATAAAGTACTTATGCATGACTGGACAGCTTAGTGTGCTAAGATTCTTTGGTTATGGATCTTAAATAGATGCCCCACATTGATTTCTGATCAGTCGCGCCAGTACATCATGTGGAGAAAGCATGATGTATGTTATTGATCTGATGTCAATTTCCAAGAACAGGGAGAGGAGTGGTGTTCCAGGGCGCAATTTTAGCAGAACCCTTAAAAAGTTAGCGGCAGATTTACAATAAAGTGACGCATCTGTAGAGATGCGTCACTTTCCCTGTGCCACCATGCAAAACCCTTGCGTCATCATGGATGCGCCGTATTTACAATACGGCGCACCTTGGCGCACAGATTGACAGATGTGTCAGAAATTCTGGTGCATCTGTTGATGGAAAAGTCACGCATTGCTGGATTTGTGTTGCAAGCACGGCGCAACTCCAGTAATGCGTGTTGCGGCCTATTCCCAATACACTGCATCACTCCTTACGCCTGCTTCAAGCAGGCGTAAGTTTTGACACAGTGGCGTCCTAAAAGTCACCCAGTGAAATCTTGCTGATGTCACTGCGTCACTTTTACGAGGCTTTCCTGCATGGGAACGCCTACCCTGCATACATTACACCTGACGCAGGTATAATGTCACGCAGGGCTTTACAACGTGACGCATCTCCCTAGATGTGTCACGTTGTAAATGGACCGCAACTTTTACGCTGCCGATGCGTCACAAAAGTGACGCAACAACAGCGCAAAAGTGACGCAAGGGGCTTGTAAATCTGCCCCTTATTCTCTAATATTTCGAGCTCTTTGAAATTGCAATTGCCCCAGAGTTCGACTCAAATTAGATCAAATCAATCTTTATTTGGTCAAAATCACAACCATAAAAGATAAAATCACAGAACAAATTTATTAAATACATTATCATGCATAAATATCAATAAAAAGACTGAATAAAATAACATTTAAAACTATTTACTGTAAAATATATCCATAAAATATCAGTCGGGTCTCGATTGTCTTGACCTCCAAGCTGCCTGAAGAAAGGAGGTTACCACAGAGAGGGTGTACTCGTTTGGCAAAAGCTGCAGGTGCATAAGCGCCACACGGGTTTGCATGAAATTCAGGTCTTTCAGGAGGGACCGTGGAAACTGCTTCCTGAGCTGACTAAAATAATTGCACAGAAGCACAAAATGCAAAGTATCCTGTGGAGGCCGATGGTCGCAGCCACAGGGCACTCTCGTTGTTGATTGAGACCAGCCAGATGGGGTAGCTAAAAGGTGGTGGAGCTGGTTAAACCTTAACCATGCCCCAAGAACCTGTCACTTTCACTAGCAAGTATAGAACAGTAACTCTCCATATGCTGCACAGTTGTAAGTAATAGATGCGCCCTCACTGCAAGCTTCGCAAACTCAACACTTTCACAATGGGAAAGGGGGTGCTTAAAGAACATGCATACGCTCACTAGAACTCAGAGAGTCAGGGTTGTAAGAGATATCTGCCCTGCCTAAACTAGTGAAAGGCCTTAACATAAGAAATCCTGTAGTGTGGGCATGGAGGTTTTTTAGTAAGGTTACAATGTCTGGGTCAGCCTTCAAAGAGAGGAGTACGGCCCAAAGCTTCTTTCAATTTACCCTATCAAAAGGGGATATAAGGTCCATAAATGCTAAAAACAAACCACCAGTTTGGGCCACAGTATATTTATTGATTATTAGATAGAGGTTTAAACACTGATCAGTCATGATTTACCCAGGGCCCAACTGGCCATAGCGGGCGTTGGGCGTTTCCCCAGGAGGCTGGAAGGGTGGATGGCGGTTTTGAAGCAGTTTGGGCCGGTTTTCTTACTGAGGGCCTATTTTGCAGTGATTCTGCAATATCGGCAGCCAGTAGGAAAAGGGGGGTGGTGGCCGGTCTGACAAAATTGCCAGGGCTGCTGTGGGTTCCCAGTCCGGCCCTGGATTTACCCTGATGAACACCATACTGGGCCTCTGTTAATATCTCGTTTGTGTCTGCCGATAAAGACAGTCTATCTAGCAAGACCTTGCCAAGGACCTTAATGACCGCATCAATGAGAGAAATGGGATCATAACACTGTAGGTTGTCCTTGTCACCTTTCTTAAAGAAAGGTACTATAATGGCGGAAGACTAATATGGCAGGACACTCTCTCTTATTGCAGTATTCAAAACCAGAGTCAGAACTGGACCACAAACCTCAATGTTATAATGGAAAAGGTCCAGAGGAATACCATCGGGGCCTGGAGCCTTATTGCAGGACAGGGCCTGGATTCCTTGGCAAACCAGCTCAAGGGAAAAAGTAACGTTAGTTTTCCAAAGTGTCTGGTCTGTCTCCTCCTTTGTTAAGTTAAAAGTTATACACACCCCTAAAATGTTCTACCCATTGTTGAGCAGTAATGTGATGATCTAAGGCTGGCCCTGTGGGCTTCAAGAAGCAAGGCCTATTTATGAACCGCCAAAAGAGCACGCCATCCCTAAGCTCACTCGCTTGAGTGAGCTCATCCCAGGTCTGCTTCTTTAAGGGTTGCTTTTGTTTCAATGCCCCCTTGTAGTGTATACGGCAACTGGCCAGAAGCTCCTTGTTGCGAGGTGACTGCTTAAGAGCTAGCTTTAAGTGTCAGAGTGCCCCTGAGCACTCACTGTGGAACCATTTAGGATTATCTGAGTGATGCCTATCCATGGGGACCGTTAACAATCCTGAGGCTTTCTGTGCGATTTTTGTGAAAGAACTTAAAGTCTCTCTCCCAAGACGAAAGGGTCCAGACAGGTCATTTTCTCCTGTTGAAATGCTGAAAAAAGTAAAGGCCTTGGAGTCTACCTGCGACCACCAATAATGTTGAAGATCACAGAGGACCATTTCAGGAAAGCAGGAACAAAGAAGAAATCAGGTACAGTGGCACAGCCCCTCTTTTAAAAGTAGACGGGAATTGCTCACCTGACCAATTTGTCAGCTGTTCAGAGTCTAAAAACCAAATTATGAGTGTGGAAAAAACTATTTAGTTTAGAACCTTCAGGAGTATGTTCCATGTGGGGACCCTCCAGAATTGTGCAACTTGATAAGATGGGATTTGAAGGCTTAGAACACAGAGGCAATTAAAGTTCCCTGCTAAGATAAGCATCTCCTGTTTAAGGCCCCCCTCCAAATGTGAGTCAATAGCGCCACTTAACCCCTTCAGTGCCCGCCCCTTTCCCCGCCCAGTGCCGGCCGTTGCATTAGCGGGCGGGGTCTATGACGAGCTGGACTCGTCATGGGCACAGCGCCACCGCGGCCCATGACGAGTCCAGCTCGTCATGGGCACTGAAGGGGTTAAGACTACAAGGTTATATGAGCCTTGCGTCTCCCTTTTTGCATTATAATGATTGATCAGGACAAAGGAGTTGAGTCTCCCAGCATGCATTTTAAGACCCTGAAAAACATGAGAGCCCCAGTTAAGAACTTTAATGGAACCACAGAACTCTGAGGTGACAAAAATGATTAGACTCCCCCCTCTGGCCTGCCCCGAGGTTGAATCCATTGCGGGCCGGTAAAAAGTTTTATACCCCTCCAGAAAAAAACTATTCTTGAGTTCCCGCAATTCCTGTAAACATATTATATTAAAAGACTTAACGAACAAAATCCACCTCTCATCTGAGAATTTTGCGGATAGGCCAGCGATATTCCATGATGCAAGCATTAAGTCTTTCCAGTGTCCAGATGCAGGACATGCGTGAGGGTTAGAGGACCGTACTAAAGGCAAGGAAATCCTTGGGGAATACATCTTTGAGGAGAGAAGCCTGGAGCTAGGTTGTACCGTGGATGGATAAATCTTTAGTGCAAGTAGAAATCAGGACGGCATGTGTTTCCATAGCCGGGATGGGAGACCCTGGGGGAGAACTCTGGGAAGGAGTCTCAATAGCATAATCAGGGAGTCAGTCTAGGTCATTAAGATCCGCAAGAGGGGCAAACTGATTTGGGGGAGCAAGTTGACAAGCCGGAACACTATTAACACCCCCAGGACATGTGGGCTGGGTCAAACTTGGAACAAAGGGAGAGGGTCTATAAAAGAAACCCTGGGGAAAGGGTCTGATACCATTTTTTGGAGAAAGGGACTCACAGGGCCCATTCAGAATGTTACTCGCAATTTCTGGATATCTGAGATTGACAATCACACAGTCTCCCGCAGTTGATTTTTGTGAGGGCTCAATCTATGATACCGACCGGGATATTGGGATATTCTTGTTATCCAGAATGTTTAGCAAGCCAGTGGTATACCTTGTTAATCAGTTGACCAGTAGACTCTTGGTTAGATATGGGGAGTACCGGGACCCCAGACAAAACCACAGTATAGAGACAACAAGCCAGAGGAAGGTTCATTACTGGCAACAAGTCACCATTATTAGGTTGCAAAGAGTGGAGCCCGCTAAAGCAGGGGCAGGCATGGGGGGATGCGTTATGCAAGGGGCAGGTTCGTAGTTGGAAGAAGAGATACCTTGATGCTGAGAAACAACAATCGTACCCTCTCGGCCTGATAGTATGGATGTACAAATGTTAGACACACTGGGCCTGAAGTTAACACTGGGAATTGGGCCTATTTGGGAAGCAGAGGCAATCAGGGTTAATGGTTCAGTGCCAACAGGAGTCAATGTTTTCTGAAAACTGCTTAACATTTCCCTAGTGTCTACTACCAATTTCTCCAGAAAAAGGGGTCAACAGGGCTGTAAGAGAGTAAATTTGCTTCTGTAACAGAAAAACTCCGATGCATCAGTGCAGTTTCATACATTTTGCCCCAGTGTGCCCCTTGCTGCAAGTGGAGATTCAATGGGCATTTTGGTTTTACATTTCCATTTGGGGGACCGGAGAATGCATCATATCAGTGGTCGATGAGGAAACCTGAGAAACCCAGCCATTAGGAGTGCCCAAAACAGGAGCCACATCAGCAGAGGTAGATACAAGGCCATCTGAGTTTAACAGGGGAACAACAGGTGCAGTATCCTCAATGGATGGGGCAGCCGCCTGCAAGACCGATGTGTAAATTTGTCTCTTGTGGTTCTTCTTGGGGTTCTTAAAATGTTCCTTTCTGAAGATCTTTACCTATTGTGTTGCTATGTTGATACCAGTTTATAGTAGTTAACCATATGTTCTAATTAATTTGACATGCATGCTATGTACCTTAAGCTGTCCGGCATTTTGTATTGTTCACTGCTTGTTACATCGCTCAGAGAATCCATAATAGATTCCAAATGTAAATTTCCGTTGTATCTGGAGAAAAACAAACTTGTTGAAATCCGTTCTGGTGCACCATTTTTGTGAATTTTTTTCATGGCATTAGAACTAATGTAGTGCTCTCGTTTATTTGCTCCTCCTCCGTAGGCTCTTCAATTTAAAGCTCGGAATCTCTTGCTTTTTTTCATTCCACCTGCCTTTCTCAGATCCTCCCAGGGTGCTAGTTGGTGTGCATGCTTCTTTTCCCTTAGGAAAGCGTTGTACTTCCTCCTCAGAGCGATGTAGTGCTCTTCATTGGACGAAGTGACCTGCCGCGCTCTTGATAGCACAAATTTTCTCTTTCTGCAGGACTTATCAAACCAGCTATCGCTCCTTTCGATTTTGTAGCTCTAACTCATACTGGCCGCTGACCAAAATGTAAACAGTTTTTTCAATATGACATTATAAATGTATAAAATAATTTTGGGCTCCTTAGTTTCAGATTTTCAAATAGCGGTAAATTGGTGACTCAGGTTGTGCATCAACAGACTACCTTCTTTTGACAATCTTTCCGGTTTCAATTTCATAGTTCCTCTAGTACGAGACAATTCAGAAGGCTCCTCGGAGGGTACTGAAGTGAGAGAGGAAGACTATTGAGGCACACTGTGAGATCCTGAGAGGTCTTGATGACAGCCAAGGCTTGATGAGTCACCTGAGCATACCGCCTGTGCCTGACCCTAAGATGGCCACCATGAGCTGCTTTCACCTAGGAGAGTCCCTCCAGTTGAGGCACTAAGAAGGTAGAAGGAGCACACCAGGGCCTTCTCCCTACGAGCACATCAGCCCCCACCAACATGAAGAGGGACTCCCTAATGCTCTCTGGGAATCAGGAGTCCCTGGAAACGGACAGGGACTGCATCTATGCCACCTAAAAAAGCACGAGCGATCCCCCTTTTAATGAAGAACAGCTTAGAGGCAAAACACCCATAGTCGAGGTTTTGGAGCCTGGCGGGCTGAGAAGTGGAGCAGGGGCGCCAAGACACGATCTGCCTGACCTAAACATGGCGACTGTCGCTTACAATGCCTATACGTGGTTTTGGAGCACTGGGCCTGCCGGGGCACAGTTCCGCCTGCCCTTGAGCGCCCTCCTCTTTCCACAAGATGGAGCCCAGCATGACCTCAAGATCAGCCCGGGGATCCAGCATGCTGCTTCCCCCACCACCATCTGGCCTTCTACCCCTATGGACATCTCCAACTCGGGGATACCTCCAGACCCAAGACCACCACCCTTGAATGCAACACCACCTAAACACCTGGCTGAACGATAGCAAGAATTTCCTGCTCTATCTAATATATAATTGTCCAAGTCTAATTGCTGTTAAAATGTAATCCTGAGTGAATTTACTATTTGTATATATATAACTCTAACCACTAGTATATGTAGTAGACCTTTGTACTCACTACCATTCCTATGTGATTTTAGAGTTTATCAATTTGTATCTCTTCCTTGAGTGACTTTACAACTTGTACATTTGCAATTTTTTCTGTTTGTATCTCTTCCTTAAGTGACTTTACAACTTGTATCTTTGCAATTTTTTCAGTTTGTATCTCTTATGTAACTCATGTCCTTATGTAACGCAACTGGTTCTTTTGTAAAGCGCTCTGACACCTTCGGGTAATGTTCGCGCTATATAAAATCGCATTAAATAAAATAAATAAAAATACTAGAAGAGCAGTTGCTGAAATATATGCAGCAGTATAGGGAGCCTTAAGATTAAATTTACATGTGAAGATTAGCGGATCAAAACACTCTCCAAGCATTGGGCAACCTTATATCTAGGCTCCATGATTCTATGTTGAGTAGGATGGAACTGAGCAACCTAGATTGTGTGTTGTTCCTAAAAGTTGGTGCTGCTGGGCTGTCTCAGTTAGTGTGACCATTAAGAAAATTGAGGTGGCAGCTAGACAGCAAATTGGTAAAAAACAAAACTACCCTTTTCTTGGTTTTTCAGCCTGTTGCCTTTCAATATATCGGGCACGGGCATGCCCCAGGTTGCATCTTCTTCAGTAATGTGATCCCCCAGTTTCTCACAGGACAGGAAACATTGAAATCACCACATGCTATCAGGACATATTTGGCAAGTGGATTAACGGTAGATTTAATCCCACATGTTACTTCATCAAGGGCTTTAAATGTGTCCCTATTTTTTGTGAACCACTTAGGAACTATATAAACCTCCACAATGCCCACTATTTGATGTTGATCTGCCTCTTTGATAAATCTTATTTTTAGCATACGTGGGGCAGATTTAGCAACAGATATTTGGGCAACTCTGCAGTTTAGCAAGGCCCCCTGCAGTTTAGCAAGGCCCCCCCATTGGCCTCCCTTTGATGGGTTCAGTTGCTTCGATTGTGAATTCAAGCTACTTGTTTGGTGCAGACTCAGTGGTTCTACTGTCTGTTACCCATGTCTCATGGAAGCAGCAGATCTCAAGGAGATTCACAAATGCTAGCCAGTCAGCATCATCATGCTTGGATTGAAGGCCAGCAACATTTCATGAAAGGATTTATATTTCATTGGTAGAGATTTTACTATTAATTGCACAGGCCTTGAAGTTTGGATATGCAGGGGACAGGTGTCAGATGACTTAATACAAAGGATTAAAAGTTGAAGGCAATAAAGCTATTTATAACTCTACCTAACCAGGCCCATTGTCTCATCCAGACTCTCTAGAGCCACTGTGCATCACCAGCCCGTTACACATCCTGGCAGAGGCACACTGGATGGCTTAGCAAGAAAATACCTACTTTCTAAAAGTGGTATTTTCAAACACAGAATGTAAAAATCACCCTCACTAAAAGATGCATGTTAACATTCTGAGTTCAGGCATACTAAACTTTATTTACCTACCTTGTTCCCAGGGGTAGCTATGTTTATAATATGTCATAAGCAAACTCCCCATTCTCTCCTATGGGAACAGGTAGCCTTGCAATAGTAGAAAACAAGATTGGCAGTATTCCACTATCAGGACAGGCCACACACACCAGGGCATGTCCTACCTTTCACATACACTGCACCCTGCCCACAGGGGTACCTTGGGCCTACCTTAGCAGTAACTAACATGTAAGAAAAGGGAAGGTTAGGGCCTGGCAAGTGGGTGCTCTTGCCAGGTTGGCATGGTAGTACTAAAGTGTACACAGGCTCTGCAATGGCAGGCCTGAGTTACATTTACAGGCTACTTATGTGGGTGGCACAATCAGTGCTGCAGCCCACAAGCAGCATTTGATTTACAGGCCATGGGCACACACAGTGCACTGTACTAGGAACTGACTAGTAAATCAAATATGGCAATCTTGGAATCACCAATCCATAACAATAATTTACAAAGGGAGCACTTGCACTTTGGCACTGTACAACAGTGGCAAAGTGCCCAAAGCATCTAGACCAGCAAAACAAAGTCCAACACACAGCAAAACACAGGAGGCAAAGGCAAAAATACAGGGGAAGCCCATACCAATGATGGCAGGTCTAACAGAGGACTTGATAGTACTTTATTCTCAGTGTGAAAAAGTGTGCCTGTAATACTCCAAAGATGGATTTCAGAGGGTAAAACTAGGGAAAACATTCATGTGTGCTTCCTAGTGATTCCAAGTGGAGCAGAGTAAGATTGAGCCTGCCTTTGCTGTTTAGTGGGCCTTCACCGCCACCGCCCCCCTTCCCCCACCAACAACCATCTCGACCACTACTGAGAAACAGGGGTCAGCACCCCAATCATCGGTGCCTGCAATGCTAGCAGCGGCTGAGGAGAGGTACCAGCAGTAGAGTCTCTGTATTCCAGGGGCTCGAGCATATACAGCCATTTCCGCAGTACAGTAGCATAAAAACAATGCAAAGACTCCCCCCTCAATCATACCTTTAATATGCGTTTATCGAAGTCTTGACTGATGTTTAATACATATAGTGGCCATGCAGTCCTCATACAGAACCTCTCAGTAGGCCCTTCTCTGCTGGTTATTCCTCTTTCGATCTCCTCCTCAGTTTCCTCAGCAATCCAATTGGCCGAGGCAGACAGACCCTGCCCAGCTGAGACCGAAACTGGGCCAAAAGTGAATCCGGCAACTGCCCTTCAGCAGGGGAACACCCTGGTGGTCCACAGCCAGCAGCGGTGCATGTGAGAAAGGAAGTCCGCTCCAGTGATGCAGTCTGGCCCCCTAGGCTGGGAGCCTGGAAGCATCTCACGGACCGGCAAATGATCAAAAAGCCAAGCTGGCCCTCAGGCACTTGTACATGGGTCATGCTTGAGCAAGGACACTGTCGTGAGGCCAAGGGAGCCCAGGGGCCGATGCAGGGCAAAAACAAATCTACTCTGTTATATCCAGCCACCTGGGTGTCTTTTGGCATTCGACATATGACTGTGCGCTACTCAGCGCAGCGTGGTGTGTGGCCCGGAGCGATTTTGAGTAGATGAGCTATGTAGCATTACTCCTATGTCAATGTCTATCCTCTTCTCAGTACACCGACAAAATCAATAACAGTAAAAGTGACTCAAATCAACAACCATGGTCTGATGTGTCGGCCGCTGGATGTATGAGGCAGGGGAGGACCAAGTTATGCAGCAGGGTTGACTATATTATGGGGCAAGAAAAGGCAAATTATTTGACGTAATGCCTCACATTTTTTGATGGTATTACTTCAATAGTTTGTAATTTTTATACATGTTGACACTATCTGGGTAATGGTTTGACCTCATTAGTACCGGTTACCACCCAAAGACAAGCAATAAGCAACCAAAAAATCAATAGTCAACCTTTGCGAAGACCCTTGAACTGCGCAGCAACATGTCACCGCATTTTAGTAACTTTAGATCCATATGAGCTAGAAAAAAACTTTTTGTTATCATCTGCAGATTATGCAGCAGATGATGAATTATGAAAATGAGGCAAATTCATAATTATGTGACAACCGTGAGGGACAACCACAGGGTAAATCCTGATACCATCTCAATAAGATCAAGGGCTTGCAGCTTTCAAAGTTCTTCTTCTACTAAGGGCTGGATTAGGACTGGACTCATCGGGCAGAGCACCAGTTGTTCCACGGTGTGTCAACCTGGAAGCAAGCAGACTTTGATTTAAGGTACCCTGGTCCTTGGAAAAGGGAATGAAACTCTGCCATAACTCTGATAATATTATTGTTGTGCATGTAGTGTGCGAAAGCAATTAGTTTCAGTTCTACTGCTGCCGCATATCGGATCGGCATGCCAACATCTATTTTACTGATGAAGAGTTTTGTGGTTATTGTTGAAGTTCCACGAGCCTTGTCTATTATGAGTGTGCTGGCTAGCCACATAGGTATAGTGCTTCCTAATGCATATATCCTCATTTTGATGAGTAATAGTTCCAGCATGGCTGAAAAGTGTAAATAGTCTCGTACTCATGACATTTACTGAAATCCCTTTATCTATGTGGGTGTGAATGTCATGGCGTTGTATTCATACCTTATGGGTGGACATTGGTGACTTCTTCTTGTAAATGTGGTCTGTGAATAAGAGCAGTAATATTTATTTTTCATCATTCTCGTGGTTTGAGGCTGAGGTAGATTGGGCCATTCAATGCAGTTCATCTTTTTTCTACATTACTAGCAAATATAGGGGCTTATTTATGAGCTCCTGCGTCACTTTTGCGCCACCGTTGCATCACTTTTTGTGACGCAGCAGCGGCGTAAAATATGCGCCACATTACACCATATTTACGAAGTGATGCATCTAGGCAGATGTATCGCTTCATAAACCCCTGCACTACATTATACCTGCGTCAGATAAAGTGTATGCAGGGTTGGTATTCCCCCACAAGAAAGGGTCGTAGGAGTGGCTCAGTGAAATCTATGAGATTTCCCTGCACCACTTCTAGGACGCCAATGTGTCAAAACCTTACGCCTGCAGACGTAAGGATGATGCAGGCCCTTTCACATGGGGCTTGCCCCATGTGAAAGGAACATTGCTGGAGTTGCATCACACTTCCAACACAACTCCAGCAATGCACCACTTTTGCGCCAACTGATACGTCAGTAATACTGACATATCTGTCATTCCTTGCGACATGATGCGTCATACTGTAAATATGACGCATCATTGATGTCACAAGGAGGGCGCACTGAGAAGTGGCGCATCGCTGCTTTCACACAGCGATACACCACTTCTCATAAATGAGGCCTATAGTGTCTGTCTTCGTGTTCCTGGTGAGCTATGTCCTCTATGACCCCATTGGTGCACTCTGGTAAAGCCATCTGGATTTCAACAATGACAGCATGATTTGCCCTGGGGTCGGCTTTGGGCAGCGGGATGTGGTAGTCTCTGCTGTAACCATAGTTCACTGACTGTGTTGCACAACTGCCCCTCTGGTGTATCATCTCCCTCTGACAGCATTGACTGTTTCCATCTTGATAAGAGATGTTATGTCTGGATCTTTTTTTATATATAACCAGGCTAAAGTGACCTTCATTTGTTCAACTCTGATGTTTGACAGTACATAGACCTATCCATTATCTAGACCATGTGCAGCATTATCGTAAGCTGTTGTCAAATTAAGCGTATCAGCACAGAGGCCCTGCACCCATGTATTAGTTGAGCACACACTTCTTTGATCAGGTTGTCTTCGGTGCAGCAGATGTCCAAGTCATTAACTGGGCATAGAATCCATCAATAGATGTGTGTTATTGGTGCTTGGCATGGTTCAATCAATCAGTAGATTTGCAGATCACTTCTTGTCACCGGTAGGGTATCCAAGCACTGGAAGGGTCCAGTTGATTAGCCGAATAGCCAGGTCTTCAGGGACTTTTGGAACTGTGGAAGTGATGGGAAAGACCAGAGATGAAATGATAGCTCGTTCCATGCCATCGCTGCTAGGTAGGAGAAGGAGCGTAGCAGATGCGTAGGGTTAGGGTTAGAGCAAGGGAAGTGGAGCGGAGATGCCTGGTAGGCTGATAGAAGTTCAGCTGGTGGTTCAAGTAGTCAGCTCCACAGCTGTGTAAGGCCTTGATTGTGTGGGTCAGGAGCTTGAACTGACATCTTTTGTGTACAGGGAGTCAGTGGTGTTCTTTGAGGTAGGGAGTAATATGGGCTAGTCTAGGGAGATCCAGGGCAAAGCTGGCTGCTGCGTTCTGTATGGTCTGTAGTTTTCAGAGGAGGAGAGCTGTGATCCCTGCGTAGATAGCATTCCCATAATCCAGTTGGCAGGAGATGAAGGCCTGGGTGATGGTGCACCTTGAGCATTGGGGTAGCCATTTGAATATCTTATGAAGCATGCAGAGAATGACGAAGCAGGGGTAGTAAGAATTGACCTGAGTCATCATGGTTAGCTTGTTGTCCAGAATGATGCCTAGGTTAATAGCGTGGTCAGTGAGGGTAGTATTAGGTCCAATTTCTGAGGACCACCGGGATGCGTCCCATGGGGAGATTTTGTTTCCCTAGATCAGTACCTCTGTCTTATTAGTGTTGAGCTTCAGGCAGTTGTCCTTCATCTAGTTGGTAACGTCTGTCATGCAGTTGTGGAAGTTGGTCTTGGTGGTGTCTACGGAGAGGGAGAAGATGAGTTATGTATCGTCGGCGTAGGAAATGATGTTGAGACCGTGGGTTATGAAGATGCTTTCTCAACTTGAATCTCTGATAGTCTGGGTTTAGTTGGGAATTAAAGTATGCTTTCAGAGCAATTATTGCCTCGTCCTAGTTTGGGAGGTTCTCCAATAGCTTGAATATCTACTTCCTGTATGGTGCAATAGTATGGACTTCTTTACACTGCTGTTGATTTTTTAAGTTACTTTGAAATAGTTGTTTAGCCGCACCATCCTTATCCTCCACCTTGGTGTTGTGATTGCAGAGTTTGAGAGTTCGCTGGAAGGCAGTAAGGGATTTCCTTTCACCCCTAAAACATCTTAGGCTGTGGTCCTGCATGTGGCATTGTCCACTCCATAGAGTGACCCAGATGGCACACCTTATCAGCTACCAGTTCTAGGTTTACTGCTTGGTGGTTTGTTTCTCACTGTTCATTGTCACCATGTGATATAACGATGGCGTATGTTGCAGTAGTTCCTGTGGTGATGCTTGGTGCTGTGGTGGCAGACCTTTCCTTGCTGTTTGTACAATGTTGGAGGGTAATGATTGTGGCTGAATTCACAGATTCTCCAGTAACATCACCTTGTTTAGTCGGTCTTCACACCATTATTTAATGCAGAGCTTGGTAATGTCTATTGTAGCCACTATATTGTTAAATGCCTAGGCTTTGGCGGATCATTGCATCCATGAGCTACATGGGCAAGGGCTCTGACTTCAGATGCATATTTGTGTCTCCTAAAGTTTGCGTGGGTCAGGAGGGTTCATACATCAGTCAGCACTAGAGTGCTCTGGGAGTTTGTTGAGGCATGTGTATTTGCACAGGGATAGTGCTTGACTAACTGCGGCCCAACTGCTCTGCATCTTTACTTTGTGCATTGATGTGGCTATGGATGTGGTCTATATAGGGCCTCAGCTTCACAACGCAGTTCATGCCAGAGAAAGGGCAGCTGCATGGAGCATGTGAACCAACAAGATTTTGGCCATAGCCGGTGGCTGGCCGATGCCGAGGTGACCATCCTTCGATGTAACAGCAGGTGTTTAAGCTCAGGTATCATGTAGCAGGTTTATATATAGGGTTTCAGAATTTTGCCCACCTTGTCACCAGTGTAGTATTACTAGAGCAAGCCTAGCTACAGTGTGGCCCAAGTATGCGGAGGAACACAAACACACAAAGGGCAAAACTATCATCTTGGGACTGCACCTCAAGTGTTCCAACAACCACGCCGGGTCTCCGTATGGTTGCCAACGTTTCATGTCATTACATGGCAAAATTCCATACTTTTGTGTATTTCCTTGGACACATTTTGACTGCCAAAAACAAACAGAATGTGTCCTCAGAAAAGAGCCCTATAATTTCGGGACTTCATGATGCTAGCAATTTGAGGTGTGGTATTACTGCATTGGGAGTTTGGAGGAACTCATAATGTGGCCCTATCTCCTAGCAGGCAGCCCCCCTTCTCTTACCCATGGGTCTAACTTCCCACAAGCAGCTATATTTTATTGCAAGCAGAAATCTTGTAAAGGTATTTATGTAAGAGCCCTTTTTTATTTCTCGTTCAAGGCAGATGTGGAAGCATCACTTCTCAAGCCACTTTTCCTCCTAACAAGTAAATTGGCATGGCCAATAAAGATACTGCCTCACATTTGAAAGATTTTCTTAATTACGGCGGGGGCAGAAAGCCATGCACTTACTCATTTTTTGAAACACGGGCTCCCACAGTTTTGCTTAAATTCGACAGCACATTTCTAGAAAATAAGGTCAATGTCTTTGACTAAGCAGGAAAATATAAGAGATATTTATTCGGAAGCCGCCTTGATATGCCCCTGGCGGTGCTCTTGTGATCCGTGTCCATGTAATTTGTTCTCCCTCGTGCTCCATCACAGAGTCTCTCTTTCATCCGCCCATTTTTTTTCTCAATTTTTTTAGCTGTTTAATAAAAATGCTTACGTCTTCATGTCCCTGGACACTCAATTGAATTTGCTGAAATATACCATTACACAACTAGCCAACACGTAGGAATTATGTGCATTCAGAAGCTTTCAGCCCTTGCCCAGGTCCAGACCTGGGGTGTGCAGGAGTGCTGTGCTGTACAGAACTCTAATGTATAGTTGGCTTTGCTGTTGAATATGAGCAGCTCTTTGGCAGACTTTTCAGATCTGTGCAAAACCTATGGCTTGACAGGAGAGGGGATTACATTGATGCAATCAAAGCACCACAGAAGTATTATGGTTGCAGGTCCAGGGTATACTTATATAGTTAAATATACATCAAAACGCTGGATGTTCTATGGGCTCTTAAAGCTGTTTTGCAAAGAACACCGTGTTTCATATGTTTATTTCATACTCAGTGCTTGCAGTTGTTTGAGGATACTGCGTCCGAACTTTTCGGTGCATCTTTGTAAATCTCAACAAGATTTAATAAAATGCACGCAAAAAGGTCTCTATTATGAGTGCGCCTGAAATGAGTGAGGTTTGTAATACACACGAGATGGCATTATTTTCGGGTGAGGTACTTAGGGGCTTATTTATGAGCCCTTGCGTCACTTTTGCGCCACCAGTGCGTCACTTTTTGTGACGCTCCATTGGCGTAAAAAGTGAGCCTTGTTGCACCATATTTACAAAGTGACTCATCGACCTAGATGCGTCACTTTGTAAACCCCCGCGTCACATTATACCTGCACCAGGTATAATGTATGCAGGGTGGGCGTTCCCACGTAAGTAAGCCTACCAGATTTCACTGCGCCACTTCTAGGATGAAAATGCGTCAGTATCTTACGCCTGCCTCACAGTAGGCGTAAGACTGACGCAGGCCCTTTCACATGGGGCTTGCCCCATATGAAAGGACACATTGCTGGAGTTATGTCACTTTTGTGACACACTCCAGCAATGCATCACTTTTGCGCCATACAGATACATCAGAAATTCTGACGTATCTGTAACTCCTTGCGACATGATGAGTCGTACAGTAAATATGATGCATCACTCATGTCGCAAGAAGGGCGCACTGAGAAGTGACGCATCGCTGCTTTCACGCAGCGATGCGTCACTTCTCATAAATGAGGCCCTCAGGGTGTAGGAAATACCTTTTTCCCCTAGAAAAAGGTGATTTACATCCGGAAACTGTGTGTTTTCAACGCTAATTCTGCATGAACCTGCATTTGCCCCTCAATTTCTCCAGGTCAAATTGTTAAGGGTGCCTTGCTTGCTGCAAAACTCAGAGTTCCATTCTATGCAGCAGTGGGACATACATGACATATCGGAGTTCAGAGCCAGATGTACGAAGCACGTTACCACTCGCACTGGTAAAATGCTTTTTGGCATGCACAAACCTATTTTGCGAGTCGGTAAGCTGTTATCGACTCGAAAAATAGGGTTTGCACGTCACTATTAGGAAGGGGCATGTTAAGGGCATCCCTTCATAAAAGCGAGTCACACTGGTATGTAGGAATGTTTTGCAACTGGGAAAACGGTTGGAAAACATTTGCAGTTACTACCAACTTCTAGTTGGTGGTAACCCATTCACAAATGAGAAGGTGTCCCCAAGGGACCCCTTCCCCTTTGTTAATGTGTACCCCAACACTTATTTTAAAGAGCAGCCAGTGGGCCCATGGACCACTGCCTGCTCTTAAAAAATTAAAAGGTAGCTTTTCATTTTTATTTCAAAAAATGCATCCTGTTTTGCTTTGAGGAAAACGAGCTGTGTTATAAAACAAAATTAATTTATTTAAAAAGCAATCACAGACATAGTGGTCTGCTGACCCCAGTAGGCCAACATCCTTGTGATTGTAGCCATTCACAATAGGTTGCAAATTACAACCTGCTCATGAATATTGATGAGGCAGGTCCAAATGCCACCCACTACATTCCGCTAACAGTGTCAAACACACTGTTGTACATCGCAGTATGTGATTTCCAAATAGCGAATTTTTGCGATTCGCTATTAGGAAATCTCAAACACACAATTTCGTACATTTGGCTCTCAGTCTCATACTCCTTATCAGGCTAAAGTATCAAAATATTGTAATGAATCGAGGCCAATCATAGATTAGGGAAATGGTGATCTGCCGGGAAAATCATGGAAAAACAAAAACCAGAGTAATGTCTGAATTATGATTAGACTTTGAGGAAGTTACACTGCAGGGCATCAAAATAAATTCCCATTTATGTCCGATGACTATTTAGGGCATGGGGCCAACCAAAGTCGCCTTTTCTCGGCTAGGTTATGTTTCTGAGTACATCTGTTGTCTAGCCATTTGATAAATTTAGGTTTTAGCTTTCTGTCACAGTAGGTGCTATTCTTGTCCTGCTCCGATATACGTTGTAGATTATACCTTACTATGTTTGAGGAGTCAACAACAACCAGAGTCATTAGAAAGATGTCTTCTAATAAAATGTCGACTGTCTGGCAAGAGACACATGGCGCCTGGTATTCAATCTCCAATTGCAAATCATGGATGTGCAATTTGCACATTGATTGGTTTGGGAAAGGGAATGCATTTCAGGATGCGATTAATGTACCTTTAGGTCGCATTGTAAATTGTTGACTTGAAGGGAGTTGTAAAACAACATGCCTAATGAATATAAATTAAGGTTGCAATCTGTGACCCCTCCTCCCCAGAACAGCACAGTTGAGGTTTTCAACAAAACAAGATTCCTCTTTGAGAGCACATCATACTCAACTTCTCCTGAGATTCACTTACCAGCCCAACCCTGGGGTCGGGAGTCGATCGTTGTTTTGCTACTGCAGGGCAAAAGTCAGAGGTACACCCAGGTGGATGACGTCCACTCACTATGTTCGCAGGGTGGACACCGTCCATCCTGCCAAGAAGTTGGGACCCACTGAAAAATGTGCTGAACTCATCTCGTGTAATTTTCAAACACTGGGACACATTCAGCAGCACCTGCATGTTGCTGTCTGCTTTCAATTCACAACAGACTCCTGCTGGGCTCATATCAAAGGCTGAATCTGAGGGGCCATCAGGCTTCTCTTTGCTCGAGTCTCCTGGCTGGGGGGAGTCAGAAGCCTCACACCTAGATGCAAATGCAGCAGAGGGGAAACAAAGGCTCACAGCTTGTTAGCACTTCACACATACTTGAAAGGCAGCTTTTCACTTTGTTCAGTCCCTGTTTACGAGATATGCATGCACTGTAAGAATGTCAGATGTGATGGTCTTTCCCAGTATTGACCCAAAATAAATTGCATTTATATAGCGCCTCCTACCCCTGAGGAGGCGATTAAATAATTTAAATTCCACTGTTTAGTATAGTGCTACTCATCCCAATGCAAGGGGTCAGAGCGCTTTACATTTCTCGTACATATACATTAAATCATATAAGTTTGTAAATCAATGTACAGGATGTGTTACAAAAAGCAGTTACAAGGGTAGAAGTCACATTTCATCTTTATTAGCTCACTGTGCTGTATTAGAAGAATTGCAAAGCAACTGCAGTAACCCATTTACCTATCTACATAAAATAAAATGTACATGTTACATGATGTGCTTTGCAAGAGACACACTAACCTTCTATGCTATTTTTAGTCACAAGTGAGGCTAGACAAACCACAGATCTATCCAGCAAGTGCATTAACCTCAAGAGGTATCTTACCATAATTATTCACTCAAATTTACTGGAATCACACAGATCTCTGCAGCAAGTGCCTTAACCCCATAATATATTTTAAAATACTGTCTTTGCAACCAATTAAGCAGAACAGATTTATTGTCAGCATTCTCCTTGTTGCTACTTTCTTTGTGGCAGAGCTAAAAAAATATATTTGTATAAATTAAAGCTCAGATTTTGCATCAGGGTTGTCACCTCTGGCACAACCCTGATATAAAATTTATTTTGGGATTTACAGTACCACACAAATCCCGTTTGTGTGAGTTTGTAAAAAAACAAAAAAAACGCAGCACATTGCCCTGCCTTGCATTACCTTACATTAGGTAGGCATTATATGGGTGGTGCATCCACAGATGTATTTTGATGCAAACCCATATTTACAAAGACTTGTAAACCTAGGTTTGCATCAAACTGGTTAGTCTACCTGAGGCTGGCATAACAAGGAGAAATATTTCAATTTCTCCTTGTTATTTCCTCTTTGTATGTATGCTGCATTCTGCAGCACACATACAAAGAGGAAATAACCTCATAGGATATTTTGTGCTTGGCTTTGGAAAAAAAAAATGCAAGGCAGCCCATGGCACTGCCTTGCCTTACCATGCATCAGGTAGGTTTTACATGGGTGGTACATTTGTTTTCCGGTACATCCACCCATGTATTTTGTCCGCAAATAATATAAGCAGTCATTTAAAGACAGGCACACTAGCTTTTCTTGGATCAGCTCTCGAGTTCCACTTACCTGTAAAAGGATCGAGGTTATTCTCTACTTATGTGAGGCAGCATTCCAGCTAAGCCCCGCTAGTGAGTTCAGGTCTTAGCAGATCTATGATGGCTTTGAGAAAGTCAAAGTGCTTCCGCGCTGTAGTGTGTCCATCAGAGAAAGCCCAGTATTAGTGGACCAGTATTCAGTCTTACCCGCTTTCACTGGCGTGGAGGGTTGCAGTGCCCTGTCACGCATCTCCGGCCCAGTGGTGAGCAGAAGAATTGATGCTATATTAGAGGTGGCAGGCGTCTACATGCTCCTCAGCCTATGTGGTAAGCCTCCCTAAATCCAGTGTCATGTCTTGCGTCCTCCTGGATTGTTGGGTAGGTGAATCGTTGCACTTACTCTGCGAATAATGGCTTGCTTCTCCTTCAAAGCTGCACGCTGCTCTAGGGCGATAGACCTCTCACTTCACCTAGGCCCTCATACTGGCATAGGGGGTTGGGAGAGCACATAAAGCAAATCAGCCCCTTCAGGTTACAGCACTGCACAGTGCAATGGCCCTGTTCTTGATAGAGCATTGAACCAGGACAGCCCTTAATCATCACCACGGTCTCCACCTGGCATACAGAGGTTGTGGGCAGCTCACAGGTTTTCTGCATTTGCAGCCACTAAATAGACATCTCTTTATTTCTCATATTTCACAGCCAAGGTCAATGTTTTGTCTTGGTGCTTGAGGTTAGAGTGTGGCTGGCAGGTAGAAGACACATGAAAGTCAAGTGTCAAATGCATTTTATATGTGGCTTTGATTCTTTTTACTAAATTCCAAGAAGGAGTGAGTGTGAAGTGTTACATGGTTTGCTCACCTTCCCAAACACCTAACCATAGAAAAACAACATGAGTGAACCCCTACTGTGCTAAGCTTATTCCTCCATGGAAGCCCAAAGGGCTCAACTGTCACAACCTCACCTGTGTTTCTACAGGAACGCCACAGGACTGCAGCCAAACTCCACCACTTCCCCCAATCACCTCCTGCGCCTATAGAAGAACAGGCTACACTAGGTAATCTGGGGAAGAGGGGAAACAAAACAAGGGAAGTAAGGGGAGAAACTCCTCGGTGAAATCAGGAACTGCGACGAGACTTCAAAATCAGGAAGGTTCTGTGAATGATCCACTAGGTAAAACAGGCTAAAGGCAAATGAAACATATTAGAAAACAAAATTCCATCAACTTCCTTACTGTGTAGAACTCTCAGCAGAAAGATATATACCTAGGTACCCCTTGTGGACCAGTGCTGTAGAGGAGGTGCAAAATGAGGACAAGTTTTAACTATGCTGCAAGTGCAAAGTACAATCTGTTAGTAACGTATATAACTAAATGTTTTCCATATGCCCCTTTCGTCAATAATGCCCACCTGCAATACGTCTTGCAACCTCTTGATATAAGGACAGACAAAATATCATGGCAAGCAAAGATTAGCACCCAAGGAGAAAGTCCAGGGTGCTCAACGAAGTACCTGGAACTCTGGTTAAAAATGGCCAATGATTGTTTGCCCCGAAATATAAATAACAAAAAGGCAGCGCAAAGCGCGGAATACCATAACCACGGTTTAGATGCTGCTTCTTCACCCTCACAGCTTTCTGAGTGCAGATCCTGACTACACGGTCCGAAGAACAGGAGCAAACGTCCCGCCGAGAAACCAGGACGCCGACAAAGCGGAAGTGAGGGAACGCGACGCACCGGAAGTGACGAACCAGGCCTCAAAACACTAGAACGCGAAGCGTTCTCGCTCGGGAAAGGCAGTGTTTTAAATGATCTGTCTATCCCTGCACATGCGCGTCAAACGGGAGTCACTCGCAAGCTGTCGGAATGACGGGGGAAGCCTCAGCGGGTTGCAGGCATGGCGGGGGATGCCTTAGCGGTTGCAGGTATCCGACCCGACAACTATGACATCAACCTATGGTATTAAAAGGTCTCTCAACCACTGCAATTCCAAGTGATGCCAATTTCTGTGATGCCAAGTGCAATGTAACACGCCTTGATATCGCGTGCCGTGATGTCACTTGCATACTGTCCAACTAGGTTAGTCCCCCCACTTCTTTTTTGGCGACTTGTGCCCTATGCTACCGCAATTGTGGCCATTAACCACTGATACATTCCTTTGCGAATCCCAAATAGGAGGGAGCTGCCTCTTTCATGCTAGTTCCTATTTGTGAAGTTTTTTAACATGTAAAAGAGCTTTTGTGGTGACAAACCTTGCGTTTTTTGTGAGTGGCGGCTTTGTGACTGCCAACCTCTTTTGTAAATGAGGCACAATATATTATACAGGCATACCCACTTGACCACACTGCTTAATAATGGGTGGATAACAGTATCTCCTTTTAACTCAGTTTCAAGAATGTGTATGTGCTTAGAGTCAGACTGGCCCCTTCAAAATCATTGGCTGAGTATCAACTTGTAAGTTCCAAACATTTGTTCATAAGGGACCCACCAGCTGTTTGCAATGCTGTATATCATCTACCAGTAGGGAAGGTGCTATATAAATACAAAACAATATAATACAGTTCAATTACATAATGGGGGAGCAACCCTGAAGATTGTGGGCATCAATAGGTATTTACATAGGTCACTTTGTAACAGAGGGAGATCATGCCTCTTTGAAAGTAAGTCTCTCAGAAGAGCTAATCAATGCACCATCATCAATTCAAAGCCTACAAGCGCAATGAATAATGATAAGTGGGACTGGCATGATGGGAGGCCATGTCATTTACCTGGATGTGGTTACTGCTGCTCGTAATAAATTGTGGACCAGGTATTGCAGTCATGAATAGACAGTGGTGCTAACTTGAATGACAAAAGGTATACAGAATCAAAATAATGATTAAGTGTCTACTATTGGCACACTGAGAGGTGAAGAATGCCAGTTACATAAAGAAATCTGTCAATTGCAGACTGTGCATCATAATGCTGACTACACAAGAGTGCAGCGGATGAGCTGTCTGACTTGTTGCATTAATGCTGGAGTCTGAATACTTCAGTGTAGCTTTAAAAGTATCATCCAATATAATGAGTGCCAATATTATATTTTTTCCTGCTGAGGGGTCCCTCATTATTGCCCCTCTTACAATAATGCTGTTATTGTTCTACGCTGAACACATGCTTAGTTACAACCCATTTTCCAAAGCGATATCATTCATGATGTATCATTTTAATGACAGAGGGGTGGGAGTGGCAAGCGGTAGGTGGAAAAGGGGCATCTATATAACATTGGAAGATGTCACATAAACCCTGCTTTTGGTTCGATCCTTATATTCAGGTGGAGGAAATGCTGCTTTCCAATGGTAGGGTCATTGCTGGCTCCATTGTCCTAAACACCTAGTCAACCACCATACCACCACCTGGCATAGCATTGGAAAGCCCAACCTATTTAGGTTGTTGTAGAGCTTACATTTAGCCTCCATTTTAGCCCTCATTTGTTTAACTTAATATATTTTTCTAATGGTAGTTTGTACATGTTTTCCCCAATATGAGAATGTGCCACACACACATTTATTTCTGATAGACATTGTCGCCCTGTAGTCTGCACATTTTATTCCAGGGTTGCTTATTTCAGTACACAATGCCTTGTTTTAGTTCTGCTCATGGGAGACGACTCTTTCTCCCCAGACTAATTAAATATGCTGTTCTGTACCTCTGCCACATTAAGATAAAGAGGTTGTTTTATTATTTAAAAAGCATACATTCTGAATTCGGTGAGAGGTGCTTCACTTCTTTCCGAAGTCATGCTGGACACTGCTGTGAGCTGTGACTGAGATGCAGCCCTGCTAACCCAGACTTTCATCCTGAGAAGGAAGATAGCCATGCAAGAGAAGTGTGCAGGCCTGCATACTCAGACGGATGCATTTGTTAATGCACTGAGACCGGCTTCCTGACACACAGTGACAAGGTATGGCGATTAGATCTTTTCAACAGATCAAGCAGATAGGTACTCCCGACGTGCTCTCTTTACAATAGAGATATTAGTGATAGATAGGCGTAAACTCAGTAACATCATGAACAATTACCATGGCTGAACTGTTTCTGTTTTTCACCATTCTAATGTTTATAAAAATGATGTGTCTCATCTTTCTGATAATCACAGTTCATGTTTATTTACAAAGATTAGAGCTTTCCAAAAAACATTTGAAAATGCATTTGTCGTATCTTTTCTTTGCGACACCTTGGATATGCAAAACTGACAAACAAAAAGGTTATATCTGTTTCCACGAATTCCTTGGGAATTAGAGTGGTCATGTTAGAGGTTACCAGTTATATCTACAACTCTGAAAGGTTAGGTGGTTAGAAGCCGTAATGTGAGATAGCCAAAAGCCAAGGTTTACAGATTATATAAGAAGACTCAGTTTCTATGGTGTGAGGTTTTGTTGACCTAATACACAATCCTATTAAATACATAGGAACCGTAGAACAAGTTCTGCATTCAAACATCAAATCAGCCTTTTTATTTAAGTCACAATGGAGATCCCAGAGATCTCCGGTTGTGCAGCAACACTGATTTTATATTTTCCCTAAAATAACTCCTTGTTATGTTATAGAAGTGTGTCTTCTAGAATGCAAAAGAAACTGCCTGTCAGCTTGTCATACCACCATAGAATGTCAAGCTGGCCATTGTGTGTTTTCACTGAAAGTGCTCTCATGTTTATGATGGAAGACCTTCTCATGAAAAACCCTTTTGCACCTGACGCAACCCACAGATTTGCATGTTGGGCTGTGGCTGGAGGACAGGAGGCAATTTCTCTTTTTTCCTGGAGCTTTGGCGGCACATTTGCTAAATGGTAAAGAAACTCCAGGGTACTGTGGGTTCAGAACTATCCTCTCATCCAGAATGAAAAAAATAAAATCCCACTGTGGATTTGTTCATCAAGCTTCTTGTGTTTTTAATCAGAATGTAATTACTCATACAATCATGTAAAATCAAAATATATTTGATAAAGACTGCCATCCATTGTTTCTATAGAACTGGACCCAATCAGTCTGTGCTATAGACAACTCTTCTGTCTATCCTTTTAAAATGGCTTCACAAATCAATATGTTCAAAAGGGATTCAGGTGTATTTCCTTCTAAGTCCTCAGTGCTCCCCACAAATTCTGAATGGCAGTAACTAGACTGTATGTCAAGATCTTTATTGCTCAGTGTGGCCCGTTTACATCCGTTATTTATTTGAATGCGTGTGTATGTTATGCTCGATTATCATTTTGATAGTGGATAAATTAATCGCTCACATTTTATCATCCAGCGATGAACACCTGCTGCAAGAGTACTTCAATACTTGCTGTTTTTTATATTGACTTTGCAGGTGACTATTTTTGCGGTTACCGCATTTAATGGTATTAATGGTAAGGCTGCATTACGATTATCGGATCTAATTTAACTCAATATTTTTGTTATTCCGATAACTGTAAAGGAAGTCTACAGGTTAATTAGGTCTATGGTGAATGTTTCTTTAATTGAAGTTCATAAAGCCTCAACAAAGATCTAGTGAATGGCACCAACACAGGAATTGACTTTCTCCAGCAAAGCCCAAGCAGACAACTGAGAGTTGGTATGTAGCACAATACCATAAGCACCAACATCGCAAAACCAGTGCACTGGACGAGTATTGAGTAGATCATCTAGTAAACATGGTGTAACCCACTGGCAGAGCTGCACACCCCCATTAAAAACCCTCAACACAAAGAGATGGGAGGAGGTAGGAGAAGGAACAAAAATTATATTTCAAGGCTCCCTCCTGCACCCCAACACTCTGAGACAAAAGCAAGTCTAAGGAGGGGAACCCAAGAAAGTATACATAGCCAGAGCACCCTAATGAAAACACAGCCTGAACTCCTTGTCCAGCCTGAAGCCAAGTCACAAGGCTTAGGATGTGCAAGCCTCAAACACTCAGAGAATAGCTGCACATAATCCTAGGAATAGGGACACACAGCGCTAAGGCCACAGAGAGCAAAGAGGGAGACCAGCAGAAATTCTACATATACTAAACCCAGACGCCACCCAGTAAGGCAGACAGTGTCAGACAAAAAGGCCTGAGCATCCTCCTTATGGCCAGAGATTTTGGTGGAACAAACCAAAGCAAAAACTTGCCAAGATGGAGACAACTCAAGCCAGTCCACCAGGCAGCGTAAGATCACCTCCAAAATGACAAACGTGTCACACCCCCAGAAAAGTTTAAGTCTCAACACGAAGCAGACGAAGCATTCTATGTCCAGTTCACACGCCCTGCAAGTGGCACACGGCTGAAACCCACTAATGAAAACCTATGAATCCAGCGGATGAGTAAAATAACAAACCGGACAGGTCACATGATTCACACCTGAACATTATCTAGAAAACAATGTTTTCAAGAAACAGTCATCCCTAATATATAACATTTTTTTAAAAACAGCTCACGGATAAGCAGTTATTCTGTAAACAATGTTTTAATAAAGGAAATTAAAGAAATAATTTTCAAGTATGTAAGTGACAGTGGGGTGCAAACAATGTGCTCTATGCTCAGGCATTTTTTGCACCCCACTGTCACTTATGTACTTGAAATAGTTTCTTTAATTTCCTATATTAAAACATTGCTTTTGGAATACATGTTTTTATCCATGAGCTGTTGTTTAACTATTATATAATAGGGACTGCTGTTTCTTGAAAACATTGCTAAATTACCCAGACCCCTATAGATCCAGGGTCACCCTTCTGTTATGAAACACAGTGTCTAGACAGCAAAACAAAACCGTGGGGAAGGAGTAGGATGAGGAAAGAAAGAACATATGGCTGGCAACAATAAGCCCCATGTCTAACAGGAAGCAAGAGTAACATACCCACTGAAGAACAAGAAAGCACATTAAAGCTAAACAATATAGGGAAAGGGTGCCAGCCTGGAGCAAAATATCAACCCCCATCTCAGATGCTGTATAATGAAAGGGCAAAGTGCAGAATTAGTCGAAAACACCAACCATGAAAAAGGGGTAAGTGGTGGGAAAGGGCAGGCACTAAGGTAACAAGACAGAACCATCCACTATGTAGTGAAGTGTGAGAAGCCAAAAGCAAGTGAAAACTATAAGAACAATCCATAGTAGCAATGAGTGCTTAATGTGGGCTGGTATTTGCTGCACTGGTACTAATGGGTGTGTACCACATAGTAGTGCTGTTTGTCTATGTTCTAGCAGGGTTAATCAATGGAGCATTTACCTATTTAGCATACCTTTGCAAAAAGTATAATACAATAGCACTTCCAGGCCCGTCCTACAGCATGCAGAAACATGTAACAGTACAAAATGTCACACTTGTTTGAGTGTGATTGTTACTAGGTAATACTAGCACTGGCATTCAGCAGCAGTGGCAGGAGCTCTGGCGGTGCCAGCTGCAGTGGATGTCTGTAAAATACCTTTGGCTAGAGCATATCATTTTTTTACAAATTAAGTACTGGTAACAGCCTACAGGCACCAAGCCCAGTAGTGTGCAGGTACTGATCCCAGCTGAAAGCCAATCTGTGCTCTGGTCCACATCAGGACAAAACACTGAGCACTGGCCAAACCAAGTTACAGCAGAAAGGACAGTGATCAGCACAACACCAAACACTACCCAGAGAAAAAAAACATGGGAGACAGGCGAAGCTAGATGGAGGCATCCCTACACAGGAGGCACATCCAGGAAACCAGCACTTATTGGTCCAAAGAGTCACAAAAGCAGATGCACAGTAGTCTCAGGGAAGGCTAAATTCTAGACCAACACATTGATTGCACCACCTCCCTCTCCCACACCAAACAAAGGAAGCAGGGACAGGAAGAATTGTGGGGCTCTAAATCAGACAACATGGGGAGAAACCACAGCTGCCCCACCCGCCATGAGTAAATATCAAAAAGGGTGTATGGAAAGCATGGAGTAGCCCCAACGCATTCCCAAACACACAAGGAATGCAGAGAACAGTCCACAATAAACCTCCACACTAGATTTCAATAGGACAAAAAAGGAAATATGTCCGGCAGGGAAATAAAATGCCCTGTCCCACAACCACCAGAAAATTGAACAAAGTACACAATGCAAGCGGGTTGAACCTGGCAGGACTCAAGGAAAACAGGGCACACCTTCCAAACACCTGAAGAACAGCAGTGAGCACAGGAGGTCCCTCAGTCCAACAAACACCCTAGTCTCGACACCAGTAGGGATCCAGGAAAGAGCAGGGTGAAAATTGAGGAGAGTAGCACAGAGACCACAATAGGTCATTCAGAGGGCCAAAGGCACAGTATATTACATGGGACAGGAAGATAACACACATCTCACAGGCTCCATTCCCATCAGAGAATGGAGGATGTTGGTCAGGCGAGCACATATTCCAGGATAAAAGGGAGGAACTCAACTGTCCTTTATTGAAGGAGCACCCCAGCGTCCTATAATCATACATTAAGCCGGAACACTCAGCGCATATTGGAGCAAAGTTGGAGGCAAACAAATCACTCTTACCACGCAGTCTGTCTGTTGAAGCTCAGGAGAGAAGCAGGGACACAAACAAGCTAAACCAGGAGACACAAGACATGGAGAAAGTGCATCCATTTGACAAGCCCAAAACCAGTGGAGAGCCTGGGGGAAGCCCAAGGCCAGTTCACAATACAGGGAAAATGGGGGAAGTAACTTGACTCCACATCCCACAAATAGCAGGTACACCCTAACCCCAAAACAATAGAGGAGCACAACGGAATTGGCCACAACTGAGCTCACCAGCCAAGGGCATGCATATCAGTTGACAGAGGTCTGCATAATCTTCATTAGGAGCAAACGTAGCACCAGCTAAAGTTCAGCAGGGAGCCAGTGAAAGGCGGGCCAAACACTGGAACAGTAGCAAACAGTCCCAAACAAGTCCAGCAGCGATGTTGAATACTTGATTAAAGTAGATAATATGATTGCTGCTAAATTAATAGCCGGGAGACTACTTCCTTAGATGCTACTCTTGGTCTTCTCGATGAAGCGAGTTTTACCCTGAGCTAATCTAAGTTGAACATACTAAGGAGACCATTTTAACTCATTCACAATATTGACCCTCAAATTCGGGCAGTGATTGCAACCCTCGGTGATGAGGAGGTCTTTCAATGAATCAAATTGCTCCTCCTATTTGAGGTTCTACATATGTTGTAGGTGGGTGAATATTTACTCTCTTTTGTTCATATACTGCACTTCAGTCAAACTGGCATGCTCCCTGTCAATTACTCTTGCTCATCACTGCATCATTCTAGTAGGAATACTGGGAATTATATCCTGATAAAGGCATTCAGTTTTTCGTTCATTAGAATGTCCTGTGTTTATGCACAAATGACATGTTACTCTGTGTCAAACATTCACAGTCAAAATTGCCACCTACAATGGAGGGTATCAGTAGATTTTATGAGTTAGCTGGGATAAAGATAAACTGGAGTTGATCCCCCTTACTCCTTCCACTGTGCCAGTTTCCACTGCATTCGCTTCAGCTAGTCCCCATTATATCAAATACCTGGAGAGATTAGACTTAAGTAATCAGTTATGCTTATGTGGGGGGACAACTAGAGATGCAATCTTAGCTCAGGCGCGCTCTAGTTGTTATAGGGGCTTACCTACTAATATGCGCGCTGCACGGTCGCCAGTGCATTTTGGAGTTGTATGACATGGATCCTTCGTACTGTGCTCACGTTATTTTTATTGTGTTTCACATAGCTGAACTGCGAATTTTTATTGTTTGTTTTAATAGTGCTCAGGCTCACTTCTTTGCTCATTTTTAATTTGTAATTTGAATCTGAATTTGCTTACTGTGTTGCAGCTTGCTCCTACCTGCACACAGCACTTTATTCCCTTCCTGTTACTTTCTGAGGTGGACAACTAAAGACGCCATTTTAGCTTAGGTGCGCTCTAGTTGTTATAGGGGCTTACCTACTAATATGCGCGCTGCGCGGACGCGCAGCAGGCACGCCGCTGGCAGCCGAAGGTGCACCTTAGGCAAGCCCGTCTGTGCCCGTCAGTGTCCCGGAAGTGGCCAGCGCCGGCCATGCTGCCTGTTTCGCCTTCTCCCTCACAGCCTCTCCACAGACTTACAGCCAGGCCGAGCTGCTCCGGCTTCACTCCCTATGCGGTATGTTTTCTAGCCATTGGGAGATTTTAGATAGTTTATCCACGGTCTGAGAGTGTTGTAAATTTCGCCTGTGCCCTGAACCGCCCGCCTCTCCTCCTTCTATAACCCCTCCTCTCAAAAAGCAGAAAGAGCAATGTATCCTAGCGGCTATGATTAACGACAGCTCACTAGTTAAGCACTCTCATGATATCTTCGACCTCCTCTTTGATGAATCTCTTGACCTATTGTTTATAACAGAGACTTGACTCAATGAATTCTCTAACCCAGTAATTGCTCTGGCCATCCCAGGGGGATACAAAGTTTCCCGTGCTGATCGCAAATCCGGGAGAGGTGGAGGTATGGCGGTGGTGTTTAGGGACAAGTGGATCTTCCATCTCGGAAAGACTCTGGGGATAGGAGATGGTGAGACAGTGGATTTTCGCATCACCATCTCACCCACTTCACGTTGGGTGGCAATCTGGTCTACAGACCTCCTGGTCCCACTGGAGCCTTCCTTAAAACCCTGGACGATGTCATTAATCCCCGTGCTCTTTGTTTTTCACATTTCTTACTTTTTGGGGACTTTAACATACACTTGGACTGTGTGGAGGCAGGGGAGTTTCGGGAGTTCTTGGACTCTCAGAGCCTTGCACAGCTCTCTCAATGGGTCAGTTCCCCTATGCATCGTGGAAGACTTATACTGTACTCAATATGTTCAAATTTCCCCATTATAGTCAAAGAGCTCCTCCAGGTAGCCTGGACCGAACCCTTTCTGATTCAATTCTCTTGGACCATCGATAGTTATCACCCACCTAACCTGCCTTGGCAAGGCAGACCTCCCCACAAAATTGATCCCGCAACCTTTAGACTGGTTCTGGCCAAGACGCGGGCTGCCTTGGCTGAGGATCTGGGAGGAGCCTTGGAGAGCTTTACTAGTTGGATCTTGCAGGCGGTTGAGCACCTATCTCCTATATCACCACAAAGGCAAACTAGAGACTCCCAGTCAAAACCGTGGTTCTCCAGTGAGCTTAGAGCACTGAAACATCATTGTAAAAAACTAGAGTGCCGCTGGAGATTGACTTACTGCCCATTAGTAAAGTCAGTATTAAGGAAAGCTCAGAAATCGGATGTATGATGTTACAACGCGAGTGAGTACAACGCGTACCGTTACATCGCGGTCGTTACAACGACTGCGATGTTACCACGCCATGCCTTTACAACGCGAGTCTTTACATCGACTTGCACTAGATGGCGTGCTAACATTAGTAAAGTGTAATTTACTATTCCAACTCCAGTCCACTTAACAGTAGGGAAGGTGTTGGAATAGTAACTACACTATTTGTAATGTTAGCACGCGATCTAGCGCAAGTCGATGTAAATACTTGCGTTGTAATGGCATGGCGTGGTAACATCGCAGTCGTTGTAACAATTGCGATGTATTTGCATCGCGGTGTACTAACCGCGATGTTAAGGATGTTCCCCTCAGAAATCATACTATGCCTCCATATCAAACGCTAAGAGCCTTTATTATACCGAGTGCATTGCTCTCTCCAAAAACAATGCCAAGGAAATTTTTTCCATTGTACCGAGCTTTTTGGCCCCTAGTGCAGAGACCATCACTCTTCCTCCCTTGGTCGCCTGGTGTGAGAAACTTTCTAGTTTCTTTATTGATAAGATTCAGGCTCTCCAGGCGTACTTTAATATTCGCACCAACACAATGACAGGGTTCTCGTTCTCAAAAGGGCCAACAGCTACCTCTCTTTATCATCATCTCTGGCAGCCTTCTCCCCTATTACTCCGCAAGATGCAGTGATGATACTTAAATCCTTGAAATCAGGCTCCCCGTCTGACCCATGCTTGGCCAGGTTGTTGGCTTCAGTCGCAGAGGTTGTTAACCCGGAGTTTAATAGTCTTGTCAACATGTCCTTATAGACTGCTACGGTTCCTCTAGTTTGGAAGCAGGCCAAACTTTTGCCTCTGCTGAAAAAACCCTCTTTGGATCCATCTATACCAGCTAGCTTCCACCCTATTTCTCTCCTTCCTGCCGTGGCGAACGTTTGTGAGAAAGCTGTTAATAAACAGCTCACCAACTATGTTGAAGGTTCTAGTCTGCTTCGCTCAGCCCAATCGGGCTTCAGAGCCTCATATAGCAAGGAGACGTCCCTTGTTGAAATTTCTGAAGCAATTCGGGATTGTTTGGACGCTGGTGGTAGGGCGGTTCTGATTTTGTTGGACCTCTCTGCGGCATTCGATACCTTGCCTCACTCCTTGTTACTGGCCCGCCTCATGGATATTGGTGTCTCTGGGTCTGCGTGGAACTGGCTAAAATCATTCCTTGAGGACAGAAAGCAGCAAGTTTGGCTTCCCCCGTCTTCGTCGGCCCCTCAAAGTGTGACTACAGGAGTGCCCCAGGGCTCCACTTTGAGCCTCCTCCTCATCAATATATATGTCACCCCACTGATTCAGCTGGCGGAGGGGTTGGGTGCCAAGATCATCGCTTATGCTGATGATACCCAGCTCCTCTTCACTTGGGAAAAAACGATTCATCCACTTCTCGAGCTAGAACATGGCTTACGGCTGTCTTTCAATGGCTCCCCTTCGTGCAGCTCAAGTGTAACGAGGACAAATCAGAGATCCTTTTGTTTGGTACTTTTCTGCCCCAGTTTAGCTAATCACTCCGGCTGGCTGATTATCCTTGCCCAATGTTGTGGGTCAATCTACCAAAAACCTCAGAATTTGGTTCAACGAAAACCTCCGGTTTTCCACACATATAAAAAAAGTTCGCTGGGCAGTGCTTTGGCACCCTTAAATCACTTAGGAAATTCCTTCCCCTCCTTCCTAGGGCAGCCAAGGAAACGGTCGCTTGTGCCTTAATCCTTTCACGTATTGATTTCGCGAATGCCCTATACGTTGGCCTGCCAGGGTACTTGTTGAAGAGGCTGCAGGTAGTCCAGAATGCTGCAGCAAGGTCTCTCTTAATATTCCGGGGAGATCTAGTATAAAGCAACATCTGCACGATCTTCACTGGCTCCCTGTGGCTGAAAGAGTCAAATTTAAGGCCCTTACTTTGGCTCACTCAGCCCTGTATGAACTTGGCCCTGTATACCTCAGGAAGCGCTTTAAGTTTTTATGATCCCACGAGACAGCTGCGCTCAGCGGCGCAGCTTCTGGCGGTTATTCCGTGCTTTCACCTTACGGGAATTGGTGACAGTTCCCTGGCATATAAGGCAGCGGTGGCTTGGAATTCGCTTCCCCTGGACCTTCGCGGTTTCCAGGACCCGAAGCTCTTCAGAAAACGGTTGAAAACTTTGCTTTTTATCTAATGATCCTACGATCTCCACCCCTGTCTGGTTTCACGACGGGACACTCTTTGAGTAGCTGTGCGGTTATAAATCACATTAACATAACATAACATAACATAAAATAACATATGTAATGATAACGTTGTGTCAACTCTTATTTCTTTGGAGTCAAAAATATCTTCCTTGAACCAGCTTCTTTGTCATTGGTGATTCACATCCTCCTTTTTAAAATGGTTATATTTGCCAAATTCTTACATGGGTGCCAACATTTTCATTTAATTCTACTGTCACTATTCTTTGCGATGTTACGCTCAGTGATCAGTAGACTGATATGGATATTACCGTCCCCTAGAGTGAGTTATGAGGTTATGCATGAGTTTTAAAGCTTTTCCCACTTTGCATGTGTGCTGCACAGTGCAGCATGCATGCAAAGCCGGAAAAGAAAGAAGAAATAAAACAAATTCTCCTGTTAGCGCCTCCTTTGAAATGGCGTTAACTTTTGGTGCAAAACCCTGTCCACATATATTTGTAGATTGGGTTTTTGCATCAAAAGACATGGGTGATTGCATGGGAATGCCCATGTACCACCCTTGTAACACCACATGGCCCTTATTAATGCAAAGCAGTTTAGCGCTACTTTTTGGGTACTTTCCAGCACCAAACAAGTGTTGCGCTGAAAACTAAATTCCAAAAATAACATTTTGTGCTGGTTAGTGTCACTTTTGTTTGAAAATCTACCCCCTTCAGTTTTGCTCTTGTTACTGCCGTCATGAAGATGATAAAGGATGAAAGATGGGGAATCATTGAACCAAAACTATATTGTCTTTTGCTGGTCTTTTAGTGAAAAAGTGACTGTGTGATTTGCAAAATTGAGCTGTTTAATGACTTACATACCTCTTAATCTAAGGGGCCATGGGGATGTCAGCAAATCCTATTAAGCATGTGTTCTGGAAGATTGGTAAGTGGAGTGGGAAGGATTCTGAAGACTTGGGGCCTGATTTAGCAAGTGGCAGAGGAATCACTCCATTACTAACGTGATGGATATCCCATCCACCTTATTAAAAGTGTATTATATTCAGGGCCACTGGAATAATGCGATTGTGTGGCCGAAGGGATTTTCGCATTTTTATTGATTAGCTGCATTTGCCACATAATCCATCATCAGATGCATCATTTTCAGATTTTAACAAAAATAAATATTTTCTCGCTCAAACAGTTCAAAAGTTACTAAAAACGCAGAGGCACATGTTGCTATATGGTGGAAGGCTGTTTGAAAGTATTCACTTGTTACTTATTGCTATATGTGGGTGTTAAAATAAGGTCCAACCAATGCCCTCACAGTATTAACAAGTGTACAAAATGACAAACTGACAAAGTAATACTGTCACGAAATGTGTCGCATTGCGCTGCATCATTTGCCTTTTCTTACCACATAATTTACTCAATCCTTCTGCATAATTTGGTCCTCCTTGACTCACTATTTAGTGGCCCTGATTATATTCTATGGCATTTGTAATGCAGCAGACATAATATCTATCATGTTTGTGACAGAGTATCCATCCCCAAACTCTAAATCAGGCCCTTAATGAATAGTTGGCTTGGATGTGTGCTTCTATTGAGAGTACCTGGTGTGAGTTGTGGAGGAGAATCAGTGAAGGACCAAAGGTCTGATTGACTGTTCGATAGGCGTATGATAGGTTACCATTGAGCGCCCATGGACTTTATGTTTGTGGAAATACTGAAATATAGTTTAGTGTGAATGTGGTGAAGTGGGTAGTTGTGAATAGGCAGTGACATGGTTGGTATCGTGTGCTAAAGACATGTTTGAGCAGTGGTGAGCATGAGTGGCAATCGGTGGTTGTGAGAATGATGGTAAAAATACATCTGGGTGAGCATTGGTGTGTTTGACTCTCGGTCAATGCTAATACTTGGTCTGGTGAGCACAGGTGTGTGCATCTCTGGGTGAGAGGTTGTGTACATGTATGAGAGTGGCATTTAGTAAGTTTTGGTGTGGGTTTGTGACTGTGGGAGTTAAAAATGGTGATGCTGATATGTTCTGGATAAATATACATCAGCAAGGAGTACAGAATAAGGGTATTAATGGTTCTGCTTCCCTACCAGTACAAATATGTGCTTGTGTGTTTTAATAGAAAGGTTTTAAATAACTGGTTGTCCCTATCATGCAACTTGAGAAGTAACATTGAGTAGTGCTGCGGAGGAGAATTTGATTTTACTTGGTGGGGGTGTTGGCCAAATGTTGTTTTGAATGGGCTGCTGATTGTCTTGTGGATGATGATGTGGAAGACATGCTTACTTTTGTTAGACTGTAGTGTGAGGGGTAGTATGTGTGGCTGTTGAAAGTGACAGAGTGTGATTGCAATAAGCGCCTACCTTAATAGGTGGAGCTACTCTTGGTGAATAGCGGTGTGAGTTACTGTAAATGAATGGCCGTAGATACAGGATGTTGCACAGTGGTTATGGGAGCAGCTACTGGTGAGAGGTGGTAGTTCATGTCACACATGCTTATGTAAACTGTAGTTAGTTGCTATGGTAAATTACTGAATGAGTGGGTTTTAAGTGACTTTAAGTGATGTTGATTGATTGTAAATAGGTGTTGTTGTTTCTGTGTTTGTTGAAATATTTGTGAGTGGCAGGAGGTATATGACGATATGGATAGTCAGCCTTCCTAGTGTGTTCTTTTGAAATGCAGTCAATATAGGTGATTGGCTCTTTTGAAAGAACAGCTGTGTTGCCAATTGTTGCTGCTGTGGTAAGTTGTGGTATAGGTGATGATTAGGCCTATTACATGGTATTGACTGAAAATTATGTGAAATTATACATAAAGTGCTGCTGGTGCCTCCCACCCAAAAATGGAAGCCAGGACACAATTTGTGTTCAAAAGATATTACGAGATCCCCAGTGATGGGACGTGTGTGAGTGGCATTTTGGAAGTTGTGTGTGGCACCATTCACACTTAACTGCTCCTGCTTGTTGGCTGAACACTCTCTCACGCATCAATCTCCAATTTTATCCTGTTTTTGTAATCTCCCCTTTTTTTAAATAATGTAATCTTAATTTCTGTCCATGTTTGCTTGCTGTTATGATTAATTTTTTTAAGTATATGTCCTGTATCACACCCCAACCCCAAGTCATGGCAGGTGGAGGAAAGAGCTCTCACTATGCAGGGATTAGAATGCCTGACATATTTCAGAGGAGGATGTACTAACACGTATTTTGAATGTGCTGTGCTACTTACACCTATTGCAGCCGCAGCACAGACTACAGCTTGGCAGAGCATCAAATCCATTGGGGGAGAGTGTGATATTACTTATGGTGATGTACTGACATCATGCGCTCCCAGCCCATAGTGCCTTCTCCACTGTGCAAGGTTGTAAAGAGGGGACCCATGGGTTCCCCCAAGGGCCCCAAGCGGAGGCCGCTGGGTGAAGGGGGGCCTGCTACGGGCCCCCAAAGTCAGTTTTTGACAGCTGTTCCGTGTCGGACAGACCGATTTGGAAAGGCTGTCCGAAACCGACATCGTGATACGTCAGTCGGAAACGCGGTCCATTGAGCGGAACTATTCAGCTCCGACCGACTCGAGTTCTCTGAATGCCGGTCAGAACCGATTCAATTGACCGAACGGTTACCTCCCATCGTAATCGGTCGGTCGGAAACATGGGTTCTGAAACGGGTTAGGAACATCCGAATGCCTTTCGGAGGCTTTCTGACCGACATCGTCCCAAGTGAGTGTGCGTGCATGTGTGTGTGTGTGTGTATACGTATCATCATATTTCTGTCAGCTCACTGCTCAACTGTCTTATGGCTGGCATTCAGCAAAGGAGTAAAGCATTAAACAATAATACTCTCTCCTCTCCACTTGGCCCTTGTTACACTTCTCCTCCTCCAAATCCCCTTCCACTGCTCCCACAACCTCCTCTCTGCTCATATGCAACCACATTTCTCTTAATGCCTCCTGTAATCAAACCCCTAATCATTCTTTGTTCCCTCTGCTTTTATCATCATCCAAGATACATCACTGCCTTCACTGTATAAAGCTCTGGCCCATATTTACTAATAGTTTGTGCCGGCGCTCACACAGTGCAAAGTGGTGCAAATAGCTGAGTTGATCAACCTGACTTCTGGGTGGGACCAGAACAAACACCTGTTGGATCTGATGCAAGGCCAGATCACCTCAAGTATTCTGACCTGGTTTTGTGTCAAATCATGATTCTAACTGAAATCAGACACAAACGAAAGGCGAGCGATATGTGCATGATATACCTAAGTGTAACATGTGTGATATATGCAATATTGCACATCCTACCCTTGTGCAAGTGTTTGTCCATCACACCTTTTACTAGAGGGTGTACCTCAAGATCAAATCCCACACTAGCTAACACCAGCTTACCTTTGTGCCATGGATGATGGGTAAGTAAACATCTCACAAAATAACCTTTTACAGGAGCATGTTTGATGACAACATATATGCAAGACTCTTTGTAACTCTGAAACTGCCCACTGTTTTATCATTACAGAAAAAAAGCAACGCAGCAGCAGACCAAGGTCAAGCACATTAAATTCCACCAGTTTCATATATTTTTACACAAGTGCAACTACTCCCGGCATCCGCTGCTGGGGGATGTCAATTATACAAAAAGTCCACAAAAAAGGAAGGTGCACTCTGATTGGAGTTAGTCAGGAGACATACGTTATCCAAAAGTCTTCTTTTTATTAGCGTAGTTAGAATAAAACCAGCACACAGCCAACGCGTTTCGTTCCCTACTGCCACGGGAACTTCGTCAGGGCTTACTCGTAGTACAGACAGGATGTGTGCGTCTAAAGACAGTTATAATTTACAACAGTGTGCGACGTCACCAATTAGGATCGTCTTGTGTGTATGGTCCAATCAAATCTTTAAAGAGAATCAATGTCAAAGGGAATCTGAAATATGGATTCCCAGGTGGCACACTAGGACATTGATTCTCTTTAAAGATTTGATTGGACCATACACACGAGACGATCCTAATTGGTGACGTCGCACACTGTTGTAAATTAGAACTGCCTTTAGACGTATACATCCTGTCTGTACTATGAGTAAGCCCTGACGAAGTTCCCGTGGCAGTAGGGTTTTATTCTAACTACGCTAATAAAAAGAAGACTTTTGGATAACGTATGTCTTCTGACTGACTCCAATCAGAGTGCACCTTCCTTTTTTGTGGACCCACTGTTTTATCATATGTACAGCACAGAGCAGCATTGTATTCCTTTACTGCTCTGTTACATGCAGTAAACATAGGTCACGGGTGCTTATATTTACATTTGCGCTATAGAAGCCGCACATGCAGTTTCAAAGTAGCTCGCTTTGACCAGAAAACCAGTCCAGTCTTGCCGTTTGGAAAAGGCTCCTGGCATTTTTTTCTATATTGCCAGGCAGGCCAGTTCATAGGTAACAACGGGTCACTTGAAAAGAGCTCTGAAATTCCTTATTCTTGGCAAGAAAATAGAAGCCAACTAGAATCACCATGGGAGGGAATTAATTCAGTTTCTATTCCGACAATTTTATCAAACAGGGTAAAGTATTTTGAGCACTAACGAAGCGAACAAACACACAACAAACACGACTGTAAACTGTAAAAGACACCACAAGTCTTTTTGCTCATTAAAAGTTTGCACTTCATAATGAAAGAGTTGAATTGAAAGTGTGTCTGAAACACATCACAAACACCCAGATGTGTTAAATGAAATATTGAATTGAATACATTCTTGGAGGTATAAAATGTCGAAATGCAGAAAAGAAATTCACATTGTGTGCCAAAGACCTCCAGATTAATCTCGGGGTGAATCATAAAAGGCAATTCCCGTCTAGTGCTATACAGTAAATCAATTCACTTCCTTGCTTTAAAAAACAGTCTTTGTGCATTCTTGCCTTCAGTGCAAGAAGTCACATTTTTCAGTTATTCAGACATACCGCACAAGTTCTTGGCACCAACTAGGAATAGATCTGCTACATGTAAATGGTTTGCATGTGTGCCAGACAAGGCTTACAAATGAATGAGATGGCAAGGTTTACAAAAGCAACCTTTGGTGTAAATAAACAAGAAACCGCATGTGTGGTATTTTCTGGAAGCATAAGTGCTGATATCTGAGCTGGGGTCCTTTGCTTTGCATCTTTCATCGCATAAAAGCCCAATCAGTGTCTTGTGAACCGCGATGTTTCTTGTCTCTTAGCAGAAAGCCCAATAAAACTAAACTTAGCCCTGGGACGTTTTTATGGGTCTGCGTATCTTTGTATTTTCCCTTTGTCTGCACCCAATCTCGTTAAGAGCTCTCCTTTCTCCAGCATCCCCTTTAATTGTTCTTTCTTTGATATGGAAAGGTTTATTCTTAATGGAGAGATGTTCTTTTTTTACGTTTTTAAATGGTTGTTCAAAAATGGTAGGTGTGGCTTTCTAACTATATTGACTGTTTTGATCACATACTTATCTTTAATTATGTTAAACAATTTGCTATCAATAAGGTTTAATTCAGCATTTGTGAAAATGAGAAAAAATAAGTAGCTTGAAAAGAAAAGAAACCATTATGGTCCATAAAGTCAGCCATTTTCCTTCTTTTGCTGCTCTACTATAGCACGATTGCATTTTACTTCACTGCGTTGCAAGTTACCATCCTTGTATTTATCTTGTGCTAATCTGTCATCATCTACTCTGGCCATCTTTACTGAGAGGCTCTCACGCCAATTTTTCCATGTAGAAATGTTCTCCATTACACTCACAGTCACCCAAGTCTCACTTCTTTTTTTTGTCAGAGCTCATGTCAGCACATTATACAACACACAGCAACACACAGAGAGTGCCTTTCATTTAATCCCATTTAACCATTGGCTTGTTTAGGTGAGCCCCCTTCAGGCACTGGCTTGACTGGTGTCCAGACAAGGCAAAAAGAACATCATATTATTTGCTGGCTTCATTCCAATCAGTTTCATTCTCACCAGCTCCTGAAATATCCTTTTACAGAAGCTGTCACTTAGAACATTACCAATGCCTCCTCTCTTTGCTTCATACAGCTGCAAGAGCGTATTTTATTTACAAAACAAAAACGCTTTTTATTAACAATGTGCAAAATGTATGTTTAACTGGCACATACACATTTGTAGTAGGTAAACATACTTTAATGTTAGAGGCCTACAAGTGAAACAAATAATTACTGATTTAAGTTAGTGTAACTGTCGATCCATGTTTTCTGAGAATAATGCATTAACATTCAAAGGCCTGTTTTTACATTGAATCTTTATATTTCCACTAGATGTTTTTCTTTTTTGCTGCAGATATTGTAACTTTTCAGAGGACTTCTGTTAGTGAATAGGCCCTTGTTTTGTATTAGACATCTGATAGTCAGGTTCTCACCAGGAGGAGAGGAGGCAACAGGAAGGATGATTCAAGAGAAGAACACACTGGACTGCAGAAAGTGAAATATGTAACTATTCAAGGTCTAACGTCTAAAGACTATGGTACGAGTGTGAGAAGATGGGGAGTTTACCTATGCCCAGGAGTTTACTGAAACCCTATTGGACAATGCAGGAAACGAAAAGACACTTGCTGCCATTTAGAATATTGTGTGTTTATATTAGTGTGTGTTTCTATAGAAGCAGCTGGATTTCTTCCCCAACTCCCTGATTAGGACTAATCTTTGAGTTTCTAGTACTTCTCTACATAAGAGGTTGCTTAGCCTATTTTCGTGCTTGTCTGCTGATTTAGAGCTGAGTATACTCTCCAGCTTATTATGCAAAGGCTCGATGCTTACGCAATGATTCTCTCATCAGAACTCTTTATTGAGTATCTGAACTGACACCTTATTTTTACTTTATTCTAAAATATTTAGATTCTGGAACTTCCTTTATGGAACACGTTTGTTGCATTATAACAATATTTACTATTGTTGTGGCTACTATTCTATTTTGCCTTATATTGAAATATCAATTATTGGGTTATGTTTATTTCTTATGCTGATACTTAGAAGACAAATTCTTCCAGTATAAAGTCGATTAAAACCTGAGACACTGAAAAATATAACTCTTTACATCACACAAAACTCTTTTTATTGACTGTTCTAAAGTAATTAACAAGTGAATGCATTGTTGCATTGAAGTAGATGATCACTCCTTTACATTTCTCCATGACGACGAACAAAGGTCCATACAACCAGTGGCAGGGGTTATTTAATGATTATACCCAAAGACTAAGGAAAAGAAAACTTCGCCCCATCGCAACATACACAGCTACATAAATTCACCCAAGGAAAGATGCCTAGCCTGCTGAAGAGTCTCCATTCTATGTCCATTGTTTTGTGGACACATACTAATAACATCAGAGAAGCCTCCTTCATAGAAGAAAGGTTGTATACAAAGTCCAAAAAAGAATAATCCCCCCCTAGGAATCATTCAATCACAAATTAATGCATGAAATAACGGTATTCATATATAGGAAACGTAATCAACAACATTTCACCAGTTATCAGTATTTTATATTCCAGTATCATAACATGAGTCCAATAGACAGTCAAAACAAAGCAGGTACTCCAAGTGACGGCTCAATGTAAGTGCAACAAGTGAGTCCAGCAATATCCAACATATAATGCACCAGGAGATATTTACAATATGTACAAAATTCCACGCCCGTAGGGCAAAAACACTTTTTAGAAACCCACTATATAGACATTTAGGTTTGAACAATCCCAATAATCAATGATATGGGTGGAACCCAATCAATCGACGTTTTGACCCCTTAAACTGAATTGCATGGGGTCTTCATCAGGGCAGGAAAAGATTGGTAGCAACCTGACCAAATACAATCCGGCCCACTGTTTTTGAGTCTGATGCTGGCACACTTCAGTGAGTACTCAGCACAGTATTTTGTAAGAGAGATCCAGATTCCATTGTCCAGAATTCATGGAGGTTATTGGGTACAGATCAGACTGTTTTTGGTATGATATACAAAAGTGATATAGCAAATTGCTGTATACTATTGACTGCGTTGTTATTGAAAATTGTATTTCTCATCTGTAGGTGCATCACAGGTGTATGCTCTGTATGTGTGTGCATGGGCCCAGTACTGCTCAAAAAGAGATATATTTAAAGCTACTAGGACAATAATAGAACTGATTAGGACACCTCGTTTTTAACAAAACAATACCTGAAACCCCATGTTTAGGGCCCATTTACTACCAAAAATACACATTTTGCTTAGAAGCATAACCCAGACCCCTCCCTGCTTCTTTTTTTGTTAACGCCACAAGTTAAACGATAACTCTTTAAACACACAAATGCATGTGATGGTTACAGAGGGGAGCGGGTGCTGTTCAGTTTTAAAATTATATCTTAATTTTAAATTACTAATCCTGCAGTTTAAACTATGAAGTAAAAATCACCACCAGAATCTATTATACCTATGTGCAGGGGAAAGGCATATATGAGGTTCCTTCAATCCAGGTCACCAGAAAAGGGGGTGTTGGAGGGTGTGTGGCTTGAGGAAACTGCTTTTTGGAGTTTTATATAGCATACCCTTGGCCCAAAAGCATCAGAGGGCTTTACATGAGAACCAGACTACATTACATAAGGTCAGACTTTTTTTAGACATAGGGAGATTAAGTGATTTTTCTATAATCATACGATTTTAAGCAGACACCGGTATTTGAGCCTGGTTGCCCAAATCCAAAGTTTTCTCCATTGTACATATTACCTATACTGGTATCTATGCATGCATAAGGTATTTGTGTAGGGCAAACTTAACCAAGAGGCAGTGGAGTGCTCTGAAGGGTGAAAGGCAAAGATAGATCCAATTTTAATGATTGAAGTGTGAGCTGGCTTACAAGAGTGGGGTCGGACCATTGATTTGTCAGGATAAAATGTTTTTTTAAAGAGGTATGTCTTTATCTCTTTCATAAATTAGAGCAGGGTTGAGCCAGTCCTCACAGAAACAGGGATTTGTGTTCCAGATCCGGGTTGCATAAATGGAGAAGGCTTTTTCCTTGTTTTTTCTTTTTTGCACCTCTTAGTCTCCAGATTTATAGTGTCCTGGTTGCAGGTGTAACAAAAGTCACTGTAGGTGTTAACATGTCAGTCCAATGGGTAGGGGTTGCCTATTGTGGTGGCTTTATCGAAAATGCAACTATTTTTTAAGATGGTGTGGGCCTGGCAAGGGGAGTCATTGGACTTCCATTAGAGTTCCATCTGAAGACAGTTCTGCTACTTGGCAAAGCCCTACAGTTTGTAACAAATAACATTAAACAAACCTTTACCAGCAGAGAAAGGAAGACTATCTAACTTTAGCCCTGATTCCGAGTTGCACAGTACTTACTGGTGTGTTAGTAAATCTGCATGAAAATTTACCATTACCGTCTAGTAAATCAACACAAGCACTGTGAAATTAGAAGGTAAAACGCACGGATAAGGAATTACCATGCAAGACTGGATTTACTGGTCATAAAACCACATAGAAGTCCCACTCGCGGTGGGGTGACGGGAGGGTTGCACAGAGTAGGGGAGAGAAGGGAAAAGTAAGTCCTGATAGGTAGCACCAGAACAAAATGTAGGAGGAGGTTGCTGCTGCAACCAAAACCTCAACCACATTTTTCCTGTAAGAATTACGGGGCATATTATCAAGGACGGCGTTAAAAATTATTGCCGGTTTAGCGGCAGAAAACTGCCCCTAAGGCGGCGATAATGGGCTTGATAATGTGCCCTTGCGAATGCCAATAGAAGCCCAGGTTCTGGTGTGAACATGGGCTTCTATTGGAATTCTCCAGGGCATATTATCAAGCCCATTATCGCCGCTTTAGCGGCTGTTTTCTGCCGCTAAACCGGCGATAATTTTAACGCAGTCCTTGATAATATGCCCCTACGTCTTGTAAAATAGGGTCTGGTATTCCCACACCTGCAAAAACAGATGTGAGAACACCGCCCAACTTTAAATCAGGCAGAGTGGAAATCCATACGGTAATTCTGCTGCACCCAACTCATAATTAGGGAGTATAATAATAAGGGGCATATTAACAAGCCAGGCGATAAAATTATCGCCGCTTTAGCGGCAGAAAACTGCCGCTAAAGCGGCGATAATGGGCTTGATAATATGCTCTATGGAATTCCAATTGAAACCCATGTTAAATGTGAAGGAGTCTAACATGGGCTTCAATTGGAATTCCATAGAGCATATTATCAAGCCCATTATCGCCGCTTTAGCGGCAGTTTTCTGCCGCTAAAGCGGCGATAATTTTATCGCCTGGCTTGTTAATATGCCCCTAGGATTTTCTACTGTATCACATAAAACCGATTCACCCAAGGTCTACAAAGCCACAAGGACAATTCACAAATGAAAGGGCTGATCACTAAATAGGACAACATTGTGATAAAGCAAGAGAAAGGCTCCCTTCCATAAAGATAGATTTAAGAAGAGTTAGCAAGCAGTTTGATGACATGACCCACTTATACTATTTCAACATTCCCTAAATGAAATTCTTAAATATATGAATATTGTCCTCCGAACACACATTGCACTTAATTTGTATTACATAAAAAAAATCATTTTAGTTCTGACGTGATTAATTTTCATTATATTTCGATGTCTTCCTCTTTGCCAATAATGAGCTTACCCGAGGCTTGCTGACATCCGAGTTGCCAGCGTTTGTAAGAAAAGGTGTTGAAGCTTAAGGTGTTACTTTCTCTGTCGTAGATTGTAATTCGGGCAAGACATGCCCAGATCCCTCAGAGCACTATGACAGCAATGGTTTTAATTAACCTGCATAATCTTTGTTGAAACATTGCTTTTATGAAGTAGTCGGAGGAAAAAATTAGACCAACAAACATAATTATGAAAATGCTTTTATTTGAACCCGACCAACATAATACTCAGCTAAACTATAAAACTGTTAGTACATTATTGGGAAAGTAAGGGGCATATTATCAAGCCAGGCGTTAAAATTATCACCGCTTTAGCGGCAGAAAACTACCGCTAAAACGGCGATAATGGGCTTGATAATATGCTCTATGGAATTCCAATTAAAGCTCAGGTTAGACGTCCTTCACATCTAACATGGGCTTCAATTGGAATTTCACAGAGCATATTATCAAGCCCATTATCGCCGTTTTAGCGGCAGTTTTCTGCGGCGATAATTTTATCGCCGGTCTTGATAATATGCCCCCTTGTAAGTAAACCTTGACCGCACTGTTCCTTCACATAATAGGAGGTTTCCTACACATAATAAGAGGTACTCGTTTTTCATTTGGGAGTAGTTTCTTCTATGTGTGTGAATACTTGTTGAAAAGCACAAAGGATGCTTTAAATGATCTTTCTTTGAGATATATTATTTTAGAGCAAGCAGCAAGTCCTATAGACACTTCCATATTGTGTAATTTAAATTTTTCTTTTCATGACATTTCATCTGATGGGAAATTATTCTTAGTGGGTTCTATAAAACTCTCATGGCCCGAGTAGTAAGGATTTGTCAATGAGGAGCTGTGACATACTACTGTTGTAGATGCTGAAAACGTCAGCAAGCTCTGAACCCTCATCCCGTCACTCAACATAGCCCTTCAGAGAGCCCACAGCCTCCGGCTGAGCATGTCAACAGCATGCTGAATATGTCCCCAACAAGCTGAAGAAGGAGGGAAGGCTGCCATCGGGGAAGTACAGTACAGCCTTTTCAGGATGAAGCTTGCACCTCAGCGAGTGTTTGTTCAAAGACTTCTCAAGGCCTTATAGCATCAAACATGTCTATGTCTGAACTTGAAGCCCCTGGGTCGCATCATGACTGGCGTACTGCCCCTCGGGCTTTTCTTTATTGCTGTGTTAGGTGTTTAATCTTCAAACATATAGCTCTGAATTTCACAGTGGTAATGCATGAACTTTAACCTAACGCTGAGCAGAGGCTGCCTCTCCCTGTTTCCGGCTTGTTCTGTCTAAAGTTCATGCATTAACTCAGAGAAATTCGGAGAGCCAATTGAATCCATTCCCAACTGGATTTTTACTAAAAGACAATCCAAAAGGTGGAATAAATTAAAAGTTTGTTTGACTGATCTATATTTGGAATAACATAACAATGGTAAAAGCGCCTGCACTTGGAAAAGGTACTCTGTATTCCAGAGTATTCAATGTTTTTTTGAATATAGAATAAAAATAATGCTTGTGAAATAGTTTCGAAATCATCGCTGTCAAAGGGTCAAACATTCTGCTGCCCCACACCAAGAACCACTCAATTGAAGTCCATAGGGAATGGCAGACCCTACCGTCATGAGGATTTCAAAGCGCTTCTCTCAAGGGAGTCGGTGTTGTGCCATGTTTACTTGCGAAGTGTGCCAGGCTGTACAACAATCATGTAGTAACAAAGCCAATGCGTGGAGGGGAATTAGGGGCATATTAGCAAGGGCTGGCGATATAATTATCGCCGCTTTAGCGCCCGTTTTTGGGCGAAAAGCGGCGATAATTATATCGCAGTATCATCAAGGACACGTTAGCGCGTGTTTCCTTGATGTAGAGCCCATTTTTTCACAGCCTCGCCTCGCATCGCTAATGAGATGCAAAGAAGGCGAGGCTGTGAAAACAACACATGTTAATATCCTGAAGGCAGCTTCGCGATATTAACAAGGAGGTCCAGCGATAAAAAAAATCGCGCTACCTCAGCCTTAACTCAGGAATTTAACATCTGTTAAATTCCTGACTAAGGCATACTTGTAATGGGAGATGGATTATGCTTATAGGACCACAGGGTCCTATCAGCAATGTTATCGCTGTTTTCAATGGAACATCTCTGGAAAACCAGCGATGTTCTATTAAAAACACCGCTATCACTGAAATATTATCGCCATAGCGCTATGCGTTGTAAATATAGCGTTATCATGGCGATAATATTCAGCGATAGCCGGCGATAATATTTCTGTCGCTATGTACGGCCAACGATAATTATCGCTGGCCGTTGATAATATGCCCCCAAGTCCCTTGGCACAGACTTTAATTCAACTTTCGAACCCGGGTGCAAATGGCCGACAGCCTCTTGTACTGTCTTGAATAGCCGCTCCCCCGTACAGACTGTCAGCTATCCAGTGGGAATATTCATACTGATCGAGCTGGTGGTGTGAGAGTGGCCAAGAACCCAGGGCTGTACTGACACAAAAGAGGGCAGCAGTTTTGGGGGAAGAGGAAATCGCAAATCAGAGGAGTCTTTAAGCCATGCATACTCAAGAAGGCCTTTTCCTAATAAAAAAAACATTGAAATGGACCCTGTGTGACAATAAAGGTGCTGAAAATACATTTTCTCCCGAGTATAAATACAGGGGTCTTCATAGAAGCATATTCACAAAGGTATATGTGAATGTGTAAATTATTTCAAATCTGTCATCATAAGAAAGACATTACAGAAACTCTGGAATATCCCCCAAAACGAGAAAACAATTGGTCAACACCTACATACAGAGTTCCCCTTTGATAATTTCAAAGTTCACCACTTGCATATCTGAGTATACTGTTTACCTCATAGTTTGCCTCTATGAAAAAAATACATTGGAATTGCGATATCCTCTGTTAAGGAGAGAAGAGAATATTTCAACGCGTAAGAGCTATCATGGACAGAGATACAAAGCGCCCAGTAGAAAGATATTTTGACACATTTCCAAGTCATATTGGATCAAAGCACCCACATTTTGGGATTCACAAGAGCCTCAGAAACCTGAGAGGAGGAGACAGACAATACGCTCTGAGAAAATGAAAAATCTAAATATATCACAGAACATCACATGGTCACAAACTGGCCTGTTGGGGTGGTATTATAATTTGTATTGACACATTCCCCAATACATCAATCTCATTGGTGAGGCATTGACTCACTTGAGTGAGATTGGCAGGCTATGTAATTAAGACGAAGTTTGAAAATGTATAAGTGGTTTCCTACAACTACAACTACAGCAAATGCAAATATTTATTTTTTACCCACTGGGAAGAGGTGTGTATGATTTGCAATCAGATTCTTGAATGTTACATTTTCCATAGAAATTTAAAACCTTAACATGTTATATGAAAATGTGTCTAAACCATGGTTAGCACCCATACCGTCCAATGCAAAGCAAGCCTACCTGAGTGAGACTGATCATGATCTTTGGTGGTCAGGAGTTTCATGCTACTCACCGAAAAAGTGCTTTGACGCCTCTTCAGGGGTAGTAAGTGCTATATAAATGCAATTACAATTACAATACATAGTTGCTGTTACAGAAGAATGGCTCATGCTGCAATCTAAGTAGTCTCTTTGCATACTTTATCATACCTTCCCTTTAAATGCTTAGAAGCTGGCAAATGGCACTCACCGTGAATAATAATAATCCACATTTTGTAAAGCGCGAACAATCACCCGAAAGGGTCTCTAGGCGCTGGGGGCCGTCGGGAAGATTAAGCAAGCTATTGCCCAGAGTCACATGGTGCTGGGCTAATCTGCTGCCGGCGCCGGGGATTGAACTGTGATCCCCAGATTCCGGCGTCAGTCGCCCTGGCCGCGGCGCCACACCGCTTCCTTTAAATAAGGATTGCATAAGGAGCCGAAACGAGTATTGTATTGTAATTGTATTGTAATTGCATTTATTTAGCGCTTACTACCCCTGACGAGGCGTGAAAGTGCTTTTTCGTCGAGCAACACGCTACTCCAGATCCCATAAAGGATTAGTGTTGAATTAGTATAGTGAAATATAGAAGTAAAGTGGTGGATAGGTTAGTCAGTCAGTTATTTGGATTCAGAAGGATAGTGGAGGGATAGAAGAGGAAAAAAGGTTTGCTTTTTTATAGCGCTTGTTACCCCCGATGGGGTGTTGAATCCCTTTTTTGGACGGAACCCATAAGGATTAGTGATGAATTAGTATAGTGAAATATGAAAATTGAAAAGTGAACATGTTAGTCTGTTATTTTGATTGAAAAGGATAATGAAGGGATTGGCTTTCTTTTGTAGGTCATAGCAGTAGTGGGAGGCTTGGGATGAGTAGAAAAGGATGTGGAGTATAAGAGTCAGAGGGAAGAGTTTAGAAAGGCTTGTTGTGGTGGATCAGTATAGTAAAATAGGTGTCAGATGGTGCAAGGAGGGATACAGTAGGGAAGAATCTAGAAAGGGCATACACACACACACACACTACATGTACACACGCTACATAACATATACACACTATATATCACTATATATATATATATATATATATATATATATATATATATATATATTTATATATATATATATATATACACACACACACACACACACAACTGACAAATCAGTATAGATATTAGAACCCAGGTTCTTGGTGGGAACAACATTAAAAAGTCACTCCTGAAGTGGGCCTTGTGGATAACCACCTAAATTAAAGATTTACCAGAGAGGAACCACACCTGCTTACATTTTCTACAAGGTACCTAGTAACAAACTGCACACCTCCAGGCCCAACATTGAAAACCACAAGATCTCTACCTAGTTCTACTTGCAACCACATGACCTCCAAGATCAACACAGTGAGGCCTACATAATTTGTCACAATTAATAGGAAAGGCCTACTGCTTTTATAAATGCATTCACATAGAAATGTACCATGTCACCACTGTATTTTATCTCTGATCCAGTCCTCCACTGGATGGACTCTCAACAGCCCTCTGGATTAGTCCAGTACCATGCCATGGCCAATGGGATTCCCACCCTATTGGAGCCTGAAGTAAATCCCAAGTGCACAAGAACTCCGTACCTACCTCTCCTCAGGACCTCACATATTACCCACTAGATGAGATTCTTATAAGAAGGTCAGGTACGGGTCTTTTATGTGCAGACATTTCTGTATGATTCCCCTTTTGATCTTGTGCCCCAGGCCGAATCTTAGGGCTTTGGTAATTCCTCACCTCCCCAAGCCCCTCCCTCACCCCCAACTACCGCCAAACACACCCCTCCCCTTACTCACCACACCACCAGATGCTGCAGGTTCAGAACTGTCTGCTTTCACAATGCTGGAGAAGTCTGTTGCACACTTACCAAAACTATTAACGCACAAACTTGTTCTAACAAAAAATGAATTACTAAAGTTCCCATTTATTGGGTATTTGTGGTTTGGCTATAAAATGCAAGTCGTGTTGGTTACAGCCTCTGTCCATATTTACTCAGTTCATGTAGAGTCCTGCTCCTCTGTGCGTTTGTTTGGATGCGCAGATTGGAACCTGCCTGTGGACCAGTCCCAGGGTATATGCATCTCCTACACTTGGCAAGATCCCTGCACCGGCTGTTTCAGATGTCTCACCGGGTGACCAGTCCTCCAGACAGTCCCAAACCTTGACATGTGCGTTGAACGTCAATTTTCCATCTACTACGATTTTGAGTTTTGACGCTGCAGGAAGCTGGCTCTGTCTATGATATACCACCAAGTGGTTATACCATGCACAGAGTCCAAAGATTTCCCCAGAAGTGTAGAGGGCTCGATGTAAACCCAAGGTACTCAATTTGTGGTAGCATGGTAGAGCAGCCTTAGGCCCAACACAGAGGAGTGTAAGACATGTGTGATACATACAGTGATTAAAAAATTACAAAAGTTAAAAAGGAGATCTCCATACATTTTTGAAAAATAAGCCTTGTTCAAGTTTTATTATAAGACCAAGATATACATTCTAAGGCAAGTACATTTTTCAATAAAAATACCTCTGTTTAAAAAGTGCAGTTATCAAGCTTTTCAATGTTAACCTGTGGAGGAAACCAATAATGCGGTTTTACAGTCAAGTGCACGACTTACAGTTTCAGTCTTCAGGGTCTCAGATCAGCACTAGGCAAGGTTCAAATCAGTACCAAGATTGCACCACCAGCAAAACAGGGACTGCCAGGTGCGTAGGTCAAATTTGGGGCCGGACGCCCAATGTTTATCAATGGAGACTGGAGGTACACCTTGTTTTGCTGCTCACAGGTGAGTAAAGCGATATCAGGGGTCAAGATCCTGCAGTTAAGGTAAGTACAGGGGGGCCACAAGGCATCACAAAGTTTACACCCTCGGTGGCCCAGGGGAGGTCAGGTGCAGAGTAACAACACAACTTGGGGCACTAAATGCAAACCAACGAAGATCAACTTTGAGAAAAGGCTGCAGGCCTAGGCCAGGAGGTTGGATAAAGAAAACCCACAGCTCCCCGGGTAAGTAGAGATGCTAGGGGATGCAGGGACATGGTCGGTCAGGTCCCACAAAGCCCGGGTGCTTTGGGTGCAGGGGTGTCCATAGACATAAAAAGTCTTACCAGGCACGTCGAGGTCAGGGCGAGTCTTCAAGTTGAGGATGCAGGCGGAGCGGTGGAGTCCAGTAGGGGTCAACCCATGGTGGACTCTGGCTCGGGATTGCTAGGGAACCTCTTTATTGAAGGCAGGCAGTCCTCCCAGGGCTTTGGAGGTTGCTGGGCAGGGGCGAAAGGCAGCAGACTGGCCAGTAGGTCTGCTGGTACTTCTCTCACGCTGGTGCAGCTCTTCGGCGTGTGGGCTTCTTAGGTCATCGCAGATCTGATTTCAGTGTCTGCGGGAGCCACCTAAATACTAGAGTTGGGGCATTACAGGGGCGTAACCGGTAGGGACCAATGGCTTACTTACCTGGGGTGTCTACAGCCAAAATTTTGCCACCCTCCTCTGGGTGAGGGTCATAGCCTGAGCTCTGAATGGATAAGTCCCACCATCTTCAACATGAAGGGACTGAAAAGTGTGCTGACTTTGCCTCCAGAACCTGAGGGTTGGAGTTCTGCCTGTTCTCCCACTCAAAAGTGGGGGTTTAACAGGGGGCTGCCATCTGCTACTAGCACCAGAGGATGGCTTTGCATTACAAAGGGGCAGGTCTTTGAAGCGTCCCTCTCAAGCACTCTGCTCATCCTGGGGAAGGAGGTGTGACACCTCCGCCCAGGATGTGTTTTCTTTCTGGCCACAAGAGAGCAGAGGCTCTCGAATCAGGGGTCGAGAAACATGTCTGGTGGCGGCAGGCTGCCGAAAGCCAATCAGAGACCACACATGGGTTGGCAGGTTTTCAGGGGCACCTCTAAGGTGCCCTGTCAAGTACATGGGTTAATAAACCCAGCACCGGCATCATTGTGGGTCTATTAAGAAGAGTTGTTTGGTACCAAACACTCCTAGGTTCAGGGAGGCTTTCATGGTGCTGGGGAACTAGAGTTGTTGAGTTTCCAGCCCATGTACTCTCCATGGCTTCTCTGGCACTTAAAATAGCTAAGAATAGACTTTGATATCATAGGGGCATATCTGCCTGTGCAGATATGCCCACACCTGTGATATAATGCGCTCTGCTTAAGGGCTGTAAGGCCTGATAGAAGGGTGACTTACCTATACCGTAGGCAGTGCTGGTTGGCATGGTACAGAGGCAGTGAGCCATGTTGACTGTCGTTTCACTGCCCCAAGGCATGCAAGCTGCAGTGGCATGGCCTTGGTGAGGAGTCCCTAGGGGATCCTCCTCAGTCCCCAGGAACCAAGGGTACCATCTACTAGGGACTAAAAAGAGAGCTGAAGTCACCAATCTGGGTAACAGTTTTAGGGAAGGAGCTCTGGCAGAGACTGTGTGCACTTGCCATTGAAATCGCATCATTTTCCAGGCAAAAAGGAAGAGGCTAACCATATCAAAAGAGGTGCTCACACTACCACCACTCCCAACTCCAAACAAAAAAAGGATGAAACCAACCTTACCCTGGAGAGTCTTCATCTTCTAAGTGGAAGAATCTCTAAAGGCCATCTGCTTTGGCATGGACAGTCACAGGTCTGTGTTCCACTGTAAAGTCCATTCCCTGTAGGGATATGTACCAGGATTTTCTGCGTGCTGCTTCACAAATAAAAGAAGCACAGCTTTAGACTGCAAGTACCTGTGTTTTGTTTCTGCAGAGTCAGCAGCGTAGTGACTCTTCCGATGTAGTAATTTCATGTGATGGGCGAGGTAGTAACTGCAATGCAGTGAATTCTAATGAAGTAGAAGTAGCGACATACAAGTCTCATGAGTACACACATAGGTAGAATGTAATCCTCTTGGACTCTCATAGTTTCAAAAGAATTGATAAAACCGGAGTGAAGACATCTGTGAAGTTCCTTCAATCCAGATCAACAGAAAAGTGGGTCGGGGGGGGGGGGGGGTTGGAGAGTGTGTGTCTTGAGTAGAGTGTCAGACTGTGTTTTCATTCCATTTTTTATGAGCACCAGATTACATTACAGAAGGCCAGACTTTTTTAGACATAGGGAGATTAAGAGATTTTCAAAGAATCACAGGATGTTGAGCAGACGCCAAGACTCAAGCCTAATTGAACAATTCCAACGTTTTCTCCATTGTACATATTACGCATATAGGTATCTCTGTATGCATGAGGTATTTGTGTAATTCAAACTTAACCAAGAGACAGTGGAGGGCTCTACAGGGCTTTATAGGTGGCTAGCACATTTTTCTTCATCATCTTGTTTATTGGTCTCTGAATGTGGCATACCCTTCTGTTATGTAAAGGCTGGCACAACAGTCATGGATTGTCATGCCCTCTTAGTTGCCATTTCCATACATGATAATGTTCAGATCTTGTGTTTCTGGACTAATGTCTTCCCCAACATTAAAGATTCTATACATATCCAAGACTACCTGAGAGGCATTGCTGCTTTAAGGGTTTCCGAGTGCAGCAAGGCATAAAAGTCTCAGTACATTTTCCTAGGTCTGTACAGTAGGGTGGAAAGGTCTAGATACATCGGTCTGGCCTTAACACAATGACAGATCTATGTGTAGCTCTAAGTAGATGTTTGAACAAATTCCTAGAGATGTCTGGGAAAGGTGTACTGCACTGTCTATAAACACACCACTTAGGCCGAGTAATGGTCTCCAGCATGCCTTCTGGCTCTGGGGTCAGAGCTGTAAGCAATCACAGGTCCATTCAGCAGTCAAGCTCCTAGAATTAAATCCATATCCTTAGAATGAGACTGGTGGATAACAAATATTATTCAGTATTTCTCTTTCTGTTGCTTTTTCAGTTCCAGGGACCTTGCATGTGCAGAACGTCCGAAGTCCAGTTTTGTTAAATACATTTGGAAAACCATACACTTATAGATTCCCTTCTTTGGATGTTCAGTGAGGGTGCATGGCTCCATTATGAGGTTTTATAAGAAAACTCTCACCCCTAATCTATATTTGTAAATGTTTTGCCTGCAATGGCAGTTTACCCAGATACAGGAGTGCCTTTATATTATTTCAAAAGAAACCTGTGCTTCCTACTCCTCTGTCAAAGTATGTGTGTAGTGCTTCTTCAGCGCCGGTAGATATACACAAATGTATCAAGAAAGCCAAATGTAAAATTCATAGTTCACTAAATTAACTGAGATTGTAGCAGATTTGAGAATATAATATGCAGGAGGCTTACAAGAACACCAAAGCTCCCACTTACAGCTGCTGCTTCAAAAAGGCCACTCTTTTGTGTTATTCTTTAATATTTATTTTAAATCATCTATATTACGACAAGTGCTTGAACTGTTCCTCAGCACGTTTAACTTAGAACAATTACTCAATATATTTCATCCTGAGGGTATTGACTTGCTTGCGACATATTTGTATGTTTTCCAAATTGTAAACCCCTCACTACTGACAATACACTATAGCCATATTCAGTTACATAGCAGGCACTACATTGAAGCATACAAATACTTAGAATACCACCACTCAGAATACCAATACATCAACTAAAGTTACCACAAGAGTAAGTGTAATGGTAACAGTTAGAATTTTGGTTAGGGGGATGAGCACAAGGAGGTTTAGGCTTAAGGCCATAGGGTAAACATTAGAGTAAGGGGTAGGCTAAACCTTTATTAGGGTTAGACTAAGGGCGTAATTACGATGTCGCTCAGTAAGCGTCTGACGGCTTATCGGAGGCTTACCGACCGACATGGTAGGTTTACAATCCGAACACTGAATTATAATATCGGCGGTAGGAATGTGAACTGGTCGGGGAAACTGATTGGGTTCCGATGTGCTCAAGAAGCCTGTCGGCCAGTCGGAAGCCACTCATAATCCTTTAAGGACGGCATTTCTGCCATCACAGTTATTATGTCGGTTTCCGACAGTTTTCCTATGTTGGCCTTTCTGACATGGAAAGGCTGTCGGAGAGTGACTTTGGGGGCCCCTAGCAGGGCCCCCTTCTTCCCTGGCCCTAGGGTTGAGGCCCTGGGGGGCACATCTACATCCCTGAACAACGTGGCAGGCACTGCGAGGTGCCTGCCTCCTGCATATTATATTCTCAAATCAAATCAAAAAGTTCAGTACAACCACGAGGGAACACGGGCCGGATACAGGAGTCATGCAGACCTGCTGACAGTACCTTGGATGCATCAAAGCTCAGAGACTATGTATTGAGCAAAGGAAGAGATGCGTCGCTGCCAAAGTCGATACACGGTTTCCAAAGATGGGGAATGTCGTTGATGTGTCAATGTCAAGAAGCGATGTGCATCAGGCAGATGCATCAGTGTCAAACTGCTGGGTTGCTTCTGGCTCAGGGGCCTGTGTGTCACAGACATTGGCTATGCGGTGTCCGGGCAGCAGAAGTGATGCAGAGGCATTGTGCCAGCAAAGATGGGGCAGTGTTGTGAGTCGCGGTTGTTGTGTCACAGTCGGTGAGCGGTGTCCACGGATTAAGTGCAGGTCAGCGTTAATACGTCGATATCATAGAGAAATGCCCAATTACAATGGACGCGTCGGTGTTGATGCGTTGGTTTCTTGGGTTGCAGCACCAAACATAAGACCCTGCTCTAGCTGCCCTGGCTCTAGACTCACTAAGGGGGGGAGGGTATACAACACTTTGTGTGAGGACAGGCACAGCCCTATTCAGGGGCAAGTGTCAGCTCCTCCCTCTCATACACGAAGACCCATCAGCCTTGTGATGGGCCATCAGGACTTGAGTGGCAAACCTCAGCTTCCTTTGTGTGTGACTGTCTATCTTTGTGTGCGACTGTCTAGTGGGAATGCACAAAGTCCAGCTGTCACTCAAACCAGACGTGTATGCTAAAGACAGGCAGAAGGCACAGCATGGTTAAAGTAAGAAAATGCCAACTTTCTAAAATTGTCAAAAAGTACTTCATTAAGGACATGTTTTTAAATTGTGAGTTCAGAGACCCCAAACTTACTTTTCCTATATTTTACCAATTGAAAGTTGAACTTATAAAATGTTACAAGGGAGCTCCAATGCTAACCTATTGGAAAGATAGACTTTGCAGTATTGAAAAACAAATGTAATAGTTTCTCTCTACTAGGACATGTAGAACATAAAAGTACATGTTCTACTTTTTAAATACACTGCACCCCAACCTTCGGGCTGCCTAGGGCCTACCTTAGGGTTGATTAATGTGCAATAAAAAGGAAGGTTTGCGCCTGACAAGTTGGTTATCTTGTCAAGTCGGAATGGCAGTTTAAAACTGCACATGTAGGTTCTGCAGTGGCAGGCCTGACACATGTTTGAAGGCTACTCATATGGGTGGCACAATCAGTGCTGCAGGCCCTCTAGTAGCATTTGATTTAAAGGCCCTGGGCATATGTAGTGCACTGTAATAGTGACTTATCAGTAAATCAAATATGCTAATCATGGAGAAACCAAATGCCATACATTATAGACACAGAGCACATGCACTTTAGCTCTGGTCAGCAGTGGAAAAGTGCACAGAGACCTAAAGCCAGCAACAAAAGGAGGTCAGGAGGCAAAAAGTCTGGGGAACCACTCCAAAAGATGCCAGGTCTCACAACTTTATTTGTGTTCTCAACAATCATAAACAACAAATGTATTTCATGTTGTCCCAGATCCTGTAACAAATTGACTCCAGGTTTTTGGAACAAGAGTTCTAAATGTCAGCTCTCACACATAAGAACCGAAGCTTAATTTACAACCGGGTGCAGCTTTTCCTCATATGCTACACCGGAGGGGCTAAGAGCTTTCTTGAACAGGACCCTAAACAGCTCCAGTGCCTGCCACATAGAAGAGTTTACTGTGTTAGTGTCTTGGTTGGCTCCTACAATTGATGAGGCCTCCTAGGGATGCGTAGCATTAAGATTAAGATGTCCAAAGAAATTTGCAAAGCATTAAGTGTGTCTGTGGGCAAGTAGCAGTAGAGAGTGTCGCTTAGTCCAAGCATTATCAACTAACGGACCTTCAGCAAGGCATGTGCTCAATCAATCCACTCAGCTCAACTCTCCCAGTCCGTTAGAGGAGGAGAAAAGGGGTGTTGTGGCTGACTATTACTTTTGAGTTCGATGAATTATGTAATTTTGATTTATTACAGATTTGATTTCTCATTTAATGTAGACTTACTGTTATTATTGTAGTCATGTAAGAATCGAGGGCTTGATTATGGGGGCGCGGTGGTCGCTGCTCCCTACTGCCCTATTACAATTAGGGCACCACGACTGCCATTGCCCTGCCGCAGTCGCCAGGGAACCGCAGTTCCAATTGTGGTGTTGCGGCTGTCAGAAGGCAGAAATATGCTTGGCGGTACCGCAGCGGTCCCACCAAGCATATTACAAGTTTCCTCTCCACCATGATTTTCATGGAGTTCCTTCTCCATGAAAACCATGGTGGAGAGGGAACAAAGGGGTGCCTCTGCGCCCTAGGGTGCATGCAGGGGGCACAACATGTGCCCCGGTGTGCATGCACCCCAGTTACTGCATGGCATGGACTTTACGGAAGATGCCATGCAGGAACTGTTTTTGGTGTTTCCATTGCGGTGTCCATTTTCAGGTCACTGCTGTGGGAACATTAAAAAAAACGTCCACCAGACACGGGAATCACTCGTAATTTGGCAGGTGGCCCAGTAAAGTGGCGGGGTGCACCTGGAGCCGCACTGCCAATCTCGTAATCAGGCCCTAAGTAGTTTTTTACTCATAATTTTATAGCATGATTGATTGTTGCTCTCATTTGCTGTGGAATGTCACATAAACTCACATTCTTGATGCCTTCCTCCATATGAGTCTATTTTTTATCAAACCTAGCTAAGTGCATTGTACTTCTATTACCTACAGATGAAAGTTGATTGAGTAAACGACCCAGACGAGCAACGCCCATTAGGCTGAAATGGCTTAAGCCCCCCTGTCGTCTGCTCTAGCCCGTGCTTTGGAATGCCAGACAGATCTTGAACTGTCCTGGGTTGGGGCAGAGCAGAGGCTGATGACACAGCCTCTGCCTCATCGAAAGTACTTCACAGGTCTTCAGCAGACCATCCTCAGCAGACCGTTTAACGGTTTACGGGCCTTTGTGTATTTTAATTGCTACCAGCCCCCTTGCTGTCCCCACTCTTGTTATGGATTGTTGGGCCAGAGTCAGAGAAAAGATTTCATCTACAATACAAACGTTGCTATGTAGCACATAAATATATAGTGCCCAGCCATTGTCCTGGTTTGCCTCATAAGCTCCAAAACAGGATCTGAGTCCTCTAAAAGGTATATAAATCATCATTTAAAATCTGCCAAAGTCTCACGTTTCAAAAAGTATATTTCTTTAATTTGGAAGTGTTTTACTTAAGTACACTAAAACAATTTCTGCAATGGTGGACATTTATCAAGGTTTCACAGTTTCCAAACGTTAACTTTGAAACATTCATGCCTGCGATGACAATGCTATTAGCAAGGACACTGGAATTATGCGATTCAAGCTTTTTTCAAATAATATTGGATTTGCTGAATATGCCGCATAATCTTTTGTCTGCTGCATAATCTGTAGATTTTGACCCAAAAAAAGTTTTTAGCTCAAACGGATCAAACTTTACAAAAAACATGGCGATACATGTATCTGTGCTCTGGAAGGCCCTTTGCAAAGGTTGAATGGTCATACTTAAGTTGCTTAATTCTGTATTTAGATGTTAAGTTATTAATAATAGGGTGAAATAATGAGGTAGTACTATCATATTATGCTGCATAATTTGCCTTTTCTTGACGCATAATTAGTCACCACAGTTGCATAATTTGGTCCCCTTCTTCCGCATAATTCCAGTGGCCCTGGCTAGTACTGAACCAAGAGGCAAGTCAGTTCTCATGTGAACCCTGCTTAGATTTTTACAACATATAGAGTAACATTAAAGTCTATGAAAACATATAAAAGTGAAGTTTCTGTAGAGGGCACAAGCTAAATTGAGGTTTTTTATTAAAGTACTCTTAAATGGGACAATAGAAGATATGGAGGCAAAGTGAAATAATGTAATTGCCTAGGGTAAAACAGATTTTGTTTAGCATGTAAACAGTGTTTGAAACTAGGTTTCGTGGTTTTACGGTGCACAATTCAGCCACTAGATGAAGGGTAAGTGGCTTTGTGACTAATATAAGGGTGTGGGCGGAAATATGCACTAGCCGTCTTGGCCTAAAGTTCCAAGAGGACTTTATTTAGAGCCTGAGCTCAGCATCTGGATCTGGCCTTCAATAACTCAGGCACCTCTAGAAAAATAACTTTGGGCATGTCCAAAGGGCTGACATTTTGTTGCAGGATCAGCTTCGACAACCATAGTTCAAATTACACCTGAATCCCCACTTGCCAACTGCCAAGGATAAGGTGACTTAGTTAGAGTGTCTAGGAATGCATCATCCTGCATTCACACAGTTCACACTACACTCACAGAGGTTCACAAGTGATCTTATCACAAGGGCTCACCTTTTACTCTCCCCATCCACTCACAAGAGCTAGCTGGTCACCGAGTTCTCATACTGGCACACTGGCACACCACTCACCTTGCACTCACACCTCTCAGCCTGCACTTACACAGTCATTCCTTTCACCCTGCAATCACACTGCTCACCCTACACTTACACCATCACTCAGTACTTTCAGACCCAGCACATATTAAACTACCAAATACTTGTGAACATGCCCCCCCCCCTTCTCCATTGAAAACCACCAGAAATTGATGTATTACTTAGATACAATGAGTGAGCTTTGAGGCAATGAATGATTCTCAGTGAGTAAGGTCCATCTTCTGTAACATTATCCTGCAAGCAACTTATTTTCACTACCACTACCACTTCCACGTCCTGTATTCCATCGCCTCAGACTACGGCCCCATTACATCTGCTGCCAGTTCGTGTTTTCACGTCAACCGCGGCCACGATCGAGGACGAGGAAGACGCCTCGCGGTTCTCGCTCACGGCTCCTGCTCTTCCATCGGCATCGTACCAGCTTTGGCTCCTTGCTTTCATTAGCGGTCGGCAGGGGGTAGGCTGTGGCGGACTGCGGCAGCGGATGGACTGAGGCGGGCTGCGGCCGTGACTCGTGGCAGGTCGGGTCAGGTTTCTCTTAGCCCCCTGACCGCCTGACACGCGGCTGACATCTGAGGTCTGCTAAGGTCGGCTGAGGACTGCACCTCCAGACCGCGCACAGTGCACAGGAAGGTGGGGAGTAGAGAGCTGAGCTGCAGCAGCGGAGTTCATCCAGTTCTTGGAGGGCCCTGCCAAAAACAGAGGTCCAGAAACAGAGGTCCAGAAATCAGAGACTAGCGATTGACCGGTGAGTCTGTGCATCTGTTTGTCGGGGTGCCGCTCGCATGCTTTGGACTTTGCTCATCATTGGCTGAGCTATCATTGAGGAAGTGATCGGCGGCTGCTAAGGACTACACGCTGATTTTAGGGGAAACTGTGTTTTTATTGTGAACCTTTCATACTCGGGACTGCGAGGACCAGGGTGCCTTGCATACTACTCACCTGCTGCACCTGGTTCCTCTTCCCGACTCCTTCCCCACAAACCACTACGCGGGTGCCGCTCGCATGCTTTGGACTTTGTTCATCATCGGCTGAGCTATTATTGAGGAAGTGATCGGCGGCTGCTAAGGACTACACGCTGATTTTAGGGGAAATTGTGTTTTTATTGTGAACCTTTCATACTCGGGACTGCGAGGACCAGGGTGCCTTGTGTACTACTCTCCTGCTGCACCTGGTTCCACTTCCCGATTCCTCCCCCCGCCTATCTAAGCCACACGTGGTCTCGCGTGAGCGGGTCGCGTGCGGGGCGAAGCCAGGGCAAAGGGCGGGCCCTCTTAGGCCCTCCGAGGCCGAGTGAGGCCGGGCTGGGCTCATTTTCTTACATTGCATTTCCCCTCTATATATATCTTTTGATAGCATTGTTGCTATGGCCCAGAGTCTGGATAATGTAATTCTAGAAAACCGGGGGGGTCGTTAAATGGCACTCTCGACAATTACTTTACAAGGGTTCCCATCGATTTAGATAGGGAATCCACACTAGAAGAGCGTAGGGCGGAGCGTCGTCGCTCGGTTAAATGTCTGAAAAACAGGGCTCCAACAGATCTCACACTTCATGCCCTCTCTCCCAGTGGAGGAAGTCTCAGTGGTATTGACGACCTTACATCTTTAGAGAGTGTTCCACTCCTGCTACGTGATTGCACACCTACACTTAGTTCTTCCATCGAACAGCCCTTGAGTCACACTCCCCTTCCTAGTCCCATCAGCATAACTGCTAATTCGGTCAACCCGACCACTAGTAGGGGGAAATCTGTCCGAAATAAGACGAATAAATTAATGCCGCTTAAGGTATATGGCCCACCACCAGGCAAAAGAAGACGCAAAGGGGGGGGAACAGCATAAATCCAAGATTAGCCACACTGACTTTGGCAGGCCTTTTAAGCCGGCCATTAGAAAAGATCAGGCGTCAGTAGCCGCACTAGTCAATTTGCTTAACTTGGAAGTCCCCCTTAAGTCTACACATATCGATAAGGAAGCTAGTACCATTGCACCTACTGACATTTCTGCTGAATCTGTACTGAAAGCAGCATTCCCCACCGTTCCACCAGATAGTATGGAACAACTAATTAGGTCTCTTATTCTACCAATTATTGAGGGGCTAAAGAGGGTGGAGAAACGACTCGAGGCTATCGAGTCTGTTATTAGTAGCAAGGATGGTGCAACCAGGGCCACAGTGAGTACGGCGGTCCCACCCATAACTCTGGTTGCTCAACCAACCAGTTCAGCCTCTAAAGTTTTATCTCAACCCACCAAAGTTACACCACAACTTCCTAATTTAGCAAAATCTAACCAACAAAGGTTATTTCCCCCATTGCAGGCAAACAAACCAGCTGTAACTCCTGCAAGCGAACCCACGAGGGGAATGGAAAAGGTACTTGCAGGAAAAACGCGGGAGGAGGGGGGAAGCACCAGACATATAAGGGCTCCAACGAACAAAGGTCCATTAGCTGAACTTCCCCCTGAAGCTGTGCCCTATGTGGTTGTCTTGACGGGGGTTCCCATATTGACAGACAATAAAAGGGAAGGGTACGCCCAGCTAAAAAATAAAGTCATGCACTGGTTCAGTATATACAGACCAATCACAAATAACATCAATGGTGAAATAGTGCATGTTCGGCGACTCCCATGGTTGGGTGGTAGAAGCAAAGACCTTGAGGGAGACGTAGTTGTAGTTAACTTTAGAGATCCATGTGTGGTCAATTACATTTTAAACTGGCCCACGGGCAATGGCAATAACTGCATCCCCCCTCGTGCCCTGACATACTTCTATCCCAGATCACTTGTGTTCCCTACAACCTACATAAGCGGTCAAGCACCTACCTACACAAATTTCCTAGCACCGTACAATACTGGGCACTTTGTGCAAGCACAATACCCAGTACCTGTTGCTGACCCCTTTGGGTGGAATACCGTACCTACTAGATTTAACACAACCACTAATAGGAGAATGGATCATTTGAGACCTTTCACACCCTTGGAGACAGTAAACAGGTTTGATGTATTCACTGGTATGGAAGAGTGTGATTGAAGACTACAGCTTTTGTGGGACATGTGGGCACACCCGATTGGGGGTGTTACCCACGTGAAGCCACAATCCACTGACACCTCCAGTATACAAATTGTTCAGTCTGCCCCCCTCACTGACCGCGATCCCATCACTGACTATGATAATATTTGTAGGGAGGAGGTTTTGACGGTAGGTGAGACTTGCTCTGATGACGAAAAAGGCTCAATTACAGCTTCTAATGTGCCATCGCCTTTGTTTGTTCCAGTTAGGGAAGCTCCAACTGAAGGTGGGGAAGGGGCAGGAAGTTTAATGTCATGGAACATTGCGGGCTTGCGTCACAAACAGGAGTCCCAAGACTGGGTTGACTTTGTTAATGGTTTTGATATTTGTCTATTTCAAGAGACATGGATGTGTGAACCCATGTTCCTTCAGGGCTATTTGAATTATTCTGTACCAGCTACTAAGGGCAAAAAGGGTCGACCTATGGGAGGTCTGACGATCTGGGTCCGGCAAACACTGTGTTTTAACATAAGAGTTATTGAGACAGGGAGTAAGGATATCCAACGTATAAATCTCTATTTGGGATCGTTAGGGCGCCTTGATTTATACAATGTATATGCCAGGGGTAACAAGGGTGGAAAGTCAGAAGTTTTAGCTTCCTTGGCGGTTCTCCTAGAGACCCACTCCCTGGTTAATAATATCATAATTGCTGGTGATTTTAACCGTACATTCGAACCTCTAGATATAGGCGATGACTGTACTGGGTCAGAAGAGGATAGGCATTGGGGTGTCCCTCCACTAGATCTAGACCCGATAAAACGATGGACCGATGATGTTATTTGCCTAAACGCCATCTGTCTAGAGAGAGGCCTCCGTGCGCTGAATGGGAGAACCAAGAGTGACAGGGTGGGGGCTTGTACTTTTGATAATGGTCGGAGCAGGAGTAAGATAGACTATGTCATGTGTAGTTTGGAAATATGGAAGCAGGTTAATGATATGGAGGTTATGCACAGGTTGGAAAGTGACCACGATCCTCTGTGCATTTGTCATAGATGGTGGACCTTGCCTAGTGGGAATGTTCGAACAGAGTGGGAAGGTCTCCCTCTACCAGTTTCTTCCAATGATACACGTCGGCTAAAATGGCCTCGTGTACTGGCCAATCAAGACTCTATGGCTAGTATAAATATGGAGGTGGATAGAGCTATTGAGGCCTTGGAGCAGGTTGCTACTGTTACCCAGGGGTCGCAGGAAGCGACAACAATTCATGATACTCTCTTCCTAACTATCAAGTCACATTTCCAGAAGGTAGGTAGGAATAATAGTAGGGCCCCAAACAAGACTGCGAAGTGGTACAATGCACAGTGCAGGATGGCAAGGCTAGCTCTGGGCAGTGCAATTAAGACTAGGGATCTGGCGGAAATTCGTGGCGCTAGAAGTAATTATAAAGATTGCATAGTCGCAGCAAAAAAGGAGTGGGATGAGAGGCACTGGAGAGAGCTACTGGAAGCCTGCGGCTCCAAGGACTCCAGGCTTTTCTGGAGTATTGTTAAATGGGGGAGGGGTGGTGAGCCCGACTGCCCTAATAATAATGTCCAGGAGGAGGATTGGGTCAAATATTTTAAACCCCAATATGCCGAATCTAATCCTGGCAGGGAGATGGACGGATTTAAGGTTGTTTATCCCAAAGAGCCATTTTTTAGTCTCAAAGAGGTCCTGTTGGCATTAAGTGTAGCATCGTCGGGTAGAGCCCCTGGAATGGATGGGGTCCCGGTAGACCTTTTTACTAATGATAAGGAACGATGGGGTAGATACATCCTTCTCCTCGCTAATGCAGTTGCTCAAGGAGCACCGGTACCGATGAGTTGGAGGGGTGCAATCATCATTCCCATATTTAAGAAGGGCGATAGGGGGTTGCCTGGGAACTATCGGCCAATTAGCTTGATAGCGGCCATACAAAAGGTTGTGGGGAGGATGGTGGTAAACAGGCTCATGGAATGGGTTGATGAGCATAACGCACTATCACCCTTCCAAGCAGGGTTTCGGAGGGCCACTAGCACGATGGACCAGGTGTTTCGATTCTCTCTGGTACAGTGGCGGACTGTGGTACTTGGCGGAGGCAGCTTGTACGCTGCTTTTGTAGATTTGTGGGCTGCCTTCGACCTGGTGCCTAGGTCCAAGCTGTGGTTTGAATTAAGAAGCCTGGGTCTGCCTGATGATCTACTGACTATGGCTATGCGGCTACACGAGGCAAACTTCGCCAGGATACAGTGGGGTAGGCAGGGTGAGACTACTGCTGATTTTTCGGTAGAACGGTGTGTGCGACAAGGGTGTGCGATGGCCCCGCTCCTCTTTTCACTATTTATTAATGGGGTAGTAGCCAGAATGCTATCTGCGAATGTGGACGCACTCTCGTTGGCGGGCATCAAGATACCGATCTTGATGTTCGCCGATGATACGCTGATCCTGTCAAAGACTCCCAGTGGTCTGCAAAGTGCCCTCTGTATTTTTGATGATTTTTGTAGGAATAATGGTTTGGAAGTTAACGTGGCAAAGACTAAACTTATGTTTTTTAATCCTCACCGTAGTGTCAGACCCAAGTTGTACTTGAGCCAACGCCCCCTAGATGCAGTCAGAGCATTCACTTATCTGGGCATCTACATAACTGATGATTTAAGATGGGTTCAGCACATTGACTTGGCTGCTCTAAAGCATAGACAAGTGGCTGGAGTCCTTGGGCTTGAGCATAGGAAATCACAGTCAAAACCTATTGCACCAGTTTTGCAGGTGTACGAAGCAAAAACCCTGGGATCTGCACTGTATGGTGCAGAATTGTGGGGATTTGGTAACCTCAATTCGATGCAGATGTCTGAGAATAAGTTTTTTATGTCATTAACCGGTCTCCCTAAAAGTACACCCCTGATCCCCCTCAGATATGACTTGGGAAGGAAGGCAGTAGGTGACCTGGCAAGGTTACGCCCAATTTTATACTGGAGGCGGCTTTGGACTACACCAGAACTTAAGCATTATGCCGAGGACTTTGTAGCAGTGATCAAGGCCGATGTCTCCCATAAGATCCAATGGTTGAGTAAACTTAGAACATTGTTATGTGTGCTTGGGTTAAAGATGCTATGGGATACCCCATTAGAAGCATCCTTTCCTAGCAAGCAAGCAATCAAGGAGCTGTATTGGGCCCACGTGTTTGAGCAGGCATGGTGAAAATCTGATGCAGGTTCTATGTCTGGTCGTTTCTTGGAGGTTAAACCCCTCCCTACACTAGAACTATTCTGGGATATTATAACTAACCCAAGGGATAGAAAACTTTTTTTTCAATTGAGGATAGGTGCCCTCCCCTTAAGGTCTTTAACTGGGAGGTGGAGGGGTTTTACCGATACCTCCTGCCCTACCTGTGGAATTACAAAAGAGTCCATTGGGCACTTCTTGTTTTCCTGCAAAGCTTACGCAGCCCCACGGCGTATTTGGTTAGCACCGGCCTGTAAAAATGTAAGCGCTCCCAGCAGCTCTGTAGCTATGAGAATCATTTGCACTAGCTCCTGTCTCCAATTGTCTGTAGCAACCGCTACATTTTTGGGGTGGGCATGGTCCATTAGGCAGAGTGTCATTGTTTAGTAGCTATTTAATTAAAAGAACGTAATATTGGTTACTGTGCTAATGCATTGTGCTTAAATCTATCTTTTCGAATTTTGATTGTCTGTACATTTTATGATGTATGATTTTAATAATGTTTTTAAAAAATTATGATTGTGTGTACTGCTTTTATGAGAATTTCTCGAATAAAGCTTCTTGAATTGAATTGCATCTGTTCTTCACACCATACTAGATGCTTATTCAATTCCATCCGTAACTACAGGCACAGTACAAGAGGGGAGATTGTACTAAGACTGTGGGATGGTACGGGAGAGGAGATTGAGCAGGGGTTGTGGGGGCTGGTGTCAGAGCAGGCATCAGTCTTTGGCAGTTGAGATCAGCCAAAAGGCAGTGGTGAAAGCAGGTAAATGCAGTAGGGCTGGGAGAAGCACAACAGGCTAAGGATGAAGCACTGCAACTGTGGCTGTGATCTGGTGTGGGAGTTGACTGGTACTGCAGGCTTATGGTGTTGTGCAAGTGGGGGAAGAATTTACAGCTCAATAGATACTTCCTGGCCTTGCACCCAGCCCCATTGACCTTCGTAACAGCCACTGTGAAGAAAGGTGAGGGGGGTCACCAGTGGCCAGTGACCAGACATGCTGTTTCTGCTGCTTCTGAAGTCATGATGTAGACTAACTCTGGGTCCTGTTAGCCTGCATAGCAATAGCGCTCTGCAGGGTCTGGTATTGCATCGGAAAGCCTGCTGCAGCCACAGGTGGTGTGTGAGATAGGAGCAGTCCGTGGAGAAGCCAGTGAAGTTGAGGAGACAGAAGTGAAGTTGTAGGTTGGTGTAGAAGGAGGGACATGGGATTTTTTTTTAATGTCATTATTACAAATGGGGAAGAAAAAGTAAACAGGCTCAGATGCCTCTGCTTTATCATGCTGAACATAAGAACCATTTTGGATGGTGGATATCCCTTGTTTAGAAGCTCTATTCACCAATAATCATACCACTATACTGCTGTTGGCTCACAGAGTAATATTCCTAGCCAGTACTATCACATCATTGTGGAGGGGTCTTATTCTTGCACACTGCCACGTTATTGCACTTTAAGGGGGTAGCTATGTTAAGTTGGGGAACACCACTCAGAAGTCAATGGAAGTACAATCACTGCACCCTTTCTCTGTAGCACCACCCAAGTTCTGCCCATCCAAATGCTGTAATGAAGAAAACATGAGGTTGGAGCCAAAGCCTCTCTGAAGATTGTGTTTCATAAATCTTTTTTCTGTAGATCACACCAGGTATGATGATATCCAGACCTAAAAAGTACATTCCAGAAGTATTGAAACACATTCAATACGGTGCTTAAAAGCTTCCATCATAGCACCATACATTAACTTAAGTACATTAACCCCTCAAGGATAAGAACAATAGGGTTATGTCATGTGTTGTGGAGTACTGATGATTATCCAAAAGTTATGAAGTGGTTTTTAAAACAGTATTAGTTTGTTTTTATCCAAATAATTGTCGTTTTCATTATTTTCCTTCAATGCCTTTAGTACTCTTGCACTATTCCTTCCTGAACCCATTGTGCCCTTGACTCCCATTGAAAACTTAGTATTATGTCTTCAATCTCGCCCGCTTATAGGATGAGATGGAATGGTTGCTGGAGTGCCCTCAGTCTGGGTAGGCCACAGCAGGGTGTGGCAGCCAGAGCTGCAGCTATGAGTCTTTCATTGAATAAAGGTATTCGAAGGTAGTGAGAGCTAATGGCAGACATTAGACCTGCTTCTGGGTCACTGGGCAGCAGATGGGCCATCACTTACACATGTGTCACAACAGCATGTTAGCCGCCACAGGATGCACTTTGTAAAGAACACAGCGGTGACCTTCATGCACAAACGTCTTGGCTATGTTGTTGACGTCCACCATGAACATAGTTTTAAGTTTTGTGGTGACGTCAGCCACAGGAACAGTTCTGGGTTTCGGTGGTTGCAATCACCATGGGTAAGGCTCTTGATTCAAGCAGTGAGGTCACCCATGATTGTCTCTATAGCAAGGTCAGCTACCTGCCTGTGACTCCCTCTTGGAATTGCACTTCTGCAGAGACTACACCCACCCTCTTAGGACTTGCAGATCGCTTTCTGCAGTCTTCTTTCTCCCGGTAGACCTTCCACACTAGAGTCAGGCAGTTTCTGGCACTACCTGGACATTCACACCTCCTAGGGCTTGAGAAGCTCTTTCACTCTCTCAGTAGGCAGGCTGGCTTCCAGGTGCTTCAGGCCAGGGGTATAGCTCTTCCAGTAAGTAAAGACAGGTGATGTCACTTCTCCTTCGGGAAGCTGGCTGTCACACAAACACCAGTTCTGGTTGTTGTACAGCAGTCCTCAAAGTATGCTCTGGAATACTCCCTTCCTTGGTGAAAGGATGTGGAACTGGAGCTACAAAGACTTGAGTAGCTCCCACTTTTATGTGGTCAAAGCATAAAAGGAAAGTGCATTAGTTGTCTGCAATCTCAAAGAAGGTTTGTGGCAGTTCTTCTATCAAGTGTCCTCTCTAGGCTATTTTCCAGACAGAGCCTTTGTGTAAAGTGATGCTCCTCACAGCAAGGTAGTCTCCAGCCTGAAGTACTCACAACAGAGGCCCAAAGAGGCATGAAGTTTCTGAAACTAGCTTTGCACAAGGCACACTGAACAGTGGTCAGGATAAAGACAAAAGGCTGGCTTCACCTAAAAGATCTCTCTTACCCGGCACAACAAAGATGAGTGTCCCACTCCAAACACCAACAAATGACAGTACCACAGGAAAACTAATCAGCAGTTCCACTCAGCAGGAGCCTCTTCAGTGAATTTTAAAGAAGCCATGTCACCTCCCTCCATTTTCAGGAATGACAACAATACTCTTCCACTCTCTGTGAAAACAATCTCACCTACATCTTGTGCACAGAAGCAGGCTAGGGGATTCCAAAATGAGACCTGCAGACCTCCAATACTCTGGCTCACTCATGCACATACTGCACATATTACACAAGCCACAAACACACACAGTCCACTTGGATGTTAATACTAGGATCTACGTTACACATTGATGCAGAGCTTTACACAAGTGGTTCCGGCTACAAAGGCAGAAGGTCTGATCACGACTGTGGATTTACCAAATGGTATGCTGCCACCTACGCTGTACATGCTAGACCCATGACAGGGGTGGTAGTCTACTGTCAGCCTAATGAGAGCACAATTGGAGCACCCCTCTAGGTTACAGGACAGTTGCAGGACTTCATGAGTGTTAGGGACAGGGGTAGGCACATGTTATATCAGTGTGAGCCTAGAGCAAATAAATCAAAAACTGGGATTATAAGTGAGTCACAGTCAAGCTCTCAGAACATAACAATATAGCTGCACACCCCGAAGGTAACATTTTCAGTCCAATAGCATGTTCTGGCAATATTATGTTTTTCCTAAATCAGTATGGCTTATCTTACCGTCTTTTCACTACATATATATTTACTTGACTCCTATAAGTATGCTATTTTGTGGATACTAAATAAGTACATATTTGTGCATCAATAAGTAATCATTGATATAAATATACTTTATTTCTGATCATTGTCCACCTTTACACAGTACACACGCAGGAATAGCTGCTCCGCACCCTCTAAATGGTGAGTAACTTGGATATTTAATTTTCTTTTCTTCACAAGAAGGATGAGTTGGTAGCAAGGACAGCTAACTGGAGCCTGTAAAGTTAACACTCCTTGTGACCTGGTGGCTGCCTTGTTCAAGGGAGTCCTGTCCTATGTCCTGAAGAGTTTACCTACAGGCCGTAGAGCTGAGAGTAGCCACAAAACCTTAACATGAAGCAGAAGATTTAAATAGAGAAAGCTGGTGAGGGGCTTCAGATCTGATGAGAGGTCTCAAGGTCACAAATAGCAGCTCATCCAGAAGACTTCAGTGGAGAAACGGTCTGCCAGCTATAATACCTGAAGTGGTAATACCTTAGCACATCCTGATTCCTTGGCAGTACAGCTGAAGGCCTCCTCACCACTGGCCTTTGGTATTTGGAGGCCAAACTTGCATTACGTCTGATCCACCAACTTCACTCTTCTTGCATCCCTTCCCTCTGCTCAATCACAATTCCAGAAGGTCAATAGTTTACCAGACTACAAAACAGAAAATCATCTTCAGTCACTCGTCTTTAATCTCATCAAGCTTCATTGATGTTTTAAATGCCTGTGTTCCTGCAGAATTGCCTGCAGAGCCATGTCAATGACCAGCTCTGTAGCCAATCCTATCAAAACAGTCAACAACTCATTGAATATAGGTATTTTTCAAAAGGAAATCTAAATGCCTTACGTACAACCCTCCCTAAAAAACACTGACTTTGAGCCAAGAGATCCTTCTAACCTCTGTCCAATATCAGACTGTTTTTAGTCAAAAAGAAAAAACAAATGAAAGATCTGCCTCAAAACATATACCTACATTCAAAGAAAATCGCCTGCTTTAAGATTATTACAACAGATTCTCGTATGACTGGGGCACAGATGCAGCAGTGATTTCCACATGGGATGATTTTAAAGCAACAGTGGATTAAAACTGGAGTACCGGCACACCTATTACTTGAACTCTCCCTTGCCTTTGATACTGTTTATCATCCCAAACTTCTAAAGAGACTTGACAACATCAGAGGGCAGGGCATATAACTGAAGCAGATTGCATATTTTCTGGCAGACAGATAATATTCTCACTACTCCATTCATGGCAGCTCCATTGAGTCATAAATAATGTAATACACATCTTTACCCCCTCTTTAACATTTACCATAGCTCTATATTGCACCCAATCTGTTCCTGCATCTTGAAGTGTTACTGTTAAGCAGAAAGTAAAAAAATCATACTTAGGTATGAAAGCTCTGACCTTGACTCATACTAAATCGCACAATACCTGATAATAGTTGAATAATATATTATATTTAACCACAACAAAATAAACACCTCACAAATCAAAATATCTAAACTCAGTAAATGGATCAAACACCGCCTATCAACAATATGGCTTCAGCAAGTAGGCCCGTCACAAGCAACTGAGCCTAAGTCAGGAATCTAGGGTTAAATAATAATCCTGGGAGGTGGACTCCGCTTTGCTCGTGGAGTTTGCAGAGTTTTCCACACTCTGCACTCTGTGCTCCCCAACATCAAGTTGGCGAGCGAGGAAAATCCACTACCCGGTGAGATTTTTGCTTGCTCATGCTCCCAAACACCAAGTTGGCGATTGCGAGCGCAAAAAATCCACCTCCAGGCGAGATTTCTCAACGCGGGTAACCGTATTTCTCAATGCGGGCGGTCGTCTGTGGTCTCAACCACTCGCATTGAGAAACATTTTGTTTGCGTTGAGAAAGTTGCCTCTCGGGTAGAAAATCTACTTGAGCAGCAGAAAAGAAGCAGCGCCCTCTTGCACTGCTCACGATGCCGTTTGCGTTGATTTTCCAGCACAAGGCGAACACCCAGCACTGAAAATCAACGCGAACCGCCATTACTATGTGCACTCCGCCGCTTGTGGAACTCTGCGTAGCGATGTGGAGTTTTTTGGTCGCTTCACAGAGTTACGCGTAGCGGATCTCTGCGAACTCTGCTCAGGCTTAATAAATACCGACTCCAGTCTGCCACTCATAATAAGCTTGTGTTTGTCTAATGCATTTATACTTCAGTTTGGCACTTTTTCCCCTCATATTGGCTGTAAAGATATCTCCGCCTACATTGCTTGAAATACTTGTTTCGCCCCACTGACTGAAGAGTTATACCCCTCCCTCTCCCCTCCCCCCTCGAAAGTCAGGTCTAGTTGTGTCCCTGAAAAGACACAATATGTGCCCTCTTTTAAATCGACAGTGTAATGGTAAATGTACTGATGTAATTGTATTCTATGTGAGTCATACATCGCGCGGGCAGCGTGCGATGTATCACTCGCATTATATTGTACTCTCGCATCGGATTGATGCTTTGTTTGTACTTTTGTTTATGTTCGAAATATATGGCTCACGCATGGGGCATCCGTTGTTGGAGACTCGGCCGTTCGAGTCTCTATTGAAGGGGATGCTCCGTGTGCTGGGTGGAGTTGTTCTTCAATAAACCTACTTCTTCAATCTACTTCGTTTCGCCTGGATATCTTACTAAATTTGGCGACGATCGGGGATAAAACTCCACCCGTATCAGATTAATCCCTGGGGCACAACCTGTATTTCATATAGTACGCTCCGTTTCCTTAAGCGTTAGGAAAGAATTGAAAGACTCTTTAAAGAACCTGTGTGACCAAGGGATTATAAAACCGACTGACTCGCACCCATCGTGGTCGCACGAAAAAAATCCGGCGAGATCAGGCTGTGTGAGGACTTGCGCGCCTTAAACAAAAACATTATCATCGACTGCCACCCCCTCCCTAAAATCCATGAGCTGTTAGCAAATCTAGGGGGTGCGAAATGGTTTTCTCTTATTGATTTAAGATCCGCCTACCACCAGGTATCGCTAGCTAAAGTATCTCAAGAATTGACTACTTTTGTTACCCCGTACGGGGCTTACAAATTTTTGCGCCTTCCTTTCGGTCTAGCATCGGCCGGGAGCGTTTTCCAGAAGCTTATGGACACTCTGTTTAATGGGATAAGTGGGGTACAGGCTTACTTAGATGATATTTTGATTTTTGCTAATCATTTGAGGAACACAACATGATTTTAAAAACAGTCCTATCGATTCTTTTGTCTAAGAACATGACGGTGCGTTCGGATAAATGCAAGTTAGCTGTCCAAGAGCTGGAGTATTTGGGTCACAAAAGTTCCAAAAACTGGATCAAACCGAAATTTTCTGTTATTAGGGCTATTGAAGACACAAAGCATCCCTCCGATAAAGACTCCTTACGGTCGTTTTTGGGGTTAGCTGAGTATTACGCCAGGTTTGTCCCCGCATATTCCCAATTGGTCGAACCTTTACGCTAATTTCTAAGGAAAGGGGCTAGTTTTAACTGTTCGGCGGACCTCGAAAAAGTATTCAACGAGGTAAAAAAGATGATCGTTTCTGCACAGGCCTTGCACGTTTTTAGAGACAATTGTATTTCAATTATAACTGTTGACGCTAGCATCTCTGGTCTGGGTGCAGTGCTCACCCAAAGAGTTAACGGTCATGAACAAATGGTAGTCTTCGCGTCCAGGTCTCTCAAATCGTTTGAACAACAATACAGTACAATCGAAAGTGAGGCCTTGGCATGCGTGTGGGCAGTACAGAAATTTAAAATGTACATTTGGGGCCAAAAATTCGAACTGGTGACAGACCACAAACCACTTATTTACATCTTTGATAAAGTAAATTCCTCTTCTATGTCCGCCAGATTAATGAGGTTAGTCTCCAGATTACAAGAATTCCATTTTATTGTTAAACATATACAAGGGGGAAAGAATTTTTGGGCAGACTGTCTCTCTAGATTGTCTATGAGCAAAGACGATGATATTATACCTGAAGACATAGAATGTGTCATAGTCGTAGACGCAGTGTCCGAACTTAGTTCAGTTTTGTCAGAGAACGATTGGAATTCAGCCTGCGAGATGGATATAATACTCCAGAAAGTGATGGAGAATTCCACTCAAACTTGGCCCGAACCTAGGTGTCATGAAGGTGACTTACGGGTATTTGTCCAAGTAGCCAAAGAACTTTCGGTTGAGAATGGTATTGTTCGGAGGGGGGACAAGTTTGTTCCTCCAACTAATTTGCGCCTCTTAATCGTAAACAAAGCTCACCGGGGACATCTAGGAGTCACCAAGACCATTAGGAGAATAAAACAACACTACTGGTGGCCTTCTTTAGATAACCAGGTGAGAAAGACAATCAACGATTGCCCTGAATGCCTTTTGTCAGACAAGCACTGGCAAACGCTTATGGTACCCCTACATCCTACTGATTTTCCTCGTTCTTCTTGGGAAAAAGTAGGCCTTGATTTTTCTGGACCTTATTCCATCTTGAACCAAGAAAAAAAAATATCATTTTACTGATCGACTATTATTCAAAGTGGATGTACTATGATTTTGCTAATTTCCCTGACACAGACACAACAATTTCATTTTTAAATAAGATTTTTCTTGTAGAGGGTTCCCTTAAGATCATAGTTACTGATAATGGTACCCATTTTGTATCAGAAAAAATGTGTACATTTTTGAAGAACTTAGACATCAAACAATTGAAAGTAGCCTTATATTCCCCTTCTTCGAATGGATTAGTAGAGAGGGGTAATAAAGTAATCAAAGAAGGGATACAGACTGCTTTATCATCTAGTCTTAACGTGGAGGATTTTATAAAACAAAAAGTTTGGAACTATAACACTTCTCTTCATTGCACCACCGGGGTCTCACCTTTCAATTTGTTAAGAGGCAGGGAGGCACATTCTACTTTATTCCCAACATGGCTCCAAAATATTGCCGGTAAGAAAAAGATTAAACTGTAGGAAATTTATAAGAGAGTGAATGTGAAACAGACCCAAATGAAGGCCAATTTTTATTTAAAAAAAAGGTTCCCAGTAATGAGGAGCATGTCCTCGTTGGTGACTGGGTTTTAATTAAAAAACCGAATAGAGTTAGGAAGGGCGAGTCAATTTTCTATGATCCAGTCCAAGTCCTGAAAGTCAGTAAGGGAGCTGCTTTTACCGATAGAAAAGGGTGGTGGAATAAAAGACATCTGGTAAAGATATCCCCTCGCCAAGTTGAGATAAAGCAGGACAGGCACAAGAGTGGTGAAGGTGACCTTGATTGGAGCCACTGGTTAGAACCTTCTAGTAAGGCCGGTGCTTCCACTCAACCTACTACATCTTCTCCCTCTCCTATCATCAGTCAAGACTCTCTAAGGGTTTATCCTCGTTCTTCTCGGGGGCGCACGATTAGAGCTCCGAGAAGATTTGATAATTATGTTAGGTATTGAATGTTTTATTTGTATTTTTTTCTTCTGTTTATTTTTTATAAGGGGGAAGGTGATGTAATGGTAAATGTACTGATGTAATTGTATTCTATGCGAGTCATACATCGCGCGGGCAGCGCGCAATGTATCACTCGCATTATATTGTACTCGCGCATCGGATTGATGCTTTGTATGGGGCATCCGTTGTTGGAGACTCGGGCGTTACTTCTCAGTTGCCGTTCAAGTCTCTATTGAAGGGGATGCTCCGTGTGCTAGGTGGAGTTGTTCTTCAATAAACCTACTTCTTCAATCTACTTCATTTCGCCTGGATATCTTACTACAGACAGTCAAACAAACAACATTTGCCTGTTTTCAGTGCAATTTATAACACATCAACACGCACTCATGCAAATCTATAAGTCGACAATGATAGGTGGGTGGTTTTCAGGGTGCTGGCCCTACCTGGGAACCATGGAGGGTGTTGGCAGTGTGAGTGACGACACGTGCTGGCCTCAACTTGTGGGCCACACTGGAAGCCAGTAAATCCCGCTGACATTCAACTGCCCCAAAAGCCCGGGTGCGAGAACGATAAGCCTCCATGATTCATTTAATTAGTCAAAGTTTATGATTCCAAAATAAAAAAAACGATAAGGTTATATAAGCAGTTACTGCTGTGAGATAATTTTAATTATATGAAAACAAATCGTGGACTCCATGAAGGCTGATAAAAACGGCTAAACTACAAAACTATCATTCTTTAAGTATGAAAAAGCCCACTCTGAAATAGAGCCATCTGTTCCTGTTCAGCTGAGAGAGATACAATCTCTTATCAAAGTAAACGTGTTGAAATGCTCAGACAAATAGGCTATCTGGCCGGGTGGACATTCCAGGGCGCTCTGAAATAATAGCAAACATGATCACTGCTTCATTCATGCGTCCAGCGGAAAAGTGAAACGATCCTCCCCTGGGGCTGAGCATTGATCGGTGACAGAGCGCCTTGTGCACTCTTCGGGCCATCCCTGCCCGACCTGCCTCTCCAGCCGCCATGTCTCCGAGAGCAGGCCTCAAACTACGCCGAGCACAGACAGATACTGTGTGATCCCGTGACTCCAAAGCGAGGCAAGTTCCGGAAAAACAGGTTAGAGAAAGTTAACCAGGCGAGTCTCATGAGCGCACTGACAACAGCTGCCAGGTTTTCAGTGACATTTGCATATTTTCAGTGTGCATATGTGTGACATTTCGGTGATTTGTGGGTGACAATTTAAGTAACACTTAATTGAGAGACAACAAAGCAAATGCACAGAGATACATTTCATAAATTACTGATTTTTTGCTCAATGTACATATGGTTTCAGCACCACAACAAGGCTTCTAAAGGGCATTCGCCAGAACACAAAGCTACGTTCAAAGTGGTCTCACTTGTATTACAAACACTGGAGAGTGTATTCTGGGCGAGGCTGAAGAAATGAAGACAAACATTGTGTACCACAATTGCGGCAGGTCCCTTTTACTAGTGGTGAACACAATGGGGCAGATTTATGAGCCCCTTGCGCCACTTTTGCGTCACTTTTCCCATGTTAAAAGTGATGCAAAAGTGGCGCAAGGGGCTCATAAATCTGCCCCAATATGTATACCAGTTCTCAAGGGTTTACTTGTGAGACAGTGGCGGCTGGTGATATTTGAAAGTGATGAGGCATACACGTTGGGCATGACTTTCATAAAGCGAGCTACCCAAACTAGTTTAATGGACAAACCTGTGGTCCAGGATAAGTCCCTCTCCCGAGAAAAAAATGAAAAATGATTGGCAAATGGTGCATTTTAAAGTAAATGAATGTAGTGATAAAGCAAGGTTTATAAAGCAGTGGGAACATATAGGTGCCGATCACGATCCGGTAAAAACCGGGTACGAACCGTCGGACGGAGCATATTCTCCGTCCGACGCGTACCCGGTCGTCAAAATATACAAACATGGAATTACGATTCGCACGGAAACACCATTTCCGTACGAATTGTACAAAACCCCGACCGACGAAAAGAAACGTACAAATGCGATCCGGGAAAGCGCCGACGTGACGTCGGGACGCACGCAGCCTGCCATTCACGAACCAGGAATTACGATTCGCACCGACGTCATCCCGCACGGTGAATATTTTCCGGCTGCCAAAAACTGCCGGGAAATCAGGACGACGCGAACAAGGAGTACCGGTACGCGACGGACAGACAGGACGACGCGAACAAGGAGTACCTGTACGCGACGGACAGACATGGACCCGAACCTACGTGTCATCCCGGCTCTCATAGCAGTCGACCTCCTCTACAGGTTACGACGCAGATGCCGCAGAAGGTCAGAACAACAAAGGGAGGGGGGAAAGGAAGGGGGGGTGGCAGGACCAGGGCAGGCCACAAAACCCACACCAAAGTCACACAGCACACATGCCCTGGACACACCTGACCCTCAGGCCCTGGTCACTACGAGGGGGTGGGGGCGTGTCCAGCTAAGCCAGCGACCGCCACAACGGAAGTTCTTGACGACGCGAACCGGCAACACAACCAGACAGGTACGTCCCGTACCCACGCCTTAAGAGTGTGGGTATGAGTCGTACCACGCCCACACCTACGTCACCCCAACAATGGCGGGACGGCTCGTACCCACATGGCAAAGGCCTGGGGACGGGCCGCACAAGCATTCCACAGCGTGGGCACGGATAGGTACGGACCGTACCCCCACCCGCGTATGCATGGAGCGTACCCCCCACCCCGACAGTGTTAGTACGACACGTACCCTCACCCGCGTATGTAAGGAGCGTACCCCCCATGCCAACAGTGTAAGTACGACACGTACCCCCACCCGCGTACGTATGGAGCGTACCCCCCACCCCAACAGTGTAAGTACGACACGTACCCCCACCCGCATATGCAAGGAGCGTACCCCCCACCCCAACAGTGTAAGTACGACACGTACCCCCACCCGCGTATGCAAGGAGCGTACCACCCATGCCAACAGTGTAAGTACGACACGTACCCCCACCCGCGTATGCAAGGAGCGTACCCCCATGCCAACAGTGTAAGTACGACACGTACCCCCACCCGCGTATGCAAGGAGCGTACCCCCATGCCAACAGTGTAAGTACGACACATACCCCCACCGCGTACGTATGGAGCGTACCCCCCACCCCAACAGTGTAAGTACGACACGTACCCCCACCCGCGTATGCATGGAGCGTACCCCCACCCCAACAGTGTAAGTACGACACGTACCCCCACCCGCGTATGCAAGGAGCGTACCCCCATGCCAACAGTGTAAGTACGACACGTACCCCCACCCGCGTATGCAAGGAGCGTACCCCCCATGCCAACAGTGTAAGTACGACACGTACCCCCACCCGCGTATGCATGGAGCGTACCCCCCACCCCAACATTGTAAGTACGACACGTACCCCCACCCGCGTATGCATGGAGCATACCCCCACCCCAACAGTATAAGTACGACATGTACCCCCACCTTGTATGCATGGAGCGAACCCACACACGTGTATGTTCTAAGCGTACATATTGTGAAACAGAGTCCTCCCAGCAGTGCCCAGAGACAGGAGGGGTGGGTGCCTATCACTCCCAGCAGTGCCCAGAGACAGGAGGGGTGTGTGCAGAGTCCTCCCAGCAGTGCCCAGAGACAGGAGGGGTGGGTGCCTATCACTCCCAGCAGTGCCCAGACACAGGAGGGGTGGGTGCCTATCACTCCCAGCAGTGCCCAGTCACAAGAGTGGTGGGTGCAGAGTCCTCCCAGCAGTGCCCAGAGACAGGAGGGGTGTGTGCAGAGTCCTCCCAGCAGTGCCCAGAGACAGGAGGGGTGGGCGCCTATCACTCCCAGCAGTGCCCAGACACAGGAGGGGTGGGTGTAGAGTCCTCCCAGCAGTGCCCAGACACAGGAGGGGTGTGTGCAGAGTCCTCCCAGCAGTGCCCAGAGACAGGAGGGGTGGGTGCCTATCACTCCCAGCAGTGCCCAGAGACAGGAGGGGTGTGTGCAGAGTCCTCCCAGCAGTGCCCAGACACAGGAGGGGTGGGTGCCTATCACTCCCAGCAGTGCCCAGTCACAAGAGTGGTGGGTGCAGAGTCCTCCCAGCAGTGCCCAGACACAGAAGGGGTGTGTGCAGAGTCCTCCCAGCAGTGCCCAGAGACAGGAGGGGTGTGTGCAGAGTCCTCCCAGCAGTGCCCAGAGACAGGAGGGGTGGGTGCCTATCACTCCCAGCAGTGCCCAGAGACAGGAGTGGTGGATGCAGAGTCCTCCCAGCAGTGCCCAGAGACAGGAGGGGTGGGTGCCTATCACTCCCAGCAGTGCCCAGAGACAGGAGGGGTGGGTGCAGAGTCCTCCCAGCAGTGCCCAGTCACAAGAGTGGTGTGTGCAGAGTCCTCCCAGCAGTGCCCAGAGACAGGAGGGGTGGGTGTAGAGTCCTCCCAGCAGTGCCCAGACACAGGAGGGGTGTGTGCAGAGTCCTCGCAGCAGTGCCCAGAGACAGGAGGGGTGTGTGCAGAGTCCTCCCAGCAGTGCCCAGAGACAGGAGGGGTGGGTGCCTATCACTCCCAGCAGTGCCCAGAGACAGGAGGGGTGTGTGCAGAGTCCTCCCAGCAGTGCCCAGAGACAGGAGGGGTGGGTGCCTATCACTCCCAGCAGTGCCCAGGGACAGGAGGGGTGTGTGCAGAGTCCTCCCAGCAGAGCCCAGAGACAGGAGGGGTGGGTGCAGAGTCCCTCCAGCAGTGCCCAGACACAGGAGGGGTGTGTGCAGAGTCCTCCCAGCAGTGCCCAGAGACAGGAGGGGTGTGTGCAGAGTCCTCCCAGCAGTGCCCAGAGACAGGAGGGGTGGGTGCCTATCACTCCCAGCAGTGCCCAGAGACAGGAGTGGTGGGTGCAGAGTCCTCCCAGCAGTGCCCAGAGACAGGAGGGGTGGGTGCCTATCACTCCCAGCAGTGCCCAGAGACAGGAGGGGTGGGTGCAGAGTCCTCCCAGCAGTGCCCAGTCACAAGAGTGGTGTGTGCAGAGTCCTCCCAGCAGTGCCCAGAGACAGGAGGGGTGGGTGTAGAGTCCTCCCAGCAGTGCCCAGACACAGGAGGGGTGTGTGCAGAGTCCTCCCAGCAGTGCCCAGAGACAGGAGGGGTGTGTGCAGAGTCCTCCCAGCAGTGCCCAGAGACAGGAGGGGTGGGTGCCTATCACTCCCAGCAGTGCCCAGAGACAGGAGGGGTGTGTGCAGAGTCCTCCCAGCAGTGCCCAGAGACAGGAGGGGTGGGTGCCTATCACTCCCAGCAGTGCCCAGACACAGAAGGGGTGGGTGTAGAGTCCTCCCAGCAGTGCCCAGACACAGGAGGGGTGTGTGCAGAGTCCTCCCAGCAGTGCCCAGAGACAGGAGGGGTGGGTGCCTATCACCCCCAGCAGTGCCCAGAGACAGGAGTGGTGTGTGCAGAGTCCTCCCAGCAGTGCCCAGAGACAGGAGGGGTGGGTGTAGAGTCCTCCCAGCAGTGCCCAGACACAGGAGGGGTGTGTGCAGAGTCCTCCCAGCAGTGCCCAGACACAGGAGGGGTGGGTGCCTATCACTCCCAGCAGTGCCCAGTCACAAGAGTGGTGGGTGCAGAGTCCTCCCAGCAGTGCCCAGAGACAGGAGGGGTGGGTGCCTATCACTCCCAGCAGTGCCCAGAGACAGGAGGGGTGGGTGCAGAGTCCTCCCAGCAGTGCCCAGTCACAAGAGTGGTGTGTGCAGAGTCCTCCCAGCAGTGCCCAGAGACAGGAGGGGTGGGTGTAGAGTCCCTCCAGCAGTGCCCAGACACAGGAGGGGTGTGTGCAGAGTCCTCCCAGCAGTGCCCAGAGACAGGAGGGGTGGGTGCCTATCACTCCCAGCAGTGCCCAGACACAGGAGGGGTGTGTGCAGAGTCCTCCCAGCAGTGCCCAGAGACAGGAGGGGTGTGTGCAGAGTCCTCCCAGCTGTGCCCAGAGACATGAGGGGTGTGTGCAGAGTCCTCCCAGCAGTGCCCATGGAACGCAAAGGGTCGAGTAGCCACAGATACCATGCCCACAAATGTCAGTCAGGTGCACAAAGACCCTGCAGTACATGTACCACATGTGTGCGAGGCTGGGGGTATACACATGCATAGCGCAGAAAAGAAAACATGTCCACATGAAGTCATGTCAATAGTCCACATACACAAGTACAATGACTACCAAGGATGCCACGAATGATGCAGGTGGAGACATCGCTCAGCATGCATGTGCAAAGTTGATGGAGTCCGTCACACACCCAGCAAATGTACACACAGCTCAGCGCTAAATATTGGGAACACCCTGCAGGGAAGATGGCAGGGTACACAGAGGAAGGAATACACCTTGGGACAATTTCACCATGCAGCAACTGCATACATGAACAGAGAAACATAGCTAACACCATGTGATGGCACACAGATACCAGGGTCCCCCCTCTGACCAGCACACTACTACATTTCCCACACACCCAACACATGAACACCACCCACAACCATGTAGCAGCCCCACCAACAGCAACACCAGCAAAGCAGTAGTGTTCCAAGGGAACAAAATAAATTGCTTTATTCAGCATGATCCAAAAAATCTTGTTTGTAGGAAGTTCAATATTTACAAAGCCCATAGGGCAGTCCAGAAGTCACAGCTGGATGGGGGACACAGTGGGATGCGTGTCCCCTAGCTTGCCTGCACAGTTAGATTCCGTCGTCTTCCACAGGGTTGAGGGCATCATGTGGGTGGGAAGGAACAGGCACCGCAGGGACAGGATGGCGAAGGGTAGGCGTTGTGGGTGCAGGGATGGAGGACTCCACCACAGGGGGTGGGGCAGGGCCAAAGGTGGACTCTAGGAGCTCGCTGCACACCTTAGCAAGGTCCTCCAGGGAATCCCTTGCACCCGAAGGAACCACAGGCCCCAAGGAGGGGTCAGGGTCAGAGGGATGGGTCGCAGTGCCACTGGGGGAGGGTGTGGACGGGGGGGGGGAATCAACCACCCTGACCGTGGAATTCCTTGACCGCTTGCGTGGTGGTGTCACTGTGGGGCTCAGGGACAGAGCGGCCATGAAGGAGTCTTTGGGGGAGATGTGGCCAGGAGAGCTGAGGGGAGGGGATTTGGAGGGAGTGGATTGGGTGGAATGCGGACTCCCACTCTGGCTGCGTGTCACACGTTTGCCCCCCGACCCAGTGGGTGTGCCTACTTCACCCTGTGTGTGCGTGTCAGAAGGTGTGCGGTGGACCTTCCCTGCTGGTGTGGTGCCTGTGTGTGTTGTGGTGGGTGCATGCTGACGTCTGGGTGTACGTGGGACAGTCATGGGAGTGGGAAGTGTGGATGGGGCAGGGGTAGGGGGTGGGACGTAGCGCTGCAGGAGACCCACTGCTGCAGTCAGTGTCGAGTCTATCGACCTCAGCAAGCTGCGTTGGTCAGCCTGCGATGAGTGAATGCCCTCCAAGTATGCCTCCATGTTGTTGAGGACCTGGCTGTGGCCATGGAGGACATTAAGGATCGCAGCCTGACCAATCTGCAACTGCCGCTGGATGTCCACAGACTCGGCCTTGGCGGCAGCAGTAGAGACAGGGGCAGGGGGTGCGGTGCCTGGCAGGTAGGAGACATGCGGTGACTGGGCACGCTGGGAAGGGACACGAGCACGTGGGAGGCGGCTGATGCCAATGGAGGGGGCGGGGCGAGATGTAGTGCTGCTGTCAGATGGTGGTGCAGCCACCGCCCACTCGGAGAGATCATCCTTGGACCCGTCAGCTTCATACTCTGTTGTGCCAGTCGACAGGTCCCCGGCTTCACTCTCCTCCGCCTCAGTCCCACTCGATGTGCCAGCCACGATGTCACCGCTGGCACTGGTGCTCGGTCCCTCTGCTCCGTCTGTGCCCATGTCTCCCTCCGTGTCCCCCGACGATGCTGTGGGCAGGGTGAAGAGACAGAAATTAATCATACACCTGTATACATATGTCACATGAGTCCAATCTACATAGGTTACAGTGCATAGCCTGAAACAAAAGAAGAGTTACATCTACAAAACAAGGTACATATGTAGGGCATGCAAGACACAGTTGTTTGACCCACCATGCCACTGAAAAACTATGGAGAGCATGACACAATAGCAAATGAGATGAAATGGAATTTTGACTGAGGAGCAAGGCCCTGGGGACAATCCAGCACTGCATCTGCACCACACAGCGTGGCAGGAAATAGGGATGAGCAGGGACCATAGCCAGGAACTAGAGGCACATGCAGCATAGGTAATACTGAAAACATGCCCACCCTGACTGGCTCACTGCACCTTGAGTGTATGTCCAGACAAACATCACACACTGGCCAGTCCTAGCAAGGAGATTTCTGGTTTTGACATGTAGGCCTTGGCCGCACCACCCACCCCCTACATGAGACAATTCTTTGGAGACACAGGAAGCACTTACATCTCTTAGTCTGGGTGAAATACACATGGGATGCAAAAATTCAATATTGCACACAAAATACCCAAGGTGCGCCTGTCCAAATAATCATGTACAAATGGGCATCATCAGATGATTGTAACAAGACACACAGGCAATGGCCACCGTGAGTATGAACCAGGAAAATCAGGTCAGGCTGGACAGTGGACACTTGTACTACATTTCACGTCAATATACATTGGGCCAGGGGACAATGGCACTGAGCACAACCTATGCTGTAGACACAGAGATTGTCGACATTTTCGGATTACACACATGATACCTAGGAAAATATGCCCCTGGGGACAGTAGTTGCCACACAACTCCATGCTCTTGAATGGGAATGACTGCATGTCACAGGCCACCACATAGGACATGCGTGCTGTAAGGCCTCACACTTGAGAGACTAACTCCCATGTCTGGACTCAGCATTAGTGCCAACTGACATGGAACCCACAAGTCCAGAACTGGACAGGGCACAGGCAAGGTCCCAAAACCTGTTACACACCACCCCCACACATGATGCTGCAGGCATAGTACACGTGGAGAAGGTGCCAGGCTACATAACCTTGTGAAGGAGTGACTACACACAGACCAGGGAACACATTGCAAGGAGGGGAAGGGAGGCAGGAGAGCACTGCAATACTGTGGGTAACAGGATCTGCACAGCACCATTAAACCCTGGCAGTGTATCCATGGAACAGTGCACTTACAAATGCTGGTGAAACACAACAAACACACATGTACCTACCCCCTTCCTGCTGCTGCATCTCCTGTAAGCGCCTGTCCAAGTCTGGAAAGACCACCGCCAGCACACGCTTGTGGATGTGGGAGAGACGGCGGCGCCCGCGGTTCTTATGGCTCTCAGGTGAGTCCCCCAGCAGGACCCGTGCGATCCTCCGCGTCCAGCACCGGATATCCTGCCAGCGTTTCCTCACCTGGGACAGGCGCCGCTTCCGACCATCCGCACTCCTCACGGCGCTGACGGCGGTCAGCCATATCTGCTCCTTGGCAGAGGCGCCTACCTGTGAGGATGAACAAGTGACACTACATCAATACACCTGCAACATGTCACAGAGACACAGATGAGAAGAAATTAGCTGGTTACAACAAGGCATGTCATGCAGCCAACGCATTGCACCTTTGCCATAGGGACATTCTCCTCTGGGGAAGGGCAAAAGCAGTACGTGCCAGTGAAAGTACACAGGTGGAATGAGGGCAAAGACACAATCAATGATCAAGGCTCACACTGTGCATCACACCCACCCCTCCTGCGTCTAGGCACTGCTGGGAGGACGCTGCACACACCCCTCCTGTCTCTGGGCACTGCTGGGAGTGATAGGCACCCACCCCTCCTGTCTCTGGGCACTGCTGGGAGGACTCTGCACACACCCCTCCTGTCTCTGGGCACTGCTGGGAGGACTCTGCACACACCCCTCCTGTCTCTGGGCACTGCTGGGAGTGATAGGCACCCACCCCTCCTGTCTCTGGGCACTGCTGGGAGACATGAGGCATTCCCCCCCCTGGGACCCCCCCTACAGGACATAGCATGTGTGTTACACCTGGACACAATGGCAGAAGTCACAGTCACAAAAAAGGGACACAGTCTGTGCTAGTGGACTCTGCACTCACCTGATAACCTGCTCGCCCATACAGCATGGGGTACTGTGGGAGGATCACATCCAGCAAAGCCAGGTTCTCCTCCAGGGTGAATGGCTGTGACCTCTCCACAGCCCTTGACATGGTTGCAGGGAATCAGTAGCAGCAGCTGGGTCGTGGAATACAAAGATGTGCAGGCAAGTGCTCCCTCATGGGACCTGGCTGCCTTATATCTGCCTTGCTGGCCTATTTCATGCACAGGAGTACAGAGTGATTGGTCACTCACATTTGCATCCTATGTTTCCTCCAATCCCTTCAAACCTAACACAGTCAGTGGGTTCTTATTCTGTTTTTTTCTTCAGCATGATGTCAACCCCACAAACACATTGCAACAAAGTAGATTCATTCCAACTGACTTCTGCTGTGCACCTTCCAGAACAAATTCAAACTTTAAACTTGGTCTCCATGACAACCAGCATGCATGTAGACCTTAATACTTGTCCCTCATGTGTCCCCTATGTAATTTGGAGCTTCACACACAGGTACGGTGCGTTCCGGGGCCCTAGGGCAACCCAAATGCATAGCAACGGCCCGTACACGCGTGCGTACGTTCACTATCACTATGGGTGTCCTCGCGTATGCGTACTCGTAGTGGTGCGGGCCGTACACACGCCTGTACGCTCCCTATCACTATGGGTGACCTCGCGTATGCGTACTCGTAGTGGTACGGGCCGTACACACGCCTGTACGCTCCCTATCACTATGGGTGTCCTCGCGTATGCGTACTCGTAGTGGTACGGGCCGTACACACGCCTGTACGCTCCCTATCACTATGGGTGTCCTCGCGTATGCGTACTCGTAGTGATAGTGAGCGTACAGGCGTGTGTACGGCCCGTACCACTACGAGTACGCATACGCGAGGACACCCATAGTGATAGGGAGCGTACAGGCGTGTGTACGGCCCGTACCACTACGAGTACGCATACGCGAGGACACCCATAGTGATAGTGAACGTACGCACACGTGTATGGGCCGTACCACTATGGGTGTTCTTGCGTATGCGTAGTGGTACGGACTGTACACATGCCTGTACGCTCACCATCACTATGGGTACACATACGGCAGCACTCCCATAGTGATACGGGAACGTATACAGGCCCTCTTAGCAGAAGTACGGTGGTTTTCACACATCACAGTGGTGACAGGCAGCAACCAGGAAGGAATAGGGCTGACATACTTGTCCATGGATGGACATCAAGGCATTGTCTGGGCAGTACTACATGTGTGGGGCACAGGTGTGAAAGGCTGTGAAGTGGCACATTACTCCTGAGTCGAGAAGGCACCAGATGTATGATGAGATGTGTACATATGTAATGTGTGACGGTGCAATGTGTGCCAGGCATGCCCTTGACTCCTTTGACATGTGTGCATGTCGTACTGCACACTTGGGATGAGCGTCACTGGCATGGCACGGACACCAACACACGGAAGTGTCCCCTGAGGCCCGGTACAGGGGTTACCACACCTGACATGTCACTACACACGGTGCACGATGTGACTATGTCACGTATGTGTGGGGGGTTCCCATTAGGTTGATGTTAGAGCTCCCTCAAAAGCTGCAGCCGTTGCAGCAACCAACATGTGTCTGTGTGTAGATTGACATGGCACACTGTTCCGCACACCATGCCGCATGTGGTATCGGATGTGAGGTGCGTATGTATGCATGGGACACGGAGTAGCATAACAAGGACATGTCTGCATCCTCTCTATGAATGTGTGGTGAGTCATGACATGTACACCTTCATGGCAAGGTGTGTGGGCTGTCCTAGTGTAATGTCATGTGACCTGTGGCTCTAGTGTTCCGCTACCAGTCTCTGTAATCGACATCCTACTTCTGCTGATGTGTGGATGTATGTCACTCCTGTCTTGCGTCTGGCTGTTCATTTGCACTGGGACACAGCTAATCCCATGCCATGGCATGTGGAGGCTCACACTCTCCGTGTGTAGCTGGGTCTTGGTAGGAGTGTCACCTGCCAGCCATACGTATCCAGGGCATGTAGCACATACCTGACTCCGTATGTAGCATATGTGTATTGACAGATTAACATGTGCTCAGTACAAATAAATTGCTGTTGTGGTGCACTCACTCTTCCTTGTCACTTCCAAATTACTGCAGAGCGCCGCCTCTTGCCCGACCAATTCCGGACTTGGCTGCCATACGGGAGAATGACTGTATCCGGTGCTACCGCTTCCCCCAACAGTTGATTGAGGAGTTGACGGCGAGGCTGGCACCACACCTGCAACCGCTGCACAGGTATCCTACGGCACTGACACCCAAGCTGAAGGTAATGGCAGCCCTACATTTTCTAGCCACGGGTACCTTTCAAAATACCATAGCTCATGTTGGTGGCATGTCCCAGAGCATGTTCTGCCGTGTGCTGCATGATTTCTTAGAGGCCATGTTGGTTCACCTGGATGACTTCATCCATTTTCCTACCCCAGAAATGTTGACTGGGGTCAAGCGTGGATTCTATGCCCTGGGAGGGATGCCCCATGTCATTGGGTCCATAGATGGGACACATGTGGCTTTGGTACCACCACACGCACAGGAGGTAGCGTACCGCAATCGCAAGCACTACCACTCCATCAATGCCCTTGTGGTGTGTCTGTCCAACATGGTGATTTCCCATGTCTGTGCTTGTTTTCCAGGATCAGCACACGATGCCTACATCATGAGGCGTAGCAGGATGCCTGAAATGATGACGCAGCTGCGCAACGAATGAGCATGTGTTGTTGGTGGGTACACTCTGTCTGTCCGGTATTTTGCGTAGACTTCCAGCACGACCGCTTCTCCTGTCCTACTTCTGTCCATGTGCTTTCCATGTAGGGGACGCTGGCTATCCCAACATGCCATGGCTGATCACACCTCTCCGCAAACCCATCACACCGGCCCAGCTCCGCTACAACACCACCCATGGCCGGACAAGGTGAGTGATAGAGAGGACGTTTGGCCTCCTGAAGAGCCGAATCCAATGCCTCCACAAGACCGGCGGCGCCCTCCCATATGCCCCAGCGAAGGTCTGCAAAATCTTCATGGTCTGCTGCATGCTGCACAACATGGCAGTTGAGAAAGCTGTGCCACTCATCCTGGATCAAGATGACCAGGACCATCCACCCGTGGAGGATGAAGGGCTTGGCAATGGGGCTAGTGATGTGGAGGATGTGGAGCCGCAAGAGGACATCCGGACTCGGCTCATACGCGACTTCTTTGCTTAGTGGTGAGTACCAGTTTCTGAGTGTGCACGCATTGGTCCCCGTGTGGCATGTGTTGCGATGTGTGTCTCCACCTGCATGTATGGCACGTGAGTCAGAGGTGTGTGTGGATGTGTCACTGGAGTGATGGTGCCAGTGATGGGTGTATTTCCCCAGTCATAATTGTGACCTAGCATGTTGTCATCCATACATGTGTCGAGTACATGCACATGCAAGTGGCTGTGCTTTTTGTGGCTGACTTCTTGTGTGTCTCTCTTCCCCAGGTACTTGCACATGCCGTCTGCTGCTTGCATTGTTGTGGCACTGCTAGTCCTCATAGACACGTCATCGTGTGCTGACTCAGCGTTACAGGCACGGACACGTTTGGAAGTCTCCTTTGGGTAAGGGATGCATCAGGGGTGTATTGGGTGTGGCAGTTGTTCACGATGTATGCACACTGCCCCTGTCGATGTTTGGTTCCTCTGCAGACATGTTGCATCACCATGGTACACATTACATGCAGCTGGGTACACCTGAATAGATGGTCAGACTTGTTGACAGTCATCAGTGATGGGATTGTGGAATGTGATGATGGCATCAATGTGTGTAACACTGCCCTCGGACACATACGGTTTGCATTGGCTTGACATGCTGTGGGACTTCCACATCAGCGGATCAATGGTGTATGGCAGGCTCTCCGTGAGCAGCAGGGGGTGTTTAGCTGTTAGCCAACACTTGTGTGCCAGTTCCATGGCTATCACGCATTTGTGCTGCAGAAGGGGGGTGCCAGTGTTGGACCCACATGTTACTCCACATGAACTGTTCATGTGTACTTCGAGTTGCCTCTGCAATCCCGAATACATGACTAATAAAGGTGTCCCTATGCCTCCAAGGTGCCTCTTCTCAGTCAATGCTGGTGTGTTGCCACGGTGCATCCGGCATGTCTGGCATGGTTTTCCGTGATAGTGGCTATGTGTCTATGTGTCGAGTAGCAAGATGCAAGCTGTTTGTGTGGGATTAGACTGTGTATTGTGCATGATGTCCATGACTGTGTGGGTATTGTGACATGTGCCATCCCCATGCATCCAACGTTGGCCAGGTCACCATTCTCTGCATCCACCTGACTCAAGCTTGCAGGACATGGTTCTGCCACCTGTCTACACATACCTGGGTGCCCCCCAGGACACTCGACATGATCCCTGACCTCTGCGCATGACTGTTGCTGTACTCAATATGTCTGTCGGCACGGTTGTGCGGCCACCCCCTCAGCTGGTTGGGCCCATCACGGGTGTGTATGGTGCTCCATGTCTGTCTTACCTAATACACTGTGACCCGTATGTCCTGTGCCAGACTCAGGCCACAGGGTGTGGATGGTTGAAGTCAAAAGAGAACTCAGGCATGTTTAGACTTTACAAGACACATGTAAGGTAATAATGCAACCAGCAGGCATCTTCTCTTCATGGTGTGACTTTTTATTTTAGGGGGGGGGGGGTTTGACATGAGGGGCTTTCCGGGTGTGTGGAATCCAAAGTTCACTAGGGGAGTTGGTGTCCTTGCCATTAGAAATCCTCAGAGTCCATGCCACAGTCTTTGTCAACATTGGTCAGACAGTGACCAGCAAGTCCATGTGGCAGAGAATGTCTTTTGATGCTGTGCTGCTGTTGCTCCAGTGGGCCAGGTGCCAGGCCAGGTGTCCTGGGAGATGGTGCTGTAGCGCCGACCCTCACGGTCTTTTCCGTGGATGACCCGCCCTCCTGCGGGGACCCTCAGAAGCAGGCCGTGATGATGTTTGGGATGCTCCATCGGATGTTTCCTCCTCCTCTTCCTGATCCCTCCCTGTGGGTGGTGATGTTCTACGCCTTCTGGCACAGGGAGGGTTGCCCATGTTGTCGGCCATCCGACGGAGTGTACTGTGAATTCCCGTGAACACCGTCACGAGCTCAGCCTGTCTGTCCTCCATCCTCCGTTGGTGTTGCAGTAGACAGGCATGTTGCTCCGCATGTTGCTGGGCCTGCTGGGTCTTGATCTCATCGAGGGTCCCCTTCATATCGTTGAGGGTGGACACAACCTGGGCCATGCCCGTGGTGTCCTGCCGGTATGTGTCCAGGATGTTTCGGACATGGGAAAATACCGGTTCCCCAGCCAACTGGTCAGGCTGGCGCCTCCGCCGTCCTCCACTCCCACCACCCCTGCCCACTTGCACCTGGCCTGCCCTTGTGGGCACATCAGGTCTCCGGGACCCCTGAGGGGTGGCATTGGCGTTGTCGCCTGCCTCCTCCTGGGTGCCCGGGACACCGTGTCCCTCCTGGCCAGCCTGGCTGCTTTGTGGTGGTGGGGCAGGGATCCTGGGTGTCTCCTGGGATGTGGCAGGAGTGGGGGTGGTGGTTGGCCCCGTTGTACCTGACGCAGGTGCTGCAGGTCGTTGGACACCAGAGGGGCCAGGTTGGTCGGGGTCGGGTTCGTCCACAGAGTGGTGAGAGTCGTCGCTGCCGGTGGCTCCTTCATCCCGCCGAGCCGGGTCCTGTGAGTCTTCCCCCCCAGTGTTGGGGGGTGATCCACGACGTTGACCTGTGTGTGAGAGAGACAATGTTAATTTTGTTCCATGCAACATCCATGTTTCATTGGTTTCAAAGTTGGCACATTTCCTCTGGGAATTTGGATATGTCTTGCATTCCACTCACAGTGCACTTGTGCATGGGTATGCCCCTTGGGCACAGCTTTGGCGACTTTACCTATGTGTGGCACGGTCTTACTTGCTGCGTCAAGTGTGACTGCAGTCAGCAGTGGAGTGGGCAGGTGTGGCAAGCCGTGCATTGGCGCCTTCCGTGTGGCACTGTACGTGGCCACATGCAGTTGTTCCACACACTTATATGATGCAGGTAGCTGTCGTTGTGCTCGTGCACAGGTTGTGACATGGCCCTGTGTTTTGCCATGGAGGAGAGGGGGGGTGCTGGCACTGGCCACCCTTGTCTACATGCACGCAGTCCACCTGCTGACTGGCACACATTCCCACACACCACAAGGCTGATTTGCTCTCCCTGTATGTCCCTCCCTCTCTGTCCCCCTCTCCCTCCCTCTGTGTGTCAGCCTCCTCCCTCTGTCCGTCTCCCTGTGTGTCCCTCCCACCCTGTCCCCCTCTCCCTCCCTCTGTGTGTCAGCCTCCTCCCTCTGTCCGTCTCCCTGTGTCTCCCTCCCTCTCTGTCCCCCTCTCCCTTCCTCTGTGTGTCAGCCTCCTCCCTCTGTCCGTCTCCCTGTGTGTCCCTCCCTCTCTGTCCCCCTCTCCCTCTCTCTGTGTGTCAGCCTCCTCCCTCTGTCTGTCTCCCTGTGTCTCCCTCCCTCTCTGTCCCCCTCTCCCTCCCTCTGTGTGTCAGCCTCCTCCCTCTGTCCGTCTCCCTGTGTCTCCCTCCCTCTCTGTCCCCCTCTACCTCCCTCTGTGTGTCACCCTCTGTCACCTCAGCCCAGCTTACTGTGCACACACTTTTTGCAGATCTTTGAATGGGCCTTGGATTGTTGATGTGAGTTTGTTTCTGATCTCCAGGCACCCATTGGGTGTTGTGTCTGCACTGCTGCTGTGGTGGTGTGTGCTGCCACTCTTTCACAGTGTTGGCTGTTCATTAGCTGCTGTCATGTGCAAGAACGTGCCGTCACCCCCATGTGTTAATGCAAGGCGTCCGCCATTTGCTGGCAAGTCTTTCCTGTGTGGGGACACACTGTTTGTCTGGCTGTGACCTAGGCCATATGGGCAGGGGGCATTGTTGTCTGCTTCTGAGTTGCACTATGTGATTTTTTGGGCCCACCCTCCCGCCATCCGGCTTACCGTGTCATGTGTTGGTGTCTTCTGTGGCCTGTGACTTGACATTGTCCAGCTGGGTGCATGGGGCATGGTGGCGCCAGTGGCATGTGCGTGTTCATGGAGTGTGGTTGTGTCATGCGATAGCTTGGGGTGGTTGTGTGCCTGTTTGTGAGTTTGGTTGTGGATGACGTTCCCCCCATGTGAGGTGCGTTGTTTGTGTACTCACCCGGGTCTCGGAGTCCTCCTAATCCCTCCACTGCCTCCACCGGCATTATGGCCATCACCCTCTCCTCCCAGGGATGGTAGTGTACGGGTCTGCGGGACGGCCCTCCTCCAGTGACGTTGGCCTGGTTGTGTTCATCCGTCATCTTGGCTCGGACCCTCCTCCGCAGAGCGTACCACCTGGCTTGGCATTCCTGCTTGTTCCTTCTGGTGTCCGCAACAGCATTCACAGCATCGACGATGGTCTGCCACATGGCTGTTTTTGCTGAAATGCTGGTCTGTCTGACCAATGTTCCAAAGAGGTGTGGCTCGACTCTGAGGATTTCATCGACAAGGACCTCCAACTCTCGGCTAGTGAACTTTGGATTCTTGTTGGTGGGCATGGTGAGGGGTGTGGGTGTGGATGGTGGGGGGGTGTGTGTGGATGGTTGTGGGTGTGTGGGTGTGGTTGTTTGGGTGTGTGTGTGAATGTGATGAGGGGGTGTTTGTGAAGGTGTGTGTGTGAAGGTGTGCAAGTGTAAGGTGTGGTGAAGCTTCTAGTATGGTGCTGTAGGTTGTCTGTGGGGTCTGGCAGCAGTGGGTCTGTTGCAAAGGCTCATGGTTTGTGTGTGTGGGCCCTTTTTATTGGTCCATTGGTGGGTGTGGCTGTGTTTGAACTTTGGGTGGGTGTGTTATAAGGAGTGGTGGTGTTTTGGGCCTCTGTTTGTTTTTGGCAGTTGCAGGTCAGTGAATGTGTTGTTTTGGTGGTTGTTGGACATGTTTTGTGGCTTTGTGCCATTCGAATGGTGTATTCTTGTGTCGTTTTCGTTTGTCCTGGTTGTGTACGTGCGTTTTTAGCGTGTGTACGGTGTGTACATGGCCCATTTTGTGGTACAGTGCTGTCCTTGTGTGTGGCTTGGTACGACTCGTACATGCGGTTATGATGTTGGGGCCTGGGGTGCGCTCCGTACTTCGGATGTTGTGGTGGGGGTACACTCTATGCATACGCGGGTGGGGGTACGACTCTAACGTACACGGGTGTACATACACGGGTGGGGGTTCGACACGTACAGGGGTGTACATACACGGGGGGTGCGACACGTACACGGGTGTACATACACGGGGGGGTTCGACATGTACAGGGGTGTACATACACGGGGGGTACGACACGTACAGGGGTGTACATACACGGGGGTATGACACGTACACTGGTGTAGATACACGGGGGTACGACACGTACACGGGTGTAGATACACGGGGGTACGACACGTACACAGGTGTACATACACAGGTGGAGGTACGACACGTACACGGGTGTAGATACACGGGTGGGGGTACGACACATACACGGGTGTACATACACGGGTGGGGGTACGAAACGTACACGGGTGTAGATACACGGGGGTACGACACGTACACGGGTGTAGATAGACGGGGGGTACGACACGTACAGGGGTGTACATACACGGGGGGTACGGCACGTACACGGGTGTGGATACACGGGGGGTACGACACGTACATGGGTGTAGATACACGGGGGGTACGACACGTACAGGGGTGTACATACACGGGGGTACGACACGTACACGGGTGTACATACACGGGGGTACAGCACGTACATGGGTGTAGATACACGGGGGGTACGACACGTACACGGGTGTACATACACGGGTGGGGGTACGACACGTACACGGGTGTACATACACGGGTGGGGGTACGACACGTACACGGGTGTAGATACACGGGTGGGGGTACGACACATACACGGGTGTACATACACGGGTGGGGGTATGACACGTACACGGGTGTAGATACACGGGGGTACGACACGTACACGGGTGTAGATACACTGGGGGGTACGACACGTACAGGGGTGTACATTCATGGGGGGTATGGCACGTACACGGGTGTACATACACGGGGGGGTATGACACGTACAGGGGTGTACACACATGGGGGGTACAACACGTACACGGGTGTACATACACGGGGGTTACGACACGTACACGGGTGTAGATACATGGGGGTACGACACGTACACAGGTGTACATACACGGGGGGTACGACACGTACATGGGTGTACATACACGGGGGGTACGACACGTACAGGGGTGTAGATACACGGGGGGTACGACACGTACAGGGGTGTACATACAGGGGGGGGTGTACATACACGGGGGTGTACATACATGGGTGGGGGTAGGACTCGAACGTACGGGGGCTGGGGGGAGTGTTGGGCGTGTATGCGGGCACATGTCTCCATGGTTGCTATGGGAGTTCGGTGCGGACGGTGTTTTTTCCATGCGGTTGTAACATCGGACGCACGGGATGGATCGTGATTCCCCGGTCGGACTTCACATTTCACATTTGTAAGGTAAATCGCCCGTGGACGTGTCGGACACTTTTTCCGACCCGAGGACGTGTGGGGAATACTTCCCATTGCGATTCGTATGGACTTTTCCCATGCGAATCGTAATTGGCAGTTTGTACGGCACTTGTACGATTCGTACGGTAAAAAGACCGGATACGAGTCGGACGGGCAATTTTTTTACCGGATCGTGATCGGCACCATAGTCTTGAAATATTAAACACACTAACAACTGCCCATATCTTACTGCATAAATATGTTTTAACAGTTACTGTAATGTGTGAATTGTACACATGGGCGCAACTAGACCTGAATTTCGGAGGGGGGCTAAGACTACCAGCCAGGGCTAGCCCTAACACTGGTAGCGAATGGTGCAACAGTCTTTTTTTGCACTATCGCCCCCATTTCCTCCTTCTGCATGAATTACCTCACTACCACTAGCCAACAATGCACTTAATCTCTCCTTAGCCCCTTTCTGACAAACATTTCAATTTTTATAGGGCTACTTGTAGTTTACTCGCACTCAGTTCTGTGATCTGCATGGTACACGTTCTTTGTAGCACGCATATTAACCCTCTGTGCTGTGTGGGTGACAGGAGTGCCCATGTAAGTGCACCTTGACCGATGCGACAGTGTGAGAGTAGGGTAAGAGGAGTGACTGCAGGGTGAGTGAGGTGACCATATGAATTTGGGTGAGGATGTATGTGGAGAGTGGGACAAATGAATGTATGGTTAGCAATAGGCTTGTTTGAGTGAGATTGCAGAGTGAGCAGTGAGCGGGACAGGTGAGTGAAGTGTCACATGACTGCAGGACGAATAGTGTGCTCATGTGACTGTAGGGTGAGGTACAGGGTGAACAGCGCAAGTGCATTGTGAGTGCAGAGTGATCACTGTGAGTGCAGAGTGAGCATTGAGCTCATGTGACCACAGGGTAAGTGGAGGGAGAACGGTGTGAGTTCATGGCAAGTGGCATAAGTGCAGTGTGGTCACTGTGAATGCAGAGTGAGTGGGTGAATGGTGTGAGTGCATGGAGATCAGTGTGAGTACATTGTGATCACTGTGAGTGCAGGGTGAGTGTGAAAGTGAAGGGCGAGAATAAGGAGTGAGTTGTCTGAATGCAGGGTGCATTCCCAGACATTGGAAGGAACAGCATGTTATTGAGGGCTGGTGTAGGTAGGGTTTCAGATATAAGTTAAACTATTGCTATTATGGCATAATTCAGGATCCAGGTATCGAGGGTGGAGGAAATAAATATTGTGCTCATCCTTCAACAAACTTGAGATTAGGGTTGCCAGCTCATTATATTGATGTCTCAGACGGTACAAAAATACTCAGTCACCTAAAGCCTATTTTCAGCACTTATCTGTTAATACTTGGAACGGCAAATATGAATAGAAAGCATTTTTAATTGTGTTCCAGGACTGCCTGAATGATCCATGACTGATAATTAAAGGGAACAAAGACAAAAAAGTCACATTACAAATTGTTACATGCTATTTTATTTATAACCATATTTAGAGTCAAGACAAGGCCTTTGCAGGCTCTTTAAACAACAAATGGCTGCAATTTTATTTTTGGCAACCCTTCTTTATATTTCTTTTCATGAAATGCATTCTCACACAATGGCAGTAAAAGTAAAATACATATGTAAGGAATAGGCAGAGTGGCGGACCAGGGGGTACTGGAACCAGAAAAAAAAAACTAAACCATGTTAACCAGTTTACAAAGGTATGTAAATATGCAAATGGTCTTTAAAGACCTGTGAAAAACTCGGGCGTGCCGGAGATAAGACTCCAGACACTGCCCAGCCGAGTCCACAGCAGCTCGAGCTGCAGCAGCCCGGACTGAGACACACGACGGTGGCGGGGGCTGAAGCCCTTTCAGCACTTTGGGCGTTGCATGCCTGAATGTACAGCGTGACAACTTTACCCCTTTAAAATGTATGCATTCCCAGTGTCTTGCACTGCATGCAGCATTAACTTTGGCAACAAATGCTCTAACCAGGCTTCGTGAAGCACCCACAGCTGCTGGCTGAAGCCAGTTATATAGAAATATGTGCAGACAGATCTTTAAGTGGGATGAAAAAAGTGGGGGTCCTCTATAAAGAAACATATCACATACATTTTTGTGATTCCCATAGTGTGCCACCTGACCTGTATTTTGGTTTCTCTATGAGATTTGATTGCATCCAGATAAATGACCCAAAAACTGACATACACCTAAAACCTGTCAGCACAATTGGCTTTGTCAATGGTTGTTGTGAGGAGAATCCTACTAGGGAAGTCGAGCTCAGCAGTCATGATCTGCCCAAATCTACTGCTACCAGTTAATGACCCACAGCCAGCAGAGAGCACTGTAGAAAGGTGAGGCTGAGTAGGGCAGTAGTTTGGCATTTAACACTCCCAAGGGCGCTGTGTAGCTAGACAATGTTTTCTAGGCCTTTGGGGTCATACTACTCATACCTCTGCCACTCAACACTGCCCTCTTCCAGCTGTGCAAACATTCGATCTCAGGCCTTCAGCAGGTTTCGCCCCAAACTTGTCGAAATTGCACATCCGATCCATCACATTCTCTACAAATGAGGGCTCAACTCTCAATGAGGGACAGCTATCTATGCTCCTCCTCCACACCTTCTCCATGGTCAAGAGGCATTGGGATGTAAAGAGTGAAACAATCGGTCCAAAGGCATAGAAGAATCCCTTAATAACACACAGGGGCTTATTTACACAGGACTTGCACCCCGGAGCGTCACTTTTTAGGACACTCCGGTGGCGCAATGCCCTGCTCCATTTTTTACAAAGAGCTGCTAAACCACATCGGTGGCTTAACACCGCATTGTAAATTTTGTACGCTTTCACGCAGTTTTCTGCATCAAAGGGGCATGCAGTGGGTGTTGCTGTGGGTGTTCCACCTCAACACCCATTGTTTTTTTACGCTGACCCAGATTTACAAGGATCTGTAAATCTGAGGCAGCGGCAAAAACCAATTCCATTGAAAAGCAGGCGTTAGAGTGGTGCAACGAGGAGAAATATTTTTATTTCTCCTAGTTTTTTTTATCTTTCTATGTGTGCTGCATTGGTGCATTTTGCAGCACACACCAAAGGAGCAAAAATTGCCTTTAATGATTGTTGATGCGCAGGAAGGTGTTCCTTCCTGCACATAAACAATAATCACTGCAATGCAGACACCCATGCACCATGGCGCAAGGGTGTCTGCATTGGCTGCTTTTTTAGCTCCGGAGCAAGGGAAAACACAAGGGTGCACCGTATTATGTTATGTTAACCTCTTTTATAACGCGCACGGCTACTAGAAAGTGTCCCGGCGCGATAGCCAAATGGTAGAAGAGGAGGAAAGAAAAAAGAAAGAAAGAAATTACCTAGCAGAAGATTACTTAAATGGCAGGGTTTTTAATTGTTTTTTAAATACCCTGAGGCTCTCCATGTTTCGTAATTCGAAGGGCAAGGCATTCCAGGCCCTGGCTGCTTTAACAGAAAGAGAGCAGCCGCCTAACCTAGTCTGGCGGAACCTAGGAACCACCGCAAGCCATTGACCTGTAGAACGAAGGTGTCGAGACGGCTCATAAAACGAAAACCACCTCCTAAGATATTGAGGCCCAGTCTTGTAAAGAGCACCATGGACTAATGTCAGGTCCTTAAACCGTACTCGCTGCTCAACCGGGAGCCAATGTAAATCTCAAAGGTTCTGACTAGCACTGGATCTACCTGGCATACCCAACAAGATTCTAGCCGTCATGTTCTGGACAATCTGTAGCTTTTTTAGCTGATATGCCGGGAGTCCAATGTACAGGGCGTTGGCGTAATCTAACCTTGACAAGATGAGCGCGCAGGTTACCATTTCCTTAGCCCTTTTCGGTAGCAGAGGCTAAAACTTCTTAAAGCGTTTAATAGTGCCGAAGCACACACCCGCTAGTTTGTTTATCTGAGGCAGAAATCTCAAGTCCTCACCAAACCAGACCCCCAGATTTTTTGCTGGACATCCGGAGGAGCTCGGCATAGGATAACCCGCAGGCCAAATATCTTCTCTAATATGAGGGGGGAAGGAACCATAGAGAGCACTTCCGATTTCTCCTCATTGCACTTCAATTGAGCCTTTGCTAGCCTTTTAAAGACCTCAGTAGAGACAATTCTTGGCAATGGTCGGAGAGGAGTCCGTTTTACCCCACGTGAAGAGGAGCTGGGTATCGTCAGCATAAGCTATGATCTTAGCACCCAGCTCCTCTGCTAAGTAGACCAAGGGCGTCATATAAACATTGAACAGAAGAGGGCTCAGTGTAGAGCCCTGGGGGACGCCCGTATTCAAACTTCTAGGAGTAGAAGAAAAAGGCGGCAGCCATACTTGCTGCGATCTATTGGCGAGGAAGGATTCAATCCACTTCCATACCTGCCCAGTGATGCCGATGTGGGACAGCTGTGCCAGGAGTTGTTGGCGAGGCACGGTGTCGAACGCGGCAGAGAGATCTAAAAGCACTTAATGCTGCTCTGCCGCCCGCATCAAGACAGTTTCTAATAGCCTCTGCCATCTCGACCAAGGCCGTCTCAGTGCTGTGGGATGCCCTAAAGCCCGTCTGGGCAGAGTGGAGGGCGCCCGAGGTCTCAACAAACTCAGAGAGTTGCTTATTGGCAGCTTTCTCACAAACCTTTGCTACAGCCGGAGGAAGTGAAATTGGACGGTAGCTAGCTGGGATTGCAGGATTAAGTGAGGGCTTTTTCAGCAAGGGAAGAAGTTTCGCCTGCTTCCACTCAGGTGGAATCATAGCGGTCTGGAGGGACATATTAACATTATTGTTAACTTCCGGGTTGACTATGTCCGCAACCGCCGCCAGAAGCCTAGCTCGACAGGGATCAGTGGGAGAACCTGATTTGAGCGCTTTAAGAATCGTCAGGGTGTCAGACGGGGGAATAATCGAGAATGTAGCCAAAGAAGGGCACACCGAACCCGGCCTTGCAAATTTCGGATGAAGCTGAATCTCCTGAGACTGGCTTACGGGCCCAAAGCTATCCTGAATGGCTTTAATTTTGTTGGTAAAAAAAACTGAAAGCTGTTCGCACCAATCATTAGATCCAGGAGAGGTCCTCTGTTCGGCTCTGGGATCAAGGAAACTTTGAACAATTGAGAATATTTCTTTAGAATTATTTTTTGATTGGGCAATGCGCTCAGCAAAAAAAATCACCTTTGGCAGCCTTCACCATATAGTAATAGTCCTTCTGAGCATTCCTAAGGGCTGATTTCGCTAGAGGACTGTAAGCCTGTCTCCAGAACCGTTCAAGCTTTTTACATGCAGATTTTTGTTTTTTTAATTCTTGTGAATACGACACATCCCTGCGTTTTTTAAAAGACGCAGTGCAGTGCTGCCAAATTGCTTGCAGCACCCTTCTGCGTCATTTCTTTGTAAATATTTCCCACTATTTCCTAACAAAAGCTGTGAGATGGGTTAGTGTGCTCTAGGATGCTGATGTGCATTGTGGTCACACACTCAGTCATCCCCAATGTAATTGTAACTGCAGGTCCCCTGCAAGGAGTACTGGACTGGTGCGCAAGGGGCTCAGAAGCTGGCCCTTTAAGGGACTGGCTTATAATCACTGTGTGGGTAAAGCTAGGGCGTGTACGGCTTCCCCACCACAAAGTCTAGTACTGTGGCATCATACTGCACCATGGATCGCCTCACAAGTTCCAAATGGAGTGAGGAATGTAATACTGCGGTGGACATTCACCATTTAGCAGCCGCGGTGCGTCCATTGGGGCGTAGGGGCGTAGCCCCACCAGCCCTGGACCCGCGTTAAAGAATTAAAATAAATGAAACTTTTACGAAATAACTACTTTACTTACCACATTTACACGGCGCCGGGCAGCACCCGACTTTATCGGGAGGGGGGGGGGGGGCGGGCCGGGCTGGCTGGTGTGGATTGATTGACAGGTCTGTAAAAAAACGTTTTTTTCCCCGCATGTATGCTTCGGGCAGCAACTTGCCCGAGCATGCGCACCCAGGCCGGCCCCATTAGCTAGTAGGGGGGGGGGGGGGGTGCAGGACCTGCTGGCGGCAGCGCTGGCAGCAAAAGGGCGACAGGGCGAGCAGTCACTGTGCCCTCCAAGCCAATCCTGGTGCTGCATGCAGCGCCACTGCGCCAGGATTGGCCGGTCACCGCAGGGGCGGGCAATCCATATTGGATGCCGAGCGCGTGACGTAATAGGTAACGGTCGGGTGACGGGTGCACTTCACCACTCTGTCTCGACTCGTGCGCGTCGCCTGAGCCCAGCCTGACAGCCTCGTGGTCGTGAGGGACGGTGTGTGCTGCTGCTGCTGTCTTACTCGTACAAGATCACCTTTTCTGTGAGTTTGGTTTGGAGTTGTCGTTCAGTGACTCTTTTTTTTAGATGAACAGTGGAGTGACGTTTCATCAACTAACTTGTGAAACTGAGTAGATTGTTGCTGCCTAGAAGAGATTTGGAGTCCCCGCATTCAGACATGACTAATACCTGGTCAGACGCACTAATACGATGTGCTGGATTGAGACGACAGTTTGCAGCACATTTGTGAATAACCTTCTGCGGACAGGACATGAATAGTTGCGCATTTTACGCATTTTTGAAAACGTTGGCACAACTCGACGTTTTGACTTCGGTAGAGATGGCACGCCAGGGGCCCAGACCAGGTGTTCTATGATTCATACCCCTCGTGTATGGGCACAGCACTGAGGGGCGTCTGTGGGCTAGGGGATAGATAGCCGAGCCTCTGTTTCAGAAGAAGGTTGTGGTACGCTGGGGTGAATAGCCGCTTTGATACCCTTAAGTGCTCTACGAAGGGTGCCCTTCCCGTTGTGTAATGTGGACTAGAACCCGAAGTCAGGGCACAGGCCACAGGGGTAGAAGGGTTTTTTAGGAGGTGGGTGAATTAGTTACTGTCGAAGATATTTGCAAATCTTGGGGTAAATAAGTCCCTTTGGAGCCCGAAGAAACCACGAAAGGTGGTAAATTGTTCTACGCGGACGTCCCCGAAGCGGGAACGGGACAGTGCGCGTTGGTAGGCGGACAGCCCTTTAGGACACGCCGCACGCCCTTTGCTGGTCGAGTTTCTCGGTAGATTCGTGCCGTTGCAGCGAATGCTGCTGACATCGCCGGCTTCTCTTGTCGCATTATACGCGCCCGTTACTGGGTATCGTGACGCGGGAGATGTGGGCAGAGGGGGCACTGGGGCAGAGAGGGCGCCGACTGTCATCTGCCTGCACGTGCGGGCAGTTTGGGAGGGAAGCAGCCATTTCGCCTGCTCTGTGGTGGGTCGGCAGGAATGGGGTGCAGTGAGGCACCCCGAGCCTGGGGCTGTCACCGGGTGCGTACTGACAAGGAAGTGGGGCGGCCGCGGCTCGCAGGGTGACCGCCGGGGCCCCGATCCCTCTGTTTTTAAAGCACGTCCAGCAGCTTGTTGTCAGACGGCCATTTTGGAATCTGCAGCAGCCCTTCACTGATGGCGTTTTATACACACGCTTCCCCGCTCCGGGCTCTCACCCGGGGGAAGCGAGCAGAGGGGGCAGAGGGACGCAGGGGTCGCCGGGGACATCGGAGATATTGTCTGGATCGAATCGTAGGACATTTTATGTTAGGAAGGAGGGATGTTCACAGGCGGGGCTGCTGTGCAAGGTTTGCAGGGAGAGGCTGGCTGTGCTCTGAAATGACACTTTTCATTGCTAGCCCATTTGGAGGGTAGCGCGGGGTGCCGTGTGTTCTGCTAACCGGGTAGGATTCTCGAGGGATAGTAACAATCAGAGACAGAGTGTCCATGATTGTTTTGGTACTGGACGCACCGGCGTGGGTCTAAGCGGGTGCCCTGCCCCCCCGCACCCGCACCCGCGAGAAGAGGCCTGAGCTTGCTCTGAACCCCACACAAGGACACCTGGTTTAAGGGAGCACCTTTCCACACACTACAGCCGTCTGATAACATACTATTGATAAATTTACACACACATTCTGACGGCCTTCGATGTACAGTAAGTAAAATAGTTCTGTTCTAGACGTGTATGTGCAAAGATAAAGAAAAACGCATCGAGCCATCTACTGCCTGATGCAGTCCCAGGTTTTCTGATACAATACTTGGGACATTTCTTAATTGGTCACCAGCGTTGCATTTCGATGCACGATTTTGCTGTACTGTTTTTAGTCGTTCGTACAGTGTTTTTTTTCTTTTTTACTCTCTCTTGTATTGCATTGCTGCTGTTGTTGTTTCCCTTGGTTTGTGCAGTAACTTCATTCCCGTTAATGCCAAGGCCTTCCTTTCCCCGTGTTATCTATTTTAGCAATGACCCCCTTGGAAATCTTCCTAATATCTCATTTGTAAATAATGACCTCACTCCAGAACTCTAAGACTTCTCTCCAATACGCTCCCTGATAACTGGCCAAGTTACTGTGGGTCTTACGGCCAGAGCATACATGACACGGCAAAAACAAACACACTTCACCAGGGTTACTGGGGATTAGACATTTCATGAGACTGCTTGCTTAATGCGGCCATTTAACAAAGGGATTCCCGACAGTTATGTCGCTTTTGTGCCATAAAATATCAATGCAGGTAGCATTAAGGATTGCGCGCTTCGCTGCACTGTAGGCGTCTGGTGCTCATAAAGGGACTCTGGCGCGCGGGCTAGCATTTATGAAGGCGCTGCTTGCTATGCGGGGGGGGGGGAGAAGAGGGAGGGGGGGGGGCCTGTCGCAATGTCGCATACTTCGAGACAATCTCCATGGATTTCAACTTTATTCTACCGCCATTAACAGAACAAATAACAACCCAGCCGTAAAGTGCGAAACGACAAGGGACTCTTTTTAAATCCTGCAAAAGTTGGTCGCACACTGCTCGTCACACCAGCAAGTTGCCCCAAAGGACTGTGGTAAATGTAGTGGCGACGGGGGGTACCCCTATGCCACGATGTGTAAAAAGAACAGTATGTGTTGCGTTAGCCATCCCTGGACACGTGTTTCGAGGTAGTTGCCTCTCGTCAGCAGGGAGCAGGTCAGTGTAAAGGGGTGCCGTGTGGACTGCCAAAATGTAATTAAAACAGGTCAAGTACCTCTCATGGCGCGCAGGTGCAGATCCAAGGCTCGTCAGCCCGTTGGCTCAAGGGAGCCGTAATAAATTATGCAAAAGTTGGTCGCACACTGCTCGTCACACCAGCAAGTTGCCCCAAAGGACTGTGGTAAATGTAGTGGCGACGGGGGGTACCCCTATGCCACGATGTGTAAAAAGAACAGTATGTGTTGCGTTAGCCATCCCTGGACACGTGTTTCGAGGTAGTTGCCTCTCGTCAGCAGGGAGCAGGTCAGTGTAAAGGGGTGCCGTGTGGACTGCCAAAATGTAATTAAAACAGGTCAAGTACCTCTCATGGCGCGCAGGTGCAGATCCAAGGCTCGTCAGCCCGTTGGCTCAAGGGAGCCGTAATAAATTATGCAAAAGTTGGTCGCACACTGCTCGTCACACCAGCAAGTTGCCCCAAAGGACTGTGGTAAATGTAGTGGCGACGGGGGGTACCCCTATGCCACGATGTGTAAAAAGAACAGTATGTGTTGCGTTAGCCATCCCTGGACACGTGTTTCGAGGTAGTTGCCTCTCGTCAGCAGGGAGCAGGTCAGTGTAAAGGGGTGCCGTGTGGACTGCCAAAATGTAATTAAAACAGGTCAAGTACCTCTCATGGCGCGCAGGTGCAGATCCAAGGCTCGTCAGCCCGTTGGCTCAAGGGAGCCGTAATAAATTATGCAAAAGTTGGTCGCACACTGCTCGTCACACCAGCAAGTTGCCCCAAAGGACTGTGGTAAATGTAGTGGCGACGGGGGGTACCCCTATGCCACGATGTGTAAAAAGAACAGTATGTGTTGCGTTAGCCATCCCTGGACACGTGTTTCGAGGTAGTTGCCTCTCGTCAGCAGGGAGCAGGTCAGTGTAAAGGGGTGCCGTGTGGACTGCCAAAATGTAATTAAAACAGGTCAAGTACCTCTCATGGCGCGCAGGTGCAGATCCAAGGCTCGTCAGCCCGTTGGCTCAAGGGAGCCGTAATAAATTATGCAAAAGTTGGTCGCACACTGCTCGTCACACCAGCAAGTTGCCCCAAAGGACTGTGGTAAATGTAGTGGCGACGGGGGGTACCCCTATGCCACGATGTGTAAAAAGAACAGTATGTGTTGCGTTAGCCATCCCTGGACACGTGTTTCGAGGTAGTTGCCTCTCGTCAGCAGGGAGCAGGTCAGTGTAAAGGGGTGCCGTGTGGACTGCCAAAATGTAATTAAAACAGGTCAAGTACCTCTCATGGCGCGCAGGTGCAGATCCAAGGCTCGTCAGCCCGTTGGCTCAAGGGAGCCGTAATAAATTATGCAAAAGTTGGTCGCACACTGCTCGTCACACCAGCAAGTTGCCCCAAAGGACTGTGGTAAATGTAGTGGCGACGGGGGGTACCCCTATGCCACGATGTGTAAAAAGAACAGTATGTGTTGCGTTAGCCATCCCTGGACACGTGTTTCGAGGTAGTTGCCTCTCGTCAGCAGGGAGCAGGTCAGTGTAAAGGGTCTTTTTAAATCCACCTGGTAATTTGAAAAGCCATTTTGTCCTAGATGTATCAAAAGGATGGGCAGAAAAAGTGCACCTACATTTTACGACCTGTCTTTACTTTTCTTTTGTGATGCGACCTATGCCCTGGCCAAGTGCCTTAAACCACCTACTCAAATCCCTCCCAGGCTGTGGACACAGTTCGCAAATGAGCCTTCCTCTTTGTGAATCAGTTAACCCTTCCTTTGTGGTATTGGTAACTGGCCAATGGTTGCGACCGCAATTATGATAGCAAATTATTAATGCCTTTGCTATTTGTAATTAGGCAGGGTTACCCCTTTTACGACCCCTCCTAATTAATTACGAGTCGGAATGGATCACAAAACCCAAATGGGTTTAGTACATATAAAAAAGCCCTTCTGGCACATCCCAGACATCAGGCTCACTGTCCACATCACTCACTGCTGTCAGAACACACATCACTCACTTCAACTGCACTACGTTAGATGTCCCAGACTCTACACCCTTCTGTGTTGGAGCCTCCCTGGATCTGCATTCTCTTTCAGTGTCCAATTGCCTGCTTTGTTGCTGATTCTGGTGGAACACTTTTGATGTATGGGAAAAAGTGGTGTAAAAAACAAGACACCAATCAAAATGTGCCTATTTCCCATTGACACTGAGAACACAGCTTTTCAGAAGCACAAAGACTAGGGTTTCCCTGTCTGTTTCCTCTGTGTGTTTGTTTGCTCTACTAACTAGATTGGGTATCTCCCCACCATTATCCCTAGCCACTTTTCTAGAGTAGTGATGAGGTCACAGAACAGACCGTCCTGCAGAGTTATGACACCCGCTGCAAAGGTTAAATATTTGATACCTAGGGGTCAGACTCAGACTTGCCTCTTCAGGGACCTTACAATGAGAATGATGTCTGGACCTCAGAGGATGCAGGTTTTTGCACTCAATTCATTCCTTCTAATCTGGTAACTGTTTCTAGGGCAGTGATGGGACCTCTTTCCCTGGCAGTCACTTTCTCCTTATTTTCAAAGCCTCCAATAGATTCATCTGATGTCTAGGAAAAAATTGGAGCGTTATGTTTTTTCCCCACAGTCTTTGTTTCATTACCCTACTGTTTCAAAAATAAATTGTTATCTTTTCATTTTCAGCACCTGACAACCTGAAACATTACCGCATTTTGGGGCAATTTTCCAGCAAACAACAAGAGGACCCCAACCTCCTTTGCTGCTCTCTCACCCGACCCCGGCTACAACCCAGCAAACACCAGTGTTAAAGGTAAGGCAACTGATGCTATATATTTTTTTACATCGTAGTTAGAGCATGTATGTCATGTGGTCACTCTCAAGGCCCTCAAGCAGTGTCTTTCAGTGCCTCCAGCAACACTATGGCACAGAGAGGCAGGAGGCAGTACGGCTCTATTTTTAGCAGTCATTTGAGATGTATTAGGATAATGCACAATATATATGTATAATGTATTTATACTGAAATTTGATATTATTGCACTGCACCTTATACGTTGTACTTTGATTATTGACAGGTTTCTTTAATATATATATATATATATATATATTGGTAAGGCCAGCAACACCCGACACCCCATCATGAATACAGTACAAGAGCTGATTACAAAGTCATTCCAGTCACGGCCACTTGAACGAAAACTGAAGTTAAAAGAATTGGGACCTCATCAGCCTGAAATAAACCTACAGCAAACTACCCAGGACAGAGGAAAAATGTCAAAACGTACATTCTCAAATGCCTGGTACACAAAAGCTGATTGGCTTACAGGCTGCCCTATACGCAATTCTCTGTTCTGCTTCCCCTGCTTGCTGTTTGGCGGTGACTTTTCTTGGACACGGCAAGGAATGGTCGACCTGAAGCACATCGCTGAAAAAATAAAGAAGCATGCGCTCACAAGAAATCATCTGGAAAACCTGACAAGACTGGGAATGTTGGGGGAAGACGCACCAATTGAGCAGCAGATAAATGATGCGTATCGCAAATCCATTCAAAAACACAATGAAGCTGTGGATAAGAACAGACAAAATCTATCCAAGATCATTGATTGCATTCGTTTCTGTGGTGCTTTCGAACTGGCATTGCGAGGCCATGATGAATCGGAAACTTCCTCAAAACCTGGGATCTTCCGAGGCCTAGTGGATTTAATGTCAACCATAGACCAGGATTTGGAAAGACATTTAGCACATGCTACAGTCTTTAAGGGCACCTCTAATACAATACAAAATGAACTCCTTGACTGTATGCTCGAAATTATAAGAAGCCATATTGTGCAAGAGTTGCGAAACACAGACTTTGTGGCTATTCAGGCTGATGACACCACTGATGTGTCCACTCAAACACAGTCCGTGTTAGTGTTTCGGTACCTTGACAGTGACAGAAACATTGTGGAAAGATTTTATGGCTTCACGCATTTAAGTGACTCTAGTGCAGCAACCATCACTGAAGCAATACTGTGTCAACTGGACTTAATTTTCCCGGACCTGCCTCAAAAACAAAAGCTTATCGCACAAAGCTATGACGGTGCATCCGTAATGAGTGGGAGCCTTAGTGGAGTTCAGAAGAGAATTCGAGATGTGTACCCTAATGCTCATTTTGTGCACTGTTACGCCCACCAACTCAATCTTATTATGCAACAGGCGGTATCAAAGATCAGAGAGACACGAGTCTTCTTTCAGGATATCGGAGGCATAGCAGCATTCTTCACACGTTCCCCCAAAAGAACAGAAGCCCTTCATGAGATTGTGGACAAAAGCGTACCAAGGGGATCCTCAACTCGTTGGAACTTTCACATTCGTACAGTCAACTTAATCTTTGAACAGAGGGAGGGCCTTGAGAAATGTTTTGTCGCCATAGCATCCAGAGCAGACTTTGATCACACAAGTCAGAATGAAGCCCATGGCTTTATTAGAACACTACAAGACAAAGAGTTTCAGTTCTTACTGTTTTTATTTCATGACATAATGATTCCTGTTGATGTGTTATACGATCAGTTGCAAAGAAAAGACCTAGATACTGTCTCTGTGAAAGCCAATACATCTGCATTTGTACAACAGATTATGAAAGTGAGAGATGGGGTTGAAGATTTAGAGAGCAAACTGCCGCAGCATTCTGTTTTTGCAAACCGCAGACAAAACATCACCTCTCTGGTTCGAATTGGAAAGGAGATATGTGACATTGTAATTGTGCAGGCGAAAGAACGCTTTTCGTTCACAAAACATTTGGTGAGTGCGACTTTATTGCAAGGTAAAGAGTTTGCACAATATGATGAATCCTTCCCTGAGCGTGCTCTGAATCAGGCTGTGGAAGCGTATCCTATGCTCAAAAAAGAGCAGCTGAGAACTGAGTTAACTGTACTCTACGGAATGCCTGTGTACCGGAAGGCCACAAGCGCCTTGACTTTGCTGAGTTTAATTCATAAACTGCATATGGAAAACTCACTTACAGAGACAGTGACTTTACTAAAAATTGTGATTACGACTCCAATGACAACAGTAGAAGCTGAACGATGTTTTTCAGCCTTAAAGCGCATAAAGACATTCCTCAGGAACACCATGCTAGAGGAAAGACTAAATGCTTTGGCGATGCTATCTGTAGAGAGCAAGCTAGTCCAAAAGATACCGGACTTCAACATGAAAGTAATTGACAAGTTTGCTACACTGAAAGAGAGACGTGCGGATTTCATCTACAAAAAGTGAATGCTGCTACTTGTTTGAATACAAAAAATTCTGATTGAGGTAAGAAATGCATTGTTATCTCTGTTTTTAAAAGTTTTGTAGTGTTTGTTCTATTTGGAGACTACACAGATTTGCTCACCTTTGTTCACTGGCCGGACCTGTCTCCCGCAGGGTGAACGATTCGTTGCTTGTGTTGCCTATCAAACCTTTCCCCTTGGCAAATTGCGAAAACCTTTATACCAGTGGTTCCCAAACTGTTTACTCCTGAGGACCCCAATTGAGTCACCACTGGAAGCCGGGGACCCCCAAGCAATTTGTATGACTTAAATTTCAAACATTAAAACAGTAATTCGAAAACAATAAACACACGTGTGCACACAAAACGGATACTCGAATTACTAAGGATTTTAGTATTTTATATTGAAAGAATTAGCAAAAAACAGGAGGGTTAGCGCTGCATCTCCATGACTAACTTTTAAATGGTTGGTTTTATTTCGCAGTATGAGACTCCTGCCAGGGCCAGACTGGAAACCCAAAGCAGCCCAGGCAAATGTTTGCAGACCAGTCCCCATACAGTGCACACCTAGTGCAGTGAGTGCGCCTGACCACTACAAAGGGGGCTTTGGGAGGCTCTCCCCCCAAGACAATTTAGGAAACAATGGTGCAGTCTACAACAAATGTATCATTATATATTGAATTGTATCAGCTTTTAAAGAGTAGTAAATGATGACCTTACTATGCACCAGGATATGACAATCTTTGTTGGGGTTCTTCAATGATTCCCATATTATCCTCCTCCAACAGTGCCTCATCTCTCCATAGCCCCTCTGTCACATGTATTTAATTTGTTTTATAACATCTCTCATACCATTGAAGGATGTCAGAGCACCTTAAATCACACACATATAGGGGCTGATTTACAAGCCCCTTGCGCCACAGGTGCGTCACAAAAAGTGATGCACCAGTGACGCATTTTAGTGCCCCATATTTCCAAGGCAGGAAAAGCAACCCTGCGTGACTTTTACTGGTCTTGTAAATATGGCCCAATTGCACACAGCACTTTACGTGAAAGGGACGTTCCATGAGTGTTGCTGTGGGTGTTCCCACGCATAACCCATGGAACCAGACACATTTCCAGATTTACGAGGAATCGTAAATCTGGAAATGTGTCTGAATGCTACGCCACCCCAGGGGAGGCGTAGGGAGGGGCAACTTGGAGAAATGTATTAATTTCTCCTCTTTCTATGCATGTTGCATTCTGCAGCACGCATAGAAACAGGATATTACCTCTGGTGATTGCTTATGTACAGGAAGGTGTCCCTTCCTGCACATAAACAATCAGTAAAACAATGACGTTTTGCAAGTTCTATGTGTGCTAATGCAGCACACTTAGAAGTTGAAAAACGCCATTTCTGATTGTTTACATGCAGGAAGGGTTACTTCCTGCACATAAACAATCTCCCCACGACACAGGCATCCTTGCACCATGGTGCAAATGTGCCTGTGCAGGCGTATGGCAGCAGTTTGTGCGCCAGCACAGGGGGAAGCACAGAGATGCAACATATTGTTGTAAATATGTCGCATCCCTGTGCTTCGAAAGTGACTCAGTGCGGCGCAGCCAAATGGCTTGCGACACACACAGTCAATTTTCTTGCAAATCTGCCCCATGGAGACAATGATTCATACGTGTAAATCAGTGTATAGAAAATGTTACATAAGGCAAATGCGACTACAGGGTGTAGGATTCACATGTTATTCATACTGGTAGGCATTTTTAAAGAGTGCTTGGTCTGGAGAAGCACAAACTCAGGATTCAGAACATAACAGTGGTTAGCATTGACTTTAACAATAAAAATGTATTTCCACCCAAATAAACCTTTTTAGCAGGATTAGGATAATGAAAGACTTGAAACAAACATATGTTTCTAACTTGTATCATGCAGCTTGCAAGCAGCTCTTTGATGACAGTTTATAGGTCACTGTGCTAGATTACTATTGTCACTTATGAACTGCACAGTAACAAAAGAATCTGTGACTAAAGCAGTAACCCACTAACCTAGGCACATAAAAAATGTTTTTCAAAATGCATGGTACACGTTCTTTGCAGTAGGCATATTAACCCTCTGTGCTACATTAGATAAGTCAAAGCTGCCACTTGACACAACTCTCATCTCTCTCCAGCAGGTACATTAATCACCGACGTAATCTTGACACTTTTATTGTTGCTGGAAAACTGCTGATTCTACAAGGAACTTTTTTGTGCTTTTAAAATTACTGCCTGAGGACCCCCCTGGGAATGTGACCACAGTTTGGGAAACACTGCTTTATACCATTTATATTTGGGGTACTTGCGTGGACCTATGTGAAGTGTGTGTACAAAGTTCAGCTCAACCAGAATCACGGTAACAGCGCATTGCGCTGCCTCTTTTATATTCAGTATATTGTAAGACTGTTTTTCTTCCCCCGCCTTTCCTTGTTTTGTTTCCCTGTTTTCCCCTTGCTTGCCATTCGTTACTCTAGAGTCTAATATTCAGTATGTTGTAAGACTGTTTTTCTTCCCCCGCCTTTCCTTGTTTTGTTTCCCTGTTTTCCCCTTGCGTGCCATTCGTTACTCTAGAGTCTATTCTAATAGAGTCGGAAGGCCGTAGGGGAAGACTGTGGACTTTTCTTCAAGTTCCTGACGCTCCTGCGGAACGAGCCTGGCAACCATTACACTGCTGTGCAACTTCTTCTACTCTTAGAGCTGAGATTTCCATGAGTCTTATAGTCTGAATTCAGCACCTGAGCATAATAGGACAGAATGTATGAAGCTCTGTGGTAATACTGAATAAGCAGCTACCTATGTTATGCCATCTATTAATGTAATAACTGCACTTTCACAATTGCTTTATTAACCTTCCTGCTTTCTCAAATTTGCTTGAAAATGCACGATTTTTCTTCTTTTTTTCCAAAATTTTCTTGGGGGGGGTAATCCCCCCAAACCCCCCTTTTGGGGTTCGGGCTCGCGAGCTGCGCTCGCTCGCTACGGTGCTGTATGCTAATTCGGTTGCGCCCCACCACTTTCTAATCTCACCCACCGCCCCTGCCATTTAGTGAAATGTTTAAATGTGCTTTATTTCTAGGTGCTGGTCTATCCTGAAAGATGATGAGAGCATGTAGGGGGTATATCACGATCACTCAGATGGAGAGACCTCAGTCCTAGAACTTGTCAATAGACTGCTTCATGGTCACCACATAGTTTACTCGCTCGATCTCTTTCTCTGAACATCTAGCCTCTTTTCCCCAGCTCAGTTATGTTTTTATAAAAGAGCAGCTGCTTAAAACTTGGTCCCTCTGATTATGAAAGCAGATTTGCATGCCTCAGGTTGGCGCTATACAGAGGGTGGCAGTGAAGAGGACAGGCATTTGTTAAGAATCAGGGCAGGGTACAGCTAATGAGCCCAACTTTTACAGCAGGTGTGACTTTTAGTCGGTGTCTAGATTTTTCAAGGGTCATCTTGTAAATACTTTTATGGATAATTACCTCTGATCTCTAGCCTTCAGCCAGGGAATGGAGGGCTTGAATACTTGAAAATCATACTGGCACTCAGAGCTGCCGGTGTCTTCTCCTCTCGGCCTGCTCTTGTCACAACTGTATCCTAGGGTCTGTCATCGCTTCTTCAGTCCTTGACAGTCCTTGGCAGGCTGGGTGCCTCTGTGCTAGACCTGCTGCTGCTCAGTATATGTGGGGTGGTGAAAGGCCCTTCACCTCCTCAAGGAGAAGAGGAGATGGTCAGCCCAGACCTCCAGGGTAGATAACACAGAGAAATGCCTGCTGCAGTTTAAGGAGGAGCACCAAGCCGAATTGACACCATTCTATTTGTATAATGGTGTTACCAGCACCTATCTCATTGGCACCAGACAGTGATGAGCAGCCACTTAACACTACAGGAACTGGGCTGAGCATTGTCGCCAGGGAAACAGAGGCCGCCGGCAGTCAGCTTATGATTAGCGTTGATTGCGTGACAGTCTAAGAGACTTTGGGGCTTATTTCCAAGCCAGTGCACCGGTGGCGCAATAGGCTTGCCCATATTTACAAGGTCACGTAAAGTACACAACGATGTTTGTTGTCAGTGCTTATAAAACAACATTGATAACATAGAGCATGATTGGATACAAAAACACCTCCTTTGATGAACCTCCGTATTCGGAGAACCCAGGCTGTCACAGTGGCCCTCCTTATAAACAGGCGAGCGACTGGTGATATGTACTACAGCTATAAACTCCTAATAAATGTCTCCTGATAAATACCACTCAATCTGAATTTCAAGTTGTACGAGAATTGCCACACAACTGATTTCGACAGGTTAAACCTGTTGCAATGTACCATGGGAAAATGTCTGGAAAAAGGCGAAAAATGCAGAATTCTGTACACACACTGAGTACCAGACCCAGCAGTAATGGTATTTACTGGGTATTGGAAATACCAAATTCCTTCCAATTTGTAACAGGGGTGTGAGGCATGTCAGAGTTAGGAGTGTTGTAAGAAAAATCGCATCACCCTGATACATTTCAGAAGGGCAAACCTGTTGATATTTATTGGAGGAAAACATCCCTGGTAAATACATGGACATGCTGATTTTGGTTCAAAGAACAACAAATCCACGTTATTCTCCCTTTCTTGGACAAGCACGTAATTCTTGAACAAACTCCAGCTTGAACAGGGATCTCAATTGAACCCCCATCTCGTAAGTAGGGCCTTGGGGGTAATGGGGCAGGTTTATACCCCTGAAAAATAACATCTCCATGCTCCATAACCTCTCCCTTTAGCCTACAGCATACATAGGCTATGGTAGTTGTAAAAACGTAGAACAATTGCATGAAGAGTAGATTCATAATAAATGATGCTAACTCTAAAGCCTGTTAAACAAAGACTTTTCAGGTTATCACTCCATGATGAGATCCTATAAAGAATGAATTTCCCTTAAACCTCCCCACTGCATCCAGGAGGGCAATGAGGTGATGCATCTCTAGGTTGCATGTATTCCCTTTTAAGTGTAGCTGTAATAGTGCTGATTAGAGTAAGCATTAATTGTGTGATGTTGTGCATTAGGAAGGAGAAACACTTTAGCAAGCATTGCATGGCAAAACGAGAACCCTTTATTTATCTACTTTTGTTTGTCCCATGTGAGCTTACAAATACTAATACAACTAAGCACTAAAGAAAGTAAACTCAACTTCTATAGACCTTCACTGAGTTCAGTATGCTACAATTAGGCTCAATCTGAACATTGCACCCCCTGCAGGCCTTGCCCACACTATGAAGCATAATTGTCAGCCACATTAGCTACCAGGGAAGTGGAGATTAGTGGCTGGCAAATGGGCTTCTCACCTGCTGATATAAAGGAGCCATGACTTGGGGCACAACTAACCCCTGGTAAGCATCTCACCCATGCCCTCCACCCCGAAGTTCTAACATTTGACTCTGTGTTGCGAGACCCTCTTGACGTCGCACCTCCTCCTGTGCAACTTTGCAATCAGGTCAAGGGCTACTGACTGCCCTATGGGAAAATGAAGATGCATTGCACTGATCAGACCTCATTTGAAGGCCACTTAGAAGTTCATTCAGGCCCACCCTATCTTATTCTTCCCCATGGATACCCTGCTTCTGGGTGCATGCAGGATTGAGGGTTGGCAGCAGCAGACCAGTATTGTGAGTGGTAAGCACACCTTCCCCCATGCTCTGACTGATGATACCCCAAGGATGGGGGTAGATGATCAAAATGCTCAAATCAGCACCCTTGTCATCATTATCTAAGATGCTATGGCCGGGCTGCACCTCAAGGTCTAGAGGGGATTGGATATGGACTGGCTAGAGAATGCACTTCATTTTATTAGCATGGAGTTACTACCCAAGGTCAGAGAGGCTGAGCCAGGTGCTTAACGTAGTAGTTTCCCTTCGTGAAGAGTAGAACAGTAGCGGTCCGTGGAGGGAGCACGGTGGGGCAGTGACGCGGGGGATGGACAGGGTGGGGAAATGTAAACACCGGAATATGGATGAACGGAGGTAAGTACACATTTAAATAAATAAAATGCATTTTGCGATCCAGCGCGCGCAAAGGAATTTGTTTTATTTATTTAAATGTGTACTTACCTCCGTTCATCCATATTCCGGTGTTTACATTTCCCCACCCTGCCCCTCCCCTGCCCCGCCTAACTGCCCCACCGAACTCCCTCCACGGACCGCTACTGGAGTAGAAAGCCTGTTTTTAGGTCGAGCATTCGAGACCTCTTGTATATACTTTAGTATATACTTATATGTGTATATACTTTGTGAGCTCTGGAGATCAGCCCTAGGACTTGTCTGCATCCGCTTAGGGACTTTTTTTTCTGTTCAACTGCCTCTATTTAACTGCCTTAATAGAAAAGGACCAGTAGAGGTCGGTAAAATACCAAAATTGCTTTCTGCTGGGGGCTTTCTTTTTTAAAAAAAATTCTGGCAACTGCTTTTATTTAACTTTCTTGATAGAAAACGACCAGCAGAGGTCAGTAAAATACCAGAATCACTTTAGCATTCTCTAGATTCCAGTCAATAGAAATTTTCTTCCATGAGCCCCCGTAGACAATCATTTTTTTTCTTCAAATCTTGTATTTTCAGTGATATGACCACCGAAGGCCCTGATTTTATATTAAAAACAGAGATTTGGACAATACTATTTCCCGCTGAAAGGCAATATTTCTCTCTATGTGTTCCCATACCTGGCGTGTCACGCAGTTTGGTGCTTACTTTCCCTCCATGTTAAAGAACAGTAGATGTTTCAGCCCCAGGCTAATGTGCTGCATAGCTAAACACATAGAAGGTCCCAAAGGCGAGGCTGATTGCATTGCAAATGCTTGGTTAACAACTGGCCAACCCTTTGCAGAAGGAAGCCTGCCCTTTGAACTAGGGAAACAGTTGCTTGCTGCCAGGAGACTTCTGCCTTGCACCAAGTGACTGACCTTTGCAGCAAATACTTTGCTCAATGAATCAAGGAAACTGTCCTACGTTGCAAAGAGACTATGCCACAGAGCAAAAGCCCCTTGCATTATGGCAATGATCATCTGCAGCAGAGAGACTACTGAGTGCACCAAAGACTGTCACTTTGAGCCAAGTGAATGCTTCTTACAACCAGACACAGACCTTTGCAGCAGGCATACAGCCCTCTACAGCCAGGAGAGTTCAGCTTCATGCATAAAGGCCCACACTTGTACCCAAGAAACTGCTGCTTGCAACAGAGACAGCACCCCTTGAGGTAGGGACAAAGCATCTTGCTCCAGAAAGAGAGTCCTTTGAGGAAATCAGCCTGACCCATTGTATCTAGAACTCTGCTATCAACCAGAGAGATTACGCAGTGCAGCCTTAGAGATTGTCTTTTGCAGGAGGAAGATTGTCGCTTGCAGTCTAGAGACAGTCTATTGTGGCCTGGGCACTAAATCTATCAGCAGGTATGTGGGGCTTTGCAGCTATGAAACTGACCCTTTTTACAGTCATACTCTCCTTTCTGGACTGCCTCTTGCAGCACAGATAATGGTATTTGCAGCCCTAGATCCCTGTTTACAGTCGTAATATTCGGAAGGAGACTCTCCTTGACACAGGAATACTGTGCTTTACAATCAGGAAACTTTAATTTGATACACGGACCCTGATCCCTTTTACCAGGAAACTACCTTGCAGCCTGGAGGACTTTATCTCTTCAGCAACATAAATGCACCTTCCAAAAAAAGACAGTCCTTTGAGTGGGTCGACTGCCTCCTCTTTCATCTTAGAAAAAAGTTTGCCAATTCCATCAGAGACACTGTCCGTCCAGGAGTGAGGATGAACTTTCACGTAGGGGACATCCGCTCCCAGAAGGAAACTTTTTTTCATCATGAAAAGTTTGAAATGTTGTCCTCCTTTTTCTACTCCAAATATATTTTCCAAAAGCAAAACAATTGTTTTGTGTATACCGTTACCTTTTTTTGCTGGGTCTATGTGATGTCATTACATCACCTCTGACCACAATGCTCCATTATGCAATCCATTTTACTATAATTATTAAGTTTTATTATTAGCATATATATATACAATAATCACCCCATGTTCTCTATAACCAATCAAAGACAAACTGTTATGACAAGTTGCTAACTCAAAATAACCCCATCTTAAATCACATCACATTAAGAAACCAATGAGCCTACACATGGCTGTATTTTTATCCTCATTTCTCAAATGATTGTTCGCACCCTACGTTCATGATAACAAGAGCACATGCCTTTTGAATAAGGGGCACTGTGATCTGCCTTGGCCAGAAAGATGGTTGTATGATAGAGGCATGTATGACTAAACCACACATGCCTCTACAACGCTGCCCTAGCCACAAATGCATCTGAACAACACATTCCTTTACCACGCATACCTTTATCACGCAATTTCTTGGTAAAGGTATGACTGGTAAAGAGATATGTGTGGTAAAGTTTACATCCGAGCCCTTCCCCTGAGCCCTGAAAATGACCGTACCCCCCTGAGACCTAAAAACTAACCAGAGCCCTGAAAACTATCCGAGTCCTCGAGCCCAAAAAACCTACCCCGCCCGAGCCCTAAAAACTTTCCCGACCCCTAGAACTCTGAAAACAACCCCAAACCCCACAGCCCGAAAAACTACTACAACCCTTAAAAACTACCCCCAATCCCAAAACCCAGCCCCACCTACCTCACCACGCCCTCTCCCAATCCTTCCTGTTCCTGGCCCCCGCCATTCCAGCATCTAGGCAACGCATTTGCCTTAACCACGCATCTGTGTGGTTAAGGCAAGCCTGGTTGCGCTTGCAGGGAAATGGCACGCGAGGCTCAGCCCTGGTTGTAAAGGCCGTTTCACCAAAAAGATATTAACTTTGGAGGAGGAGCAAAACTCACCTACAAGATTTGTTATCTTCCCCAGACATGACATAATAACGAGTTGTGGGCTGAGTTCGGTCCTTATTTTCAGGGGTACAATCTCTGTATTTCATATCTCATAATGGCAGATTTTCTAGCTACTGCTAGTTGGTGCTATTTTCATAGATAATTTTAACCCTGTCAATTTTATATGTTTTCTTACGTTTGCTATTGCCAATTCAATCATGATTTTGGCTGCCATTTGTCTCCATGTATTCTGCACTAGGGTGGAGTATAATTAAAGTCTATGAAGCACTAGTCCAGATGTCTCCTGTGTGATACTCATTGGTCAGTGTACGGAAGGGAACTCACCCACCACCTCTCCGTCTCTTGCAGGACTGATTGCTCATCTCAATACTGTCCCTTCTTCAGGTAAGATATCATAGAGCACTTATGTGACACCCCTCAACTTTCTCCACTTATCACAGCAGATAGGTATAGCTTTCCTGTCTGGGGCTAAAAGGCTTCTATTGGGTCTGACCTGAAACATTTGGCATACCAGTTAATGGAATGGATATTTAGGTAACAGTCTGTTGTTGGACCCTAAAAAGCGCCTTATTCCCAGACTTTTAATGGCAGATGAATGATCTGGCTGAGACTGAGCACAAAGAGGGCAAAGATGTGTCCTACTGAAGGTCAAGACTGTCATAGGCTTAGGTAGACACATGTAGCATTGGGTGCCATAGCATTGTAGGAGGAGGATTCCTTACATCTAATGCTCAGTGTTAGAATTGGGGGTCTCTAGCTTTGACCAAATAGGGACCCTTGCTTCTAAGTCAGGGAAAGGGGATTACACTACTGGATAACCCCTGCTCACCCCCTTGGTTGCTTGGCACGAGCAGACAGGCTTATCTCAGAGGCAGTGTGTTAAGCATTTGTGAACACATACAGTAACACAGTGAAATCACTACAGATGGACACCACACAGGTTTTATAAAAATAAGTATTCTTTATATAGATTTAACACAAGACCACAAATGACAAAAATCTACAATACTGTACTCACAATAGACAAAAAGATGGTAGAAGCCGCTTAGTTCAAGTTGATGATAAATGCGACAAAGTTCTCACAAAAGTACCTGGATGCATAACGCAAAGCAAACAAAAGGTTCGCGGAGATGAAGATGCGTCGGTTCCTTACTTCGGGGGAGACGATGCGTCGCGCATCAATACTTGCGCAGAGTAGGGGATACGTCTTGGTCCTTACCGGAGGGGAGTGGATGCATTGATTCTCGTACTGCGTTCCGGATACGATGCGACAAGATGGCGCCTTGATGCGATGCGACAATTTGGTGTGATGCGATAAGACGGGGCACTTGATGGGACGACGTGAAGGCGATGCGCGCAGGCCCTGTGGCACGCTTCTCCGGTGATGCAACAGCAACCTCTGCGGTGGCGACGCGCTTCTCCGGTGATGCGTCGGGTAGTGGCTTTGATGAAAGCACACTTCTGTGGTGATGCGGCGGCGACCACTGTGGCGACGACACACTTCTCCGGTGATGCGACAGCAACAGCTGCGACTGCGACACGCTTCTTCTTCGTTGAGTCGCGCTTCCAGCTCCCATCGACAAGCAGACTTCTGCAGACAGAATTCCCAGAAAGGAAATTCAGAGGGGAGCTGGTGGTGAAGTCTTTTGTCCCTGAGACTTCAGCAGGAGACAAGCACAGGTTCAAGCCCTTGGAGTAATATTCTGCAAGATGATGAAAGTTCTTTGAAAGTTCCTTCTCCTCTCCTTGGCACTGAAGACACCACTGTAGGCCAACCCAGCAACACAGCACACTGGCAGGGGGGCAGTCCAACTCCTACAGCTTCCTTGGTTCTTCTCCTTGGCAGAGGTTTGTCTTGTTGTTCCAGAAGTGATCTGAAGTCTTGGGGTCTGGGTCCCCATATTTATACTACTAAATCCTTTGTCCTCTGAAGGCAGAGGGGCATGTACCTAGTCCAAACCAGTTCTGTGCAGTCCTGGAGCACTTTGTTTACAGGACTCCTTCTTTCCTTTGACAGTGTGGGCCAGGGACATCAGACGCACCACAGGAGGTGGAGCCAGCATTGTGGAAGGCAGGCACAGCTCTATTCAGACCCAGGTGCTGACTCCTCCCACCACTCTACATGCAGATAGGTCTATTCAGCCCTGTGCTGACTCACCCTGTCTCCTAGAATCCCCCAGCCCCTGTCACTCACAAAACCAGACACACAATACACAAGCTAGCAGAGGCAGGCTGGATGGCTAGGGAAGAGATATTCCACACACCAGGGCATGTCCTACCTTATACTTACAAAGCACCCTGCCCTTGGGCCTACTTTAGGGTTGTCTGATATGAAGAAAAGGGAAGGTTTAGGGACTGGCAAGTGGGTACACTTACCAAGTCGACATGGCAGTACTAGACAGCACACAGGCTCTTCAATGGCAGGCTTGATACACACTTTACAGGCTGCTTCTATGGGTGGCACAACCAGTACTGCAAGCCCACCAGCAGAATTTGATTTACAAGCCCTGGGCACACATGGTGCACTGTACTAGGGCCTGACAAGTAAATCAAATAACCCAATCATGGAGTCACTAATACATACATCAATTTACAATAGGGAGAGCATATGCACTTTAGCACTGATCAGCAGTGGTAAAGTGCCCAGAGTCATAAAACAGCCAACAACAGGTAAAAAAATATACAGGAGGAAGGCAAAAAGTTGAGGGATGACCCTGCAAAAAGGACCAAGTCCAACACTTAGTTTTACTGCATACTTCAGGAGAGCTCCCAAGAAGAGGCACTTAGGAAAGCAGGGAAGGGCTTGCCAAGAATACCATGTGATTATGGAGCCTTTGGATGACTGACTGTTGCAAGCCGAAATAAGAAGGCATGTATGGCTGGGCAGACTTGAATTCGAGGAGACAATTGAGTAACCTAGTTCCCTGGTCAAAGTGAGGTAGCATAATAAGTTATTAGCCTTTAGGAGAGGATGGATATCTAGGTCATTACGAGGTGGCTGAGTGCTAAGGAAATCGTATGGCGAGGTTTCACCCCCGGCAAAAGATATCATTTTAAAAATATATACATTTTGATGAAACTTACATGTCTCCGGTGAAAACTATTTCTTACTGTATGGTGACATAGCTTCAAAAATATATATGGTTTATCTTGTCATTAACGGGCTTTAATTTCATGTTTTTTTGAAGCACTACCTATGCAAAAAAGTTTAATTTATACAAGTTTCGAAAAAGTACAGATAAAGTTTTAAGCTCTTGATTAACCAGAGCCTACGTTACCTGGCTTTTCATTAAAAATGTGGGATGTGATTTTAATCTCATAGCGCACCAATGAGCTCCCTTCCACTTAATAGGACAAGATAATTAGGCTTTTTTAACCGCATGCATGTGAAATGTGAGTCAGAAAGAATAATTGAAGAATACTTTGTTGATGTAATTGTTTCAACTTCATTGTCTAGGTCACATTTGTACACGGTGTGGACCATATTAATCAGCCCGAACACATTCATATTAATCAGCCCAAACACATTCACTTTGGACGAACGAGCCAGAATAGACATATTGGTGTATTTCATTCAGCTCAATAAAAGATACAATCCTTTGTAGTTTATTTCTCACAAACGTTTCCATATGTACTCAAGCATCCATAGGAGTGTTTCCTCTTTCTTTCGTGAAAACAGTTTCGAGAGAGCAAATTATGCCTGGGCTAAAATAGGATTTCTTGCTCTATTTTTCCTTTGACATGTTGCCCCTGATTTAGCAGATAAGGGCGGCATTAGCACCATGCAAAGGGAGGTGAAAATATCAATTCTCAACAGTACCCCAGTGGATGGATCATTGACTTGAATTGAGGCGCGACATCAGAAATACAATAGTGTATCAACAAGAGTGAAGCACATTTTGCCCCTAAAGAATGACAGAGAGTAATAGAGTTGCAAACCATGAAGGTTTATTAGCAGATTACCAAATTACAAACTCAATCAGTTGAATTAGTCTTAAATCAGTAATCATTTGGTTACAGCATAAAATGAGATAATCCAAGCAAGTCAGAGCAGCAAATAGAATGTCAAGTTAACCAAGATCATTGTAGGCAAATCCACTGGCGTAATGAAACCTAAGGGGACCCCCGCAAAGTACACGGAGGAGCCCCCCTTCCCTGGAATCACCACCTATCACTTTTGCTGAGGGGGCCCCTCGAGCCCACCCCACCCCCAACACCACAGGAGCTGCAGGGGCTAATGTTACACCACTGGACAAATCATAAAAGATTCAATTCCCCTCAAGGGAAACTCCCTGATACCAAGCTAAGGTTTTAGAAGTGATTTGGGGGAAATTTAAGCAGCAGGTGCCAGCAAGATAAAGCCTCTAAGGCAGAACCAAATAAAGTTTCCAATTAAGGAAATGATAAAGGGGTTTGCTCGAGAGAATAACTCTATGAGCAGAAATAAAAGAAGCATGGGGTCTCAAGAGTGGCAATGAGATGTCCACCTTCAAAGGTCGAAAGGAACAAGTCTGACTGCCTAACACATAAATGCACAATAAAATCGTGAAATTCGACCAGAAAGACATTGCTATAGTTCCCAAAGAGATGGAACCAATCAGAACTAAACATTTTTTAGACTCTCGGTATCAACCCTCTTCTCATGAGTCATACAATGCAAGATTTTAGCTCCGCAACCTTCATAGATATTGCACAAGGGATTCTTCTCCACCGGGTCGTCTCACACAGATGCTAAGATTTTCTTTTCAGCGCATTAAAATATACAGTGTGTGGCCTTCACACACAATCTAACAATAACAGTACAGTTAGCAAGTACATTGTGGGAACTTCGTTTCTGAAACAGTGGAAAAGATTATGCACAGCAAGCAGAAACACATTTCATTTAACAGCAGCCTTTTCAAATCAAGGCCTGCAGAGATTATGGCTAACCTATTGTGTGCACACTCTTTCTACGGTTAACAATTCATGTGAAAATCACTCATTATGCTCAATCTGAATATAAAATGAGGTCTTAGCAGTTTGGCCACAAGGAAACCTTGACAATCCCCTTGATGCTCATGGATCCATGCAATTCCTCTGAAAGAAGGAAATACAGCAGGTACCTTCACCCGCTTCATGACAGCCCACGTCTACATGGAAATCAAATCAAATCAAATGATGTGTTTGTTAAGCGTGACTACTCACCCATAAGGGTCTCAAGGTGCTGGGGGTGTGGGGGGGAGGGGGGGGGGGGTTTGCAGGTTCCAGTTCATCAAGGAGGGGGTCTGTCGAAGAGCCAAGTTTTGAGGTTTCTTGCGAAGATGGGGAGCGATGTTATCTGTCTGAGATGGAGCGGAAGGTCGTTCCAGACTCTGGCCGCGTGAAAGGAGTAGGAGCGGCATCCTGATCTGGTCTTTCTGGTGCGGGGGACCACGGCGTGTGAGAGCTGGGCTGATTGTAAGGTCCTTTGGGGTGCGTGGACTTTGAGTCCGCTATTCAGGCATGCTGGTCCGGTGTCGTAGAGTGCCTTGTGAGCATGGGTTAGCATCTTGAAGGTGACTCTAGCCTCGATGGGGAGCCAGTGGAGTGTGCACAGGTGCTGGGAGATGTGGCAGTGTCTTGGCAGGATGAGGACCAGTCTTGCGGTGGCGTTTTGGATGTTCTGCAGCTTGCGGGTGAGGTTTTTGTTTATTCTGGCATAGAGTGCGTTGCCGTAGTCGAGCCTGCTGGTGACCAGGGTGTGAGTGATGGTCTTTCTGTGTTTGAGGGGGATCCATTTGAAGGTCTTACGTAGGAGGCGGAGGGTGTGGAAGCAGGAGGACGAGACAGAGTTGATCTTGCGGCCCATTTTGAGCTCTGAGTCCAGGATGATTCCCAGGTTGCGGGCGTGGTCCATGGGGGTGGGCGGGCTTCAGAGGGCGGGGGCCACCAGGTGTCGTTCCAGACGTCTGGGTTTGGTCCCATGATGAGTACTTCCATTTTGTTGGTGTTTAGTTGTAGGCAGCTGTTTTTCATCCATTTGGTGACGACTTCCATGCCTTCTCGAAAGTTGTGTCTGGCGGTGTTGGGTTCGTTGGATAGGGAGAGGATGATTTGGGTGTTGCCTGCGTATGACACAATGTTTAGTCCGTAGGTTCTGACGATGGGGCGAGCAGAGCCATGTAGACGTTGAAGAGCTTAGGGCTGAGGGAGGACCCCTGGGGGACTCCGCAGGTGGTAGGTGTTGGAATGTCCCAAAACATAGCCAACCTCACATCAGAAGAGGGGATGCTACAAGTTTCAAACTATACTTTCATTGGACAACCAACAGCTTCCATCATCTGCCCATTCCTCGTGTGAATGGGTGGTAATGTACTAACACTTATTCAATGTCATTATTGTTTGATGCTGAGAAAGTGACAAATGTGGGAGGCACATGGTTATAATTGTAATGCTTCAATTGCCTCTCTATATGCTTTACTCTCACAGTACCGCTCAAACCTTAACAGATCATAGTGGGAAGAACACCTAAAATATATCCATTGCTAGACAAATATGCCTAACCAAATACATTGTCTCCAATCCGCCATCACATCAGGCAAGAAAATAGGTTTCTTTTCTTCAACCTTAATGCTCACTCACTTTCGTGCCATCAGCAATATCTTTTTAATTTTCTAGAGGACCATTCCTGGATGCTTTGTTTATCACAGAAACCTGGCTTCATGTGGCTTCTTTGCTAGATGTGATTGCAGCCCTTCCACAACATTATTCCATTGTGAGGAGAGATAGATTAGGCAGACCAGGAGGTGGGATAGCAATAGTATTTAAAGTTAAATACCAATGTAAGACTCAAGACTTTGGCATTCTGGCCTGTGAAGCCGAATCTTTTGCAGTGGAACTCACTTCCAAATTCACTCTTTCAGGCACCTTGATTTATCACCAGACAGGCAATGCAAGAAGCTGGGGCAAGCTTCTACCTGGTATCTTAGCCCCCCTAATCCTCAGATCAACCAATTTTGTATTATTAGGAGACCTGAGTATTCACCTAGAGGACTGCCTGTGCAGCATTGGCCAAAACCTAATTGAAGTTTTAGGAGCCTTAGATCTTAACCTTATGAGTCAGATTCCGACTCAGCAAGCAGGGCACATGTTAGACCCAGTTTTTTCTAACATAAACCATCTGTGTTCCCTGCCTCTGGTGCCACTTCTGTTGTAGGATCACCTGGCAGCCCCTTTTTGCATACCTATCCTTCCTGATGCTACCAGGGAGTGGAGCAAGCCCAAGATTAGGACGAGGGCTTGGTAAAGGCTGGACATGGGAGCTCTCAATAGCCACTTGAGAAGCTCGATTCACAGTTCATTGGAGGAAGGTTAAGCTAAATCAACCTCGACTTAATGAGTGGCTCCAAAGCTCGTTAGATCATATTCTGCCTGTTTAAACTCACCGCCCCAACACACTTCACCCCCTGGCTCCGTGATTCATTGAGGAACTACAGGCAGCTAAGACAGCCTGTAAGGGACTGGAGAAGGGTTGGAGACTTTGCTATGATGATTCCTCCAAACTTAAATATAAAATGGTCTTGAAACAGTATCACAGCCTGTGTAGAATGGCTTGCGCCACTTTCTATTCCGACCACATCATTTCTGCACAAAATTGCCCCAAAACACTCTTCAGAATAGCTAAAGAGCTGTATGACCCTAGCAGGATTGCCCCTGTATCACCATTATCTCAGGGGGGATGTATGACGTTACAACGCATGCTTTTACAACGCATGCTGTTACAACGAATTTTTTACAACACAAATGCTGTGACAACGCAAGTCTTTACAACGCAAGTCTTTACATCGACTTGCAGTAGATGGCGTGCTAACATTAAAAAAGGGTAATTTACTATTCTAACTCCAGTCCACGTTGCAGTAGGGAAGGTGTTTGGATAGTAAACTACACTATTTTTAATGTTAGCACGCCATCTAGTGCAAGTCGATGTAAAGACTTGCGTTGTAATGGCATGCGTTGTCACAGCATTTGCGTTGTAATAGTTTGGTTGTAATGGTAGTGCGTTGTAAAAGTTGCGTTGTAAAGGTTGTTCCCCTCTCAGGGGCAATGTGAGGAACTAGCACTCTTCTTCCTGAGTAAAGTACAGGAAATCCAACACTCTTTGAGGTGGTTAAGTGAGGAACACTCTCAGTTTAATAATCACACGTCTCCTTTGATCTCGGTGGATTTGATTACCGCAGATACCCCTCTCACTCGTCAGACACTGGATACTTGGAATGCTATGGGCCGGTTTGTGTTTCTGTCCCTGGCAACAGCCATAAGATCTGGATCTCCTAAAGATCCCCTTCCTCCTTCCAAACTCTGGCTCTTGGAGCCTGCCTTCATGCTTCCTCTGGTAAAACTCCTCAACTGTTCACTACGTTAGGGGTACAGCTCTCAGTCTTGGAAGCATGCCACACCCTTTGTCTTATGAAGAAACCTAATGTGACCCATGTATCTGGTCTAATTATAGACCTATTTCTTTACGCCCCTTTCTGTCTAAGATCATAGAAAAACATATCTGTAACCAACTCTCGATTTTTGTGGAGTCACAAAATGTTCTCCATGCTCCCAGTCAGGCACACTGTGTCTCATGAGACGCTCATACTGATATTGGCACAATTCTGACTTCAGAGACCATCATTTGCCTGGTTGTCTTCTTTTTTAAAGAACCGAACCTTCCAAGTCTACTCTGGTAACTCCTCTTCCACGTGTCACGCACTGACGTCCAGGGTTCTGCAAGGCTCAGTCCTTAGCCTGGCACTTTTCAACAACTGTGTTTGCCCTTTGGCCAATCATGTGGAACGTTGCAGTCTCACCTTAATCTCCTATGCAGATGATACTCAAATGATATTTTCTTTATCATCTGCTCAATATCACAACTCTGTATCATTGAAGTCCTGCCTGGCACATGTAGCCTCGTGGATGAGCAGCAATTCGCTGAAACTGAACTGAGAGAAAACAGAGGTACTGATGCTTGGTACGAATCCATTCCTTTGGGGACCCCAGCACTGGCCAGACGCGTTGGGCTATATGCCAGCCTCTGTTCTTAAAGTCAAAATCTTGACTTTTTATTGGACAACAAGCTCTCTATGAAGCCTCAAGTTGCAAGTGTATCTGCGACCTGATTTGCGACCCTGAAAAGGTTTTGGAAATGTATCTGGACTCTTCCCATACCTGCTCAAAGAACTGTTATGAAGGCACTCATCTTGTCTCGCCTAGATTATGGGAACATCCTTTATTTGGGGGTTGATAAAGGCTCCATGAGATGCATGCAGGTGGTGCGGAATGCGGCCACCAGGTTGATTTACAAATTGTCAACATATGCCTGTCTCCTCCGTAAGCTTTATTGGCTTAAGGTGGAGCAACATATCTAATTCAAGGCTCTTTGCTATGTCTTCAAAGCAAAGATAGAGGCCACTCCTCACCATATCACTAACCTTTTAAAGTTGCATCAGCCTACCCGCCATTTGTGATCCTGTGCACTCTTCCAAGGATAAAATGAACTCGCATGGGAGGTCAATCTTTTGTGTACCTCGGTCATAAGCTTTGGAAATCCTACCAGAACATCAGAGATCCTGCACATCGCTGACCTCTTTTCGCAGTCAACTAAAAACGTGGCTGTTCTGAATTAGTTGGGCTTGGAGTATCCTTACTTGTTGCTAAAGCACCGGGAAACCCTCAGTGGGTAGCTGTTGAGATATATAAGCATTTTTACATAACATATAGGTTAATGAGCACTCCTAGAGCCTACACAATGAAACCAAGCTCATTTTATTTTGGCCATACCCAAACAATACACATTGCCTTCCTGGCACAGTTATATGTACAACATGACACAAAAGCCATATATTTTGTTAACTGCAGTTACCTCAACAACACATATGTATCAAGAGATATTCCTATCTTGTGATAGCACAACAAACTCAACAGATACACCCACACATCACCATCACACACACAATATGGCACCATCGTAATATAGTTGAGCACATGCTTCTTTTTCAACAGCAGATCATATGGTGTGTGAACCCACAGGTTCACCCAGCAATCAATAAAACTGTAGACAGAAACAACACCTTACATGAAATACTGCCAGCTATTAGCCACAGTCTGCTTTCCCTTTGATCGATGCTCAGAGAGCATAACTATGCCCCAGAGCACTGATCTCTGTGAGAAAAGGTACTGCTGGAAAGGGGACAATGTAGTATTTGTTTTGCAAAACAATGAGTGCTGGTGCCTGAAGCTCTGTGCATAAGCCCACAGCCAGGGAAAATAAATGCTGAATACCAAGGCTGAACAGTCTTAAATCCACCTCATGCCTCTTTATTCCCCTACCAAACACACCATACCCCTTAAACTCAATTTTGCAGGGTCCTGCTTTCTCCCTGTGTTGGTTTTTCCATTTTTCTCTTCCTCATCTTTCTGCTTTGTGTGTTTTTCCCACTCAAGCTCTTGATCAGTATCTGATGAGGAAAAATAAGTGCCAGTCCCGACAAATTAGTGCTGGTGGCTCCCACTGACAGCCACTGTCTCAAATGTAATCACTGGGATGTTGTCACCTTTTCAACTGTACCTATCGCAAGTGGTTCTTAGCTTGGGGATCACACCCAGGATGGAATCACCAAGTAGGGGTCCACTATTAATCACTAGGTATACATTTAAGAAGAGAGGTCCCACTGGATATGGACAAGTGCTCTCCTCCACCATGGGAAGAAGCCTTTCTGCCCTTGGGTAGCAGATACGGGGTGGTTACCCCTTATCTACCCCCTGGGAGAAAAAGCCCACTTGACACAAGAGACTAAGAGGGTGGCACACTCAAGTATTGAGCTGTGCCCCACCCTAAATTCACCCTATCGGTTAGGGTGTTTATTCCAATCTGTCCTCACTCCGGGGGGTTAGAAAGACCACTAGACATAAAAGATTTTGTTTAGGGGGAGTAGCCCTCCTGGGCAAGATCAAGGGCTCCCCATAAAAAAAGCAAATTGTCTTTCTGGCCCCCACCCATTTGAACAAATTTGGGGAGTTTACCCATCTGCTACCAAGAATGACAGTAAGACCATTTGACACGAGGGAAAAATGGAAAAAGGGGATGTGTCACCCAGGCATTGAGCCATGCCACCACCCCAGAAATGTACCATCAGTCTTTCTGACTCCTGGGGAGGGGGGAGGGGGTTCAGAAAGACAATAGATGCCAAGGAAGCATGATAAAAAAAAGTAGAGGTCTGAGGTGAGCTGCCTCCCCAGGATAGTCACTACAGTTTTTCTACCCTCTGAGAGATTTAACCCTAATCTGCCCCCTCTGAGGCGGTAATCCTACTACACATCAGGGATATCCATTTTTCAGTAAACAATATGGGGTCAGGATAGCCTGCCCATGTATCGCGCCTAAACCCTATCCTGAAGTACCAACAGTCTTTCTGATCCTCCTGGTGGGGGGGGGATAGAGAGTTCACGGCACACATTGATTTTCTTTAAAAAAGTATGGGGGGCATTGTTGCGCTGTGCCATAATCCCCACCCCTAAAGCCCCAACAATCTTTCTGCTCACTCAGGGGAAGATTGGAGGACTCGAAGAAAGTCTGCCCTGATATCAGGCTTCATCTCCATGGGATGTAGATCATCCTCATCCCCATGGCAAGCGAGATGAAATTTGGATTCTTTTGAGCCAAAGTTTGAAGTTTTCAGGATTTCTGGTCAAGAAGACGTTGTGGGATCCACCCAAGTTACACCACAGTGAGCTCTCCTGGGTGACTAGCTTTCAGAAATGTCTAGATGTAGTAGGTTTTTCCTTGCCTGGTGACTGAGCTCAGGGCCAAATACCACAGCTACTCGCATCACCCAAATTTTCATTTTTCACGGTGAAAAGGTGATGTCTCTACATTGCAATTTGGGGCCATCTGTGTCCCAGGTAATAGGCGGCCCACAAAAATGGAGTACTGTTTTTTTTAGAGCAGTGCAACTTCTCTACAGAATAGTATAACAATATAACATGTTTTATTATCCATTGCATTTTTGACTCATAACTGTAAGTTAGTGTGCAAGAAAGAACATTTTTTGCAAAATGCTCTGTGAATCATGATAGCATGGATAGGGCCAAATTTAGAGTTGTACAAAAAAACACTATGCCTAAACAAATGGTATATTTCTTAACAGGTTTCTTTCCTACCCATTTTTTATCCCTAGTTTTTACAACACGAATTAAAGCATAGTTGGAACAAAATGAAAAATCACTGCAAGCTGGCGCTCAGATGTTGGGTCTCTGTAGCACGTGTTTCTGGACAACTAGCAACACTATATATACCTCCAAACAGAGGGGCCTAACACACGTAATGGTATATTACTTTTGTAAATTGACTCTCAGGGAAAAAAATTCCCGACAAAAACATTGTTACCTATCTCTATTTTTTCCGGCTTATTTTTATTATTTTTTTAATCTTAACAAATAGTTTATTCAGATAAATAATGTGCAATCTGCCCAAATGAGGTTTTGCTGAATTTGGAATTTCGCGTAGTTTTCAGAAATGTATAACCTTCTGGCTTCAACCATGTGTTTTGTACCTGTTTCCACCACAAAGTACAAATAGCTAGAAACCCCAAAAAAGTTGGTAAAAATAAACTACCACATAGCTTAATACAAAAACTGTCCTTAAAATTGGGGGTTTACCAATTTGATTAATCCTGAAAGCCGGACGATGGTGATTTTAGCGCAGCTATTGTTGTTGCCATAATCCACAGGAATGGATTCAGTCATTTGGTGTACTTGTGAAAACATCAGCCTGTCCCAAAATGTTCTGGATTAGTCCTGTGAATCTTGTAGAAGTCAGAACTCGACCTCAATGTAGTCATAATTCAGCTGGGATAAATTGTCAACTTTTTAAAGGTTGCACTTGCTACTCAATCCTTTTAATAATAGATTTTCTTCCACGTCTGAACACAATACACGTTTATGAAAAAGGCAAACATATTTTATGAACAATGTCAGACGATCGTGCTATTTATTCAGGTCTGTTTTCTGCCACCGTAAGAAATGTTTAACAAGGTTACTTTTAAAAGTGCTTTATGGTAGGAAGCATAAACAAATTGCATATGTGTTTGAGGTTATTTGGTCTTCAGCAGGAGTACTTATTTATACCTTTTGCTTCCAAACTGTGAAAAAAGATCACTTGTCATATGGTTGACAAATAGAGTCATGAGCAGCTCCAATTTATTTAAGAGTAATTTCATTGGTATATTAGAACCAGCAGTAGGGCATTGTTGAAAATGCTGGGAAATAAAGCCGTTTGTATGAGTTATGATTAGAGCTCTTTTGAGATAACTGATGTGTCACCCCTCCTTGAAAAATTATTTGTGAATACAGCAAAAAGAAAAGGTATGTGTGTGTGTGCCTACGTGTGTGTGTGTGTGTGTGTGTGCATCCTCTCATAGTAGGTCATAGTATGCATGTGTGTTTATCTAATGTCATATACGTTACTGATGTCCCATACATGAAGGGCCTGTCTTTCTTCCTATTATTTTTGTAGGCATTTGTGCTGTGAATCTCATTCACTCTAACAGGGGGTGTAGAACATTGACAAAGGTATTGCAAAATAGGCACAAGAACAGTCATAGGCAAGACAAATGCCCCCAAGCTCTGATAGAGATCAAACATCTAATTGGATTATACAGTAAAAGCTCGATTTACACATTTAACACCAATCAAGCAATCAGCTTTATAGATCATGCGGGCCCCACTCCATGGGCTCTATAAGCCCCGGGGAACACCAAACCCTCAGGCTAAAGAAAGCTTGAAATGGGCCTGCACAGACCCCCCTAGCCCTGGGGACCACAGTCTGCCTAGGGCTAAATAACAACTAATGGGGGAGCCTGCGGACCCCTCCGGGCCCTGGAGACCACAACCTCCCCATGGCAAAATATATTTTTTTAAATGGTAGAAGACCCGCCCGGTCCCCCTACTGGGCAATATACCACCTCCGTGCGGCCGGCCCATGCAGATAGTGGCCCTGGGGACTTCCAGACTCCAGGGCCGGCTCCTGCTATGTCCCAGGATTCCCACCCTGTGGACATAGCTGTTTGCTCTCCCAATGAGTCAGAGCAAACACAAACTCCGCTCTCAGCAGTGAGAGCTGTGAAACCACTCTTGCTCGGTGAGAGTGGAGTTTTGGTCTGTTTCCCTGCCTGCTGTCAAGCGTCAGGGAAACAGACGAAAGGATTGCTCTGACAGACAGGGAGTTGCATGCTAAGTGACTCCCTGTTTGTAAGAGCAATGCCAGCTCCTGCAGGAGGCAGAGTGCTGGCTGGGACCGCTGTAGCCTTGAGGCCCCCCTTTTAGTCCCGGGAGGAAAAGATGAGAAAGAGGTAAAATAAAGGTCGGAAAGGAGCAGAAAGAGGCAGAATAAGGGTAAGCATCGAGCAGAAAGAGGCAGAATAAAGGTCAGCAAAGAGCAGGAAGAGGCAAAATAAAGGTGAGAAATAAGCAGAAAGAGGCAGAATAAAGGTGAGTAAAGAGGAGAAGGAGGCAAAATAAAGCTGAGAAATGAGCAGAAAAAGGCAGAATAAAGGTCAACAATGAGCAGAAAGAGGAATGATAAAGGTGAGAAATGAGCATAGAAAAGAGGCAGAATAGAGGTCAAAAATGAGCTGCGAGAGGCAGAATAAAGGTCAGAAAGAAGCAGAAAGAGGCAAAATAGAAATGAGAAGACAGAGGCAAAATAGAGGCCGGAAACGCACACCAAGAGGCCCCCAACGACCCTCAGCAGCCAAGGGTACTTCATCCCCCAACCAGTAGTGCACCAGGAGGCATGTTTGCAGAGTGGTTGAGAAAGGGGTGGGGCCTCCGGCGAGGTCTCAGCAAACCAGCGATAGGGGACTTACTTGAGGCAACAATAGGGGTTCTTGACCCCCAACAACCCTGAGCAGCCAAGGGGACTTCATACCCCAACCAGTAGTGCACCAGGAGGCGTTTTTGCAGAGTGGTTGAGAAAGGGGCAGGCCTATGGTGAGGTCTCAGCAATCCACCTGCTGAGGGGGACTTACTAGTGGCAGCAATAGGGGTCCTTGGCCCCCAACGACCCTCAGCAGCCAAGGGAACTTCTTTAGGGTTGGCCAAGCAATACTCTGCCCGCTCAAGGAATTCCATGGAATTTGGCGGAGTTTTTCAGTAACTCAGTGGAATTTCACAGAGTGAAAATCCATGAGCTCTACCCAGTCCTACAGAAGATGAGCAGAACCCACTCAAGACACTCCATCAGCCACTCACAGACCCATTCACTCATGCACCCACATACAGATGAACTCAGACATGCACACCCACAAAGACACAGTCAGACACTAATGCATCCACTTACAGAGTCACTCATATTCTCTCTCACCCACTCACGGATCTAATCAGACACACGCACAGACTCACAACCACTCTCAGAGACTTGCACACCAACTCACAGACCCACTCAGACACTCGGAATCAAAAAACTAAAGTACAGAGCACAGCATCTGATAAGTTTTCAAATGAACCCGTTGTCAATTCAGTTTAATCATAGACACAGCATCAAAAACAAACACAATGGACAGGGTGATATAGTCCTAACACAAGTGTAATTACGTAGAAACTCTTGATCTTGCTGACATGAAGTTGTAGCATAAATGCAGACAGCCACCACATGTTTCATTGTGTAGACGATCTTTTCAAGGCTCAAACTTTAAACTTTAACAAGCACGTATGAACTTCAGAATCCACTGTTTGGTTTGGGGAGTTGAAAACAGCAATAGCCAAGGTCCCAATTTCAAAATCGAATCTTGAGTGTAAGAATGTTACTTTTGGACACTTGCAATTCTTGTAATCATTATGATAAATGAGACTAAGTGCTATTCTGGTCCATGTAAAGTCCGCCTTATAGAACATGAGCGGGAAAAGTCTTATATATAAATAAGGAACTGGTGTGCTCGTTGTGTAAAACGTAGCCTCAAGCCAGAATATAAAAGTATAGTTGTAGGTCGTCCATAGTCACGGCTCAGGTAACCCGTAATGTGCAAAGCGTCCAGCTTCATATGGAGCTGGGGATCCGTGTTCGAGTCTCGGCATCAGCGCAACATCCTTGGATTCTGGCAAAGCCTTCAAAGGGTGGTGGGGCAGGCGAATATTGTTCTGGGAGGGATGAGGGGAGACGGCACAGGGAGATCAAGTGATGGCACTGAAAATGAAGCATAATTTAAATTAAACAAAAGAAAAAATTAGCAGTGACCTCGGAGGGGTGGTGGGGCGGGCAAGCAGTGTTGTGGGGAGGCACATGGAGATTAAGTGAGGGCATGACAAATGAAGCGTACCAAAGATTCATGCAGGAAGTAAACAAAATAGAACACTTAACAAGCAGGCCAACAAAAAAAAATAACAGGGGCACACCGCATGGGAGGATACTCAAGTCCAAAGGCGGGACTAGTAAGTGTATTTACTAATCAAAAGCTGGCATTTACAAAGGACAGTAAGAGGATCTAATGAAAAAGATGGGCAATTCCTGAAGCTCATATTCTCGATACAGCATGTCTCAGAGAGAGAGTGCATGCGCTGCCTAGGCAAGACCTAAAAAAGGATCTTTCTGGACCAAGAACTACCTTTCTGCCAAACTAGGTGTTATTCCGTCCATCGGTTCAGGATGTAGTTGTGTTCAAAATCCCTATGGGAAATTGCATGGGGAAAAAGCATTTCGGGACCCCTCCTTTCTCCTAATTCCTGCTTCACGATCACCCGAAACCTTCAACAGAGCAGCTGATCTGAGTACTAAATTTGAAAATCTCATTGGCAAAACAAAATGCTTACCTACGCAAACTAGGTCCTAACTATAACTACCTACTGCCGACTGCCATTAGGTAATATATATATAAATATATATATTCACTGAAAAAACCATAGGTTTCAGGCACGTTATAGTTAGGAATTAGCATTTAAAAAACCTTAGAAATTCACTGAAAAAACCATAGCTTTCAGGGGCGTTATAGTTAGCTGGACTTTTCACTCGTACAAAACCAGTGAAATTCCCCTGTTATAATTAGTTCAGCTAACTATAACTCGCGCGCCCGCAATGCACTGCTGATGACGTCACATATTACATCACTCATGACATGGTCAGTGACATCACTCATGACATCACTGATGACATCTCAAATGACATCACTGATGACATCACTGATGACATCATCCAGTGAATGTGTGTTTTTCTGAAAATTACATATGTTTTATATATGTATATCTCAAGGTCGATGGAAGAATAAATGGGTATATAAGTGTCTAAATGGATGATTTGTTTTTGAAAAAATGATTGTATAACTGACTGATTAAGTGTATCTTAGTGAATACATGGCTTAGTGAGTAATGTTTAAATATGTAAATATCTGTATCAGTCTCACACTTTGTGTATAAGTGGCTGCATTGGTTGTTGAGTAGCTACATTAGTGTCTATATAGGATATTAGTTGGTTTTTTGAGTATCAGTATGATTGTCTGAGTGTCTGTATGGTTCGGTGGGGGGAATTAAGTAGTGCATAGGTGCATGAATGAGTGACTCACTGTTTGTATGTGTTGAAGACAGCATGTGTGCAGGACTGTATGGGTGGATGAGTGTGTGCATGTTAGTGAGTGAATGACTGTCTCTATAGTGTCTTTATGAGTAACTACATATGTTTTAAACTAGTATATGTGACTATTGGTGTATATAAGTGAGTATATGTGAGAGTTAAAGATTGAAAGAGTTCCTGTATGAATAAGTATGTGTTTCTATAAGTGAATGTTTAAAAGACTAAGTATGTGTAAGTTTCTGTAGAAGTAAGTGTGGTGGTGTGTGTATAACTGTATATGCAAGTAAATGGATGTTTGATTCTTTATTAGCATGAGTGACTATGTGTGTGAGTAACTCTATGGATGAGTGGCGTTGTGTAACAGGATGTATAGGTGTATGAGTACATATGATAAGTGAGTACATGCATGAGTGACTGTATAGGACCGTTGGTGAATGAGGGGATGTGTATGTGGATCTTAGAATTACTGAATAGGTTGTTGTAACTGATATTGGTATGTCCATTGTTTTGAAAATTTTAGTTTCTATTTTTGAATGTGTGTATCAAAGGTTATATTAGGGGGAGAGGAGGTCTGCCGCTCTATCACAAGGATGATGTCATCAGTGATGTCATTTGAGATGTCATCAGTGATGTCATGAGTGATGTCACTGACCATGTCATGAGTGATGTAATATGTGACGTCATCAGCAGTGCATTGCGGGCACGCGAGTTATAAGTAGCTGAACTAACTATAACGGGGGAATTTCACTGGTTTTGTACGAGTGAAAAGTCCAGCTAACTATAACGCCCCTGAAACCTATGGCTTTTTCAGTGAATTTCTAAGGTTTTTTAAATGCTAATTCCTAACTATAACGTGCCTGAAACCTATGGTTTTTTCAGTGAATTTCAAAGGTTTTTTAAATGCTAATTTCTAACTATGCCTACAGAGATAGGACATGTGAAGAAAGAAGAAAAAAAGCACAGAAAGAAAAAAAAGAAATGCAGAAAGGAGCAACAGAAGTCCTCAAAGACGAAGAAAAGTGCAGGAAGAAGGATAACGTGCAGAAAGAACAAACAGAAGAGCAGAAAGAAGCCTTGTTGCAAAATCATCCTGTACCCTCAACTTTTTCAGACGGATACTGGTGGTAACTGAGTCTGACTAACCAGTCCCAGAGCCAGTGCTATGTTAAAAGACACTCAGAATACAGTAAAAACACCTACATACACTAGGGAACACTATGCGTTGGGGTCCCCCTGTGATCAGCATGACCTCCTCTGTAAGCCCCTAGTATATAATAGGGCAGGGGATTAAAACTACCTCTTAAAACGCGCCACAGGGCGTGTTTGCACACGTCACCTCAGGCCCCGTCCCCTCACTTCCCCACTGTGTAAACACGCCCTGTGGCCGTTTTAAGTTGGGAGATTAAGTCACCTTCAATCCTGAGGGTCCCTAGGGTCCAACTAGACCACAAGGTACCTCCAGTAAGCGCCACAGAGCTATGTTGCAAAGAGATGTAAAAAGGGGCACGGCCTAGACCACCTCTCTGCAACGCAGCGCAGTGGCGCTTACTGGAAGCACCTGGTGGGCTAGTTGGCCCCTAGGGTCACTCAGGATTGAAGGGGAATTATTTCCCCAACTTAAAACGCGCCACAGGGCTTGTTTGCACACGTTAACTCAGGTCCCGTCCCCTCCCTTCACCACTGTGTAAACACGCCCTGTGACCGTTTTTAGTTGGGAGATGAAGTTCATTTGAATCCTGAGGGTCCCTAGGGTCCAACTAGCCCACTAAGTACCCCCAGTAAGCGCCACAGAGCTGCGTTGCAGAGAGGTGTAAAAAGTGGCACGGCCTGGACCACCTCTCTGCAACGCAGCTCAGTGGTGCTTACTGGAAGCATCTGGTGGGCTAGTTAGCCCCCAGGGGCCCTCAGGATTGAAGGGGAACTATTTCCCCAACTTAAAACGCGCCATAGGGCGTGTTTGCACACGTCACCTCAGGCCCCGTCTCCTCCCTTCCCCACTGTGTAAACACGCCCTGTGGCCGTTTTATAAGTTGGGAGATTAAGTCCCCTTGAATCCTGAGGATCCCTAGGGGCAAAATAGCCCACTAGGTATGTCCAGTAAGCGCCATTGCAGAGAGGTGTAAAAAGGGGCACGGCCTGCACCACCTCTCTGCAACGCAGAGCAGTGGCACTTACTGGAAGCACCTGGTGGGCTAGTTGGCCCCCAGGGTCCCTCAGGATTGAAAGGGAATTATTTCCCCAACTTAAAACGCTCCACAGGGCGTGTTTGCACACGTCACCTCAGGCCCCGTCCCCTCCCTTCACCACTGTGTAAACGCGCCCTGTGGCCGTTCTAAATTGAGAGATTAAGTCCCCTTGAATCCTAAGGGTCCCTAGGGTCAAACTAGCCCACTAGGTACCTCCAGTAAGCGCCACAGAGCTGCGTTGCATAGAGGTGTAAAAATGGGCATGGCCTCAGAACACCTGTCTGCAACGCAGCACCCTGGCGCATACTGGAGATACCTGTTGGGCTAGTTGGCCCTCAGGGACCCTCAGTATTGAAGGGGAATTAATTCCCAGACTTACAACTGGCCAGGGGGCGCATTTGCAGAGTGCTGCAAGGAAGGGGAGTGGCCTCCAGCACGATGCCGGTCTTTTATTTATTTTATTTTTTTAAGAAGGAGGGCTGTGTGGCCCCCCTTCTTTTTCTAATATACTGGCCCTGGGGACCCCATCCCCCAGGGCCTGCACCCTCATTTTTTTTGTTGAAAATAATAAATTTGGCCCTCCCAAGGCGTTAATCGGCCCCGGGGACCCCAACCCCTGGGTCATGGCCTTTTTAAAAAAACAAATCTTTAGGAGGGGGCTGCGTTGCCCCCCTCCTCAGGCCAATTATGGCCCCGGGGACCCCATACCCCGGGGCCGGCCTTTGTTTTTTATTATTTAAAAAAAAAATATATTTATAGAAACACCTAGGACATGCTGGACAAACTGTATATACCTATCACCATGACGATTTGCGTGATATTCATTAAAAGGCGACTATGCATAGAATGAATCCACATGGAATGTATTTACACCGCTAGTGAAGCTCTGACGTGTCTGACGCCCTACCGTGCCTAATCCCGGCGCCCCCGCCGGTGGGTAGTCTCCAAGTAGACACCCTTGTCGTTTATTTATACAAACATGGGTAGCTATTGACGGGCACATTTAACTTTTTATTTTGCTCTCTGGAAAGGAGACAAACCTCACTTGAGAGTCACAGCGTGCTCCTGGCTGAGCCCAAGGCTGTGTTACACCCACCAGTATCCGCCGAGTGCCTCACACCTCTGTGTTGTATTCCACCAGCTAGTGCGTATGCTATGACACTCTCTAGCCCATGTGCACTGTAACACCACCCCGTGAATATGTCATGCCACACTTGCCTTCGCACGGATTATATTGACCCATCTAACGTACCTTCCTCGATGCCTATGTGATAACGCACAGCGCTATGCCATACATATTACAATCTGGGATCCATATCTTTGTCACAGTGCATATGCAACGTTACACTCCCCAGCACATATTTTATATTACAACTTTAGAGAATAGTTAGGTTACACAACACTGCCCTGTGCATATTACACTCCAAGGCGCATATCGCATAGCACACGCTAGTGCCTGTGCTATCTCGCGCTCTCCAATGAATCTGTCATTGCGCACAATGTATTGCATATTATATTTCACGCCCCGGTTCATCTTATATCACACTTTTTGGTGCATAGTTTATACCATATACTATATCTAGTTTTCATTTTCAATCGTGCTCTCAGGACTATGTTCTATATAACACTGCGTCCACCTACCCTTTTCACGGGCATTACATTTTGCGATGGGGGGTTGAGGGTCAGGGGGTGTTTCTGGCAAGTGAGCCCGGAGTCACAGTCACAAACGTCCTCCTCTTCCTGAATAAAAGTGAGATTATACTGCATACTTGTTCATATTTTAAGCAGTTTGCACAGACACACATTTTAAAAACAATAAAGTTCCTAATACCCTCCTTCTCTGAACAGTTAGCTTGCTGCCCCTTCCACCTCCTCCCTATCCTCTGTTGTCTGAATCCATGGACTAGCCTCCTCCCTCCTACCATGCATGGTCTGATGTGCTGCCACTGCCCTCCATTTAGTATGATGTACCAGTCCACTCCTCCTGCCCTCCATTGCCCAATTCTATGGCCCATCATTGACCTCCTGCTTAGCCTCTGTGCTTAGCTTGCTTCCCCTATTCTCCTTTCCCCTGCCCTCCGATGTCTTTGTACATGCCCCTGCTCCATCCTTTTTGCCCACCATGTTCCATGGACCTGCCACTCCTATCTACTCTGAGTGTTCTGTTGAGCTGCCACTCCCCTCCCACCTGCTTAGCATTGTCAGATGACTGTAACCTGTTCCTGCCACCTCCACCCTGCCTGTCCACATGCCATGCCCCTATCCCCTTCCTCCTGTCCTCCATGGTCCATTTTACTGCCACACCCTTCTGCCATCCCTGGTCTGTTGTGCTGCAACTGCTCCTCCTGCCTGCCCCGCGCGGTCTGTTGTGAGGCCCCTTCCCCTGAACTCTCTTGTCTGTGCCCAGGTCCTGACCCTCCCTTCTATCCTCCATGGTCCTTTGTGCATGCCCCTGCACCCTCCTTCTTGCCCATCATAGCCATTGTGCTGCCACTAACCCTCCTGCTTGCCATGCATGGTCTTCTGTGCTGCCATGGCCCCTCCCACCTTCCCTATGTGGTCAGCTAGCTGCCCCTGACCCCCTCCCACCTTCCCTCCATGGTCTGTGTGTATGCCATCATAGTCTCATTGTTGCTCTCCATGGTGTGTCTTGTTTCTAGTGTCCATCTTGCCTGACCTCCATGGTCATCTTGCTGCTCCTGACCTGCCCCCTTGCCCCCAGCCCTCTGTTTCCATGTGCAGACCCCTATTCCTTCCCTCCTGGCTTGTCTGTTCTATTGTAATGTCCCTGGTCCGTCCCCCCTGCCCTTTATGGTCTGTTATGCTGCAGCTTTCTCTCCTGTCTGTCCATTATAGTCAGCTAGCTACCATTGCCTCTTTCCCCTCTGTTCTCTGTTGTCCATGTGCATGGTCCTGTCCCCTCCCTATTGCTTTCTATGGATTGTTGTGCTGCACTCCCGTCCCGCATGCACTGTGTGGTGTATTGTGCTGCTGCAAACCCTGATGTCTGCCCTGTAGGGTCAGTTTGGTGCACCTCTCCATGTCCCTCCTGTCCTCTGTTATCCGAGTCCATGTCCCTACCCCAATTCCTCCTACTTACCATGATCCAATGTACCATACTTGCGAACATTTTGAACTTAGTAAGAGGGAGATTTTGAAAAAAACTGGGGTATTGATTTTCCCCTTTGAGTTACATTGAAAAAGAGGAGATTGTAGACAGGAGACAGATCAAATAAAACCCATTTGAGCTTAAAAACATTGGACGTTTCCTGGCTGAAATGGGTCTGTTGGCATGTATGGTTGTACTACCACTGCCTCTTCCTTCTGCCCACAATGGTCTATTATATTGCCTCAGCCTCTCTTGCCAGTCCTGTATTGTTGGTTTGTTGCCCCCGCCCCCCTTTCCACTGCCCTCCATAGTCTGTTGTGCTGCCACTGCCCTTCCTGAATGAGTTTTGGTAAACTTCTAGGGATAGTGGTTGTTGTCTAGAATCACACAGTGAGTCTGTGTGCATTTGGGAACCACTGTGAGAGAAGCATTTGGTAACATTGTGTATTTGGTGACAGATAACTGTTTTAAAACCTGTCATGTTGTCAAGTTTTAGTAGCATTAGAAGGCAGTCTTTGCTTATGCTTTGATTAAATGAGTCAGGCTTTGACACAAAAGTGCAGTCCTGAAATATGTAGATTGTGTGCAGTTCCCTTACCACTTCCACAGTAGTAAATGAGTTTTGGTAAACTTCTAGGGATAGTGGTTGTTGTCTAGAATCACACAGTGAGACTGTGTGCATTTGGAAACCACTGTGAGAGAAGGATTGGGTAACATCGTGTATTTTCTGACAGATAACTCTTTTAAAACCGGTCATGTTGTCAAGTTTTAGTAGCATTGGAAGCTAGTCTTTGCTTATGCATTGATAAAATGAGTCAGGGTTTGACACTAAGGTGCAGTACCATGTACTATTCTCTTCACTGTGGCAGAACTGAAAATGTAAAAGTTTTACCCAGGCACTGTCCTAGAAGTAGTCTGATGATTTAGTCAGTTTCTAAGTACTTATGTTGTGAACCATTCATTACCAAATAGACTGCTTCAAATGTCTATGCAGTATGCATGTAGTGTTCTAACATACTATACACTTGTCTTTTACACCTTCAATTCCCTAGTCAGTATCCATACACTTCCAGGAAACATCCTGTCACTTCCTTTGCAGTCCTCTAGAGACCCATTCAACAGCATGTACTAATCCATTCACTGTGCCAAAACCCAACCACTTATAAATTCACCCAGGCACACTCCTTGCAGAATTAATTGAAAAAAGAAGTTTAAAAAATGGTGATAAAAAAGTATTTTAAAAAAAAATTAATTAATGTAATTGACACACTGAATTTGAAAAATATACAAATCCAATCAAAATCATTAAACATGATATCTTCAGAGATAAGTTATAGATAGGAATTAGCATTTAAAAAACCTTTGAAATTTACTGAAAAAACCAAAGGTTTCAGGGGTGTTATAGTTAGGAATTGGCATTTAAAAAACCTTAGAAATTCACTGAAAAAACCATAGGTTTCAGGGGTGTTATAGTTAGCTGGACATTTCCCTTGCACAAAACCCTAGAAATTCCCCTGTTATAGTTAGTTCAGTTAATTATAACTCGCGCCCCCGCAATGCACTGCTAATGACTTCACATATTACATCACTCATGACATGGTCAGTGACATCACTGATGACATCACTGATGACATCTCAAAAGACATCACTGATGACATCACTGATGACGTCATCCAGTGACTGTGTGTTTCTGTAAAGTTTTAATATGTTATACAATGGTCTTCCTGCCTTTTGCCAGGAAGATGGGCAGCTTACCAAAAGGCTCCCTAGCGTGTTTCCTTCTGATTTTGGTGAGGCGCTCTTGATGCTGAGGAATTTGAGGACATCTACTGCAAACAAAGAAGCACTTGCTTCATATAGTTAAGAGGAAGGACCCTTTTTTGGTGGGGATTTACCTCTTTGCAGTGTCATTGTCTTCTCTATAAAAGGATTTATTTTATGACATTGCCAAAACACAGACAAGGCCACTGGAGACATTTCCTCATGGTCTATTATGCAGCAGTAGTATAGAATAGGCAGTAGATATTTATCCAACGAGGTCGCACTAACTAATTAACCAGTAGAAAGTACTCCAGTTAGGTAGACATTTTGTGCAAAGCTGTGGACTCTTGTTGGATAAAGGGGCATGTGTGGTTCCATTCCAGCACAGTCATTCATACAGGTACTGATACACCCATATAGACACAGAGACACTCACTCACACACCTATTCTGCCACTCTCAAATCTGCTCACAGACCCAACCAGTCACTCACACACTCACTCACCGACCAATACAGCCACTCACACACCAACTTACACACCCATAAAACCACTCACACACCCATTCACTAACCTATACAGCTACTCACACACCCACTCACTAATCTATAGAGCCACTCACACATCCACTCTCAAAGGTTACAGGTTACAGTTAGCAAATAAAAAATTAAAAAACCTTAGAAATTCAGTAAAAAGTCCAAATGTTACAGGGTTCATTATAGTTAGAAAATAACATTTAGAAAACCGTAGAAAATCACTGAAATAACCATAGCTATACACAGACATTATAATTAGGAAATAGAATTATTAAAAACTTTGAAATTCACAGAAAAAAATACAAAGGTAAGGGTGGGCGTAATGTGCGTAAGGGACCTACACGGAGAGATGAAACCAATCTCCGCACTCTCCGCATAGTTCCCTTACGCACATCCCGCCTCCCAACTGCCTCCCGCCCGCCTCCCGCCCGCAGTTTTAAATACATTACAAAAGCAATTGTTAAGTAACCTTACCTTGCGCATTCCTGCCGAGGAATGCGCATGTGCGGACTCCCGCGCATGCGCAGTTCCCAGAAGAAGACGCGCTGGAGAAGGATCGAAGCCCGGGGACGCCGCCGATAAGGTAAGGTTACTTAACAATTGCTTTTGTAATGTATTTAAGATGGGCGAGAGGCAGGCGGGAGGCGGGCGGCCAACTTCCGTTATGCCCCGAGTGTGCCGAGATTTGCCCTGTTTCTCTGCCTATTATCGCGGACGGCGGAAGGGCAAATCTCCGCACATTCCGTGGGCGGAACAGAGTTGTCCGCCCACCCTTACACAAAGGTTACAGGGACGTTACAGTTGGAAATAGAGTAAAAATAACGTAGAAATTGACTGGAACAAACAAAGGTTACAGGGACATTACAGTGACATTAGAGATAGGCTCAGATTTCATTCATACAAAACCAGTGAAATTCAGCAGTTATAATTACCTGAGCTAACTATAACATGCGTCCCTGCAATGCACTGCTTATGACATCACATTTTACATCATTCATGCAATGGCCAGTGACATCGCTAATTACATCACTGATTATATCTCAAATGATATCACTGATGACATCATCCATAGAACCACTCACACACCCACTCACACCCCACACAACCTCTCATACACCTATTCACACACCCACAGAACCACTCATATACCCATTCACAGACCCATACAACCACTCACATACCCTTTCACTCAACCATAGAGCCACTCACCCAACCACTTAGTCACCTATGCAAGCACTCACACAGCCACTCGCTCACCCATATAGATACGCACACAACCACTCACTCAACCATATAACAACTCAAACAGCCATGCACACACTCATACAGCTACTCACACAGCCACCTATTCAACCATACAACCACTTACACAGCTATTCACTCATGCATGCAACCTCTGAACACAGCCATACACTTACCCATGCAGACATTCACACACACATCACTCTCAATTACAGCCACTTACGCAGCAACTCACTTAACCAAACACCCACTCAAACAGTCAAACACTCATCCATGCAGCCAGTCATATACCCACTCACTCACCCATATAGCCATTCACATACCCACTCAATCACACATCCACTCACACAGCCACTCAGTCACTGATTCAGCCACTCAGACACCCACTCACCTCACCCATACAGCCACCCACACAGCCACTCACCCACCTATACAACCACTCACACACCCCCTCACTTACCAATACAGCCACTCACTCACCCATACATTTTTGCACACACCCAAGTATTCACACATACAGCTACTCACACACCCACTTATTCACCAATACACACACTCACACACCCACTCACATACCCATTCCAGCCACTCACATACACACTCACACACAGATGCAAAGTCAGACAGCCACTCACATTATATATGTTAGAAATAGTATCACTCATTAGTAGTGCACAAAGTATACTAATTTAACTTGTTTGGCACCTTGGTATATATTTTTAACACTCATAGGGGTATATTAACAAGGAACAGGGAAAATTAACGCTAAGGGCGCTTAGCGGTAATTTTTTTAACGCCCGCTATCGCTATATAATATCACCTGGTTATCGCGTTATCAACAACGCTAACCGCCTAGGCGATAAAAAATTCAACTATAGCGGCATTTTAGGAGGTTATTGCTGGTAATGCAGCGATAAAACTACAAGGATAGGGATATCCTTGTTGATAGCCCATGGTGGACTTCGCCATGTAATCCACCTCCCATTGGATTACATAGCTAAGTCTGAAAATTAGCAGACGTAAAAAAGCAGCGTTAACCATGGTTAGCGCTGCTTTTTTTTGTCTCTAACAGGGTTAGCGTGAAGCTTGATAATAGGAGAAATGTCGCTTAGCGACATTTCTCCTATTATTTAGCTCTGGAACGCCCACTTTGCATCTCATTAGAGATGGAAAGGGAAGCGTAGTGAAAAAGGGTGCTAACATGCGATTTTGCATATTAGCACCCTGTTGTTGATAGGGCAATATTTTTATCTCCGCTTCTTTGACTTTTAAAGCCAAAAAAGCGGAGATAAAGCCCTTGTTAATATGCCCCATAATATTTTTCAAAACTCATAATCACTGGGTGTGCCATCAGTGATGTCATTTGAGATGTCATCAGTGATGTCACTGACATTGTCAAGAGTGATATAATATGTGAGGTCTTAAGCAGTGCATTGTGGGGACATAAATTATAGTTAACACAGGTAACTATATTTGCTGAATTTCACTGGTTTTGTATCAGTGACATCTGAGCCTTACTGTAATGTTTGGATTTTTCAGTGAATTTTTAAGGTTTTTCTTATTCTATTTCCTAACTATAACATCCCTGTAACCTTTGTTTTTTTTAGTGAATTTTACTTTTTTTTATTGTATTTCCTAACTATAACATCCCTGAAACAAACGTGTTTTTTTCAGTAATATATAACATATATCTATACTGTTTGAAATAAATATGTGAATATATTCATTGATAAGAAATGACACATTTTATTTAAACAAAAAATGTACAGAATGAGTCTTGTTGTGTTCAAATACCAATATCTATATCTGTATTTAAAGAGATCACATTTGCTAACGTTTAGCACATGAAAAGATAATTTGAACCAATCAAAGTGTATGCAGGATGCTCTTCAAAAACATAAACCCAATCTTCTTCAATAGAAAGTATAACAAGAGGTAATTATGCAATGGAGTTGGGGGGGCTCTATCAGTACATCAACATGAAACTCTGGTCCATAGCAAAACTGTAGGAGCTGGCAACACAAGAAAAGAATGTGTTGATGTAAAGTGCACTAATTCATAATCCATCTAAAGATTAGGGGTTAACGAGCACTCTTCATGGAGGCAATATTTGTCGATTTCTCATTGATATACGTATATAAAATGTAGACTGGGCATATTTGTGTACCACCTGATTTCCTGCTGTTTCATTCTTGGAGAACATTGGCTAAGGCTCCTTTATCATGGTGGTCTTTTGTTCATTGTTTTGCATATTTTACTATCAATAATCCACTTTTATTGTTTGCAGCTTTAAAGAATTGAAATTGTGAATAGTACTTTCAATATGGAAAAGGTACTCACTTGTTTGATTCATGTCGGGGTTGGTCTCTTTCTCAGAGGAAGAGTTTGAAAGCTGTCACAGGGAACATGAGAGTAACTCATCCAGTGCTGCTTTATATTTGCATTGCCTCAGTTGTAGATTTAATTTTGCTATTTCAAATGCAGGACTGCAAGTATCACCTTTTTCTTATAAACGTCTTTTGAGATTTAGTGGCTAATGTATAATTTATTTGTTTCATAAAGTGCCAGCAAGCCCAGAGGCATTAAGAAACTTTCCAGTGTAACAGCATTTGGGTATGTGAGAGAATGCTTACAAAGAAAGAACTTTAAGCAAATGATTGTGCAAAGAAAATCAAACACATAGCCAAGTCACGCACAGGGAAGCTAAAGGTGATGACAATAGGGAAAGGAAGCACAAGGAGGAATAGATAAAGAAGCATTAGAGGGTAGAATTACAATGAGAAATCAGATATTAGTGAAAAAGAAATGGGCTTCGAGACCTTTTCAGAAGAGCAACTGTAATGCTCCACAATACACAGTTAAGCTATTCCATGGGGGCCCATAAAGGCAGGATCTGAGGTAAATATTCACAAACACATCACCCATAGTGTGAGAATGTGAGCTACAAGAATGCAACAGAGAGTACACAAGAAGACGTGACTTGTTTTTAGATCCCATATGGCTTTGTAAAATGTTTTCCTTATGAAACTGCATGAGTGAAAATAGAAATAAAACCACATTTTTATAAGTACTACATGTGACCATCCCAAAGCTATTTTGTGCGATGCTTGGGCATTCGCACTGAACCATGGAAGAGCAAGTTGAGGGTCCTTTTTCTCTGATCGCTTGTTTCCATCTTTTGGTGCATTTGTTTTGGTCTGCCAGTAATAAGGGCACCTGGAGCAAATTTGGCTGTGGCGTCTGCCACATGAATGACACTCTGACATGCAGAAAATGGCTCAGTTTTTCATCCATTGATGTGCTATGTTAAACTGTACCCAACATGTCTATTATCAGAAGAGCTGAAGATAGATCTTCAGACACCACGCTGTTGATGTTTGCTTGTATGCCAATGACCTATCCTCGTCTTCTGTTTCATTCTTAGGGAAAAATCTACAAGAAACCAGGCATATCAAGTTTAGAAAGATAATTTAAGAGACTTTACAATTAAAAATGTACATGCCAAAACATATTCATACAATAACTGCAAGGGATAACATCCTGTAATAAAACAATAATTAAAAATAGTGTTGTTCGCATCATTGGTCATCATGTCAGGACTCAGACAAATGGAAACATCCACAGTGACATAAGTTTGGAAGAAACACAAAAAGAGACGAGAAATTGTAATTGAGGTCAGAGCAAGCAGCTGCCATTTTAAGCACTCTTACGTTGCCCATCGGTGACTGAGCTTAAAGAAAAGAAAGAAAATATAGACTGCAGAAGGAAAAATAGGGGCGTTTGAGATCGGATGAATATGCATTGAAACTGCTCCTCACAGTAACCATGCTTGAATGATAAGGAGCACAAAGAACTATGGGGCATATCAACAAGGGCTTTATATCTGCTTTTTTGGCTTTAAAAGCCAAAAAAGGAGAGATAAAACTAGCGCCCTATCAACAACAGGGTGCTAACATGCAAATTTGCATGTTAGCACCCTTTTACTCTACGCTTCCCCTTGCATCTCTAATGAGATGCAAAGGGGGCGTTCCAGAGTAAAATAATAGGAGAAATGTCGCTAAGCGACATTTCTCCTATTATCAAGAATGTCGCTAACCCTGTTAGAGACAAAAAAAGCAGCGCTAACTGCGGTTAACGCTGCTTTTTTACGTCTGGTATTTTTCTGACTTAGCCATGATATCCTATGGAAGGAGGATATCATGGCTAAGTTTGCCTGTCCCTATCAACAAGGTAACGTGAGATTATCGCTGGGTTTCCAGCGATAATCTCACGTTAGCCTGTTAGCGTGAGGATTTTTATCGCTATTGAGATAAGCGTTGCTAATAGCACGCTATCTCAGCGATAAAAATTCACGCTAGCCGGCGATAATTATCCTAGCGCTAAGTGCGCTTAGAGATAATTATCGCCGGTTGTTGTTGAAATGCCCCTAATATCCCTACTTCTCCTAGCCAGTGGCTTTATGCTGTGTTATTTGTGCTCTTTGGTTTTCGGAATGAGCGAGTGAGTGAGTAAATTAATGAGTGAATAAATTATTGAGTGAATGAGTAAATAAGTTGTTTGTCTAACACAATAAATATTTGGAGTGTTCACAAAGTATAAGGAGAAATGTTATAGAATGGCTTTCTGATCATTCTACTAGAAACATTAATGAATACAAATGTAATGCATAAGAAAAGCTTTTACTCTATTTTCATTACATTTTTAAATTGTTTAATGTCCTGTTCTGTAGTACTTCAAAACTGTATACCAAATGGGATGAAGATTAAATAGAATGCGAATAATTCTAAAACCAATTACTTGACAATTATTTATTTTCTTATATGGTGCCATATATATTAAGTCTCAATGTGTCAATACCATAATAACAAAGAAAGGAAAAGAAATCTGATTTTAAAGCAAGCATTAGTAATCAATTTATTGCGATATGCTCTGACAGTACACCAACTAAGGTACTTTTTAATAAAAAGTTGGCGTACAAGTACTAAAGAGGTAACTGAATTTATCTTAAAGATCGCATGAAAGATAGATTGTAGTATATATCCTCAGCATAATACATAATCCATTCATCACTTAGGTGAACTTCGTGTCCCCAACCAGCTGCCTTTCCAGTGCTTTTAAAGTAAAAGTATAGCTTATGGTCGAAGTAGCTTTTTTTAAAATTCACTGGTACACATATTTGCAGGCATGGGAGGCTGATATATGGAATGCAGTTTACAAATTATGTTTTCTAGGCAGATCCTTCTTTGCCAATCTACTCGGCATTGAAAAGCAGTTTGTAATTTATTGCTTTCCAAAAGGAGCACTTTCTACTTGCCATAAATGAAAACATTGTAATCATGATTCAACCTTGAGGTGTGTTGTGAACTTTTTCGTAAATGTTTAAATCATTCAGACTGATAAAAAAACTGCACCTATTGAAAAAGCAAACTATTTTAATCTTTGAGCATCGTGAGAAATCGTAACTCTTTTCATTTCTTAAAAGTTTAAATCTATTAATCAAAACCCCATCAGAAAGATTGTGGGTAATCTTATCATTCACAAATAATTCATCTTCACCACACATGCAGTGCACTGTAATAACTACCCAGCATTTACAATATTACAATTTTCCTCTGCTTTTGTTTTTTGATTCTACTGAATCTAACAAGAAAAGTTTGCTCCAACTTATTCTTCAGCGTATTCCATACAGTTTTGCACCAGGCATAAAATGGGGCACACTAATGTTGTTGTAGTTTTACTGATTTGACATAAGAATGGGTCAACCTATGACAAATATGGCTAATTTTGAAACTAAATCACTTCAGTCCAATTTTGCTTATAAAAAGAGTGGGTTTCTTTTAGAAAATCTCTACATGTATACCTTATATTTGTCTTTATGTATCACATGACGGTTTTTGACATGGTAAACTGGAAATGAATCTGATTTACAAGGATGAACATCGCAGTATAGTTTGGATTGCTATAAGATTTCAGTGCCCTTTATTTTGATAACACAGCATGCTTTAGCTACACTACACATAGCAGAAGATTAAAAACTGACCATTTATCTAAAGGAAATGGGCGTGAAAGGGCTTTGTCTTGATCCCTTTGATATGTATTCTGTACCATAATGCCGTTCACCAACTGCTAATATAAGGAGATTTAGGCCAAGCAAGAAAATGTGGCACTAGGCTCCAAATTAATATCTTTCTGTACAATTTTATTTTGTCTGAAAAGAACACAAATGCATTGAAAGTACTGCTCTCACCGTGAATTGAGGGATAGAGCTTGACAGAGGGGCATAAATGACCGTTCTTCCCATTCTGAGTCAGTATGTTGCTGTCGCGGCCGGCATGCCTCGCTGGTGGGTGGGGTGGCTTGGGGCACATGGGGAGGGGTGGTTTTGAAAAAAAAAATTAAACTTACCTTCGCCTCTGGTCCCTCGTCGCATTTCCTCTCTCTGCGCCTTACAGGAAGCAAACAGCCTCCCTCTCCTCCCCTAAGCTAATCACAACGCTGCAGTGGCAGTATTTTGATTGGCTAGGACGCCGACCCCAGAGGTGTCTATGGGGAGGCAATTTCCTCTATGTAGGCTGCATGCAGCCCACATAGAGAAAATACAGAGTGTGCATGACTGGTTTAAGTGGCCCTGGGGCCGACCAAACAATCTGCGCCCACAACAATGGGCAAGCCACTCCTCCCCTGCCTGGAGCAGGAACGCCCACCCCCAATCAAACCCTGCCTTCTTCTTTCTCGCAGTGCGAGAAGCAGAAACATTAAATGGAATTTAAAATACCATTTTATGTTTCTCCTTCTCGCACTGCGAAAAAGCAGTGGGGTGATGCTCCTCCGCACATGTGGAGGAGCCGCCCCTGGTATGTTGTCTTTAATTGAATTTTTATGGGAATTGGAGTCTTTATTAGGTTTTGCCTAAGACAGCACATGTGCTGTCTCTTGGAAAACGTTTGAGTACCTTACAGTGGGCTTAGAGGCCGCCTATTGCTTTTCATAGGTTGACTTTATGATCCCCCTCATTTTCTTGCTTCATGTTTGTCAGCTCCTGTAAGCTTTCCTTCCTCTTCTTGTAGAAGCATGAATGCATTATTGTGTATTTGTACTGCTTCCTTTTTCAGGTGATACTTTTATCTTTTTTATTTAAGCACTCTACAAGAGTGCATGTGTTTTTCAGCTGTCTCTCTTATACACTTCTCCCCACTCTAAATTGCTCCCTCATTTCCCTGCTATCCACCCTCCATTGTCTATGTGCTGCCCCAGTCCCTCCTGCCTACCCTCCATTGTCTGTGTGCTTCACTGGCCCCTCCTGCCTTGCTTCCATTGTCTGTGTGCTTGTTTGTTTGTTTCTCCAGCATTCCCACCCACTAGCCATTGCCTGTGTACTTTCTCAGTCGCTCCTGCCCACCATACATTGTCCATCTACTTTCCCCAGCCCCTCTTTCACACCCTCTGTTGTCCAGGTACTTGCCACAGAGGATGTGAAATACAGATGTGGATAGGTGCAGGGAAAGTCAAGAGGGATGTGGAGCCCACAGCTAAAAATAATGAAACTATAAAAAGCTCTATGACGTGGTCAATGGTAATATGCTTTTGTGTATAAAAAAAGCATTAGCGCTGGCCACGTCTTAGCCATTTTTTAAAATGCGTTTTTAGCCATGCTGTACAGCACCTACACTGCTATACTGCATGCTACAAATCATTGTCAAGCGTTACAACAAACAAATGATGGACGGAATGCTGACAATGCAGACATTCTCCCCCAGTCAAGAGATCTGGGTTAAATCCATCGTTCTTTTGCCCACTACGCCACCCCAGTTTAGACATGGCCATATGCAAATCAGTCTTGACCCTGTGCCTCATGGGAACAGTCCAGCCCGAACTGCCAAGCCATGTCTTCCCTGGACCGGAATCAAGCATCCTAGGACCGGTTTCTGTCTATCAGCCAGGATAGCTTGACTCCAGTGGCGTAGTGAGCACGGGTCCCACGTCTGGGAATACCCATCCCACTTAGGGCGAAAAGCGTTACAACAAACAAATGATGGACGGAATGCTGACAATGCAGACATTCTCCCCCAGTCAAGAGATCTGGGTTAAATCCATCGTTCTTTTGCCCACTACGCCACACCAGTTTTGACATGGCCATATGCAAATCAGTCTTGACCCTGTGCCTCATGGGAACAGTCCAGCCCAAACTGCCAAGCCATGTCTTCCCTGGACCGGAATCAAGCATCCTAGGACCGGTTTCTGGCTATCAGCCGTCATCAGCCAGGATAGCTTGACTCCAGTGGCGTAGTGAGCACGGGTCCCACGTCTGGGAATACCCATCCCACTTAGGGCGAAAAGCGTTACAACAAACAAATGATGGACGGAATGCTGACAATGCAGACATTCTCCCCCAGTCAAGAGATCTGGGTTAAATCCATCGTTCTTTTGCCCACTACGCCACCCCAGTTTAGACATGGCCATATGCAAATCAGTCTTGACCCTCTGCCTCATGGGAACAGTCCAGCCCGAACTGCCAAACCATGTCTTCCCTGGACCGGAATCAAGCATCCTAGGACCGGTTTCTGGCTATCAGCCGTCATCAGCCAGGATAGCTTGACTCCAGTGGCGTAGTGAGCACGGGTCCCACGTCTGGGAATACCCATCCCACTTAGGGCGAAAAGCGTTACAACAAACAAATGATGGACGGAATGCTGACAATGCAGACATTCTCCCCCAGTCAAGAGATCTGGGTTAAATCCATCGTTCTTTTGCCCACTACGCCACCCCAGTTTAGACATGGCCATATGCAAATCAGTCTTGACCCTGTGCCTCATGGGAACAGTCCAGCCCGAACTGCCAAGCCATGTCTTCCCTGGACCGGAATCAAGCATCCTAGGACCGGTTTCTGGCTATCAACCGTCATCAGCCAGGATAGCTTGACTCCAGTGGCGTAGTGAGCACGGGTCCCACGTCTGGGAATACCCATCCCACTTAGGGCGAAAAGCGTTACAACAAACAAATGATGGACATCGAACGATGGATTTAACCCAGATCTCTTGACTGGGGGAGAATGTCTGCATTGTCAGCATTCCGTCCATCAATTGTTTGTTGTAACGCTTTTCGCCCTAAGTGGGATGGGTATTCCCAGACGTGGGACCCGTGCTCACTCCGCCACTGGAGTCAAGCTATCCTGGCTGATGACGGCTGATAGCCAGAAACCGGTCCTAGGATGCTTGATTCCGGTCCAGGGAAGACATGGCTTGGCAGTTCGGGCTGGACTGTTCCCATGAGGCACAGGGTCAAGACTGATTTGCATATGGCCATGTCTAAACTGGGGTGGTGTAGTGGGCAAAAGAACGATGGATTTAACCCAGATCTCTTGACTGGGGGAGAATGTCTGCATTGTCAGCATTCCGTCCATCAATTGTTTGTTGTAACGCTTTTCGCCCTAAGTGGGATGGGTATTCCCAGACGTGGGACCCGTGCTCACTACGCCACTGGAGTCAAGCTATCCTGGCTGATGACGGCTAATAGCCAGAAACCGGTCCTAGGATGCTTGATTCCGGTCCAGGGAAGACATGGTTTGGCAGTTCGGGCTGGACTGTTCCCATGAGGCACAGGGTCAAGACTGATTTGCATATGGCCATGTCTAAACTGGGGTGGTGTAGTGGGCAAAAGAACAATGGATTTAACCCAGATCTCTTGACTGGGGGAGAAAGTCTGCATTGTCAGCATTCCATCCATCAATTGTTTGTTGTAACGCTTTTCGCCCTAAGTGGGATGGGTATTCCCAGACGTGGGACCCGTGCTCACTACGCCACTGGAGTCAAGCTATCCTGGCTGATGACGGCTGATATCCAGAAACCGGTCCTAGGATGCTTGATTCCGGTCCAGGGAAGACATGGCTTGGCAGTTCGGGCTGGACTGTTTCCATGAGGCACAGGGTCAAGACTGATTTGCATATGGCCATGTCTAAACTGGGGTGGTGTAGTGGGCAAAAGAACGATGGATTTAACCCAGATCTCTTGACTGGGGGAGAATGTCTGCATTGTCAGCATTCCGTCCATCAATTGTTTGTTGTAACGCTTTTTGCCCTAAGTGGGATGGGTATTCCCAGACGTGGGACCCGTGCTCACTACGCCACTGGAGTCAAGCTATCCTGGCTGATGACGGCTGATAGCCAGAAAGCGGTCCAAGATGCTTGATTCCGGTCCAGGGAAGACATGGCTTGGCAGTTCGGGCTGGACTGTTCCCATGAGGCACAGGGTCAAGACTGATTTGCATATGGCCATGTCTAAACTGGGGTGGTGTAGTGGGCAAAAGAACGATGGATTTAACCCAGATCTCTTGACTGGGGGAGAATGTCTGCATTGTCAGCATCCCGTCCATCAATTGCTTGTTGTAACGCTTTTCGCCCTAAGTGGGATGGGTATTCCCAGACGTGGGACCCGTGCTCACTACGCCACTGGAGTCAAGCTATCCTGACTGATGACGGCTGATAGCCACAAACCGGTCCTAGGATGCTTGATTCCGGTCCAGGGAAGACATGGCTTGGCAGTTCGGGCTGGACTGTTCCCATGAGGCACAGGGTCAAGACTGATTTGCATATGGCCATGTCCAAACTGGGGTGGTGTAGTGGGCAAAAGAACGATGGATTTAACCCAGATCTCTTGACTGGGGGAGAATGTCTGCATTGTCAGCATTCCGTCCATCAATTGTTTGTTGTAAAACAAATCATTGTCAAAGCCAATAGCTCTCATACGTGAGACCTACTTGCTTTACCAATGCTTGTCTTGTTTTTCTTGCTACATTTTCTGGTGACAGAATATTCCCCTCTCCACACAAATAAGTTTGCTTTGGGTTCTTGCTTTGGCATGCTCTACGTCAACCATGCAAACGAGATTACAGCAGAGTGAATGGCAACTAGACTGACCTGCCATAGAGGTAAGGCCCTTGAGGCAACATCTGGAAACATTCAAAAAAACTTCCTACACTTCAACTTAAAGGAGAAAGTTTTAAGAGCTGCCCTAGAGACTAAATCTTTGCAGGTTGACACTCAGAGGTTCAATATTCAGATGTATAAAAATTATTTAAAGAGAAGTGATGGGAGCTTGGACAGAAAATTGACATGTTCAATAATCTAGTAGCCACAGTTAGTATGAAATTCCTACCATCATTGAAGTTTATGCCGGAAAACAGGAGCTATAGCTTTCAGCATGTTAAAAAATCAGATAGTAAATTATATGTGCAATAAGACTAGCTAAATTCATCTTTATCTAATAAACAAATCGAATTAGTGCACTTACTAATCCCCCTGTATTGCTACACATTAGATTGTTCATTGGTCTAGGTTTTAAATAATTAGCTCAAAATGGGAGCTCCTATATGAACACCATTGGAAAGAAGAGGTTCTTCAAAAGCAGAGAATTGGAGAGTTAGGATGAATAGAGGGTAGCTTTTGGTGGAGAATGGGAAGCACTTCCATTGAAATGAAACCAGACTCATGTTGCCAGTAGCTACTGCACAACCCTGCGAACACTTTGAACCAAGGTATTTCTCATCTAAGATGATGGACAGGGAAATGTAATGCAAACCACGTCGTCAAATAAAAAGTTTGCATAATGAAACACATAAGTTGGAAAAAAGTTGATATTCAATTTTTACAAGAAACTAAGGAGTATATTTTGCAAATTTTGCAGTGCAGTGCTGCGTCATTTAAAAACGCAAAGATGTGCCATATTCACAAGATTACGATGCATCCCTGTGTTTTCCCTTGCACTATAAATAGCTACCTAGTGGCAATACAGACACCCTTGCACCAAAGTGCGAGGGTGCCTGCGTTGCAGGGAATGATTGTTCATGTGCAGGAAGGAACAATTTGCTCTTTCTATGTGTGCTGCAGAATGCAGAACACATAGAAAGAGCAAATACAAGGAGAAATAAAAGTATTTCTCCTCATTGCACAAATCTAACACATGCTTTTTCATGTCAATAATTTTTGGGGCTGCCTCAGATTTACTCATACTTGTAAATCTGAGGCAGCGACATAAAGCAATGGGTGTTGCGATGGAAAGCCCACAGCAACACCCATTGCATGCCCCTTTCATGCAGAAAACTGTGTGAAAGGGTACCATATTTACAAACTATTAATGCCGCTTTGCAAATATGGTGCAAGGCATTGCGCCCCTAGAACATCGAAAAAAGTGACGTTCCGTGGTGCAATCCCCTTGTAAATATGCCACTTATTTCACTGAATCAAATCAAAGAAATGATTATGGGTAAGACAGATTGATAATTTTACTTGCTCTGTGCTTATGATGGAATGGCAATTATGGCCCATAGATGTTGGGTCATAGTTATCCATCATAAACAAGTGGATCCCAAAGGAAGATCAGTGATAGCACTAGCTGTGTTTTGAGCCAGTTCACCCTCGCATTTACATATGGCGCAAATCAAGACAAGCTAGAGAGTTATGAAAATCTACTGGTAAATGCAGCTGTTCCCATTGTATATTATACCAGCAGATGACATCAATATTGTCTTAGATGAGCAAATTGATTCAACAAATCAATATAGACACACTAGAACGACCAAAATAAGCTAAGTTCTGAAGAAAATTATGTCTGATTTAGGCCTTGATGGAACATGGAAGGAAAGCAACAAGCTCTTTTTATTCAAATAGACATCACCACTTCACAAGGTTAGATTATTTCGTTTTCACCCATAATTTAATTGGAATTGTAAATAAAATACATAATTTCCCAATTCAGCTTACAGACCACGCTAAAGTGGAAATGGAAGTAACTATATATGCGAAGGAGAAGGAAATACTCCAGATGGACACTTGAAAGGATCTTTACTGGAAAATGAAAGTGTCCAAATAAAGTTGTCATAAAACATAGAAGAAGTCTTTCAGTTCAACCTTGGGTCCCCCAGACTATATAATGTAAGGCATATATATAACATTTATATGAGAGAAGGGATTATATCAGTCAGACCAAACTAAAGATAGAAGAGATTGAGTAGCATCGCAGAGAAACTAAAAGAATCATATTAGAACTACTAAAACTCAACAGGGATAATGCACAGAGACATGCAACTGAACAGTGTCAAATTAAAGCTTAAGTTCACATTTGCAAAAATATGAACATGGTAGACTAACAAATTAGGTGCAATACTGGCCTGGAAAACTGCATCAGCAGAGACACCTGGAAGCAGTCTAGAGAGAGGACAGTTCAGCTCTCACAAACCTAGATTTAGACAAAAGACACACTTACAGGTTTTACTTCTAAAGAAGAAATATATCCTGAAACAGAAGTTATAGATAACTGGTTAGCCCATTTGAAACTTGACAATGACAACAAGAAAGATTAGAAGAAAACATCTTGGTGCAGTAGGCATCAGAGGCTGTAAACTTTAAGAAGACAGGGAAACAGCTGAACAGGTGTGACCATTCAGAATTAAAAAAGAGGCCCAATACTAGCAACACACTCTAATGAGAGTTGGCGTGGCCGGACAATGCCACTGGCCTGGCAAATGCCAAATTATCACTCATATTAAAATCCAGTGAAAATCCTTACGACTGCGAACATTGTCAAAGTCTCTGTTAAAAATAGATCATAAACTGCCTACATATATTTTAGCAACAAGACTACAACATCAAATACAGTTGTTAATTAATTATAATAAGAAGGGATTAATCTAAAGCAAACATATCAAAGACTTAATACAGTGTATGATAGCTACAATTGATGTATCAGACACTAGGAGTATATCTTTAGCTATACATACTATCGATTTGGCCAAACGTTTTGTGAACAGTTGTTATCTTTGGTATATAGCAACTTGAGCTGCTTTGTCTTCCAAATTTATAACAGCTATCCAGAGATGTTACTTGAAACCAACAGCTAGAGCTCTTTTCAAACCAGGTTTTTCTTTCATCGTAGTTCTTTATTCGTTTTATGATCGATGGAAATACAGTGTAGAAGACAGCCCCTTCCTGCACAAAAACAATCCTGCCTGCAATGCAGGTACCCTTCCACCACAGTGCAAGAGGCCTGCGTTGGTGCTAGGCAGCACATTGTGTGCCAGCGCAAGGAATGGAGCAGAATGCACCGTATAATGTTAAATATGTCACATTCCTGCCCTTTTCCTTTCATGTTCTGCAGCAGGGTGACTTACTGCGTTGTGCTGCGTGAAAGCTTGATAAATGTGCCCCTAAGGTAAGAAGGGCCTTTTCATATTTGGGATACACTTTTGAGTCCACACTTGATTGGGGATATCTACCAAGCGTGTATTCAACAGATCCAAAGATCAACACAGACTGTCTACAGATCTGCCTCAAAGGTTGGCCATACATTTATAAAGGAAATACTACAAATTTCGAAGAGTGGGTGTATTTCTGTGGGCTTGTATGTAGCAGGAGTTTGAAGATATGTAGATCCGGCCCCATTGCAGAGGGGATGGAGAACAAATTCTTATGCATTCCCCAATCCTTACCATTGTACGTTTGTCATTCTCAATCGGGACCTGTTTAAATACATCCTTTTTTATGTTTTTTTATCTTTTTAGTGGGACTTTCAATTCAGTGACCCACATTAAAATATATCAGTAAAGCAAGTCTGGGAGAGGTTCTCAATGTGTCTCAAGGTGTAAATTCCAGCACATGCGTTGTACTGCCTCAATGCATTCCAAAGCGCTCAGAAGGAAGTATTCCCCAACATGTCATTTCTGCCTGGGGTATATAAATTGCTGAACGAGTTTGCCCAGCCCCCACCAGCCCATTACAGCGAGAGCGTAGAAGCTGAGCTGGGGCGGCAAAGCAGTGTTTCTAGCAAGGAGGTAGAGTGATTAGGGCGGTGGTAGGAGGCCCCACCCCCTTGGCACAAGCGACTACACCTGTGCCTCCTAGTGTGTTGGAAGGTGGGAGTGTGAGTCCCCTAGTGTCCTCAGGGACTAATATGGCATCATGCCCCAAAAAGAAGTTTCAGCGTGTCCTGCACTGCGAAATTATAGCTTGCTTTTCAGTGTGATGGTAGGAGGCCCACGCCTTGGAGCAAGCCACTGCACTTGTTGGAAGGTGGAGGACTAAGTCCCCTAGTGTCCCTGGGGTCCAATGTGGCAGTATGCCCAAAAACAAACGTCAACATGTCCCACACTGCGGGATTGTAGTGCGCTTTGTACACGGTGGTAGGAGGCCCACTCCCCTGGAACAAGCGCCTGTGCCTCCTGGTACGTAGGAAGGTGGGGGAGTGAGTCCCCTAGTGTCCTAGGGGTCCAATGTGGCAGTATGCCTCAAAAAGAAGTTTCAACGTGTCCTGTGCTGCGGGATTGCAGCGCTCTTATCAGCGTGGTGGTAGGAGGCCCCACCCCCTTGGAGCAAGCAACTGCACCTGCGCCTCCTGGTGCGTTGGACGGTGGGAGAGTGCATCCTCTATTGTCCTCAGGGACCAATATGGCATTATGCCACAAAAAGAAGTTTCAATGTGTCCAGCGCTGTGGGATTGCAGCGTGCTTTTCAGTGAGGTAGCAAGAGGCCCGTCTCCCTGGAGCAAGCCACTGCACCTGCGCCACTGGTGCATCGGAAGGTGGTGGAGTGAGTCCCCTAGTGTCCTCAAGGTCCAATGTGGCACTATGTCCCATAAAGAAGTTTCAACGGGTCCTGCACTGCAGAATTGCAGCGCGCTTTTCAGTGCAGTGATAGGAGGCGTGCACTATTGGAGCAAGCGACTGCACCAACGCCTTCTGGCACGTTGACAGGTGGGGGAGTGATACCTCTTGTGACCTCGGGTTCCAATGCGGCAGTATGCCCCAAAATGAAGTTTTAACACCTCTTGCTTTCATGCATCTCGATGTGGCTGGAACCGAAGATGAGTTTTTCAAGCCTAGAATTCAAGACTGCCTCTCACTAGACAACATGGAAACAATTTCTTGGCTCTCATATGCTAAATAGATGATGAAGATAATACAGCCACTCTTTCCTTTAATAATTTGTACACATTATGTTAGCATTTCGTTTTGAAAAAAAAGAGATTTTCAATCTGTGCTGTTTGTGCTGGCTTACACTTTATTTTATCAATCTGTTACTGTGTGTTCTGTCCGTTTCATGTGTTGTGCTATTGGCAGCAATCCATTTAATTATTAAAATATTTGCATTCCAAAACTTCCCAAAGGAACAGTAGAAAGAAAAGACAAAGCAATTACATTAAAAATCACTTGTTGAAAAAAGCACTGAAAAGATTGCATCAGTGCATTCATTGGCAGTCCAGTGCAGACAATACTTTAAATGTAGATGATGCCTCAGGCGATTGTCAAGGAACACCCACCACTAACTCACCTGTGTTGAAACCAATCACTGCCACTTATCAACAATTTCAAAGATAAGCATCAAAACAATGTAACTTTGTGTCAGGGACGACTAAAATGTTGTGCATTCTACTTCTGGGTAATTTTGCACTTATTATGTGTTGTTTTTTTGTTTGTTTGTTCATACACTCGTGTAGGGCAAATACACAGTGACATTTTCTTCGACCAGTGAAACAATGTCATTGGGACCAATTGATAAGTGACAAAACAAAGGGTGGTACCAATTGTCAGTTTTGACTGTTGCAAGGTAGCGCCCCAACAGGTGTAACATTGTCGGCACCATTACAAAATTATCATGAAATGAAGGATTGTAATTGATCTCAACCCTGATATTTAACAACACAAATAGATTTTACCTTCTTTAGACAAAATAAGCACATTTGCTCAATTGAGCAATTGGCTGGCCTACAAAACTGCAGGAAATTGTAATGGAAAGTGAGACAGGTGTTTATAAAGGGCTGATATATTCAGTCACCAGATAACTTAATGGGATGACAGGAGTCACCACTCAAACTACAACATTTTTTCTGACATACATTTTCCCTGGTAAAACCAGGCAGAATTTATGCGTGGACATTTTGTAGTTCAGAATCGGGGAGCTACATTATCACCACATCTAAGGTGTGTCACTCAGAGTGGGGGAGATATACCATCCCCAGTAAATATCACACCCGGTGGTATTCACTTGCCAAGGACTACAGGATTGTAAACAAGCACTTATACATTGCACAGGTGAGTGAGGGAGGGAGTCCCCTAGATTAATAGGAGAAAGCAGCTATAGGCCAACTGACCTTTAGATAAAGCCAAAGGCGAATGGGGAGAGGCGATTTCTCCACTGTTTAGAATTCACAAGATTCTGCATAGCCAGATTTATTACTTGTAACCTTATTACTCCACTTCAGTTTTGTCAAGCTGATGCAGCTACTTTCCTCTATGGCTAACCTATATCTAACTGATCTTGGTGCATAAAGTTCACAATCTGCATGGAACTCTGCATAGAACATACAAATATGTGACACCCTGGTATCGAGGATGCCATATATTGATGCTCACCTTTGTATATATTTTGAAAAATTACTTTTTTACTTCTTGGGATTGTTGCACACCAAACCATTGCAATGTGAATTCGAGACAGTAGAGGTCTCGCTGTCTGTGTGGGCAGTAGTTACTTCTCAGAAAATAATTTTAATACAAACCACAGTGCCTACATTCTGACTTCTAAGCACATAACCATACTGTGCTGGACAGAGGCATCACATTAACTTTTTATAATGCCACTTTACCACAAATGAAAGAGATGGGAAACCCCAACATATTGCTTAGGTGTAAGGTTTTCTATTGGTAACTCACTGTACTCTCAAAGAAAATGGATTCTTCATTTGTCTCACACTGGCAAATGTGTCTTGCATAAGATCATCAGTATTGTACTTGCTCATTGTGGTAGGATAGGTCATGGAGAACCACTTTGGTTTGATACCTGAAAAATAAAGCTTAACCGTCACTACCAATAGGGGTAATCCTCTAAGACTCAGGACTATGGGTTCTCCCATTTTTTACGACAATATTTAGGTTATAACTTAACCCTTCATTGTAATATTGGCTACGCTCAATAGAACATACCATCACTGTCTGTCATACGCCTTAATGGTTCCTTCCTAACTCCTGCCCTAATCTATCAGGGTCAGATGTAAATCATCTAGCTTAATCAGCATGGCTTAATTTGGGATCCTGGTGCCTCGCCTGTAATCCTTTGATTATGGGTCCACCTCTCACCTCACAGCACTGCATTAAATTAAAAGGGTGGTTCAAAAAATGTGACCAACTTTTGGGACCCTTGGACATTTCTTATGATCTAAAATGATCTAATAACATCTAAACAGTTTAGAAGGGTATGATCAGGTTGTTTCATACCCACAATTTCCATATTTAAAAATTAGTGTTTGATCCTGGTTGATAGGGACCATCAAAGGAAGAGACAGCTTGCTAATATCTCATGCGCGTAGCACAGCAATCACAGTTAAAATTGTTTGGAGAAATTAAAACTTTTCTTCTTCTTTCTACCTACCTCAAAGAGGTATACATTTTTGGTGCAAAGCCCTGTCTGCATATGTTAATAGATAGGGCTTTGCCCCAAAAACCATGAGTAGTTGCATGAAAGCATCTCCATGCTACCATTCCCGACAAAGGTCTAAGAGAAAATCATTAACAGACATGTCACCAATTACCTCAACGGCCACCAATTCCTGAACACCACTCAGTCTGGTTTCTGACCAATTCACAGCACGGACACGCCCTTGAAGCAATGAAACACAAAACGACCACCGCAAAACCCATTGCCCTAGCTGTTCACGCTAAGCTTTGCGTGAAACGGTGCCTTATTTACAATACATAATAATACACAATGGGGGGCTGGAGGAGATTTAAGGGACCAGCGAGGGCACTCTTCCCAATTAAGACAATGAAAAATACAAAAAAGCCCTCGGGTCAGAGAAATGGACTAACGGTTGTCCCAAAGAGAGAGAGTGTGGAGAAAACAGTGCTGAGGGAAGGGGTGGGGGTTGTCTCTTTTAAGGACGGTTTCCCTCACACACCAAAGGTGTCATGCTTCATCATGGGGATACCTCCTCGCGTCACGAACCTAGTCGTGACGCGGGCTTCAACCCCCTTGCTGCAAGGGTGGAGTTCAGTGATGTTTTGATGAGGAAACGGGGTAATAATAAGAACCAATGTGAGCGAATGTGTGAGTGAGGAAGTGCTATGCTAACTACACTGTGAGAATACCTAAAACTAGCTGCAAGCTAAGCCTACCATAGTTTATGATGCTCCCTGGTGCCAGGATTAAAAACAAAAGTCGCAAAGTGTGGCTGCCATAATTAGAGACAGCTACACTCAAAAGTGATCAACATGTTTCAGCCGTATTGACCTGTAATAGTGTTGTGGCCTTCTTTAGGATCATTTTTATAAGAGCTACTGCACGTGTGTAAAAGTAAAATAAGGGTGCAATAATAGAATGACGCAGTGTTATAAAGAACCAGTGATCCGGCTGTTCCGCAGATTCACTGCTGTACCTGTGGTGATAAAAACCAACATACTGCACTGTAAGGAAGTGAAGGTAGACATGTTGAAGCCACATTCTCTCATATCTAGAGTGACAACTATGCACTCTTTGCTTGGATAACAATTCTATACATCAGAAAAGGTGCGTAGTCGTGCAGTTACTTAGTGTGCAACACTCACCTGCAACTGTCAGGTGTCTTATATCATCTGTCTCTGGCCCATGGCCATAAGTACGAACTCCCAGCCAACCTAATGGGTAGAGGTAGGGGCATTAAAAAAAAATTCAATATATAAAATACTGCTTACTAACAGGAACAAAAAACAAGTATCCAGTGACAGAAAATAGGTAATTATAAGATTAAGACTATCTGGTTTCAAGGGTGCACCTGTAGTTGCAGAGTAATGGGTTATGAAACTGCTTAGTCTAGGATGGAGAGCAGTGTCCTAATGCTTGTGACAAAAGGCAAGTAGGAGATTAGGTTCTGAAACTAAAGTTCAGAAGAGCAGTGAAAATCAGGTGTGGATCTTAAGCTCATAGAGCTCAGTTGTCGTGTATTACAAGAAAAGTGTTTCAAAATTACTGTCAAAAAGAAGGTAAAGATCTCTTCATCCCAAATGGTAGTCTAACCTATTTGGATGTATAGAGAAATGCATATCGAGCTTGTGTGACCCTGAGCTTGATAGGCAGTGTGTGAGTCCTGTGGTGTACACTCGAGTGGATCAGCAAGGAGGAGATGACCCGATGGGGGGAAGTGGAAGCTATTCCAATTGCGAATATATATCTGACTATGCAGCATGTTATTGCTGCGTTGGCAATCTGACCATGGGCCGGGTGGCGCTAAAACATTGGGAGCGCGTGACAGAATAAAGCCACAATGACTAACCCTGCTGCATGTCGGCGCTGCTTAGGGAACCAAACCTGGGGCAGGGCACTCCTTTGCAAATGGGAGTGCGAAAACAAACTTACCGCTCAATAAGTCGTGGCAGCAAAACAGCGTCTGTCGGTGAAGCAGGAAACCCTCTCTCTGGCTAAACACCACAGGCATGCTGGGAGCTGTTGTCTTTTGTCGGTGAAGCGCCGATCCCGGCGCATTCCGTAAAATACGAAGGAAGCCTACTTGTGTACTCCTGTGACTTGGGAGGTGCCTATAAGGGAAAGTGGTGTTAGAATAAACCAGAACGGATAAGATGGGCACCATACAAGAGTGTACCAAAAGCGGTCATACTGCCAGTGAGACCCCTAAGGAACAAATATAGAATTTGAGTTTAGTGCTTAAGAGATTGGTGTATATATGAGCAGCTAAAGGAGCGATTGTAGCCCAACAGTAACTCGTTCCGATAAGTCACATGTCAGCTAGAAGGGGTGGTGATAGCTATGTTACTGTTGGCGTCGTAATGTAAGAAGTGCTCACATTGTCTGTGAGTGTATCAGGACTGTCCCAACCTGGATGTGTTAGGTGCCCGATGAGCATCTATTGTGCTTTGTATGGGACCTTGTGCATACCAGTTGGTATTTGACTATGGGCAGGGGCCAGGTTGTGGAGTTTGGCTCAGGTGGAGATCAAGGTCCATAACAAATGACGGGGTGGGTGTCAATGGTGTCAGTACTTTAATTTATGTTAGAGACAGCCATGGAATCTCGTCATTCAACCCATTGGTGGATGAATCAAGTCTAAAGACCCACCGTTGTTCAATGCGTAATAGTCTCTTGGATAGATTCAGGGTGTTGGGGTGAAGATTAGGTTTATCGAGCACCGTCCACCTCATGGTATCTGCTGGATGTTCCATTTCGTAGAAATGTTTGGTAAGTTTTGTGGTTTGTTTAGCCAATCTTTTAGCGCCACCCGGCCCGTGGTCAAATTACCAACGCAGCAATACCATGCTGCATAGCCAGATATATATTCGCAATTGGAATAGCTTCCACCGTCCCTATCGGGTCATCTCCTCCTTGCTGACCGACTCGAGGGTACACCACAGGACTCACACGCTGCCTATCAAGCTCAGGTTCACACGAGATCGATATGCGTTTCTCTATACATCCAAATAGGTTAGATTACCATTTGGGATGAAGAGATCTTTACCTTCTTTTTGATAGTAATTTTGAAACACTTTTCTTGTAATACACGACAACTAAGCTCTATGAGCTCAAGATCCACACCTGATTTTCACTGCTCTCCTCAACTTTAGTTTCAGAACCTAAGCTCCTACATGCCTTATGTCACAAACATTAGAACACTGCTCTCCATCCTCGACTAAGCTGTTTCATAACCCATTACTCCGCAACTATAGGTGCACCCTTGAAACCAGATAGTCTGTTTTAATCTTAAAATTACCTCTTTTCTGTCACTGGATATTTGTATTTTGTTCCTGTTAGTAAGTAGTATTATATATTTATTAAAAAAATGTAATGCCCTCACCTCTACCCATTAGGTTGGCTGGGCGTTTGTACCTATGGCCATGGGCTAGGGACAGATGATGTAGGATACCTGACAGTTGCAGGTGAGTGTTACACACTAAGTAACTGCATGACTGCGCACCTTTTCTGATGTATAGCATTGTTGTTATCCAAGCAAAGCGTGCATAGTTGTCACTCTAGATATGAGAGATTGTGGCTTCAACATGTCTACCTTCACTTCCTTACTGCGCGGTATGTTGTTTTTATATCACCATAGGTACACCAGTGAATCTGCGGAACAGCCGGATCACTGGTTTTGTATAACACTGCGTCATTCTATTATTGCACCCTTATTTTACTTTTACAGACTTGCAGTAGCTCTTATAAAAGTGATCCTAAAGAAGGCTACGACACTATAACAGGTCAATACAGCTGAAACATGTTGATCACTTTTGAGTGTAGCTGTCTCTAATTACGGCAGCCACACTTTGCGACTTTAATCCTGGCACCAGGGAGCATCAATAAACTATCGTAGGCTTACCTTGTAGCTAGTTTTAGTTATTCTCACAAGTTAGTTAGCATTGCACTTCCTCACTCACACATTCGCTCACATTGGGTCTTGGTATTACCCCGTTTCCTCATCAAAACATCCCTGAGCTCCTCCCTCGCAGCGAAGGGGTTGTAGCCCGCATCACGACTAGGTTCGTAACGCGAGGAGGTATCCTCATGATGAAGCATGACACCTTTGGTGTGTGAGGGAAACCGTCCCTAAAAGGGACAAACCCCACCCCTTCCCACTGCACTGTTTTCTCCACACTCTCTCTCTTTGGGACAACCTTTAGTCCATTACTCGGACCGGGGATTTTTTGTGTTTTTCATTGCCTTATTTACAAGGCAACGTTAAGCCACGTTAAGTAGGTTAATCTGCCTTGTAAATAAGGCGAAGCCTCTATCGCCACAGGAATGTCGAAAAAAGTGACGTTCCTTTGGCGATAGGGGCTTGTGTATATGCCCCTAAGTGCGAGGTCGGTGAGCGTCTGCTCTTGAGCTTAGAGGAAGAGCACAAGCTGGCCCCAACAGAGAGTTTCTACGGAACTCTGAGGCTTCTCACAGGGGAAAGTGCAGCTTGCTGCAATCCCCAGAATTAGCGACAAAAGGTGTCTGTAAAAGGGGCCATCATGGACAACGGATGTGATGCCCAAATAATGGACGGATCTTGAAATTTACAGACGGGTGGTCACACTAATCCAAAATGCTTGTTGCTACCTCTCTGCTACCAGAGATACCTGCCCCAATGAGAGCCACTTCTGTCAGAAAGGAATGGGCTGTGCATGACTGCTGAGTGGCAATTGTCGTGGTGTTTACCAGCGGGTGCTCAGGAAATTCTGCCATGAGTGGTAGCAGGAAAGGCAAAACCACTAGGAAACAATATGGTCAGTTCCCTGAATCCTGGTGTCCTTCTCTTCCTGGTAAACTCGGGCAAAGTAATGAAACTTTGTCCATACACACAACTGTGATGTTTACTGATTTTGCTTGACTTCACTGGCAAGTTTAATACTTCTCACATGCTTAAGTCTGTATCAGGTAAAGCTCTCATTACTGTTCTTATGCAAACTTCTGAAACCTGCCATTTCATTATCTAACCAAGGTTTACGTCTATCCCAGACAAATGTCTAAAATTCCTCTTACCCTCAGGTACTTCACCTACCTTTGCCATGCCTTCTCAGAAATTCTTAACAGCTTTCATTCCTTTTAACTCTTTGGCTCTGCCTTTCTTCTGTTCAACCTTCCCTGACCCCGGAACCCAAACTTTCAAAACCTGTTTGTAGTACCTCCCAAAATAGACCCCTCCTCTCTCCCTACTTTACTAAACCTTCCACCTTCCACCTTGGTTATGCTCCATCAATTCCTGTCTTACCCACTCCATACTGTGCATCACTTCTCTTGCAAGATGTTTAGGTCCTAGCAGCCAAGTAGCATTGTGCTCTTCCATACATTTTTGCCTCTGGAGAAGCCACTGCATCCCTTGCCACTTTGTGACCACTCAAGTTAGTCTAATTATTATCTGGGTTAGACACAAAGCTCCAGCCCTGAGCTGCCTCCCTCACTGAGTGGAGGGCCAAAATCCACATCAGAAAAACACTTGTCCCTTTTGTTACCATTAATCTCCTAGTGACTGCCACTCTCACAACCACCAACGTTCCTACATCTTCTTCTGCCTGGGCCTCAACGGGCCTTAATTTCTTTGCTCCATTACACCTGTTCCATGCTCGCCCCTTTAAAGCTCAGTTCTCTTCCCACTTTTTTGCTCATTATCGGACTCTCCTGATCCGCTGATGTATTTATAGATGTCCCCAGGTATTTTTCTTGCAGCGCTACCCTCATTCATCGCTCTCCTGCATTACGAATGGCACGCCAACAATTTGTCTAGCACTCGCAACTGAGCCCATGTCTTTGGCAAGGAACCCCATGCCACAACTCTACCCAATGATGATGTTCTCACCCTGCCAGCAGGACACACCAGTCTTCCTTCTTGCAATACTTCCCTCGTTTCCAGATGTAGCAGGTTCAAAACCTTGCAAGCAACCAATGAGGATAGGCTCGTTTCCAGATGTAGCAGGGCAACCAATCAGGATAGGCTCGTTTCTAGATGTCGCAGGTTCAGAACCTAGCCAGCAACCAATCAGGATAGGCCACAACTACTCCACTTTGTAACAGGCAGAAAATCCTTCCCATCTTAAGGCAGCACACATAATGAAAACTATGGAAGGCATCCTAGAGCACTGATACTAAAAAGTGTTTCCTTCGAACATAAAAAGTGTTGCTCAGGTGTGTTTTTTCTGTGCTGTTTTCAGGAAAGTTAATGCATTGTGGGATTAAACTTGTTTTGCTTGTCTGAAAATGTTATTTTCTCATCTGAACAGGGTCGAAGAGTCAAATGGATAAGGATGGAGGAGCAATTCTAATATTGTCTGTGCAAAACCACTTAGCAGCACACATGAAGTAAGCTTTAATCTGCCCAGTGGTGTTTTGCTTTTTCTCCAATCCTCAATTACCAGTATATCTGTGAGGTTTATAAGTACTATTGCATTAGCACTGCGAGCGTAATTCAGTCTGCATCGACTGTTTCTAATCTCTAAAATAAAGTAATGCAATTTGAGTTTCATATTCCTCTCTGAAATGAGTAAAATCAATATCTGAAAGGATGGAGACAGATGAGTGCATCCACACAAGAATATGAAAGGGAGAATGCACAGGTCCATTAAGGAAGCTCATTTTAACAGGCTGGCAGTGCTGTTTCCTACGCAGACTAATGTTTGCAGTCACAGATCAGCAAACTCAGCTTAATCAGAGATTGAAATTCAACACACCGTAGAGTGGAATTGCCCAATTATATAGGAATTCATAGAATTTGTATGAAAATGGGTGACATGCAGAGAGATATGAACTGGCATACAATTGTTTTGCTTTGATACTTCAAGTAATCTCAGATTTAAAAATGATTATATTATGCCTGCAATACACTTATTGACAGACATTCTGCGTTTGCAAGTTAAAGCTCTTTGAGCTAGCGGTACGAAACGATTTAGCGGTCGTAAAGCCTGCGATTCATTAAATGATACGCTTGTCTCTGTTTTTGCTCGTGGCTGCGGCATTTGTGTTGTTTTAACTGCTGAAGAGTTTCCTAAAAGCACGGCAGAGAAGGATTGGCCCGCCTCAATTTCACCTCCCTCACTGGTGCCACTGAATCAAGTACAATGTTAATCCAGTCCGCATATGACGTGGCTGCAATATCAGCACTAGGGGCAGATTCACAGGACTAACTTAAGACAAAATCCTAAACTTACTACTTTTGGTATTCACAGAAGGCACTTAGTAGTAGTAAGTTTAGGATCCTGTCTTAAGTTAGTTCTGTGAATCGGGCCCTAGGTGGATAAGAAAAAGGAGTGTTAGCAAGCGAAAAGTTAAGATTATATTGAGTCCTAACATTACATGTGTAAACATATCAAGAGACTCAAATGGGCATAAATGTTAAAAAAAATAATATTTTTTTCACATGCAATTTGCACAAAGTGTATATCTTTTTAGTTTACAGTACAAGAAGAGTCTTTGACATCTTGGACCTGTACATTTTAAAATAAATGACCGCTACTCTGTCAAGAGACATGCAAGCATATATATGGTATTTCATATTTTTTTGCAAATGCTATTCAGCATTGGAATTAACCATTCTTTTTCATTGTTGCTGATGCTTTTCAACATATGCACAAAGCATTGGCAAAGACAGAAGGTTGTCTAACATCTTTCAAAGGCATGAACTATTGGCCTTCCCAGCGCTGTTTGATTAGTGTCTTCTTGCGAATTGTGGCATGACATCAAATACAGATGAAATTATTTTTTTTTAAAAGAGAGACTCCCTCCTACAGAAGGTGCCACTTACATGCTTTTCATAAAATGTTGTGAATGAGACATCCAATAGCTTATGTGGGAGGGCTGTGCATTATTCTATAACAGTGCACAGACAGTTGCACAACACGAAGGTCTCCTGGTTGAGTTTGCCACATATAAGGCTCAAAGAAAATAGCATGCAAAACGTCTGAGAGCCACAGAAATATGTTTCATTTCAAAGTAACTTTCCTGAAACTTGGCAGGCCAAGTAGCTATATCGCTAGAAAAACATTGGCACAGCCAAAAGGTCTCGCCTATGCTTTAAGTTATCTTGTACAGCATTGTGGTGTAGAGTAGAATGGCATAAAAGAGAATTGCATAGAGGAGAGTTGGTAGAATGACGGAGTGGAGTGGCATAGAGAAGAGTGGATTGGTGTAATGTAGAGTGGAGTGGAGTACGGTAAAGTGGCATGTAGTAGAGTGGGGTGGCATAGAATGGCGTGGAGTGGCATAGAGTAGGGAGGGGCACAATAGAGTGGTATAGAATGAAGTGACATATAATAGTATAATAGAGTGGCGTACAGTCGAGTGGGATACAGAAGAGTGGCAAAGGGTAGCGTGGAATAGAATAGAGTGGCATAGAGTAGAGTGGAGAGGTATAGAATGGGATGGCGTGACATAGAGTGGCATAAAGTGGCATGGAGTAGAGTGGTGTAGAGTAGAGTACCATGAAGTAGAGTGGACTTGGGTAGAATGGTGCAGAGTAGAATGACACAGAGTGGCACGGAATGGCATAGATTAGAGTGTGTAGAGTGGAATGGCATAGCATGGCATTGAGTGGGTGGCATAGAGTGGCGTATGGTAGATTGATGCAGAGTGGAGGAGCATAGAGTAAAGTGGTACGGCGTGGAGTGGAGTGCATAGAGTGGTGTAGAGTGGCATGGAGTAGCATGGTATGGAGTAGAGTGGTGTGGAGGAGCATAGAGTGACAGAGAGTGAAATGGCGTGGAGTGGTGTGAAGTGAAGTGAAGTGGTGTAGAGTGGAGTAGACTGTAGTGGCGTAATGTAGAGTGATGTAGAATACAGTAGAGTGGAGTGGCATTGAGTAGAGTGGCATAGAATTTAGTGGGTTAGAGAGGAGCGACACAGAGGACAGCAGAGTGGAGTGGCATAGAGTGCAGTAGAGTAGCATAGACTGGTGTGGAGTGGCGTAGAGTGGAATGGAGTGGTGTACAGTAGAGTAGCATAGAGTGGAGTGGTACAGAGTGACACAGAGAAGAGTGGCATAGAGTAGAGAGGAGTGGAATAGAGTGCATTGGTGTAGATTGCTGTAGAGTGTCATTGCTTAGAGTAGAGTATTGTGGAGGGGAGTGGAATAGAGTGAAGTGCTGTAGAGTGGCATGCCATAGAGTTGAGTGGGAGGATTAGAGTGGCATTGAGAAGAGTGGCATAGAGTGGAGCGCGGTAGAGTAGAGTGGTCTAGAGTAGAGTAGCATAGAGTGGAATGGAGTGGAGTGGAGTGGAGCGGAGTGGGGTGGAGTGGCATAGAGTGAAATGGACTAGAATGGAGTGGAGCGGTGTAGATTAGACTTGTGTAGAGTCGAGTGCATAGAGTGGAGGGAAGTAGAGTGGAGTGCAATAGTTTGGAGTGGGATGGACTGGAGTGGCATAGAGTGAAGTGACATACATTAGAGTGACATAGATTAGAGTGTATAGAGTGGTGTAGAGGAGTGGAGTGGCTTAGAGTGGTGTAGATTAGAAAAGTGTAGAGTAGAGTGGTATCAAATGTTGTGTACAGTGGCATGGAGTAGAACGGCATTGAGTACGATGGAGTAGAGTAAAGTAGCATAGAGTGATGTAGAGTGGCATGGAATGGTATATAGTAGAGTGTGTAGCATGGAGTGGCATAGAGTGGAGTGGTGTAGACTGGCATAGAGTAGAGTGGCGTAGAGTACAGAAGCCTAGTGCAGGGTGGTATAGGGTGCTGTGGAGTGGCATTGAGTGGTGCGTGGTGGCAAGGAGTAGAATAGTGTGGAGTAGAGTGGAGTAGCATAGAATGGCGTAGAGTAGAATGGCGTTGAGTGGTGTGGAGTGGAGTGGAGTGGCATATAGTAGGGTGTAGTAGAGTTGAGTGGCATACAGGAGAGGAGAGTGGGGTGGCATAAAGTAGAGTGGCATGGAATAGAGTGACATAGAGTAGAGTAGAGTGGAGTGACATAGAGTAAAGTGGTGTAGAGTGGTGTAGAGTGGCACAGAGTAGAGTGGCAGAGAGTGGAGTATGGTGACATCGAGTGGTGTAGAGTGGCATAGAATTGAATGGAGTGGTATAGAGTAGAGTGTTGTAGAGTGGAGTGGTATAGAGTGCCATCGAGTTGCACAAAGTACAGTGGTGTAGAGTACAGTGGCATAGAATAGAGTGGAATTGCATAGAATGGATTTGCATAGAGTGCCATAGAGTGTCATTTTGTGGAGTGGAGTGATGTGGAGTAGCACAGAGTAGAGTGGTGTGAAGTTAAGTGGCACAGAGTGGAGTAGAGTGGTGTAGAGTGGAGTAGAGTGGCACAGAGTGGCAAGGAATAGCACAGAGTAGAGTGTGTAAAGTGGAGTAGAGAGGCATAGAGTGGCATAGACAAGAGCAATAAGGAGTAGAGTGGAGTTGAGTGGTGTAGAGCAGAGTGCCATAGAGGGGAGTGGCATGAAGTGGAGTGGCATAGAGTAGAGTGGTGTGACGTGGCATAGCGTGGAGTGGTGTAGAATGAAGTGGAGTGACAGAGTGATTTGAACAAGGATTGGCCCTGCACTCAAGCAAGTAAATCATTTATGAGTGGAGCTTACTTATTATCCACAATCACAATATAAAAAGAAAACACAATAAGTCAAGATCTTCTCAATTGAAGAAAGCACTGATAAATGTTGATTGTAGGTAAATACATTCTTTATTCTTTTTCCATTAACAAATTCTTAAAATTCGAGATCGTGAATTTTAAGAATTTGTTAATGAAAAAAGAATAAAGAATTTATTTACCTACAATCAAAATGTATCAGTGCTTTATTCAATTGGGAAGCTCTTGACCTACTATATTTTCTTTTTATATCATGATTGTGGATAATAAGTAATCTCCACTCATAAATGACTTACTTCCTTGAGTGCAGTGCCACCCCTTGTTCACTTTGTTCAAGTGGCATGCGTGCCATTTCTTTGGGGCATATGGAGGTCATGTCCCAGGCCCCTTGCACCAATCTATAAAACAATAAATACTGCCTCGACAAGGTATTTTGACTGGTGCAGGAATTTCAGCCTTGATCCTCCTTTTTTTAGCTTTGTGACATAGAGTGATATAGAGTAGACTGTGCGGAGCAGCATATAGTGACAAAGAGTGGCATAGTGTAGAGTAGAGTAGAGCGGCATAGAGTGGAGGGGCATAGAGTGGCATAGAGTAGCATAGAGTAGATAGGTGTACAGAGAAGAGACAAAGAGTGTCAAAGAGTAGAGTGGCATAGATTGGTATGGAGTGGCATAGAATAGAGTGGCATAGAGTGAAATGGCATAGAGCATGCAGTGTCTTGCGATATTTTATGATTGAACCCTTTTGGCTCCTAACCGGCTCCGTAGAGCTGTGACATAGGTGTCAGAGCGCAGGCCATGAAAGCTGATTTTAGAATGCGGAGTTCCCAGTTACATGCAGCAGAAAAAGACATGTAATACTAAGCTTCGTGTGTGGCGTGGTCATTGGTGGGCACCCAGCCTGGGAAGATGCTGCAAATGGTGACAAGATAGGGGATAAGTAACCCGAAAAACGTGCTCTCCCATAGAGTTTGCCATGGTCCAAGTAAACTGCTCATGCGTAGAATGGAATCAATGCTTCAATCAATCAATCAATCACTTGTTGATGGGGAGCCAGTGCAGGTCTCTCAGTTGGGGTGTGATGTGGCTGCGGTGAGGGATGTCGAGGATCAGGCGCGCAGAGGCGTTCTGGATGCGTTGGAGCTGTTTCTGGAGTTTGGCCAGGTCTCTTGCGTAGAGTGTGTTGCCGTAGTCCAGTCTACTGCTGACGAGGGCCTGGGTGACCGTCCTTCTAGTTTCGGTGGGGATCCACTTGAACATTCTGCGAAGCATGCGGAGGGTGTTGAAGCAGGAGGAGGAGATGGCGTTGACCTGCTTTGTCATGGTGAGGGTGGATTCGAGGATGACCCCTAGGTTGTGTGCGTGGTCAGTGGGTGAAGGGGGTGCTCCTAGTGCAGTCGGCCACCAGGAGTCATCCCAGGCTGAGGGGGCGGATCCGAGGATGAGGACCTCCATCTTGTCTGAGTTCAGCTTCAGTCGGCTGTTTCTCATCCATTCGGCGACGGCCTTCATTCCTTCGTGTGGCGGTCATTGGTGTGGGAGAGGATCGGCAGGGTGTCGTTGGCATAGGAGATGATGTTGAGGTTGTGCTGTCGGGCGACATGGGCGAGCGGTGCCATGTAGACGTTGAACAACGTTGGGCTGAGGAATGAGCCTTGGGGTACGCCGCAGATGATCTTGGTGGCTTCGGAGCGGAAGGGGGGGAGGCGGACGCTCTGAGTTCTGCCGGAGAGGAAGGAGGTGGTCCAGTCCAGGGCCTTCTCTTGGATTCCAGCATCGTGGAGGCGTGCTTTCAGTGTGCGGTGGCAGACCGTGTCGAAGGCAGCTGACAGGTCCAGAAGGATGAGGGCCGTGGTTTGTGGAGTCAAAGCACAACTCCAGCTGCTGTAAATCTGGTGAAGACAATGTAAGCATTGCAAATAATTTATATATTGATGATCGAGAACCTGCTGGTCATGCCATACATGAAGGTACGCGCTGCCATGCAAGATAAAATTATACATTAAACGAAGTATTAACACTGCAAACAGAAACGCTGCAAGGTGGAGATCAACCAGGTGTTATAAAATGCAAACTGAAATTTAGACAAAAAGAAATAAATGCCTTACTGAATGTTCTGAAGAGAATCATTATACTTCCACACTCGATGAAGTTGGCTCAAGGAGAAGTGTTTGGGGCTGTGCTTACGGGGCCGTCCATTTGTGAAGCGATTCATTCACAAAGTTGCAGAGTGGGGCTCATAACAACTTCACTGGTCATAGGAAAATAAGGAGCCCGAGAATGACTCTCGGAATAGGAAAATTTTCTAGATGACTGCAAGGAAAGTCACGTTTGCAGCTCTCATTAACGATGAGTCAGAGACCAGCACATCACAAGGTCTCAAAAACATGTTGCAAACACCAAGTCACCGGGATCCACCCCAGGCATTATTGAGTTCCCCATTGGTCTACAAATCTGTTGCATTTTTTAAACCGCCACTACCTTTTGATACCGCGAAAAAGAAAAATATTGGTGAGAGATGGACTGGGTGGATAGAGACATTTGATGATTTCATTGATGCTCTTGAAAAGACTGATAACAAAAAGATTACAAAGTATCTAAAAAATCTTGCTGGTGATGGTGTGAAAGAAGTCATAAAGAAAATGCTGTGAACTGATGAGGAAATTATATACCGCCATATTAAAGAAATGCTGAATTTCAAGTTCAATCCAATACCAAATGTTGATTATGAAAGATACATTTTCAGTCAAGAACGCCTAAAAGTTGTTGAAACCATCGATACATTTGTGGAGAGACTTGATACGCTCATCAAACACTGTAGGTTCAATTAATTTAATGATGAGGAAGCTATACGACTTAGTTATTGATGGATGCTTGTCAGATTCATCCAGATGATAAATGCTGAGAGAAACTCTTAGTCTGGAGTGAATGTTGATGATTCCCAGAGCTGAGGAGCGTGCTGAAAGACAAGCTGCTGACATGGAGTCCGGAGATGCCCAGAGTGAATCATTCAGCCGTATAAAAAGTAAGCTAAAGCAAAAGAGTGAAGGACACAAAGTGCTGTCTTACATGTAAAAAGAAGTTATGTTTCAGATGTGGATTTTCGTTTTCACACAATGGTAAATGTTCTGCCACTGGACAGGTATGTAAAGGCTGTGGGAAAGAGAAACATTTTGTGACAGCTTGCAAAGCGAAGGAAAAAGCAAGTGTATCACGGTGCAAAGACAAAATGGCTGCCAGAACATACCAGTTTCATTCACCCCCACCAGGCCAAGTGGACCAGACCAAGTGACGATATCAATTGAGGCAAATTGACACTGAAGGAAGTCAATTGTAATCTAAATCATCATCAAACAATTTGTCTGCCCCAATTTCAAGTGAAAATGAGGAAGATGGTTGCGCCATGTCGATGTTAACCTCAGAAAAAAGTGCACATATCGGACTGGCTGCAAGTGAAGAAAAATGTAATTCAAGAAAAGTCGACATGCCAAAGCACCAAAGCCATACAAACATTCTCCGAAAATTATATTGAAAATAAATGATGGCTCAATACCTTTCATCAACGGCAGAGGTGCATCGATAAACATAATGTTAAGCCAATTCTTTACTATATTCGGCAATATGCAATCAAAGTGCAAAATCAACACAAATAAAACAATTACAATTATGATAAAATAAATGGATACATTTGAGCCTGAATATATCATTAAACTCCCTATAAAAAGTATAAAACAATAAAACGGGCAAAAGGCACTTCAATTGATTAGCTGTTTATACCACAAAGAAACTGGGCAATATTTTTCTTCATAAAATTTTGCCTAGTTCTCCACATAGCCAACAAAAATCGTGAAACTGCGAATACTACACAATACATGGAATCACAATTCAAGGTTCTCAGGGCTTCTGTACATGTCCTGTACCCAAGGTTATGACACAATGGCTCAAAATATAAATCAGGTATGCAGGACAAAAGAATAAAACATTCTCAGCTGTTTAACTTGCTGAAAGACAGAGGGAACATTGATGGAGAGAAGGCCTCGAATTAGCCCCCCATATAGCTGCAAAGAAAAGAAGGAGTAGAACCCCATACCTGAACTGCAGATAAAGTTTCCTCGCAGCTACCGACTCAATATCATCCAGGAAGCGCTCCAGCCCGTAAATGTCTTTCCATTTGAGGAAGGTCAGATTTAAGGTTCCTGCTTGTGGCTGGGCATGCAACACATTTGGCTTATATTGTCAATAGGCATTCGTGATTTGGGCCGTCGACATTTAACTGCACTCCGCGGGGGCATCTCAAAGTTGCCCAAGCCCAATATTTGTGAGTGTCACCCTGACATTTAAGCCATGGAAATTCTTTTATAGCCGTACTACATAAGATCTCCTGCAAGCCTGACTGATAGGTAGCAAGCTCTGGAGTAGATCAGAACCTCTTCCAATATAATAAGGACTTTAAGCCTACCACATCAGTCAGGTTTTTTTGCCTGGTATCTAGCCTTAAGGGAAGTAACGGGTACTAATAGGAAGCCCCATCAACTCTTCCAAAAAGCGATTTTCAACAAGCCAGAGGGAAGTCACATCTCTGTGCCCCAAAGCTCTGCTCCATAGAGGGCTGAACCGAGTGCTTGATCAATGGAAACTTGTAGTGCTGGGGAAATGGGTGAAAGGGAGAACACTTTTGGAATTTTGTGATACCCCCCATGGTTTGCTCAAGACTTAACCTGCTCCTAGTAATATGCAGATGCCCATTAATGTGCTCATTAAGGGTTATTCCTAGGTACTTGAATGGCATACGTGCTCCAAATGGGACCCTTCAAGAGAAGGGTTAGGCTGTGTAGTGCTACAGGAATTAAGTATCATAAATTTAGTTTTGGTTATGTATATATCTAGGCCTCTATTGGTACAAAAAGTATTGATTCTGTCCAAAATCTTATGTAGGCCCAGAGGGGACTTCAATATAAGCAACATATCATCTACAAACATCAGGGCTGGAGTCCTGATGTTTGCAAGGGACGGGGCATCTGAACTGCCACAGTCTACAAACGTTTCTAGGTCATTTATAAAAAGAGAAAAGAGGCTAGGGGCTTCACCCCCCCTTTCGGCAGGAGAAGGCTCAATCAGTTCACCCATTGAACCATATCTCACTTAGGTAATGTTATTATCATGTAGGTGCTTAGTCATATTCAACAGGTACAGTAGTACTCCCAATTCATCCAGGACCTGCCAAAGCTTGGGGTGGGGAACTAAATCAAAAGCAGATCTAATATCTACAAATGCTTTATAAATCCGTCCTCGCCCCAAAAGAACACATTTCCAATAAAGGAGCTCGAAGCGAGGCACCTGGTCCAGCATGCTGATGGGTTCTCTAAATCCAGGCTACAGGGGTATAAGAATATGGAACTTGGGCATCCACTGCAATAGCCTATTCTAAAGAACCCTTGCAAAGAGTTTTTTGGGTGCAATCAATTAGGCTAATGGGCCTGTAGTTAGCAGGAGTATTGAGGGCTCCCTTCTTAAAAATGGGAGTTATCTCAGCTTCAAGCCATATTGGGAGAATGGGGGCTCCCCGCATTATGGCGCTGAAGACCACCGTAAAGTAGGACCCCCCACACGTCAGGTTTGCCAAGGAAAAGATCACCTGGAAGCCTGCCCAAACACAGAGCTTTCTAGGGAACAATTTAATTAATTGCCACAATATTATCTTTGTCTGTGACAACTAGGTATTCAGAGGAATTGTCTATAGTGGGGCATGGGGCCAAATCAATGCTTGTTGCAAGTGTGGAACTACTACAGGGAGTAGGGGATTCAACAGCAGGTTGCAAACAAGAATCTTGGGGGGAGTGCAGGCTTGCAAAATGTGCAACTCAGGTTTCCATGGCTATATGATTGTCAATTGGGATTACCCTCCACAGAACCAGTTGCAATTATGTACCAGAAGGAGCGTGAGTTCCTCCTTCTTTAAGCAGCAAACAAGTTGGTCCACTTCATCTGTTCCATTCTCTCTTGGCCTCACTTATGCATCTTATGTAGATTGATCGAGCCCCCTTATCATAGAATCATCCTGCGCTTTTATGGCCACTGTCAGAGGTGCTATTCTTGCAAGTTTGCACTGCTGGTTATAACAGATGGGGGGTTTGAAGAGAAATAGAATGAATTGTCTCCATTGCCTCGACTTACGCCATCGAAAACCAAAGTATATATGTGGGCTGCATCGACACCCATAAACAGTCAAGGTTCATTTGCAGTGATTCTGAAACACAGGAAAGCAAAGGTGCAAGCACCCATCCATGTGCTTCAAGGTACAGCGGCAAGTGCCTGACTGCTCAATTTCAATACTGCTGCTGATATGGGACAGATTTCTGTGAATTACAATATGAATGCTCACTAAGAAATAGTCAATGTCCTTCATTGTTTCATGGTTTAGGAAAGTTTAAGACTAAGAAGGTAAAGTTACACATTATTGACAATGTCCGTCCTGTTGCTCAGAGAGATAGGTGAGTTGCTTTTCATTAACAAGAAGCTGTTGAAAAGAACTTGAACCATTACTTAAGCATGACACTATTAAGCGTTCATCTGGTTCGACACCATGAGTTTCTCCCATAGTGGTAGTGCCCTAAAAGGGCACTAAAGGGGCTGTGCGCATATGCGTTCATATGCGCCAAGTAAACAAGGCAACAGAATGAGAATGACATCCAGTTCCACACATTGCTGGCATGATAGAGCAACTAGATGGTGCAAAGGTTTTATCTAACCTTCATTTAAATAAAGGTTATCATCAGCTGGTGTTCCAAGAAGATTGCAGGTACATTACAACCTTTTCTACACATCTCAGTCTGTTTGATGTAAAAGACTTAGTTTAGGTATGTCATCGGCTGCAGAACTTTTCCAAGATGTCATTCGATGTGTCATACAGCCGGTTGTGAATGCCTTCAACCATAGTGATGACATATTGATTTTCAGAGCTACATAGGAGCATGATAAAGCTCGCACCCAAATATGTCACTTACTGACTCATGTAGGCCTGACTTTGAATGCAGAAAAGTGTGAGTTCCACCAGATAAAGTTAATATTATTTAGCCATATCTTTTCTGATGGGGATATGGCACCTGATCATGCTAAAAAACAAGTGCTCTCAAATGCTGGTCCCCCAAAAGATTATTCTATGGTACGTTCATTTCTTGGCATGGCCAGTTACTGTTTGAGATACGTACAAGACTTTGCTACCATAAGTGCTCCCTTACGAGTGTTAATAAAGAAAAATGTTCCATTCAAATGGTCACGAGAATGTGAGAGGTGTTTCAAGAAAATAAAACAAGCCATTGAAACTGCTACTGAAATGACTTATTTCAATCCAAAGTTTCATAGAGAAGTTCTTGTTGATGCTAGAGCCATCGGGCTAGGCACTATCCTGGCACAGCACAGCAGATATCCCTGTGCTCAAAGGCATACTGGTGCATATGCCAGTGGAAGTTTGTCCCAAGCAGAACAGGCTTACTCTCAGCCCACAAAAGAAATGGTATGGGCTTGTGAACATTTCCATGTATTCCTGTATGGAAAGCCTTTTATGCTGGTAACTGATCATCAAGCTTTACTGACTATCTTTGGCAATCCAAAAACCAAGATGCCTCCTTGCATTGAATAGTGGGGACTCCAATTACAAGAGTATGATTACACCATTGTACATCACCCAGGGAAGGATCAAAATCCTACTGACTACTTTTTTAGAGTGTCTTTACAAGGTCAAGGTACTCCATCTAAGAGGGTTAAAGCCTACATTAATTTAATTGTAAAGTCAAATACGCCAGCTGCTATATCATTAGCCCAGATCATCGCTGTCATGATTCATGATAGTGACATGCTGAAGTTGAAAGATATAGTTACGCATCAGTGATGGGACCGGCGTGCTTGACCTCTCACCGATGATGGTAAGTATCAAAAGTACAAAAATGTTAAAGACAAACTGTCTTTAACTCAGGAAGGGTTGAGAATCTTAATTCTGGAGAGTTTAAGACAGAACATAATTGCAGTGGCTCATGATGTACATTGTTTTATTGTTGCCACGAAGAGTGCTCTCCGGGAACGAGTTTGGTTTCCATATTTAGAGGAGAGGATTGAAAAAGAACACAAGGCCTTTTATCTATGTAGCTGCTTTTGCACAAACATTACCCAACATATACTTACCATGTCAGATCTCCCTAAGCAAGCATTTGAGAGAACAGCCATCGATTTCTTTGGTCCACTTGATAATGGACATGAGCTCATGGTAACCCTTGATTTTCATTATTAGGGTATCTCTCATCTACAACTCATGAGTGAGTCATTGGGACACTTAACAGCATTTTTGCAACATGGGACATTCCAGCCATTTTGAGTCAAAGATTTTCTGGAGTATCTGAACATAAAGCATCAGTGGCCACAGGCCAATGGACTTGTTGAGTGTTTTATGAGTACGCTAAAGAAGGCAGTAGAGCATGCAACTCTTGAGAGGATCAGTTTGCAAACTGTTTTGAATTCCACCCTACGAGCCTATCATTTGACACCTCACTCAACCACAAGCGAAAGTCAGGCAGCTTCCAGTAACCAGATCAGGTCGAATCACTAAAGCGCCAAGATGGTTGATTGAAGAAATGGGATTGTATATATATATATATATATTCACTTAAAAAACTATAGGTTTAACACATGTTATAGTTAGCTGGACATTTCACTTGTAAAAAAACAATGAAATTCCCCCGTTATAGTTAGTTCAGATAACTATAACTCGCGCGCCCGCAATCCACTGCTGATGACGTCACATATTACATCACTCATGACATGGTCAGTGGCATCACTCATGACATCACTGATGACATCATCCTTGTGATAGAGTGGCGGTCGCATGAGTTATAGTTACCTGAACTAACTATAACGGGGGAATTTCATTGGTTTTTTACGAGTGAAATGTCCAGCTAACTATAACATGTGTGAAACCTATGGTTTTTTAAGTGAATTTGCAAGGTTTTTTAAATGCTAATTCCTAATTATAACGTGTGTGAAACCTATGTTTTTTTAAGTGAATTTGTAAGGCTTTTTAAATGCTAAGTTATGTATGTTTTATTATATTTTTTACATATTTATTTTACACTCGTTTAAAATGTGTTTTTTTGTTTTAAGGTTTTTCACCGTGCGCGCAAGAGAAGTGCAGAAAGAGGCAAGTGAAGTGCATAAAGAAGACAGTGAGGTGCAGAAAGAGGAAGAAAGGTGCAGAAAGAAGCAAGAGAAATGCAGAAAGAGGCAAGAGAAATGCAGAAAGAGGCAAGAGAGTGCGCGCACCCCACGATTTTTTGAAAAAAAAATAAAAAAATGTTCACCCTTCGGGGTCCTTCAGGGACCCCCTGACAAAGGCTAGGGGGTCAGGAACGCTCTACCCTGCTCCCTTTTCACGTTCTCCACCTTTCTTTTTCCCTGTCACACCCTGTGATTGACATTACCTCCCCTGTAAGGCCCTAGTACATAATAGGCCAGGGGGAATTAAAACTACCTCTAAGTCAGAGGTGCAGAAAGAGGCAAGAGAAGTGCAGAAAGAAGAAACAGAGGTGCCGATAGAGGCAAGAGAGGTGCAGAAAGAAGCAAGTGAAGTGCAGAAAGAGGCAACAGAGGTGCAGACGTGCCGAAAGATGCAAGAGAGGTGCAGAAACAAGCAACATAAGTGCAGAACAGAGGCAAGAGAATTGTTGAAAGAAGCAACAGAGGTGTAGAAGGAAGCAAGTGAGGTGCAGAAAGAAGCAAGAGAAGTACAGAAAAAACCAACAGAGGTGTAAAAAGAGGAAAGAGGGGTGCAAAAAGAGATAGAGGTACACAAAGAGGCAAGAGAGGTACAGAAAGAGGCAGGAGGGCTGTAGAAAGAAGGAAGAGAAATGCAGAAAGAGGCAAGTGAGGTGCAGAAAGAAGCAAGAGCAGTGCAGAAAGAAGGAAGAGAAGTGCAGAAAGAAGCAACAGAGGTGCTGAGAGAGGTGCGGAGGGTGCAGAAAGAGCAAGAAAGAGCAAGAGAAGTTCAGCAAGGAGCAACAGAGGTACAGAAAGAGTCCAGACTGGGGCAGAAACAGGCAGGGAAGGTGCAGAAAGAGGGAACAGGGGTACAGAAAGAGGCAAGAGAGGTGCAGAAAGAGAAAAGAAGGGTGCAGAAAGAGGCAAGTGGGATATAAAAAGAAGCAAGTGAGGTGCAGAAAGAGGCAACAGAGGTGCAGAAAGGCGCAAGAGAGGTGCAGAAGCAAGCAAGAGAAGTGCAGAAAGAGGCAAGAGAATTGCTGAAAGAAGCAACAGAGGTGTGGAAAGAAGCAAGAGAAGTGCAGAAAGAGGCAAGTGAGGTGCAGAAAGAAGCAGGAGCAGTGTAGAAAGAACCAACAGAGTTGCAAAAAGAGGCAAGAGGGGTGCAGAAAAACACAGGAGGGGTGCACAAGGAGGCAAGAGAGGTACAGAAAGAGGCAGGAGGGGTGCAGAAAGAAGGAAGATAAGTGCAGAAAGAAGCAGGAGCAGTGTAGAAAGAACCAACAGAGGTGCAAAAAGAGGCAAGAGGGGTGCAGAAAAACACAGGAGGGGTGCACAAAGAGGCAAGAGAGGTACAGAAAGAGGCAGGAGGGGTGCAGAAAGAAGGAAGATAAGTGCAGAAAGAAGCAACAGAGGTGCTGAAAGAGGCGCGAAGGGTGCAGAAAGAGAAAGAGAAGTGCAGATAGAAGCTACAGAGGTACAGAAAGAGGCAAGGGAGGTGCAGAAACAGGCAGGAAAGGTGCAGAAAGAGGGAACAAGGGTGCAGAAAGAGCCAAGAGGGGTGCATAAAGAGACAAAAGGGATACAGAAAGAAGCAAGTGAGGTACAGAAAGAGGCAATATAGGTGCAGAAAGAGGCAAGAGAAGTGCAGAAACAGGCAGGAGAAGTGCAGAAAGAGGCAAGAGAATTGCTGAAAGAAGCAACAGAGGTGTATATATAAGTAAGAAAAGTACAGAAAGAGGCAAGAGCAGAGCAGAAAGAACCAAGAGATGTGCAGAATGAGGCAAGAGAAGTGCAGAAAGAGGTAAGAGATGTGCAGAAAAAGGAAGAAGGCTGCATAAAGAAGCAAGGGAATTTCAGAAAGAGGCAAGTGAGGTACAGAAGGAGGCAAGAAAACTCAAGAAAGAGGCAAAAGAGTTGCAGAAACAGGCAAAAGGGGTGTAGAAAGATGGAACAGATGTGCAGACAGAGGCAAGAGAGGTGGAGAAAGAGGGAAGATGGGTACAGAAAGAGGCAAGAGGGATGCCGACATTTGCAACAGAGGTGCAAAAAGAAGCAAGAGCAGTGCAGAAAGAAACAACAGAGGTGCAGAAAGAGGCAAGGGGGTACCGAAAGAGGCAAGAAAACTGCAGAAAGAAGCAAATGAGGTGCTGTATGAGACAAGAGGGGTGCAGAAAGAGGCAATAGAGGTCCAGAAAGAGGCAAGAGATCTGTAGAAAAAAGCAACAGAGGTGCTGAAAGAGGCAAGTGAGGTGCAGAAAGGGGCAAGAGAAGTGCAGAAAGAGGCAAGTGAAGTGCATAAAGAAGACAGTGAGGTGCAGAAAGAGGAAGAAAGGTGCAGAAAGAAGCAAGAGAAATGCAGAAAGAGGCAAGAGAGGCACAGAAAGAAGAGAGGTTTGTGCACCATTAGTACCAGTTTAACACCCACATTTTGGAATAAGTAACACATGACCATTCCAGTTCTGCAAAGGGCCTTCCACCACGCTGTAACAGGTGACACAGCATTTTTCGGAACATTTGGACTGTTTGAGCTACAAAGAAGGCTTTTTTGTTCAAATCTGCAGATTAGGAAGCAGATGATGGAATATTTGGCAAATGCGGAAAAAGTTTAATTATGTGAAAATTGGTGCAGCCGAACATTCACATAATTCCTATGGCCCTGCGTATACCTCTGACTAGGCCCAGAAGTGCTCCTCAGTGGTTCCTTCTTTTTTTGTGTCTCATGGAGTTTATAGTTTAGTTAACGAGAAAGACTAAACCTGAGGTTGCCACTCCACAACACAAACTGCAATACCTCATAATTACTCTCCAAAACACATAATCCCACTCCACATAATTCCTATACACTAAATACCACATACTTTCTATTCACATAATTTTACTGCACATCATACCACATTATTCCACTACACACAACGTACATCTACTCTACACCAAAAAACATTCGTAAAAATCTTTTACATTTACAACGCCAATAGCTCTAACTCTCGCAAATTTGAGAGCTATTACATTAAAAATGCTTCTTTCACTGGTAGTCGCATTTGTAGAGTTGTGCAGAAAGGGGGCTGGGCCTCTGACCAGCGCTCAGGAATTCTGCTGCGCAGGACTTACAGGAAGTACCAGGAAGGCTTCTTGGCCCCCAAAGTCCCTCAAGAGTAAAGTGGACGTCATCCCCAAACCAGTACTGTGCCAGGAGGCATGTTTGCAGAGTGGTGGAGAAAGGGGGGCGTAGCCTCCATAGACCTCTTAGCAATCCCACTGTGTGGGACTTAATGGAGCTGATAGGAGAGGTAGTTGGACCCAAGGACAACCTTGGGGTCCAACTACCCCTCCTATTACCTCCAGTAAATCCCACACAGCGGGATTGCTAAGTTGTCACAGCAGGCCACGCCCCCTTTCCCCACCACTCTGCAAACACACTCCCTGGAGCACTCTTGGATGGGGAATAAAGTCCCCTTCACTTCTGGGGGTCCTTAGGGGCCAACTAGCCTACCTGATACCTCCAGAATGCCCCAGATAGTGGGATTGCTGATAGGTGGACACAGGCCATGAGCCCTTTATCCACCACTTGGCAAACGTGCCTCCTGGCGCACTCTTGGTTTGGGGATGAAGTCCCCTTGCCTCCTGAGGGTCCCTGGGGGCCAACTAGCCCACCAGGTACCTCCAGTAAGTCCCACACAGCTGGATCTCTGAGAGTGGTCCGAGGTCATGCCCCTTTTTACACCACTCTGCAAACGCACCTCCTGGTGCACTGCTGCTCAGGGGATGAAGTCCACTTGTGTCCTGTGGTCCTCAGGACATAAGAGGACCTCCTCGCCCCACCAGCAGTGCACCAAGAGGCGTGTTTGCAGAGTGGTGCAAAAAGGGGCGTGGTCTCGGTCCACCTCTCATCAATCCCACTGTTTGGGGCTTACTGGAGGTACCTGATGGGCTAGTTGGCCCCTAAGGACCCTTAGTATTTTTTTTTAACTGGAAGGGCCTCTTTTGGCTCAGGGATCCCATCCCCGAGGCCTGCCCTGCTTTTTTTATTATTACTATTGGAGGGGGGTTGCGTGGCCCCCCTCCTGGGGCCAATTTTAGCGCCGGGGGACCCCATCCCCTGGGGCCGACCTTATTTAAAAAAATATATATATTATTATATTTGGGAGAGGGCTTTGTGGCCCCCCTCCCTGGGTCACTTTTGGCCCCCGGGACCCCATACCCCAGGCCATGGCCAATGTTTTATTGATTTTTTGAAGGGAGGGGGGCCGTGTGGCTCCCCTCCTGGGCCTTTTTGGCCCCAGGGACCCCATCCCCCAGGGCATGGCCTCTCATTGGGGACCGCGGGGGGAGCCCCAATGCCCCCGTGGTCCCTGCTGGCTCTCCGCCTCCTGCGGGAGCCGGCATTGCTTTTGGGCAAGGGGAGCTGCTGACATGCAGCTCCCCTTACCCAAAAGCAATTCTGATTTGCTTCTTGAAAGCAAGAGCAGGTTTCCTTCTCTTGCTTCCAAGAAGCAAAGCAGTGTTTGCTTTAGAAGGGAGGGAGCCATGCTCCCACACAGCCATAGCAAATGGCAATCTCCCAGGGGTGGGCACCCCTGGACATTGCAGGGGCCGTCCTTGGGGGTGGAGGTCCCCAGGGCCATGGAGGGCTCCAGGAGGGGGTTAGGAGGAGGGCCGCATGACACCCCCCCATCATTTGCACAGCACAGCACAGGAGGTGGTGGTCCCTGGGGCCAGGGCCCGCAACGGACCCATATGTAGATGTAGTGTGCCCTGGGGAGGTGGCGGTCCCAAGGGCTGAGGGGGGCCACGTGCCCCCCTCTTTTAATTATTAAAGCCCTGGGGAGGTGGCGGCCCCCGGGGCTGCATGGGGGAGGCATAAGCCCCCATGCCTTTTTATTATAATAAAGCCCCAGGGTGGTGGCCATCCCTGGGGTTACGGGGGGCTGCATGGCCCGCATATAATCAGCATAGCCCTGGGGAGGTGGCAGTCCCTGGGGCCACAAGGCCCCTGCGGGCCCACCACTGTACCTGTCGCTGCCCGGGGGCTTAATTAAATGACCACGCCTTGTTTTTTTTATTTTCAGCCGAATTCATGCACCCAGCACGAATTCGGAAGATTTGTTTTTTTTTAAAATGCTTGTTTTGGGCCTGGGTGTCCTTGTGGGACCCCATGAGCAGGACTAGGGAGTCAGGGTATTTCTAGCCTGCCCCCTTTTCTTGTTTTTTAAAATCTTTTTTCTACTGTTTACTTGTGACTGGGTTATCCAATGAATGAAGCTCGTGCTAGGGAGGGTTCGCGAATCCTCCTCGCTGCTCAGATATCAATATATATTTTTTTTTTTCTCAGGAACTACGGAAAGGATTTACACAATTTTTTTTTTTAAAAAGGGCACTTTCTGAACCAAGACCTACCTTTTTCCCAAATTTGGTGTAATTCCGTTCAGCAGTTCGGGCTATAGCCTGTTCCAAAATTCCTATGGAAATGAACATGGGGAAAACGCGTTTTGGGAACCCCTTTATTCTCGGGCCCCGCTTAACGAATCACCCGGAAACTTTCAAGACAGGAGCTGACCTGAGTAAACCATTAGTTTGGAAAATTTTGTGAAGATTCGTCAAACTGTGCCAAACGCTTTTTGAATCGAAACAAGGTCCTAAATAACTACCTCCTGGCGACTGCCATTAGGTAATATAATATATATTCTTGATGGAACCAAAATAAAAAACTGAAAGCATTTCCAACTGAGGAAACTGCAGTAAATGAGGAAATTAGGAAACTTCATAACAAATAAATCTCCCAAGATGGCCACCAGAGACAAAAGAGTCCAAATGCAGCACAAATATCACCCAGAAGTAGCCCACATGTAGCCCAAATATCATCGAGATGTAGCCCAAGTATGCCCAATGACAGAATGTCCCAGAGTGTTCTTAAGAAAAACTAGAGCGCTTTCTTTCTTACTTATGACAAAAGTATGGCACACCTGAAGCCATCTTGATTGGAATAAACTGGTAACACTTAAAACATTTAATTTAAAAAGGCACACAATGAGAGGGTTCATTTTGCCATAGAAATTATGATTAGTGCTGCAGAAAGAAAAATTAGGGCACATTTTGAGTGACTTCTCAAATCCTCTTCTATTTCATTAAAAAATTCTGATATGCAGACTGAAACATGCACTTTTAATACCAGCAGCAGACTTCCGTGGTGAGCAGTAGCTTTATTACAGTGATCTAATGAGCAACTAGAGTGCTAACATTCAGAATTTATGGCAAATGTGTGACATATCTTAATACCTTCTTGATGGATTCAAAGTAAAAAACTGAAAGCATTTCCTACTGAGGAAACTGCAGTAAATGAGGAAATTAGGAAACTTCATAACAAATGAATCTCCCTAGATGGCCACCAGAGACAAAAGATCCCAAATGCAGCACAAATATCACCCAGAAGTAGCCCACATGTAGCCCAATGACAGAAGTGTTAAAAACACTTATTTGTGTGTGTATTTGCAGTTTTATATAGTGCAGACTTGTCAGGTATTGGAGTGCTTTACATGAGCATTGGTTACATCACACAAGATCAAATTCATTTTGGTTGTAGACATGGGGAGATTAAGTGATTTGACCAGAATCACAGAATGTTGAGCTAAAGCAGAAACTCCAACCTGGTACCCCAGTTGCAAGGTCTGTAGCTCTGGAAGTAACACCACATTCTCTCCACTAGGTGCAACATTTAATCAAGTGGTCAACTGGATAAAAAAACCATAAAGATTACAAATAATTTAAAAGTTCTTTGTCGCTATTTGAAAACTCAGAAAATATGTCCTCATTTTAGTTTTTTAGCGCACTAACCATAATTTTGATGCAAATAAGACCCTCTCATATATGTAATTTCTAAAGGAAATGCTCTAGGTATTACAGTTTTGATTACATCAAGATGACATCAGGCGTTCCACACTCTTGTAAATAAATATAGAATGTTAGCAATCTAGTTGTTCATTGGGATACTGTTGAGAGGCAGAGGCCAGGGGCACGGACTATGAAAATTGAAGGCAGGTGCAGAGGCAACAATTTGACCACATTGAGCAGGCAGGAAGGGCAGTGGCAGCACAACAGACTATGGAGGGCAGTGGAAAGGGGGGCAGGGGCAACAAACCAACAATACAGGACTGGCAAGAGAGGCTGTGGCAATATAATAGACCATTGTGGGCAGAAGGAAGAGGCAGTGGTAGTACAACCATACATGCAAACAGACCCGTTTCAGCCAGGAAACCTCCAATGTTTTTAAGCTCAAATGGGCTTTATTTGATCTGTCTCCTGTCTACAATATCCTCTTTTTCAATGTAACTCAAAGGGGAAAATCAATACCCCAGTTTTTTTTCAAAATCTCCCTCTTACCAAGTTCAAAATGTTCGCAAGTATGGTACATTGGATCATGGTAGGCAGGAGGAATTGGGGTAGGGACATGGACTCGGATAACAGAGGACAGGAGGGACATGGAGAGGTGCACCAAACTTACCCTACAGGGCAGGCATCAGGGTTTGCAGCAGCACAATACACCACACAGGGCATGCGGGACGGGAGTGCAGCACAACAATCCATAGAAAGCAATAGGGAGGGGACCGGACGATGCACATGGACAACAGAGAACAGAGGGGAAAGAGGCAATGGTAGCTAGCTGACCATAATGGACAGACAGGAGAGAAAGCTGCAGCATAACAGACCATAAAGGGCAGGAGGGATGGATCAGGGGCATTACAATGGAACAGACAAGCCAGGAGAGAGGGAATAGGGGTCTGCACATGGAAACAGAGGGCTGGGGGCAAGGGGGCAGGGCAGGAGCAGCAAGATGACCATGGAGGTCAGGCAGGATGGGCACTAGAAACAAGACGCACCATGGAGAACAACAATGAGAATATGATGGCATACACACAAACCATGGAGGGAAGGTGGGAGGGGGTCAGGGGCAGCTAGCTGACCACACGGGGAAGGTGGGAGGGGCCATGGCAGCACAGAAGACCATGCATGGCAAGCGGGAGGGTTAGTGGCAGCACAATGGCTATGATGGGCAAGAAGGAGGGTGCAGGGGCACGCACAAAGGACCATGGAGGATAGAAGGGAGGGTCAGAACCTGGGCACAGACAAGAGAGTTCAGTGGAAGGGGCCTCACAACAGACCGCGCGGGGCAGGCAGGAGGAGCAGTTGCAGCACAACAGACCGGGGAGGGCAGAAGGGTGTGGTAGTAAAATGGACCATGGAGTGCAGGAGGAAGGGGATAGGGGCATGGCATGTGGACAGGCAGAGTGGAGGTGGCAGGGACAGGTTACAGTCATCTGACAATGCTAGGCAGGTGGGAGGGGAGTGGCAGCTCAACAGAACACTCAGAGCAGATAGGAGTGGCAGGTCCATGGAACATGGTGGGCAAAAAGGATGGAGCAGGGGCATGCACAAAGACATCAGAGGGCAGGGGGAAGGAGAATAGGGGCAGCAAGCTAAGAACAGAGGCTAAGCAGAAGGTCAATGATGGGCCATAGAATTGGGCAATGGAGGGCAGGAGGAGTGGACTGGTACATCATGCTAAATGGAGGGCAGTGGCAGCACATCAGACCATGCATGGCATGAGGGAGGAGGCTAGTCTATGGATTCAGACAACAGAGGATAGGGTGGAGGTGGATGGGGCAGCAAGCTAACTGTTCAGAGAAGGTGGGTATTAGGAACTTTATTGTTTTTAAAATGTGTGTCTGTGCGAACTACTTAAAACATGAACAAGTATGCAGCATACTCTCACTTTTATTCAGGAAGAAGAGGACGTTCGTGACTGTGACTCCGGGCTCACTTGGCAGAAACACCCCCTGACCCTCCACCCCCCATCGCAAAATGTAATGCCCGTGAAAAGGGTAGGTGGACGCAGTGTTATATAGAACATAGTCCTGAGAGCACGATTGAAAATGTAAACTAGATATAGTATATGGTATAAACTATGCACCAAAAAGTGTGATATAAGAAGAACCGGGGCGTGAAATATAATATGCAATACATTGTGCGCAATGACAGATTCATTGGAGAGCGCGAGATAGCACAGGCACCAGCGTGTGCTATGCGATATGCGCCTTAGAGTGTAATATGCACAGGGCAGTGTTGTGTAACCTAACTAGTCTCTAAAGTTGTAATATAAAATATGTGCTGGGGAGTGTAACGTTGCATATGCACTGTGACAAAGATATGGACAGATTGTAATATGTATGGCGTAGCGCTGTGCTTTATAACATATGCGTCGAGGAAGGCACGTTAGATGGGGCAATATAACCCGTGCGAAGGCAAGTGTGGCATAACAAATTCACGGGGTGGCGTTACAGTGCACATGGGCAAGAGAGTGTCATAGCATATGCACTAGCTGGTGGAATACAACACAGAGGTGTGTGGCACTCGGCGGGCACTGGTGGGTGTAACACAGCATTGGGCTCAGCCAGGAGCACGCTGTGACTCTCATGTGAGGTTTGTCTCCTTTCCAGAGAGTAAAATAAAAAGTATTACACATCCGGTGGTGGATGTGTGTTTTATTAACCGTGAGGGGGGTTTCTTGCATAGTTTGGTCGAATTTTTGTCGAATCCCCTTTGAATGGCTTGGTGTGCGTGTGTATTAAATGTGCCCGTCAATAGCTACCTATGTTTGTATAAATAAACGACACGGGTGTCTACTTGGAGAGTACCCACCGGCGGGGGCGCCAGGATGAGGCACGGTAGGGCTTCAGACACGGCAGAGCTTCACTAGCGGTGTAAATACATTCCACATGGATTCACTGTATGCATAGTCATCTTTTAATGAATATCACGCAAATTGTCATGGTGATAGGTACATACGGTTTGTCCAGCATGTCCTAGGTGTTTCTATAAATATATATTTTTTACAAATAATAAAAAACAAAGGCCGGCCCCGGGGTATGGGGTCCCCGGGCCATAAGTGGCCTGAGGATGGGGGCAACGCAGCCCCCTTCCTAAAGATTTTTTTTTTAAAAAGGCCATGACCCGGGGGTTGGGGTCCCCGGGGCCGAATAAGGCCTTGGGAGGGCCAAATTATTTTTTTTCAACAAAACAAATTAGGGTGCAGGCCCTGGGGGATGGGGTCCCCAGGGCCAATAAAATAGAAAAAGAAGGGGGGCCACACAGCCCTCCTTCTTAAAAAAATAAAATAAATAAAAGACCGGCATCTCGTCGGAGGCCACGCCCCCTCCTTGCAGCACTCTGCAAACGCGCCCCCTGGCCAGTTGTAAGTTGGGGAATTAATTTCCCTTCAATACTGTGGGTCACTGAGGGCCAACTAGCCCAATAGGTATCTCCAGTATGCGCCAGGGAGCTGTGTTGCAGACAGGTGTTCTGAGGCCACGCCCCTTTTTACACCTCTATGCAACGCAGCTCTGTGGCGCTTACTGGAGGTACCTAGTGGGCTAGTTTGATACTAGGGACCCTTAGAATTCAAGGGGACTTAATCTCTCAACTTAGAACGGCCACAGGGCGCGTTTACACAGTGGTGAAGGGAGGGGACAGGCCCTGAGGTGACGTGTGCAAGCAGGCCCTGTGGCGCGTTTTAAGTTGGGGAAATAATTCCCTTTTAATCCTGAGGGACCCTGGGGGCCAACTAGCCCACCAGGTGCTTCCAATAAGCGCCACTGCTCTGCGTTGCAGAGAGGTGGTGCAGGCTGTGCCCCTTTTTACACCTCTCTGCAATGGCGCTTACTGGATGTACCTAGTGGGCTGTTTTGCCCCTACGGACCCTCAGGATTCAAATGAACTTAATCTCCCAACTAAAAACGGCCACAGGGCGTGTTTACACAGTGGTGAAGGGAGAGGACGGGCCTGAGTTACCATGTGAAAACAAGCCCTGTGGTGCGTTTTAAGTTGGGGAAATAATTCCCCTTCAATCCTGAGGGACCCTGGGGGCCAACTAGCCCACCAGGTACTTCCAGTAAGCGCCACTGCACTGCGTTGCAGAGAGGTGGTCTAGGCCGTGCCCCTTTTTACATCTCTCTGCAACGCAGCTCTGTGCCGCTTACTTGAGGTACCTAGTGGTCTAGTTGGACCCTAGGGACCCTCAGGATTCAGGGGGACTTAATCTCCCAACTTAAAACGGCAACAGGGCGTGTTTACACAGTGGGGAAGGGAGGGGACGGGGCCTGAGGTGACGTGTGCAAACACGCCCCGTGGCACGTTTCAAGAGGTAGTTTTAATCCCCAGCCCTATTATATACTAGGGGCTTACAGAGGAGGTCATGCTAATCACAGGGGGACCAGTGGCGGTTCCTTTGTGTGGGCGTTTGGGCGTTGCCCCACTGATTATTTTGCCGCAGGGGTCCAGCCCAGCACTTAGTAAATTTCAGCCCGCGGCACGCATGGCAGCAGTCAGCTCAGCTGTCTCACAGCGCGGCCGCGGACATGCCATTACGGTGACGTCACGGGGGGAGGGGGGAGCATCTCGGCATACCGGCATTTTCCCTGAGTCAGTGAGTGCAGGCTGCAGCATAAATGCGCATGTCGGGTTGGCCAGGTGCCCTACCCTGGCCAGCCTGACTTGCGCAGTCTCTGTAATTTTGCCACTCTCGCTGTAGTAAATTGCGTCAGGAGGGTGGGTCGAAGCCGCAGCCCAATGGCCTCCTAAGGAGCTGCATAGTCTCCTGCCCCAGGCCAATCCAAGCGCTGCTTTAGGCTTAGCAGCGCTTGGATTGGCTGCTTAGTTACCAAGGCAGACTCGGGTCATGTCCAAGAGCATGGGGGGAATACTAACCAATCACTGCATGGCTTTATTGTAAGGCCGTGCAGTGATTGGTCATGGTCCTTACTCCTCACCTCAGCGGCAGCCCCGCTCTCCCTGCTCCCTGAAGTCCGGGTGCTCCCCCTCCTCTGTGCGTGGTACGTGATGTGCCATCCCATTGCACACACAGTCAGAGTCAGTGTGTGAGAGGGGACCCCAACGCATAGTGTTCCCTAGTGTATGTAGGTATTTTCACTGCATTCTGAGTGTCTTTTAACATAGCACTGACTCTAGGACTGGTTAGTCAGACTCAGTTACCACCAGTATCCGTCTGAAAAAGTTGAGGGTACAGGATGATTTTGCAACAAGGCTTCTTTCTGCTCATCTGTTTGTTCTTTCTGCACGTTATCCTTCTTCCTGCACTTTTCTTCGTCTTTGAGGACTTCTGTTGCTTCTTTCTGCATTTCTTTTTCTTCTTTCTGTGCGTTTTTTCTTCTTTCTTCACATGTCCTATCTCTGTAGGCATAGTTAGAAATTAGCATTTAAAAAACCTTTGAAATTCACTGAAAGAAACATAGGTTTCAGGCATGTTAAGGTTAGGAATTAGCATTTAAAAAACCTTAGAAATTCACTGAAAAAACCATAGGTTTCAGGGGCGTTATAGTTAGCTGGACTTTTCACTCGTACAAAACCATTGAAATTCCCCCGTTATAGTTAGTTCAGCTAACTATAACTCGCGCGCCTGCAATGCACTGCTGATGACGTCACATATTACATCACTCATAACATGGTCAGTGACATCACTCATAACATCACTGATGACATCTCAAATGACAGCCGTTGTGTTAATGAAGTGTTTTTTTTGTGGTACTTACAAGTAAGTACCGATGCAGAGTCTAAAGTTCAAGAGGAAGACTCTGTTGCCTTCATCACTGAAATGTACACCGTCTCCTCTATAAATGCCTTGTATGTTGTAACGCAAGTTGTTGTGGTATATAGAACCCATACCATAGTCTCTGAGGAAAGCAGAAATAGATTTGTTGACGTGCTTTCTTGCTTTGTCAATCTGCGGACAAAATTGGTTGGACCAGTTCCACTTTTGCCTTTGGCATATGTTAGAATATACAAAGGCAGATTGAGGAAACAGCGACATCAATTGCACAAAGGTGTCCTTAATAAGCATTTCCAGACCTACCCCAGTTAAAGTGCCTAGGTCATTTCCACCACAGTGCACAATAATAAGGTTAGGCTGTGGGACATGTCGAAAGGTTTTCACCAAAGGCATTAATTGGTGCCACTTTAACCCTCTCTGACCAATCCATTTAATGTCTACATTTGGCAAAGCAAGGTCTCTCACCATACCTCTTTTTTCTGCATACTTTTCACTCCAGAAGACATAGCTGTGACCTACAATCCACACTGTGAACATCTTTCAAAGAGATCTGGATGCACTCAGGAGGTGTTTTCAGTAGAATGGCAATATGAAATGAAAGACAGTTGTAAAATGGAGGCATACATATTTTTTTTAAATAAAAAGAACTCATTGGCTGATTCAAATCATTTTACAGTTAAAACTAGGCTGTATGTGTACATTTTTAGAAGCATGTTTTGCATTGGTTCAGAAAATTGTGTTCCCACAGAAGAATAATTTGGATTTGCTGTTAGGTTTGACAGGTGAAGCACTCTTGCTCTTTGGATTTGAAACATTGTGTGCTCAACTTCTGACCTCTCTGCTCACAGCAGTGTTCCATGAGCTGTTGCTATGGTAGCAGGCAGAAGTCAAGTTGGGGGAAGGGTTCATTTGGAAAAGGGTTGAATTGTAATTAACATGTATATGTGCTGAAAAAAGAGAGGGAAACATTGCCATTTACTGGTTCTGGAGAGAGGAGAGAGGTGTAGAGCTCTGATTTTCTGACTCTGATAGTCTGCTGTTTGAGTGCCACATTTCTTTCTCAACTAACTAATTTTAAAGGTGAGATATGAGTTTGAGAGAGGATGTATGTGGTGATTTTTTATATAAATATTAGAATTGTGATTCTTCTTTAAAAGTTATGTTTTACATTTTGTGGTTTGGGAGATATTTAACTGTCTTGAACTAGTAAAATATTATGGAGTGTGTTTTCACCATAAGTTAAGGTGTACTGGTATCACTGAGGAATACTGTTTTGTGCCTAGAATCAAACCATGAGTCTGTGTGCACACAGGAATTGTTGTCAGAGATTTTAATAGTGTTGGTCCGGTTCTGTAAGAATGGCATTTGTAGGAAAGGGGCAGCTTTCTTTTTGTAAATATGATGGTTTCCATTCAGCATAAATCAGTAACACACAAATGGGAGGCAAATGCTAACACATTTGAAATTGATATAGCAGATTTTGCTTCTAATCATGTAATTGCTGAGCTTGCTCATACATATACAAAACTGCAATTAAACCTTGCCACACATGTACTTTTACATACATTACTACAATGTTTATGCTGTTATGGATGTATCCATGCATATGTCTCTTGCAACTGAAAATACACAGTCTGCAGAAGCAGACTCTTAGCACACACCCAGCTGTTTATCCTGTAGAATCATGCTTAGTATTCACAAGTGAGTGGTGTTTCAGGTAGCAGTGAGTAACGCTAATACATTCAACATCACTAAGGCTGATTTCTTTTGCTGGAGTGTGGTCAGTCACCAAGGTTACACATGTTCATGGTCTCAAAAAGCTGTTTGCACATGTGCTGTTTTCTGTTTCTGAAAACTGTAATGAAAATGCATCAGACTGTTAGAGTACTTATCACTTGCAGAAAAAAACAGTAGTAAGTGTGCTTTGAAATTGGCAAGCAAATTTCGTTTTCTGCCTAGAATCACACCATGAGTCTGTGAGCACACAGGAATTGTTGTCAGAGATGTATTTTGTGTCACTCTGGTTCTTTTAGAATTGCATTGGTAGGAAAGGGGAGGTTTTGGATGTTGCCAGAGATTTTATTTCTGTTGGCCTGGTTCTGTAAGAATGCCATTTGTAGGAAAGGGTCAGCTTTTTTTGGGAACTGTGATGGTTTCCATTCAGCATAAATCAGTAACACACAAATGGGAGGCAAATGCTAACACATTTGAAATTGATATAGCAGATTTTGCTTCTAATCATGTAATTGCTGAGCTTGCTCATACATATACAAAACTGCAATTAAACCTTGCCACACATGTACTTTTACATACATTACTACAATGTTTATGCTGTTATGGATGTATCCATGCATATGTCTCTTGCAACTGAAAATACACAGTCTGCAGAAGCAGACTCTTAGCACACACCCAGCTGTTTATCCTGTAGAATCATGCTTAGTATTCACAAGTGAGTGGTGTTTCAGGTAGCAGTGAGTAACGCTAATACATTCAACATCACTAAGGCTGATTTCTTTTGCTGGAGTGTAGTCAGTCACCAAGGTTACACATGTTCATGGTCTCAAAAAGCTGTTTGCACATGTGCTGTTTTCTGTTTCTGAAAACTGTAATGAAAATGCATCAGACTGTTAGAGTACTTCTCACTTGCAGAAAAAAACAGTAGTAAGTGTGCTTTGAAATTGGCAAGCAAATTTCGTTTTCTGCCTAGAATCACACCATGAGTCTGTGAGCACACAGGAATTGTTGTCAGAGATGTATTTTGTGTCACTCTGGTTCTTTTAGAATTGCATTGGTAGGAAAGGGGAGGTTTTGGATGTTGTCAGAGATTTTATTTCTGTTGGCCTGGTTCTGTAAGAATGCCATTTGTAGGAAAGGGTCAGCTTTTTTGGGAACTGTGATGGTTTCCATTCAGCATAAATCAGTAACACACAAATGGGAGGCAAATGCTAACACATTTGAAATTGATATAGTAGATTTTGCTTCTAATCATGTAATTGCTGAGCTTGCTCATACATATACAAAACTGGAATTAAACCTTGCCACACATGTACTTTTACATACATTACTACAATGTGTATGCTGTTATGGATGTATCCATGCATATGTCTCTTGCAACTGAAAATACACAGTCTGCAGAAGCAGACTCTTAGCACACACCCAGCTGTTTATCCTGTAGAATCATGCTTAGTATTCACAAGTGAGTGGTGTTTCAGGTAGCAGTGAGTAACGCTAATACATTCAACATCACTAAGGCTGATTTCTTTTGCTGGAGTGTAGTCAGTCACCAAGGTTACACATGTTCATGGTCTCAAAAAGCTGTTTGCACATGTGCTGTTTTCTGTTTCTGAAAACTGTAATGAAAATGCATCAGACTGTTAGAGTACTTATCACTTGCAGAAAAAAACAGTAGTAAGTGTGCTTTGAAATTGGCAAGCAAATTTTGTTTTCTGCCTAGAATCACACCATGAGTCTGTGAGCACACAGGAATTGTTGTCAGAGATGTATTTCGTGTCACTCTGGTTCTTTAAAATTGCATTGGTAGGAAAGGGGAGGTTTTGGATGTTGTCAGAGATTTTATTTCTGTTGGCCTGGTTCTGTAAGAATGCCATTTGTAGGAAAGGGTCAGCTTTTTTTTGGGAACTGTGATGGTTTCCATTCAGCATAAATCAGTATCACACAAATGGGAGGCAAATGATAACACATTTGAAATTGATATAGCAGATTTTGCTTCTAATCATGTAATTGCTGAGCTTGCTCATACATATACAAAACTGCAATTAAACCTTGCCACACATGTACTTTTACATACATTACTACAATGTTTATGCTGTTATGGATGTATCCATGCATATGTCTCTTGCAACTGAAAATACACAGTCTGCAGAAGCAGACTCTTAGCACACACCCAGCTGTTTATCCTGTAGAATCATGCTTAGTATTCACAAGTGAGTGGTGTTTCAGGTAGCAGTGAGTAACGCTAATACATTCAACATCACTAAGGCTGATTTCTTTTGCTGGAGTGTAGTCAGTCACCAAGGTTACACATGTTCATGGTCTCAAAAAGCTGTTTGCACATGTGCTGTTTTCTGTTTCTGAAAACTGTAATGAAAATGTATCAGACTGTTAGAGTACTTATCACTTGCAGAAAAAAACAGTAGTAAGTGTGCTTTGAAATTGGCAAGCAAATTTTGTTTTCTGCCTAGAATCACACCATGAGTCTGTGAGCACACAGGAATTGTTGTCAGAGATGTATTTCGTGTCACTCTGGTTCTTTTAGAATTGCATTCGTAGGAAAAGGAAAGCTTGTTTTCTGGAAATGTGATGGTTAGCATTCAGCCCAAAACAGTATCTCAAATGAGAGGCAAATGCTAACATATTTGAAATCAACATGGTAGATTTTTCTTCCACTCGTGCAATGGGTCATGTAGTTGCTACATGCTAAAAACTCATATTAACCCTTACCACACATGTAGTGTTACATACATGTTAACAGTGTTTATGCAGATATGTAAGGGTCCATTCAAGTCTCTCTTGCACCTGACAGTAGACAGTCTCCAGAACCACACTTTTAGCAGAGAGCTAGCTGTTTTTCCTGTACACTCATACTTACTAATCAGCACTGTGTGGTGTTTTAGGTAGGAGTGAGTAACGCTAATGCATTGAACATCACCAAGGCTCATTACCTTTGCTGGAGTGTAGTCAGTCAGCCAGGTTACACATGTACATGGTCTGAGAAAGCTGTTTGGACATGTGCTCTTTTCTGCCTCTCTAAACTTTAAGGAAAATGTGTCAGACTGTTAGAGTAATTATCAGTTGCAAAAAAAACATTAGTAAGTGTGCTTTTGAATTGCAAATCAAATATCGTGTTCTGCCTAGAATCACACCAAGAGTCTGTGTGCACATAGGAATTGTTCTTAGAGATTTAATTTGTGTTGGTTTTATTGTGTTTTTCACTTGTAGGAAAGGGGTAGATAGTACTATAAGATTTGAAAAGCTCATAAAAAATTTAGTAATATATTTAAATTACAAAAAGGTATTTTTTTTTTAGTTTCTTTCAGGTATTGCTGCAGAGCAGTGAAGGAAATATAAGATGCATATAAAATCAAGAAAGCGAAAAGAACAGAAAAAACATGTATATTTGAAGACAACTGGAGGACCCAAGTTAGTTGAAGATGCTCATGTTGGAAAAAAGAAAAAGTCTTCTGGTAAGCAGACAAAGGAATTCTTTAAAAATATATTCAAAAAAAGGAAAAATTTAAAAAATGTCCCCATTGGAAAAACTGTTTCAAGTAGAAAACAACAGGACAAAAGTGAGAATTTACTAAATGCTAATGTACAAGCAGAAGCAATAAAGATTGACTTAAAAAGAAAAACAGCATTTAAAGAGATCCGTAGAAAAATGTTTACGAGAAGAGTGATGTCCAATTTGCTAAAGGATGTGAAAAAATATAAGAAAAAAGCGAAATTTTACAAGAGAAAAAAAGATATTGAAGCCATTGTAGCTAAGGCTTTAGAATTAAAAAGAAAACTATTCCTTTTAATTTTGAACAGGATGCGTACATTAGAAAAAATAGTCAATGTAATGAAGTCACAAAGCAAAACGAAAAGAGTAGTGAAAAGAAATAACTTTTGTAAAGTGTTTTTAGGAGAATGGATGCATAGTTCAAGTACTGAACCATTTTTTAATGAAGAGAGTTATCTTCAAAGTAATAGTTTGCTGCATGCAGTTGACACCACTGGACGAGCTTATGAAGTGAAAGATGGTTGTTTAATGGAAAAGGAGAAAATGGTTCCAAGAAATGAGGAAGAAGTGATTGTGGATGAGGTTATGGGGAGACGTCCTAAAGCCCCAGTGTATACTTGGAATTGTAGTAGTATTTGTACTTTGCGACAGGAATCTATTGATAAATTACGTGAGTTTTTAAGAGAATATAGTAAAAAGAGTGTTAAACAGAAGATTAAGGTGCTTCAAGGACTAGATCCATGCAGAGTGAGAGAGAATACTGGTTTGCAAGGACACTCTCTGGCTTGTCTATCTAGGAAAGTTTGTCAAAGTGTTTTTCACCATTTTAGGATGCTGGCAGTTCATCATACTGAAATTAGAAAATGTGTGAGAAGATTGTATTTTGCTAAAAGTCCAGCACTAAAGTTAAATGAGTTCAATAGGGCTCTGTTCCGTGGAACTGTATCAGATGTTGAGAAGGTTACTGATGAAATTCAGATAAGTTACTTTGGTCCGGAACAAGAAAGTGCAGGGAATGACACAGTTATTGAGGAAAATGTGGAAGAGAATGTAGAACCCTCCGTAAATAAGAAATTTGAAGATCAAATGAAAAAAATTGCTATCATCTCTAATGAAAGACCAAATATTACTTGTATTTGTTGCCGGAGAAGCCATTATAAAATCCATACAGGGAATGTTGATCTCTACAAAAAAAGTGAAGAAGAAGATAATTATAAGTGGAAGGATTTTGCAACATATATATTTCTTGAAAATTGTTTTGATTTGGGTGAAGATCATCGTATTTGTAAATACTGTTACAAAAAGTTAGAAGAAAATAAAATGCCAGTTAGAGCTGTACATAATAATTTAGAATTGGTTGAAATTCCTGCAGAACTTTCTGATTTAAATACGTATGAGTCTATACTCATTCAATGTGTTCATCCGTTCCAGACTATAGTACGTATGGAGCCCAAAACTGGTAAATTACCTCCTTCAGATTTACAGAGAGGTTTAAAAGGAAGAGTTGTCTATTTGCCGTTGGATTTGAAAAAAAATATGGAAACTATTGATACAGATACTTTGGAAACTGAACCATTAGTTATTCTGGTTAATGGTGTACCTACAAAGAGTAAGAAAATTTGGCAGGAGCTGGTAGAAGTACGGAAAGTACAAAGAGCAAATTTATATTTGAAAAGGAACAATAAATGGTATGAATCAATTTATATAGATGAAGATGAAGAAAATTTACTAGGAGACACAGACACACCAACTGGGCAAATTGAAAAAGTGGACAAGTCAAAAGAAGAAGAAATTTATGAACATTTCAGCATACATCCTCTTCATTCAAAAGAAGTTATGGCAAACACTATTGATCTGTTTCAGATGAAAAAAGCCAAAGGAACTCCCGTAAGTGTATGGGAGGAGAGTTTGGAAGCTCGTTGTTTTCCCCAGCTGTTTCCTACAGGAGAAGGTGGACGATACGATGAACGTCCAGTCCAGATTCCTGCTTCTGAGTATCGGACTACAAGATTATATGCAAAAGATCCCAGATTTCGCCAAAGTATTCCTTTTTTGTTCCATCTGTTATTTGAAAGTGACTTGTCTGCACTATCTTATGCAGTAAATCACATTTTAAAAAGTGGAGTACATCTACATAATGTGTCTGCTAAGGATTTTATGAACAAAGTGCAGCAGCGAGATGATCATTTGGAATCACAATTGATCAATCTGATGGCTTGTCAGCGTGGGACAAATGAATATTGGTACCGAAGCCATGGAGAATTGAAATGTATGTTACGGAATTTAGGAACTCCTACATGGTTCCTTACCCTAAGCTGTGCAGAGTACGCTTGGGATGATCTTCTGGATTTTCTTCGAGAGGCAAATTCAAACATTGAAAACATCGAATACAAGACAGCAGGAGAACTGTGCTCATTGGATCCGGTTAATGTTTGCAGATATTTCAATCATAGATTTGAGGCTATGATGTCCTTCATCTGCAATAAAAAAAATCCACCTCTTGGAGAAGTTGTGGATTTCTTTTGGAAAAAAAGAGTACCAAGCAAGAGGTGCTCCTCATATTCATATGCTGTTGTGGATTAAGGATGCCCCAAAATTTGGAACAGATGCTGATGAAGCAGTTTTATCTTTCATCGAAGAATATGCAACATGTGCTATACCTAAAAGCACAGAAGAGAAAAAGTTAAAAGACCAAGTTTTACGTTTCCAAAGTCATCGGTGTGGAAAATACTGTCGACGGAAGTACAAGAGCAAAGATAAATTCTACACAAAATGTCGATTTGGATTTCCCAGACCTGTTCTTTCAAAAGGAAGACTAAACAGTTTTATGTCAGCTGTGCGACATACTATTACAAGAAAATCTCCAAAAAATACATACAACCTAAGAAGAAAAGAAGAGTCAAAATATATAAATGACTACAACCCAGTCATTTTATCCATGTGGAATGCTAACATGGATATTCAGTATGTGGCAGACAATTCTATTGCTGTTGCTCGGTATGTCACATCGTACATTACTAAATCTGAGAAAACGGAATTGAAGGAAATGTGGGAAGAGATTTTTCACGAGAAAACTGTCAGTAAGAAGCTATACAGTTTCAGTTTAAAGATGTTATCGCATCGAGAAATTGGATCCTTCGAATGCTCAGATAGGTTATCATCTGCAAGTCTGTACTCGAAATCCAGAAGAATAATTTGGGTAAGTTTAGGCCTTGCAGCAATGCGAAATCGGGTACTGAAATCTGTTGCAGAAATTGAATATTTGGCCGAGAACGACCCGGAAAGTACAGATATTTTGAAAACAAACATGTTGGACACATATTACCCAAAAAGAAGTTGTCATCTTGAGAACATGTGTCTCTATGAAGTGCTGCAAAACTACATTTTTTCACGGAAAGCCACAGAAGACATCAAAAATGGAAAATATAAAGTCATTGGTGAGGAAGGATGTTTGGTGAAGCAAACAAAAGGAAGTTTGATTAATCATAGGAAGCTGAGTTGCGACACTACTGACAAAAAGGAATTTTACTACTTGGCACTTTTACAGCTGTTTAAACCATGGCGTACAGAGGACGAACTACTTGGAGAATTTCAAAGCTATGAGGATTCATTCAATGCATGTAAAGATACGATTGAATGCAGTACTTTCATAAATTATGTGCAAATGTTAAATGAAGAAATTGAACAGGAAGCAACAATTGCAGCTGAAGTAGCTAGAGACAGTTCTCAAGACAGCCAAAGTTCTGAAACGCTCAGTCAAGATCCCCTAGGACAACCAATCGTAGAAAATGAAGCTGCAATAGCCATGAATGAAGTTGAAACCGCTATGAATCAAGCTCAAGAAGATTTAATAGACTTACCAAATTTGGAACAACAACTAAATGAAGAACAACAACAAATTTATGAAGAAGTCAGAAAAAAAATTGATCACGGATTACTACATGAAAATAAAGAGTGCACATGCACATCATTTGAACCAATCAGGATGTATGTGAGTGGACAAGCTGGAACTGGAAAAAGTTTCTTAATTAAAGTCATCAGAAGCTACGTACAGCAAAAAACAGATTCAACTTTGTCTTGTGTTGTTACTGCTCCAACTGGGTTAGCAGCATATAATATAAAAGGAATTACCTTACATCGCTTGCTAATGTTACCAGTGGAGCATGAGAACAAAATAGAATATCACAAGCTTACAGGAGAAGCAAGTTTTAAGAGTGGTGAAGAAGATGCAAGTTCTCATTATTGATGAGGTAAGCATGGTATCAAACTTAATGCTTGCCTTTGTGCATTTAAGAATGCAGCAAATTCTAAAGAGAGACTATGACGTGTTATTTGGAGGAAAACATGTTATAGTTTTTGGGGATCTTCTACAGCTTACTCCAGTTAAAGGACAACCAGTGTTTAATACTGTGACACATGAAGACACGAAGAAGTCATTAGGAAGCATTGGTAATGCGAATATTTGGTCGTTCTTTGAGTACAAAGAACTTACTACCAAGATGAGGCAAGCAAACGATGAAGATTATGCAAGTATTCTGAAAGATATCAGAATTGGACTACTCACAGAAGTTGGCAGAAAAGCATTACAGAGTCGGTTGCTACATAATTTATTTCCAAAGCAAGAAATAGTTGCAGAGAAAATATACAAGAACATTGCAGAAAATAATACTGTAATCTGCTTAATGCCAACACTACGTGAATGCTCGATATTCAATGAGGAACTTTTGAAATTGGAAAAGGAAGAGATTAAAAAAATGGAAGCAGTTGATAAAATTCAGCATGAAGGAATTACTATTACATTAACAGGCAAGCTGAAAAATAAATTGGATTCTCTAGAGAAGAACATTTCGAAAACAGCTGGATTATAAAAAAATCTATATCTTTGCATGAACTGTCGAGTATTTTTGAGGAGAAATTTGGATGTTGAAAAAGGTTTAGTGAATGGAGCTATGGGTAAAGTTGTGGGTTTTGTGAAATACCAGAAAAAAGATGGAATTGAATTTTTAAAAATAAAATTTGATCAGATTGCAGAGGTTAAAGAGATTAGTCATTGTTCAGTCCGTTTTTTGCTTGTAAAACACTTATATGTACGTAGGAAGCAGTTTCCATTTTCTCTAGCATATGCTGTAACTATTCACAAGTAGATAGTGCTTTTGTAAACATTGGTTCTACTGTGTTCAAAGAAGGTATGGCATATGTTTCTTTGTCACGAGTGAAAACATTATCTGGTTTATTCATGATAGAGTTTGATGACTCAAAAGTTAGTGCAGATGCAAATTGTGTAAAGGAGTATATTAGATTAAGAAGAAGCTATGCTCCTCATTTAGGTCAGTATCCTGTGTTGGAAAAACGTGTTGTTTCTCAGAAAAGGAGATTTGAGAATATCTGTAATGAGGATGTAGAGAAGAGAAAACAAAAAGAGACTCATGTGATTGCAAGCAAAAAGAAAAAGGATAATGTTGAAGAGGTTGTTGGTTGTCATTTTGAAAATAGCTCTTGTGTCAACTGCTAAGCTAATGTAGTGCTAAATGTTGTATTTTATCTTGAACGTTTGCAAGAGCAGATAATAGTAAATCATGATAAAAGATTCTGTTCTGTGCTAAGTCTCCTTTATGAGAAGCTGAGTATTGATAAAACTAAAATAGAAAGTGCTACTGAAATTAGAAATCTTTTAGATATATGTTCAGGACGTACACAGTTTACTCAAAATGTCCAGCAAGATGCACAGGAATTCTTGATGTATGTCCTTATGGTACTGGAAGATGAAGGCATAGATATTGAGAATATGTTCGGTCTCTCTTATAAATGGGAACATACTTGTGAAAACTGTTTCTACACATGCAGCTCTAATGTTGATTCAGAAAGGTTTATCTATTTAACATTGCCAGAGAGTAAATCAGTGAGTTTTAGTAAATTAGTTAAAGATGCCAATCATAGCATGGAATGCTGTGAATGTAAATCTGACATGTTTTCAACGTTATTTTTAAAGAAATATGGACAGTATGTAATTTTAATGATGCAACTTTGTAGAGCTGATGGTTCAAAATTGGACACTTTAATAAAGAAGTTTATAGGACAGCAATTATCAATTTCAGGAAAAACTTTTGTTACAGTTGCAATAATTTTCCATGATGGACCTACTGTAACTTCTGGTCATTACACAGTTTATCTTAAATGTGAAAAAGGCTGGACACTGTGTAATGATTCTCAATTGGGTTTTAAGCAATGTTTGCCTTTTGATTTAGCAAATTCCTATTTAATTTTTCTGAAACCAAAATTTTAGATAGAATTTGCAACATCTGTACAAATCATTTTTGAAATTTTATTGGATTACCATTGGAAATTTCATCAAAAAAGATTTTAAAAATTACCATTTGGCCTAAAGGAAAGGTAACAATTTGTATTGTGGACTTCTTTGACACATATTATTTTGGTGATTATGCTTATGCAACAAAAATTTTAAGACGATATTTAGTGGAAATAGTTATTTTTCTTAGATGATATTTTTAAAAAATATGTTACATTTCTATAAAGGTATGTTTTAGTGAGAAGAGATTCTGGGCTTTTTTTAAACAATCTTTCAGATTGTTATTTTTTTTTGCCCGCTGTTAAGTGATGAATGCAATTGCTTTCACGATTTACAGTGAAATGCAATATATTCTGAAAACAGCAAAAAAAGGGCAAAAAATTGTTTTTAAATATGAAAATATGTGTACTGTATTCTAAAATGTATTATTAATTTTTTTTTTTTTTTTTTTTTTTTTTTTTAAAAACCTTTATTTCTTCAAGAGTCTGGACACAGCTATTCAGCCGACAACCCGGAGGTTCGGCAGCTTCGATAGGAGAATACAAAGAATCGTCCACAGTGCATTGAAGGAGCAGTGAGAAGGTTCCATTTTTAATAATTACAAACACACAACAAACCCCAGCAAGGCAACAACACTATATGCCCACGGTGATAGCCCCTCAGGGGGAGCCGGACCCCAATCGTCTAACAGTCACAGTACTATGATAAGAGGAAAAAGGGGGAAAAGCAGAGGCCCAAGAAGTCAATTAACCATCACATCTGCATACTGAGCTGGAAAGAAGGTCAAGAAGAAAGCTGTTCCTCGGGGGGATCCAGATCAGGGGCAAGACATATTCCCCCCCTGTATTGATTCCACCGCCCCCAGATGGCATGCCACTTCCGAGGGCGGCCTCTGGCGCAATATACTGTCTTCTCCCTGAGCATACTCCAGTCCATATTTTCTTTCCACGCAGTTAACGTGGGGGGCCCCCCGGAACCCCACAAGCGCGCGATGTCCCTCTTAGCAACCATGTTACCCAGGGTCACCCACTGGGTCTGTGCCTCATCATGATCAGTGGGCCCCCAGACATTCAGGAGACAACACCGCGCTTCCGGCTGCATAGCAATGCCCGTCACCTCCCCCATCACCGCATGAACTCGCCTCCAAAATTCCGTGATGACACCACATTCCCAGATGATATGTAGGAAAGTACCCACCATACCGCATCCCCTCCTACATAGGCCTTCCTCAGAGAATCCCATATGAACCAGTCGCGGCCCCGTCACATGCACTCGATGCAGGATCTTGAGCTGCACCAGCCTCAGACGCGACGGGATCGCAACCTCCTTAGGAGAGGAAACAGCAGACTGCCAGTCCTCATCATCCAACTCGAGTCCGTCCCTAGTCCACTGGTCCCGCAGCCCCAGTAGCATATCAGCCCGAGCATTTATCAGTTTCTTGTAGATGAGCGAGATCGTGCTCTCCGGCATATGGCCATCAAGGATCCGGTCCTCCAAAGGAGAGGACTCAGGCACCTTCTCACCCTCAACGAGGACTGACCGCAGGGCATGACGCACCTGAACATATCTGAAAAACTCAGACGCCCCCAACTCATACTCCTTCTGCAACTCTTCAAAGGACTTCACCCTACCCTTAATCAGCATATCTCCAACCCTGGAGATGCCGATCATGTCCCATTTATCAAACCCTTTCGTATGCCAAAGCCTACCCAACCTTTCAGATTCAAACAACGGGGCAGCTAGGGTGAGCCTATCCTTCCAGCCCAGAGAGTCAGTCGCCATCTTCCATACACGCACCGCCACCCCAGTGGGCCCCATGAGGGATGAGTCGAGGGATCGCGAGTACAACGCCCTAAGATAGTTCCCACCGCGCAACAACCATCTGTCCATGGCATAACCAGGGCTGAGGGCCAGGCCATAGAAACCATGGTTAATCGCGGACAACTGGGTGGCCCAATAATAGCGTCGGATGTCTGGAAGCGCGATACCCCCGTCATACCATGGAAGCGTCAATTTAGCAATCGCTATCCGCGGCCGCCCATCCCACAACAACGTCCGTTGGAGGCTTTCGACCTCCCGAAAGTACTTGGCCGGCACCCAATCTAGAGTATTTTGCAATGCGTAGAGGAACCGAGGAAGGGACATCATTTTGAACAAGGCAGCGCGCCCGACGAGGGAGAGCGGCAGCCTCCGCCAGCCCTCAACATCCCGCCGCAGGCGCGCCAGGGGGGGGAGCAGGTTTCTCTCATACCGCAAAGCGGGGTCCATGGAGATAAAGATCCCCAGATACACGAAGCCCTGCTGAGAAATCTGGATCGAACAAGTTTGCGGGACCGGCGGAACCTCACCACTCAGGACGTATAAATACGATTTACTCCAGTTGATGACGAGACCCGAATTCCTACCGAAGGATGTAAGAACGTCACAGACCACTATGAGTGAGTTCTTGGGCGAGGCAAGATACAACAAGATGTCATCAGCATATAGCGAAATGCGGTCCTCGTGTTCGGGCGACCACCGAAGGCCACGTATATCCGGGTGCCAGCGTATCCACGCCGCCAGCGGTTCAAGAGCAAGGGCGAACAACAGAGGCGACAGGGGGCAGCCCTGCCGAGTCCCCCTCCCAAGCCGGAACGGAGTCGATGCCCGGCCGTTTACCACCACACTCGCAAGGGGTCCCTCATACAGCAACCTCACCCAGCTCACAAAACCAGGGCCAAAGCCGAACTTGGCTAGCACAGCCCACAAATACTCCCATTCCACCGTATCGAAGGCCATCGTGGCATCAAGAGACGCCACAATAGCCGGTTCTCGCAGCGTGCCAGCCCTGGCGATCACACCATGAAGGCGCCGAAGGTTCAACGCGGTGTTGCGATGCGGAATAAAACCGACCCTGACCAATCGGCCCGCCAGGATTTTAGCCAGGATCTTCGGCTCGGCATTGAGGAGTGATATGGGCCTATATGAGGCACACTTATCTCGGGGTTTACCATCTTTATGTATCACAACAATTGTAGCCAGCCTCTGGTCCAACGGGAGGGTCCCACTCCCCCGCGCCTCCACGAACATGGCGCGCAGGTGAGGGGCTACCCTATCCGGGAACAGTTTATACAGGTCAATCGGCAAGCCATTCGGGCCCGAGGCCTTGCCCGAGTTCAGCGCGCGAATAGCTCCCGCCACCTCATCGACCGTTAAGTCTCCATCAAGATCATCTCTATCTACATCAGAAAGACAGGACAGAGCGATATCCCGCAAGAGGTCACGCGAGTCCTCGGGCGGCCTATCCGACACTGAGGCATAAACCTTACGGAAATAGTCCGAGAAACACTGGACAATCCCCTCAGGTTCCACAATCACCTATTCCCCCTCTCCCGTCAGCTCCGGCACTACTCTATTAACCCGTTCTTTTTTATCCAGCCAAGCTAGGAGCTTCCCGGCCTTGTCACCAACATCATACAGGCGGCCCTGCTGTTCCCTACTGAGGGTCTTAGCGGCATTTGTCACAAGGTCCTTATACTCGGCTTGCTTCAAGCTCAGCTCATGCAGTGAGGCCGCTGTTACCTCCTCCTCTAGCGCTCCCTCCAAAGCCACGATCTCCTCCTCCACCTGCATAACCTCGCCATCTCTCCGCCGCTTGGCCGCCACTACAAGTGAAAGGGCCTCCCCTCGCAGCACGGTCTTAAATGCTTCCCAGAGCGACACTGCCGAATCCACGGACCCCTGATTATCCTTGAAAAAATTATCAACTGTCTTCACCAGTGCGCTGCGCATCTTGGAATCTCGAAAGTACCAGGGGTTAATAGGAGCCACCCTTCCCCCTCCCTCTCGGCCGACATCCAGCCTGATCCACACTGGCGAATGGTCCGATATGCCACGCGCCATGTGCCTGGCCTCAGACACCAAAGGGGCGTGCACAGCCAAAGTGAGCAGGTAGTCAATCCTAGAAAGGCTACCATGCGCCCCGGAGTGGAAGGTGTATTGACGCTGTGTGGGGTGCCGGAGCCTCCAGCAGTCTATCAGGCCGAGCGTGTCTAGGAAGTCTGGAAGCCACTTCTGAGCCCCCCCTGTGTCTCTGGGCGGGTACCTATCCAGCAGCCCAGAGCCGACAGCATTGAAGTCCCCCCCTACCACTAACATACCCCCCGGGAGATCCAGCAAGGCCCTACCCAGATCTACAAACGTGGAGGCCTGCAGGGCTGGAGGGACATAAACCGAAACTAAAACCAAAGTTCTACCTTCCCACCTCCCCGCCACCGCCACAAACCTCCCCCTATCGTCAACAACGGTGGAGTCCACCTCAAATGGTAGCGAGGCCCTGACTAGGATGCCCACACCCCTAGACCCGGAGGAAAATCCCGAATGAGCTATGAATTTATAACCCTTCCTATTAAGAGCATAGCACGTGTTACCTATAAGGTGTGTCTCCTGCAGTAGGGCAACATCTGGCATTGACCGTTTCAAGTGTTGCAAGACTATCCCGCGCTTAATGCGATCCCCCAAACCATTCACATTCCAGCTAATAACACTTAAACCTCTACCCCCATCCCCAAACACAAAGAGGCCCACCCCCCCCCCCGAAGAGCCACCATGGGACAATACCGAAGATGATCACTACGCCTTGCAGAAACAAACCCCCCAACAACAACCCCAAAATCCCAACCATCCCCCCCACCCTGCACCCCTGCTGCAGCTGACAAAGCCCCCCCAACTTGCAGTGTGCCTGTCGCCCTACCAAACCCAAAATCTACAAAAAGCACCCTAAGGGAGGAAAGAGCTCCCCTCGTCCTCCCGCAACCCTCCGCATATACTGCACTCTATTCAAGTCATCAAATAAAGTCGAATCGAGTCAGACCGGCTCCGAAAAATCAGCCTTGCCCATCCCGGCCACTGTCCCCATCCGCGGCAGTGTCCTCTCCCGTCCGTCGCCGGGGCAAAGCGTCCAGCCATTCATCGGCCATGACAGGAGACTCAAAGAAGAATGTCCGATCTTCGTACACCACACGTAGTCTGGCAGGGAAGAGCATGGCATACTTTAGATCCCTCTCCCGAAGTCGCCTCTTCACCCCCAGAAAGCCCTGTCTCTGCCTCTGCACCTGCTGGGTGAAGTCCGGATAGAAATTCACCGACGCGTTCTGGAAGGGGACCGGGCCCGTCACCCTCGATGCTTGCAGGATAGCGTCCCGATCTCGAAAATGAAAGAGCCGGGCGACAATCGGCCTCGGTGGGGCTCCCACCTTGGGCCTCCCACCCGGCACTCTATGAGCCCTTTCAACCGCAAAGACCTTCCCAAGACCCTTAGGCTGCAGATGGTTAAGCACCAAGTCCTCGACGAGCAGGTCAACCGAAGCCTCATCCGAGGACTCCGGGACCCCAATAACGCGCACGTTGTTGCGCCTGGCCCGGCTCTCAAAGTCCTCCAGCCGGCGGGCGGCGAGATCACTCTCGGTCCTCAGCTTACGAACCTCGGTCTGCAGTTCCGTGACATCATCGGCGAGGCCCGTGGTCTTGAGGTCCAGGGTTTTAACCCGTTCATTCGTTTTGCCCAAGTCCGCACGGATCAGGTTAACATCTACCAAGATGGCATCCACCTTATGCGCCAGGGCATCAAACTGTCTCCCAATCGAAGTCTGCATCCCTTCGAGCGCGCCCATGACATCCTGCAGCGAGAGCTCCGGGGCCAAGGGCGAGGCCGCCTTCTGGGTATCCGGCGACTGGCTCGACCCACTCGGTGATCCCTTCTGCAGAGCATAGCGGTCCATATTATTAACTTGAGTATAGGTTCCCCGCCTGGTAGACTTAGGCTTCAGCCGATCCACCTCTGCTTTGCCCGACATGGTTGGTACCAAGCAGGTCGGTTCAGATAAGACGGCCCTCTCTCAACAAGAGGAATCAGGAGTAATCAGTTCTGCAGTGGGCCGCCAGAGTAGCATGCAGAGCGTCCAAAGGATAATAAAGCCACCAAGAGCTCTCCAGGGGCAGGGCAGACAAAGGGAGAGAAAGCGAAAGTGAAAGGACGGGGACCTCCATCCGACAGTTCACACCTCGCCTGGCCGTTGTTGTTCAACTAGAAGTCGGGCATCTTGCCAACTCTAGCCCCTGGCATCCCTCGGAGATAGGCCGCAATCTTCCGCCATGCATAACTCCGGTTCCCGGTGGGCGATCCGATCGCGGGTAGCATCAATCGCCTCCCTGACAGGTCATCTACACGATGCCATGCATACAGACAGGATTAGAGACAGGATAGTCGACGGAGGGCGCGAGGGTCTCGGGAGCTCAGAGCTCACGCGGCCATCTTGGTCAAGCGCTAGGCTCCTCCCCCGTATTATTAAATTTTAATACTTTTTTCTTTTTTTTCAGATTGAGAAAAAAAAATTACGAAAAAATAAACCTTTTTTCTAGCAATTTAAATGAAGCATTTATTAATAAATACGTTATTTTGTTGGTCAGGTAAGTGTGAAATGTCTGTATTTATCACACATTTAGTTTCATGCTCCCTTTTTTTCACTTCTCTTCTCTCTGCTTTTCTCATTTCCGTTGTACTCCCTCAAGGACCTTGTAGGGTAAAAAAAATAATTTCATCATTTAAAAAAAAAAAAAAATATGCGCGCACGGTAAAAAAAAAAAATAATTACATTTTTTTTTTAAAGTTGTGAGGTAAGGTTGGCTCTTAAAAGAGCCGTTGTGTTAATACAGGGACAGAGGAAAGAAAGAATGGGAATATTAACAAGGACCACAGATGTGCTGGTCTATCTTATTGTTTATTAGGGAAACACTGCTCTCCCCATGAACAATTAGACCATAACATCGAGGGTTCGTTTCCAGAGGAGCAGAAGAGGGTGATGCTCCCACCGCAGAGGAAGGGCTCGGCTGAGCTGCCGAAGATGTACTCGGCTGAGCTTCTGCGGGTGTGCTCGGGTGACTTACTGAAGGGTTTGCTTCAGAATGTCGAGCAAAAGTCCTGGGATGTACATCCCTAATGTGTCTCACCATAGTGTGATTACCAAAGGAATACTTCTTCCTTGGGTTACCTCTAGATAAGACACGCTCACAAAGTGAGCAGGTGACTAATGGAGCATTTACCTTTTTCTGCCCCTCTGGAAAAGTAAAATACTCCCAAACAAAAGAATTCTTTTGTTTCCTCCTTCTCTGCCTGATGATGCTGCTGCCCTGCTCACTCTCAGAAGAGGTCTGCTGCTCTGCCATTGTATCCCAAAGACAATTCAGCTCCTTCTCCTAAGAAATCACAAGCAGTAATGAGGGGAATGGGCGTGGTGTAGGAAGATTCTAGAACTGAAAGTAGTTTAAACCAATCAAAAGTGTTGTTTCTTCATCACATGACCAACCGTACACGCACGTTAAGCTTACCGAGCGCGTACGGTAAAAGTACGCATGCGCGTACGAAAGACACGCGCACGCGTGCATGCGCATTACAAGCACGCTCATACACTTCCGCGTAACGTGCGCGTGTAAAGCATGCGTTTACGTGTCGCGTAGGAAGTACAGACGCCTACGCAAATTGCGTAAGCATGCGCGAACAGAGTAGAAATATTACGTACGCTCACCATACATAAAGCGAAGCGTGCGCTTACGGTAAGCTTACCGTACGCGCACGGTAAAAAAAAAATGTTTTCAAAAAGTTTGTTGAAGATATTTACTATGTTTTACAACTATATGTAACCATTTATTTAAAAAAGGTGAATCTTTATAAATTGAAGAATGAATTAAAACCATGAATATATACATAGGTAGAATATTGTTTAAAGGAAAAAATAAAAAGGTAAAAAATGATGTAAAAAAACAAAGAAATTCAATGAAAAAACCATAGGTTTCACACACATTATAGTTAGGAATTAGAATTCAAAAAACCATGCAAAAACTGTCAGACCACGCTCGATTCAATGCACAGGAGCAGAACGTCGCAAGCTCCCAATGCCCCTCCCAGGTTTTCCAGCACTGCACCTTATTGCACGAGTGCCAAACAAACCCAAGGGGGGAAAGGGGAATTGGACAGAGAAGAGACGGCCACACTGCTGCGTCTTATTTTCTTTCTTCAGACTCCACCTTCTTGTCTTCTCCAGGCTAGCGCGACAGCTTAAGGACTGTAATATAAGTAACACAATTAGTCCTACGTCTATCTGCTTCTCTCTCTATATTAGATCCATCGTCTTATTACCTACCCTGTCTGAGTGTGACCCTTGCCTCTCTTCTGTTGTGTGTGTCTTTTCTTTTTTCTTGCTTCTGTGTGCTGTAACTGAAGTTGTCAAGTGTTAATTTTTTTATTGGAAATCTCTCTTCCTAACTCTACCTCTTACATTTACAGGTTCCTCACCTAATGGATTTACAGCTGGGCGATACTTGGATTCTGTGAAGGTAAGTGTCTTTCTTTTGCTTCTCCTTCTAATTTTAAGTGGTACTTGCTATTCGATATTTTACTGTCTAATTCTTTTTTGATGAGTAGTAATTCGTTCTGGAAAACTCTAAACGAATTTTCTCCTTACAGATTATCAAAAGCGTTTCTTGTAAACGTGCAGGTAGATTAACACTTCGCTCTGTCACAGTTCTATTTGTGCATGACTAAATTCTTCAGAGCTTATTCTACTCAAATGATACTGGCCACGACCTCACGGCGTTTTCTCTACTGAAACACCAAGGTCTAGCGACCCGCCTTATCTTCTCTAGCGCGCGTACTAACTGCTCCTCACGGAACAGTCTTACCGCGCAGTTCAGTTGACTTGAATTCCTCTCGGACTGACACGAAACTCTTCTCAAAACGTCTTCCTCTGGAAACTCCGGAACAGGGAATTGGCGGACTTAGGGCGTGACGAAGTTTTCCCTGTAAACTCCGCGACGACCTTCAGCGACCTACTCTGCCTCAATACTCAGGTGAAGTGCGCCACAGCGCGGGCGCTCCACCTGGATCTACCTGATTGCGAGTAAACACTAGCGCGCTAACTCGCTGTCCTAAAGGGAGGTTCTTGGCGGCCATCTTAGCATCAGTCTTGGTCCATTGTTTACATTGGTCTCTTGTTTTCCTAATTCTTCCTTTAGACCTTAATCTCACAGTGTTCAACAGCAATGTTTTCCTGAATCGTGGTTTGACAATCCTGACAGTACCCTCCCTCAAAGTGCTTCCTTTCAGCTTGGGCTTTTTGGGAAATTTACTGTGGTACTCCTTAATTAATCGAGGGGCATTAATGTCTGAGGACAACACCCAAGACCTTTCCTCGGGGCCATAACCTTTCCAATCTATCAGATAGTACAATTTACTCTTCCGCACCTTAGAATCTACTATCTGCTGTACTTCAAACTCCTCTCCTCTCTCAGTTTGGATTGGTTTGGGGGGTTTGTTGATTCATGACCCACTCAAAGTCTTTTTCAATAGAGAAACGTGGAATACTGGATGTATTCACAATCCCTTGGGCAACTGTAACTGATAATTTAGGGTACTCAATTTCTTGTCTATTTGATAGGGACCTATGAATCTTGGTTGAAACTTCCTGACCCCTTTAAGTTTCAGATTTCTTGTATTCAGCCAAACCCAATCACCTTCCTGTAACTCAGGTTCCCTTCTTCTCTTTTTATCTGCATAGTGTTTGTAACTCTCTTTTGCTTTGGTTAGATTTCTAGTGGCTAGACTATGCACTCGTGTCATGTGTTCAACTAAATCTGTAACTGCTGGAACATCCACTTCCTGAAAACTTAATGCATGATGGGGGTGCCTACCCGAGTTCAGATAAAAAGGGGAATAACCAGTGGACATATTCTTAGCGTTATTATGCGCAAATTCTGCTGCCCACAGGTAATCTGGCCAGTCTCCCTCTTGATCTAGTAAACACAGCCTCAGGTACTACTCTAATTCTTGATTGGCACGCTCAGTCTGCCCATCAGATTCAGGATGATAACTAGTGGAATATCGAGTTTCTATGTTCAATTTTCGGGTGAAGGCCTTCCAGAAATGGGACAAAAACTGAGAAACCCGGTCTGATATTAAAACCTTAGGAATCCCATGTGCTCAGACAATATTCTGACTAAAAGTGTGTGCTAATGTTTTAGCTGTAGGTAATCCTTTTAAAGGTACAAAATGTGCCATCTTGGTAAAAGCATCCACACAAACTAATATTGTGTCAAACCCCTGACTCGATGGCAAATCTACAATTAAATCTAAGGTAACTGTATGCCAAGGGTAAGGTGGTGTGGGTAAGGGTCGCAAGTACCCTTGTGGTGCTTGCCGCTCCGATTTTCCCCTAGTGCAGATCTCACATGTGGCTACATACTGACGTATATCTTTTCTCACATCCGGCCACCATAAACGTCTTCTCACCAATTCTTCTGTCTTCGTCATGCCCTTATGACCTGCCAAAATGCTATCATGACATTCCCTTAAGGCCTTTTGCTGCATTTCTGGCGTGGGCAAGTATAGTGCCCCATCGTGATATGGTAAACCTTCGTGAATTTCTCGCCTTGAATCACCTTCCAACCAGTCTTTCATTTCCTCCAATGTCATTGCATTCAAATTCTCCTTCTTCTGGGTCTCCTGTAAGATCGCTCCAACTAGCCTCTCCGCAGGGATAATAGCCTGATCCTTGATCTCTTCCAAGACTCCTTCGGTACCCAGTCTGGATAGGGCATCAGCTTTGCCATTCTGCAACCCTGGTCGAAAGGTTATTACGAAGTCAAAATCTGCGAAATACAATGACCATCGCAATTGCCTTGGGGTTAATGTTCTGGCTGACTTTAAAAATTTCAAATTCCTATGATCTGTATACACAGTCACCACATGTCTTGCACCCATCAAATAATGCCTCCAATCCTTAAATGCATCCTTGATGGCCAACAACTCCTTTTCCGTGATAGTATAATTTATCTCAGCTGCTGTCAATTTCCTGGAACGGAAGGCCACTGGGTGCAATTGTCCTGTTGTCTTGTGTCTTTGAGACAATACTCCTCCCAATGCCAAATTCGACGCATCAGTTTCTACGAAGAAAGGCTCAGAAGGATCTGGATGGAGTAAGATTGGTGCTGTTGTAAAGTCTTTCTTTAATTGCAGGAATGCCTCCTCAGCTTCCTTTGACCATTCAAATTGAACCCCCTTCTTTAACAGTCTTGTAATGGGGATTAACTTCTTGGAGAAGTTTTGAATGAACCTCCTATAGAAGTTTGCGAACCCAATGAAACTTTGAATTTCTTTCACAGACTTAGGGGTTTCCCAATCTATGACGGCCTTGATCTTATGCTCATCCATGGTTATTCCACTTGGCGCCAGCACGAACCCCAAAAACTCCACTGTAGTTACATTGAAAGCGCACTTCTCTAATTTGACAAACAAGCTGTTTTCTCACAATTTCTGTAAGATCTTCTTAACATCCACCTTATGTTCTTCTTCGGTGTCAGAATAAATTAGTATATCATCTATATATACTATAGCACTCTGATCTATGAACTCCTTCAGAACATCATTTATGAAATGTTGAAAGGCAGCTGGAGCGTTGCACAATCCATAAGGCATGACTTGATATTCATATAGCCCATGCTTGGTCCGAAATGCTGTCTTCCATTCGTCTCCTTCACGAATTCTGACAAGATGGTAAGCCCCTCTCAAATCTAATTTTGTGTAAAATCTTGCTTCTTTCACTTGGTCCAATAGCACAGATATGAGAGGCAAAGGATAACGATTCTTGATGGTTATACGATTGATCGCTCTATAATTTATGCACGTTCTCAATTCTCCGTTCTTCTTTGGAATAAAAAATAATGGAGATGAGACCGGCGATTGGGATGGTCGAATGAATCCATTCTCTAGATATCTTTGTATATACTTCTTCAAATGCTCATCTTCTCGCTCTGTCAAGGCATAGATTCTACTGCAGGGAAGGTTGGTCCCTGGTTCCAGATCTATTTTACAATCATAGTCTCTATGCGGAGGGAGTCTTTCAGCCTCCACTTCGTTAAAAACATCCTGAAATTCATGGTATTCTTCGGGTAGTTTTATTGTGCTTATTACACAAATGGTTGTCTCCTTTTCACTCAAATGAGATGCCGGTGTTTTCTCTTGCTTTCTGTTACAACCCCGATGGCAATTTGACTTGCAATACTTTGAATTCAAGGCTATAGTTCATGCCTCCCAATCAATTGTGGGATTATGCTAGGTGAGCCAAGGGAGACCTAGAATCAATTGAAACTGTGGAGCATCAATGAAGTTGAATTCCAATATTTCTAAATGTCATTCTTCAGATTCTAGCTCTACAGGCTCAGTATGACTCACAATGGGTCCTGAAGAAAGATTCGTCCCATCCACAGCTCGCACAGCTTCACTCTTCTCTTTCTTAATGGCTTTCAATCCGATCTTTTCGGCGAACTTAAGATCACAAAAGTTGCCCGTGGCCACTGAATCAATCATGACAGTGACTTGTGTTAACGTCTTTTCTCGGAACCGCATGGCCATCATTAGCACCAGATGTGGAGATGCTGATTGCAGGGTATTAGCCAGAGTATGAGCTTCTGGAGTTGTCTTTGATTCTGCGACCACCAGTCCAACTCCATTTACTGGTGGTGCGTGGCGTTTTCCGCCGGTGATCGTTTGGGTTTCTTGGGGCAATTACGAACGAAATGTCCCCCATTTCCACAATATAGGCATTGTTTATTTACTCTTCGCCTCTCCTTCTCTTCCGTCGAGAGAGGACCTCGAATTGTTCTAATTTGCATTGGCTCACCTCCCTTGGCTGAGTCCAAATCCTTGCTCCCTTCTGTTTTGATTCTATCAAACCTCGGTACACTTGGACGATACTCCTTTTTTCTCTCTCCTCTCCTTTCACTTTGACGGAAGTCAATTTCTAACACCAAATCTATTAGCGCTGAAATCTCTGTGGGTCTGTTGGGCACTTGAGCTAAGGCATCCTTCAGCTCGTCTTTTAAGCCACAATAGAACACGGCAGCTTGTTTGTTCTCCGGCCATTCAGTCTCTACTACCAGCTTATTGAACTGGGCCAAATAGGCTACCAAGTCTCGGTTGCCTTGTCTTATTTCCAATAGTTCGTTGTCGGTAGCTTGGGAAACCCTTCGTCGGTCGAATATTCGAAGAAATTCCTTCTTGAACTCCTCCAGATTTACAAAGAGGTTTAAAAGGAAGAGTTGTCTATTTGCCATTAGATTTGAAAAAAAATATTGAAACAATTGATGCAGATAGTTTGGAAACTGAACCATTAGTTATTCTGGTTAATGGTGTACCTACAAAAAATAAGAAAATTTGGCAGGAGCTGGTGGATGTACGAAAAGTACAAAGAGCAAATTTATATTTGAAAAGAAATAATAAGTACTATGAATCAATTTATATAGATGAAGACGAAGAAGTTTTACTAGCAGACACAGGAATACCAACTGGGCAAATTGAAAAAGTCGATAAGTCAAAAGAAGAAGAAATTTATGAACATTTCAGCATACATCCTCTTCATCCTAAAGAAGTTATGGGAAACACTATTGATCTGTTTCAGATGAAAAAAGCAAAAGGAACTCCCGTGAGTGTATGGGAGGAGAGCTTGGAAGCTCGTTGTTTTCCCCAGCTGTTTCCTACAGGAAAAGGTGGACGATATGATGAAAGTCCAGTACAGATTCCTGCTTCTGAGTATCGGACTACAAGATTATATGCAGAAGATCCAAGATTTCGTCAAAGTATTCCTTATTTGTTCCATCTTTTATTTGAAAGTGACTTGTCTGCACTATCTTATGCAGTAAATCACATTTTAAAATCTGGAGTACATCTACATAATGTGTCTGCAAAGGATTTTCTGAACAAAGTGCAACAGCGAGATGATCATTTGGAATCTCAATTGATTAATCTGATGGCTTGTCAGCGTGGGACTAATGAATATTGGTACCGACGCCATGGAGAATTGAAATGTATGTTACGGAATTTAGGAACTCCTACATGGTTCCTTACCCTAAGCTGTGCTAAGTACGCTTGGGATGATTTACTGGATTTTCTTCGAGAGGCAAATTCAAATATTGAAAACATCCAATACAAGACAGCAGGAGAATTGTACTCATTGGATCCGGTTAATGTTTGCAGATATTTCAATCATAGATTTGAGGCTATGATGTCCTTCATCTGCAATTAAAAAAATCCATCTCTTGGAGAAGTTGTGGATTTCTTTTGGAGAAAAGAGTACTAAGCAAGAGGTGCTCCTCATATTCATATGCTGTTGTGGATCAAGGATGCCCCAAAATTTGGAACAGATTCTGATGATGCAGTTTTATCTTTCATTGAAGGATATGCAACATGTGTTATACCTAAAAGCACAGAAGAAAAAAACTTAAAAGAGCAAGTTTTACGTTTTCAAAGTCATCGGTATGGAAAATACTGTTGACGAAAGTACAAGAGTAAAGATAAATTCTACACAAAATGTCGATTTGGATTTCCACGACCTGTTCTTTCAAAAGGAAGAGTAAACAATTTTATGTCAGCTGTGCGATATACTATTACAAGAAAATCACCTAAAAATACCTACAACCTAAGAAGAAAAGAAGAGTCAAAATATATAAATGACTACAACCCAGTCATTTTATCCATATGGAATGCTAACATGGATATTCAGTATGTAGCTGACAATTCTATTGCTGTTGCTCGGTATGTCACATCTTACATCACTAAATCTGAGAAAGCGGAATTGAAAGAAATGTGGGAAGAGATTTCTCACGAGAAGACTGTCAGTAAAAAGCTATACAGTTTCAGTTTAAAGATGTTATTGCATCGAGAAATTGGGTCATACGAATGCTCAGATAGGTTATCATCTGCAAGTCTGTACTCCAAATTCAGAAGAATAATTTGGGTAAGTTTAGGCCTTGCAGGAATGCGAAATCGGGTATTGAAATCTATTCGAGAAATGGAATATTTAGCAGAGTACGAACCAGAAAGTACAGACATTTTAAGAACAAACATGTTGGACACATACTACCCAAAGAGAAGTCATCATCTTGAGAACATGTGTCTCTATGAAGTGCTGCAGAACTACATTTTTAAGCGGAATACCACAGAAGACATCAACAATGGAAAATATAAAGTCATTGGTGAGGAAGGATGTTTGGTAAAACAAACAAAAGGAAGTTTGATTAATCACAGAAAGCTGAGTTGTGACACTACTGACAAGAAGGAATTTTACTACTTAGCACTTTTACAGTTGTTTAAACCATGGCGTTCAGAGGATGAATTACTTGGACATTTTCAAAGCTATGAAGATTCCTTTAATGCATGCAAAGATACCATAGAATGCAGTACTTTCACAACTTATGTACAAATGTTAAATGAAGAAATTGAACAAGAAGCAACAATTGCAGCTGAAGTAGCTAGAGACAGTTCTCAAGACAGTCAAAGTTCTGGGACGCTCAGTCAAGATCCTCTAGGACAACCAATCGTAGAAAATGAAGCTGCAATAGCCATGACTGAAGTGGAAACAGCTATGAATCAAGCTCAGGAAGATTTAATAAACTTACCAAATTTGGAACAACAACTGAATGATGAACAACAACAAATTTATGAGGAAGTCACAAAACAAATTGATCATGGATTACTACATGAAAATAAAGAGTGCTCATGCACATCATTTGAACCAATCAGAATGTATGTGAGTGGACAAGCTGGAACTGGAAAAAAGATTCTTAATTCAAGTAATTAGAAGCTACCTACAGAAAAAACTGATTCAACTTTGTCTTGTGTTGTTACTGCTCCAACTGGGTTAGCAGCATATAACATAAAAGGAATTACCCTCCATCGTTTGTAGAGCATGAGAACAAAATACAATACCACAAGCTAACAGGAGAAGCATGTTTTGAAGTTTCAAGAGTATTGAAAAAAATGAAAGTTCTCATTATTGATGAGGTAAGCATGGTATCAAACTTAATGCTTGCCTTTGTGCATTTAAGAATGCAGCAAATTCTAAAAACAGACTATGACGTGCTATTTGGAGGAAAACATGTTATAGTTTTTGGGGATCTACTGCAGCTCACTCCAGTTAAAGGACAACCAGTATTTCATACTCATACACATGAAGACACGAAAAAGTCGTTAGGAAGTATAGGTAATGTGAATATTTGGACATACTTTGAGTACAAAGAACTCATTACCAATATGCGGCAAGCAAATTATGATGATTATGCAAGTATTCTCAAAGATATCAGAATTGGACTACTCACAGAACATGGCAGAAAAGCTTTACAGAGTCAATTGCTATGTAATTTGTTTCCAACAGAACAAATAGTTCCAGAGAAAATATACAAGAAAGTTGCAGAAAAAAATACTGTAATCTGCTTAATGCCAACACTACATGAATGCTCTATATTCAATCAAGAACTTTTGAAATTGGAAAATGAAGAGATTATAAAACAGGAAGCTGTGGATAAAATACAGCATGAAGGAATAACTATTATATTGACAAGCAAATTGACAACTAAATTGGATTCTCTAGAGAAAAACATATCGAAAACAGCTGGTTTAGAAAAGAATCTTTATGTATGTATGAACTGTTGAGTAATTTTAAGACGTAATTTGGATGTAGAAAAAGGTTTAGTGAATGGAGCTATGGGTAAAGTTGTGGGTTTTGTTAATTACCAGAAAAAAGATGGAATTGAATTTTTAAAAATAAAATGTGATCAGATTGAAGAGGTTAAAGACATTAGTCATTGTTCAGTTCGTTTCTTGCTTGTGAAAGACTTATATGTACGTAGGAAGCAGTTTCCGTTTTCTCTAGCATATGCTGTAACTATTCACAAATCTCAAGGATTAACTTGTTTGTTTTGTAAACATTGGATCTAGTGTGTTTAAAGAAGGTATGGCATATGTTGCTTTGTCACGCGTGAAAGAAATATCTGGTTTATTCATGATAGACTTTGATGAGTCAAATGTTAGTGCTGATGCAAACTGTGTAAAGGAGTATAATAGATTAAGAAGAAGCTATGCTCCTCATTTAGGTCAGTATCCTGTGTTTGAAAAACGTGTTGTTTGTCGGAAAAGGAGAATTGAGAATATCTGTAATGAGGATGTACAGAAGAGTAAACAAATAGAGACTGATGTGATTGCAAGCAAAAAGAAAAAGGACAATGCTGAAGAGGTTGTTGGTTTTCATTTTGAAAATAGCTCTGGTGTCAACTGCTACACTAATGTAGTACTGAATGTTGTATTTTATCTTGAAAGTTTGAAAGAGCAGATAATATTAAATCATGAAAAAAGATTCTGTTCTCTGCTGAGTTTCCTTTATGAGAAGCTGAGTAATGATAAAACTAAAATAGAAAGTGCTTCTGATGTTAGAAATCTTTTAGATGTATGTTTTGGATGTACACAGTTTACTCAAAATGTCCAGCAAGATGCACAGGAATTCTTAATGTATATGCTTATGGTACTGGAAGATGAAGGGGTAGAAATAGAAAATATGTTTGGTCTCTCTTATAAATGGGAACATAGTTGTGAAAACTGTTTGAACACATGCAGCTCTAATGTTGATTCTGAAAGGTTCATATATTTAACATTACCAGAGAGTAAATCAGTGACTTTTAGTACATTAGTTAAAGATGCAAATCACAACATGGAATGTTCTCAATGTAAATCAGAAATGTTATCAATGTTATTTTTAAAGAAATATGGACAGTACGTAATTTTAATGATGCAACGTTGTAGAGCTGATGGAACAAAATTGGACACTTTAATAAAGAAGTTTACAGGAAATCAATTATCAATATCAGGAAAGACTTTTGTTGCAGTTGCAATAATTTTCCATGATGGACCTTGTAGAACTTCTGGTCATTACACAGTTTATCTAAAATGTGAAAAAGGCTGGACACTGTGTAATGATTCACAATTGATTTTCAAGCAACGTTTACCTGCAGAAATACCAAATTCCTACTTAATTTTTCTAAAACCAAAATTTTAGATACAAATTGCAGCATCTGAAGAAACCATTATTTCGATTTTATTGGATTAGCATTGGATATTTCACCAAAAAAAACATGGAAAGGTAACTGTTTCTATTGTGGACTTCTTTGACAGATATTATTTTGGTGTATGTGCTTAAGCAACAAGATTTACAGACGATATTTATTGCAAATAGTTATTATTCTTAGAAGATATTTTTAATATATATGTTACATTTCTATCAAGGTATGTTTTACTGAGGATAGATTCAGGGCTTTTTTTAAACAATCTTTCAGATTGTTAATTTTTTTGCCCGCTGTTAAGTGATGAATGCAATTGATATCACTATTTTCAGTGAAATTCAATATATTCTGAAAACAGCAAAAAAAGGGCAAAAAATTACTTTGTTAAATATGAAAATATGTGTACTGTATTCTAAAATGTATTGTTAAATATTAATACTTTTTTTCTTTTTTTTCAGATCGAGAAAGAAAATTTAGGCAATTTAATCCTTTTTTCTAGCAATTAAAAAAAACAATTTATTTCTAATTAAGTTATTTTGTTGGTCAGGTAAGTTTAAAATATCTGTATTTCTCACCCCTTCACTTTCATGCTCCCTTTTCTTCACTTCTACTCACTCTGCTTTTCTCATTCCCCTTCCCTCTCTCTTCTTCCTCTACTGCTCTTTCGTAACTCCCTCACTCCTTCTCTACTACACCCCTAGGTTTACTGCCTCCATCACTATTTTTTCAACCATGTTTCTCTCCCTGTTTCCATATGTCTCAGTCATTTTAACTGCCTTACTCCTTCTCAGTTCCTTGCTGTCTGTCTCTGTTTCTGTCTCTCTCCCTTTTTCTGTCTTGCCCTTAATTTCCTTAACATCTCTGTTTCTACCACTTCTCCTCTCTCCATCACTCATTTTCCATCTATGTAAATTTTTTAACCTTCTCCGTCATTCTCCTTCCCTCACCTTCCCTAACTGTCACTATCCTTTATTCATAGTCACTCCTGTTCTCCTACTTCACTTCCTCCTGTCTGTATCTCACACCCCTTCATCTTTTCGCATTCTTTCCTTCACTCTCCCTCACTCTCCTTTGCCCATTGAAATCCTGACTCCCTTTCTCTCACTCCAGTTTCCTAAATCCTTCCATCCCCTCACACCCCATCTCTCACTTTCCCTTACCTCCTTTTCTAATCCTCATACCCCTTATCTCACCATCACTCCACTTCTCTTACTTTCAATCCGTTTACCCTGCTGTACTTCATCCGCTTCATCTGTTACTCCCTTTTCCTATCTCCGTCCCTTACTCCCCTTTTCTCACTCCCCCTCCATCACTCTCCATTACTCACTGCCATTCCCTTACTTATTTACTCTTCTTACCTGTATCCTCTACCCTTAGTCCTTTTGTTGCAGTCAGTCTTTCACTTCCCTTTCATGACTGATCATAATTTCCTTTTCTCACTCATTCTGTCTGTCCTTTCCTCCTCTTCACTCAGTCATTTCAATCATTTCAATCATTCTTGTATACACTACACATTCATTCAATCAAAATAAAAAACTGTATATTAAGAATATAGCTCTTTTTGGAGAAGTGAAGTGAGTTCTTAAAAGAACTGTTTTTTTGTCTTTTTTTTGTTTTATATTTTTTTTTAGTTTTCAAACAATTTTTTATTTTTATTTTTATTTTTTTAACAGCACCAAAACAAAACTGGGAATCAAAAAACTCCTCAACAGGAACAAAAAAAAAAAAAATGATGACCTGGAGCATGTGTGCTGCTGTATACGGTTTTCAATTAAATTTATGCTACTCTCTCCGTAGCAAATTACCTCATTGCACATATTGCAAGAATGTGCACTTTTTGAAACAGGGGCTGGATGTCAAGAGGCCTGGTGCATGGTGAATCTGCAGCCGCAGATGATGTGCTCGGCTGAGAAGGTCCAGGTGGAGGGTTCTCCCTTAGGGCTCTTGTGGTTTCACGAGCAAACCGAATTGGATGCATTGATTTAAAATGCCTGAGCATGCAATGAATGCTGAAGGAGTATTTTTTGGCTGGATACCCTCTAGACAGGACACTTCTGCAAATTGTACAAGTGACCTTTGGTGCATTCACTTTTTTTGCCCGTCTGGAAAAGTGAAATAATTCCAAATGAAAGAGTGCTTCTGTTTGCTCTTTCTTGGTTGGTCTTGAAAGGTCTCCTCACTGTCTGAAGATGACTGGTGTTCTGCCATTTCACTGGAGTAGCTCTTCAGCAACCTTCTCTCAGGAAATTAGTAGAGAAAGTGACGGTAGTGGGTGTGGTGTTTGAAGATTCTGAAACAGAAACTAATATGAACCAATGAAAAGTGTTGTTTTGTAATCACATGACTTGCCGTGCGCGCACCGTGCGCGCACGGCACGCGTAACGTACGTGCACGGAGCACGCACGCATGCGCACTCGGAGCACGCCGGTATGCGCACCGTACGTGCACGGTGCACGCACGCATACCCGTACGGAGCACGCACGTAGGGTCTACGCCCGCATGCGCGTACGGAGCACGCGCGAACGGAGCACGCACAACGTACGCATGCGCACTCGGAGCACGCAGGTGCGCACACCGTACGCGCACGGTGCACGCACGCATGCGCACTCGGAGCATGCCCGTATGCGTACGATGCAAGCACGCATACGCGTACGGAGCACGCGCGTAGGGTCTACGCGCGCATGTGCGTACGGAGCACGTGCGAACGGAGCACGCACAACGTACGCATGCGCACGCGAAACGCACACCGTGCGCGCACGGTCAAAAGCCTTTTAAAAAAAGTAAATAAATAAAGTGTTTATAAGTTTATAGAGGATATTAACTATAGTGTTCAACTTTACCCAAATTAAAAAAAAAAAAGAGCTGAGCCATTCAATATTACAGGATACAGTCAATCTATAACTATATACATAGGTAGTTTACTGTAAAATAATTATATAAAAAATATAATAATACATATATAAATTAGCATTTAAAAAACCTTACAAATTCACTAAAAAAACCATAGGTTTCACACACGTTATAGTTAGGAATTAGCATTTAAAAAACCTTGCAAATTCACTGAAAAAAACATAGGTTTCACACACGTTATAGTTAGCTGGACATTTCACTCGTAAAAAAACAATGAAATTCCCCCGTTATAGTTAGTTCAGCTAACTATAACTCGCGCGCCCGCAATCCACTGCTGATGACGTCACATATTACATCACTCATGACATGGTCAGTGATATCACTCATGACATCACTGATGACATCTCAAATGACATCACTGATGACATCACTGATGACATCATCCATTGAGTATGTGTTTCTTAACAATTTTAATGTCTACCTGTTCATCATTTTCAAAACACCGCATCTATTTGCCTTACATGTTTACGTTTTTGTACACATCTACAGGGCATTTGAGAAGGAAGAAGATGGAATGTACAGAAGGCTGAAATAAGTAAGAATTTAGGTAAGGAGTAGTCTTTTTGTATGATAGTATAGGTAGGTTTAAGCATTGATAACACTTTCTTCAGTCCACCTCAAGGGCTTTGATCCACAGGGCTGAGAGATAATGTGTTCTGGACAGCCAGACTTAGGCATCTGGTCAAGTGGCAATAGGGCAGCAGCTTTGATAGGTATTCAAGTGCATGGACAGGAAGAACTTTATGTACCAGCAACATGGTTTGAATTTGGCTCTCAATATGAAAGGTAACCCGTGGTGCATAGAAAATGTAGAGGTGATATGTTCTATACATTTCAAACCAAGATTGAGCATTTTGAACTTATACAATGTCTGGCTATGAGCTATCTATCCATTGATCCCATGGCAAATCCTTGATGAAGGGGAAAACTAGTGCAAATGGCAGCTTAAGCTGGTTAGGTATCAGCAGCAAATAGAAGCCTCAAGAAGTCTGGAATTTCTTCATTCAAGCTGATTCCGAGGTTGCAGGTGTGATGGATGTAGGAGAAGCCAATGATGGGAGTCCAGTCGAACAGCGATAGGTTGGGCAAGCTAGAATCCAGAAGAAACATCTGAGAACAAGTAGGATGATTTACTTACATCACATCCATTGTTGGACATGGGAGAGGCAGTCCATGGCCTGTAATTGACACTCTTGCAAATCCCATATCCTAATATTTAGCTAAGTTTCATAAACATTCATCTGGGTCCCAATGTTATGGCTACGAAAATATGTGCATGAAAGAACTAGTGCCAATGCCAGTCCTAGGGGCGAACCCAAACACACATTAGTGAACTACAATAGGAACAGAAGTTTTGTACTTGGTCTAACTGGTAGTGAGTGAACAGATTGGTGAATGAATGAATATGCGAATGGATGAATGAATATGTGAATGAAAGACAAACTTTTGTGGCATAAACTATAACCTAAATTGCCGCTAAATGCATATTCTACAAGCTATGATGCCACTATATAGCAGTAGGGCATTAAACTGTTAGTAAATAGTTTCAAGCGAATTACACAGTTTTCACGAATGAGAAAGAGTAGTCCAGATGCAAGCTGCTTGACTTTCAAGTTGACATTATTCCTTAGATATTATTCCCAATGAAGAAAAGACAAGCAGCTTCAATTGAAGAGTACACAAATGTACAACTATAACTTAAAGCAAGAGCCCTCCTTGCATTAAGTTATAGGTGGAATAACAAGGCTCGTTTCAAATACTTGAAAGTCAAATACCTCCTGTAAAAAAAAATGCATTCTGTGCCGAATAGTGGAATTATGCACATGTTTTGGTTGACACTTGAGGCTGCATCACATAGAGGGGCAAGCATTAGGCCACTTAACGTGGCTAAACGCTGCCTTGTAAATAAGGCAACCTTTCACGCAGTAATAGCGTGAAAGGGGAGGGCAATGGGTGTTGCTGTGGATGTTCCACCACAACACCGATTGATTTTCACGCTGCCTCCTATTTAAAAGGACAACGTAAATAGGAGCAGCGCTAAAATTAAGACCAGGGAAAACCTGGTCTTAAACAGGCAAAACGAGGAGAAATGCTTTATTTCTCCTCTTTTTTGCTGTTTCCATGTGTGCTGCCTTGTGCAGCACACATAGAAACAGCAATTTGTCCACAATTGTTTCTGTGCAGGAAGGTCCCCCTTCCTGCACAAAAACAATAATTTTTAAAAATGCCGTTTTGCAACTTCTATGTGTGCTGGGAGACCTTCCTGCACATAAACAATCTTCCCCTCAACACAGGCCCCCTTGCACTATGATGCAAGGGTGCCTGTGTTGGTGCTAGGCAGATAAAGTTATCGCCAGCGCAGGGGGAAACACAGAGCTGCACCATATACTTGTGAATATGGTGCAGCCCTACGTTTCTAAAGTGACGGAGTGGGTCGTTAGCCTTCTAGGCTTAACGACACGCTCCCCCACTTTCTTCGTAAATATGCCTCAGAGTGAGCATTGGAAGTGCTAATTTAAGACATGTCTCTGCCACAGTATTAGGATGCCTGTAGCAGCGGTATTTTAACACTTTAGGAGACGGTATATGTTGGGCTGTCACTGGAGCTTCAAAGAAATATGCTGCTGTCGGTTGGAAAAGTAGCAGCACTGTTTACATCTCTAAAGTAATTACAGAGCACCACAGATGGCCACACAATAAAACTAAGCAAAATACAAGACAAAAATATCATTCAAAGGACGATGCAACACAACAACCACAAAACAACACAATGCTATAACGCAATAATACAGCACAAAAAGACATCAACATAACAGAAATAACGCAGCACGTCACCACCACAGTAAAATGCAACACAAACAATAATGCTAACAAATCATGTCACACATTACTACCTCCACAAATCTGCTTTCATAATAGGTTGTTAAAAGGTGTGTCAAGCAAGCTCTGCCTCCCTAACCACCAAGAAGCTACCGCAAGACTGTTTTGTGATCGATCAGTAGAGTCTGATCATTTTATTTATTTTTTATTTGCATACCTTTCTCTTCTTGTATGCACGCCTATTGAATTGGGTGTGGTTGATTTGGCATTCCATGCAACCAAGCATGTCAGAATAAAAAAAATAGTGTTACCAAATCAGGAAGAAACAACTTTAAATATAAAGTCTTACATTCTTCGAGACTGCACAGTAGTTCGATTTCTTTTAGAATGCAATACTTGTGAAATATGAATGAGTCACATTCCTAAGAAAGAGACTTTTGTTGTGATAAATTCACGGAGGGCAACCAGCATAGAGACTGATGCTCCCTCCTTCCACTGAAAACACAAGTTGAAACAGCTGCTTCTATTTGAAGTGAGAAATGGGAAACATTGCTCATGTATATAATCCTTATGTTGCTGAGTTGTCACTTGTAGGCTAAAAGCTAGATCCGACATCCACTGCCTGATAAGCTTTTGGCAATGCTAAAAAAAGAGCTGAATCAGTCATGTTACATTTAGTTCACGCAGTGTGCGCCCGCTGTGATCACAAGAAGCTGCTTTTAAGACACGCTCATTGAATCCAGTGGATAAAGAGCCTGGCTTCTGTCCTGTCTGTGCATTGAGGGCATGTAAGGAGAACAGAGACTGTTCACTGCAATCTATTGTGCTCTGCCTTTTATATGTCACACTATCAACTACAGAAACATTCTTCTACAGATGCATTGTTATGATAATATTGACTCTGAGATATTGTGAAGATAAGATTAGATCTCCATTTATTAACTAACCCATGAGGTGCTGGAAAAGAGGGTGTTCAGTCGGATCATGGATCCAACAGGAATTGCTGAGCCAGGTCTGGGATCCAAACAGGCCCCAGTGAAACATGCTTACCGTGCGCCAGTACATTCTGCCAACACTGGGACACATTTAGAGGCGCCTGACCTCATGTGATTTACTTTCATAGCAGCAGCTTGCAAAGGGTGTGGGGGGCCTCTTAGTTTCAGTTCCAGATGGGCCTAACATAAATGACTCAATCATAGGCCCACACCCTTCTGCACTTCTTTTGTATGAGGTTCATCGAGGCTGGTAACTTACTGGACCCTAACATGTTGATGCCAATGGCATTGAGTAAACAAGACACTCAACTTATCACTTCAAAAATGCTCAAAAGATGAACTATAATTAGGAACTACAGGGCATATGTACAAGCACCTATCGCTACGGGAAAGTCACTTTTTGTGCCGTTCCTGTGGTGATAGGGGCCTTGCCTTATGTACAAGACAGCGTTAAGCCACTTAACGTGGCTTAACGCTACCTTGTACATGATGCACCTGTTCACACTATGGTTAGCATGAAAGGGGAGTGCAGTGGGTGTTGAGGTGGGTGTTCCACCGCAACACCCATTGTATTTGATGCTGCCCCCTATGTATAAGAGTGGCGTACATAGGAGGCAGCTCCAAAATTAAGAACAGGAAAACCCTGGACTTAAGTTGGCGAAACGAGGAGAAATGCATTATTTCTCCTCGTTTTTGCTTTTTCCATGTGTGCAGCACACATGGAAAAAGCAAAATGCCATGGTTTGTTTATTTACAGGAAGGTGTCCCTTCCTGTACATAAAGAAACCTTTTTAAAAAATGCAATTCTGCCACTTTTTAATGTGTGCTGCATAAAACAGCACACATGAAAGTGACGGAATTTCATTTTAGGATTGTTTATGTGCAGGAAGGGACACCTTCCTACACATAAACAATAATCCCCTGCACCCAGACACCCTTGCACTATGGTGCAAGGGTGCCTGCGTTGGCGCTAAGTTGCTAAACCTGGCATCATCGCAAGGTGATACGCAAGGCTGCACCACATTCTTGTAAATATGGTGCAGCCTTGCGTTTCCGAAGTGGTGGAGAGTGTTGTTAAGCCAAGGAGGCCAACGACACGCTTCGCCACTTCATTGTACATATCCCCATTAGTTTTCCCAAATTTTGCATAAGAATTATATGCATGCAATGTACTGAATGTGAGGAGTAACTGACTAGATCAGTAATTGCACTAATAAACATTTATTTACTACTTACAATAAGTGGTTATTACTATGCAATGGTGTGCTTTTTAGCAAACTTGGAATATCGCAAGATTGAGAAAATAGTTGTAAAGGTCGTAAACTTATGACTATTAGGAATATACCTGGCATAAACTGCATATTAAAAACATTTTAAAAGGAACAAGTTACTAGAGAGAGTTTCAGTGATTTACAATACAATAATGAAAATGATAGACCTCATAGTCTGCATGTCAACAAAAGTAAAATGGCACAATGGCAGGTTTACAGAACATTCATGTCTGCTAAGCCAGAGGAATGTTCATACTACATAAATGCTACTTTGTTTACCAAGTTAACCTGCACCATTTCACTCAAGTTTCCTCAATCTGTATTGTCCTAACGATTCCAAACAGAAGTCTATGTCACATGTGTTTCAGAAGGCATAGAATCAGATACAGACATCTCATACCATCATACTAACTATTAACCAGTGGCGGCTCCTCGAGGGAGTGCTGCGGGGTGGTGGGGCAGGGCGGGGCGTAGGAGGGGCAGGGTGGGGGTAGTAAACTCTGGCATACGGCCGAACTGAGTTAAGTAAATAATTAAATAAAACAATTTACATTGCGTTCGCTGCATCGCCAATTCGGCATTCGGAGAAACCGAGTTGTTCGGAGCCGAATCGAATAGGTCTATGAACCGCATTTCCGACTGACGTATTATGATTTTTATTTGGACAGACTTGCCAAATCAGTTGTTCCCACATGAATCGGCTGTCGAATCCGACTATGGGGGCCTGTAGCAGGCCCCCCCTTCACCTGGGGCCTTCAGAATGGGGTCCATGGGGGTGCCCATGGGTCCCCTTTTCCAGACCATGCACAGTGTGGCAGGCACCATGGGGTGCCCACCACAGGGTGCATGATTTTCCCCACCCATCCCTTTCTTCAATGGGATCCTGTGTATTTGGTCGGAACACACACTCCCGTTGAAGTCAATGGGAGTCTGACTGAACGATGTTCGAAACCATTGTAATCGGTCAGTCGGACTCCCCGAATCCGATACGGTCGGAAACCATACCGAGACCGATTCGGTCGGAACGCTTTCCGACCTGCATCGTAATCAGGCCCATAGTTGTGCTAATGTCATATACAGAGGTGTGCAGAAACAAGACGAGGCTAACTCATACCCCTCTATTCTCTCTATGGCAACCACAGAAAATTGTACAAGATGAAATTGAATGTCGGGGCAAAGGGGATTGGGAGAAAACAAATAAAGGAAAGGCTTTCATGACTGGATCACTGACATATCATGTGTAGGCAACCATCATTGTGCTCTTAACTGATTCTAGGACAATGTACTGGTGGTTGGATTTCAGTGCATATTTACAACACCACATTGTCATATGGTGTGAGACTGGAAGGGAAAGGATCAGCCAGGACATATAAGCCAACATGGACTCCATGTCAATTAAATTGTGCATTCTTCTTCATGACCGGTTTGTATGATATATCTGCTGTCACCTCTTTTAGAATACTATTGGAACTTCCATAATAACAAGCTGCTTGGTGCCATCTTTCGAGTATAGTTTTGGCACTTGCACATCATCTTGTTTGTCAAAAATTTACACATATTCCATTCCTGTATAGTTTTGAAACCTAACAGTTATACATCAGCCATTGTGTATTATTTTCATTGTGGTTAGATATAGCTCAACAACGTAGAGGAACAGAAAAACAAAAGTTGTTATTAAGAGAACTTGCCTGGTGTTAGTTCTGTTTAATGGCTAGTATTTACCCCATGTTGTTGTCACATGCACAGCCTTCCTATGGATATTGCTATCACCACATGTATAAGAATACAGTAATCAAATGTTATGTGTCAGCTACTTGTAATGATGGTGAGATTTAGGTGGAATTTGTTTGGTGGTTTCGGCTTCCATGACTATTTATTATTTCTTAAAGCTTGTTGTTCTCTCCTTTGGGCAGAATCAGTGACATAATATAGATCCAACAAATATTGAGAACCACAAACATCAGAAATGAAAATATGTGGACAAAAATATCGACTCCATATGCATAACTATAAGACTTACTAAAATCGAGCACACAAATATTGTTTAGAAAATTATCGTTTTTACATATATCGATAACAAAAATGTCAGAAACACAAATATCATTACATATAAACAAACATTTTTTTTATTTTATTTAGCCATAGATGCAAAACAATATACAGAAAATGAGCCCATCGGGAAATACCATTAGCGAAATTGCAAAAAAGAAAAAGAAAGGGAGAACAAGGGAACATAAATGAGAAAAAAAAGAAAGAAGAGCCTCACATTTTGTAACAAAAAAAAAAGAGGCAAAAAAGTTCATTACAAACTCATATAAATAAACATTACATATACCATGTCAAGAATATTGAATACCACATCAACTACCGAATTATTTTCAAAATAACAAATAAATTCAATAGAAAACACCAAAAACCCTATTTTTACCAAAAACAATTAGTTCAAAAAATCCTAGATTTATTTTAAAAAAGCTATAATTAAAATAAATGAAATCACCCAAAAATTAACATTAACCCCAATAAAAATAGTGCACCACCAAAATATACAATAAATATACCTAAAACATTATTAAAACTATAAACATTTAATTGCAAATAAAAATATAAAATATTATACCACAACAAATAAATTCCTATTTAAATAAATACAATTATATCTTTAATACTACTACAAGATAACATAAATTAACGTTTACTAAACAAACATTTATCTAATAAAACTAATTCAAATTGTACTAAACTAACCAATACAATAACACTATAAACAACTTTAACCAGTCATACAACTCAAGCAATTAAATAAACAATACAAAAGGCACACTAATTAAAGCAAACAATGACTACAAAAATGATAAACAGGCCTGAGGAGTTACCTCTGCTGGATTCTTGCTACAAACAATTATAGAAATATATATATATATATATATCTCTACAAGTACATTTCCAAGTAAGGTATACTTATATATAAACTAGAAATGTAATATTACTAAACTGAAAAATTGTTAAGTAGCAAGTAAACAGTAACGTAATCTGTAACTCTTAGCATTTTGCAATTTATCACTTCACAAAAAGGAAAGCAGCTGCTGAGTCATATAGATTACACCTACAGCCCAGAAAGTGCATCAACAGAATCTATAAACTGGAAATATACTAAATATTATTCTAATGCATGCTATGGAATGGCAGCTATCAAAGGAAATGTTGTCATTAATGTAAAAGAGCCCAACCACCCCCCAAATGTTACAGAAATAGAAGTGAGAGAAATTTTACAAGACATACGAGAAGCAAGCACTAGTACTCAGGAACCTACGACCAAAATCCTTAAAGACATATTATCCACAGTCCCTAAAAAGATGGCTGGCCAACTACCATCTATCCCGATTTTAAAACGTCTAATTACACGCATTAAAGAAGCCACCAGCAAAATCCCACCTCCTCCTAGAAGATACCAGTATGTAGACATACCAGACCATTTAACAACTACACACAAAGAGTAACCCTTTCTTTTGCAGGCCAAAAAAAATTTGAAAAACAAATGCTAATCTTCTCCACTGCAAACAACTTAATGAAACTTACCCAATGCTAAGCCTGGATGATGGATGGGACCTTCAAAATGTGTCCCAAACCATTCACTCAGATATACACCGCGCACAATGAATATCTAAACAGCAATATCCCTTTCATTTATGCTTTACTCCTTAATAAACAAAGCAGCAGCTACTATGAACTGCTAAACTATACAAACAACAACTTGAATAGCTACTACCCCCAGGATAATCATAAACTTTGAACGAGCTATGATTCAAACAATGCTAAAAATATACCCCCACACAGCCATACAAGGCAATTACTATCACTTTAATCAAAGTATACAGTGACACCTCCAAAAATCTACACTAAGGGCCGATTATGAGTTCGCAGGTCCGACCACCAGAGCACCATTGCAGCGATTGGGAAAATGCCTCCAAGCGGGTGGCATCACGACTGCCATATTGTGATTACACCGCTGGGCTAGTGGTGTTGTGTCGGCGGTGCCATGGTGGCAGCATGCTTTGGCTCATAGAGAACCTGAAGCATATGCCACCACTGTGACAGTGCCACTTGCACATCGGATGCATTCTGACTGCCGGACCACCGAAGCTGCATATGCCTCAAGATCGCTGCGCTGGCAGTTTTCCAGTTAGACTACAGGGCCAGCGGTGTGCCAGACTTGGTTTTGCACTGTCTGCATGCTTTGGCTCACTGAATGAGCCTGAAGCCAATGCAGCAGCCCAGCACCACCTGTACTGTTGTGCGCGCACTGCTGGCATGCACCATGTCGTGCATACCACATAGTGCACGCACAACAGTGCAGGCATAGGGGGGGCACAACATGTGTCCCAAGTCACATCACTGAATGAGCAAAGATGCCAGCGGGCCCTGTTTGGGGCCCCCTCATTGCCATTCCGCCGGCTTTTTCATGGCAGTTTCAGTCATGCACTGCATGCCTTTCCATGGCAGCAATGCCGCCATGGAAAAGCACTAATCCGCCTGTATGCTAATATGGATGGCAGTGTCTTCATTTCCAGCCCCTTTTCCGCCCGGTCGACTGGTTGACCGGCGGAAAACCCGCGGACTGTCTTTCCGTCCGCCGGGGTATGGCTGGGGTCCGCCGGGTTATGGCCGGGGTCCGCCGGGGTATGGCCGGGGTCCGCCGGGTTCCCCCGCCATAGTAATATGGCGGGGGGAAATGGGTGGCGAGCGATGTATAATGTCGGGCGCATCGATCTGCTCGACATTATAATAGACCCCTTACTGTTCTGTAGCTGCAGATCTCTTGCCAATTCCACATAACAAAAGATAGTAATCCAGCAAAAATTGAAGAAAACAAATCAAATAGGCACTCAAAAAAGCACAAATATTAACAATTCAATCAAAATCCCTCAAAGCAATCTAAAGTCTGTAGGTTCCATGAAAAAAACAAAAAAGAATTGCTTTTAAAGAAACGCTCCAGGAAATCCACAAAATAAGGAAATCAAAGTCAAAACAATTGGTTTATAATAAACCAAAACAGATTTTAAAAACAAAATCATAAACCCCAACTTCCCATTAAAATCATTTGTAAATATAAACCTGTGAAAGAAACATTAAACACCCACCCACACTACATTACATTCCCAAATAACTACATACATCACACTTATGGCCAAATTATGAGTCTAGCAGTCGCAGTACTGCCAGACCCATGGTGGTGGTCCAGCCACTGCCGCATTGGCGGTCCGACCACCCTGTTACGACTTGGGTGGTCAGACTGTAATTTGATCGACCTGGCGGTGTGGCAGCAGTAGGGGGCTATGTAATATGCAGGTGGTGCTGCTGTGGCACCACCATGCATATTACAAGAATCAGGAAAGCCAGTGGTTTAATGGAGGTCTTTCCTGAAATGGCTGGTGATGTTGAAACAAAGTGGGTCCTACAGGGCCCCCTGTGCCCCCTCAGCCTGTGGATGCATGCAGGGGTGCACAACATGAGCCCCCTGTGTGCATGCACCAGGGTTCTTGCATGGCATGGAATTTCGAGTCCATGCCATGCAGGAGCCCATGTGGCATTCCTATTGTGGTGCTTCTTTCAAAGGCACTGCTGCCTTTGAAAGACGCACTGCAGCGGCAGCACCACGCCGCCCACCAGACCAAAAAATTGGTTGTAATCTAGCAGGCAGGCAGCAGCGGCCTTAGGCGAAGTGTTGACGCGGCAATTGGCACCACCGCGCCACCGCTTCGTCAAAAGTCGTAATTATGACCTAAATCATCAAAACATTAGTAACACCACATATTTTAGCAATAACAAAATCATACATTATTAATACATTTAAAAAAACAATACAACCACATAGTCAAAATAACAAAAACCAACCTAAACATACCAAACCACACTGTATCAAACTTTGACACATCCATCCTACATCCTGCCTACCCACAAAACCCTCAAAAAGCCCTAAAAAGGAACTTACCTGTTCCAACTTAATTTCCATTTTTTCACAATTAACCCCTTCGCTGCTAGGCCTTTCCCCCCCCCCCCCCCTGTGGTAAGCCTTTTTTTGAGCTATTTGGGGTAGTGCGCGCTTAGGCCCCTGTAACTTTTTGATCACATAAGGTATCCACGCCAAATTTGCGTCCTTTTCTTCCAACATCATGGGGATTCTAAAGGTACCCAGGGTTTGTGGATTCCCCTGGAAGCGTCCCAAAAATTAGCCAAAATACAGCAATTTTCGGGGGCATATCAGCAAGGAACGGCGATAGGTATCGCTCAGCGCTCTTAGCGTGAGGATAATTTTCGCCGGCCAACTCTGAATTTTATCACGTAGATAGCGTGCTATTAGCAACGCTTATCTCCAAAGCGATAAAATTCAGAGCGCAAGTTGCCAAATGTGCGATTATCGCTGGAAATCAAGTGATAATCACACAACTTTTGGTGATAGCTTGCTGATAAGGCCTCACATACTTAGCCATGATATCCACCTTCCATAGGATATCATGGCGAAGTCAGTTTCAAAGCAGGCATAAGGAAAGTAGCGATAACACACCTCAATTTCACAGTGAAAAATGAGCGATTTTTGGCAAAGTGCCTAGCTGTAGTTTTTGAACCCTAGCTCTGCCGGCAGCTAGGGAAACTTAGCATACCTATACATTTTTGATAACTATACACCCAGGGGAATCCAGGATGGGGTGACTTGACTGCCTCCCACCAGGTTCTGTTACCCAGAATCCCTTGTAAACCTAAAACAAATTTTTTTTAAACTAATTTTCCCCACATTTCTGTGTTGGAAAGTTCTGGAATCTGTGTGTTTCCACAAATTTCCACCCACCCCGTGTTCCCCAAAGTCTTCCGATAAATATGGTACCTCACTTGTGTGGGTCGGCCTATTGTCCGCGACAGGAAACAGGAGCAAAACGCAACGTGGTCACACCTCAATTTCGCAGTGAAAAATGACCCTTTTTTTGCAAAGTGCCTAGCTGTAGTTTTTTAACCCTAGCTCTGCCAGCACCTAGGGAAACCTAGCAAATCTATAAATTTTTTAAAACTAGACACCCCGGGGGAATCCAGGATGGGGTGACTTGACTGCCTCCCACCAAGTTCTGTTACCCAGAATCCCTTGCAAACCTAAAACATTATAAAAAAAAACACATTTTCCCCACATTTCTGTGGTGGAAAGTTCTGGAATCTGCGTGGATCCACAAATTTCCACCCAACCCGCGTTCCCCAAAGTCTTCCGAGAAAAATGGTACCTCACTTGTGTGGGTCGGCCTAGTGTCCGCGACAGGAAACGGCGCAAAACACAACGTGGTCACACCTCAATTTTGCAGTGAAAAATGACCCTTTTTTGGCAAAGTGCCTAGCTGTAGTTTTTTAACCCTAGCTCTGCCGGCACCTAGGGAAACCTACCAAACCCACACATTTCTGAAACGTAGACACCCGGGGGCTTCCAGCAAGATTTGGCTTGCATGGATCCCCCAATGTTTCCTTACCCAGAATCCCCTGCAAACCTCAATTTTAGCAGAAAAAATGACTTTTTTCTGACATTTTTGTGTGGGAAAGTGTGGCATCACCGGGCTCACACAAATTTCCAACCACCCAGCATTCCCCCAGGTCTCCCGATAAAAATGGGGCCTCACTTGTGTGGGAGGCCCAAGTACCCGCGACAGGCAAGGGCCCAAAACGTGGTGAGGCGACATCAAAATTGCCTATCTGAAAACCACCTGGTTTTCCAAGGGGGGTCACGTGGGTTTTTGGCCCCGTGCTCGGCGGCCATCTAGGGAAACATACCAAACCTACACATTTCTGAAAACTAGACAACCGGGACTTCTAGGGAGGTATGGCTTGCGTGGATCCCCCAAAGTTACCTTACCCAGAATCCCCTGCAAACCTCAATTTTAGCAGAAAAAATGACTTTTTACTGACATTTTTGTGTGGGAAAGTGTGGCATCACCGGGCTCACACAAAATTCCTACCACCCAGCATTCCCCCAGGTCTCCCGATAAAAATGGTGCCTCACTTGTGTGGGAGGCCCAAGTACCCGCGACAGGCAAGGGCCCAAAACGTTTTGAGGCAACATCAACATTGCCTATCAAAAAATTTTTTGGGCCCTTCCCTGTCGCGGGTACTTACACGTTTTGAGATAGGCAATATCGATATCGCCTCACTACGTTTTGGGCCCTTGCCTGTCGTGGGTACTTGGGCCTCCCACACAACTGAGGCACCATTTTTACTGGGAGACCTGGGGGAATGCTGGGTGGTCAGAAATATGTGTGAGCCCGGTGATGCCACACTTTCCCACACAAAAATGTAGGAAAAAGTGATTTTTTTCACCTAAAATTGAGGTTTGCAAGGGATTCTGGATAAGGAAACGTTGGGGGATCCACGCAAGCCATACCTCCCTGGAAGCCCCCGGGTGTCTAGGTTTCAGAAATGTGTAGATTTGGTAGGTTTCCCTAGATGGCCGCCGATCTCGGGACCAAAAACCCAGGTGACCCCCCTTGCAAAACCAAATCGTTTTGACATAATTAGTTGTTTATTTCTGCAGCGTGAGAATTTTGGCACAATATTGCAAAGAAAATGTGACAGACATTTTGAGGTTTGCAGGACATTGTGGGTAAAATCACTTTTTGGAATTCACAAGAGAGACATCACCATGTACTCCCATGGGTTTACGACAATATCTACAGTTGGTAGGTTAATCTTAGATGGAATGTGCAGCTTGGAAGAGAGACTAAAAGAGAAAGCTTCCTGCACAGCCATCTACTCCTCAAACACACACACATACTGGTTGGATTTGGCACGAGGGCGAGGATTGGTTCAGTATATAAAATTTTATTAACAAGAGATTTCACAAAAATGAAATGCACTGTCAATAATTAAATGGACAAAAAAATGAACCAGTGACTCACAGCTCGTGAGCTGTAAAGCCACGGCAAGGCACCAACCGCTTTAGAGGCCATTCACACACCTTTCATACATGATACACACAAGACCACCAGGCATGAAACCAACACATTACAACAGTCACAAAAAGGGACAAGGTACACCCTGCTTCAGAAAGACAAAAAACACAAACATTACTGCACAGCCATCTAATCCTCAAGCACACACACATACTGGTTGGATTTGGCATGAGGGTGAGTGATGGTTCAGTATGTACAATTGTATTAGCAAGTGATTTCACAAAATGAAATGCACTGTTAATAATTGAAAGGATGAGAAACTGAGCCATTGACTCACAGCTCGTGAGCTGTAAAAAGCCACGACAAGGCACAAACCTCTTTACAGCCCATTCATACACCTTTCATACGTGTGACACATACAAAACCATTCACACTGCCAGCCGCGGGCCCATCACATTACAACACTCACAACAGCAGACAGCGCCATTCAAGGGTCCATCACTTTCATACGCCCACATTCCTGACACAGCAACCACAAAAGCTAATGGATTAGGTGGAGTGGCGCTCAGCTAGCAATGTGTGTAGTGACCAGCAGCAAGTACTGCTCACACACCGCCAGCCAAGCGCCAGTCCACGCACACCACCAGCCAAGCGCAGGTCCACACACACCGCCAGCCAAGCATCAGTCAACACACACCACTAGCCAAGCGCCAGTCCACGCACACCGCCAGCCAAATGCCAGCCTACACACACCGTCATCACATTTAGAATGTTTTTTATACAAAAATAACACAAACAAATTGCAAATAGATACAAATCTACTAACACAAAATCTGAAACTAAATACATTGCACTAATGCCAAACTTGAAACAGAATAATTTTTATTAAACAATACAGACCAGGCAGTTCACTTTACCACTCATGGATGCTCCCAAAAATTATTTTGCGTGTGGTACGCTCTAAAACAAGCAGGCACACACAGCCCAGGGTTAGAATGACACTCGGGCAGAAAAGACGAGTCTCCTTCCGCAAACCTCTTCGCCAACAGACTCTACATCTCCTAGTGGGAAAGTCTTTTGAGGATGTGGGAGGAATGTAATCAGGAAAGTGGCGATCTTTCAATCGAGCCACATCCTCCACCACTCCAACTCTAGGAACACTTGCCTGCTCCACAACAACAAGGCTGCCTATCACAGAGTGCTGAAACTGAACAAATGTCAACTTTGACCCAGGAGAATACTCCTTGAACACAACAAAAGCATTGAAAGTTGCTAAGTTGAAGATATGAATGGCCAACTTCTTATATCAAACATAAGCCTTACGAATAGCAGTGTAAGGTTCCAACCTCTGATCTACTCTGTCAACACCACCCATGTGCTTATTCTAGTCTATAATGCACACAGATTTGCGCACTTCAGCAACCTGACACCAAACAGGCACAGGTGAAGTACTCTCATCATGGATGGTAGTCAGCATGTACACAACCCTCCTGTCCACAAATTTCACAGCTAGTAGTTCATCACTACGCAAGGAACTGCACTGTCCCCTCTGAGGTTTTTTGTAAACAAGCTCTTTTGGATAACCTTTACGGTTAGGGCGGATTGTGCCACATGCAAAAGTGTCCACTTTAAACAATTCCTTAAACAATTGCACAGCAGTGTAGAAGTTATCAAGGTACAAATGGCGGCCTCTGTTAAACGGTCTTCTAACAAGATCCCACACAATTTTCTCTGAAACTCCAAAAGTGGACGGACAACCAGGGGGGTCAATAGTGGAATCTCTACCAGTGTACACATGGAAATTAAAAACATATCCTGTCCTACTCTCAGACAACATATACAGATTAATTCCATAGCGTTCCCTCTAGCTGGGGATGAACTGCCTAAAAACCAAATGGCCCTTGAACAAGACCAAAGACTCATCAATAGATATTTCTTTCCCTGGAGTAAAGATCTCTGAAAATCGATCTACAAACTGATCGAAAACAGGCCAAATCTTAAAAAGACGGTCACAGTCAGGGTGAATACGTGGCAACGCCAAAGAATTATCAACAAAATGCAGCATACGTAGCAAAAGTAGATGCCGATCACGAGTCATAACTGCAGGAAATATGGCTGTTGCCATCAAGGGACTGGTAGACCAATATGAAGCCAGGGACGGCTTCCTTATCAAACCCATCAATAAAGTCAAACCCAAAAACTTCTTAATCTCTTCCAGATTTGTGGGAGTCCACCCGGTAGCTCTAGAGTGGGGCCTAAGTTTGTCACTGTTGTCCCTCAAAAACTGTTCGGCATACAAATTAGTCTGCTCAACAATCTCACCCAAAAATACATCATCCATAAACAACTGAAAAAACTGTATACGCAAAAAAGTTCACAATCCACTCTTCACCCCACATCAACGCTAAAGGCTGAACCATGTTTGGATCAACCCAGAGTCCAGCATTTTCAGTAGGAAGCCTAGCAGCATCAGGCTGCAATCCAGATGCCTCTTGCACCATCGGCACAGCAGTATCCTCCTCTAAAACAGGCACTTCATCCGCACTGAGAGTTGCTTCATCCACACCAAGAGTATCTTCATCATCCGATGATTCCATTTGGAGAGAAATCTCACTGCCAGAATCTTCCCCTCCCTTCTCTCCCTCAGACGCACTGTCAGTCTAATAATCCTGCTCAGAGGAAGATTCAAGAAGCATACCAACCACCTGTTGAGCAGTCATTCTACGGCTAGCCATAATGCTTACTAATAAAGGTAACTTGTCAAACAAGTCAACAACAACAAACACTTTGTAAAATAAGTAATAAACAAAAAGCACCTTTATCAAAAACACATATATACTCCAAAACGATACCGCTCACTTGCCAGAGGCAGCTAAACTCACCACCACCTACTCTGCACAGACACAGTATGGATCAACAATATCCCACTAAAAAGAAAGAGAAAAGAAATTACACATAAGACCATGCAAAACACATCGCAAAGAATTTCATGCTCAAAACACTAACTAAATATGCTACAATTATGACAACACTTGCAAAAAAATTCATTCATACATTACAATATTACTCATTTGGAGTAAATACAACAAAAATGTTTTTCTTACCCAAAAAATGCAACTACGCAAAACTGCAGAACAACCACTGTCGAAACCGCAAACAGGAATCAAAAGTTTTACACTAGAATAAAAAGGAGAAAAAAACATTACAATCACATATGCAAATAATGCACCAGTCCACACACAATCCACCAGCCAAGATAAGGGGTAGGTGGACCTAAGAGTATAAATTAAACATTCACTCCCGTAAAAAGGGAGAAACCCTTGCAGCCACTCCCCAACACAAAAATTTTAAAAACCCTGGTGTCTAGTGGCTTCTGCCCCCCTTGGGGGCAGATGGGCCTAAAAACATACTGCTTTTCTGCCACCCAAAGAGGGCAGAAATGGCCACAATCATCCTCCCATAAATGAGAGTGACCCATGTCCAAGGGGCCGCTTCCCAACATAAAAAAAAACCCTGGAGGCCTAGTGGCCCTACAAAAAAAAAATCAGGCAATCTGCCCCTCAGGGTGATACCAAAGGGGATGATGGACGGAGCGTTTGAGTAAATCAAACACTCACCACCAGTCAACTGATCTGGGTTTAAACAATCATCATTCTTTAGCTCACTTCACCACCCCAGTTCAGACATGGCCATATGCAAATCAGTCTGACCCTGTGCTCTTTGTTCACCCTAAGTTGGCAGGGTATGCCCAGACGTGGGTCCCTTGCTCACTTTGCCACTGGACTCAAGCTAGCCTGGCTGATGATGGCTGATTAGCCAGAAACCGGTCCCAGGATGGTTGTTTCCGGTCCAGGGAAGACATGGCGTGGCAGTTCGGGCTGGACTGTTCCCATGAGGCACAGGGTCAGACTGATTTGCATATGGCCATGTCTGAACTGGGGTGGTGGAGTGAGCTAAACAATGATGATGGATTAAACCCAGATCAGTTGACTGGGGGTGAGTGTTTGATTTGCTCAAGCGCTCCATCCATCATCCCCTTTGGTACTGCCCCTCAGGGTGGCAAAAACGGGCAAATTAATGCTCCCCAAAGGGGAGCAACCCTTGCCCAAGGGGCCACATCCCACTACTATTTATTTTATTGGCCCAGTGTGCCGATTTTATTTTAAAAAAAGTATATCTGCCCCCCCCCGGGGGGCAGACAAAGCCAAAATTGATGCCCCCAAAGGGGGAGTGACCCTTGCCTAAGGGGCCGCTTCCCCAAACAACAAAACTCACACCAAAACAAACACACAAAAAAATCCCTGGCGCTAGTGGGTATTCCTGCTGCACGATCGCACGATCGTGCAGCAGGAATGCACAAAAGAGGCATTGAGGGAAAGGAAAACCCTTTCCTTTCCCCGATGCCTCTTTCGTTTAAATCCCCCCCTCCCCAGCCCCAAAACGTACCTATTTGTTCTCCGACGAACAGGAAGCAATTTCTGGTGAAACGTCTTCCCCCTTTTGTTCATCTTCAGTATTTGTATATTGAATGATGACAGGGTTACAATAGCTATAACTACTTAAAATAATCATGACTAATTAGACCCTGGTCTTCACGTTATATGCTTGTTGTGCAAGTTTATATGATGCCTGCTATGGGATTCCCAGGTAAATCCTTAAATCAATTTTCATCTTGATGTCTTGTACGAAATTTTCATAACTTCCTTTGTGGAAATTTTGCAAAATTCTAAACAAAATATGCAAAATTACAAGACATTACATGATATGCTGATGCAGCATTTTGTGTTTTTAGTGCAAAATGCATCCTTGTCATCATTTCTAGATGCAAGAACACATTTTGTGCTAAAACCATTTACAAAATAACTTTGACATGAACAAAAGCCACTCATGTTCTTTCCATTCATGTTGTTTCTGGCTCCTGCAATAGGATTTTTACCCCATTTGAATCAAAATAATGTGATGTTGCGCAATTTTAAGGCATTAACATACATACTGCGGAATGCTAGAAATCATGTGAGATTACTCAGCATAAATGAAATTTTGTCCGAGCCTACCCATGATCTCCCCATCAAAGTTAAATTAATTGTTGATAATGTGTGCAACTTTGATGTTTTCCTAAACTATGATAGATTTATCATCTTTAATATCTTTTAGAAATTAGACTTCACCCTTTGATAGATTTTCTTGGGATGACCATGGCTTATGGTTTCGCCTAGTCTTTATGTTTTTTTTGTGTCATTTAATGTGCCAATGTGGATTATGTCCACATTATTTCCAAAGGATATTGGTGAATTAAATCATTTTTGTTGTTGTTAGACTGTTATCTTCAGCTACATAAAAACTGCCTATTAAGCGGATCATCAATGGAACATCAGTAATTGGTCTTCCTTATTTTCTGTAAAAGACAATAAGATGTGTATATGATTGAGGTCATGTATTGGATACAAATAAAGGGTACTAGGATCATTATATTCATATTATTTTACCATGTATTTTTTTTAAAAACATACAAAACGTTCAATATACCAAAATTGCATTAACTACTCGTCATCAAATTTGTTGTGTGCCAGTTTGACACATGAGGCAGTGTTTAGATTGGCATTCATCCCTGGTATCACTAATTCACCATTCATATCCATTCAAGACTGAAATATTGTAGCTATATTTGGTCAGGGCTGCTCTCATTCTGAAAGCGCTCTCGAACCTTTTCTGATCTCATTTTCATTTTAATCTGTTTTTTGCTTTCCCAGCCCCTTCTGTTTTTCACCTTTCCATCTTGTAAAAGATCAGTAATAGAACAGTGATTGCTTGCTAAATCTACTGGTGTTTTCAACCTCATCTCCTATATTTAGCAGTGCTACTTCCAGTTGCCTACAAAAGGACAAATATGTTGAAAAATAATAAATTCACATTAAATATTTTATTGAAAAAATGAAAACTTTCTCTTGTCGTCAATTAGACTATTATAATTGATCAAATGGGGATACAAGCTTGAAGTAGAGAAAAATACAATTGCAACACAATATACATTAATGAGGGAATTAAAGGCGGGAGGTTTTAAGATAAGACAATGTTAGGGAGACACAACTGGCATAACAAGTTATGAAAATTGGCATCAGTAGTACAGTCTTTAGTTCCTAACATACAGATGGGATCTTTGCTGAGCTTTTGCAGGGCCCCGTTTTTCAATGTCATAGTTATTAGTACATTTTATTTACTAATTAAATATACCGCAAGGTCAGGCATATGTGAGAGCCTCTGTAACTGTGCATATCTTACTACACCTTGCAGTATTTACTTCCTAAATCATTTCTGTGTAGTGTCGAAGATGTGTCAAGCAGGTTCCAAAGTCCAGTTAACCACAGAGCACAGGTGGTAACAACACAACTGAGGATACATATTGCATTTTCTTCCTTCTGGCCTCTCTACACTGCTGAAGCCGAATTCCCTTTGGCTCTTTGTAAGTATTTTGTAGGACGTCAACCCATGAGTTTTGTTACTGTATGGAAACTGGTGACTTCTAGCAGTAGTAGTAAATACGTTTATTTGTCATTTTTTACCATAAAACATCCCACATAAAACCATCATATTAAATACAGGTTTCATTACAATATGATACAATACAATCACATCATCTATATGAACAGATAAAAATGTGATACAAATACATTAAAATCAGTTAAAACTATACTTGACTACATAACTATTTCTCATAAAGTGCAAGTACATAGCAAAACCACTCATTCTACACAAGGATTTCAGTAACTCTACAATGATTTCATGCTCATATAGCACCTCACTGTGGGACAATAAAGGCATTTTATACATTGTTGATAAATTTGCACCTTATACGCCAGACCTGCTTTTGTTACCTGGATATCGAGAAAAATACCCACTCAATATTTTTAGATTGGAATATACGCGTTACCTCTGCATATCGTACCAGATATAATTGCAGGGACAATCCACTTGGTCATGGGTTTTACAAAGAGGGGGCAGAAGAACAAAAAATGTTCTGCAGTTTCAGTGCAAGACAAGCATGTAGGGCATAGAGGTGGCTTGCCTGCCACTTATCCCTGAGCTCAGTTACTGGGAGAATTCCATATCTGAGTTTCAGGAAAAGCAATCTAGCCAGAGGTGGTTCAACCTGTTCCAGAAATTGTTCAAAGTCCGTTAAACATTTTACCTTCAAAAACCGTTATTTTCTTTGCCATGTGTCATTGAAAGTTACCATTCCTTCTAACAGCCCAACATCTATCCTTCAGATATGAAACCATATGCTTGCTAAGGTTTTCGGGTTTATCCCACGCATCTTACAAGCCAAGGGCATACAACCAAGTTTTAATGTGTTTAATCCAAAGAATCACCAACTGTTAGTCCATCTCTTTGGCTTCAGCCATAGCCTGTTTCACCGTGGTCTGCGACTTGCCCAACCATAGCATCAACCAATGTAACAAAGGTTTCAGGGCTACAATATTTACAATGTTTCTCAGCATGGGGGTAAGTGGGGCACTTATGGACAAGGCCAATATCGATCGCATAAATCTGTTCTCTATTAACTCAAGGGCACTGGTTTTGTCATGACTCAATAACTCAGCCCTGTACAATGCTGCACCCAGTCCCTTGCCATAATAAATTTCAAGGGCCAGTGATATAGGACGGAAATAGACTTATTTAATTTCCTCCTAATTGCAGTCTCGACATACTGTAAGGAAATTTTCAGAATTTGGGGGGGCAATGATAAGTTACTTGACAATCTTATAACTAAGTAATCAATTTCCTTGACCTGTTCCAAATAAGCATATCTCAGTTGTACCTTCCCCCTGAAGGTCTTATGCAGCTGAAACACCATACACTTAGTTTTGGTAACCTTAATTTCACCTGCCAAACCTGAAGCATGCATCTGAGAATTAGTCGAGGATGCTCTGCAGTCCCGTAGGTGTTTCCGAGACTAACAGATTGTCATAGGCAAATAACTCAGTATCATCAGCAAGTAGGAGGGCCAGGATTCTCTCATTCACTAACCTTGGGCAAACCCCATTACAGTCGTATAAGGAATTAATTAAGTCATTCATACACAGCGTGAACAGGGTTGGGGCCAGGACACACCCCACCTCACCCTCCTCATTATGGCTATGTGATCTGTTAGCTTTCTCTTCTTACTCATTCTTATTTAGGCATAATTCCCGCTATATAAGCATATAAGCAAGGACAAGAGAGCTAGTGGCATCCCATCTCCTTCAATGTGGACCATAGATTCCCTCTGGGGATCAAGTCAAAAGCTGACTTTAGATCCACAAATACATGTACAGGTATCCTTTATTGATGACAACAGTTTTCCATAATATTAATAGGAAACAAAATACTTGAGTGTGAAACTCGTGGAGGCCCAAACTCCAGCTTGTAAGTCAGACAATATATGCTTGTCATACATCCATTATCAATCAGCTTATGGGCCGATAATTAGCGGGTTCGCCCTTATCCCCTTTTTAAAAAATTTGGATTATTTCTACTCCCCTCCAGGTCTCAGGTATTCTCTGCCTCTTTAGATATAGTATTCAATATTACATTTAATAGAGGTCCCCAACAGCTGGCTCTGAATTATACAAATCCCCTGGTATCCTGTCTAGGCCCGGAGCTTTGCCCTTTTTCATTGATTTACTAGCTGATAATGTTTCTGACATAGTGAATGTAATTATGGGGGCAACTGCCTCACTTTTATAGTCAGGCATTCCCACTTTCACAGCACTAACACCTTCAGCTATCTCCTCAATGGAGTATATACTGGGGTTCAATGTGGAAGTCATCCTCACTCACGGTAAAGGGTACCCATTTGGCAAGCAAATGCCAGAAAAAAATAGCATCTTTCATCTTGGCTGCACTAACTAGTTCTCTCCAATAGGTTTCTTTCTACTTTTTCCTGGCTGGCTGTGGCCTGTTCCCTTTTATACATCTTCCTCCCAACCATTATATCAGGTCTGCGTCCACTTTTTATAGCCCTCGGCAGGTTTTGTTCAGCTAATTTACAGTTATTATCAAACCACTCCGTGCCCTTTGTTCTTATCCACTGCACCTATACAGTCTTTAAAATGATGGTACCCTAAATAAAGGTATGATCTTACTCTCCTGTCAGGAGACTATTTTAAGGCTATTTTATTTCCCCTGCCTCAGTATTTCTCTTGACTGGGGGAGAATGTTTTATTTGTTCTGCATTCCGTCGATCAATTGTGTGTCTTTTGCTTTCTCGCCCTAAGTGCGCCGGGTATGCCTAGACGTAGGTCCCGGGCTCACTGTGCCACTGGATTCAAGATATCCTGGCTAAAGAGGGGTGAAACCCCGAAACCGGTCCTAGGAGGCTTTTTTCCGGTCCAGGGAGGACCTGGCTTGGCAGTTCAGGACTGTTCCCATGAGGCACAGGGTCAAGACTGATTTGCATATGGCCAGGTCTAAACTGGGGTGGCATGGTGAGCAAAAGAATGATGGATTTAACCCAGATCTCTTGACTGTGGGAGAATGTTGTGATTTGTTCTGCATTCCGTCCATCAATTGTGTGTCTTCAGTATTTTTAAGTAGTCAGCCATACCCAAGCCTGTCTCTCAGGTGACTGGTCCCACAGAGCTCTTATTTTGTCTCACATCTGACTTGAAAATCTGACTCATTCCTTGCTTTTTTAACTTTGCGTTCTGGTGTTTATATTTTTGATTTTTTTTACCTTAAATTGTGGTACTTGTAATTTAGTTTTTTCTCATTATATTTACAGGAGGCGAATGGCTAAATGCAAAGTAAAAACCTAAACTACATGAGGAGTTCAAGCCTAGCACAGGAACATTTGAGAGCCGTGGTCCCAAGAAATATCCTACAATTTAAACATGGCTATATACTTCTGAGATACAACTGGAGTCAATTGCACTTTATTAACAGTAGTTCAGTGACGCCCAAAAAGCAACACATCAACAACTGAATGCAGTAGAATACGTTCGTAACTAGTCAACTGGAAAATCCTCCAGGCAAGAGAAAGAAGCTCAGCTATGCAAATGCAAGAAAGAAATCTCCCTAAAAGTTGCCACGGATAAGAGCCAGTGAAAAAAGAAACAGAAAATTAAGAAATGAGATACAGATTATAATGGCATTCTTCAGTACTCTTGGCCATGAAACAAAGGTGCCTTCATTTTCTCTCATAACTTAAAGAGAATTTTCATGTATTGTTTCAAATACTGCTCCCCATTAATATTTCATTACATTACCTTTCCATAGGAAGCTTGGTGATATTAAAAAATAATTCAGTCGCCTCTTCCTGTTGGGTTAAAAATGCACAGAGCTGACCTTAATGTAGGAAGAGCTATTGAAATACAGCTCTTTTCCAGAAGACGTAAGCATGAAAACACTAAAACAAGTATTTCAGAAGCGAGCTGAGCAAAAACGGCCTCATCAGCCGCCTTGACTTACAAGGCAGAACTTCGCATAGAAATAACCCACCAAGGTGTGTCAATTGCTCATTGTGTTATGGCAATTCAACTTAACCGGTTGAAACTAAAAACACGATTAGACGCTTAGAACAAAGTATCAAAAAACAAGAAGAACGTGCTCAGGGCAAGCTACGATAAGCAATGCCTTGCAGGATCTTAGCCACAAACCAGGAAACATTTTAGCTGCAATCGTATGTGAAAGAGAACAAACATACAGTGCTGGTATGAACTCTCTATCCAATCCGGCAGGTAGCAAAAGGATCAGGAATGTCGGAGACGTCTGAATCTGCTGGTTACTGTGTGAAGCAGAATGTGGATTTTCCTAATAGTACAGTCAGGTTAGTGTGCGAGCAAAAAAAAAACACACACAGGCCAGTATTTTAGGGGCATATCAGCAAGGGCCGGCAATAATTATCGCTCAGCGCTTTTAGCGTGAGGATAATTATCGCCGGCCAACTCTGAATTTTATCGCGGAGATAGCGTGCTATTAGCAACGCTTATCTCCAAAGCGATAAAATTCAGAGCGCAAGCTGCCAATTGTGAGATTATCGCTGGAAATACAGCGATAATCCCACAAGGTTTGGCGATAGCTTGCTGATAGGGATAGACATACTTAGCCATGATATCCACCTTACATAGGATATCATGGCTAAGTCAGAAAAATACCAGATGTAAAAAAGCAGCGTTAACCGCGGTTAGCGCTGCTTTTTTTTTATCTCTAACAGGGTTAGCGATATCCTTGATAATAGGAGAAATGTCGCTTAGCGACATTTCTCCTATTATTTTACTCTGGAACGTCCCCTTTGCATCTCATTAGAGATGCAAAGGGAAGCGTAGATTAAAAGGGTGCTAACATGCGCATTTGCGTGTTAGCACCCTGTTGCTGATAGGGCGCTAGTTTTATCTCTGCTTTTTTGGCTTTTAAAGCCAAAAAAGCAGAGATAAAGCCCTTGGTGATATGCTCCTTAGTTCTTATCTTGCCATTTATTTCAAATCTAAAATGCTCATATAATACTCTTCCCAGAAAGCGAGGCAACTTGAAAGAGAACCAATACACAACAATAAGGGGTCTATTTACGCGCTGGTTTGTGTCGCTCTTGCACCATGCAACGTGGTGCAAGAGCGACGCAAACCTTAAGTCAGATTTATGAAGCAACGCAAGGCCACTTAGCGTGGCCCTGAGAGGCTCCATAATCTAGAGTAAGGCAACACAGTTCAAAACCCGTGGGGGCATATCAACAACAACCGGCGATAATTATCGCTAAGCGCACTTAGCACTCGGATAATTATCGCCGGCTAGCGCCGATTTTTATCGCTGAGATAGCGTGCTATTAGCAACGCTTATCTCATCAGCGATAAAAATCCTAGCGCTAACTGGCTAACGTGAGATTATCGCTGGAAACCCAGCGATAATCTCATGTTACCTTGTTGTTAGGAAAGTAGCGATAACAGGTGTTATCGCTACTTTTCCTGACGTAATGCTTCATAGCGTGGGGCTTGATGATAGGAGAAATGTCGTTTAGCGATATTTCTCCTATCATGTCAGGTCAGGAATGCCCACTTTGCATCTCATTAGAGATGCAAAGCTGGGCGTTAGAAATCCCCACGCTAAAGCAAGGTTTCACGCGTTAGCGTGACCTTGCTAATATAGCGATAAAATTATCGCCGCTTTTCGGCTGAAAACGGCCGCTAAAGCGGCGATAATTCATTATCGCCTCGTTGTAAATATGCCCCTAAGTTGCCTTACTCTGCCCTGGGAAGGCTTTCCATGGGCATTGCGTGAGTGTTTCCATGCAACTTCCATGGTTTTTGATGCATTCCCAGATTTACCAGAATTGGTAAACCTGGGAATGCACCAAAAAAAGATACGCCTTCACCAGGAGAGGCGTAACGTCGAGAAATTTCTTTATTTTCTCTTTCGATGGGTGCTGTATTCTGCAGCACACATAGAGGGATATGCCTGTCAGGATTGTTTTTGTGCAGGAAGGTGTAAACAATCCTGCAGGCAACTCAGGCACCCTTGCACCGAAGTGCATTGGTGCTAGGCTACCAAAGGGGAGCCAGCACTGAGGAAAAGGCAATAATGTGGTATATTGCCTTAAATATGGCACATTCCTGCCCTTTCCCTGTCAAACAGGGCAGTGCAGTAAGGTGAGTAAATAAATGGTGATCATAAGAATTGAGTTGTACGATCATGGATGTGAAGGAACGTGTGAAGAGATATAAGTACTGGCATTTGAGAGGTTTTGGGAATTTGAATAGGGCCTAGCCTTACTGATGAAGGACCTAACCCTGTACGTTGAAACATACAGAGGAAAAGGCAGGAATGTGCTGTATTGCCTTAAATATGGCACATTTCTGGCCTTTCCCAGTCACATAGGGCAGTGCATCAAGTGATTTTTTTTCATAAATCAGCATCTAGGGCCAAATTATGAATCTGGTGGTCTTAGAACCCCCAGACTCGTGGGGGCGCGACAGTGGCGGTCTAGCTACTGCACCTCCAGACATCCGACCGCCCAATTACAACTTCGGCCATCGGACTTCCATTGCACCACTGTAGCCGCCAGGGATTCGCCGCTCCCTGGCGGTGGCATGGCGGTCAGGGGCTAAGCGATATGCTGGTGGTGCTGCTGCGGCACCGTCATGCATATTATGACTGCCAGCTGTGTCAGTTCTTTCCTCCATGACAAGGCTGGCAGTCCTGTTGCCCAAGTGTATGAAGATGCATGCGGGGGAGGCACAACATGTGCTCCTCTGTGTGCTTGTACCCCAGTTCCTGCACTGCATGTACTTTATAGCCCTTTCCCTGAAGGAACTGGTTTTGGAGTTCCCACTGTGATGCCCATTTTCAGAGGCATTGCTGTGGCACTAGCAAAAATAGCCCGCCAAACATCAGGAAACCTGTAATCTCGCAGGCGGTGCAACCACAGGCCTGGTAGTGCAGTAGAGGGCAACCAGTGTGGCAGTCCTCTCTTGCACCGCCAAACTCGCAATCAGGCACTAAGTGTTAAGCAGTCAAAACAACCCATAAGATGCTTTTCAACCTGTTCTCAGAACCTTTTGCCCAGCTACTGGAAAATTCAAGAATTGTACTTCACAAACATGCTGATTACACTCAACTCTATTTGAAGCTATCATTGATAAAGAACAAAGGGGCACATGCATCAAACTTTGCGATTATCAAATAGTGATTTTTAAGGAATCGCTATTTGGTAATCACAAATGCCTATGCATGTATGAATCGCAAAATAATTTGCGATTCCTTAGCATTACGAAATTGCAAATCGCTATTAACTGATGTGACCCAGTGCCCTTGCTAGTTACAAGGAATACCTATCAGCTTCCTCAAGGGGGAAGCTAGAATGTCCATTCTCACTTTCTCCCTCGGTCACAGGGAATCAGGGTTGCGGATTAAGGTGTTGTTTATAGTGCTTCATGCTGCTGTATCCGCGGTAACATTTAGGGAGATTTCTTTCAAAGCATGCACAAATTACCATCATCTTAAAGTTGATGGTAATTAGTGTTTCCTAAATGCACAGTTCGCATTTAGGAAAGGCTACATGCATCGCCATTAGGGTATCGCAAATTGTGGTTCCCTAAATAAATTCACAATTTGGTTAATCACAAAAAATTGTGATTACCTAAATTACGAATTACAAAAGGTACATGCATTGGAAAAGGCCTTTTACCATTTGCAAACGGACTGATTCTGTGAATCGGCCCCTTTGCAAAAGAAAAAAGGATTGATGTATGTGTCCCAAAATTACTCTTCAAAGGGGCCTGGAGAAATGTCATAACTGAAAGACAGTCAGTTATCGAAAATGAAATCCTCACAAATCTAAATTATTTCTAATCTCTTGCAAATCCAACAAAAATATGGACCCAAATGAAGTTGCAGTATTAAAAGTGAATGGTTTTGCACAATCACTGTTGATGACTCTGAAATACTTAGGGTTCCTAATTGACATCTCACTGTACCACAGACTGGCACAATCTGTAAATTTCGATCGTCACCAGTTAAAAATGATAAAGTATCTGCTCTCCAAAGAGCAGGTGGCCACAGTCATATTGGCCCTAATCCTCTCAATGTCTGATGTTGCATGGCCATTCTGAAGGGTCCAACAATGAATTTCTATCCTTTGTAAAAGCAATTCCTCATGGTACAGCTCGTCTGATTGCAGAGAAAAAGAATTTCAATATCCTCTACCCAACTCTGAGAGATGTACACTGGCTTCCTTTAGATGCTTACAAAATGTAGAGTTAGCTAGCTCGCTTGGAAAGACTAAGTAATCTGGCAGATCGCCTGGCAATTTCTAGTGGCTCAGAGAATGTATAATCAAGAATTGACTTCAAACGGAAACACCACATTTTGAAACACACAAGCCTAAATGCAATCCTTCTCGGGAGCAGTGCAACCATATCGAAGACCAGACTGAGAGTATCCAGTGACATTCAGTTATTCCAAAAATCGCTAAAAACTCACCTATCCAAGATGTACCTAAGAGAAGGCAGCTGACCTGAAAGTCCATTCAAGCAGGAGAACTCAACTCACTAAAAATTCTCACTTAGAAACAGTAGGTCTCCTTCCAAGACCAAATTTTTGTCTCCGCCCCCTACCGTCACACCTAATGTAGACATGTTTTAATTTATTAGAAGAGGGCTTCTTTCACCACTTCTCCTCCCAGGAACTCCCCCCCTCTCCTAGTCTAGATATTTTCTCACCAATAGCCTAGTACACTCGTTTCAAACCCTACAGTATTGCTGTTGTATACATATCGTAGCATATGTCCTTGTTTGTTCTATGTAAAGTGCTCTAATACCACTTAGTACAGAGGAGCTAAATAATAAATAAATAAATAAATAAATAAATAAATAAATAAATAAATAACCAATAAAGCTACCAGCTATTACCAATAAATATTCCTTTTATGCTTCTGAAAGCAGAGATCTATACACACTTTGCTTTTAATATCCTTTTATTTTGATTGGCATTCCTAAATCGTGGAGCCAGATCATTATCCCGGTCATGGCAACCAGTTTCTCAGCTGTGCTTTCTATAGCCTAAATTAAGGCCTTGTGATTTTGCAATTCCTGTGCAAATCCCTGGGTTCTTGGGGGTTGCAAGTGCAGAGTTGTGAAGTTTAACAAACCCTGGCAATTACCAGGCTTCATCAAATCCTTATATTTCAGTGAGGAATTTCGGCAGGAGAAACCTGTCAAATGTTAATGTATGGAAAAGGCCCAATACATACCAGAGATTACAACAAACAGGGGGTAGCCCTACTTCCCAACCCTGGGGTAAATAAACAATATTGAAGCTACAATGGTTCGAGAAAAATATATAACAAGAAAAATAAGATTACAATCAACAATATAAGTAAATTAATCAAATGAAGAAAATCAAAGCAAAAAAATTATAAGGACAAACACAAACTTGAAAAGAGGGTACCCAACAAAGAAAATTATTACAAAAATATATTATTTACAACAATAACAAAATTAGAACTTACTTGTATTGTTGATTGTAAACTTATTTTTCTTGTTATATATTTTTCTCGAACCATTGTAGCTTCAATATTACAAATACATACCAGGACATGCAGATTTTGTTATGGGCTTGTAAAACGCATCATCATGGGAATATTGTGCCCAAGTCTTAGGGGGAAACTTGCAATAGGTGCTGTGAGTCACACTGATAAATTCCTTTTACCGGGGTAGTGGATCAGATATGATCAATAGCACTCCACTCTGCCGGGCACTTGTAATCAGAGTGAAACTCAGAAATGTTCCCAGTTAATTTATGCGCTGTAAACACTGTAATTTCAGGAAAAACAAAAAAGAGACCCAGCCCTTCATCTGCCCTTTGCAGTGACTCAGCTCATGAAATGACTCAAGGCCTGCCTACCAGGAGAAGGCTCTCTATCTCAATTGTACAATATGCTGGGCCTGGTCCTATTCCATTTTGTCTTGCGCTCCATAGGAACAGTTCTCTTTGGTATGCACTGATATTTCATGGTATATACGGTACACCATGTGCATACGTCTCTGATTGTGCATGCGCTTGCAGTAACATGCAGACAATGCACTAGGAGAATTATGACTTCCACTTCTAGGGGCTTCTTTATTTCAGAATGTCTTAGTTTTTTTTTAAAGTAAATCGGTAACCTCAGCCAATGTTTCACTAATTTCTCAACTTTCTGCAATGTCACTTGGTTGACCAACAACTCCCACAATAGTTTTTACAAAGTCAGGCATGGGAGCGTCATGTCCAGTAACGGGAAAGAATTCTGCAGAATTTACATGTGTCTGTGTGGGTATTGTGGTGGGCTGAACTGAGTAGATGTAGACAGGAATTTCATCCGGTGGCCCGCCCTAAATAGTGCGCTCCCTTGAATGTCGTTCTCAACAATAATAAATAAGATGCAAGGGTGTTCCCAATAGTAGAGCTGATAGTGGTTCCACCATAAAGGATAACAACATTCCCTTTTCCCCTAAATATGGTGTGGAACACAGTTGGCATTGGCCAATTTTTGGCAGACTTCCCATTTCTTCTCTGCTCTAAATGGCCTTTCATTCCTCCCTATGTTGGACTATTTAGTGTTCTCCACTGCCCAAGAAATGTGTGGGAGGCTGCTTTCTGACAGGCAGCAAGCTGTGGGTTGCAAAAGTGGACTGACCGTGGTGATGTAAAGATATTCTAGGAAATTACATGCACAGAGCAGATTTATGCTGTGAAAACTTACTGGGAGATGCAGAAATACAGAAGCCTGGGAAACCTACCTTTACACAATACGGATTTCTTCACTCTCTTGCGTACATCACCTTTGACAAACTTCATTTTGTGGTTTGCTCTGGCAGCATGCTATCATGCTCTCCAGTTGCAAAGCCATGCGCCACATGTTTGTTAATACTTTAAATTAATACCAACTAAATCTTTAATCCCGAAGCACCATCACACAGGACTAGTCATAGAAAAACAGGTTTCTTTGTTTACCTATGCTGCAAACTGAAACGTATCCATAGCCCACAAAATGTGTCTTTCTCCTATCGCAGTGGGAATAAAACAAGTTGTATTTATATATGATTAGAGACAATATGTTTGAGATTTTCATTTATTTGCAGTGAAAAGCCCAGGCATTGGGCACACTTACCAGGAAATCACTCCCTGAGCATCCACTGGTAAACATAGCTCTGTATGCATTGACATAGCACACAGTCTGCCATTGGCTGGATATTACAGTGATTTAGGTCGCCCAGGGATAATTTGCAAATGGTTCTCAGACTGCAGCCTGATCGGTTTGTGGGGATGTGCGGTCTTTAAAATAAATGGGAGGGTGTCTCTGCAGAGTAAGGTGAATGTGTCAACTTTAATGAGTTGTGAGTTTGATGGGTGAGATCAGAGGGCTCTAAAAGGTAGCTTACATGTCATCTCTGCCCCCAGGCCAACTAGTAATGTAAGCAAAGATGAATGACTAGAGATTATGCTCCCTGTAGAGGAATCAATAAGTGGCTGATAGGCACCATGCAACCTTGTTGGAGCTGAGCTGTAAGATGTGATGTACAATATGTGGAGTAGGCCACTAGGCCATGCCCCAGATAACATCAGGAGGCACACAGTCCCTAGCGCACCAACAATAAGACCCTCCCAATTTGGTACTGAAAAAAATGGAGTATCACAATTTTGGCTCCATCCTTTTACATTTGGCTAGGCAGGCCACATATATATATTTATATTTTGCCTTATGCACCCATGTCATGCAATAATACTAATGCGATATGGTGCACCAAAGATATAGAAGGTGCATCTATTGTGTGTTATGACAGATATGTTTGGGCATATTTAAAAAAATTCCTTTTCAGAGACATCCGAATTGCTGATAAGGTGGTACGCTTAAATGCATTTAATGGAGTGCATTCATCAGGGCTGAGTGAGAATGAATTGTGTGTTTAATGCTTTCCTTATAAATTGTGACCAGCTGTTGTTTTTGGTTAATAAAATGTATTGGTATATTGTGGTACAAATAAGTGTACAGTATAAATAGTTGCTTTCTTTATTAAAGACTTCCTTTATTGGATTATATGTAGGTTGTAGAACTAATATGCAGTTGAAGAAAAAATTTAGGCTAGTTTGATTGTGGCCTTAAGTTTGCAGTCGAGACCTTTAATACTAACGTGAAAGTTATTTTTCTGCATGTTTCTCTCTTCTGCAGGAGCAGAAAAAAGGCATTCATTAGTTAGTGAAAAACACATTGTGTTTCAGAGATAGTGAGGTGAGGAAGAACTGGTAAGGTTGAATGATTTTAATGAAAAACAAAGGGAGTGTTACCAGTTGGTACTATCAGAGGAAGGGAGTAATCCAAGGGCACCTTGGAAGCGGAGACTGGAATATGGGATATTGTAAGACGACTTGGTCTCCCTTTAGTTATTTTATACTTTTATACTATGTTTTTAAGATTCATATATATCAGTCTGGGCTTGAGTTTGTAGCAAATCTATTAACTTCAAGCTACTGATTCAGACTTTTATTTTGTGGTCCTCATGATCACTCTTTACTTTAAGATCTAAATTGTTGTTAACCCCTTTTCCTCTCAGGCTACTAAAAATGTCTAGTGACCAGAATCGAAACGAAAGGACCGCCATAGCGGATTTTGAACACTTAACATGCAAGTAAGGTGGAGAGTCAAATTAGAGATTAATGGGTTTAGAGAGAAGGCAATGTATAATATGTGCAGCTGTTGCTTTGATCACCGAGGGTGTGTGTTTACTAACAGAAGGGACATAATGACTGCCTTTAACACGCCTATCAGACAATGTGAAAATAGTGTAGTCGAGTGTGAAATGTAAAGCTGCTGACTGGGCTTTAATGTTGCTACTACTACTGCATGATCATTTTTCTTTATATGCTTGAGACACTATAGAGTTTCATGAACCTCTCTTTACGGGAAGTTCTGCTGACACTGACTGATTGAATTTGAGCTTTATGCTCTATCTCACTCTTCCTCCCAAACTTGAACTTTTTATCGGATCAGACTAATACCGTTTTGCCCCATTCTTAGAATAGGTAATATTTCCTTCATGGAAAGAGCTTTATGCTCCATTATATGAAAATGATTTTGATCTAACCATACTCTTATTATCAATTCTATTATTTGACTGAGATATTGAAGTAATCAAATACAGAAGAAAAGATTTTACTCGACCTTTAATGACAATAAAAACATTGAAATTAATTCAAATGCTCCTTACTGACTAATTTATTATTAAGATTAGTGATTATGCTTTATGTGATAACTAGCTCCTGATTCTAATAAATGTTGGCCAAGATCTGTCACACATGTTCTTAGGGTTGAAGGAAGAGAAAAGAAGAACCACCATCGGGAAAAAGGAGAGAGGGGCAGCCATGTGTGTGAGACGATACACCATAATATTTAAATAGATTTCTCTCCAGCACTCTCCACAGATTTTTGTCTGGGAAAAGGTCTGTCAAGCAAGTGGTTATCATTTTGGTGGCAAACGTGCCTCCTGCACTTCACTTTCGGGCCCAGATGATACCTCTCGGAGGTTTGCTGTGTCACTCTGTTGCACTGGCCCACAAGTAAGACATGGTTGATCCAAGCAGCAGAGGCCACTGCTGTCTGCAGTAGGAGGGGAGCAACAAGTGAGTCGATATCACGTGACTGGGATGCCCAATTTGCAAGCAGTGTCATTGTGACACCAGAGGATGACAGTGTGGTCAGAGCAACTATGGGCCAGGCAGAGGCAATAGCTCAAACAAAGAAAAAAATGATGAGCAATCACACAGTAAGAAGCATGTACCAGTGCCACACTTTCCTCTTAAAATGGTTTTTCAGTTAGTTAACTCTGCTGCAGATGTAAGAATCAGGTCCTTGTTCAGCCAACTCACAATAATGGCACATACTATTTGAAAATCACTCTCGACAGATTTTTATTAGGGAGAGAATGCTCTCAGTAAGCGCCTATCGTTTAGCACCAGATGTGCATCCCAATTGCGCCGTTTTCAGGGTCTACTTTGTCCATCTCTTTCACCAGTTCCCCAGTGAGAGTAGCTGTAACAAGGACCAACCCTTGCTCAAATAGCACCCTGGGCAGAAAGAAATCTACTGCCTTCACTACTGCTGGTGAACAAGAACAAAAATGAGGCAGCAGCCTCTTTTCACAGGTCAGTCCATCGCTAGCTACATCATGGCAGTGACTTGCCTCTAAACACACATCTGTGCACCTTCCCCAGTTCACCCTAATCACCCACAACAGAGCTTCTGAAGGCTGGTTCTATGTTGTTTGTTTGAGAGGGGTGGATGGGCTGATGTGGGGCGGCAGGGAATGAAAGGTAGATGGGAAGGCAAGGTAGGGGGCTGATAGGTTGCTAAAAAACAGTGCCTGCAGCACAATAAGAATTATTACAAGCACTTCAGACTGAATCACTGGAGCCAAGGTAGGGAGCGTTATTGTTTGCAGTACCTTTCTGCAGATAGTTCTTTTCACCTCTCTGATAATTGGTGCCCACGGCCTGGCCACAGTACACCCATGCCAAAAGGCGGACCTGATTATGACTCTAAAACTGCACAGTACCATCAGTCCCGGACTGGGATAGAAAATAGGCATTGGCACCAAAAGAAAAGAGGTCCCCAAAGTAAGGGTCGAAAGGGCCTATAGGGTAATCTGGAAGTGCCCAAAGAGCTGTCGGGCAGGTCAGTGTGTGGCAGGGCTAGACTGGGAACCCAAATCAGCCCTGGCAATTTTGTCAGACTGGCCCCACCGCAGGGTAGGTGTAAGTGTTAAGCATTGCTGCTTAACAAAACTACCCCCCAGCACTGCTGCTTTTGTTACAGGTGGCTGATTTTGCAGCATCACTACAAAATCGCCCCCCAGTAACAAAACCCAGCCCCACGCTCCAAAACGAGCCTCCAGCCTCCAGGGCAAACACCGGATGTCTGCTACGGCCAGTCCTGCCCTGGTATGTGGGCCAGTTGTCTGATAGTTTGTAGGGCTGTTTTATAGTCTGATGGACCAGTTTTTCACTGTTGATTTCCCAGATATACCACATACATTGCCAGCAGCAAGCAAAGTACATGCAGTCTCTCATACTTTGCAAAACACCTATAAAACATGTCTTTACAAGTTCAAATCTGCCCCTGTTTACAAATGGACACTTTTCTAAGCTATCTGGTTCTCTACTGGGGGAAAGTTTTAGTTTGGTGCTCAAGCCTATTTTCTGTCCCAGTTTGCCCCTGCTCCAAATAGTGAATGAGATAGCTAAAAAAGGGGCCCACATTCGGCAAATTGGGGAAGTCTGGAATTTGCAAAGACATTCTGTATAGGTGTTTCGCAAGGTATTGCAGCCTCCGAGGAGTTGTATTTCCTGCAGGCAATGTATATGGTAATAGCAAGGAAATCAACAGTCAAAACGGGCCTACCATAAAACAGGAACAAAAACAGCCAAAAACAGCCTGCACATCAGACCAGCTGTTCTGGTACTACCAGATTGCCAGGTAGGCCTGCTCAACTTTGAGTGCCATCCAAATCAGCACTCTCAGAAACACCAAGAAGTCATTGAGATATGAAACAAAGACCATCTATGCTTGGCTTACTGATTTATAATTTTGAGGTTCAGCAAGGCAACACAGGCGCTGCTCTGCGAGGCATGCTGTATCTAGAATAGGGGCTTTAACCACCTCTCATCTTTTCCATTTGCTCCTGTTCCTGCCCTTCATAAATGCCTGCTTTTGTTTGGTCAGTATTATTAATTAGTCCCGCCTTTGGGTCTTCCGGACCCTCCCAGGAGACTGTTAGTATTACATATGAGCTTACTCCTTTTTTAGGTCTCGCCTACGCAGCGCGCATGCGCTGCTTAGGAGGAGACCTTTAGTAATCGTTTCAGTTTGCGGCCCAAAAATGTGCACGCGTTGCATTGCTTTCAATGGCAACGCGTGCATGTTTGGCGATTCCCTTGCGGGAGCGAGCTTTGAAAACATCTGTTTGTAATTAACAGATGGTTCCTGCTCGCTCCCGCAAGGGAAACAGGCACAGGCCCCCTCCTCTCTCCCTTCCCCCTGCTGCCTCCTCCTCTTTCAGTGCGAGGCACACGCGCTTGTTTCTTTTTGTTTATATGCACTCCATGCGAGGCTCCTTCATATGCTTCTCTCCCTCACCACACTCTTGGTTACTCCCTCTCGCCTAGGAGCTTCCTCCCTAATCCCCGGTGCTGCCTTCCCACCCATGTGCTTTCTCACCGTCTCCTCCACATTGCTGTCTTTATCCTGTTTGATCCCCCACCTGCACCCTGTGTTGCATCTGCCCCTCTTCCCCGTGTTGCTTCCATCCTCCAACAGCGCCCCTGTGTTACTTCACATCACCTGTTTTAAAAACGTACTCCCACCCGAGCCCCCATGTTGCTTCTGCCCCTCATCCCCTGTGTTGCTTCTGCCCCCTACCCACATCCGGGATCCACATAACGCTTCCCCTCAATCTGCTTTAAAAAAACAAGAACATTTTGGGTTTTTTTTAGTAACTCGGATTGGTAACTAAAAGAGAAAAACAAAATCAGCCATGTTGTTTTGTAGGCGTGTCTGGTGCAAACGCACCTACAAAATGACACGGCCAGCCGTGTCAAAGGTTCTTTTGCGTTTTATTTTAGCCGTGCTGCAAAGTATGAGGGATGCTGTTCTACATGACCACAATCATTGACACAGCAATAGGTCCAAATGCGAGACATGGTGGCTTTGTCAATACTTTTTTGGGGCAGAATCCGACCTATAGAAATAAGTCCAGAATGAAATAAATTACAGTTGTACTAGTTTAGATGCATAGGCTACGTAGATGTGGGCTTATATGTAACCATATGGAGCTGTAAAATCTACAAAACTGTCTGTAATAATAGCCTGAATCAAAAATGTGAATGCAGTCTTTTAAGAAGGTGTTATAATTAGCCTGGTACATTCCAAAGGGACCGGACAGGAGGGGTGGAGGAATGTACTAGGGAGGAGGACTGTACCAAGGCTAATTATAACAGAAGTTGTGGTGGTTTGACTGCAAAATTGCATAACATGTGGCCAATGTATCTGAATCACAGCTCCCAGGTCCAACCCTGAACTCATACTATGAGTGAACTGCTGACGTCAGTTCGGACTCTCCCTGAACCCCACCTCTTCTTATTACAACTTGTCTGTTAATAGCTGAGTTCAAAAAAACTCATGATGGTGGGTGTGGCAAAGAAAATACTGCAGCGGAAAATGTGTTAAACGAACACAACTTTCTTGGAACAGCAGGCCTTTTGTTTCAGACGTGCCTTAGCACAGTGCTCCTGCTCGTAAAAGCGACATGTTTAAAAACGCGGCACTAACCGTTCTGTAAATAGCTCATTGAAAAATCCCTTCAATTGCAGTTACTATGTAATAATTTTAAAAGACGCATTTTTCCAAGGGGCGTTATTTTTTAATGTTTGTCCGGTTTATTCGGTGGTTGGTTTCATTGCTGCAGATCATGCAGTTTTCCGATGCAGGAATGGGAGGAGCCGGGGGAGTATGACACCACTCCACTCACATTCTGAGGAAAGGCGGCACTTCTGGAACAGAGCAGGGGTCTTCTTTAAGCCAAGAAACACTGGCGTAGAATAAACTGATAGCCTCCTGCTTCCCCAAAGAATCAGAACCATGGCAAACTCACAGCTATGCATCCAGTCCTAGGTTACTCTTTTACAATTCATTATCAGGCATGGTAGTCCAGCTACTGGAAGGACCAGTGCTTAATTTGAGCCGGTGGTTTCTGGTGCTCAGCACCGGAACTTAAAAGCCAACAGCGGTGCTTGTGACAGTCTGGCTAATTTAAAGAAGATCACCACAACAACAGTTAATTAGACATTCAACATACATTAACAAGCATTGGCATAGCAAATAGGTCTCGCCTTTGGGACCTTATAAGTGTTTAGCCATGCAACAGTTGATGTTGTTGCACCAAGGATATTGTGCTGCATAACTAATTACTTATAAGGTCCCAAAAGCGAGACCTAGTGGCTATGCCAATGCTAGTTTATTTTAGGTTCCTTTGGGCGCATTCTTTTATTTAGTGTTTGCCTCAGCTGGTGTATCAGCACAGGGCCCTCATGTTTTTGACAGCATTTGTATTTTGTTAAAATGTGGGGGTTTGTTCATGTACGTGCATTCACCTAATCCTGTATGCATGATAATGAGCTGTATGGCTAAATCTGGTATTTGATTCTAGGTCCCTTTTGTGTTTTTAGGTCGAGCATAGTGAGGTTCTGGACTTTTAAGAGTCCAGAGGTGTCAGGGAAACAACACCCGAAGACCCCTGAGTTCCTTCCTGTCTCGGTGCACAAATAAACAAAGACACGGGTTTCTCGATGGTGGCGTCAGAGACCAAGATTTATTCACTGCAGGGACACAGAAGTCATAGGAACCACACAGAGGCAGAATCTACGAGACTGTTCAAATTGCATTAAGTGGGTTGTTCCTTAAATACACGAAAAATGTCTTTAGGCAACATTACACGAATATTTCTCATGCCCAACCCGGTATCCCAAACAAACAGTAAATAGACATCAAAACAATAATTAGTCGTAGGTTTTCGGTATTCGATCAGGTCCCCTTGTCAGTTTTCCATTCTTTGCCCGATCCTCCCCATCATAAAAATCGTAACCTCCCCATTGTAAAAGCCCAGAAGGAGAGGAGCAGAGCCAGGTGCAAAGGATTGAAAAGTAGGATAAGAGGCGTTTATGGATCATAAACGGGCATGGCTACCGTCTTCGGCCTTTCAGTCAGGACAACGGACACGAGAACCAGAATAGCAGGGCTGGCCTCAGGCAAGGGAGGCAGCTTGATTCTGCCTAGTCATGCAGCGTCAGCCTTTCTCGGGCTCGAGCTTACGTGTCCTTAACAAGGTGATTCTGCCGGGGTCATCGCCCGTTCATTGACTATGTGAGGGCAAGAAACAAAATGGATACCGTAACTAAAATGGATGCCATGACTTAACAACAGAATGCCCTATTTCTCAGTGAATTCATGCTAGTTGCGCAGCGAAAACACTGTCATGCATATAATGGATAATTTGCGGTTCATTGGTACCAAAATCGTGTCAGTACTACGATACCGAATACACGGGTTCGGATCGCTACAGAACCTCAGACCGTCCTTTTGCCCTTACATAGGCAATAACTTACTCTATGTCAGAATCCATTTCTATGTTCATCAGGTCACTGATATGTTGTTGAAGCATTGCTCTATCCCGTGGCGTATCTCTAAAAACAGGTGGTCTTCTTACGCATGTCGAAGCACAAAGGCTACATAAGGCGGGACCACACTGAACAATGAGACAGCACGAAAATAAAAATATCAACGCAACACCAGTGACTATCAGAACCTTCCATCCCCACGCAGATAACAGACTCCAGAACCATCCCATTAATGACCAGTCACCTTCCTCTACATGAATAGAGTCAGAGATTTTGTGTAACTTAGAGATGGCCTTGTATACTGTTGGCGCATTATCTGGGATAAAAACACAGCAACTCGATTGGATCATCTTACATACTCCACCTCGATCTGCAAGTAACACATCAAGGACCATACGGTTCTGTAATGTCATGAGGCGATCCGCTTGAAGCTCAGCTGTCAGGTTACTAAGGGCACCCGCAGTTTCGGTAATAGTGGATTCAACTACCCGTGTTAGTTGACGTAAGTTTCTACTGTTGGCCATAGGCTCCCAGAACGGAAGGAAACCTTTGAAGAAGTCTCCTGCTTCTTGGCCAGCAGTATCTTCTTTACTGAAAACACCTCTCACAACTCTAGTTTTGTGATAGTCCGGTGCAGCAGTGTATGTCGGAGGTAACAGTTGAGCAATATAACATGAGCCTGAGAAGTCAGCAGGCAGCCATGTGTATGCTCTGTCTTTGCAAACAAAATAGGTACCCTTAGCAGCTAAAAATGCAGGGGAAGACTGTGACGGGTAAACATATGTTTCGATACAGTCACTCTTCCCTAGTCGAGCTTTCGGATTCCTCCCATTTCCTTGCAAACAGACCTGACCTTGGTGGGGTACGACCCAGATCGGAGTCGAGCTTTTACGTTTGTTCTCACCCAAAGTAATGCCATATTCCGTAACATTTCAACCCATGTAAACTCACAATTCATCCTTGGGAATGAACGGAGTGTTATTGACATCTCTAACCATGTCAGTGATTCCTTTTACCAAGGCTCTATTAGCGGAGTTATACCTGGTAGAACGCGGAGGTCGTGGAGGATAGGTCTCTAGGGCATAAGCGACATGGTCTGAAATGCCCAGAATGATCCATTATAACTAAAGGGCAGAACTAGATAAGGGATGCCCTTGTCCATGGTATGTGGTATCAAGCCACACACCCAGCAGTTTGTTGTGTTTACCACTAGTTGATGTTGGTGCAAGAGCTGAATGAAAGTGTTATTTATAAACTCAGAGCGTCGAGCTTGCTCGTGGGCAGGAAAAGGATGGAAAGAATGAAGAGAAACAACAGTCGGAGAAACGGGAACATGGGGAGATACTGTAGATGTAACAGGTGTAAAGATCAACTGAATACCAAAAATAATTCCGCCTACCAAAGTTATAAAAACAATCAGAAGTGTCAGAGCACATTGCATTAGAAAACATTTGCTATACAATATGTCATATAGTTTCGTCTTGTGCACATTTATGACGTTAACCCGTCGCAGTTCAGGAAGCTCCATCTTCTACAACCGTTCGCAACGGATGGTTTGTACCTGTTAAAAATTGCCTCTGTCTACTCTGGGAGTTCCCAAAGTAAACAGAAGAAACCAACCTTGTGTCTGGTTCCCTGCAAATTAAAACAAGGCACACGTTACGACCCTACGGTAACCCAGACGGCAAGGTAAGAGAACAACAAAAACAAAAAGATAAAAATTTAGAGCAAACTTCCTGACTGAATGGAATGCAATAGGATCAAAACAGTTTTCAAACAAAAAGGTAATTATGTAATGTCATTAGTTCATAGCATGGGAACGTAGATTATATCTGTACTTCCCGGGTCTTGTTTGATCTTGGAATAGCTGGTCTACAGGTGCAGAAATGTTCGAATCCACAGGTGACAAATGTTCACTTTGTACAACACTCTGTCCAGGGTTCAAAGGAGCAGTTCCTGCTGAGGTGTCAAAGTTCTGCGTTTCAGTTCGTGGGTCCGTTATGTACTCTGCATCACTGAAAGGGATGAGCCTAGGAACAGGTTCTGTCTCGGATACACCAAATCCCTGTCTAACCCAGTTGTCATAGGGGAGTGGGCGAGGGACACGCTTCGTATGGCTAGCGTGCACCCAATTCTTCCTTCCAGCTAGGCGTACAGCAGTCCTCGTTGTTAGGAGTACCTGGAACGGGCCCACGAATCTTGGCTGGAGGTTCCGGGTTCGCTCAAAATTCCGCACTACCACTTGGTCGCCTGGTTTCAACGTGTGGCCGGGACTCTCTGGCAGTTTGGGCAAGGATTCGAATACCTGTTGATGAATAAGGCTTAGTTTAGCAGTCAGGTCATAAAGATAATCAATCAACATTGGATATTCGATCTGTTTGAATTCCTTTGGCCTAGGGACTCCCCAAACATTTGCAGGACGACCGAACACAATCTCATATGGGCTAAGCCCTACTCGAGAGTGTACAGTCGCTCTGGTGGACAGTAGAGCTAAAGGCAGTGCATCTGGCCAAGATAGACCAGTGGAAGCTTGAATTTTAGCAAGTTTCAGCTTCAGGGTACCATTGTACCCTTCAACCAAACCTGCTGACTGTGGGTGATTCGCACTGTGGAATTTCTGGGCGATACCCAGACCCGTACACACACTCTTCATAACTTTCCCTACATACTCACTTCCATTGTCCGACCAAACAATCCGTGGCATACCATACCTGGGGAAGTATTCTTTGAGGAGGATTTTGGCAGTGGACATAGCAGTATTATCCTTTAATGGATATGCCTCAATCCATCTTGAAAAGGCACAGACTACCACTAGGACATATTTTAGATTGTTACACCTGTCCATGTGGATAAAATCCAACTGAATCACTTCAAAGGGACAAGAAGGGGGAGCAAAATGACCAGTTGGGGTTCCCTTGCCAGGATTATGCATCAGGCATATCATGCAGTTTTTCACCACTCTTTCCGCACACTTAGTAATTCCATCATTCTTCCATACTGGAGCTAACATTTTACAGATCCCTTTCGAACTGATGTGCGCCGTTCCATGCGCCATCGTGACTACAGCAAGCACATACGCATCAGGTAACATCCAACGCTGCTGTTCAGACAAATCAATCCAACATCCACTTGAATCCATTTTACCCGTTTTCTCCTTCCATTCATTCTTCTCATTTTCAGTTGCTTCATTCTGGATTGCCTTCACACTTTCAATCGTATTCTCACACATCCCTGATTCAGCAATCCATCTTGCGGACGTTGCAACGTACATTCGGCTCGTCATGTTCTTGGCCGTCTCTTTAGCGACCTCATCAGCGAACGCATTCCCACGGCCAACATCATCCGTAATCTTTCGATGTGCACTGCACTTCACAATCGCAACTTCATTCGGTAAGGTCAGAGATTCCAATAGATCACTGACTAACTGTCCATGTTGGATCTTAGTTCCATGGGACGTGAGAAAGCCTCTTTCTTTCCACAGACGTCCAAAGCTATGTGCTACGCCGAAGGCGTACTGGCTATCAGTAAACACATTCACTCTCTTTCCCTCAGCTAAAACACACGCTCTTGTTAATGCAATTAATTCTGCAGCTTGGGCAGAATTCTGACTCACTCTTGCAGTCTCAACAACCGTACTCAAAGTCGTAACTGCATACGCGGCCGTCACATCACCATTCTGTAGTTTAAAACAAGACCCATCGACATATAAAGTGCCGTCTGGATCTAGTAACGGAGTGTCTTTTAAATCAATCCTACCTTTTGTCTCTTCCTCAGTTTTGAAACAACAATCATGGGGCTCTGAATCACTCGACTCTTAAGTAGTTGGCAACAGCGTTGCTGGATTCAATATGTTGCATCGCTTGATCTGAATGTGACTTGCCAAAAGCGTCAGCTCATAGCCTGATAGTCTAGCACTGGTGAGGTGCTGAGTTTTCGTTCGATTCATGAGTGTATCCACAGCATGTGGAACCATGACTACTAACATGTTGTTCATGACTAGTCCAGCAGACTGTCGAATAGACACTGCAGCTGCTGCTGTAGCTCTCAAACAACTTGGCAATGCTCTGGCTACCGGATCTAATGTGGATGAGAAATATGCACAAGGCCGCTGTTTGTCACCAAATTGTTGCATTAAAACACTCAACGCACAACCTTTTCTTTCATGGACATATAAAGTAAACGGCTTACTGTAGTCAGGAGTACCCAACACAGGAGCTGAACACAGCGCATTACGTAAGTCGGAGAAGCTCTGTTGACAGTCATCAGACCATGGCAAAGGGTTCGGAACACCTTTTCCAGTTAGGGCTACCAATGGTTTTGCCATGAGAGAAAAATTTGGGATCCATTGCCTGCAGTATGACGTGATACCCAAAAACGCACGTACTTCTCTCTGTGTGCTTGGTACAGTCATCTGCGAAATTGCTTTGATTCTCTCTGGGGTCAACCTTCTTCCCTCCTTTGACAAGAGATGACCTAAGTAGGTCACTTCTTGGCAACAATATTGCAGTTTAGAAGGTGAAACCTTATGATGCAAGTCAGACAAATGACGTAATAAAGAAATTGTAGCTATTTTGCAAGTTTCCTTGTCATCAGCAGCCAGTAAAAGATCATCTACATATTGGATCAGAGCAACACCAGGAGGAAGTACAAGAGCATCTAATTGACTCTTCAATGCTTGGCTGTAAATTGAAGGGCTCTCACAATAACCTTGTGGAGCGCGTTTGAATCTGAAACTGCGACCTCCTAAGGAGAAACCAAAAATGTCTCTACTTTCCTCGGCTATCGGAATGCTGAAAAATGCATTTTTCAAATCGATCACTGTGAACCATGAGGCTGAGGCAGGAATCAACGTCAATAATGCAGTGATATCTGGTACCACAGGAAATTGCGGAATCACTATTTTGTTAACTTCCCTGAGGTCAATCACAAATCTGTAGATTGGAGGTTTGGTCGGGTCAGTGCGTTTCAAAATCGGCAAAACAGGACTACTGCAGACATTTCCTCTAGTTTCCTCGATCACATCTTTCTGTATTAAGTCTTTCACAATCAGCAAAAGTGCACGTTCACCTTCATTCGAAATCCGATATTGTGGGATTCGTGGGAATCTAACATTCGCTTTCAGACTTACCACATAAGGGGGAATTTCCAAGAGGCCTACATCGTTAGGACCAGTCGCCCAAAGAGTATCAGGGAGAGAACGCAGCTCCGGTGGGAGCTTATCCATCGACATGTACATTGGAGAGATGACTCTTTTGCCTAATGTGAGCTGTACTCCCGAAGGAGAACAGTACAGTGTCGCATGCAGGCGTTTCAACAGATCTAAACCAAGCAGATTCTCATTACAACCGGTTGTTAGGATAAGGGGTGCTTCTAGTTCGCATGGCCCAACAGAAATTGATAAAGGACTAGAAACAGGATTGTGAACAGGGGCGCCTGAGAAACCTACTGAAGTGTTCGTTAAGCCAGACAAAGGTGCGCCAGGGAGTTTCGCATGCATATTTGAACTTTTTGCCGCACCAGTATCCAACAGAAACGGTTCGACCACGCCTGATGTAACTACTGCGACATAAGGTCCACTATGATCAACTGGAACTGATACTACTCCCTCTCTTTGCCTGTGGCTGTCCTAGTACTCGCTTCTCTGAATCTCTTCATTATGATCATAATAATCTTCAACATGATACTGTGGAGATCTACCCGGTTGCGCAGGTTGTACATTTCGCTGATCGAAATAATTTGATGGGCGATCGGCCTGTGGTGTCATAGTACCACGTCCTCTACCTCTAGGAGCTTGCATAAACCCAACATTACCTCTCTGAGCTGGGACACCACTAGTCTGTGCGTGCAGTACCGGACACTCATTCTTATAATGACCCTCCTTTTTACAATAGGCACACTGATTCCATGCTAACTGTTGTCGGGAAAAACCATAATTAAATCTTTGGGACGTCCCTTGCTGGAATTGGGCTGTTGCTGAAACTGGGGTCGCTGCTGTGAATCAGACTGATTCGAGCGAGGCGGATACGCCTGTTGCAATAGTACTTTAGTCTTTAAATCTTTTGTTTTCTTTTCTGACTTTTCCTTCTCTTCTTTTTCTCTATTCTCGTAATACTGAGCAGTTGCAAGTATTTGTGCTGTTGTCGACACTGCCCATGCACTTTCAGAATCCTTTAACTTGTTACTAAGCTCAGGTAGTAAATTAAACACGAACTTGCCGACAAATAACCTTTGGCCTCCCTCAGTACTCATATCTTGCCCACTGTGGTCTATGAAGGTCTCTTCAAATCTAGTGAAGAAGTCAGAGACGCTTTCGTCCTTCTTTTGCTTGCATGCCGATAGTTTATCCCAATTAACTCGTAACGCTGGCATCAACGTTTTCATCAGATTAATTATTCTGCCAGGTAAGGCAGCAATCAGAGGTTCAGGTTTAGCACCGCCAACTTGTTGCGTATCTGCTGCTACAATAGCTGGCCAATCACCTCCTAGGGCGACTGGGTGGTTCTCTTGCCGAATCTTGGCCCATATAGGCTGTGGCACTACATTGCCAAATACCATTTCAATGTCTGCCAAATTCATGACACACGCTTGAACTGTCTGCGTTAACTCTTTATAATAACCAGCAGGATTTTTACGCGGGTCCGGCAGCGCCTGTTTTACTGCTAATACTTCGGCCCGCTTCCAAGGGATGTGTATCCACACTCTCTGGAATTGTGCCGGGGCAGCTGCAATACCATTAGCCCCATCAGCTTGAACTGCATCACGCCATATCGGTGGAACTTCCCTCATCGGATATTGACCTCGTCTTTTCTAAAATCAGTTCTATCGCTCCCCTTACTTCTGAACCTATCACCATTCCTGCGGCGAATTTCTGCTGAACATTCATCAGATCAGAGGGGACGGAATCTAAGTCATCATCTTCCCATTCTTCACGCACAAGAGAACACATCACGTCAAAAACATAACGTTGAGTTGGTTCATTCCATTGCATAAAGGTATCTAATACTCTTCGTGCATCATACTTCACAGCTTTCGACATCCACCTAAGAGCTGTCGAATCTAACATTTCTCGTTCCTGAGGACCAGGAAGCTGACTACGTCTCTGTATAGAGTCAGAAACGGGGGTCCCAATTAAAGACCTCGAGAGAGGAGTTAAGATATTAGTTACAGAGTCGGTTATTTTCCGACGAACGGAAAGCGGAGTCAGAGTGTTCACAGGGTTCGGGAACAGGGCAGCTGGAGCAGATGAAATAGTAAGGGTGGGAGTAGCATGTAAAGCAGTTTGAGGAACGACAGGCAAAGGCGGAACAGGCGACCCAGGAAGAGGGGGTGCCGAAGGAACATTAACCACGGAAAGGACAGGAGCTGGAATCAAAGGAAGTGGAGCAACTATTCCAGGCTGACCAGCAGCTGGCTGTACAACAGGTAGTAACTGTGGTGCTGTAATACCCTGTGCATACGGTGGAGGTGAATTCAACAGATAAGACAACAGAGGATCCTTTTCATGGTCCTCTATCGACTTAGTAGGACAAGATGGCAATACACGGTAACATTTATCAATTGCCAAATTATATTTTCTATTCGCCATCTCCATTGCTTTCTCAGTCTCGTTGACATGCAGCTGCCTAGCAGACTCCATTAAAGTCAACCCTTTCTCTTTCTGTACTTTCTTCGGCTTCCTAATTTCTCTCTGTTTGGCTTCTTTACGCCATACGCGAAAAGAATCAAACATTGCCGGCCGGGCTTTTCTCTTAAACAACTTCATTTCTAGATTGTCTAGAATTTCGGTTTCGAAGCTACCATGCGGTGGCCAACTAAGGACACCATCTTTTCTGGTATAACGGACCCATACTTCATTATACGTAATAGGACCTACACCATGTTTACAATAGAGCTCATATGTAGGAGTTCCAATCGGAGGAACCGAACACGAATCCTCCAACCAGGAATCCCCGTTGCAACGTAACCAGGACAGGAAACAATTACTACTGCTAGTCATGATAAACAAAGACAAATTCCAACCAAAAATGCGCAGAGAACTTAGGCCTACCAAAATGAACCAATACCAAAACAAAGATTATCTAAACAAGAGCGACCAATGATAATCTACGAATTAAACCAGAGCAACAAAGAACAACCAAACTGAGCGTAACCCACTTAATACTTAACTGAAATGTGGAAGACGTCACCAAGGAGAACCCGTCTACGTCTCACCGTACTAAGTCTGCACCTCGGGTCCAAGACAGGGCGACAGTCAGGGCAGCGGTCCTCTGTAGCCGTCTGGGAACGGGAACCCTCGTGGAAGAGATCGTCGGGCCACTTTTACGACATGCAGGGATCGATGAAACGGGGTACCTCCCTCCGGAATCTTCACACGAAACTCCTCGAACTTTTCAGGCTTTGGACCGGTACCGGATGACGTCGCCCCACGTTGGGCGCCAAATTGAGGTTCTGGACTTTTAAGAGTCCAGAGGTGTCAGGGAAACAACACCCGAAGACCCCTGAGTTCCTTCCTGTCTCAGTGCACAAATAAACAGAGACACGGGTTTCTCGATGGTGGCGTCAGAGACCAAGATTTATTCACTGCAGGGACACAGAAGTCATAGGAACCACACAGAGGCAGAATCTACGAGACTGTTCAAATTGCATTAAGTGGGTTGTTCCTTAAATACACGAAAAATGTCTTTAGGCAACATTACACGAATATTTCTCATGCCCAACCCGGTATCCCAAACAAACAGTAAATAGACATCAAAACAATAATTAGTCGTAGGTTTTCGGTATTCGATCAGGTCCCCTTGTCAGTTTTCCATTCTTTGCCCGATCCTCCCCATCATAAAAATCGTAACCTCCCCATTGTAAAAGCCCAGAAGGAGAGGAGCAGAGCCAGGTGCAAAGGATTGAAAAGTAGGATAAGAGGTGTTTATGGATCATAAACGGGCATGGCTACCGTCTTCGGCCTTTCAGTCAGGACAACGGACACGAGAACCAGAATAGCAGGGCTGGCCTCAGGCAAGGGAGGCAGCTTGATTCTGCCTAGTCATGCAGTGTCAGCCTTTCTCGGGCTCGAGCTTACGTGTCCTTAACAAGGTGATTCTGCCGGGGTCATCGCCCGTTCATTGACTATGTGAGGGCAAGAAACAAAATGGATGCCGTAACTAAAATGGATGCCATGACTTAACAACAGAATGCCCTATTTCTCAGTGAATTCATGCTAGTTGCGCAGCGAAAACACTGTCATGCATATAATGGATCATTTGCGGTTCATTGGTACCAAAATCGTGTCAGTACTACGATACCGAATACACGGGTTCGGATCGCTACAGAACCTCAATAGGCAGCACATATGCTGCTCTGCAAGGCATGCTCTATCTGGAATATGTACATGTATATGTTTTCATGGATGCTTTTACAATC